>NC_088385.1:19622500-22022500 GCF_037993035.2 Macaca fascicularis
TAACTATATTAACACATTATAATTAATACTGACTATATATAGCCTTTAGAAGATTGCTTCATTTCACCTAACATAACTTTTCCAAGACTCATCTATGTTGCTGCAGATAGCATTAATGCATATACTCTCACACTGAATGACATTCCTTTGCATGGATAAACTTCATGTATCTATTCCTTTGTTGATCACTTGGAAAGCAATTTGCATTGTCCTAAAACTGAGAATGCACACATCTTATAACCCAGCAATTTCATTAGAAATATATAGAAATGTCTTTATAGTAGAATGTTTATAAGTGCATTATCTCTTAATTATATTATGGTTTGTAATTAATCTTTAATAATTACATATTATTGTTACAACCAACATGATCAATAGTGTAAATAAGAGGGTTTAGAAAGGTTTGTAGACATGCCCTGCAGATTGAAAAGGATTATTAGTTCGATGTTATCTAAATTATTTAGCATTCAAAATTCAATAAATATTTTTTGAGTACTCTTCAGGTATCAAAGACTGTTCTGTTTGTAGGGAATATAGCAGTGAAGGAAAGAGAAGTGGCTGCTATTATGAGGCCTTCGTTCTATTATAGGACATAGACATTAAATATACAAATAAGCAGCATTCTATGAGGTAGTGTAGTACTATGGATAAATACAAAGCAAAATAAAATAATGGAGAATAAAGAGGTTTCTAGTTAGGATGTCATAGACAAGAAAGATCTCTCTGTGGAGGTGGCGTTTGAATAGAAATCTCAGTGAAGGCAGGGAAGAGCTCATGCGTTTATCTCAAAGGAGAGTTCTAATCAAAGACTGTAAGGTTCAAGTATATTTTTACTGATTTAGAAAAGAAATAAGGATATTATTGTAGGTAAAATGGAACCAGTAAGAGAAAGAAGGATCAGACATAATGTTGGAAAGTTAGGCCAAGCCCAGATTGCAAAGGATTTTGTAGGCCTTTCTGGACTTTGCCATTTATTCTGGGTGTGAATGAAAGGTTACCACTTGAGGTTGTATATATTTTGTGTTACAAAAACATATTGATTTATGTGTGGAAGAAAACCTGTAGTGGGGCAAGAGTGGAAGCAGCTTGGATAGGCATGACTGTCATTAGATGAGAGAAGAAGGGGCTTGGGATAGGTGATTGTAGTGGAGCTGGTAAGAAATAATCAGATAAGGGATATATTTTGAAAGCAGAGCCAAAGGGTTTGTTTATAGATTGCTGATAAATACATTAGAGGGAGAAGTCAAGAATAACTCCACATTTTTTAGCCTGAGCAAGTAAAGATGATGTCACAAATGCAGATGATGTCACAAATGCAGATGTAGGGGCAGGTTAAGGAAGAATAATCAAGTGTTTGCTTGGGACATACATATTAGGTATAGGTATCTATTAGACAGATGTCCAGTTGGAGTGAGCTGTCAAATAAATACTAGATAAGTTAGTCTAGAGTTGAGAGTAGAGCTCAGAGATGGAGATTTAAATTTATATTTGGAAGTCAACAATTGAGTTGATATTTGAGGGAATGGGATTAGATGAAATCACCTAAATGGTTAGTATAGACAAAGAAGAAAGACACAAAGAGTGAGCCTCACTGTAACTGATTCGTAGCCCTAAAGATCCCAGATTGTCATCCCTTCTGCTATACACAGTCTTTACCATGTGTTTTGTAGGACCCTTCCATCCTATCTCTGGGCTTAGAGCTGCAACTTGCTTTGACATAGCCAAGTGATGCAAGCAGAGGGTCGTACATTTCTGCTCATGCTCCTTCTACTTTACCCTTACCATGAGAAGATATGCCTGGGCTAGCCCCTCTGACCCTAGAAGGGCGATGGTAGATACAGGGTCAGCCACAGGTGCATGAGTGAGCCCAGCTGAGTGCAGTCTTAGAGATCAATTAAACCCCACAGGTAAGTGAGCTGTAAGTGTTTATTGATGATTGACTCTGAGTTTTAGAATGGTATTCAATCAGCATTATTGTAGCAACACATAATTGATACATGAAGAATACTGTAGTATTTAGAGATCTGGACAAGAAGGAAGATTCACAAAGGATACTGAAGAAACCACACTGAGGAAAATCAAGACAAATAGGGTTCAGAAACCCAGGAGGTGAAAATGGTTCAAGAAGAGGGAAGTGATCCACTGTGACAAATTCTACTGAGAGTTCATGTAAGATGAAGGCTGAGGATGGATTATTTGGCAAACAGATTTTGTTATTTCCTTCATTAAAAGTGTTGGAAGAACCTAATTCAAGTAAACTCTAGAGAAAAGGGTAGGTGAGCAAGTTAAGATAATTAAGAATAGTGATTTTTGCTCTAAAGGGCAGTGGAGAAATGGGCTCATGCTTGGAAGGGAATGTGAGTCCACAAAAATTTTTTTAGATGGTTCTATTTTGTTTTAGATGGTTCTATTATTGACTGTTTATATGTAGATAGAAATCATTTAATTCAAGGAGGGAATAAAAGAGATGACACAGAAGAAAACAGAGACAATTATTATAGAATAACCGAAACTTTGAGTAGGCAAACTGGAATAAGATTCAATAAACAGGAGATGGGCTTGCCATTAGGTAGGAGAATGAGCAATTTGCCCATAGCTACAGGTCTGAAGGCAAAGTATAGCAGGAGTTAAATGAAGGTATGTTGGTAGACTCACTAGTAAAACAATGAAGTTTCTTTTATAGTGCTTTTTTTTTTTTTTAATTAAAGAATTAAGAAGTAAAGTTGTCAGCTGAGAGTGAGGAAGCAGTATGAGGTAGACAGAATTCTCAGATGATCCCCAGTGAGGCTTACTCTTGTATAATACTCTCTTCTTTGAGCATGGGTAGAACCAGTAATATGAGATACTGCTCCTGTCATTCTCTTGTTACAGGGCGAAAAGGAGATTGTCCGGAGTGGACCCTGACCTAATGTAGTTAGCTCTTCACAAGCAGAATTTTTTTTCCTCCCCATTTTGTCATAGAAGAGAAAATTAGAGTGATGTATGCTGGCTGATCTCTAAGAAAATAAGCATTCATGTCATGAGCTGCCTATGTTGGCCACATGGTAACACGCTGTGTATGGCCTCTAGAAGCTAAAAGTGGTCCCTGGTCAATAGACAGAACTAAAATGTGAACCTCCATCTTACATCTGCAAGGAAATTAATTCTGCCAACACCAGTGACCTTGAAAGATGCCCTCAGTTTCACATGAGAACCGCAGCCCTGGCCAACACCCTAATATCAGTTCAGTAAGATCCTGACCAGAGAACTCAGCCAGGCCATACCTGGGTTTTTAACTACAAAAACTGTGAGATAATAAATGTGTGTTGTTTTAAGTCTCTAGAGTTGTGGTAATTTGTTACTTAATCATAGAAAAACTAATACAGGGTGTCAGAGGTATGAGTACAAAGAAAAGCGGATCTCAGAGAAAGAAAAAGCTGACTGAAGAATATGGAGAATACCGGGCAGGATGGGGAACCCATTCAGTTTGCAGTTGAAAATTTAAAGTGAGATTTGTTAGAATTGGGAACTTAGATAAAGACACAGAATAGGTTAGGAGTTAGATTTAACTCGGATAGCAGATTAGCCAGCTGCACACATGTAAGGAGAAGGAGGCAAGGGAGAGAAAGTTATATGCAAAATAATGATGATTATGTTAGACCAAGTTATTTAAACAGATAGCAGGGAAGTAAGGACAAGACAGGGTAATATGCAGTGAAAACTTATGTTCCACCGGTTGAACATCTCAGTGAGGCTTTAAGATTCATAAGAGAACGTCAGAGCGGCGCCGGCCTCGGTGGCTGAGGAAAGCAGGAGGTGGTGGTGGCGGCGGGAAGACGCTGCTCTTTGGCGTAAATTGCAATCGATTAGGGATCGTTTCTCAGAATCAAGTTAGAAGTGAGAGTTCAGATAAGTGAGGCCGCCATTGCTGCTTTGAACGCCTCAGAAGGGGAGAATGGATTTATCAGGAGTGAAAAAGAAGAGCTTGCTAGGAGTCAAAGAAAATAAAAAGTCCAGCACTAGGGCTCCTTCACCTACCAAACGCAAAGACCGTTCAGATGAGAGGTCCGAGGATCGCTCAAAAGATAAAGGGGCCACCAAGGAGTCGAGTGAGAAGGATCGCGGCCGGGACAAAACCCGGAAGAGGCGCAGCGCTTCCGGTGGCAGCAGCAGTACCAGATCTCGGTCCAGCTCCGCTTCCAGTTCAGGCTCCAGCACCAGCACTGGCTCAAGCAGTGGCTCCAGCTCTTCCTCAGCATCCAGCCGCTCAGGAAGCTCCAGCACCTCCCGCAGCTCCAGCTCCAGCAGCTCTTCCGGCTCTCCAAGTCCTTCTCGGCGCAGACAAGACAACGGGAGGCGCTCCCGCTCCAAAACCAAACCACCTGAAAGAGATGAAAAGGAGAGGAAAAGGCGGAGCCCATCTCCTAAGCCCACCAAAGTGCATATTGGGAGACTCACCAGGAATGTGACAAAGGATCACATCATGGAGATATTTTCCACCTATGGGAAAATTAAAATGATTGACATGCCCGTGGAAAGGATGCATCCCCATCTGTCCAAAGGCTATGCATACGTAGAGTTTGAGAATCCAGATGAAGCTGACAAGGCGCTGAAGCACATGGATGGAGGACAAATCGATGGTCAGGAGATCACTGCCACTGCCGTGCTGGCCCCCTGGCCTAGGCCACCCCTCAGGAGATTCAGCCCTCCCAGGAGAATGTTGCCACCACCGCCCACGTGGCGCAGGTCTCCCCCACGGATGAGGAGAAAGTCCCGCTCCCCGAGGCGCAGGTCCCGCGTGCGCCGGAGATGATGCTCCCCGGGCCGCCGCCGCCACAGGAGCCGCTCCAGTTCCAACTCCTCCGGATAAACAGGCCACTGAAGCTCTCGCCCCTGTAACTTATACGCCACCCAGCTCAGTTTTATCACTTTTCTAGCCAAAGGAAGATCAGTAGGAAAGCAAACCCTTCACTCCGGCGGAATTTGCAGGCAGCAGTCAGCACCCCTCTGCCGGCCGGGCTCTGGCTGCAGAAGTGCTTTTGGTTTGGGTGTTGTGTGCCTGTCAAGATTCCCTCCGGTTTTCTGGCTAGAAAGCTCACCCGTTTGCAGTTTCTAAGAGTCAGTTCAGTGGCAGGACCACCAGGGACAAGTGAGGCTCTGGGGGTGGTGTGACCCTGCCTGCCTGGGAGCACACTTTTCCCTTCCCTGGTGACCTGAGATGGTGGCCAGGCCGTGCCCTTGCTGTTGCTGGGCAGTGTCCTTTTGGAAAGGGAGCCGTCCCAGTTGCCAACTCTGTTAGGCCCGGCCTCTCGAGGCCTCTTGCGACTTCAAGAGTCACACCCCCCCCACCCCAAAGATTCTTTCACCCATGGTAGTTTCTGTGCACGGTTCTGTCTGTCCGTGCATCCATGCACACATCCCACCCCACCACCCTACTCTGAAATTGGCGAGTGAGAGCCAGCCCTGCGGGATCATCACGCAACCATGGTCGTGCCTGACCTTCATGATGGTCTTTCAGGTTATCTTGGCAACATGTACATTGCTTTTTTTTTTTTTTTTTTTTTGCTTTTCTTGTACAGTCAGTACTATAAAATTTCTCTTTGAGTTTTATACTTTTGTAGCGTTTTAGATGACATTGTGTTTGTACTTTGTTGTGTAGAGTGGAAGAATTGTGTTGAATAAACCCAAGATTGAAAAAAAAAAAAAAGATTCATAAGAAGTGGATACTCATGGGAGTAAGCTGAAAAGATAGGAGGCTGCAATTATGAATTCTTGGCCCTTAGATTTTATTTTGATAAGATCCTTTGTCCATTATGCATCACTTACATGAGTTTTGACCTAAGTATGCACTACTTGGACTTCAGGGCTCTTGAACCTCCCCTATCTGAGTGGTGTTGCACCATTTAGGAGTCCGTTCCCCCAACTCAGGGGCATAGTCCTCTTGAATACAGAAGCCGTCTTTCAGGAAAAATTTGGCTATTAGTCACACGTACCTTACTGTGAGTGTTAGCAATTCAAATATTATCCATAATTTTGAAATAAAAACTTTTGTCTTTGATAAAGAAAATGTAGATCTTGGAAATTCCGAAGAAAAAGATATTTTTGTTTTCTAAAAACTGGAGGACTTTTGAGATGCCTCGAATACAGGAGCGGGCACACTAGGGCCTCTGGGCCAAATCTGTCTCACCACCTGTTTTCGTAAATAAAATTTTATTGGAACACAGCCACACCAATTTGTTTACATATTGTCCAAAGCTGCTTTTGCACTACAACGGCAGAGTTGAGTAGTTACAATAAAGACTATATGACATGCAAAGACTAAGGTATTTACAAACAAGTTTCTTTCCAGAAAATGTTGCTGACCTCTGCCCTAATATCACCTCACATATGCCAGTGGAGTTTTATCCTTCTTTCTCAGCATCTGTGTTACAAATTCTTAGAAGTAGAAAAATAGAAAGTTGGGAAGATAACAACAAAAAAACTGAAAGGGGTACTATAAAGATACTACGGTTTTTTGCCTGTAACTTTAGAAAAGGTGAGAGAAACTAAAGCAGTTCATGTAGGTGTCTGAACAGTGATACTCTTTCCTCTGTGCAGTGTTTTATGAGAAGAGAAGGAATTGAGGTTTGTGCAAGAAAGGGTAATGTAATCAGAACCCTCTGGTATGTTCTGGCACGCCTTTATAATCTGGGATACTGCTCAGATTTCTTAACCTGTTGTGTCAGGTGTTTTTTTTTTTTTTTTTTTTTTTTAAAAAAGACATTCATTTATTCTTGGGTACCCAGACAGTGGCAGTATAGTTCATTTGTACTTCTACCGTATAAACCTAATTATTTCCTGTATCTGTTGAAGGATGGGTTGTGGATTGAAAGGCAAGGTGAGCCAATATTATGCTTCCTACAACAAGCAAATAAACACTAGAGAGACACTCTCCTTCACCTTGTCTGAGGCCAGCAAAAACGATGCAAAACAACTTCAAAGCCACATCACAAAAGAATTCCAAGGGACCTCATCTTTCTTAAAGCAAAGCAAAGTATAGAGGTATGTACACAATTATTGTTAATGTGACTTTTCTCCCTTTTTCTGAATCAATCTTACTAGCATTTTTAAAAAAATACGTATTTTACAAATATTCAAAGAAACATCTTTTAGTTTTAATAATTATTTTATTGGTTTTTATTTGGCTGTTTTTTACTTTTTGAATTTTTTTATCTGAAATGTTATGGACTCTTTCTTCAACGTTGAGCTTACTCTGCTCTTTCTTTGAATTCATTGTGAGTATCCTGTTGAGTTTACATAGCAGATGGCCAATTTTTATGAATGTTCTAAGTAGACTTGAAAACAATTGTATAGTCTCTATTCATTGATTACAGTGTAAGAAAAATTAACAGTTTTGATTACATATTTATCAGTTGTGGTTTGAAAGTTAATCACTATGTTTCAACTATTTTAATGCTTCTCCTTACATTTTAACATGTACGCTTAAGTCCAAAGTCATTCATTCCCATTCTATTCTTCCCCCAAATAATGTCAAACCCTTAAATATTTAACTCCAATACCCCTCTTTCATCTTTAGTGTTTTGTATAGCATTTCAATTTCTTCCTGTTTTCTGAACTTCACAGAACTAACTTTTGTTTCACAGACAAAGATAGAAGCTTCTTTTTTCTTCTGTAGTCTTTTATTCTGTTGGGAATAATTGAAAATTTTCTGAGCCTCTCTTTTCTCTTTTATCCTCATATTTAATCAATCACTCTTGATTCAATTTCTTTATATCTCTTGAATATATTTTCTTTTTCTCCACTGTCATTTTACTCTCTTTCACAGAAGTAAAGACTACCATTATTTCTAGCCCAGAGCACAGTAGGGGCACTTAATTGCCACCAGTATGCACATTTCTAACCCATTGTACCCATGCAGCAGCCAGAATGGTGCTTCATAACACAAACATGACCTCTTGCCTAAAATCATTCAGAGGTGCCCATTGCTTTTAGAAAAATCTAAATTCCTTAACATGTCTTAACATGCTGTTATCTCCATTTCTACAGCCTTGTTTGCATCCACTTCTTCTCATGTTCATTCTGTTTCCAGTTGCTCTGAGTATCTTTCAACTTCTTGAACACAGCAGGATCTTTCATGTCTGGGCTGCTACGTGAGTATTCCCTTCTAACTGGAGCTCTCTTGTCTGCTTTGGCTTGGCTAATTTTTATTCATCTTACAGACCTCAGCTTTGAAGTCATTTGCTTTAGGAAGACTATTGTGCAGTAACTTCTAATCTAGGTATGGTTTTCCTAGTTGTTTGGTATTATACTACCTCTTCGTAGCTCTTGGCCGACTTGACTATAATTGCTTTTAAAAATATTCTTTCTTTCCTAGTAGACACTAAGACCTGTGATGGTAAGAATCCAGTCGGCTGGGCTTGGCATAGAAAATCACTTAATAAATATTGGGTTAATAAATGTTGAATGGATTTTTCAAAGCAGAAATGGTTAAATGTAGATTTCTATCCTGATGATATGCTTATGTGGGAAAAACTTATATTAAGAAATACACTGAAAAACTACTCTAGAGGAGAAATTGGTAAGAAGTGTGTTTATCTTGTATTCTACCAATGGGGAGGTATGGAAACTTCACAAATAAAGCAGTAAGATGAGCAGGTGACCTTGCACCTAGATAATTACATGAAATAGAGAGTATAGCATCTTCTCTATAATGATACAAATGGCAAGAGAATATTGAGAGCTATAGCAAAAGAGGGAAAATTGTAGCTGAATATTCTCTCTAGAACTCAGGGAATGTATGATCTTGAAATAAATCACTTAATCTCTTGATGTCTCATTTTAACTATTGAGTATATAATGAATGATTATTCTTAACTACTGCATGGGGTATTGTGAGACCTAATTTGCTAATGTTTATAAAGTGCTTCAGATTGTCTGATTAAAAGTATGAAGTATCATCATTATTATACTATAAAAGAGTATGTAAAATTTTATTTTAATTTCATAAATATGAAATTATACCTTGCTACTTTCACTTAAAATATTCTGAAATTCATACACACAGATTGGTGCATGTTTGAATCTAGGTCTCCAGGCATTCACGTTAGCTGCTCTTATTTCTGACTATAGACCTTGTCTGCATTTCTGTTGTCCAGAAAGTTTACGAGACTTTGGCTGAAACTGACTTGAAAGGGCATACTCCTTTTTTGTTAAACTACAGTCCACATAAATTGAGAGTGCTGTATTATGATTGCTTTCTCTTTCATTTCAACCTTTCCTGCTTTGGCTAATTATTTTCTCATTTCTAAATGTGATTAATTTTCTATAGAAGGCAATATTCTTCCTAACCTGCAAATACCTTCTCACTACAATTTTGCACCTGGTTAAAGAAAGTTCACAGGTTGAATTACTTTTCCTTGAGGCACTTTCCTGGAGCTCCACGTCCTGGTTTCTCTGGCCAGGTTTCTGCCCAGCCTGCTGCAGACCCTGGAAGTGTATGCCAGTCCTGGGGCGCTTCTTTGATTTTTTAAATTCTTTTTACCTCACGTTTCTGGGTTTACTACCTGTTCCTCCAGAATATTACTTAGAAATAGGTACACAAGGTGAAGTTTTGGTAATATTGCCTGTGTAGAAATGTCATTATTTTATCCAAACAGTTGACTGACAGTTTGAATACACAATTCCAGCATGAAATAATATTCAATCCAAAGGTTATGCTATTTCTCCATTTTGTTCTAGTTTCAAATATTGCCACTTTTATTTCTGATCTTTCACATTTTTTCCTTCTAAAAGATTTAGGATCTTTTTATTCTCAATGTGTGAGCCTGAACGATGATGCATACGGGTGACATTTTTTCATTTATTGTGTCTGGCACTTGATCTGGCTACTTGTGTCCTTTGGTTATTTGAATCTTATGTATAGTTTCTTTGAATTCTTGCTCTGTATTTTCTTTCTGAAAATTTCATTACTGGATACTTGGAACCTCTGGACTTATTCTCTTATTTTCTTATCTCACCTCTTATTTATTCCATCACTTCATCTTTTCTATTTATTATGAGAACTTAATCATGGTTTTCAGCTCTAACTTTTAAAAAGAAATTTTTTTACTTTATCTTGAATATACAAGAAATGTACATGTTTATCTCTGGTTGTTTCTCTATTATGATATTCTGTTTTTATTTCATGTTTGAAAGAACTTTTAAAAAAATTGTAAATAGATATGTGTATATGCATTGTATATACACAAATATATACATGTATTTTGTGTATACACACATATGAATGATATATACTTTATATGTTATATATCAATGGTGCTCAAATATTTTGGTCTTAAGAACCCAAATACCCAAAATTCTTAAGGATGTCAAAAAGCTTTTATTTATGTAGGTTATATACATTTATATTTAATATATTAGAAATTAATTATTAGAAATTAAAGCTGAGCAGTATGTAAAACATTTATTCATTTAAACATAATAACAAACCCATTACATGCTAGCATAAATATTACTTCTAAAATTTAACTATATTTTCTAACACAAAAAGAATATCATGAGAAGAGTAACTTTTTGAATATATACATTTTTTTAACATCTCTTGAATATCTGGCTTAACAGAAAAGGGCTGGATTCTCATAGCTATTTCTATATTCAATTTGTTATGATATCACATATTGTATTGCCTCTGAAAAACTCCTCTATACACCCAGGAGAGTATGAGAGTGAATAAGAAAAGAATATCTTAGTATTATTATGAAAATAGTTTTGACCTTGCAGGCTCCCTGAAAGGGCCTCAGGGACTCCCTAGGATCTCTGGACCACACAGTTTAGGATCTGAAGCTGTTTGTACAAACACATGTGCGTGGACACATGGCCTTCTAAAAAAGTTATCTAGTCTTCATTTTCTTTTGTTTTATTTTTTTTTTCCATTTTTTTTTTTAAAGGCTTTTGTTTGTTTTGTTTTGGTCTCTCTTTTTCATTAGAGACTTCTCAAATTTGGTAGCAGTTGCCTGACAGCCCACATTTAAGAATAAAATAGTAATCGAACACTGTGTTTAGAGAAAGAATTTTCAAGGAGTGAGTTCATTCTGGGGAAGTGATTCTCAATCCCATTTAAACATAATGCTCAATTTTTTTAAAAAAAAAAGGAAGGCAAATATTTTATAAATCTGTACTTATTACCCTGGGATGTAAATTATAGCATACTCTAACATATCAACACATATAATTTCACCAATAACAATATCACACCATAGTTGTAATGTAAAAAAGAAGTAAGCAGAAAGTGACTTACAATAAAATAATATGTATTTCAATTTGTAAATCATCAGGCATAACTACTTTACACTTTACTGTGGATATAATGAAATAGATGCTTGCATATACATGTAGAATCTCTGTGTGGGTGGCAGCTATAAATATAGACTGATATAGGTGTGCTGGTGCTTAATATTGACATCTTAAATATCATGAGTAGCATTGCTATTTTTTAAAAATAAATCGTACTGTGTATATTTATGGTCAATATGATGTTATGGGATACATACAGATGGCAAAATGATTCCTATAGTGAAACAATTTAACATATCCATTATCTCCCATAGTTAGCCATTTCTTTTTTTTTCTTTTTTGGCAAAAGCAGCTAAAACCTACTCATTTAGTATGAATCCCATATACACTACAATTTTATTACCTACATTCCACCATGTCGTACATTGGATCTTTAGACTTGTTCTTCCTGCATATTTGCTACTTACTTTACATCCTTTGACCTATATTTCCCTATTTCCTGCCCCTGACTTTGACCCTACTAACCACTGTTTTACTCTCTATTTCTGTATATTTGACCTTTTTTGTTTGTTTGTTTAGATTCTACACATAAATGAGATCACGGAGTATTTTTCTCTCCATGTCTGGTTTATTTTACTTAGCATAAATTGTCAATCTTGTTGTGACAAACAGCAGGATCGCCTCCTTTTTAAAGGCTGAATAATATTTCACTATATGAATAAACACCACAGTTTCTTTATTCATTTGCCTTTAGATATTCATTATGTTAAATGAAAACAACCAAGGTTGTTTTCATAGCTTGGCTATTGTGAATAATAATGCAATAAACATGGGAGTGCAAATATCTTTACAAAGTGGTGATTTCATTTCATTTGGGTATATACCCAGGAGAGACAATGTAGCATTGTTCGTGTGATATGATTTTATGAAATGGTGACAAACTCTTGGTTCAACTCAAAAACAAACAATACACAATCTTTCTTCAATTTAAAAATTGCAATCTTAAAAAATGTAGTCTATGTTAAGGATATGTCAACATATATATTTTATATGTCAAAATCTGTATGTTTATATGTAAAATGCAGTTAGCTCTTAGATTCATATAACTTATTTTTTCTTATTTTCTACATTATTGTCTACTTTGCTATCAGAAAGTCTTTAGAGATGGAATAACTCTTCGTTGTGGAAAAACTCTTCATTGTGAGGAGTTTTGTACATGAGAGAATGTCTAGCATCAGAGACTCCTACCTATTTAATGCAGCAGTGCTCCCCCAAACATCATGGCACCCTACCATTTCCAAATCACCACTCCCTCAAGAATCCCTGCTCTGGAGTAATCAGATCAAGAGTCTCAATGTTGTTTGGAGAACTTCAAAGATTGGTTCACCCGTCTGTTGTTGTTGTTGTTGTTTTAATCAACCCCTCTCACTCTGACTACTTTTGGTCTTGGCCCTGAAACTCTCTGGTTCCATGTCTGGGGAGAATGGGGGATAACAGTGGGCTGACTGTCTGGGTAGAGATTAATGCTTGGGAGACTGGATACCTGCAAAGTAATTAGGACCTACTGAAGAGTCCAGCTGCTGCTTGTATAAACTCTCAACCAGTTCTCAGGCTACAAACCATTAGAACCCTTGGGTTTCGTTATACCTGATATTTTTCAACATTCTACAGGGAAACTGGGCTTGCTTCTCTCCACTCTCTTCTCTGTATATACATAGGTTTCAGCATTCTCTTGTCTACTTAGCCAGTTAGCACCCTTATGTTTACTTTTATATTCCAAAAATTCGTTGGCCCCTCTCATTTGCTATTGTCTTTTCCCTGAGCACCTCCTTAATGTTTTTAAGATTTTTATTAGTTTAGACTTTTGGAAGGTAGTGAAGTTTAAGGAACAGTGTCCAATCAACCATATTGAATTGGAAGTCCCAAGTATTAATTTTGTAATGAGAAAAATCAATACTGTTAAGGCTTAGCTGAGACAAAGCATTTATGAAAAAGGAAGCCTGAGGGAGTTATAAATTATTTCTCAGTATTTTCTGTACTTTAGCATCACAAAGCTGTATGTCTGAACCACATCATCATAGTGTGTATCTAAAAGTGATAAAAGACAACAGCCCTCCATGGAATGAATGTCTCTGCATGTCCTAAAAACTGCTCTCATGGCACTAATTCCTTATCTTGATTATTGTTTACTTAATTTTTCTTTAACTCAGGGTCAAGAAAACTTTGTACTGGTAGTAAGAAACTTACAATTTTTCTTGTTTTACTTGTTTTTTGTTCTGGAGAAAGAATGTTTAAAGGTTAGTGTTAAATTCAGTTTCTATATCTTTAATAAATATGAATATTTCAAAATGGGAGTACGCCCTTTACTTTTACCCTTTATGTTTTGTAGACTTTCATCTTTATAAAAACACTTTGGTAGGTGGCAATTCAAGTAAAAAAATACAAATAATATATAAGTAGAATTCTGAAATAGAATTCCGTGTTAAAAGACAAGTAAACAGAATGTTTTTAAAGTTAAAAATATTCTCATTACACTTGCTAATTGTACATAAATGAGATACAATTAATTCTACTGATAATAGGGCATCTTGCTATTTGTTGAGTGATCTTTGTACTTTCACCTCCCTTAGCTTCTTTAATCATTCCCTGCTCAGGTTAGAGGTAAAATAGCTACAATTAATTCGGACCTCAGCAACTTCCATCTTTTTTTGGGTGCAGTCTATGCTATACTCTGTCTCTGAATTTTGCACCCTACTTCCAGCCATTTAGATGCTTTGTGGAGTTAGTGGGAGGTATGTATGTTTTAACACTCTACATGACTTTAGTAGCAAATAGAGAAATAAGGTGTTTTTACATGTACGGTACACCATACTGGCTGAAAAATGTAGTAAAATGTAAGAAGAAAAAAATATAGTGGCACAAAAACTTTGTTGATCCTAAAATAAGTAGAATCATGGAATACCATAAATGCTCTTCCACTTAATGGATGATTTTTGGCAAGAAAGGTACTCACTCTTTAGTTCTTTTCTAGTTGATTTAGAAAGAAACACATGTGAAATTAGACATGTCTCGCACTCATATATCTTTATCTAAAATCAAGAAAATGTGGTTCCTTTATGAAGTACTTCATTACAGCAATAATGTACTTTGCTGTTTTACATACATTATTTTTTGATCTACATAGTGCCAATGCAATCTAGAATAACCTTTCAAATATTAGTCAATACATAATTTGGCCTATGTTATATGTGAAAAAATAAGGAATGTAATGCTTTTTATCAAATTGTCTATCATTAGAAACAAAAGAAAACAAAAGCGCTTGAATTGAATGAATGCATTTGAATTAAGTAAACTTTTGCTTTTGCAAGTAGAAATCTATGTCTCTTTAATGTTGTTCGTAACTTTCTGCTTTAGTCACTGAAGTTATAATAACCACATAATGCTACCCTTTAATCTTGTATCCTGCCTAAGACTTTAGGAAAAACTTTTATTTCTGGAAAAAGATGTTATGAGACTGAAAGCATTATTAAAGCAGTTTTTTTCTTATGTTAACATTTTCCCAACTAATAAGGGTTCTCTCTTGTTACGATGTGAAAGTAACACACACGGGTATCAACGCACTTTCTCCAGAGCTATTTTACCCATGAGAGATCTCTCCAGTAAAACTGAAATCACCTCAATTATTCCAACACAAGAAGTGTAATGTGGTGAATTGATTTAAAAGTGAGGGAAGAGATGAAAAGCCAAATCGAAAATGGTAAGACCATCTACAGGTTAGGAACAGAAGCCACCACCAAGCATTAAAGGGAAGACATGGTGTTAGAGCCTAGGGACAAGGTTCACCTGCAACGGCTTCAACAGTGGGTTTGTCTGGCAGGAGCAGGAACCACTGAGATGCAGGTGCTGCTAGAGACACTTCTGGCAGAGAGAAAGGAGGAAAATCCTGCCTTCTCCTTTCCTTCTACTCACCACTATTCAGCCAAGGATGCTCATTGACCGAATTTAACTAGAAACCAGCTCATGTGGAATCCTGGGAAAAAAACCTGTAGATGCCAGCCTTCCCATGATGCAGAGTCCAGTGAGGGGACAGTGAGAAAGATCTTCCTAGGAGTTGGTCCAGGATCAGTACCAGCCATTCCTTCTACTACTGAGCATGGATTCTGATCTTTCTACCCACACTTGCATTTCATACAACTGTCATAATTTAGCATAAATGGGTCAATTAAAAAATGACTTACTGCCCTGTCATAAAGAGAAAGCTGCTGTCAACTTCTCCGAGGGAAATCAAAACTCATCCACTCTTTGACCCTCTAATAACATTCTTGTTGGACAGCCCAAATCTCTTGGCATCTCATGATTACTCTTTACAAAGGTCTACTAGGGGCCAGAAGTTTCTTCTAAGAAGAAGAGCATTTACAACAAAAGGAGGCTGTAACTTTACTCCAGAATCTTAGGAATGTGCATTGTGATTCTCCTTTTGAGGCTTACCAGAGGATCCACTTAACATCTTTATCGAATGCCAAACGTTGAGCATTATTGGTATCTGCTAAATCATAAGGTTTACGTGGCAAGGCAGCTTGTATGCTTGAATCTGCTGGAGTGCTTTCTCCTACTCTGGGATCAATTTAAAAGTAGCAAAAGTAGAAATCTTATAGCTTATTTAATAAACGGATTAAGGATACAGACAAAAATGTGATGTGTATTGTTAAGAACCAGCAACACATCATACTTTATTCCCCTATGATCAAGTACATTTGATGCACTGGTTCTTTCAGAAATTTTATTTACCAACTCTAGATACTGGATTGTGATAGATTGCATTAGTATTCCCAATTCATCTCCCCTCTCTGTAGGCTTGTCCTTTGCCAAGTAGGTTTTGCAAATAAGATTATTTTTTATTTTTTTATTTTTATTTTTTATTGAGACAGATTCTTGCTCTGTCACTCAGGCTGGGGTGGAGTGGCACGATCTCAGCTCACTGCAGCCTCTGCCACCTGGGTTCAAGCAATTCTTGTGCCTCGGCCTCCCAAGTAGCTGAGATTACAGGCATGCACCACACCCAGCTAATTTTTGTATTTTTAGTAGAGATGGGATTTCGCCATGTTGGCCAGGCTAATCTCGAACTCCTGGCCTCAAGTGATCTGCCTGCCTCGGCCTCCCAAAGTGCAGAGATTACAGGCGTGAGTCACTGCACTGGCCAAGAGTGTACTTCTAAAGGAAGATCCTACTACCTTTACTCTTTCAGGTCCTCCCCCAAAAAGTTCACTCTGCAAATCTTCAACACAGACTTTGTTTCTCTGGGAAGTCAATGTAAGACAGCTGGCGTGAAGAGTTGTTTAAGGAAGAAAACCATAAAACAAGATGTTGGAGGTGGAGCACTGGAGAGAGATAGAACACATGCTGTAGCAGTGCAGTTGCTGGAAAAACATGGATGAGAAAACAGTGAAGGAGGACTCATTGGTGAGCAAAATGTCTCCAGATTTTGAGAGAGTGAAGGGAGCAGTAATTACAAGAACAATGGAATCAGAGGTCCTTTCTGAAGGTCAGTGAGATTTAGGGTCATTCAAAAAAGACAGCAAAGGTTGTGGATGACCATTTAGCAATTGAAGGAGAGGCATGGAAGTCAGAAGGCCTCCTTAGTGGTATATAAAGGTATTCATCTGAAACCGGAGTGCAGCAAGGTGAGGAAAAAGCTTGGGAATTAACTGTAACAGTGGCAGAGCTCCAAAGAAGGTTGAATTCTCAGCCCTGGAAAGTCTGCTAACTATGGTGGGGGAAGAGTGGGGTCTTGACAATTCACCCTTCTTTGATAATTGGCCCTGAGAATTGTGATTACAATATTTTAGTCAATGCAATCATAAACCTTGATTTTCAAGATCTCCCCAAACCATTTGTGTTTTAGAAGTCGCTCACTGGTTCATATTAAAGGTCAACTTTCCCTTCAATCTACCTTGCTTGAGGCAGTTGCAGGGGACTCTGCTTTGCAAGAAAATCAGTGCTTCCCATCTCAGGATCTACCTGCATTCACCTCCCTCCTTGGTTACCAGACCAATAAGTAGGGTTAAAGTACTGTATAATTCAGGTGAGAAAGTACTGGGATTATTAAGGGTAGAAAGGAACTTCAAAGGAGTTGTAGAACCTAATCAACATGTATTAGCAGAAGATGGGAGAGCACATGGGCTGGATCCTGAGGATGCAAGATTGAGGAAGCATGGGCAGAAACAGTTAAACTGTATAGCATTGACTGGGTCACGTTGCTAGTCAGGGAGGAAACTGTTAGTGGAGCCCGGAAAAAATGAGGAGGGTATAAAAGGCAATATCAACTCTTGAAATCTGGTTGCAAAACATTTGTCAAAGCTATGGCCTAAGATAATCTAGAGCATAGAAAATGTACCTGATCTAAAGTAATGCAGGGGGACAATTTATCAAAGCTAAATGTTGAAAGCATGACTCTGGTCATACTGCAATTGATTAGTTATGATAAGAAATTGATGAGTTCAGAAGAGAAGGAGCTCGTTTTTAAGTATAATGTACAAGTCCTATAGAAAGACCAGAAATAGGAGGTTGAAAAATGAAATTGTTAACATCAATTTAAAAGTAAGACCACTAAAATGCTGTCTTTAGGAAAAGGCCAATCTAGTGAGGCATGGCTTCAAGACAAAGGCCAAATCATGGGTGTGGCAATGAATTGGGAGAAAAAGGAAACTAAAAGTATACTTCAGATTAAAGAGCTGGTGTGATTAGAATGAGTGAAAACCAGAAGGACACAAGAGTTGGTTCACTCCTCATTGCCCTCATTATCAAATACAACCTTCTTAATATCACTTATAATGTGCATCATCAACTTGTCTAGCTTAGTTCTCTAGCTTCATCTCAGCATTTTTTCTTCAAACTTTATGTTCCAGATATACTGAACTACCTGAAATTTCCTGTGCCATTCTTTTTCCTTCATCTGAGCCTCTGCACTGACTTTGGACCATTATTTATCCATCTTCCATTTGCCCCCCCAACTTTCTTTAACACCATTTTTTTCAACTTTTTGATTCACGGTTTACACGGGTAAGTTTGTTACCTGGGTATATTGTATGATGCTGAGATCTGAGGTGATGATCCCATCACTTAGGTAGTGAGCATAGTACCCAATACTTTTTTAACCCTTGGCTTTCTCCCTACCTCCCACACATAGGCCCCCAGTTTCTATTGATACCATTTGTATGTCCATGAGTGCCTAGTGGTCCGCTCCCACTTACAAGTGAGAACATGAAGTATTTGGTTTTCTCTTTCTTTCTTTCTTTCTTTCTTTCTTTCTTTCTTTCTTTCTTTTTTTTTTTTGAGATGGAGTCTTGCTCTGTCACCCAGGCTGGAGTGCAGTGGCACGATCTCGGCTCACTGCAAGCTCCACCTCCCGGGTTCACGCCATTCTCCTGCCTCAGCTTCCCGAGTAGCTGGGACTCCAGGTGCCTGCCGCCACGCCCAGCTAATTTTTTGTATTTTTAGTAGAGATGGAATTTCACCGTGTTAGCCAGGATGGTCTCCATCTCCTGACCTCGTGATCTGCCCGCCTTGGCCTCCCAAAGTGCTGGAATTACAGGCATGAGCCACCGCGCCTAGCCTTTGGTTTTCTGTTTCTACATTAATTCACTTAGGATAATGGCTTCCAGGTACATCCATGTTGTTGCCATGCACCCTTTCTTATGGTTGCATAGTATTCCATGGTTTATGTACACCACACTTTATTTATCCAATCTACTCTTGATGGGCCCCTAGGTTGATTCCATGTCTTTGTGATTGTGAAAAGTGCCACGATGAACACGTGAGTGAATGCATGTTTCTTTTGGTTTAGCACCATTTGTTATTGTCCTACACATATCTGCTTAAATCAGAGTGATGGCAAGTGGATTTCACAATCTATGACAAGTCTAATAAACTGGCCATGCCTTCCCAAAGGACTAAGCAAAGTAGGGTAAGAACAAGTCTAGGGTCTATTGGACTAGCAATGTCCAACAGTTTGGGAGAATGCTGGTATATATATCATGCATTGTCCAACTATTCTTGCCTACCCACTACTCCTTCTCATAATTTTCCCTGATGCTATCTTAAAAACTGTACTTTTCTTATGTGTTTGTGTACTATACTTTGCTTATTTCTATCATACTATTTGTGTTGCATTATATTTTCTGTTACCTTGTACATTGTCCCACTAGTCAGCATTTTACTTATAAAAAGATAGCATCTTGTATGTTGGTAAATCTCTAGTGTCTGACACAGTGCTTTGCACATAGAAGTCAGTACATGAAACGCTTGTTAACTTAAAAATAAGTTGCCAAATTTGAAGGACTTAAGAAATAATGAAGCTTGGTTGCTGGATGTGTTGTCTATATATAATAAATATCGTCTAGCTCAGGGGTCCCCACCCCCAAGCCATGGACCGGTACTGATGTGTGACCTGTTAGAAACTGGCTGCACAGCAGGAGGTGAGTGACGGGTGAGCAAGCATGATGGCCTGAGCTCCGCCTCCTGTCAGATCAGCTGCGGCATTATATTCTCATGGAAGCGCGAACGCTATTGTGAACTGTTCATGCTAGGGATCTAGGTTGCATGCTCCTTATGAGAATCTTAACTAGTGCCTGATGATCTGAGATGGAACAGTTTCATCCTGAAACCACGCCCCTGCCAGTCCCCTCCATGGAAAAATTGTCTTCCACGAAACCAGTCCCTAGTGCACAAAAGGTTGGGGACGACTGACCTAGGTAATCAGAAAATTAGTTTATAGTCAACTTGTAGAGATCTAACATATGTAGAGTGTAAGCACCCAGGAATGGATCATTGGGTCTTTTTATGCCTCTAAATATATTTGCCTAGTGCCTTAAGAGCAGCAAGCTTAAGTAGCTTAGAGTTGTATTTTGGTACCATTTTCTCCAATTTATACATAGGTAAGACCCTTAGAAGGTCAGTTCTGGTGCGGATCATATAGGTGATGCCATTCCGTGAGGGCTAAAAAAATGTCAGCTTTCCAACCACATATCCTCCCTTCTTTCTTCCTCTCTGCACTTATACCATAGCCCTAAATTAAAATATTTTGAACAAGTAACTAGCAATGATTTAGAAGTCATGATGCTATTTCCATTTTTTCCTTTTCTGATAAGCTGCAAAAAACCCATTAGCTTTATTAAATTAATTGAATTTAATTTATTATTATGAATAATTTAAACAAATTAAAAATTAAGTTCACAGTAAGGACTGGATTAGTTAAAAAAATTAGCTAGCTGACTTATTAATTGCCACCTTGATTTCTTTTTTTTTCCTGTTTCTGCAATTTAAATTAAAGCCTCTTGAATCATTCTAATAGTTCTGTTGTGTTCTAGATACCAAAAATGTGTTCATGTAGACATCTTTGTTTTCACTCATTCATTCATTTAATGATAATTTTTGAATGCCTATCACAGTCCAACCACACTTCTAAGTGCTGGGATACAGAGATAAACAAAACAAAGTCTCTGCTTTCATGGAATTACATTCTAGAGGCAAGACATATGAAATAAATTAACAAATCTGTATTACAAGTGGTGAAATGACTTGAAAAATTCTATGATCTACAGAGTGATTGCAGATGTCTCAGAAGAGGCGATTTGAACACAGACATCACGAACATGAAGAAGTGAGAACCATGAAGGTAATTTAGCAAAGTAAGTTAGATATTAACTTTTAGTATTTTAACCTGAGTAATTTGATTAACTTGGGTTCATCCTATGAGGCCAATTAATAAAATGATGTTAGCATTGTTATTACATGGTGTCCGGCATTATAACATACACCAGGAAAACCATGAGTTTGCATAGACATTCATGTTTCTTATTAGAATGTTAATGACAAAGAAAGTCATACTTCAGTTATTAAATATTTAGCAGATATTTTTAAAATTCAACACATATTTGTTGAATTCTTGTGTGTGGAGAAGTATAAACATTGAATTAAAAGACAAAGAGAGTAAAGAAAAGTCCCTGATGTCAAGAAAGTAACAAAATGAACAGAAAGTCTGACACATGAATACAAATAATTATAAAAATAATATGAATAGATGGACAGAAAATGCTGTGTGGATTTAAAGAAGAAAATAGGCACATTAAATAAAAAAAAAATAATAATAATCACAGTAATTGTGCTACTACTACTACTAACCTCTACAGATTATTCTATTTTTATTTGCTGTTGACAGATGAAAGAAGAATTGCCATTTGGCTAATGGACAAAAGTAATCCCTGACCTGTTGAGGTAGGTTGTCCATGGGTCTCTAGTACAATTAGGCCCTGCTATTTGCATTAAGATAGCCCAATAAAGAATCCAAAGTCTAGAGACTTTGTGACTGTCCACTTTGAAGTGATGGAGTAAGTATACAAACCGACTCTGTTTGAAACCAGAACAGAAACTCTATACTTTGGGAGGTAATTTTTGAAAAGCTTTGTATTTGATATAATAAAGAATATGAAAGGAGAAAAACCTAGACAAAGTTTTAGAAAAAAGGAGAAAAATCAAGCAGTAAGAGATGAGAAAGTATGAGGATTGCTTATAGATCCTAAAATGCCTTTGCTTGGTTTGAGTGAAGCAAGGAAGAGGTAGATAACATTGAGAAGCTTTGTAAAAATATTTTTTTAAACTCAATTTAATAAGCATTAGGGCAAGTCAATGCAAGATTTTGAGGTAGAGTTTTGACAAAACAGGAACTTTCTTTTGTGAAACTGTATTGTGAATAGGATAGATTAGTAAAAGAAGATATTAAAGGCAAGATGATCAATAACAAATGCCATATTGGAGTAGAGCAGTATTTTTTTCTGACACAAAATTAGGGAATTTTATTTTGGCTTTGAGGAAAAGTATATTAGGAATGGGTGACAACTCTTAAATGTAAACACAGATTGCCAACCTCTCTGTGTTCATTTTGTAATTTATGATCATATTGAAATGGCTTTTATTTTTAGTTTCATCCAAGTCTAAGAGTTAGACGGTTCCATTAGTTTAACTGCTAGGTGAAATCATTCTAAAATGTCCTTATCCAAGTCTCAAACTGTTAAATATTCCAGGTGTTTAAGAGCAAGCCTATGATAACTACACTTTTATCCTCCATGATTTCCAAAATACTGCTCTATGATTGCCTTCCCCATTCTCTTCCTTTTATATTCCTTTTGCAGGCTAACAGAATCTTGTTTGTTTTCTTTATGGCTTTTACTTTTTGATTTGTTTTGTGCTTTCCAAATTTGGTTAATCAGAGCTCCATAATCCTTCACTCATTGTATTTGTCATCTTAACAATTTCAACACCATGAAAATCCCAATGCCATCTGGAAATGTGCAGATATTAATATTAGATAATGTTCTTCAATTTTAATGCCAGTTTCTGAGGTTACAACATCAATCCATCCATTTTTTGATCAACCATATTTATTGAGAGCCTATTATATTATCAACCACATTGAGGTACAAAGGTAAATAAAATGCCCGTGGCAGAGAGTTACTGTGTAGAGGAGATAGACAAACATAAATTCCTGTAATATGCTATTAATATAAATGTTATGATTAGGAATGAACAAAATGCTGAGTGCATATAGGCATGGAAATGCCAGATTCTCCCAGGATATGCTAGCAAAGACTTCGCAGAGGAGGTGGCCTGATCTTAAAATATGAGGGTAAATTCATGAAGCAGAAGGGTAGAATAGGATACATGCTGGAGAAACAATGTGTAACTGTATAAAGGTGTTGGGACATAAAAAATAAAGGAGAATTTGGAAATGGTAAAAATTTCAGTGTGAATGCAACATGGAGATCCTGGAAAGGTTTGTCCTGGGGAGAAGTTGAAGAAGATATGGCTCGACTGAGGAGGTTACAGTTTGCTTGGATTTAATCCTTGCTAATGCAGAATTAATAGACATTTCAATGGTAGAGTGATGTGATCATATTTTTTTAAAGGGAGATAACTTTGGAATCCATTTGGAAACTTAATTAAGTATAAGAGATTAGTGAAAGTATATCAATTAGGAAGCTATTGGAATATAAAAGATCATGAGGATCTTAAGGGAGACGGTTCAAGTGTGGGAGGGGAGAGGAAAAGAAAAAATACAAAGACAGAGTTTCATTACCACTTGAATACAGAGAGAACAAGAGAGCAAAATGTCTAGGCTGTTTCTGGAATTTTAATGTTGAAGGAGATGGTTTAGATGTTACTGCTTTAACCAACACAAAAGAGTGAGCATAGTGTATTATGAGTAGAAAAAGTGAACTTTCACTGGACACATTGTGTTTGAAAAGTTTGTATGAAGGAGACACATATAGGTAGTCAGAAATAAATAGCTCTAAGTTGGAGCTTGATAGAGATTTTAGAGCTATCAGCAAGCATCACGGTCAAAGCAGGAAAACTTGGTTGAGAGCACTGATGGAAAGCAGTATGTATATATTGTTAGCTTATATTATTTCCTATTTCATAATTAGTGCCAAACCTATGATTAAAATTCTTCCCTAATATCTAGTTGACTTTATTAAAAATTTTAACAAGTAGTGATAATTTTAGTCAATAATTTTTAAGTGTAAATAAATAACTTCACTGGGTATCTTCATTTACAGACATGTTTCTTCAAAGATTTCTAAGGATTGTATATAATAACTTCCTCTTTCAGAACCATAATAGCTTCTGTGAATGAAGTTAACTGCTTATGTATTCAATTACAATACCCTTGATTTCCTAACTTTCCACTTTCAACAAATTTTTTAATATAAATATGAAACCTCCAGTTTGTAATTTGCGGTGTTCTCTGAAAATCTTTTTATTCATGGCTCAACAGGAAATGTATGTCTTTCAAAGTGTTTTTTTTTTTATATTAGTTTTTTACCTTACACTAATCCACACTTACAGTTTAACCCAGCTCCCCTTAGAGCAATGACACACACAATATAGTTGGCTTGAATAAAATGTTCTAACCCCAATACTGAACAAACTTTAACAGAATTATGGGGGAGTTATAAATATCACTTTACCTTTATTTATGTCTTTCTCCAAGCAATTGATTGTCAATATAGTCAGTAATGCACTGATTAAGTACCATAGACTTGGGATATCTGACTCCACTACTTACTACTTAGGTAATCTGGAAATGTTAGTTATTCAGCCTCTCTCTGAGCATCAGTTTGTTACATGCAAATATGGATATTATGTGAGACACCCATATAAAACCATATTTTATTTAGAAGTTACTTTATTTGGTTATTTAGGAGTAAATGGATTTATTTCAAAGCCTTTTCTATATTTTTTCATATGGGTTTCTACAAAAACTCCACTGTGGGCTTGCTTAATGGTCCACCATATTGTCAGCTCTAGTAAATATCTCATATGTACCCGAAAGGAATATGTTTTCTGTCATTTGGGGGTTCAAGGTTTTTCATTTGTATCTTAGGTTTAATGAAATTATTTTTTTTTATTATACTTTAAGTTCTAGGGTACATGTGCATGTAATTATGTTCTTTAGCCTTCTTTATTTTTTAAATTGAGATGAAAATCTTATAGCATACAATTAACCATTTAAAACTGTACAATGTAGTGGTATAATATTTAGTGTATTCACAATGTTGTACAGCCACCACCTTTTTCAATTAAATCCTTTATCACTCCAAAAAAACACCCAGAACACATTAAGTTATTATTTACTATTCTACCTCCTTTCATTTCCTGGTAATGATTAATCTGCTTTCCATCATTATAAATTTGCCCATTCTGAATATTTCATAGGAATGGAATCCTAAAAAATATGACTTTTTGTGTCTGAAATCTTTCAATTCAAAGAATGTTTTAAATTTCATGCAAATAGTAGCATGTATCAGCACTTCATTCATTTTTTATGACTTAATAATATTTCATTATATGTATATACCCCAGTTTTTCCTTTCACTCATTAATATGCACTTGGCTATTATGAATATGCTGCCCAAAACATGTGTGTATAGTGTTGAACAAATAAGGAATGTCAATAAAGTGATAAATATTATAAAAGGGAACCAAGTAGATATTCCGGAGATAAAAAGTACAAGGGCTAAAAAATTCACTGGTATGGTTTAATGGCATATTTGAACAGGCAGAAAAAAGAATCAGTGAATGTGAAGATATGGCAAGTGAATCTATCCAGTTTTAAGAATATAAAGAAAAAATAAAAGAAAGAAAAATAAAGCCTAAGTGAACCGTGGAACACCCTTGAGCGTACCAACATACGCGTCATGGGAGTTCCAGGAGAAGAAGATAGAAAGAAAGGATTAGAAAAAAGTGTTTGAAGAAATTATGGCTAAAATTTTCCTAATTTGATAACAGATGTATCTATCCATCAGTCCATCCAGGAATCTCAATAAACTCCAAGCAGGATAAATTCAAAGAGATTAACACTGAGAGACATTATAGTTAAATTGTCAAAGGTGCAAGACAAGGAGAAAATTTTGAAAGCAGCAGGAAAAAAGTAACTCACTTTTTTTTCCTCCTTCCTTCCTTCCTTCCTTCCTTCCTTCTTTCCTTCCTTCCTTCCTTCCTTCCTTCCTTCCTTCCTTCCTTCCTTCCTTCTTTCCTTCCTTTTTTTCTTTTTTGTCTTGCTCTGTTGCTCTGTAGCTCTGGCTGGAATACAATGGCATGATCTCAGCTCACTGCAATTTCCGTCTCCCAGGTTCAAGCAATTCACCTGACTCAACCTCCTGAGTAGCTGGTACCACAGGTGTGCACCACCATACCTGACTAATTTTTGCATTTTTAGTAGAGACAGGGCTTCACCATGTTGGCCAGGCTGGTCTCAAACTCTAGACCTCAAGTGATCTGCTCACCTCAGCCTTCCAAAACGCTGGGATTACAGGCATGAGCCACTGCACCTGGCCTCAGACATAACTCATTTTATACAAGGGAGCATCTATAAGATTTTCATCTGGTTTTTGTTTGTTTTTTATCTGAAATCATGGAAGCCAGAAGGCAGTGGGATGACATGTTTAAAATCCTGAAAGAAAAACAAATGTGTTAACCAAGAATTCTGTATCTCCAAAACTATCTTTCAAGAATGAAAGATAAATTAAGACATAACCAGATATGCAAAGTCTAAAGGAGTTTGCTACAAATAGACTTGCCCTACAGAAATTGCTAAAGATCATCCCTCAAGATGAAATGAAGTGGCAGTCATTGCTTGAAGCCATGTGACAAAACAAAGAACATTGGTAAAAGTAACTACATTGGTAAACATGAAAACCAGCATTATTGTACTTATTGTATTTTGGTTTGTAATTTCTTTTTTTCAATATAATTTAAAAGTTAGATGCACAGAATAACAATTATAAATTTATATTAATGGGCACACAATGTTTAAAAATGTAATCTGTGAATATAGCAATATAAAGGGAGAGGTACCAAGATGTATAAGAGCAGAGACCTTTTGTACTATTTAAACTAAGCTTGCATTATTCAAAATAGATTTGTTATAAGTTGTTATAAGATGTAATTGTAATACTCAAGGTAACCAGTAAAGTAATAACCATAAAATATGCAGAAAAAAGGAGAACAAAACGTATACTGCAAAAATAAACCAGATACAAAAAGAAGACAGTCATGGAAGAATTGAGAAAAAATATAAGATATTCAGAAAAAATAGCTAAATGGCAGAAGTAAGTCCTTCTTTAGTAATTACTTTGAGTGTAAATCAACTAAAGTCTTCAATTAAAAGGTAGAATGTATTACAGAAAACAAGACCCATCTATATGCTGTCTACATATACATGCTATATATGTAGATAGAAAGACACAAAAAAGATGCATGTAAAAGGATAGACAAAGATATTTCATGCACATAGCTACCAAAAGCAGTTTGGGTGGCCATATTATTAATGAACGAAATAGAATTTGAGTCAAAAATTTGCAAGAGATAGAGAAGGATATTATATATTGGTAAAAGTTCAGTACATCCATGAGATATAACATTACAAACATATACTCATCTAACAACAGACCTGTAAAATATATAAAACAAAAAATTGACAGAATTGGAAGAGGACAAAAAGAAATGGAAAGAAAACCAGTGTTCATAGATTAGAAGAATCATTATTGTTACAATGTCCACACTACCCAAAGTAATCTACAGATTCAATGCATTTTCTATCAAAATTCCAAGGGCAATATTTGCAGAAATAGCAAAAAAAAAAAAAAAAAAAAAATTCCTTAAATTTGTATGGAACTCCAAAAACCCCCAAATAGCCAAAGTAATCTTAAACAAGAAGAGTAAAGCTGGAGGCATCACAATTCCTATTTTCAAACTATATTACAAAACTGTATTAATCAAAACAGTATGATAATGACATAAATAAAGAAACATAGACCAATGGAACATAAAACCACACATGTGACCAATCAATTTTCAACAGCAGCACCAAGAAACACAATGGGCCAAGGATAGTCTTTTCAATAAATGGTGTTGGGAAAATTGGATATCTAAATGCAAAATAAATAAATAAATAAAAAAATCCAATCCTTATCTTTTACATATACAAAAATCAACTCAAAATGAATTAAAGACTTAAACATAAGACCTACAACCATACAATTTCTAGAAGAAAACAAAGTAGTATATTTCCATGATGTTGGTCCTGACAATGAGTTTTTGGATATGACACCAAAGACACAAGCAATAAAAGCAAAAATAAATAAGTGGGACTACATCAAACTAAACAGCTTCTTCACAGCCAAGGAAGCAATAATCAAAATAAAAAGACAACCAAGGAATGGGAGAAAATATTTGCAAACCAGCTTGCTGATAAAGGGTTAATATCTAAAATGTATAAGGAAACTGTCCCACTCAGTGGTAAAAATAATAGTAATAATAATGTTAACCTTACTAATCAATGGGCCAACGACCAAAATAGACACTTTTCCAAAGACTTACAAATGTCAAACAGGTATATTAAAAGGCATTCAACATCAGCAATCATCAGAATAACACAAATCAAAACCACAGTGTGATAGTCACTTATACTTGTTGGGAGGGCTATTATCAAAATATCAAAAGATAGCAAGTGTTGGCTAGGATGTGAAGAAAGGAGAATTCTTATACATTGTTGAATGTTATACATTCTTATACATTGTTGAATTCTTATACATTGTAAATTGGTATAGTCATTATGAAAAACAGTGAGATTTCTCAATGAATTAAAAATAGAACTATCATATGATTCAGCAATCCCACTTCTGAGTATATATCTGAAGGAAATAAAATTATTATCTCAAAGAGATATCTGCATGCCCGTGTTCATTCTAGCACTATTCACAATAGCCAGGATTTGGAAGCAATTTAAGTGTCTACCAACAGATGAATAGATAAAGAAAACATACATACATATTATATATATAATGGACTGCTATTTATTTTTTAAAAAGAAAAATTCCATCATATCAAAAATTCCGTATAAATGAACTTGGAAGACATCAAGCTATTTTAAATAAGCTAGACACAGAAAGATAAATGCTGCATGATGTCCCTTATATGTGGAACCTAAAAAAGGTGAACTCATGGGAACAGAGAGAAGAAAGGTGGTTGACAGGGCAGGGAAAATGGGGAGATGTTTGTCAAAAGCAATGACAGTAGGAATAAGTTCTGGAGACAGAACTTATTATCTTATTATTTCAGAATGTGTATATAGATATAAACACATAGCATTATATTCCTTGAATATGTACAATTTTCGTTTCTTAATGATACCTCAATAAAGCTGAAAAAAATGACAGGATTAAAAAGAGAAACACACAGTTCTGTAATAATAGTTGGATGCTTCAATAATTCATTTTAAATGGCAAATAGAAAAACTAGACAGAAGTGGAATAAGAAACAGAAGACTTGAAAAACAGTATAAGGCAATTAGATCTAGTAGACATGTATAGAACAGTCTACCCAATAACAGCAGAATATACATTCTTTTCAAGTGGATATGGAACTTTCTCTAATATCAGCCATATCTTAGTCCACAAAATATCTCCTAATCTTTTTTAAAAAGTTTGAAATTAAACAAAATATAATTTACAACCACAATGGAAGAAACAACAGATCAATAAAGAATGAGAACTGGAAAATTCACAAATATGTGGAAATTAAACAGTACAGTCTTCAACTACCAGTGAGTGCAAGAATAAATAACAAGGGAAATTAGAGAATTTCTTGAGACAAATGAAAATAGAAACACAACATAACAAAACTTATTGAATGCAGTGAAAGCAGAACTCAGAGAAAAATGCATAAACAACCTCATTAACAAAACCTCAAATCAATAACTTCACTCTGTACCTTAAGGAAGTACAAAAGCCAGAGAAAATGAAATCCAAAGCTAACAGAAGGAAATAAAATGGTAAAGACTAGAGCATAAATCAGTAAAATAGAAGGTTGAAAAACAATAGAGGAAATAAACATAGCTAACAGTTAATTATTTAAAAAGATCAAAACTTTCACTATATTGACTGAGCAAAAGTTAGAAGACTCTCATTATAAAATCATAAATGAAAGTGGAAACATTACTACCAACTTTACAGAAATAAAAATGTTTATAGGAGAATATTGTGAACAATTGCATACCAACAAATTAGGTACCCTGGATTAAATGGACAAATTTCTAGAAAGATGCAAACTACCAAAATGACTCCAGAAGAAAGCGAAACTCTAAGCAGACCTATAACAAACAAGGAGATTGAATCAGTAATGAAAAACCATTCCACAAAGATAGATTTATGACCAAATAGCCACATTAACTGGTGAGTCTACCAAACATTTAAAGAATAATTATTATCATTTCTTCTCAAACCCTTCCAACAAAAGATATGAAGAAGAAATACTTGACAGCATTACCCTGATACAAAAGCCAAAGACAGTACAAAAAAAAAAAAAAGAAAACTACAACCCAATATCCCTTATAAATATGTAGGCAAAATATCTCAGCAAATACTAACAAAATACTAGTAGCAATACTGTATAATCAAAGGATTGTATACTGTCAGCAAGTGAGATTTATCCTAAAAATGTGAAGGTGGTTCAACATATTAAAAAAATCAATCAATGTAATATATCACAATAGTAAAATGGAGAACCATATGATTATTTCCATTGATGCAGGTAAAGCAATGATGAAATACAACACCCTTTCATGATAAAAATACTGAATAAACTAGGAATAGAAGGGAACTTCTGCAACATGATAATGGAATATATGAAAACTGACAGTTAATATCATGCTCAGTGGTGAAACACTGAAAGCTTTTTTACAAAGATCCAGAACAAGACAAGAATGCTGCATTTGTCACTTTTATTCAACTCTGGCTAGTACCAGAAGTTTCAGCCAGAGCGATTAGGCAAGACAAAGAAAAAAAGACATCTAAATTGGAAACAACAAAAAGAAGTAAAATTATATGTTTGTAGATAACATGATATTATCTGTAGAAAGCTCTAAGGAATCCAACAAACCATTAGAACTAATGAAAGACTTCAGCAACGTAGGCACAAGGTAAACATATGCAAATTAGTTGCATTTCTATATAGTTGTAATGAACTATCAGAAATATTTTAAAATTCCATTAACAATAGCATCAAAAAATAAGATATTCAGAAATAAATCTAACCATGGAGGAATACACAAAACTTCACTGAAAGAAACTAAGGAGAGCTGAAATAAATGAGAAGACATTCGGTGTTCATGGGCTGTACAACAGTAATGTTAAGATGACAATACTATCTAAAGTAGTGTTCAGATTCAATGCAATAACATCAAAATCCCAATGGTGTGTTTTCTTTTTCTTTTTTCTTTTTTGGCAGAAATAGAAAAACTCATTCTAAAATTCATACAAAAAATTCAAGGGACCTGACATAGACAAAACAATCTTGAAAAAGTGTATTTTCCAGTTTCACAACCTACTACAAAACTATAGTAATAAAAAGATTGTGGTACTGGTATAAGGATAGACATATAGACCAATAGAATAGAATTGAGATCCTAGGAAGTAGTCCTCACATATATGGTCAATGACTTTTCAACAAAGTCATTTTGCTGAAATGGCCAAGACCATTTAATGGTGGAAAGAAAAATGTCTTCAATAAATAATGCCAGGAGAGCTGGATATGTACATGCACAGAATGAAATTAGACCCCTACCTTGCATTATGTAAAAAACATTAACTCAAAATTAATAAAATACTTAAACTTAAAGACTAGAACTATGTATCTCTTAGAAAAAAAATGGACAGGCAAATCTTTATGACCTTTGATTTTTAAATGATTTTTGAGATATGACACAAAAGCACAGATAGCAAAAGAAAAAATATGTAAATAAGATTTAATCAAAATCAAAACTTTTATGCATCAAAGGACCCTATCAGGAGAATGAAAAGACAACCCACAGTGTGTGAGAAAACATTTGCAAAACATGTATGTGGATAAAGGCTTAATATCTAGAATATATGATGAACTCCTGCAACTCCTGCAACTTTTTGTACTGTGACAAAAACCTAAAACTCCAAGTTAAACTAGTCAAAAGACGAACAGATATTTCTCCACAAAAGATATACAAATGGCCAATAAGGACAAGAAGAGATGCTAAACTAAATTATTCATTAATAAAATGCAAATCAAAATGAGATACCACTTTACATCCAGTACTGTGGCTATCATAACAATAATGAAACAGAAAATGTGTTGATAAGGGTGTGTAGAAAATTGGAAAGTTCATGAATTGGCTGCTGGGAATATAAAATGATGCAGTTGCTGTGGGGAACATTTGGTGGTTCCTCACAAAATTAGACATAATTCTATGGAATTCCACTGGAATTTCCAGAAATTCCACTCCTAAGTATTATAACCCCCCCCTCCCAAAAAATTTGACAGTAGGGTCTGGAATGGATATTTTTACACCAAAGTTCGTTGCAGCATTACTCACCATAGTTAAAAGGCAGACACAATTTGTGTCCATTAACAGGTGAATGGATAAACAAAATATGGTACACGTATATAATAGAATATTATTGAGCCATTAAAGGGAATAAAGTTCTGATACATGTTACAATCTGGATAAAACTTGAAAACATGTTGCTAAGTAAGCCAGACACAAAAGGACAAATACTGTACGATTCCATGCATTAGTCTGTTCTCATGTTGCTAATAAAGGCATGACCCCAACTACGTAACTTATAAAGGAAAGAGGTTTAATAGACTCACAGTTCCACATGGCTGGGGAGGCCTCACCATCATGGCAGAGGGCTGATGAGGAGCAAAGTCAAGTCTTACATGGCCGCAGGCAAGAGAGCTTCTGCGGGAGAACCCATATTTACATAACCATCAGATCTCATGAGACTTATTCATTACCATGGAAACAGTATGGGGGAAACTGCCCCATGATTCAATTATCTCCACCTGTCCCTGCTTTTGGCACATGGGGCTTATCACAAGTCAAAGTGAGATTTGGGTGGGGACACAGCCAAACAATATCTTTCCACTTATATGAAATATCTAGAACAGGCACATTTCTGAAGACAGAACGTAGATTAGTTTTTACTAGAGACTGGAAAGGAAGGAATGGTGAGTTATTGCTTAATGGGTACTTTGTTTCTGTTTGTGATGACAAGAAGCTTCTGGAAATAGAGATGATGGTTGTACAACACTGTGAATATGCTTAATGCTACTGAATTGTGTACTTAAAATTGTTGAAATTTTAATACAATAAAAATTTAAAATATGAGCTATTCTTATATGTTCTAATAATTATTCTTATATCCATGGTTATTTGAAAGGTCTTTGCTTAATTGCCTAATATTAAGGTTTTTCCGAACATATTTTTATTATTGACTTTTAATTTATTTCTGTATTGGTCAGAGTACAAACTCTGTATGATTTAAATCCTTTTATATTTATTGAGAATTATTTTATGGTCCAGTATTTGCTCTGTCTTGATTAATGTTCCACGGACACTTGAAAAGTAGACTTGATTATTGTCACTTTTACTCTATTGATATCTGTTTCACACATTTTGAAATTTCATTATGCTCACTCATTTAAGATTGTTAATTTTACGAACTGACCCTGACCCTGACCCAAATCAAGTCATTTGATTATGACTTGATACCTTTATCTTTAGTAGTAGTACTTGTATTTTAAAGACCACTTTATCTAATATTAATATGGGCACACAGATTAGTATTTGTATGGCACATTTATATCCACACTTATGCTTAAATGTTGTGTCGATATCCAAAGTGTGTTTCTTGTGAACAGCATAGTGTTGGGTCTTGTTTATTTATTTATTTATTTAATCTCATCTGAAATTCTGTACCTTTTAAAAATTTTTATTTTATTTTATTTTACTTTAAGTTTCAAGATACATGCACAGAACATGCAGGTTTGTTACATATGTATACATGTGCCATGGTTGTTTGCTGTACCCATCACCTAGGTTTTAAACCCCACATGCGTTAGGTATTTGTCTTAATGCTCTCCCTCTCCTTGTTCCCCACCTCCCGACAGGCCCCAGTGTGTCCATGTGTTTTCGTTGTTCGACTCCCACTTATGAGTAAGAACATACGGTGTTTGGTTTTCTGTTCCTGTGTTAGTTTGCTGAGGATGATGGCTTCCAGCTTGATCAATGTCCCTGCAAAGGACATGATCTCATTCTTTTTTATGGCTGCATAGTATTCCATGGTGTATATGTAACACATTTTCTTTATCCAGCCTATCATTGATGGGCATTTGGGTTGGTTCCATGTCTCTGCTATTGTAAATAGTGCACAATAAACATACATGTGCATGTGTCATTATAGTAGAATGATTTATATTCCTTTGGGTATCTACCCAGTAATGGGATTGTTGGGTCAAATGGTATTTCTGGTTTAAGATCCCTGAGGAATCCTCTTCCACAATGATTGAACTAATTTACACTTCCACCAATAGGGTAAAAGTGTTCCTATTTCTCCACAGCCTTGTCAGCACCTATTGTTTCTTGACTTTTTAATAATTTCCGTTCTGACCGGTGTGAGATTGTATCTCACTGTGGTTTTGATTTGCATTTCTCTCTTTTTTTTTTTTTTTTTTGAGATGGAGTCTCACTCCCAGGGTGGAGTGCAGTGGTGCAGTGCGATCTCGACTCACTGCAAGCTCCACCTCCCAGGTTCTCGCCATTCTCCTGCCTCAGCCTCCCAAGTAGCTGGTACTACAGGTGCCCGCTACCATGACTGGCTAATTTTTTGCCCGTGTTAGCCAGGATGTTCTCGATCTCCTGACCTGGTGATCTGCCTGCCTCAGCCTCCCACAGGGCTGGGATTACAAGCCTGAGCCACTGCACCCGGCCTTGATTTGCATTTCTCTAATAATCAGTGATGATCAACTTTTTTTCATATGTTTGTTGGCCACATAAATGTCTTCTTTTGAGAAGTGTCTGTTCATATCATTTGCCCACTTTTTGATGGGGTTGTTTGTTTTTTCTTGTAAATTTGTTTAACTTTCTTATAGATTCTGAATATCAGACCTCTGTCAGATGTGTAGATTGCAAAATTTTTCTCCCATTCTGTAGGTTGTCTGTTCACTGTGATGTTAGTTTCTTTTGTTGTACAGAAACTCTTTAGTTTAATTAGATCCCATTTGTAAATTTTGGCTTTTGTTGCCATTGCTTTTGGAGTTTTTGTCATGAAAGCTTCGCCCATGCATATGTCCTGAATGGTATTGCCTAGGTTTTCTTCTAGGGTTTATATGGTTTCCAGTTCTTCTGTATTTATTTACGTATTAGAAACAAGATCTTGCTCTGGCACACAGTCTGGGGTGCAGTGGCATGATCATAGCTCCTGGTCTTAAGGGATCCTTTCACATTGGCCTCCTGAGTAGCTAGGACTGCAGGCACATGCCACTGTGCCCAGCTAATTTTTAATTTTTGAAAATTTTTTGCAGAGATGTGATCTCACTACCCATCTCTTGCCAAGGCTGGTCTTAAACTTCTGGTCTCAACTCATCCTCCCACCTCAGGCTCCCAGAGTGCTGGGATTACAGGCATAAGCCACCAAGCCCAGGCCCTTTTATACTTAATGTAACTTTTTATACTTTTATACTTAATGTAACTGTTGAGACGATTAGGTTTCAGTGTACCCTATTGCTATTTGTTTTATGTTTGTTTCTGTTTCTTTTTTTCTCTATTTTTTCTTTAGTGTGATTATCTTTTAATATTGTGTTTTATCTCTTCTACTGGCTTTTTAGCTATGCTTCTTTGTTTTAATTTTTAAATTGTTAGTTGCAAGATTATAATATGTATCTTTATCACAGTCTACCTTGAGTTAATATTTCAACATTTTTGTTCAGGTAAGAACCTTAAACTGGTATAATCCCAATAATTTTCCTCTGTCTATTATGCTAGTTTTGTCACATATATTTTTTCCTGCATGTTTGTTGTAAGTCATCAGGAATTAATGTTGAATTTTGTGAAAATTCTTTTACAAGTCTTTCAAGATGATTCAAGGGGTTTTCTACTTTATTTTATTCATATGATGTACTATGTTCATTGGGTTTCAGATAGTAAACCAAATTTGCTTTACTAGGATTAAATCTACAGAGTTATGATGCATTACAGTTACAGATATTGTTGGATTTAATTTGCTTCCATTTTGTTAAACATTTGCATTTACACTAATGAGAGATATTGTTTGGCACTTTTCTTTCTTCTGATGTCTCCATCTTGCTTTTGTGCCAAGCTAATACTGGCCCTATAAAATGCTTTGGCATATGTTCTATTCTCTATTTGCTGAAAATGTTTGTCTATGACTGGTATACTTTAGTCTTTAAATGTTTGATGGGATTCACAGGTTAAGCCATCTGGTTCTATGCTCTTCTTCAAGGGAATATATTTAATTACTAATTCTATTGTTTTTACTTTATATAGATCTACTGGGATTTTCTATTTTTAAGTCAATTTTGCTATTTCATAACTTTCTAGGAATTTGATTATTTCATCTCTGTTTTTAAACTTCTTAATGTAAGTTGTTCATTATATTACCTTGAGTTCTTTTTATATTTCTGTTCAATCTGTTGTGAGGTTCTGTCTTTCATTCCTGAGAGTAAAAGTCTGTGTCTTCTCTTTTTCATCTTGATGATTCTAGTAGTTACAAATTTTATTGATTATTTCAAAGATACAACTTTGAGTTCTATTGTTTTCTCTGTTAGTTTTGTTTCCTGCTTCATTAATTATTGTTCTGATTGTTATTATTTCTTCTCTTCTATTTCCTTGCTTCGTTTTTTTAGTTTCTTAAGTTCAAAGGTAAATAATTGATTTGAGGCTTTTTTCTTTTTTAGTAAAACATTTGAATCCATAAGTTTCCCCCTAAACATTATTTTAGCTTCTTTTCATATACTTTGATTTATTCTGTTATTATTTTCCATGTACTTAAGATATTCTCTAATTTCTCTTGTGATTTGTTGTTGGAAAAATTGGTGATTCCAAGCTATTTTGTTCAATATTTGTTCTGTTTAATTTCTCAACACATATATAGACATATTATTATTTTAGACTGGGTTTTCTGATACAAATATTAGATGTGTTATTTTGGAGATGAAACAAAGGGCAGCATGGGTAAGAAAAAAGAGAACTAAGCGTATCTAGAAAGGGGAGACAATAGTTATTACTTTATAAGAAGCCATGAAACTATAGTGCATTTGTTGGAAGGAATATCTGCTTGCAATGAAACACTTTCAGGTGAGCCAAAAATAGATACCCAGCCTCAAAGTAGATTATGGAGAGAGGAATTTATTTCTTTAGCTTCCTTCTATCTTCTTTTCCCCCAGCAAAGTATTCCCCAGACAGCATTAACTCCCTCATACATCCAGACTGTATCATTTTGCTCCTTTAATGGCGAGATGGAATGCCAGAGCCCCAGGTCACCTATGGGTTCCTAGTGGAAGAAGAGCTAGAGTCTCTGGGCAATCACTGCTGGACCTGGCTATGTATCAGAGGCTATACTCCTAGGACAGCTTATGGTTTTCACAGCAGCAGAGCAATTTGGGCCTGAACAAGGTACCACAGGGTATGACTGGTGGCTATGGCAGAGTAGGTGGCCAAAAGATACATGAGACAGCTTGATCCATGTCCCTACAAAGGACACACTTTCATTCCTTTTTATGGCTGCATAGTATTCCATGGTGTATATGTACCACATTTTCTTTATTCAGTCTATCATTGATGGGCATTTAGCTTGATTCCATGTCTTTGCTGTTGTGAATAGTGCTGCTATGAAAATAGGCGTGCATGTATTTTATAACAGAATGAAATACAAATCTAAACCACAATGAGATACCGTCTTACACCAGTCAGAATGACTGTTATTCAAAACTCAAAAAACAACAGATGCTGGCGAGGTTGTGGAGGAAAAGGAACACTTTTACACTGTTGCTGGGAGTGTAAATTAGTTCAACCACATAAAGACAATGTGGTGATTCCTCAAAAACCTAGAGGCAGAATTACCATTCAACCCAGCAATCCCATTACTGGGTATATACCCAAAGGGACTGAAGACTTCATTTGAAGGAAGAACTGCTGATGTGGTAGAAATAGCAAGAGAACTAGAATTAGCAGTGGAGCCTGAAGATGTGACTGAATTGCTGCAATCTCATAATAAAATTTTAATGGATGGGAGTTATTTTGTATGGGTGAGCAAAGAAAGTATTTTTTTTTTTGAGATGGAAACTACTCTTGGTGAAGATGCTATTAACATTGTTGAGATGACAACAAAGGATTTAGAATATTACATAAATTTAGTTAATGAAGCAGTGGCAGGGTGTGATGGGATTAACCCCAACTTTGAATGAAATTCTACTATGGGGTAAAATGCTATCAAACAGCATTGCATGCTACAGAGAAATCTCTCGTTAAGAGATGTCAGTCAATGCAGCAAACTTCCTTGTTGTCTTATTTTAAGAAATTGCCACAGCCACCCCAACCTTTAGCAACCACCACCCCAATTAGTAAGCAGCCTTTGAAATTGAGGCAAGATCCTCCACCAACAAAAAGGTTATGACTTGCTGAATGTTCAGATGATTGTTTGCATTTTTAGCAATAAAGTATGTTTAACAAAGTTATGTACATTGAATTTTAGACATAATGCTATTGCACACTTAATATGTTACAGTATAGTGTAAACATAATTTTTATATGCGTAGGAAACCAAAAAGCCTGTGTGACTCAATTTATTGCAGTATTCACTTTACTGTGGTGGTCTGGAACTGAACCCACAATATTTCTGAAGTATGCCTGTATAAAGAAAATAATTGAGAATGTATTAGATGTTTAAAGTTTTTAAATAGAAATTTTCATAAATATCCTCTGTTAGTGTTTGACCGTATGAATAAATTGATTAGAATATATGAAGAGAAAAAAATAGTATAAAAGGAATAAGGGAAAATACAGAATATACATGACACCAAATGTATAGTTATCATAAGTGAAGTAGATTACAGAGAAATAATCTATATGAAAAAGACTGGAGGAAGAGCAGTGGTTTTGGACACTGACAAATACAAATTTGGAGTCATGCCATTGCTCTGCTGGAGATAATCCTGCTTAGGATCTCATTTTCTTGCCTGTTAATAATAATAAAACTCAGTATATCACAGCATACCTATTATGGTGAATAAGAAGAATATATTTTAAGTACTTTGGATAAATTGAAGGGATAAGGATGTAAAAATAAAGGAGAGAGAAAGTTTAAACAACTTTGTTTGATGGTGGAAAATGAAGGAAATTCGTTTACACTACTCTTATCTTCTCCCATTTTAATGTCTTCATTGTTTTGGTAATTGGTTAGTTACTAGCACTCTCCAGAAACTCCAAGAGTCCCAGGATTCAAAGCTAAGCCTCGATATTTACAAAGGTAATGAGTCTGTCAGCCATGGGAAGTCAAGTGCTCTTACTGTTTGGTATTGCTCACCTCAAACCTAACCTAAAGGGACACCTTTCTTGGGGGATAACAGTTCATTTGTCTTCATGCTAACTCTATCAAGGAATTTTCCTGTGCAGAAAACAGCTAGTTTCACTAAGCTCTGTATGTGCGGTGTTTTTTATGTAGTGCACTGACAGCCAGTAACCGAACCTAATCCGTCAAACTCATTTCACCTAAGACCTCAAGTATAACTCCAATTCTGATCCTTAAGGTAAAGGTGTCACTGAAGTACTTAGTTCCTGAACTTTTGTTTTTGAACATATAGTACTCTGGGAGTTGGTGAAGAAGTGTTATTTCTCTTGTACTGAGAAATAAGTCATTATTTTTGGATGTTGCATTTAAAAATATTACGTTTGCCCTGTAATTTGCTTATAATAGCTGCAACCTTATTCAAGCAGCCATTGATAGAGTTGTTCTTTTGCAGCAGTAGGTTTGCAGTTTAGTAAACTCTGTGGTTTTAATTTTTTAATTTAATGCAAATGAATCTTTTGGAAACACTACATTATTCCTGGTAAGATAAAAATCAGGTATTTTAATTTTGCCTAAATTTCAAAAATTAATCATAAGAATTTGGATGTATACCATTGATCTTTAAAAGAATCCAACACTTTTAATTGTGCCATGTATTTTTAAAGCAATTTCGTGGAATAGTTGTATTTTAATATATCTCAAATTTATTTATGCCAGCTATTTAATATTTCTCATGATTGAGAGGGCACTAAAACTGGCATTTCAGAACTATTTCTGCTCCACAAAATGTCTGCCCTTTGTTTACTCTTGTGTTTGTTGGACGATTTAGTGTTTTCTGGAGAACAGGACCATTTACAGATATAAAAAGACACGTAGTAATATTTGCTCTGTAGATACATACTATGAAACAGCTAAAAAAAAAATGGGTAAGAAACCGTCAAAACCAAAGATTATGTGTATCAGTAAGCTAGCAGAGCTTACTGTGTTGTTAATGATCCTACTTCAGTAAGAACAGTAAAACTCCTGTGGTATATAACTGACTACTATTTTATGTGGAGGAGTTATAACAACTTAGAAAAGAAATTTAAGATGCTTGGTCAGTGTGTATTTTTTTTAAAAAGACCATTATATTACCGTAGAATATTTACATCTATTAGTTTTACTTTTAATATTCAGAATCACATGATGGACCAACTTTTACCTTCAAAAATTAGTCTAATATTGCTTTGGAGAAATGAGAGCAGCAAACATTCCTGGATTCAAATAACATTTGGAACTGTATTTTAAAAAAGATGTGATTGTTAACTAGCATAAATCATGTTATAAAATGCTGTCTATTTAAATTTCTTGGATCTTTAAGAGAAAGAATTTATTTTATTGAACATTTATGCAAGAAGAGAGTATTCTTATTTCCTGATAATGCTTAAGTCTCTAAAAAACTGAATTTTAAATGGGTGTCAAAACTTTGGCATAATGTTTATAAGAGAAGTAATTTATAAGACAGTTGTATTTGACCATAGTTTTAACTTTTTTTAAGCAAATTGCATTATGATTATTACCCTATCATTACATTTCAATTAGAATCTATTTAAATATCATTGATATAATTTGGAAATAAGTATTTGCAGCAAGTCAGATTTGAATTAAGAACATGTAAATACATTCTGGTATTTCTAAATTTAAGTCTCTCTTTTAAAGTAGGCTTAAAGATAATAAAAGCATATATAACATTTTTTCCAATTTGTGAGTCAAGTTGGAAAACGGCAGGAGTTTATTTTAAGTAAATATTCACTGTCTAATGAAACACATGAGATTAAAGCATCAAAAATCTGTGGACACAATTATTTACTTTCGGGACTCAAAAGATCATAACATTGCAATTCAGCCTTAGCAAGGATGACGGAAAAAGTTCTTACTATGTTAAATGCCTTGGAAACTTTCCCCAAATCATAAACTCAGTACAATATTTTTATCTTAAATGCATAACATTTAAATGCCATCTCTACAATTATCATTCTCTCCCACTGCCCCTCAGCAACTCCATCTTATTGCACTGATCTCCGCATCACAAGAGAATAAAAGCACCTGCCTCTCTAAATAAATAAACTCAGGCTTTGGTTCCTTGGTGGCTCATCAAGGGAGTTCAAAGATAAACAATTCAATCAATTACTTGGTTTTTTCTTTATTAGAATAAAATACCAGTTTAAAAGATTTTTTACAGATGAACAGAATATTATTTTGATTGAATACATAAATTATTTTGGCATCGTGTTAAACCTAGCCTCAGGGTTGCTTACTTAAAAATAAATCTGCACTTTTAAACTCTCCCTCAGGATACTAGTCTTCTAATTGGCAGATTTCAGATGGTTTTCCCTATTTTTCTTTTCCGTTATTATTTTGCCTGGCTAGTTACAGTCTCAACTTTCACTTCTAATCAACCTTATTCACAAACTGACTAAATAATCTACTAACATGTTGTGAAGACATGAAGAAAAGATACCATTGACTCAAAGTACCTTGTTTACCTAGCTATAGACCTCTTGTTTCTCATTCACAAATTCCTTTTTGTGGGTCAAAGCCTGTGAGAACTATTTGTTATCAGGTACATGCATGTGGGATTTAGTTTACCTCAGTAAATATGTGTTGAGAGCTGTGGGGAAGGAAAGAATGACATAGATTCTTCCCTTAAAGAGTTCACAATGTAATGAGGGAGGCAAATCTTTAAGTGGAAAATTTAAATATTTGCGTATGTACTAAGGGAACACAGAGAAAACTCACTGTATTCGTCTGTTCTCACACTGCTTTAAATAAATACCCAAGCCTGGGTAATTTATAAAGGAAAAAGGTTTAATTGACTTACAGTTCTGCATTGCTGGGGAGGCCTCAGGAAACTTAGAATCATGGCGGAAGGCAAAGCAGGAAGAAAGCTTCTTCATATGGTGGCAAGAGAGAGAAGAGTGAATGAGCAAAGGGGTAAGAGCCCTTATAAAACCATTAGATCTTGTGAGAACTCACTCACTATCATGAGAGCAGCATGGAGGAAACCACCCCCATGATCCAATCACCTTCCATCTTGTCCTGCCCTTAACAAGTGGGGATTTGAGATGAGATTTGGGTGGGGACACAGAACCAAACCATATCAACCACTTAGTGTAATCTGGGGCTGCGGACAGCACTGGGGAAGACAGTAGATGATATGACCATTATCTGGGCTCTTAAAGGGTAAGCATATGTTAGCCTGGCATCAGAGTATGTGTGTGTGTGTGTGTTTATGTGGGTGTCTGTGCACATGCATGGGGTGTGTGTTGGGGGCATGGAGAATGGGCCAATGGATGGTAGGGAGGTGAAAGACATTTCAGCCAAGTCCATGTAACTTATATTAACATGCTTTAAAAAGGCATGAAATAATATTGTGTACAAGGGATTGAATTCAAAAGTCACTTAGGGATAAGAAGAAAGTAGTGAGAAAAGAAACTAGATAAGTAGATGTGGTCAGGGCATAACAGGCTTTATATTCCATCCTAAGGATCATGGCCTTTATTCTGTAGGTGGTAGAGTAACATTAAAGCAGAATAATGACAAGGTTAGGTCTACAGTTCAGAGGAGTCATTTTAGCAAAAGCTCAGAGGAATGGATTTCAAAGAGGGCAACTCCACAATGTGGCAGGTAAAGGGTAGGAGACTATGGCAACAGTGCAGCCTTGATTAAGGGCAGCGGTAAAATGTAAGGAGAGAAGATGACATATATGAGAGCAAAAAAAGCTATCATGCCTTTTATTCCCACCATTAACCTTTTATATTAGAGGAGCACAGGACATGGAGAAGGAGATCCGTGCATGTGATGGAGTAGTGTTGAAGATTAAATAAGTTAATGAACATGGTCAGTACTATAAAAGTGTTTGCTATTATTATTATTATCGGGGGCAAGGAAGAGTAAAACTCAGAATGATTTACTGACCTTAACATACAGGCATCAGTGGAGAGCTGCACTCATGGTCTAGACCCTGGGGACATGGATCTTTCAGAGTCATGAACAGAGAAGATAAGGCATGCAAAAGAGAGAGTCTCGGTAGCTGTAGACAAATGGAAACTATCTTTCAAGCTATATCAATGCACCAAGGGGACACAACAGAAGTAGGGTGTGCTCTGAGTCATTTCATGCAGAAAAACGGGAGATGTTTGGATTAGCCACAACTTCTGCTGTCCCTTAAATAGCAGCAGGATGCATTCAGAATCCCCTGAAAATAAGTGTCATTGCATTCTCTTTTGTGCTACCATCCTCGGAAAGTACACTAGGAAGATGCAAAAGCATTTGGATAGAAATCCATAGAAGTGACACATGTACATTCCATCAGCATTTTTGCTTTGCTCAAGGATTTTTGTTGGACCTAAAAAAACTCTGATCTGTTTGGAAAGAGGATTTGCATTTGCAAATAGATTTACAGGCAGATCCAACAAGCAGCACTTTGCCATTTGCAAATCCACTTGAAACATCTGGGTTCCTGTCTAGCCCGAAAATTCTTATATAAATGGACAACCCTAAGATCATAGTTTGGACACGATTTTTTAAAAATCAAGATAAATGCTAAGTAATTTGCATAATTTGTTGGTTTTGAAAGCACAACCTATTTCGTTAACAAAATAAAAGAACAAAGAGAAACTCACCTTTTTCTGTTAAAGGAGAATTAAATAAGTGAAATCAATAAAGAACAATAAAAACACTTTGACTTCGTTAACTGGAGAAAGGCTGTGTGACATTTCCGTGAAACAAGCTTGTTAATAAGGATTTTAATTTAGACTGAAATTCTACCTCTTCTCCTAATGGTAAAATAAATTTTTTTAAAAAACTGTATCGATGACTTATTTATTGTGGATCTGAAGATATATCCTAATTGCAACTTTTTAATATAAAAAGGAAACTAGTGAGGTTCTTCTCTAGTATAAAAAAGTATTATAATATAGCCAATATAAGATTTAGTCAGGCTAAATTTATATTGTACCAGTAGACTGCAAGAATTCCATTAATGCTCCATTGATATCATCAATGAAGAAAAAGGCAAAATGGATGCATTGCTTCTGCTCCACTGGGTCTGTAATGAAGCAGCATTATAGCAGCTGCTGTCTTTTTAAACAGCTTTGCTTTTTTTCCCAAGGCATCACTTGGTATATTGCAAGATTCTCCAGAAAAATATCTTTTGACCTTGTGGTCCTTTCTTTTTATTATTTTTTTCCCAAGAACCATGGCCTTCCACTTGCCACCGTGGTGCTATGGTGTAATTTAAAATGTACAATGGAAATTTCAAATAAAAAGGAAGAGTTTGAGATTGGTACTGCCAAAGGCATCTGTGGCAGTGGATCCTAATAGTTCAGGAATCTTGGCCATTAGAAAGTTTCACAGCCTTTAGTGATATGATGGAGAACCTGCTAAAGGAGTGGAAATCTCACTCATTCTTTCCTTTCCTTGGTTAAGAAAATATATACAAAGCTTTCTACAAAGGTACAATTAATATTTTGTCAAACTTTAAAGCCATAGTGCTGAGCTAGATTCCCATCCAATTAGCCTGTTTGTTTCAGCTGTTGGCATGACATGACCCTGTTTGTCATTGCCAAATCTTTCATGCAGCAATTCACTCTCATTGCTAAGGTGGCCTAAATGAACAGCCAGGTGTATTGAAGTTAGTTCATTCTCTCTCTCTCTCTCTCCTGTTTCTGTGTGTGTGTTAATGTCTGTGTGATTTGACAACTTCTATACACTCACCCAAAAGAACAGAATAGAAGATATTTCAAGGCTAAAACTTTTAAATGATGAAACTTCAACTTTTGAAATTATGTTGCCCTGGGCATCCATATTAATAGGAGGGACAATATATGCAAAGAAGCACAAGAAAAATGTAAAGAATGCACTAAATCAGCTGCAAATAAGAAATTATTAAATAATGATAATACTTGAGCTACCTTTCTAAATTCTACAAGGTGAAGTTCTGGGTTTCCTATGATCTAAAAATATCTGACACTCTGTAGGTATTCAAAACATATTCTCATGGTTTTCCAATGAGAATTGTTCTGAATTCCAAAATTTCCCATTCATTGCTTATAGAATATTACTCTTAGATGACCTAGCTCAGAATTAAGATATACAATAATAGGCTGCGCATGGTGGCCCACTCCTGTAATCCCAGCACTTTGGAAGGCTGAGGTAGGAGGATTGCTTGAGTTCAGGACTTTGAAACCAGCCTGGGCAACATGACGAGACCCTGTCTCTACAAAAATTAGCTGGACATGGTGTTGTGCACCTGTAGTCCAGCTACTAGGGAGGCTGAGGTTGCAGTGAGCCAAGATCACACCACTGCACTCCAGCCTTGGCAAAAAATGACCCTGTCTCAAAAAGAAATCTCCAGTAATAATTCTTACTCTTGCATTTACTTATGCACTGAAATTCCTGCCTCTCTTCATCTGAGCTCTGCCAACAGATACATATTTTTTTTCAGTGAATGATACTACCATTTATCTACTGCTGACAATAGCCACTTGGATGCCATCCTAGATTTATTCTCCATACTCTACTGCAAATCAAGTTATTTGGACCTATTAATTTTCCATCTGATGTAGCTCTCAATTCCATTCATTATTCCTCACCATCCTCACACCTCTTAAGTTTAGACTTTGAGTGTTTTTCCCTTTGATTACTGATTATTTCATTTGATTATATTTCAAAAGTTTACCTTTCTTGGTCTTCTTCCTTTCTTTCTAATTTATTGTGTACACAATTATCAATGATCTTTCCAAAATGTCACACCAGTATGTCACTCATCTATTTTAAAGGTATCAATGGTTTACCAGCTCATTAAATATAAAATCTGAACTCTTTAGCTTATGCAAGGCCCTTCCTGATCTGCCTTCTTATGCCTTTGCAGAATTACCTTTTCCTCTATTCTTATTGGATCCTTACCAAACTGCTTGCAGTTCCTCAAATTGTTCCATACTTTTTCTTGCCTCTTTCCATTTATATGTACTATTTCCTCTACACAGAATGTTATCTTCCTTTTCCCCATGATCAGTTTCAACATTTCACTTAATACAGTGAAATTAACACTCCTGTGTGAATCTCCATGCTATGAATTTTGGTTTCTCCGTAACAGTTAGTGTATACCTTCAGCATAGCACTCGTAATTTTATAATATGATGCCCATTGTACTCATTTCTTCTAGCATGACATGAGCTTTTTGATAGTGAGGATTGTGTCTTAGATCTTTGTCTTCAACAGCAATTTTATGCTTGACTTGAGTTCATTCATTCAGCAAATACTGATTAGGTAGTTATTATTTGTAAGGAATTCTTCCAGTCATTGGAATGAGCAAGTCAAAGCTCCTACTTTGTAGGCTGAATTTTGTCTTCCAAAGCTCAAGTAAGCTTACCTGGTTGGCAATACCCCATACGTATTGTCACAAATCATTTCTGGGAGAAGAAAGTGTTGTTCAAGATACATTTGGAGAGGACACCTGGAAAATCTACATGTGGAAGTCCTGAATATGCCTTACGTACTTCTTTCCTTGATTAATTTTAATCTGTGTTCTTTCACCACAATAAACTGTAACCATGAGTATAACAATTTCCATCAGTTCTGCTGGTCATTTTAGCAAATCACTGGCTTTGGGAAACTTGACCTTGCAGGTCTTGTCATAGAGATTGGGCATGGGAACTCTCTAACGTTTCAGGGGCTAAGAAATGTGGGGCAAGTAAATATTTGTGAGCATCACTGTGCTTGCCACTATCCTGCACAACCTATTTTCCAACTATCAGCTAGAGAAATTCTCTAAAAAGTACATCATTTTACCTTTCTGCTCAAACCTCTCCAATGATTTTTCAGTTTATAGGATAAAAACCAGATTTGTTAATGTGGATTACAAAGGACATATATATTACAGTCTTTTGCAAACTGCCTGATGTCAGAGCCAACTAGTTTTCCTGGCAAGATAACAGCTACAACCCAACTGGCTTTCCTTGAGCATTTTAAGCATGTGTCTGTCTTATGAATTTTGAACTTGTTATTCCCTTTGCCCTTAATATTCTTTTCACTCTTTTCCCCATATATCGCTTCCCGAATACTCTCTTCAGTACCTCCTACTCTACTGTGCCCCTTAAATTCCTGTAGTGATTTTTACAGGGGCATCCCCCACATAGGCATCCCTTTCTTAATGCAGTTTTCCATTGCCCATCTGCCTGACCATATGGCCAAACCACTGGCTACCACTCATGGGTCAGTAAAAGCCCAGACATAGCGGACTTTTATCGCCATTCAATTCTTTCATCACGGCAAGGAAAATGGTATGCAAATAAACTCATCGAACTAATTTGTTCTTACCTTCTTCAATCAGTCATTTCACATGCTGGTCTTAGTGCAGCAGTCTTGCAAATAGGAAGCTGTGTTTCAACCTTGAAAACACCATCTATAAACCAAGCATGTCTTTGTTGGTCAACAGAGAGCTGTTCCCAGTGCACTGTCCATGTGACCATAGGATCTCTCAGTTACTCATGTGGTTCCAAGTCAGACCTATGGAAAAAAAGGCTCAGTAATCACCATCCTGCATTCCCTCAGTAACATGTTTCTGCACAAACCATACTTATTTTATTATGAAACTCTTCTGGGTACCACCCTCTTTATAAAAACGTTTTTTCGTCATCTCCCAAGATATCGTGGGTATTTCAGGTTTCAAGATTATCTTCAGTCCTTCAGTCATAGGAACAGTCTCAATTAATGTCCAACAGAGACCAAGGAATTTGTTCCACAAGTACCTGTATTGCATAAATATTCAATTATAAGAAAGAGGAAAATGGTTTTTGAGAAGAAAAAAAAATAGGAGACTTCACCCAGTCAGAGGGGTCTAAGAAGGCTTTCTTAGGAAATTTAAATCTATGCTAATGTCAGATTATTTTAGCAAAATGAAGAAGGGTGTTTCAGCCAGAAGAAATATGGTGTGCAGAGACCATGAGTTGAGAAAAAGCCTGGCACATTTAAGGACCTAAATAAGAGCTCCAGAAGAGTGAATGTGAGAAAGTGGCTCCAGATGTGGCTAAAAGCCTACAAAGGCCAGAGGTTTTAAGACCTTAATTCTTATTGCTGTATTTTTTAACATCAGCAACCTTATGTGTATTATAATCAATTCAAAAAATATATATTGTGACAGAGAGAGAAAAATTAGACATTATATACCTGTGAATAGGATGAAATGTTAATTCCTAAATGTTACTTATCTTCTCCATAGCAGACACATTTCTATGTAACCCCTATCAGACAGGTACAGAGATGAGGGAATTTTGCAAGACCAAGGTTATTTCAGGTTCTCCTGGTTGGCATGACTCAAGAAACTTTGTGGAATCTGAGAGGTGCTTTCTTTTTCAAATTTGAAGCTAAGGAGCGTTTTCCAAAGGTCTTTCATGTAGGGCAAAGAAGAACTTAAGACTGAATTGTGATACAAAAATCCATCAAATGGGTTTGTTGCTTCTACTTTTAGTTTGAACTCCCATGTGAGTGAAGAGACAAGGGAAAAAACAAGCCATAAATGAAAAGATATTAGGTAACCTTCAACCTTGCAAATCTTATCTTTTCTTTAGCTCCAGCTATTATAATTATCATCAATCAAAATGAGTTGTCAGCGAAAAAGATTATCACCATTTAAACCGATCTGATAAATATATTATATAATAGATATTAGGTTAAGTATCATACTTGAAACAAAGAGTTCCTAAAATTATAGCCTTGAAAATGTATACTCCTAGGCATGGTCACCTCAGCAGTCCATGGGTATTTTTCACTTATAATCTAAGAAGTCTGATTTCCCTAATCCTATTATTGAATTAATTATACATTCTTAAATTGGTTCAACCATGTGGAAAACAATGTGGTGATTCCTCAAAGACCTAAGAACAGAACTACCATTTAATCCAGTGATCCCATTACTGGGTATATACCCAAAGGAATATACCCATGGAATTAACCTACATGCCTTTCAGTGATAGACTGGATAAAGAAAACGTAGTACATATACACCATGGAATACAGCCATAAAAAGAACAAGATCATGTCCTTGGTAGAAACATGGATGGAGCTGGAAGCCATTATCCTTAGCAGACTAATGCAGAAACAGAAAAGCGAATACCACATGTTCTCACTTATAAGTGGGAGCAAAATGATGAGAATACATGGACACATAGAGGAGAACAACAGACACTGGGGCCTACTGGGTGGAGAGTGGGAGGAGGGAGAGTATCAGGAAAAATAACTAGGAGGTACTAGGTTTAATACCTGGGTGCTAAAATAATCTGTACAACAAATCCCCATGACACAAGCTTACCTATATAACAACCCTGCACCTGTGCCCCTGAACTTAAAAGTAAAATTATTGATTCCACATTCTTAATTATTTCCATTCTAACTAGTTAATACACATGTGACATGTATATTATATTCTTCCATCATTTCCCTTAAAAGGAGAAATATTGCTAAAATAAAAAGAAAAGATATTGTATTTTCCACCTGAAAATAAAAAATTATACAGTAGTGTGAGGGTCAGAAAGGGAGAGAATACAAAATTGCTGTTTTTAGATGTATTATAATAAATTGACAAGTTATCAGTATATTACTAGCCTAAATTTATTCATTAAACAAATGTTTATTTAGTAGCTATTATTTGCCAGATACCAGTCTAGGCATCTGGGCTAGTGCAGAGACCGATAAACAAAGATTACTGTGTGGTGTTGCATTCTTCTGGCAAAGTTAGTACATAACAGCTATATTACAAAGTGATAAATGCTATGGGGACAAAAGGTAGAACAGAACACAGGGATAGGCAATATCAAAGAAGGAATGCATCAGGTAGAATTTTAAATACTTGGGAAGTGTACACTACATTGAGAGAGTGACATTAGAGCAAAAACTTGAAGAAGAAAGAAATTAGCCATGTTTACATCTTAGGGGAAGGATATTTTAAACAGGATAAGTACCTCAAAGGTGTTGAGAATGTACCTGGTGTGTTGAAAAAACAGGAGAGAGAACAGTGTAACCAGGGTAAGAATGGCAGGAGATGAAAACAGGGTGTAGAGAACCAGATCATTCAAGGCCTGGGGTGCCTTTGTAATGACCTTGGGTTTTACTGAGAGTGGTATGAAGGGCTATTGGAAAGTTTGAAGCAGAAGAGTAACACTATATGGCTTATATCTTAAAGAATCACTGTGGTCCTATGTTGAAATTAGATTGTGGGTAATAGGACATAAGGCGAAGCAAGGAGATGCAATGGTTGGTTTTATATGTAAACTTGTCTAAGCTATAGTGCCAAGTTATTTATGCAATCACTAATCTAGATGTTGCTGAGAAGACATATTGTAGATGTGGTTAGCGCTCAATCAGTTGACTTTAATTAATGGGGATTATCCTCCATAATGTGGGTGGGCCTCACCTAATATGTATGTAAATATATGTTTATAAATATATGATTATGTATGCACACATATGTGTATATACATGTTTATAATGTGTATATATTCACATGCCCATATACTCAAGGCCTATTCTGTTTCTCTAGACAATCTTGACTGATAAAGGAGGCTATTGCAACAATGTTGCAAAATAGACTGGTGACTGGGAGCAGGATGGTAATAGTGTAGGTAGTGAGAGCACACATATGTGTATATACATATTTATAATGTGTATATATGCACATGCCCATATACACATAGCCTATTAGTTCTATTTCTCTGCACAATCTTGACCCATAAAGGAGGTGATTGCAACAATGTTGCAAAATAGAATGTCGGCTGGGAGCAGGATGGTAATAGTGTAGGTAGTGAGAATCATTTGATTCTGGATTGATTTATTTCAGAGTTTCCAGACAGGGTGGGATGAAATGTAAGAGAAAGAGAAAAATCAAGGAGGGTTCCAAGGTTTTCTGCCTGAGTCAACTTTATTCCTGAATCCAGGGACATCAGAAAATGATCAGTTTAGGTGTGACTATCATAACTAACACTTATTTAACTTGAAAAATACCTATTTGGGTATTATAAAGGAAGATATTCTTGTACTCAATAATAGAATGATGTAAACTTGGGCAAATTAATTAACTATAAGACTAACTTTTCTCACCTGATGAAAAGTAGGCAAAAAATGCCAGGCTCACTCAGATTGATGAAACTTAAAACTGATGATATATGCAAGTTATTTTGCACAGAGCCTGACAATAAGTTCTTAATAAACCATTTAAAAAGTATTTGTATTATTCCATTACTGAATATCAAACTGTACCAAGTACACATAATACTGGGTAATTAAGAGTTAATGCAAGAAATGTCCATCCAGTCACTGGATGAGGGCTGCTCCCAGGTAGGGGGCCCATAATCTTTGGCAAGCCTCAAGCTTTGAGCCTTTCTAACTCCCTCTAGTTAGAGAGCAAGTCTGAATGCGGGGGGTGCTGATTTATAGGACATGTCAACTTGTCTGGGCTAAGAGATTCCCAGGTAGCTTGAATACATTATTTCTGACTGTGTCTATGAGGGTGTTTCTGGAAGAGATTAGCATCCAAATTGATAGACTGAATAAAGAAGATCTACTCTAACCAATGTAAGTGGCATTATCCAACCATGGTGGTCCAAGTAGAACAAAAAGGCAGAGCCAGGTGTGGTGGCTCATGCCTATAATCCCAGCACCTTGGGAGGCCGAAGTGAGAGGATCACTTAAGACCAGGAATTCAAGACCAACCTGGGCAACACAGCGAGACTCTGTCTCTGAACAAACAAACAAAAAATTAGCCAGGTACAGTGGTGTGCACCTGTAGTCCAGCTACTTAGGAGGCTGAGGCAGGAGGATTGCTTGAGCTCAGAAGGCTGTTATAAGCTATGATCATGCCACTGCCCTCCAGTCTGGCTGACAGAGGAAGACCCTGTCTCTTGAAAAAAAAATAATAAAAATAAAGAACAAAAAGGCAGAGGAAAGGGGAATTCGCTTTTCTTGTTTGAGCTAGGACATTCATCTTCGGCACTTGGACATCAGGGCTCCTGGCTTTCTGACATTTAGACTGGGCCCAGGACTTACACATGGGTACCCCACACCCAGTTCTCAGGCTTTTGGACTAGGACTGAATTGCACCATAGGCTTTCCTCACTCTTCAGCTTGCAGATGGCAAATCATGGGCCTTCTCAGCCTCCATAATGAATCATTTGAGCCAATTCCTATTCTATCTATCTATCTATCTATCTATCTATCTATCTATCTATCTATCTATCTATCTCTATCTCTCTAGCATCTATCTTCTCATCCATCCTTCCATCCTATCAGTTCTGTTTCTCTGAAGAATCCTTACTCACACAGGGATGTATCTGTGGGCAATCAGAAGCCAACACTTCCAAAATCTGGGTGGATAATTTTCTTGGATAAAGGAGTTTTGGTGGGTGGCACATCACAATATCCATTATACTGTGGACTGCTAAGCTCACTTCTATCAGGTCAGGCCCTCTTTTAAATTGATCGCTGAAGGTGAACATTGAGAGCCTCTTATTGCTGCATGTATGCCCTGGGTAAGCAGGGAAGCAGAAAAACATTTCCATCATCTTTTTAAAGTTAATCTTATGTTGGACATATGATTAGAGGTTAATTAGGCCAATCTTCTATGAACATGAGGAAGAAGTGGCTTATCAATGTTCACAATTGGTTTTATTAAATATAAAATTTGTATCGTGTCCCATTTTCTTGGACAGATGAAGCCTTCTCAGGTGTGAGTTGTGTTATTGATACATACAAAATCAATTATACATATATAGTCACACTTCTTATAAAGCAGCCAGAATTTAGGAAAAGGCAGAATTGGTATAAATCATTAAGGCCCAAATGAAGTCCTTATTTAGGTAATTAAATACCTTAATCTAAAATCCAGTTACTAAAAAGAAAGTTGACATTTTCAAATATGGATACTTTCCTCTATTTCTTAAGTTAAGATCTATTAAATAACACTGTGAAAGAGAGTCATACTGGTAGTAGCACAAATCAGAAGACGGTAAGAAATGTCCAAGGAAATTTTCCATGTATAACATTTATCAAGACATGGAACTGATGTCTACAGAAAATACTCTGAGTATCATCTTCGGAAGTAATCCAGCTGAAGTCTGGGACCAATGTACTATGACACAGCAATTTCACCTTTTTTTCCTGGAGGTTGAAAGTTAGACAGTCTGGGTGCTTTCCAGATTGTAATTTGAAAGGCACTCAGCTACTACACAGAATTGTTAGTTTTCCCCCAACCCCCTGCCACCGCTGTGTGAAAGCAAAGGGAGGGGGCTGAAGGTACAACCTCAGGGTGTCAACTCTTACTTATTGAACAAGAACCTGCATACACAATGCCAGTGATGTGATTAATCATTCCCTGGTCCAAAAAGAAGGTCGTTCATGTTGAAATTTTGATTTATGTGTGCTCTTGCATTATCTCCTAAACCCTAGCCACTTGCCAGCATGCACAGTGTAATGAGTTTGGCATTTGTGTAGGACTTTAAAAACATTAAATAATGAATCCCTCTAGAACATCTCCTTGTATTACTATATCCTACTCAATTTTTAAGTAGAGAAAATAGAGATAGTGTATAATTTCACTAAATCCTCATATCAGTAAAAGTAAAGTAGAGGAGTAGGAATAATTAAATGTGTTCAAACATTATAATGTGGAATCATTAAACATGCCTCATAGAGTCCAAGTAGACTCCATAGGTCTAGAAAAGTGAAGATTTCAAACTTATCAAGGAAATTAGGAGGTTAGACTGATCAAAGGGGTTTTTCTTTATATTTACTAGTGTTAATATCATCTAATAATTCTTCTGGCTTAGTCATCTTCCTCCAGCTAGTATCATACTCACTCAAAAATTGATTACTTTTTAATGAATCATAATTTACATGTAAATTTTGACTCCATTCTTTAAAATGCTAAGGTACTAAATTTTAGAATATGTTTTTTGTTGTTTTTAAAAATGCATATTTGCTATAGAGTTAAAATTCTTCATTCTACTAGTGTGTGTAAATGCCTTGTAGCTGTTGTATTTGGGTTTGATCACCAAATACTAGTGAGCATATCTGTGCATCCAAAACTTTGAAAAGTTACCTTGTAAACTGAAATGTTTTAGTAATAATCTATGTGAAGATGGCAGCTGCTGAGATAATAAAATAGATTTTCTCGAAAAAAGAAGCAAGCGATTTCAAGCTGCTAAAGTGCCTTATAGTGCAGAGAAAAGAAATTTACATAGTCTTAGTCATAGCAGTTAAATACATGGGATTTTAAATGGAGGAATATATATGTATATATATGTGTGTGTGTGTGTGTGTCTGCGTGTGTGTGTGTATATATATATTTGTGTATATTCCTATTATATATATATATTCCTATAATCCAGGCGTATATATTCCTTATCTTTTATATATATATATAATATATTTTATATATATATTCCTATAATCCAGGCATATATATTCCTTATCCGGAATATAAATGCCTGGATTATAGGCTGATTTGGGTCAGCTTGGGCTTTGGTTTTGGCTACTTCTCAGGTGTGGTAGTGACCAGAAGCAAGGTGCAGTACCTTTACAAAGCAGACAGTCTAATATAAGAATTTCTCATGTTAAGGAGGGATTTCAGAGGAGGGCTTGGCAAACCAAAACAAAACCAAATATAAATGAAACAAAATACTATAACCCCTTTTGAAGATGACTGCAAGAAAGCATAAGGGTACCTTGGCACTAAATAGCCTGTGAGAAAAAAACAAAAACCAAACAAACAAACAAACAAAAAAAACTGATGTCCTGAAGAAGTCGTGATTATGGGCTGGCCCTCACAAGGGTTTTCAGCCTTGTTCCCAACAGCGAGAGTTCACGCCTTTCCTTTGTTGGTGGGGCTCCCAGATTGGTGGTGCCCCCTAGTGCCCAGCAAACGCAAATGCAAATCCTTGAGCGTTAAGCCTCTGTATTCTACTTTTGAATCTTCGAAAAACTTCTTGAGGGCAGTAACAAGGCAAAGTAAAAACTAATTAAGTATCAAGAATATGGCCTGGCGCGGTGGCTCACTCCTGTAATCCCAGCACTTCGGGAGGCCAAGGCGGGCGGATCATCTGAGGTCAGGAGTTCGAGACCAGCCCGGCCAACATGGTGAAACCCCATTTCTACTAAAAATACAAAAATTAGGCGTGGTGGCGGGCACCTGTAATCTCAGCTACTATGGAGGTTGAGGCAGGAGAATCGCTTGAACCGGGGACGGAGGTTGTTTCAACCTGGGCGACAGAACGAGAATCTGTCTCAAAAAAGAAAAAAAATATCAAAAATATAAGGCATCTGAATGAGAAACTAGAGAAACAAACTTGAAAAGATATTCCAGATACTGGAAATATCAATATAAATAAACATTTCAAAAATTATATTTACAAGGTTTAAATGGCAGGGCACAGTGGCTCACAACTGTAATCCCAGCACTCTGGGAGGCCGAGGTGGGTGGATCACCTGACGTCTGGAGTTCTAGACCAGCGTGGTCAAGGTGATGAAACCCCATCTCTACTAAAAAAATACAAAACTTAGCCGGGTTTGGTGGCATGCACCTGTAGTCCCAGCTACTTGGGAGGCTGAGGCAGGAGAATGGCTTGAACGTGGTAGGCAGAGGTTGCAGTGAGCTGAGATCACACCACTGCACTTCAACCTGAGTGACAGAGCAAGACTCCATCTCAAAAAAAAAAAAAAGTTTCAAAGAATAAAAAGATAAACTTTAAAATATCACCAGAGTACATGAAAAGAAATAAAAATTACATAACAGAGTTGAAAAATATTCAAATATAATTTCTAGAGATGAAAATACAAAATAATTAAAAATTTACATTTAATACACATATTTGTACCACATGAAGCGAGCTAAAGAGATAATTAGTGACCTGGAAGATGGGAAATAGTATACAGAGTACAGAGGCAACTCAGGGAAACAAACAAAATGGAATTCGTCTTGAAAAAAATAGAAGACTTTGTAGATAGAATGAGAAACCATAATATGCCTCTAACAAAGCTCCAGAAGGAGCTAAGAGAGATAATGGGGTAGAAGCAACACTGGTAGGGATAAAAGCTTAAAATTTCTGGAATTAATGAAAGATGCTAATGTATCCATCCAGATTCATGAAGTCAACAAATCTGCTCTGCAGCAGAATAAAGAGTTTCATACTAGACACGGTGTAGTGGAATAGAAAACATTAAAGTTAAAAAATTGAAATTTAAAACGGCTAGAGGTACAGAGATGATACCTTCAAAAGACTGGAGACTAACTTCTCAATAGATAATGGAAGCCAGAAGACAGGAGAATAGTATTGTCAACATGCTACAGAAAAAAACATGGAATGATAACATCAATTAATCTGAAAGAAGAAAAGGATGGCAACAGGAGGAAACAGATTAGGTACAGCATATAAATTGACAAAACAGAACAAGTAGTTACACTACATTTAAAGAAACCAGTGTCTAAAAATAAAGATTACATAACTTGATTTAAAAAGATTGTATGATATTAACAACAGCCACATCTAAAACCCAAAAAGAAAGAAAAAGAATAAAGGACATATGCCATGCAAATATTAATTAAATAAAATTTAAGTGGTTGTGTTATATCAGAAATAAAGACTTTAATGTAAAAATTTTAATTGACCAAAAAAAATTATCAATAGTAATTGTGAAAATATGTGAACTAAATATAACAGAAATATAAGGATAAACATAATGGGATATTTTTAAATACTTTTCCCAATAAATAGTAAGGAAGATAGTCACAAAATCATTAAAGATATAGATTTGAAAAAACAACCATATTAACTACACATCTCTATCACTGTATCCATCTATCTATATAAATAAAATACATATATGTAATATACACACAAATATGTGTGTGTATATGTGTATATACCCCCAAGCATACACAGATACACATACATCTATATGTATGTATGTGTGTGTATATATGTCTGTGTGTGTGTGTATATATGTATGTATGTGTATATATATATAAATGCTTTCTCCAGCAACTGGATAATACACAATTGTTTTAAGCACACGTGAAACAGTTGTCAAAATTGCTCTTTTTCTGGGTCATAAATTGAATGTTATCTAATAGTTAAGAATAAAAATAATGACAATTAAGCTAGAATTAAATAAAGATAGCCAGACAAAGTCTATTTAATTGAATATCAAGACTAAGTAATATTAGTATAAAAGAAGAAAGTAGAAAAAGAGCTGAATGATGATAATGAAAATGTTAGCACATAAGAAAAAACATGGAAGGCAGCTAAAGCCACACAGAAACAAATTTTATATACATATATATAAAGTTTTTAATATATGTATAAAATTTTAGACAGAGACAGAAAGTGTTGGAAATTAATGAACTACCAATCCTGATGCATTAGAAACAGAACAGGCAAAATCAAAAATAGAGTCAGGAATTATTATTATGCATCAGAAAAATATATAATAAAGAGAATCATAAAAACCAAAAATTGATTTTAAAAAGGCAGCTTAAGTTGATTATTCCTCAGATTAGACTAGTTACGACAAAAGAAAGAAGTCCCAAGCAAACTATGTCTAGAACTAAATGGAAACATATCTCCAGATTCTAAAGATATTAAAGAGACATTAATAGGATAATATGAAGAAACTTTTAGTAATAAATTTACACATTTAGACAACATAGATAAATTTCTAGAAACATCTGATCATCCAAAAGTGACTCCAGAAGGAAGAGAATAAATAAATAGTATGTACATAGACATTAAGAAACTAAATCATTAATCAAAAGCCTTCCCACAAAGCAACTCCAGTCCCAGATGGCTTCATTAATAGGTTCTGCCAAATATTCAAGGAAGAAATAATTCTATCTTATCAAACTTTCTGAAACTAGAAATAAAGAAAATACTCCCCAACTCATTTTGTGAGGTTAGTATAACCGTGACAAAACTCCTGAAAATAGTATGTATTTCAAAAAAAACTAAAATACATACCCCTTTGACTCATAGATATAAGTGTAAAACTCCTAAGTCAAATATTCGCAAATGAAATCTAGAAAAATCTGAAGAAAAAATATTACATCATCTCTGGTAAAAACCCAAGAACGTGCTGCAGTTCAGTTTTGCATTAATTGCTTAGAATCAGCAAGACCCCACAGGTTTAAAAGGCAGGGTTCCCAACAAGACTGCTCTTACTGCTGACACCAGAAACACTTTGAGTCTCCCACATTCCCAAACTCACACTTCTGACCAGCTGGCTATAAATTCAGGGGTTTCCCCCAGGCCTCTCAATTTTAATCGCTTGCTAGAACATCTCAAAGAACTCAAGAAAGTACTATACTTAAAATCACAGATTTCTTTTTTTTTTCTTTGTAAGGTATACAGATTAGGAGAATCAACCAGATATAAAGACCCATAGAGACCAAAGAGAGGTTGGTTCACTGCTAAGTCAATCAGTATAATTTACTACAATAACAGACTAAAAGAGACAAATCTTATAATTCTCTAAACAGATGAAGAAAATAATGCATCTTCCAGGTGTGATAAATTCAACTTCTATGCATGATACAACTCTTAGTCATTCACAACTGAATGAGAGCCATTCTAAATACTTCCCTGTCCCATGCTCAGTTTGTATATACAAATGGTCATTAAGAGCTAATATTTCTAAGTGCGTTTTCTATTGGTTTTCTCTATACCTGATGCTGTCCTGTTTCTGGCCCCTGTTACCTCTCATTATTTTGATTGACCTATTTTCTTTTAATGTTGCTTATTTTCAATTCATCCCCCAAACTTTCTAGTATGTACATCTGTTTAAGCCCTTGCTCAATATTTTTCAATGAGTTTCCATGGTTTACAGCATATAATTTGATACTTTGGAGCTCCCTATACCACTGAACAAATAATCTTCCACATATTAATGATAAGTTAGAAGTATCAAGCTTCCAGTTTGAAAAACTGTCACGTTTAACCATATTTGGGGAATTTATAGTAGCAAATATATTAATTCTAAGAAAAATAATAGTTTACATTCGTATAATACATAATAGTCTGTTAAGTGCTCATATTTGTATTATGACATTTTATAAGAGCACGTGTTATTATCCCTTCCTTCCTGATGAAATAACGAGACATAAGAAGTAATTTGTCCAACTAAATGGCAAAACTGGAAGTAGAACTCAGCTCTTGGATTACAAGTTTAATACTTTTTCTTTCTAAATACAAGTAACATTTTCTGCAGGAATTTGCCTCAGGAAGTCATTCCTCGGTATCTTGTAACTACTGGTATTTGGCCACTGTCTGCTGCGTTTCTGTTTGTTTGTTTTACATTTGCCCTTTTCCTGGCCCTTCTGTCCTATTTTGCCTGGCTACTGGACACTTTCACTTGCTTATCTTTCTTGTCTATGCATGTGCCGAAAGAATAGTGGAAAGGCAGGAGATAACAGTTGACTTTGCTCTTTACCCGTCTCTTCATCTGGCCCCATCACACAATGTATTTTATTAGTATTCACCCTAGAGAATCTGTACAATGATGCCTGTGGTTAATAAATAACTAGATTAGGTCATTTTTAATAATTTATATAGTCTGGTTCTCTTTCTTTGTTTTTTAAAGAAGAAAACATTCTTACCAATGCATGAACTTAGTTAAATTTAAAATAATTTGATGAAGTAATATCTCTGAAATGCATTTATTATCTTCTATGGAATTCATACTACCTTAGGTAGAGTTTGCTGCTCTTTAAATCTAAGAATAGTTTATAACATAGTAAATATACCCAAGAAAATTAAGTTCATGTTTAAGGTCATTGTATGCTGAAATCACTTTTCTAACCAGCCACTTTCATAACTCTGAGAAAAAAAAAAAACACAAAACAAAACAAAACAAAAGAACAACCAAAAACAACTAGCTTTCTTCTGCTGTTATACAACAATCAACACAGAAGATTTCTGTGACCAAATGTGTAAGGGTTACTTCCCACTCATCAAGCAAGCAATCAATTCTGCAGCGGACGCCAGTTGGGTCTCCTCCAACCTGGTTTCATTCCAAAACTACCCACATTTAAGACAGCGTATGAAGATAGATCGTGCACAAGTTGAGGTTGCAGTCTCACAGGACTGCCTCCACTTCTGATGCCAATCGCAAGTCCGGGTTGTTTTACCTGTGCTTCTTTTTTTTTTTTTTTTTTAAATTATAGTCTAAGTTCTAGGGTACATGTGCACAATGTGCAGGTTTGTTACATATGTATATATGTTTACCTGTGTTTCTGACTGACCAGTGATAAACTGGAGATCCCACAGTCTCCTCCTTGGGTTTGATTATTTTGCTAAAGTAGCTCAGAAAACTCCTGGAAATGCATTTACCAGTTTATTATAAAGGATAGAGATGAAGAGTTGCATGGGACGAGGTATGGGGGAAGTGGTGTGGAGTTTCCATGCCCTTTCTTGGTGTGCCACCCTCCAGGAACCTCCACTTGGTGAGCTACTGGGAAGCTCCCTGAGCCTGTCCTTTTGGATTTTTATGGAAGCTTTATTACTTAGGTATGATTGATTAAACCATTGGCCATTGGTGATCAACTTAGTCGTTAGCTCCTCTTCTCTCCTTGGATGTGGGAGTGTGGGGCTGAAAGTCCCACCCCTCTAATCCTGCCTTGGTCTTGGTAACCAGCTCGATCAGACCCAGAAGTTACCTAGGGGGCTGCCAGCCACCAGTCAACTGATGAGCATGCAAAAGACATTTACCAGTTTGGAGATTCCAAGAATATAAGTAGTTGTCTGTTAGTGGACAGCAACAAAACCATATATATCTTTCATGATATTAAAATGGCATTCTAGCGCTCGATTGAAACTTTTTAATAATGAATTTGGCAGACTTTTCTGTATCCTTACTGAAAATTTCAAATGTGTAATTAATTAATATTGGAACTTTGATTGATTGTCTATTGCCCAATGTGTATATTTCAAAAGCCTAAGCCCTTTTAGCTACATAGATGATCTTTAGTGTTTTCAATGGTTTGTTGCTGAGTATTTATACTGGATATTGTGGTATGTTTCAAATGATAGAAAATAAGAACAGACATGAAAAGTGCAAACTTCTTATAATTTACTTTGTTTATATAGAAGTAATACATTAAATCATCTATGAAGTACATCAAGTAAACCTAAATAGCATGGATTTTTAAGTTAAAAATATGAGAATTAATATACTGAAAATCCCCATGGGAAGTAACTATATGTCACTGGTGCCAAATTAGAAATCTCCAGGTTATAAGATCATAACCCCTAGAGGAATATTTATCTGTATGTTTACTTAATATCTAACAGCATGTGAAATTTATTTATTAATATGCCTGCAGGTTTCTCTCTAATCCCACTTCTCAAAGATGCACACACATAGATATAAAGCCAGGAGGGGGTGAATTGCCCTGCAACTGTTTCCATCTAAGTTGAAAAATATGGTTATAATGGGAAAAGCAAAAGTTGTTCTCCTTCTGACCTTGAACATTTTTACAGACCCAAAATAAAATATGTGAACAAATTCAAAGGCCATCTCCTCTACAACATCTTCCTTGCAATATACTTGGCCCCATCTAATCAGCACTGATCACACTCTCTTTGATTATAATGCGACTATAGGCCTTATTTTATCATCCCTTCAATTATAGTTTATTTATATTCCTCTGTTTCTTTTGAATGTTCTGAAGTGATAGAGATCTTGTGATAATTTGTTTTAATACATGACACATAGCAAAATGACTTTGCACATTGTCATTTACTAAATATTTGTTAAATGTGTTTGGTTCTAATTGAATTATATTTACATATGCAAAAACTTAAACATGTAAACCATTATTGAGGGTAATGATATTAAAAGAAAAGAACAAACATTTTTTAATGGCAAAGAAATACATTTTAGAAAGTTTAGAATGTAATTTTCCAAAATATTTTATTTTTGAAGTGAAGTTATGATTGTATTTTTGAAGTGAAGTTACGATTGTATTAAAAGCATGGTTATCTGACATAATTTTTACCTATACAAAGTTTAGAATTGAAACAACTGAATAATTTAAAACAAAACACATTTGCTTCAATTTTCTATCGATTTAGGGTATAACTATTGATTTGGCTTGAAATATCCAATGATTGCCTCAGGGCTATATTTTATTTAGCACCTATGGACTTAGCTACAATGAAACAAATCTTTTTGAAACAGTAACAGCCAGACTGCATGCAATAGTAATATCAGACATCTGTATATTGCCTTATATAAAAGTGCTTTTACATAAATTATTTTATTTGGTTCTCAGGTATGGGAAACGGAGGCAGAGAAACTGAGAAAGGTAGGAGAAACTCACACTTTATAGAGATAAAAGATAGGATTATATTTGGCGTATATATATGGATTTTTTTGCAAATACCTAAATAGCTTGCACAAAAGCCTCTTGCCTATATAAGTTTAATTGTTCTAAAATGAAGGTAAAATTTGAAATTATGACAAACTTATTTGTATACACATGGAACTTGTTGTTCACTTAATGTTGCCAAGTAGTTGAAAGTAGAAATCAGACATTTATAATGATGGCTTACAGGATTCGAAGATTTCATTGCAGTAAAGACTGTGAATATATAAAATTTGAATTTGACCAAATGGAGATGATTTTAAATCTTTCAGAGATCAGTTTCTGTTTCAGTAATAGGAGTAGACAAGAATGAAGGCATCAGGTAAAGAGACCAGTGTGGTGTACAAATATGCCCAAGTCTTGTAAAAGTACCATGGGAATATATAAAAGAAAGTTACCCATTCTAACAACGGGATTAAGGGACGTTTGCACAAAAGAGGTGGGTCTTGAGAGTTCAATAGAGAAATGAGTAAGACCATAAATAAAAGCTCTGAAATGTAAAATTACACATTACGGTTGACAGTCTGCTACATGGTAAGTTGCATGGAAGAAAATAATAGAAAATCCAACTTAAAAAGTGGAATTGGGTTTGATTATGAATAGCTTTGAATTTCACACTAAAGATTTTGGCGGTCTTTGTAGGCAACGAAGAGTTTTTAATTAATTTGTTCTAGAAAAATAAGTGAAAAACTATTTTAGTTAGGAAACTTTACTCTGATTGGAGATGAGAAAAGTGTTGAGAACGGAATCTTAGGGCAGCGCTTTCCACATACCTAATAATATGTCACGAAATGTTAACTTTTGCAGGGTACACTGTGCCGAGCTGATGACGCTGTTTATGACTGTGGGTCACCAGCTTCCTAAGATCTGCTCCTCTGCACCTCCCTAAAGGCGAAGAGAATCAGTATCTCTCTCACTCAAATGCATCAGCTCCACAGCAAAGTGCCTTGTATCTCTCTTGGGAAATACGCTGCCTTTGGGAAAGAAAGGAGAACAGGAATTGTTGAAGAAAAGGGAGAAAAGGGGACAAAAAGAAGACAAAAGCAGAACAGAAGCAGAAAAGCGTGGTATTCTAAGTGAAGGAAGAAGCTTTTTAAAGAGGGAGTGAACCAAGAAGACTTGACAGCTGTTGAGAATTCCAATTGTGTGGGAGCTAAGGAGAGGGCACTGGTTAGGGCAAGTCCTCCCTGGTTTTGTGTTAGAGGCAGTTTGAGTAGCAGAGGGGCATAGAAGGCAGATTAGGCAGTGACAGGGAGGTATGAAAGTGGTATGTGTGGTTTGCTGCACTTAGACAAAGCTTGTGGGGGAAGGTAGAAAAGCAATGGGCTGGAATGGGTGGAAGGACACTTTGGGGATTTGAAGACCTGCCTGAGTGTGTGCTAGGTGCAGATTGAAGGGAAGATATAAGAGGAGAGAATGGAACTGAAAACATAAAAGACAAAATGAAATAATTGGCAAAGCAAAATTCAGGCAACCAGGAAAGAACAGGATCAAATGTATGTAGACAGATTAAACTTGGTTAAGAATATACTTTTCTTAGAATAGACAGAAAGGAGGAACATTGATAAAAGGTAGAGGGAGATTTTGAAGGGTGCTGAAGACCCTAGAGAGTATTCTCCCTCAATAGCTTTTGTTTTCTCTGTAAAATATGTGAGAAGGATGGTAATCATTCAGCAATTCCTACTGGGGAAAAGGACAGACGACAAGGTGGAGTGAGAGCGCGGTCAGATGACTCTATCAATCATGTGCTCAACACTGTGCTAGGTGCTGTAGGGGATATAAAATATGTATGATGTGATTCCTGCCCTCAAAGGGAAACACACACACACACACACACACACACACATTCTCTCTCTCTCTCTCTCTCTCTCTCTCTCTCTCCCTCACACAAACCTATAAGGGTAAGGGAATCTTTTTGAGTTGAACTCTGATTTAATGAAAAGCATAATAAAAGTCCTATGGAAGAATTGGAGAGGGGGCAGTAAAGACATTGAGAAAAGCTTTATGCATTATTTAAACAAACAGAGGAACAGATTGTAGGAAGCAACGGAACCCAGCAAGAGGATGGCATGCACACCAGCTAGTTGGGAGATCCTGAGATAGCAGAGGAAGTGAGTGATGGGAAGAGGAAGGCAACATGACTGAATAAATAGGAAAGGACCAGAGTATAGAGCACTGGTAGAAAGGATGGAGGTGCATGAAGATTAATTAGGTATTTACATGCAAGATGGAGGAGAGTGTGAAGATAATAGAAGCAGAAAAATAATAAGGCAGGAAACGGTTGCAGCAAACCAGATGTGAGGCTATGCAAGAGTAATGCCAGTGCCAGAGTGAAGAGAAAGGGGTGAAGGGGTGAATCTGAGAAATATTCTGAAGGAAGATTTGCTAAAATAATGTGACAGATTGGATATTGATTGGGAGGAAAGAGAAGAGTAACATGTGCATTTAGGTTTTTACTTCTGGGAGACAGAAAAATGTTGCTGATGTTGAAATAGAACATCTGTGAAAGCAAGGCAGATTGGGGCTTTTTGAAGTTTGGTGGGAGAGTAGTGAATATTATCGGTAGGTTTTTGGCATTTCAAGTCTATAGGGGGAAAGGATAGCGGTTTATAATTTGGATTAACACCAAAAGGTCATAAATGAAGCTCTGAGAAAAAAGAAGCTCTTTGAGAAAATGTGTGAAGGACAGAGGATCAGAGCGAGGGTTTGAGTTGCCAGGGGCATTTCCAGTTAGAAATCAAGAGTACACATGGAGCCTGACAAAAAGGTAGAATAACTGGCCAGAGCCTATGACGGACTAATGAATTGACATGTCCTGAAACCAAAAAAGAGAAGAAAACTTCAAGGAACATAAGAATTAATTGCAGTAAAAGTTTTGAATAAATAAAATATATAAAAATCCATTGAATATGACCAAAAGGAGATGATTTTAAACCTTTCAGAGCTCAATTTCAGTGAAGTGATAGGAGTAGATGAGAATGAAGGCACCAGATAGAGAGACGGTTGGTGTATAAATATGCCCAACTCTCTCTGAAGGACAGCATATTAGAATTTCTAAGATAGTCCTGAGAAAGTACTTTAGTGATCACCGCTGAAATTGATGGAGTGTTGCAGTAGACCCCGATGTCCCCAGACGCGCCAGTCATCCAGAGTAGCTCCATTTTATATTATGGGTATGTGCGTGAGTGCACGTGCCTGGGTGTATGTGTGTGTTCACACATATATAGATTTAGGAATTTCAGATATCTTATCTAAAGAGGTGCTTTTTGCTAAAATAAAACAAACACTTAATAATCTGCTCTAGAATTTTGGAAATCAATAAGAAAATAATACTAGATTAGTGCTTCCAAGGATTATGAGGAAATTTTAAAACAGGATATTAATAACTCCCAATATATTAGAGAAAAGAGGCTGTGGATTCATAGATATCTCATTTTTAACTTTGGTTCTGTTGACTAGCTATGCATGTGAGTTACTTAACCTCTCTTAACCTCAGTTTTCTCCTGTCTGAAATGTACCAAGTCGTATTTGCTGCATAGTGTGATTGTTAGGATTCACCAGGAGGAGACAAGGGCACTGGTTTCTTTTGTCTCAAATTTCCCTTTCAGTGAGCATGGTCTTTACAAACGAAACACTCGGCCATACAGAAGATGAAATTGGATGTTCTATCATTAAGTTTTATCTTGAGCTCCCATCTCTACTGGTGGCAGAAAATTTACTCATTCCGAGATGAACCCAACAGTTTAGTTTTCTTAGACATTTTAGGATTAAACCCAGGTAAACTCATGATTTACATCTTCACACATTTTCCTCATTGTAACTTCAAAGATCCCATAGATGCCACTTGGCTTCTGGGTCAGGCATTCAGTCCGTGGTCAGTTTGTTTGTCATTGGCATCCATTGGGATTTGTCCTCTTACCTGTCCCCGGAGTGCTTGCCGTCCTCCATGCATGCACCGGCTGATGTGTAAACATGTCCTGTGGGGTAATTCAGGCTGAATCTTCCATAGGGTGGCATCTTCTTACCCTGACCAAGCCTCTCCTATCCCTTCACAAAATCTTTCTACCAGCTCAAATCTATTTGCCTTCTCACGGACGTGTGAAAATGTGGCTGTCTCTTGGCATCAGGCTAAGATCTGCATCTGTTTGGGAGACTACCCTGAGCTCCTTTGGACTTCATGTAGACTCATTGCTGATCTACCTCTCAGGTACCCTATTAGATACTTTTTGCCCAAACATACTGTCCTTCCAGACTCCATTTTGGGAATTTAAAACTGTGCTCTTGAATTTACAAATCTAGCTGAGATTTATCTGCTTTTCCCCTCTGGGAAACCATAGGAAAAAGAGAACAGCTTACAGAGAATTGGGGTTTTGTTCAGACTTACACCGATGCTCAGAATCTATTGCTCTTGCTTCTCCTCACCTTGCCCTGAATGCACCCCTTTCCTTCAGGCTCTTCTGTGTTTTTCTGGTGTGGGAAAACACGCTGGTTGCTCCTAGTCATGCATATTTACAAAACTTTTCTGCTTCAGCCTGGATCTATAGTAGGGAAAATGTCTTTGGATGTTTTGCCACCTTAGCAATCTACTTGTAACCTGGCCTTTGATCGTGCTGGACAAGTTGGTTGAAGGAGGGCCTGTCAAGTCGTTCAGGAGACGCAGGGGCCCAGTTTTATGCCAATTGATGGCTCTGTAGTCTTCCCTGAGTATTGTGTTTTCCTTTTGTTTCGTTTGTTTTTACATTAAGCTACTTACACAGGCGTGGCTCACGAAGGAAATGAATTAACTTGGATCTTGGAGGTTTGAAAGCTAATTACAGGGAAGTTTGAGGATACTGCGGCAGCCTGAGCCATTCTGCCCTCCTGGTTCTGTCATGCTAGTATAATTTGGTTCTTCTGTCAACTTTTCAAGCACAGATTGCTAACTAGGTTGATTAATAATCATTCAAAATGGAATATCCCTATTGGACTGCTTTCACTTCAGTCATAGTTTCCTGGTATAGTCATCTGACACCAGAATAGCTGAGGAAACTGCCTGTAGCAGCTTCCCTCAGAAAGGGGCGCCGAAACTGGTTATTATTTTGAAGCTTCTGGGCAACCCCCAGAAACTGTGATGGTGGAAAAGAACAAGCTTTTTTGATCTGTGGAAACTTCTCCTCATCCTGGCATTCTCTCTCTCTAACACACACATTCATATACACACACACACACACACACTCTCACACACTCACACACACAGACACACTCCTTCCCATGTGTTTAAGCAATATAGAGTCATCACCCCTCTTGGTGCTATAGCCCTGGGAGCAATTCGCCCTTGAATTTGGCCTTAATTCTAGTTATCTAAACAGTTTGCTCTGCAGGACTTTCTGTCTCTTTCAGGGCCAACTCTGGGCCTAACTCAGTAGTATTTATATTTGCCTATAACTTTGTAATTCATCCAGGGTTCATACTAAGCAACATAAACCAAATTTATGATCCCTTATTTCTTAGAAGTCTCTTTTCGTGCAAAAGGCACCTGCCTCCACCATCCAAATGGATAGTTGTTTTTGTTTGTGTTTTTCCATAAATAGTAGGGATACTGCTCTATAAAGACTTTGAGAACTCACTTTCCTTACTGTTCCAGGCTTTTGGGAAAATATATGGAATATTGACATGAACTGCCTACATTTTTCTCTGCTAGAGAACTAGTGCATTCAAACTCATATGTTTTGATGTCTTTGGTTTATAAAAGATTTGTTTGTTAGATCTTCTTAAAAAGAAAAAAACAAAACAAAACAGACCACAAGTTTATTTATGTTAAAATTCTGAGGGTAAGGCAAAAGGAGAAAGAAAAGTCACTGGGAATAGGCCTAGTCCTGAAAAAATTATGAAGACATACATTCTAGTCCTCAGAGAATTAAGCTTGTTTTTAAAAGAAAGGATGTTTTTGTCTCTTCTATGAGTGGAAGAATGAAAGCTCAGAGAAACTGGCTATCAAGACTGAGGTAAAGCCAGAGTGTTGAGGGCTCATCCCTTGGAGAGCTTTACTCTCTTCTTCAGAAGAAGCATGAGAGAGCAAGAGGAGCATGCGCTTTGGTGTCAAACTGTAACATTTTACATTTTGCATGACACAAGTGAAAACTGGAACCATCATAATTTCCTGCCCCAATGGTAAACAACCCTGCAAAAAAGAAAATTTAACTCAATTATGTGTTCTAGAAAATACTTGCTACTGGAAGATAAGTCTGTGACCCAATGAAAATAGTATAATAATTTGCTCATCAAGGCTCAATTTAGGTGAGAACCTCTCTTTGCTGTGCCCACAAATCCAAATCTATCATGTCATAGGTTCCACCCATTCCCAACCAGTTCTCCACCTATCCATACTTGCCTTAAAACTATCCAATGTAGATCTTAAAAAACCTGTAACCATCCCTCTCCCTTAATTCCCCAAATGAAGATGCAACTGAAATTTCATAAAGTTAGTCCTTTCTGCAGTAGGTCTAGAAAATTTAGCTATGCTTTATCAACAGGTACATCTGGTGGTCTTTTAGGCCATCACTGTTTAACCCAAACTGGATTTCAATTGCTCCTTTACATAGATAATTCATTTAGCTGATTTTGCAGATAAAATGCTCATAAACCCAAGTTTTTCCCCAATAATACTTTTATATATTGATTTCATAGTAACACAAATAAAGCTCACATGAAGCAGCAATGCATTAATTAATAATGTTCAAATATTCTGAATTTCCTCATAAGTCCTATTATGAGGTGTTTATTATAATCTACTTCTAAGCTTTACATGTGAAAGGATCTAGATACTTGCCAAGGTATCCTTAATGGGGTGTTCTCTAGTCTACAGTTATTTCCTCTATAACCTTGGATAATTTGCTTACCTTCTCAGAGCTTCAATTTTCTCATTAGTGAAATGGGAGTAATTACTACATCAGAAAGGTATTGAGAGGATTAAAGGAGCTCATGTAGGTAAAGATCCTAGAATAATCCCTAGCATATGGTACAAATATAATCAGTGTTGGTTCCCTTCTTTCTTTGGTATATTTCCTTCTTTAAAATAGGAGATGGGTCACGTGTCAAGAATGAGCAGATCGGGTTCTCATTTTTCTATATTGCTGGGCTGAGAATAGAGGGAATCCCTATCCCTGCCCAGCAAACATCCACTGTCCTTAAGCTTATTTTCAGTGTGGGAGAGGAAGGTAGAAATTCAGTAGTGAATGATGGGATACCAATAAAATATTCCATTGCCCCTTAACTACTGGGAAATGGCGCCTCTACATATTTTAGTTAGGAGACACAAAATTAAATTCCTTTTTTTGTAGTTGATATTTTCTATTATATGTAGTATTCTTTATAAACACTAAGAATTTGAACTACAAATTCTTAATTTGGACTACAAAAACTATAAATATCTTTAAATATTCAAATTATGAATTTAACCTATTTCTTAATGTAAATTTTAATTATTCTTATGTCTGGCTTAACATGAGTTAATAACCATTGGGAAAATGAGATGCCGTAATATTTTTGCATTGGAGTTTTAGAATGTTTTCTTTACTAGAATTTCCCTTTATTTCCCACTCTGTTATTTTTTATCCATCTGCCTCTTTCCCCCAAACACATATCTGTCCCTGAACGCGCGCGCGCACGCGCGTGCACACACACACACACACACACACACACACACACACACACTTGTCTTTCTTTTATTCCATTCTTTCATGTCACTGATTTTACAGAATCTATGCTTAGGCAGTCTGGACAGCCACAATCTAAAGACAGATTCCATCAAGCTCCTATCTGTTAGAACCTGCAGTGCTTGCATTTGGATTCGATATCTAACAATAATGTGGTATTTTATAAACATTAGTGAGGATGATTTTGCACTGGTCAGCAAAGGTAAAAAAATAGGTGCTTTGGGAAAACAAATAAAAAAGGAATTGGATCTGTCTCAATAAATTGCACAAATTGTAAATATCCCAAAGACGCAGCCACTAACTCTGGCATAGGAAAATAAAGCTGACAATTACACTTTGGAATGAATAGGTGAGTAATACGATGGCTAAAAATTTTCTTTACAATCATTTTTTATTAAGTGCAGCACTGCATTTATTTATTAAACAAAGTTTCTGTTTCATCTGCCTGTTCAATTCTTCAGATACTATTTTAATAGAGTCAATTAAGATTTACATTCAAGTCATGATTTTTTTCCCCATTCTGGTTTGAGTCTATAGATATACTTGTTCCATCAATTTAAACATAATTATAGAATAATCTTTCACAAATATTACAGTTAATAGCATTGAGGCATTTATAAACTCTAGTCCTTAATTTATTCACATTAAAATTTCACTTGAAATGAAAGAATGTTGAATAGTCAAGTATATTTTTAAGTCATCCTATAATGTTTCTAACACAGTTTGCACCAAAGCCCTAGAATTGGCCATGGTTGGTTGGGATTGCATGACCTGGACAAAGTCAGAAGTCACTTGAGACGAATTATTACTGCCTTCAGCAAAGTAAAACTTAGTTTGATTATGCGCTACACATTCCTCTTTGGTTTTAGAGATCAGAACCTGACATTTTACTCAGGCTAGGATCTGAACAGAGTTTTGTCTAACGAGAAAACTGACAGTCCTTTTAAGTTTTACAGGTACATGTTGTAATGCAGAAACTCTATGTACAGAAATATGCCATTACAAAATTGATAATTCTGGGCATTGTTCTGACATGAATTAACTGAATTATCACATCAGAGAATTTCTGTTTTCCTCATTGAAGAGAGAGACCTAAAAATCTTCTGCTTAAATCAGCATGTAGGGCAAACATAATTGTCTATTACTTTATTTACAGCTGTATAAGTTCCAACAAATGGGGATGGAGCAAAATAAATTTATTGCTGTATTTTGAGAGGCTGTCTCTTATTTTTGAATCTTTCCCAATGTGTATTCTACATCAAACTCTTTTATTTCTTTGTGTCACAGCTTTCCACAAATTATAATGAAATGCAGTCTCATAAACCAAAAAGAAGAAAGGTTATTCTGTTTTAGGATGTTAGGACGGAAAGAACGTAGAACTTACAATTTGGAACATTGTGGTTTGCTTGATTAAAATGTCTTTCATTTCATTTATGCCTTTAAAATAATGTTTAAAATATTAGAAAAAAACTTAGAAAACTTTGCACAATATTGACTTTTAATATTAATTCGGTTTCCTTTTCAGTATATTATTTTTAACAATGTGGCATTTATAGAAGTAATTTGATTACATGTGTGGGGCTAGATGTTTTCAAGGCTCACATATCTAGTTTTGTGATTAAAATCAAGGGATAATTAAATTCAATAAACATTGTGTTAATATCTTTTTAGAAATACATTTATTTCTGCAAAATAAGATTCCACTATCTATCTATCTATCTATCTATCTATCTATCTATCTATCTATCTATCTATCTATCTATCTACTTACTTATCTTTCTCTAAAAACATCCTAGAGTAGCTCTGCAACTTGGTAAAAATATTTTAACTTCATATGCTATGAATTTTATTTTCTTTGTATTAACTACACATGTAATTAGATTTTTTTTCTTTCCAAATCATCTTTCCGAATTCTATTATCATTTTCTTTGGGACACTGATTTTGTATTGTTAAGTGAAAGAACCAAATTACAACTCTTATGTACTTTATGTACTTAATTGTAATATCATTTATTGATACGTGACCATATATCCTATCTAGTCCAGGACAGCTTCGGTTTACATTTTTTGTTCAGCCTTAATTATCAATTATTTACCTACTCCCCTATAAAAATGTCCTAGTTTCAATGACAGGATCACCTATGTGGGGCCTGTTAGGAACTCATCAAAGGGGGTAAGGTTTATATATTTATGACAGAAATCCTCCTTCTTTCTCCTTTTGCAATTTTTCTCAAGTTTCTTCTTCATAACTACCCTTCCTGTCTACTTCCAGCTGTGAATAAACATAGACATAGATAAACATTGTTGATGCATGACCTTTGCCCAGATGTGATGGTAGGTAGATGACATTGCATTGAGCAAATGAAGAAACTGCAGCCTGGATCAGCACTCACTTAAGAGGAAAGATCATTTCTCCTTTCTTGCTATTTAGCCAAGCATTTACTGTGGGGATTTTCAAAGACCTAGTATTAGGGTTTCTGTCGGAAAGTTGATGGTCATACACACATATCTGGAAAGCAAATAGTTTGAAGTCAAAGGGCATAACTCATTGCATTTATTCCATACATGTTGTTAATTTAAGGTGTGTTTTCCATTTCAAAAGGTCAGGGAATATCAATTTGATAGCTCATTCTTGTTATACCTAATATTTTCTTTACTCTACATGCAAACACATCCAACAGCCCAAAAGGGGCAAAGGAAAATCATGTAAATTGCCTGATCTTTGTTCAGTACAAAAGCTGAGTTTAGCAGCTCTGCTCACCCAACTTCATAGGGAAATTAAACATCACAGAAAACTTTGCCCTGCTGAATGGTCTTTCTGGCCTTACTATTGGATAACAGGAGAGATAAAAATGAGCTACGAGGGCTGAGAGTGGAGATCATACATGCTCTGGCAATTCAAGCCCTTTATCTTGGGGTTACCTCCAGTGATTTGCTGGTGCTGGCTCAGCCTGACTTGGGAGAGCACATAGTGAACATCTTTTTCCAACATGTTTTCTTGAGGAGTCAGTTAACCATTTGCCAGCACAACAGTAGTCACCTCTCTGAATAATCTAAATGTACTAATTATTTTAATTCATCATGTGGTATGTGTGACTGATACTTTGTATTTAATAGTGGGAGAAGACACCCATATATTGTCCAGTTTTGGTTGTGTATATTTTCCTTTGCACAAATTGAATCAGTCCATTTCTATTTTTTGGCATCTTACTTTCCTGACTTACTAATATATCCTGGGAGATCTTCCCGAGTTAACACGTACAAATCTACTTGATTTTGTGTTAACAGCTACATTACAACCCATTGTACCAAAGTTTATTTACCCAGATCCCTCTAGATGAAAAAAGTTTCCAGTTTTTAGCTATAATAAAGAATGCTGCATTGACCATTTTTTTACACTTGCACCTTTGCATAAGCCACTTTTATATACAGATAGAGGAAAATAGATGAGTCAAACTGTAGGTGCATTTTAAATTTGGATAAATATTCTTAATTTGCACTTATTTTAAGGGCACAATTTGGCATCATTTGCAGTATCGTTTACAATTGCAATTTTCTTTTCTTGGTTTATGGCAGGCTTAATCAGATTTGAGAATGCACTGTTAGGCATGTCCTTTTCCATCCTCCTTTCAAGGAGATATTTCTAAAAGAAAGATAATAAAGATTTTTAAAAAGTCAGTGTTCCTTTAAATTTCAGCAAATAATTAGGAAGTGCCTGCCTATGTTCTAGAGACTCAATAGTTTAATAAGACAGACCAGTTTCATGACTTCATGTAGCCTATGCTCTGATAGCAGAGCTGAGGCAAATACTGTCAAGTATACCTGATAATCACTCACTCCAAGTATTTGTTAGGTAATTCCTTCCATAACACCCTCGTCTACTTTTCTCAATTTGTTGTTCTAAACCAGTGGCATTCAGATATGATCTCATCCTTCACCAACCCGGGAATTCCTTTTCCTTCTTTTATGCATTGCGTCTCATTTCCTGTTTTTTGGTTTTTGTTACTTTCCTCATTTTTTACATAGCACATCCTCTAATAGCATCTTATAGAAGCTCTAATAGAAAAGTGCGTTGAAAATATGTTTTTTGACATGGCTATATTAAAATGTCATTATTCTTCCTTCATACTTTCGATATTTCAGCCTGATTATGAATTCTGATTGAAAACACACTTCTCTTAAAATTTTAAAGGATTTTTTCTATTATTTGCTAGTTTTCATTGTTGCTATTGAGCAATCTGTTAGTATATGGGCTGCATTTTCTCTCTTAAATGTTAAGGTTTTTTTTTATCATAAGCATTCTGTAATTTCAAAATGAGATGTCTTAGAGTGGATTTTTTTTCATTCATTTTTGCAGAGCATTTGGTAAATCGTTTCAATCTGGAAACTCATATGTTTTAGTTCTAGGAGCTGGAGTACCAAGAGTGGGTCAATGGGGCTGTCTTCCTCAGTGCAGGCAATAAGGAATGGTCTGAAGAGAATTTTTAAATCATATTAAAACTTACTAAAAGATACTCTTATTTTGACTACAGAGTGCCAGCAATTCTCCACCCAAATCTCTTATTATTTAAAGTTCTCAACAACCGCTACAATTACTGAGTTTTAATAATATATATGTAAACTTCAAATTAGTACATGCTGTATTACTGATCCCATATTAAATATTGTATTATGCATAAAAATTAATGTGGAGAACTCTCAGTTATACAGTTAACTCCCTTCCTCCTGACACAGTACACTCATTTGAGATAAGTTCATAATACTTCAGAATCATTTGAGCTTTCTTTCGGTGTAGTTTCTGTTTTCAGTCCCTATTGTACTACATTTTCCTGGATTTACATATAAGATTTAAAATAAATAATGATAGCATAGAGATTATGAAAATGAAGAAATTTAATTGTAATTACCTCAATTCTATCATTCTATGTGACCACTGGAGTACAGCATTTTGTTCTTGTTTTATGGAAGATAGCTATCTCTATATATGTTTTCCACAAAATATAATAAATATACATGCACTATCCCTAGAGTAGTATACATATATTATATATAAATATATAAAATAACAAATATATATCTTCCATAAAACATAATATACGTATACTGCTCTAGGGATAGTGCACGTATATGTGTGTGTGTGTGTGTGTGTGTGTGTGTGTGTGTGTGTGTATCTTGGTTGCAATTCAAACATGGTTCTGCCATTCTTTCAACATGTTCAAAATGTTGTTGACATCATCCTTCTGCTGAAACTTCCTTCCCCTTTCTCTGAACTTGTTTGTCTATATTTTTTTATTCTATTACTGTCAAGATATATATATGCATATATATAGTCCATAAAATATTATATATACATATATGTATACATGCTACTCTAGGGATAATAATTACAGTTTATTTTTCTTTTAAGTTTTCTTCTATTCCCTGTATTGTATCTGTTTCATTAGTAATCCTTTCAGTTTGTATGATCTTGTTTCTCTTGTTCCTGTTTTATGTTTCTTAAATTATGCAGTGATTTTTGGTTTTTCATTCATGTTTAAGATTGGAGTGCTAAAAAGCTAATTTTAAGGTCTGCATAAATGAAGGAAACTTATTTCTTGGGGGGTCTGACAGAAAGATAATTGAAAAAGAACCTAGCTGTTTTGTTTGCAACTTCAAACTGTCATCTCTGTGGCCATTTCTCCTCATTTGATCAATTTCCCCAAAACGAAATCTTAATTCTTAGCTTGTAGGAGTAGAGAGAGGTGAAATGTCAGTCAGCCTTCTGAAAGACGCAGGTATGAAAAGTGTTGGTACATTTTTTGCCCCATGTCCCTAGAACCAAGACACTCTCTCATTCTAGATCTCCAGAAAAGTCTGACTTCTGTCAGGCTGTGCATTTTGAGAAAGATTAGATCTGAAGTCTATTTATACACATTCCCAATAATCTAACAGGTTTCAGCTCCATCTTCAACAGTAAGTTCTGAGTTCTGTGATGTCAATTGCCTTGGTTCTCACTGGCGTTCCCTCTTGTAGGCATTCAGGTCTCAGCATCCTTTGTTTTAGTTCAGTCATGGTTCTCACATTCTGGCAACATCTTCAAAATTTTGTGGACATAATCCTTCTGCTGAAATTTCCTTCCTCTTTCTCAGAACTTGTTTGTCTGTCTCTCTCTATTTTTTATTCTATTACTGTCAATTTATGGGTTATGATGAAAGAAAAGATAAAGACCTCATTAAATCTAAAACATTTTACCAAAGAGCTTTCTGATATCAGATGCTGGGAGACAGAACTCAGCTTTTGGAGGGCATGGCCAGCATTTGGGAATGAGAGGGTAGGGGATGCTGTGGGAAACATGGTTCAAATACCAGGTACACATATTCCTTTCTGCACCCAACAGGGAAGTTCTTTCCAAACCTCTTGAAATTCCCTGCAATTAAAAACTTTCTCCATTTAACTGAAAAACAAAATCTTCTCATGTCTTTAAATTTTCAAGTTTAATTTTTTTTGTTATAAAAATTATACATGCTCACTTTAAGAAACTTGACAGTTAGAGAAAAATATAACCAGATATAGATTCTTGCACTCTTTGTTCTAAGGGTTTCTAGTTGCTGTGTTTGCATGATATACAATTTTTCATATAATTTTCTCAGGTTCACTTTGTTTAATATCCTTTTTATATTGTAAAATAAATACTAATACAAAAGAATGGATACATACAATTTAAAGCCATAAAAGAAGCATTCATGGACCCACTCTATAGCTTTTATAGCTTATGAATTAGAACGTATTTGTTTTACTTTATTGGCCAGATTATAATCCCCTTGAAGCTGTATAATATTGGATATTTAAGTTTTGGCAGGTATCTTATTTACAGTTACATGTATCATTTAATGTAATCTTCATAATAGCTGTATGAGGTAGGTACTAATATTAGCCCTGTTTTGCAGGTTAGGAAACTGAGGCTTAGGAAGTTTAAGAATTTTGGCTAGTCAGTAAGTGGAAATATATGATTTATTTTTTTATGTCAGGGTACGATCAGGAGGCAAAACCATAAACTAGTTATTTGAACTTAGAGAAGTTAACATAAAGAGCTGTTATCTGGATAAGGTGTTTCCTAAGTAACTAACAGGGTAAAAAGAGTGTTCTAAGGTATCAGGGAAATAACCCATGGAGGAAACAAGCACTACGCCTAGCACTGAGGAAGCAAAGGAAAGATGTTGGAATCATCACAACCTAAAAACTTACGGAAACGGCTCTGTGGCTCGGAAACCCAGACCTCTGAGCAGAAGGCACTGCTCAGCTGGTTTCAATGGTTTTTATCATGAAGAATGAGTTTTGTTGGCCTGGTACCCAGAACTCTGAGGAGCAGATACCATCCAGGTGCTGTTTTCTCTGGAAGTATTTGTTGATGAGGCTGGTTTTGCATGTGTTAAAAAAAACTCAGGGCCACCATGACCTGAGAAAAATTCATCAGAACATCGGATCTCCCTATAAAGTGCTCAAATAATTTTCTGGGGTGACAAAAAGAAGTGATAGCTGCTGTTTCAAATTATCCCCTAAATTAACACATGATTAGCTAAATGTATTTTGTGCGTATTCAATTGCCCTGTATTGCCATGTTTAAAGGCTGTTTACTGTTGAAATAATTAGATGTAGGGGGGATTTTCCCTATTGCAAATCTTTTGGTATATAGTGACTTGTATCTATTAACTAACTCATATAGTGACAAAGAGCCCCCCCCAAAAAAATTAAAGTGGCTTACTTTACTTTATATTTCCTCATCTAATTCAAATTTTGAGTCCATAATAAGTACAACCTGAGAATCTAGATGAAGAGGTTATTTTATGTATAAAGATCTTGCCTAGCCTTCAATAATTGTTCTTTGTTGACTCAGAGAAGCATAGCTCCTTTGACTTTCTGTTTGGTCTCTTGGGACTAAGCTCTACAGGGATTACTTGAACTCTCAGGTTCAGAGATCAAGTGGATATTGCCTGTAAATACAGAATGACATGGAACAATGGGGTCTTTGAGTCCACCAGGAAGAGCCCTGAGCTCAGAATTATTCTATTCCCAACAAGTCCCTTGAGAGACCACCTAAGATGGCACAGTGACCCAGTGCAGTGCTCTGTAGAACAGAGACACTGGTTCTTCACTTTAAAAGACAGTAATTATAAAAAACTACCCAATATCACAAAATCTTTAGGAAATAGCATTTCACTGAAGAAGAGATCTGAATACCATGTATGTTTATATAATATCAGAGTTTAAATAATACCTTTCATCCCTCAAACTAAAAATAATGCTTTTTACAAAGATCTTTTACATATATATATATATATGTGTATACACACACAGAGTTCATATTGTTGGAAATAAAAATATCTTAATAAACATATTTTCTAGTTCAGAATTTATCATCTTATTTTCCCCTTTTTGGACTTATTGTTTCAGCAATGACCAGTACTGGATCAATGCCAGGTCCAAGGTTGGCACCTAATAAATATTTGATTGATAGGTGGATTGATTGATTTAGGCAACCAAGAAAAACAATGGCTAACATGGCTTCACTTGAAAAGTCCCTCAAATAAGACAATCCATGTCTTTAATATCAGTTTTTAGCTCCAATTAAAAAATATCAAGCTTACTGAAGGGTAAGATTATTTCTGGTTCAAAGGAAGTTATGATTTTATAAATAGCACCTCATTCCAAAAATAAAGAAAAGCAGAGTGATTTGGTTTGCCCTATTCGTTAAGTAGCCATCAAGATGAATTTCTACATTGGCTCAATAGATAAATTGTTATTTGCTAAAAAGGTTTTTTTAAAAGAAAATTGAGGTTGAAATGAGAATTATATACAAAAATGAATCTTGCTTTATTATAGCACTTATATATTTAGTACAAATAGCTAGTATGGCTCATAGAAATCTACATTAGGAGACTGTTTTGTTCAGAATATTCAATAAATTATCCAGAATTGGAATTTAAAATTAAACTATAAATTAACAAATTGTATAAAATAAGAATGTATAACAAGCAAAAGGAATGATAGAAAATGAAAGCTGTATTTTCTATGATGAAAAAATACATGAATAAATTGATTAGATTTGCTTGGTCTCTTCCAGCTGGTGCCAGCACATTTCATATTATGATGATGTGCTGTAATGAAAACTTTAGAATATTTGGGACATTCACCTAGGGCTCTCTCCTCTCCATCCTTTACATAATTCTGATTTTGTCTTAGTCTGCCTTTAGTCCTCTGGACTTGATTTGGTAGACATATGAATAAGACATTCATTTTGCAGGGACAGACATTCTCTAAAAGATTTTAATCTAGGGAAAGATCAGGACAAGATTAGCATTTTAGAAAGATTTGTCTTGTTGCAATTAGGAAGTGTATACTAGGGGTAGACTGAAGTCAGTTAAAAGTTACTGTAATGTTAGAGGTCATAGGGACTTGGGCTATAGTGGTAGAGAAGGAATGGAAAAAACGAGATAAAGAGATTGTAAGTTAAAGTATTTACAAAACTGGGTTACCAAATAGAAATAGGAAGTGAAAAAGAAGATTCTAAAGTGACTAAGGATTCTATGACAAATATAAATAGGCATTTTGTTTGCTCATTTTTAGCTGTTTTGTACATTGATATACCTATTCTAAGTGCTCAGAATGGTGTCTGGCCTGTAGAAAACACTCAATAAATATTTACTGAAAGAATAAATAACTGAATAGGTGACCTAGGTAAAACTAGCTGGATGGTGGTGCTATAAATGGAGAGGTATAAAAGCAGAAACAGGGTGAGGATGTGAGAAAAATGGAATGTGTAATTTTAGAAATCTTAAGTTTTCGGCAACTTGGAAATATTAATTTAGAAATTCTTTCTGGGCTTTTGGATAAACAGCTTTAAACCACATGACAAATAAAAGTTTGAGCTGAAAAATTGGGGGTTTATTAGCATATAGGACTGGGTTAAAGTGGTGACCATGATTCAGATTATCTTGGAAAAATACAGTGACTAGGAAGAGCCAAGAGCCAAGGGTAAGTCTTTAAGGAATGCTAATATTTATGGAGTGTTTAGGGGAAAAGGAAGTTACTAATGAGAGCAAGTGTCCCAAGAAAGTAAGAACACTGGGGTACATGATGTTGTAGAGATTCAAGGTAAAAGGGTTTCAAAAAGGCAAAACTGAACAATAGTGTTCAATGCCCAAGATAGAAACAGCAAAATTTGCGATATATATGGCAATTAGGAGGTTCATTCATCTACTCTTTCATCTTGATTCATTTAATGAGCTGGCATTTTTTACTACGTACCAGGCAGGCATTTAGTTCAGCATTTTGCTAGGGAAGGATTGGGGTGACAATATTATTATATAAGACAGATGTGCTAATGCACTCAAAGATTTTACAGTCTAGTAAAAACAGGATGAAATAATGAGTAGTGAAAAAATATAAACAAAAAATGAGTAGTGAAATGCATTAATGACAATATTTGTTTTATTTCTAAAACTTATGAAAGAATACATATAGTAAGAAAAAGTATGAAACAATAGAGTTCTGAAGGGATAGAGAGGTCAGGTACAACAGATAGGAAGATAAATGATATTTTCTTTTGGGAGGTAACTTTTAAGCTGGGTGTTGAAGCATGGAAAGAGCCAGCCATGTGAAGATCAGGTGATAGGGCATTCTGAGATGAGGGAAAAATTAATGCAAAGGCCCTAGGAATGTGCTCGGTGAGTTGGGTAGGAGCATTGTAGACTAGGGAGCAGGTGATGGGAGAGGAGGTCAAGAGTAGGTTGGGACTCCACCACGTAGAGATTTATATGTCAGGTTAAGAAATGTGAGTTTTATTCCAAGTGCAAGAGGACCTGGGGGTAAAGTTCAGTTTTTGTAACATTTTAAACATGATCTCAGACTATCCTGAAAAAAGCTTATAGAGGGTGCAAGTTTGGAACTGAGGAGTCTGGTTAGAAAATGGTGCCGTTGTCTAGGTGAGATGGTAGTAGATTGGACCAAGGTCTTCATGGGGAAGGACAGCAATGAATAGATTGGAGCTCTATTTTGTAACAGAGTTCACAAGATGAATAAATGGCGACTGAGGGCAGGATTGAGTTCAAACAATTTGCCAGATTTTTGAAAGCACATTTTCAACTGCTCAATTTATAAAGCATTAAAAAATAACCAGGAGGCAGAGTGCGTGCCTGGCCTGGGCAAGAGTTTCAAAATAGAGACCAAGGAAACACAACGGAAGCCATGGAGATGGGTGTAGAAGAGGTGAAACTGCTGCTTCTAAGAAACAAGCTAACCAACTGCACGTGGTGGTGGAGGGTCATCATCATGAATGGTTGAATGGATAAATACCTCCCTGCGCATCTACCCAGCCAATTCCAGCATAAAATAAATACTCTAACGGTCTTTCTTCAACCTCACACATGAATATTTGAGGGACGCTGGAAAACGCTGTATTGCCACTTAGTACTATTATACAAATCTATGGTTTAAGACATCTATTTGACCCCATCTCTGCTCAAGAGTGTTTTTCTTGATCAGCTCCCTGTCTCATTTTCTTCAGACTATTCCAAAAACTCTCCTATTTCCTTAATCTCCCTACTCAACTTTCTTTCCTCTTGCTGTTGAAGATCCACACCTAAGGCCTTCAGGTCTAATGCTGGTAAATTTCTCACCTCACTAATTATAAAATTATCTGTAGCAGACACATTATCTCATCCTTCCCTATAGTCTCAGAGGCTAATATGTTCTTTCTCTTGTTCAAAGTAGCATCTCGATTTTGTCCTTAACTCTTCCGCCTCCTGTTCTCTTTCAGATATTTTCCAACTGTCATCTCCTCTCCCTTCTATCTTTAAAGGCCAGTCTCTGCCTGCCCCTATTCTTCAAACAATAATCATGAGAAGCCTTTCTCATCAACGGCAACAACCTCTTCCCTTAAGTCAATTTATTGTCTCAATACTCACCTACAAATTTTGAGAGACATCTGTACTCACTTCATCCACAGCCTGCTGCACTTTTTTTCCTGCTCATAACCACAGCTAGTCTTCATACAATCAATAGGGGTTCCCAACTGTCAAATGTAATATAGTAGTTTGTAGCCCTTATTCTATATTTTCTCTTTATTCGTTGCAAATGCTTGACTCCACAGACCATCTCCCTGCAATTTGAAACTATTGCAGTCTTTGTAATCATGCCACGTTATTAAAATTTTCAGGTTCTCTTTAGGCACCTCACTTTTAGTATGTCCATCAAATGTTGATGCTCCCAACCTGAAATCATGTTTCTTTTTTAATTTTACGTATTATCTTTGGGTTACTTTGTGTAATCTCAGAGATATCCTAATTAACTTCCAAATCATATATAATCTACTCCCTTAATGTTTACAATTTCAATGGGTCTTACTGTCTTAGTGTACATGAATTTCATATTCATTGTATCTGAACATAACATCTTGTATAATTAACCTGTTTTCTCCTATATATGGATACTATCTCAACTGATGGTCTTTCCAGTGATGTTAGAGAGCGACTCTTGATTTCTTCCCTTTTCACTCACCGCATGCGGGAATTTCTACTATCTATGTCTTGGCATTGTTGCCTTCTTCCCATCCCCATGACCACAAGTCTAGGTCAGGCCTTTACTATCTCCAGCTAGAGGAAGAGCGTCCTATGATTCTTATGTCTAGTCTTTCTCACTTTCTTCCTTTGCCTGGATGGTGTATTTCATCCCCAGCCTTCCCCAACACCCGGAGCATACCTAATCCGTGACTTACGCATCAGAGCTTTTCCTTTTTTTTCCCCCAGGCTTACATTTTAATGGGGAAACAAGATAATAAATGAATAAATAAACAAAGGAACAAATGAATTAGAAAAAAATAGCTAGTGGTAAGTGATATCACAGAATTACATCAGAACAGGGGAGGGGGTGGTAGAATTAGTTAGGGCCTAAACAATGGCTTTACTTTTGATGCTGAAGGATGATCTTTTTTTTTTTTAATTATACTTTATGTTCTAGGGTACATGTGCACAACATGCAGGTTTGATACATAGGTATACATGTGCCATGTTGGTTTGCTGCACCCATCAACTCATCATTTACATTAGGTATTTCTCCTAATGTTGTTCCTCCCCCAGCCCCCCACCTCATGACAGGCCCCGGTGTGTGATGTTCCCCACCCTGTGTCCAAGTGATCTCATTGTTCAATTCCCACCTGAGTGAGAACATGCGGTGTTTGGTTTCCTGTCCTTGTAATGGTTTGCTGAGAATGATGGTTTCCAGCTGCATCCATGTCCCTTCAAAGGACATGAACTCATCCTTTTTATGGCTGCAGAATATTCCATGGTGTATATGTGCCACATTTCCTTAATCCAGTCTATCATTGGTGGACATTCAGGTTGATTCCAATTCTTTGCTATTGTGAATAGTGCCACAGTAAACATAAGTGTGCATGTGTCTTTTTAGTAGCATGATTTATAATCCTTTGGGTATATACCCAGTAATGGGATTGCTGGGTCAAATGGTAATTCTAGTTCTAGATCCTTGAGGAATTGCCACACTGTCTTCCACAATGGTTGAACTAGTTTACAGTCCCACCAACAGTGTAAAAGCATTCCTATTTCTCCACATCCTCCATAGCATCTGTTGTTTCGTGACTTTTTAATGATTGCCATTCTAACTGGTGTGAGATGGTGTCTCATTGTGGTTTTGATTTGCATTTCTCTGACGACCAGTGATGATGAGCGTTTTTTCATGTGTCTGTTGGCTGCATAGATGTATTCTTTTCAGAAGTGTCTGTTCATATGCTTTGCCCACTTTTTGATGGGTTTGTTTATTTCTTGTAAATTTGTTTGAGTTCTTTGTAGATTCTGGATATTAGCCCTTTGCCAGATGGGTAGATTGCAAAAATTTTCTCCCATTCTCTAGGTTGCCTGATCACTCTGATGGTAGTTGCTTTTGCTGTTCAGAAGTTCTTTAGTTTAATTAGATCCCAGTTGTCTATTTTGGCTTTTGTTGCCATTGCTTTTGGTGTTTTAGACATGAAGTCCTTGCCCATGCCTATGGCCTGAATGGTATTGCCTAGGTTTTCTTCTAGGGATTTTATGGTTTTAGGTCTAACATTTAAGTCATTAATCCATCTTGAATTAATTTTTGTATGAGGTGTAAGGAAGGGATCCATTTTTGACTTTCTACATATGGCTAGCCAGTTTTCCCAGTACCATTTATTAAATAGGGAATCCTTTTCTCATCTCTTGTTTTTGTCAGGTTTGTCAAAGATCAGATGGTTGTAGTTGTGTGGTGTTATTTCTGAGGGCTCTGTTCTGTTTCATTGGTCTATATCTCTGTTTTGGTACCAGTACCATGCTGTTTTGGTTACTGCAGCCTTGTAGTATAGTTTGAAGGCAGGTAGCGTAGTGCCTCCAGTTTTTTCTTTTTGCTTAGGATTGTCTTGGCGATGCGGGCTCTTATTTGGTTGCATATGAACTTTAAAGTGGTTTTTTCCAATTCTGTGAAGAAAGTCACTGATAGCTTGATGGGGATGGCATTGAATCTATAAATTACTTTGGGCAGTATGGCCATTTTCATGATATTGATTCTTCCTATCCATCAGCATGGAATGTTCTTCCATTTGTTTGCATCCTCTTTTATTTCGTTGAGCAGTGGTTTGTAGTTCTCCTTGAAGAGGTTCTTCACACCCCTTGTAAGTTGGATTCCAAGGTATTTTATTCTCTTTGAAGCAATTGTGAATGGGAGTTCGCTCATGATTTGGCTCTCTGTTTGTCTGTTATTGGTGTATAGGAACACTTGTGATTTTTGCACATTGATTTTGTATCCTGAGACTTTGCTGAAGTTGCTTATCAGCTTAAGGAGATTTTGGGCTGAGATGATGGGGTTTTCTAAATATACAATCATGTCATCTGCAAACAAGGGCAATTTGACTTCCTCTTTTCCCAATTGAATATCTTTATTTCTTTCTCTTGCCTGATTGTCCTGGCCAGAAATTCCAACACTATGTTGAATAGGAGCGGTGAGAGAGGGCATCCTTGTCTTGTGCTGGTTTTCAAAGGGAATCCTTCCAGTTTTTGCCCATTCAGTATGATATTGGCTGTGGGTTTGTCATAAATAGTTCTTATTATTTTCAGATACGTTCCATCAATACCTAGTTTATTGAGAGTTTTTAGCATGAAGGGCTGTTGAATTTTGTTGAAGGTCTTTTCTGCATCTATTGAGATAATCATATGGTTTTTATCATTGGTTCTGTTTAACACATCAGAGCTTTTAAGGCTCCCTGTGGTTTGACCCAGGCCTCTGATTGTACCTTTGTATTTTGCAACTCTCTCCCTTACTCTCTATGCTGCCATAATCTCAGCTGCCTGTGTTCCTCACAGAGGGCACTCTACCATTGTTGCTTATGGTTTTTCCACTGTTTAAGAAACTACTTCCTACTCTTTGTATAGGTCAAAGTTCTAATATCATCTCCAAGACAATTTTTCATACTTTCCTATAATATTCCAGATTTGTTGGTGCCTCTTCTCTGTATTTTCCGCAAAAAAATTCTACCCTCTGAAGAATCATATTTCATTATTCACTATATGATAAATATGTAATACACACATTACACACACACTTGCACATGCATATTTCCCCCATTAGAGTGGAAGGACGTTGAGAGTCTGAGTTGCACATTTTCCCTAGAAATTTGCATAATGCCTAGGACATGCAAGAGACTCAAAAATATTAATTCAATAGACACACCAATAAATGAATGTATATTTATGGTTGCTAGGGCTCTGGGAGAATAATCTGTCAAAAATACCAACAAAAACAAAAATATTTTCTACGTACTAACTGATCTTTGTCCTTTCACAATTAGAGGCTTTTCTTTTTAGCTTATACTCTTATTTCATGCTAAGAGCCTCATGGGTGCCATAGGTACTTAAGGTCAGAAGGAAGAGAAGCTGGGGAAAGGAGGTGCCCACCTGAAAGGCTGTGGCTCTTTGGAGATGTGGGCCAGTCCTAAAAGCAACAGCACTGGAGGAAGAAAATATTTGTTAAATCCCAGTGTTTGTGAAAGTATGATAGGTAATGCATGTTTTCACTGGGTGAATTGAAAGGACTTCAAGACTCCAATCATACCTCCTCCTAGACGATTGTCTTCCTATCTATTTTATCTAGGCAGCAAGTTTCAAGACTATTATTTGTTTCTTTTTGATTGTTAGCTGTTGCACATTAAATTTTAAACATCCCAAAAGAAATGCAATGCCCTGCTTCTCTCTCACTGCTTCTAGGGCTTTCCATAGAGGTGTGGATTCAATGACAGGTCAATAAAAAGATGTCTCACAGACAAGTGGAGACTGACTGACTGACCATAGGATCAGATTGTGCAAGTTTGCAGGAGAGGGATAAGTGGGCCTGAGAGTAAGAAGCATATAGCAGAGCTGAGTACCTGCACATAAGAAATATATGCATATGTATCTGGGATGAAAAAGAGATCCTCAGTCTAAAAACGTTTAGTCTTAAGTGTCTACACAAATCAATAAAATATGTTTAGCCTGTGCTAACTAATGTTTTCACAGAGACTCTAGTGTTCTCTCTCTTTCTGAGTCCCCGATCCTACTATCAATGGCACTAATGTCATGTATTCTGTCTATTAAATTTAGAAAAGAGTTGTTCTGTTTACCTGCATGAAAAATTCATTGCTCCCTGTACTGTAAGTGGCTTTGTGTTTAATACAGGTATATCTTACTTGTCAAATCGCTTTTGGGGTTAAGAAATTTTTTTAATTCCCTGCTTTTATTTATTATCTTATTACATTTTTAACTGTTGATGTTTATTTTTTATTTGACATTCAATGAATTTTCTCTGGGTCTGCCTTTTTAGTACTGGCTGATGTTTTATAACATATTGATTCCCAATATTTTAAACTGACCCACTGTTGATATGAGGATCACACTGGGAAGTAAGATGTTTACATCTCGCTATGAATAGCAGATAAATGAAATAATAAAGGTTGTCAAAAGCTGAGGAATAAAGTAAGCCGGGTTCTTGTTTGCTGTCAAGAATATATTGCTAGGGAGCTTAGAACCAGCTAACTTCATAATGCACAGAGTGCAGTGGTTCTGGGCAGAAGGCCACTCTTGTAAACATTTGAAGTGTCGAAGAAAAATTTTACAAAAAATAATATTCAAAATAGAATGTTTTAGATTTGTCCATCATGAAGTACTTTATTGAAAATAAAATCCTTATCATATCAGACTCTAGAGATGGACTGTTTCAGTTCATATCCTCTCTCTGCTCCTTCCTAGTTCTGTGGCCTGACCTTGAACAAGTCATTTATCCTGCCAGTGCCTTGAGTTCCTCAGATATAAAATGCAAATAATAATAATGCATCTATGATTGTTACGGGGAGCAATAGAGATAATGCATGCAAGCCTTTAGAACACTGTCCCGTGCATAATAAGTGTGTAATAAATGCTAGCTATTGTTCCTGCTATTATAATTAGTTACAAAGGAATTGCCTATACACAATTCTGTAAGTAGAGGCATATACATTTAGTCTTATTTCTGTATTTTTATTTTGAAACAAGCAACACATTTAACTCATAGAATATCATTAATTGTCTACTTTCTCTGATTCAAGAAATGACTTATCTATTTCGTCAATTTTTCCAGGCAAAGTAGAGTTCCCTCATTTGTTCTCTCAAAGGACTGAGCTCATACTATTTCATGGCACTTACTGCATTATATCCCAACTTGTCTGTCCTCATATCTATTCCTCCAAGTAGAATGTTGATCTTTTAAATGCAAGGGCAATATTTTATTCTTATTTTCACCTCCAGGACTGAGGAGAGGGCTTAGCAAAGAGTGCTTGAAATGAAATGGAATCTAGTATTTTGCCTAATTGGACTTACATTTTTCCTGACCTCTGTACGTGTAATGAAGTATCATTTTTCAAGTTCTCTATGCACACAGAAGTCAAGTTTTTAAAATTTTGGTTTAATAGGACAACAAAGTTGGAAATTAAAAAATGGTTTGCGTAGGTGTGTTCTGTAACTCCTTTAAAGTACACACTGATTGCAATTCCAATCCTGGCCTGGACTGTGTAAACTTTTAACAAACATTTTGTATTCTAATTTCACAGAGAATCTATTTTTATGCCCTTCAAAATAGTTCTGAAATACAGGTTTTAAAAAAAGAACAAATAATTGACTGTGGCTTTCACTTCTCTAAACCTGTATGCCAAGAAATACTTTTGCTCCTAAGTATTCTACTAATTTAAATATCATATGATACACGCTGACTTGGATAGTGGTCAGTGAGAAATCTGCTTGGAGTGCAAGTCATTCCCAAGGCATCAAAGTTGGTAAGTGAGAGAACCAGATCAAGCAAGTGATTTCACTACCGCAGATACGAATAAACAGTTTCAGCCAGAGACCACCCTATGCCACGATGAACCAAAAGAACTGTGAATTTGAACATAATTTCATACAAGAATTGACTGATGTTGACCTTAAGAAATTATTACTTGTGTACAATGTGCATTAGTTCCTATGACATTAGCTTAGAGCTCAAATATTCTCTTTCTATTTTTGGTGCCGAGCATGCTCCTATGTGGAAGGAAGAAAACATCCGTTATAGCTCTCCCTAAATTATTTCTTGGAGTTAGTTTTTGGCAAAGGCATATGTTAAAACTTATCTTACTTCAAAAGTGAAATGTTCCAACCAGCAGATATAGAATTTATCTGCATATCTGTGATGACCAGTTTTAAAGAGACTCATCTTCAACAAGAGGCAAGATATTCTACTTGTGTTTAGTAGCAGTTAATAAGCCCTAAAATAGTAATAACTAATAGTAATTTTAAAACCTTCGGAGGTAATACAGGAAATCCATATATATATGTGTGTGTGTGTGTGTGTGTGTGTATATATAGATATAAAATAAAAATACATCAATACTGATTGTGCCTAGCTGAAGAATATGTAGAAGTACATAATGTGTACATATTATATACATTGAGGTTGATAGCTAGTTAAATTCACGCTTGGCTTTATTCAGTGTTTGGTTGCCAGCTGCTTTTCTTTTGTACATTGTGATTAATTTCATTGTCACTAGATTTGATGTTTCTGAAAGAGTCTTTTTCTGAACCTAGTCAGGAACCAGGAAGGGAATTAGGAATCCAAGTTGTTGGAGCAATCTCTATTGTAGTCTGATCTACTCACTCAAATTCTGTGGTCAGATAAAGACCATGAAAGAAGAATAAAAATAATGACAGCATTTTTTTTTGCTTTTCAAATGAAACTCCTTACAATAGTGCTGCAGTTTTTTGTAATATTTTAGTTGTTCTGCATTAATATATATTTCTAAGCTCTTAAACTTTTGAGAAAACGAATTAAAAGGGATATGCTTTCTTGATTGATATGTGAGAAACCCCAGAATGTGTAATACAAAAAGCTACATAGGCAAAATGTTTTATAAGCATGTTTAAAAGGGGAATCTATCAAGCCATTTCTATATGCTCCTGATTGCTGGCTTGTGTGCTGTGAAGAACAAAACTTCAACTCAAAATGCAAATCATACAGGAATCGTAAAAAGGCTCAACCCAACCCTGCTATCACAGTAATTAAGATTTTCAAAGTAAAATTATTTTCTTCCTTTTTCTCTTCTCTCTCTCTTTTTTTTTTTTTTTTTTTTAAGGCAATTTAATGAGCTTAACAATTTTGGGATGCTTTTAGTTAAGGATGTTGCAGGTAAAATTTATGCCACATTTGTCAAAAAAAAAAAAAATCCCTTTTTGGTATGTATTAAGTCCCTCCCTTAATTAAGCCTTCTGGGGTTTCAATGTGTTGATCTCATTTTAAACCAAGCTCAGCACAATTAGACACACTGAGGAGATGGGAGATAAGTGCTGTATATAAAAACATTTCAGACACAAATATTTCATCCTGCAAGGCCCCGATTTGCTCTTTCCATTTTTAAAAATCTGGGCTCAATAAAGAAAAAAATTGATTATTTTCAGCTTGTCATACATCTCATTTGGAGTGGGTCAGACCTCCCCATTCACAATTACAACTAGTTAATCTTATCATAGGAAAATTCAATTACATTTATCAAGGTTATTCCATAGATTCAAGCTATTGCTTTAAAAAATGGATTTTAGTGTTAGAAATGTTAGCATTGTGTGTTCCCTCAATTTTAAAATAAAAATAAAAAATAAATAATTAAATCGTGCCTTTACATCTATATTATTAATGTGGAGTTGTAATAAAGTAATATTTGACAGCTTTGTAAAAAGGATTATTAATATATAGATTATGGAAGTTTAGGAGGGAGGCTCATAACAGTTAATAGACTTCAATTCTCAGCCTACACTGACATTTTAAAAAATCTAGTTTCAAATTTGATAACAGATTACCAGCTAGGCTGGAAGCCAACCACCTGATTAAGGCAATTTAAATGCTTGCAAAGTGGTGAGATTAAAATCAAATAAGTGCCGATTTTTTTTTTCCTGCTTCACTTATCTTTCCCTGGATTCGTTCCTTAACTACCAGGTGGTGGAGGACTCTGGGTAATTTTCCTCTGCGCCAATTACCCCAGGATGGTTTTTAGGGTGAAGCAGAATAATTACTGCACTATCAATCCAAAATGGGCTGCTTAATGTGTTTAAGAGAGATTTTGAGCCTTAGCAGGGAGGCTGCCTGAAGCGTGCTCTGCTCGCGGTGCCAAAGCCCACTCGGCCTACTCGGATAGTTAACCGTTCAGTGAGAAGGCAGCACACACCCAAGGTGAAAGAAAACAAGGAAAACTCCTGGGAAGCTGTGGGAAAGTTAATGAGCTGCTTCCAACGTGTGGCAGGCTGCAGTCGCAGGTGGCTGACAAAGCTAGGCAGGTTAAGAAAATAATATTTATCATCCAGCTGCCAGGACTGTCTTTATCAAAACTCTTTCTAAAATCCATACAAGAAGAAGAAAAACGGGCTTGAAAAAAATTTTTTGAAGAGAAACAAAAACAAAAAAAGCCGCAAGCAGCTGTGATTCAAATGCCCTATTCTTGCTGATGGGTTAGAAAGAAAGCGGGAGAGAGCGATTGAATCTGACAGCAATTTTTCAACATTTTCCTGCAAACAAAATGGAAAAAGAAAAAACAACTAAATCAGATTATTTATTTAAAAATTAAAATTAAGCTGCAACTTGGAAATGACACCACTAAATTCTATTTTGTAGCAACCTCAAATTAAGTAACGTGTTCCATCTGTTGAGCCTGCTCTGAATTTCCTTAATTATCATTATTTGAATGTAAATGTTGAGTTTTAGCCAGTTTGTCCAAAGAAGTGCAATGCTAATTTAAAATAAAAATAAAGAAACCATTATCTGTAAGGGAATTGCTGCTGTTTCCTCCATTTAGTTATTTCTTTATATCGTATTTAAATAATCTGTGCCATCCTTGTGTTCAGTGTGGTAAGGGTTGCTTTTTTTAATTATTTAATCAAAGACTGATTTATGATTTAGCTTAACAGATGGTTTGTGATAATGTGAGTCAAAGTGTTTTATTTCAGAGAAATTCAGCATTTGAAATTTGTGTTTTATGCATGTGTGTGTGCATGCACACACATGTGTGTGAAAGCATTTCTGTTTTTGTGGATCTGCATTCTATCTGTGTACGTATCTGAAAGAGCTTCTGAGTGCTGACCCCAGTAGGGTAGTATTCCATATGAAACTGATTCATCAATGCAATCATTCCTGGCGCCTTACCTTGGTAATCAGTTTCATCTGCAAAGGGGAAAAAAAGATAAATGAGAATCAAGGGAAAGGCATGCTGTCCTGTGTTCTAACTACACATGTTAAACTACATGTTGGAAAGAATATCATGAACTTCATATTGGTTAGAAATGAACTCCTATCCATTCTGACAGATGCTCGGGTTTATACACAAAAGTATTTTGTAAGGCTCACACACAATCCATTTAAGATTATCACATTAAACCATATTTACTTCAGAGGTCTGTAATAATTACATATGCACTTGAAAATCCCCAGGACTTTGGCTGCTGTGTCACAGATTTATACTCAAACATTTTCATTTGATGTGCAAAGTGAGAAGTACTCTTTAGTGGCAAGACAATTATCTGATTCTACTAATAAATGACTGCACTAGTAGTCATTTTTAATTGAACAATTATAGGATATTGCACTGTCAGTTGATTATAGAAGTCATTTCATAAATGTCAAAAATCTCTTTAAATGAATTATGAAGCTCCAAAATAACTCCGGCAATCAGCCAGCAATAACACAATAATCTGTTTACCCTGTTGTCAGCTGAACTCTTACCATTTTGTTGAGGGGAAGAGGCTAAGAGGAAAAGTGGAGCACAGTGTGGGGAGCCCCTTTTTGAGGATTATGCTTAGCTCCAGCTCAAGCAACCACCTAAGTTTTGATTAGCACAGATTTTGAGTGTTCTCAAGAGCCTGGCTATGTATAAACTGTATTACAAAATCAAAGTCATCCTGTAAAGACAAACATTACAGACGTGTATGTGTCTGCCATATGTGAAACATTTCAACATAAGTTGATCCATGAGCCCTGTGTTAGAAACTATGGGACTGAACCAATGTTTACCAGGATTCTGCCCTTCTATTCACTGGCTCCGGTTCACTCACCACCTAAGTCCTTTCTAATTATACTCGAGTGGAATCTTCTAAATATTTCTTTAGCATCCATCAAATTTTATTTTAAAAACATACCCAGGAGAGATGTCATTCTTTATGTCACATAACAGAATGCTGCCCTGCTGTTTTTAATTTCTCATACTTTGCTTCTGGCATGGAATAAGTGTGGACGCATGTCTGGATATACTAATATTATATTTTCAGCTGGTAAAAGTGAAACCAGAAATAAATTTTCACTTAAAGAGAAGCTGCACTGATAACAGAATCAAAGTTTCTAAGGTTGAGTGTGTGATTGTATTATAAAATAAATATTTATATGACATGGCATATATATCCTTAAAAATACGTTCTAACTTTGAAAATCAAATTTTCTTTATTTAATACATAATTTTTGGTATGCCATCTTTTTATATTTATTGCTTTCCACTTAATAGCACTCTTCAGTATGTTAGCTGTGCATTTATTTTTCCACGGTCTTCCAATAATGTGAGTTACAAGCAAAAATGTCAATGTTTGTTTCCAGATAAAGATACCATTTATAAATTTCTTTGTGAAATAAAACTTTGTAACGTGAGAATTAAAATCATGATGTGCTATTTTATCAGACTGGAATTACTTAGGTCAAGCTCTTTTGAATGGAATCCACTCACTAATTTTCCCTTAGAACCATCTGAGCAATCATAATTTTGCTGTCCCTCCCTTCATATATGTGGAAGACACAGGATAATGCCTCATTTGTCATTTTCCCATTGTACATTTTTCAGTGGACAAATTTCTTGGTTCTTAAAATGTTCTCTTGAGTTGCCTTCCTCAGCAGTTCTTTTATGGCGTGTATATTCCCAAATCTCTAAAGGAGATCAAAGGATCTACCAAAAAGTAAATTGTAATAGATTAAGAAAACACTAAGAACAGAGAAAGAAAAATTACATAAAAACCTATAAAACTTGCCTATAATACTTATGCATAGGATTAGACGACATTCTTATTTCCATCCAGACTAGAAAAGTAGCTGTCATCAGACAATTCTTTCATCATGGTTACTGCTGGCAGTGTAAGCAGAGAAAACTCAAAGGAGCAAAGAAAAATCTTGATAAAGCCTGTGTGGTGTCATGAGAGAGCTGAAGGAAGAAGAAAAGACAAAAATCACAATGTGTGGGTGTGTGATAATTTGAATTGACTCAGAACTGGCTGAATGGCTTTGCTGGTGACTGGGGTGATGACCTTAGATGACATGTTACTCACCTGACCTGTCCCTACATTTTCATCTTATGTTACGTAAAATGACTACTGCCCCAGAAAATTTTTTTGAAATGGGTTCCTTGTTTCCTTGCATAGTTCTTGCAAGGTTTACACAAACTTCGATGAAAAACATAATGCCTAAAATACATTCCTGTTTACCCATAATAAAAGAGGGATATTCTTTTAACTGTTAGGATTCCACATTATTTTCTCTACTTTCAAAGAAATGAAATAAATTAATATAGGATTTTATTGACTCTAAAACTTTTAGACACACTTATGTATCACTAAGAAGAAAAAAAATGCTCCCATCAACTATAACTCACATTCCAAATAGAAGATACTAGAATCTGAAAAAATATAATCCTTAGCTTCCCTGAAAGAAGGCAGCATAAAAATACCATATAAACTTAATGACATAAAAAGCATTGTAGTTTTCAGGAATGCATTGAAGTCAACATTATCACCAGAAAATAAATTGTAAAGCTTTATATATATAATACCCTGTGGCCTTTTATATATATGTGTGTGTATAAATGTATATGTATATACATACATACACACTCATAATAAGTAATACTTTACAAGAAAAATACAATTAAGTATTATCTAAATTATGCTTCTGATCTCAAATTATAAATTATATTTTTCCTTATGCCATCAGATGACTTAACATCATGAATACACACAAATGTATGCATATACACTTATATATGCATGTGTATACAATACAAATATATATGTATATATGCAAATATATATACCTTGTCACAGATTTTTGAAGGTAAACTTTAATGCAATAAACCAAGAGTTAGTACTTAGTTTAATACATCCTTACTGATAAATTGAATAAATAAAAATATAAAATGATTGGCACATAATAACTTACCAATTAGGAGATAAAATGGAAAAATTTGAATAACTAATCTAAATACTATTTGTCTGCTTCTCTCCTCCAGAAGACCTCTTTCTTCTTCTTCTTTTTTTTTTTTTTTTTTTTTTTTGTATTTGCTCCCTCCATTCCCATCTCCTCTCCATATAGTAATCTCAAAAAGGGGCCAAATTCATGCTTATTTCTATCAATATTATATTTCTAAATATGCCAATGAAGGAAACATTTTAAAGCATGGAGGGCAACAATGCACAATTTGTAAATGAACATAATCACATAAAGTGTTTCCTTATAGTTTGAGCATTCAAGTATCAGTTGTTGATTCAGGAAACATCAGACTGGTGCAATCAAACGGTTATTATCTAACCCTTTCCCTAATGTCTTAAGGGCTGAAGAAAATGCATATATAGAAAAAGTTATTAAGAAAAAATAGCTAGGATAGATGGGATTTTAAAGTATTTGTTAGGAACTAAAATGCAATGAATTGTGTATTAAAACAACGTTTGGAGAGCCTTCTGCATTATTTAAAACTACCGTAAAACATTTTCTCCCTAAAAATCCATTATTCAATATATTACTAATAAAGCTGAAAGAATAATTAAGAGGACTGGACTGGTTGTCTTTTCATTTTTGAATGTTTAGAAGCACAAGTCTATCACAGGCTGTCTTTCTAAGGCATTTTTTTTTTAAAGCAGCTATGATAAAAACAAAAAGAACACTTGATACATTCAGATAACTGGTCCAAACTGGGAAATGACTAGACTTGGCCTTGCTTTACTTTCCTTCTTCACTTTTTTCTGACCTTCTTCCCAGTTTGTCTGCGCCCTGCCCCTCACCCCCTACCATGCTCAGCCTTTCTGTTTTGGTATGCTGTCATGTTCATCTTGCCTGGTAGTACCTCGTATTTCTGACTTATTTTTTTCTTTATGTACCATACTCTCTGTCCTAGATTCTATGTTTTTAAAGCCTTCATTAAATATCTAAACTCTGCCAGTAAAAAAATCCAAGATAATTTATGAGTGTGAATTAATTAATATATTACTCTTACAACAGCTTAGCATTTTAACAGTGAATTTATTAAGAATATGTGTGGTTTCTCTCAAAAAAAAAATAGATACTTAATGCTAGTGTTTCAGGAACAGGGACAAACTGGTGGTTGGATAAGTTTGTCCCCAAACTGATTCCTTAATATTCTTCAATATTCTTATTTCTACTATGAGATCCACTCTAGTATTTCCAACTGTCTCCTGGACATTTTCATGCGCTATCTCCATTGTGCTGTCATTTCAAGTTTAACATATCCCCAAATAAACTCATTCTTCTGCTCCCAAAATCTTTGCTTCCTTTGGTGGAAGGTTAATTTCTTAATTAACAGCACTATTGCTTGCTTTTGCCAGCTGTGTCCCTTACTTACCTTCCTCTTCTGCAGCTGTCACCCACTTTGAACTAAATCTTGTAGATTCATTGCAGAATTGTATCTTGAACCTGGATCCTTCTACTTGCTCCCGTGGACAATGACTTCATTTAGTCAAGTAACTTCTTTGAATAAATTATTGTAATAATCTTAATTTTGCCTGTGACTATTTTTTTCTTCACTGTGTGATGTGCTGTTGCCCATAATCTGTCACTATAAATCCCTCTTATAAATGCCAGTCCTGTATATCACCACATTTGAAATTTAGCTTTCTCATTATTTTTTTATTATGAGTCTAATCATTCAAGCATGGAGGTAAAAACAAAGCAAAACAAAACGTTCATATCGATATTATATTTTCTTTCTAGCCTACCTCTTTGCAAATACCCCAACCAGCCCTTGTGTCAATCTTATAGGATGCTTGCCGTTCTCCAAATATGTACAGGTCTTCCTTTCATTCTAGCCTTCATAAGTCTTCTTGATTGCCTAGAATTCATTGCATTTACTGGACTGGCAATTCCTTATCTTGTAAGACTTATTTTAGATGCCATTTCCCCTGCAAAGGCTTTCCTGACTCTACCAGATAGTTGGCATCCCTAACTTAAGTGTTAATAGTATTATATTTTCACTGGAAGTATGTTCCACCACAATCAAGTTCCACTCACCAGTGCAGACACTGAGCTTTCCTTTCTATACCATGGTGACAACTTTGTGGGAATTAATATCTCACTCTATGATTAGGAGTTACAAAAGTCCTGAATCATTGAAACACTGTGGGTATCCACACAGAAAAATTTTGATGGGGCTTAGTTCACTTGAGTCTTAGATTATTATGGGGGACAAGATAAAGAACATGTCCTTTAACTGGAGAAATGATAAGTGACACACAGTCTATTTTGGATGGAAAGCCTTTGCATAGAACTGTGAGAAGTTCAGCTAAGAGTCTTAATTATGACTGTGGTCATAGATATGGAGAGAAGACATGTATGAATGATATTGATCAAGGCCTGGTGATCAACTTATTGTGAGATGAAGGAAAGAGCAAAATCTAGAATGATTCCCAAGTTTCTGTTTTTGCTAAATATAGACACCTAATAAGAGAAAATAAGAGTGGAGCAAGAAAAGCAGGTTTGAAAATCTGGATTTAGCTACTTCCAGTACATCAAAATGTGTATGTCCTTTAAATTACATGTTATATTAGCCTGAAAACTTCATCTTAAAATGGAGCTAAGATGTTGAATTTTTTTCTGTATAGTGCCAGATAATAAATATTTTCTTCAACTCAGCCTTTGTAGCAAGTAAGCCACCAAAAATGAATAGGCATGGCTTGTCCTAATAAATCTTTATTTACAAAAACAAGCGATAAGTGAAATCCAACCGACCAGCCATTGTTTGCTGGCCCTGATCTAGATTATTGAAGTCCTCAATACATAAGAGGATAAATGTCATTAGAGTGGAGGTGATTACTCAAGGAAAACATATAGAAGAAGATTAGTGTGCTATTGGATCAGTGTGATTGGATCATGAAGGGTAGAGCTCATGGAGAGACCAGGATACAATGGTTTGAGATGCCAGAGATACTGGAAAACAAAAAAATAAGATTTCCATGGAAATAAGGGAGTGAAAATTTTCAAGAACATTCACTATGTTAAATGCAAAAGAAAGCGTTAGTAAATGTGGACAAAAATAAACATTTTTAAAAAGGTCACTGATTTAATTTTGCAGTGAAGTAGCCATTGGTGACCTTAGAGCAAGAATTTTCAATAAAATGTGGAGGCAGATGTCATTATGCAGTGGATTGAGAAGTCAATGAAAATATAGAAGGGAGATCAATGAATGTTAACTAGTCTCTAAAGAAACCTGGCTCAAGTAAAAGTCTGTCAGCCTAGTTCAACCCAAAGCTTACATCTTACTGAATGAAGAAAATTCAACTTTTCATCTAAGTACTGGAATAAAATAAGAATTCCAACTCTTACTACTCTTATTCAACATAGTACTAGAAGTACTAGTTGGAGCAATTAGGCAACAGAAAGAAATAAAGGGCATCCAAATTGGAAAGGAGTAAGTCAAATTGTCCCTGTTTGCAGATGATATGATTTTATATTTAAAAACCTAAGACTCTATCTAAAAACTGTTAGAACTGATAAATGAATTTATTAAAGTTGCAGGATACAAAATTGACATACAAAAATTAGTAGCATTTCTATACATGAACAATGAACTTGCTGAAAAAGAAAGAAAGCAATCCTATTTACAACAGACACATACACACACAGAGATAGAGAGAGAGAGAGAGAGAAATAAATTTAACCAAAAAGGTAAAAGACCTTCACAAAGAAAACTACAAAACACTGATGAAAAAAAAAAGAAAAGAAAATGAAAAATGAAGGCAACCAATGCTGGTGGATTAGAAGAATTAATATTGTTAAGATAACAATATTCACTTTGGGAGGCCAAGACGGGCGGATCACGAGGTCAGGAGATCGAGATCATCTTGGCTAACACAGTGAAACCCAGTCTCTACTAAAAATACAAAACAATTAGCCGAGCGTGGTGGAGGGTGCCTGTAGTCCCAGCTACTCAGGAGTCCGAGGCAGGAGAATGGCGTGAACCCGGGAGGAGGAGCTTGCAGTGAGCCAAGATTGTGCCACTGCACACTCCAGCCTGGGCGACAGAGCGAGACTCTGTCTCAATAAAAACAAAAAACAAACAAACAAACAAACAAAACCAATATTACTAAAAGCAATCTACAGATTTGATGTAATTGCTGTCAAAATACCAATGATATTCTTCACAGAAACAAAAGAAAAATCTTAAAACTTGTATGGAACTACAAAAGACCCCAAATAGCCAAAACAATCCTGAGCAAAAATAATAAAGCTGGAAGCATCACACTATCAAGCCTCAAAATATACTACAAAACTATTGTAACCCGAACAGCATGGTACTGGCATAAAAAAGACATATAGATCAAAGGATTAGAACCGAGGATACAGAAATAACTCCATATATTTACAGCCACATGGCTTTTGATAAAGGTGCCATGAACCGTCATTGGGGAAAGGACAGTCTCTTCAGTAAATGGTGCTGGGAAATGAACATCCTTATACAGAAGAATGAAACTAGACCCTACCTCACACTTCATACAAAAATTAACTCAAAATGAATCAAATACCTAAATGTAAGATCTGAAAAAATAAAATTACTAGAGGAAAATATGGGAAATGTTTCAACACACTGGTCTGAGAAAAAATTTTATGAATAAGACCTCAAAAGCACAGACAACAACAACAACAACAAACAAACAAATTGAATTACATCACATTAAACATCTCCTGAACAGCAAAAACAAGAACAAAACAAGAGAGTGAAAAGAATGGGAGAAAATATTTAAAAAGTACTCATCTGATAGGAGATTAATATCCAGAATACACAATGAAGTGAAACATCTCAACAGCAAAAAATTATAAAATTTAAGTTAAAAATGGGTAAATAATCTGAACAGACATTTCTCAACAGAAGACATACAAAAGACCAAAAAATATATTATGAAAAATGTTCAACATCACTGATCATCAGGGAAATGCAAATCAAAATTACAATTAAGTATCATCTCACCCCAGTTAGAATGACTATTAACAGAAAGACAAAAATTAACATGCTGGCAAAGATGCAGAGGAAAGGGAACTCAGACACTGTTGGTGTGAACATAAATTAATACAACCATTCTGGATAACAATTTGGAAGTTCCTCAAAAAACTACAAATGTAATTACCATATGATCTAGCAATCTCACTACTGGGCATTTGTCCACAGAAAAGGAAATCATTATATTAAAGGGACATCTGCACTCCCATATTTATTGCAGCATTATTTACAGTAGCCAAGATCAACCTAGGTGTCCAGCAACAGATGAATGGATACAGCAATATGGTATGTACACACCATGGAATACTACTCAGCCATAAAAAGAATAAGATCCTGTTATTTCTGGTAACATGGATAAAACTGGAGGACCTCATGTTAAGTGAAATAAGCCAGGAACAGAAAGTTAAATGCTGCATGTTCTCACTCATATGTGGAAGCTAAAAAAGTTTATCTCATAGAAGAAAGAAGTAGAACAGACGATAACAGAGACTGGCAATGTTGGGGGAAGGGAGGGAGGAATAGGGAGAGATTTGTTAAAGCATACAAAATTACAGCTGCATAGGAGGAATAAGTTCTAGTCTTCTACCACTGTAGGATCACTATAGTTAATAACATGTAGTTTCAAATAACTAGGAGGAGGTTATTGAATGTTCCCAATACACAAAAAAATGATAAATGTTTGACATGATGAAATAGATGTGTTAATTGTCCTGATTTGATCACTATATAAGTATTGAAACATATCTTATGTGCCTCATAAATATCTACAATTATTATCTGTCAATTAAAAATACATTTAAAAAGAAACTGAAAAAGAAAAAAATTGTATGTTAAAACCTGTTGACTGCCTATCTTCACTTATATTTTTTCATTGCCCTGACTCTGTCAGTCATTTTTAAGCACACCTAACACTTTTTAAAAATCTTTCTCTTTCTATTCTTCCAGAATTGACATAGTTTCTTCCTTCCATGACATCCTTTTCATGATCTACATAATTTCTGCTTGATTTGCTTCTCTTTTCAATGTATTTTCTCTAGTTAAGTTAGTGAAGATTTATTTGGGTGCCATACCTGATGTGCTGGTCTTTTTAATTTTGACAGTTAAAAAAGGGCTACACTTACCTAAACGAGTTGGACCATATACAACCAATCAATATAGATGTGAACTTTTATGTAAAATAATTCCAACATGTATTAGAATTATGTGGAGAAAGATTTAAAATGTTGTAATGATCATGTGAAAATGATTATACATTAATATGTAATCTTCAACATATACTTGCAAAATGAATATTCACATCATTTCACCATTGTGCCTTGTCTAAATAGGAATTGAGGTCCAGAGAAGATGTGAATTGGGTACAGCAGTGTAGTACCAACATTTATCTGTGACTATTTTGTAGAAATATTTCATATGTAAATATTATGTGTGTATATGTGTGTGTGTGTGTGTGTGTGTGTAGCTCAGAATATCCTGTGAATTATGTAATATTAGACGCAAGTTACAATGAGGACACTAAGTGGCAAAAAATGCTGAAAAGCGTGACTGAACTTGACTGGAGGAGCACCTCTAGCACTTGGTGCCAGTTTCAAAACTCACTCTTTCTAAACCTACATTCATCATTACAAAAAGATGCAATTTTGACTCCAATTTAAAGGAAAGGCCTAGCAATCTTCTATGGATGGGAAGAGGAAAATTGCTGCATGTAAAGGCTTAAGGTAAAAATGTGGGAAAACTACTAGAAATGAAGAATATTGACTACAGTATTTCAATAGTTGAGAGCTAACCATCAGGGCAGGATTTGGATGTTTTAGAAGCTGAATTTCTTATTCGCTATTAATATGGGAAGGTATTGAACAATCACTCATATGATTAGAGAAAACTGTGATGAACATTTATTGAATACTTAACTCTGTGTCAGGCCCTAGTGTAAGCATTTAATAGATATTAACTTATTTAATCCTCCTAATAGACCTATAATGTAGTTACTATTATTATCCCCATTATAGAGAGAAAGAAATTAAAGCTCAGAGAGGTATGACGTTGACCCAAGGTGACATGGCCAGAGTGCAATGCAACCAGGATTAGAATCTAAGAAGATGACCCTAGCCTGTTACCTCCTGACAACTAAGACGATGTGGGTAAGTGTTAACCTGAGAATAATGGAAATCTGTTCCCACTAGAATATTGTTCATTCATTTGAGAAAAAAAATAACAAAAGAGAAGGTAATAAAAATTACATTCCCTTTATAATAACATAAGACCATATTCTTTACAGTAATAGAGATCCAGACTGTTCCTTTCCACTTCTCCTGAGTCTCTAAGAATTGTCTAAGGGCCGAGTCAGTCCTTCTTACCACATTGTTAAAAACTATCAAGAGGCTTTCAAAGTTTCTCAATCACACTTGAATCAGAATTCTTGGCAGAAAGTACACATCATGCTCAAGGGCATTGTAACCCCAGTGGGAATTTTCAGTTTTTCAAACTTCAGAATAAATGAATTCCAACGCAGAAGCATAGAGAAAGGGGAAAGGAGTGACCTCACTACAGTCCCCCCAGTTGTAATCTTTCTTTCCCCATTCCATTCAATTATTCACTTTTCCACAAAAAGCTTTCTTTTTTAATTTTGTCATCAGTAACCCAGAAGATTGGAAGGATATTTAAATGAACTTCCAACCAGCAGAGCTCAAGAATGTGAAAGAAGACACAAAGTATCAAGGTGAATCAGATGAGACCAAATCAATCAAAGCGGGGATGAGTTGTGGAAGGATAGAGGGATGGTAGTAGAAGAAACTGGATAGTAATAAAAGGTTGGGGAGACATGCAGAGAGGACGTTTTGAGAATAGAGTGGGTGCTAGCAAAGAGGAAAAGTGTAGAAACAGGAAACTGAAGCAAGAAGGGTAAATAAAGCTGCTACCTGATGGCTAAATGTCTAGAATAACATACTGCCTGTACACACATGCACATACAGACATATTGGTATTTGGATACTTTAAAATGGCACATTTTGTTAGAATATTGAAAGCTACTGATGCAAACACTAGCTACAATATATTGGGGCAGAAAACTCAAACATGGCAAAGATTATCTGAGGTTTTAGGTTTTAAGGACACATGTGAGAATGTAATATTTGATGATCTGGAGCCTGGAGAGGACTTAATGCTTTGGCCCAGTGTGCATCTGACAATTTTTCTTCCAATCAAAAGATAGCTTCAAATAACAGTGAATCATTCCATGTGATAGTGATTTGAAAAATAATTTCTCTATAACGAAAGACACACACACACACACACACACACACACACACACACACACACGAGAGGCAGAGAGATTGACTGTACAAGACCAGGAGCACATGGTTAATTGACATATTCCTGAGCAAACTTGTAAATAGTACTATTCTCACAGGAATTAAATCAGAAACACTGTGGGTAACTTTAGAATTCAGAGGTGCCACAGTTCCGCACTCTGTGTTGATGGAACCGTACGGCATTAACCTTTTCACTTGCACTAACAAAGACAAGTGAAGACAAGATGCGGTATGTCTCCTGCACATCTATGTTTTGTTTTTTGCCCAAGGCCCTCTACAATTATCCCACACTTCAGAACTAATTTCTCTACTCGTTTACCTACATTGTTTTTGCACTACTCCTGCAACATCACAATCTCATTAACCATGATTTTTGTCAAAAGGAGGATTTATAAGGGCATAAAAGAAATAATTATTTCGTGATATAATATTGAGCAAATCTTTGTCGTTTCTGCAAATATGTTGGCCCTCATCCAAAGTAAACATTTTTTCCTGCTTCAGTCTTATTTTATAAATAATACTCTAATGCTTAAAGCAAAGCAGCGCTGACTATTGTTCTCTTAGTCCTGAATTTGAAAATCAGACTTCTTATTTTTAGGTGACGGCAAGAGGGAAAGCAAAACCCAACTGAAATATAGAAATTGATTTTTTTTTCAATAATGCAAATCTTGTCGAGTAAATGTTTATTACCTGTTTTTAAATTTAAAAATGTATTTATATATACGTATGTTTACGAAATACATATACCTATGCATATTATATAAATATATTTTTGTTTTGCTTTACAAGCCTAAAGTGGAGCAAACAACCATTTAACACCAATAATCAGCTATTTCAGATATGGAAGCAAGTGCCTATCTTTTTGTAGCTAACAAACACTTTGATCATTACAGAGGGATAGAAAGTTGTATTTCTTCAAGGCCATCTACAATATGGAATTATTTTGGCTGTAAGGATAAACAATTACCCATGTAACTTAAATGAAAAAAAAATTAACTGTGTAGGTATAAGTGTGGAAATTTGTTCAGCTACAGTTGTCATTTTCCTTGATCATAAGCAAGCTTACTAGCAGCCAGCAATATACTTCTCCAATTAATAACAGCCCAAATAAGAATTAATATCAGTGTGCACATTTCAGAATGAAGAGTTGAAGAATCATGTTTTATCAAATAATGCCTTGTAAAAGGGGCATTGTCTGAGTCTAAGGCACACAGGGAAAGAGAGCTGAAATAAGGAAAAATCTGGTAACTTCTTTACATGTGGTACATTGTCAGAATGGGGTGTGTTTATCTAGAAGAATCTAGTAGTACACATGTAAGCTATCCTCGAATATTTGAAGTGTTGTCATATAGAAGAGGGAGCAAACAGAATGAGGACAAATGAGTTATTTGTGGTCTTAATAAATTATTCTACTTATTAGGAATAGACAGGATTCACACAGAATATATTATCTAGAGATACACTTAAAAGAAAACTTGATGATCATCTCTCAGAGGTGCTCTTCAATGATTTTTTTTTGCAGGAAAATTGTACTAGATGACCTCTGGAATCACTTCCAGCTTGAAATCTTATGAGTTCGTTTTCTGCTATTATTCTGGCCATGAGAATTCTACTAAAGAATCTGTAGAACTTTTTCCAAGTCATATTTTGCAGATCACTGGTTCTGGTAGCTGTTAATAGGTGCTTTGATTAAAAAATATGACTGTAGTCAAATTAGCTTGGGGGCCATTATATATAATATGCTGTTCTTGGAGAATAAAAATGCACATTCGCGTAGCAAAAGTTCTGAGCTTTGTGTCAAAGATCCTGTTTAACTGGGAACAACCCAACACTCTCTGAACCTCATTTACTAGAGAGCGCTTTTCCAGTATACCTATTTGCAACTTGCAGTGTTCCTTGGAATATTAGTTTTGGAAAATAGCAATTAATATACAAAAAAAGCAACTTATTAACTCACAATGCATTTTGAACACATTTATAAATGTTAAATATTCAAATATTCATGTAGAGGAAAGATTCTTTCCTGGAAAGTTGCTTATCACAAAGACCCCCCTCCGCCACAATGCCTGTCTTGTAAATACAAATCAATCATGTATTTTAAGTGTTTTGTGTACATTTAACATTTTTTACTTATTTCTCATAAATGTCCAATTAACGTACCTAATTTCAGAGTTTCTGAGTGTAGGTAATTGTCACATTGTTTTCTCTATTGATTTGTATCTCTTTTATTAAAGTTATCTCAATTTTATCAAAATTGTAAGACTTACTTTTCTTTATACTTGTACCATTACTTTCATTTTTCTATTGTAAACTCAATTTTATGAAATAATAAATATAAAATGTATAAAATATTTAAATAATTACATGACACTGTTTAAAGATGAAAATGGTGACTCTATTGACATTGAACTGTTGTCTGGGAGACAGTGCCCCCATGTGATAACTCAAAATTCCCATTTATTGGCAATGTTAAACATTCAAATTTGTTGTAAAATATGTGGATGGAACCGTCAACACACAACAAGTAAATATTAAACACATTAAGTTTTGCCAATATACCATTAGAATTATATTGAGTTATTACCTTAATTACAAACATATAAATTGAAGGCTGGTTATATCAGCCACAGATAAATATAGATTAAAAGAATTTATTGCTTCATTTATGATTTTTATCTTTTTTTCCCTCTGGTTGTCCTTCTCTGGATACATTCTCAGAGTTTACAAATGTGCTTAAGTCATCTCATCTTAAAAAATTATTTCAATAATTCTCTCATAATCTCATAATTCTATATGTATTCTTTTTCATCACTCTTGAACTCTAAAGGGATATTTAAACTTATCATTATTGGAAAAGTTAATTCTTTCCTCCATTATGCCTTATTTTAATTATTTTTATCCACTGACCTTCCTTATTATGAAAATAGAAGCTTCCTTATTATGAAAATAGAAACTTATTATGAAAATAAATAAGGATCATGTTTTGTTTCTTGCATTTCCAGTTTAACAAGACAGTAATGTTTGTTGAACGAATGAATGTTCAATTGAAGGGAGCGCCATGTTCTCCTTTTTTTTTTTTTTTAATTTATTTATTATTATTATACTTTAAGTTGTAGGGTACATGTGCATAACGTGCAGGTTTGTTACATATGTATACTTGTGCCATGTTGCTGTGCTGCACCCATCAACTCGTCATTTACATCAGGTATAACTCCCAATGCAATCCCTCCCCCCTCCCCCCTCCCCATGATAGGCCCCGGTGTGTGATGTTCCCCTTCCTGAGTCCGAGTGATCTCATTGTTCAGTTCCCACCTATGAGTGAGAACATGCGGTGTTTGGTTTTCTGTTCTTGTGATAGTTTGCTAAGAATGATGGATTCCAGCTGCTAAAGAGCTTCTGCACAGCAAAAGAAACTACCATCAGAGTGAACAGGCAGCCTACAGAATGGGAGAAAATTTTTGCTATCTACTCATCTGACAAAGGGCTAATATCCAGAACCTACAAAGAACTCAAACACATTTACAAGAAAAAAACAAACAACCCCATCAAAAAGTGGGCAAAGGATATGAACAGACATTTCTCAAAAGAAGACATTCATACAGCCAACAGACACATGAAAAAATGCTCATCATCACTGGCCATCAGAGAAATGCAAATCATGTTCTCCTTTTAATTCCCAGGGTCTAGCTAAGACTTGGATACATTGCTGAGCATTCATGTTTTTTTTATTAATTTTCACAAGGTAAGAATTCACATATGATTCATTTTTATATACCGTCTTATCATCCCCATTACTCTATGCACATAGTATGCATTCAATCATATTTATTGAATAAAAGAATGAAGAAATTATTAGTGTAATCTATATTTGGTGCTTCCATTTATCATTATTGAAGCCATGCTGGGACCCTGAAAACTTAGTTCTCTTCACACTCTATTTAAAAATATTTCCTTTCAAAAAGTCACAGTAATCTCACAGTTCTCGATACCAATCATTTACCATGTATAACACAGCTAATAAACCATTCTTGCAATCATTTATGGCTTCCAAGAAAATGTACTCTTCTGGTTAACTTTCTGCTACCTACATGTACATACATTATGCTGTTTATTTACCTGTCTTGCTTTCTATGTATCTTTGGAAATTTTATCAAACCTTAAATTTAAATGACAGTCCCTCTTGTTACCATCCTTCTACACTTCATTCCCATAAAACCACCTACCTCCAGGACACCTTCTACAGCACAAGAGTGTAGGGTCTTAAAGTGTTTAAAATCAAAATTTCCAATATACGTTCACTATGTTCTTCTGTTGAAGTTCTTTGATTAATATAGGTAGCAATATTATTTCACTCACTAGAAAAGGCTCTTTGGCTTTTTCCATTATTCATTAATCCAGCTGATATTTCTTGAGTACCTACTATGTTCTAGACACTGTCCTTCTATGTCTTCCCCATTAGCATATATGCTGTATGAGGACAAGGACTTGTTTTGCTCAGTGTTGCAGTTCTAGCACAATTCCCTGTCCTAATGGAGCTTATATGCTCATGGGGGAGACATACAATGGACGTGTAACAAGTAAATATAACAAATGAGTGAGGACAAGGGCTATGGAGAAAAGTAAAGCAAGATAAGAGAACTAGGATGTCATGCTGGAGATTGTCAGTTTATTTAGGAAGTCAGGAAAGATCTCTTGGATAAGGTGACATTTCTGCAGAGACCTGAATAAATAAGTGAGGAAAACATGTGGTTAAGTGAATATGCAGGGAAAGTAGTCTAGGTAGAGGGAAGGGTGAGTGCAAAGTTCCTAGTCTGTGTTGCATGCTCAGGAACAGCAAGGAGGAAGAGCAAGTGGGCAGAGTAGGGAGGAGAAGAAGTATGAAGGAAGATCGGAGAAGTAGAAGGGGCTAAGTTATACAGGTCTTCATAGGCCATTGTGAGGACATTGAATTTTAGTCTGGGTGAGATAAGAAGTTCTGTAGAAGCTTTTAAGCGAAGTTGTGATTCAGTGGTTTCAACTGCTGGGTTGAAGGTAAACAACAGGAAGATAAAAGTAAAAGTAGTTTAGGAATAATAGTGATAATCCAGGAGAGATATGATCATGGCTTCGATGAGGGAGGTGTCTGTGGAGATGGCAAGAAGTGGCCAGATTTTTAATTTCTTTTGAATGTAAAGGATTTTGCTGTTAAATCTGGTATGCAGTGTGAGAGAAAACATAAAGTCAAGACCAAGTGTAGTCCTCAGCTGCTGAATAGTGTGGCTAATAATGTTGTGCTGTGTACAACCGCAGGTCAGGTAAGCCTGGAGGCAGCCCCACTCAGTGTAAGATGACTATTAAGCACCTAGTGGACATGCAGGGTGAAAGCCTGGGCTTAGGAGTCAATAGTTCAGTTCAGCATAAAATTATGGGAGATGGTCTTAAAAGCATGAGACTGACTGAGATTTCCTTTTCTTTTATTGCTTCAATGCTACATCTATACAATCTCTTTTATATGTTTTCATTACTTCTTCATTTTAAATGCCATTATCCTAATCCAAGATCTCACAATCTCTTTACTGAACTTGTGCAAAAACTTTAGTCTTTTATCTCTGATATCCTTCCATCTCCACTCTATCTTACCTATCTTATATTTTCTCAGATTAATCTTTCTAAATCACAACTCTTATGGCTCTCTATTGCACAAAATGTTCACTGGTTCCTATATTCAGAGGCACATCCAAAAATCTTAATTTTCCATAATCTGTGACCAACCTATTATTTCCTACTTTCTCTCATATACTTAGTTGACCATTAAGCAACATGGATTTAAACTGTATGAGTCCACTTATATGAGAATTGTTTTCAATAAATACGTCAGAATAAATTTTGGAGATTTGTAATAATTTGAAAAAGTTTGCATATAAACCTTATAGCCCAGACATATGGAAAAAAATTAAGAAAAGTTAGGTATGCATAACATACATGTAGATATTAGTCTATTGTTATTATTTACTGCCGTAGAATACACATAAATGTGTTATAAGAAATTAAAATTTATCAAGGCTTATATGAACACAAGATCTACATGGTGTTGTTTGCATGCCAGAGAAATGTAAACAAACATAAAGATGAAGTATTAAATCCTAACTGCACAAAATTAACTATATTACATACTATACTATGGTAATAATTTTGCAAACAATTCCTGTTGCTATTGTGGTGAGCTCTGGTGCTGTATTACACGAACCATCTCTGAGTGAGCGATTTGTCTCTCCACTGAATTGTGTATTACAGTAAATAGTGATCTTTCATGGGTCTCATGGATTATGGTGCTTAATGCAATACCATACACCTTGAATAACACCATAGGACCCATATACAAAGTCCTACGAGTGATGCTGGAGATGCTCCCAAGAGGCTAAATAAGTCTTGACAATACAAGGAAAAAAAAATAAAATTTATTGCTATGTACCATAGATTGAGGTCTGTGGCTATGGTTGCCTGCCATTTCAGAAGGACGATTCATCCTGTAAACAAACAAAAACTTACAGTATCCAAAATACAGTACAGGACTTCAGATGCAATTTCTCTTCCTTATAATTGTCTTACTAACATTTTCTTTTCTCTAGCTTACTTTATTGTAAGAATACATTATATACATACAAAATATGTGTTAATCAGCTGTTTATGTTACTTGTAAGGTTTCTGTTCAATAGTAGGTTATTAGTGGTTATGTTTTGGAGAAGTCAAAAGTTGTAGGTGGATTTTTGACTAACTGTGGTCGGTACGGAAATCCCCATGTTGTTCAAGGGTGAACTGTGTACATTTTATTCAAGCTAATTTGTTCATCATTTCGTAAAACCAAAACATCTGCCCTCAAGTACCTTATTTCTACAGATACAAATCTTACATGTTATACTCTGCTTTCCTGAAAACATCTTCTAGATAAATCTTTCCTAATATACCCATGAAATAAGTGTCTCCATGTAACCTCCCAAAGTACACTACTTACAGGAATATAAATTTTCTTCTTTGTGTTATTCTTAAGTGTGCATGTATGTGTGCACCTGTGAATATTTTATCTATTCTAATATATATAATACACCTTTATTTATGCTTTATATATTTATATCTTATACCCCTTTAAAGAGATACTAATTTATCAAAACAAGCCCCAGAGTCTCTAGCATTGTGTCTTGCATCTAGTGGGTACCCTATAAACATTTTATGAATGAATGGAGCCTTCAGTTGATTTAGTCCTGAAAAACTTCATAACGAAAAGGAATTTGAATCCAGGTTTTTATAAAATGAGGAATATCAAATAGTGGAAAAAGATAAGCTGGGAATTGTAGGTGGGAAGAGCTTCATGTTAAGATTAGTATTTCCATAAATACATACCTAATCTGTGAATGGTATTAGGCGGGTTTGCTTAAGCTATAGAAAGACATATGTTGGGGAGCCTGAGAAATGTGGTTAGTGGTCTATGTTTGAGCTGGTGAAAGAATAAGTCAAAATAGCTGGATTTCAGAAGGTTGATAATAGGAACCCCTTATAGGTATTGCAGAAGGAGCACAGCCTGATGAAAGTGGAAATTGAGAAAGATTATTTTAAAATTAGAATATTTTTAAATATTACCTTTACTGATGATTATCTCTCATGACCTAAAAGGTCAAAATTTATTGCCTTATTTTATGCCTAAATTCTTACCGGGCACTATTGAAAACACATACATGTTTTTATATAGTAACATATTCAACATAATATAATCTCAATAATAGATAAAATTAAAAATAATGTCATTTGCTCTTATGCGTGTATGGGTTCACATTCCCAAGGCATATGACAGACGACAAGGGAATAATCCATAGTTTGATTTCATGGGCAAGTTAGAGCACCAACATACATGTTACCTTTAAGACATAAAGACCCCCGAATATTTTATTTTTTTGGATTACTTTTTTCCACGACTGAAATACAGTCATCAACCAGAAGAAAGAGAACATTTGGTTTGCAGAATAGAGCATCTTAATATGGCAAGTCGTGATGAAAAACTCTATGGAAACCAAATCCTTGTGGGTGATATGGCCTCAAATAAGGACATTTTTGAAACATAGAGTTTTTGTGCTGGATTGCTTTTCCCAGAAGCACCCAGCTGAGGAACACCCCTGAAAGATTCAAAGCATGTATTTTAAGGATGTTGAATAACTATGAGGGTAGCAAGCACTTCTCACTTGGATTTGTTCAACTTTTGAATTGATCTAATAGGCTATGAACATTCTTCATACTTGTCATCTCCTTCCTTTACAGGGTCATAGGCAGGATTAATGAAATAACTTTCTAAAAGAGATTGAGCTCCGTCACAGAAAATGGCTAAATAGAGAACAGTGTTTTTGTTGTGATAGATTATGTAAGAATGAGCACGGGACAAGTTTTGCAATTTAACCTATTTTGAAGAAAAATGACAAAATAGAGCTTGATTCTTTTTGAATAAAGATTTATGTTGGTGTGACTATCTCAGAAAGGACATTGAGCATTTAATTTTCCCATACTCTGAAATAATTTAGTTATTCACTGTATAATTTTAAATCAAGCCACATAGTACAATGTGTTAAAAGAGGTTGCCACACTGTAGTCCCTGGGCCAAATCTTGCCGTCCTGAAAAATTTCGCTGTCAGTTTGTGTAAAGTTTTATTGGAACACAGTCAGATCCCTTTTTTACGTATTGTTTATGGTTGCTTTTGCGGTACATTATGAGTAGTTTAACAGTTACGACAGAGACAGCATGGCCTACAAAACTTGAGATATTTACTATTTGGCCCTTTAGAGAAAAATTTTGCAGAGCCCTGATTTGTAGCAGGGTGTTTTCATATGACAACCAAGAGTTAAGCATTCGCATATTCTTAAGTGCGCACGTATGTGTGCACCTGTGAATATTTTATCTATTCTAATACATGTATAAAACACCTTTATTTGTGCTTTATCTATTTATCCCTTATACCCCTTTAAAGAGATTTTCTGCAAATTTCTTATTAACTCTAAAACTCAATTTATTCATCTGTAATAATATCTGTCTGGTAAGATTTTTGGTAAAGAATAAATTATAGGAGCTTATAATAACTCTTAACACAGTGTCTAGGAAGTAATAAAAGACTGACATGAAGTAGTTGTTGTTGTTCTGTAATTCCTACTTAATAAGCAGATGGAGCACTGCCATTCCTAGGCGTGTACTTTAAAATACTGTTTTGTATGTGCTCAGATGTGGTTTCCTCGAGCTCATTATTTAGTGGTCCCAATATCCATGTAGGACTCTAGTTTTAACATGCGACCCTGGAAAAAGAGTCTTCTCACCCAGCCAAGCAAAGATAATGGCAGGTGAGGATTGTGAAACTTGTTAGTGACAATGACCCTCTATTGAAGGTAAGGACAGAGGGATGTTAAATAATTGGGGTAAAACTGACCAAAAAAAAAAAAAAAAAAAAAAGCACGGCATCAGGAAATACCGTTTTGTCAGTGCAACTTCAAATAAATGCAAAGATAAAATATTTTGATAACAGTAGTTAATATGAAGTGGGAAGTAAATTTTGAGACATTCTGCAAACACACACAAGTGTAAATGGATTAAGTGGTGTATATAGAATACATAAGAGACTAGAGTGTTAAAGGCTGAGCATTGAGGCAGTGGGCATAGTGCATGAAATAAACTTCAAAGATACTAGGCATTTATATTTGGGATCTACCTATGAGAATTCTCCCAGTAAAAAAGCAGAGTTGGAAGTGTTTCTGGATATTTTTTTAAGCATTAGAAAGAAGTGAGTTGAACTTTGAAATAGCTACATACGCTATACTCTAAGGAACATACGACAGACCTTCAGTGAGTGTGCCTCGAGCATTTTGATTTGAAGAAATAGTGAACTGAGTTCATGTGGGGCTTTGGATTGTTGGAATTTTTGTCTTGCTTACAAAAGAACTAATAGTTGTTGCTTAAAAAATAAATAACTGGTCCTCTTTGATATATTGAATTTATACTGTTTAAAAAGGAGGAAGATGTCATCAGTTTGCTAGATTGTTTAATACAGAAATCCATCTATATTCAAATGTAGAGTTTATGTCAATAGAAGCTCTCCCTGTTATATTTTCTTTCCACTGCATGAGGGAAAAGACTGCCTTTATTTCATTTATTTCTATATTCCTAGTGCCTAGCACATATGGTGCAATCAACAAATGTCTGGTGAATATGGATGAACGAATGCATGAAATCCTTGAGAACAATCAAGACTCGGAGATGATATGTTAAGAATTCTCGCCAAGAAGGAAGGCACAGCGAAGTACATCATTTGAAAAGATTTTGATGCTTCTGATAACTTTTAGGAGGAGACCTCACAATCCAAATCTATGTCCAGATAACATACCAGACATGTTTGTTTTAGGCAGCAGTTAGACAAAAGAAGCCTGAATTTAGGGAGATCCATGACTCACGAGGAGAGTAAACAGTGAACTAAACACATTATCCAACTGACCGTGGATTTCGCAGAAACAAGGTATTGGACTGCTAAGACAGACTATCTAAAAATGAAAGGATTAAGTCAAGAAGACAAAATTGAATGCTTATTGACCAATTCAAGCCCACGAGTACCTATTTGGCATAGAGCAATACATGATTTTTTTTTTCTTTTTTATTAGGAGAGAGATCCTATTATTCTCCCAGGTTGAGTTTTTATTAGTCTTAGAATTGATAAGATTGAGCTTATTCTTGGCAAATTTTAGAGTATTTCAAAATGGTTCATTTTCCCCTCCTGCCAGAAGCATGAGGGGATTTTTCTTTAATAATTATGAGAACCTGGTTGAGCTCCTAGACCAATAGCTCACAAAATCTCACAAAATTGTGAGGGCTCTCCATGACTGGATACCCCTGGAATTTTCGGCTCTAAGATTTGTCCACACTGAACCTCTAGTAATTCATCAGTTATAGTTCAGTTTTACTTACCGTGGCATTGGTTCCCACCGTGTTTTCCACTTCTGAGTCTCTACTCCGGTAATTAATTGGTGACTTCCTGTATTAACCTGTTTACTCTGGGGGGTGCAGGGGTGGGCAGCAGTTTGTCCTATGTCCTCCCCCTCCTTTTGAATCCAAATAAGTTGTTGATTTTTTAGTTTGTTCAGTGATTTATTTGTTAGGATGGAGTGGCAACTTCCAAACGCCTTACAAATGGAAACTTCCTGGCAGATTTTGTGTCATCACAACTAAACAGGAACAGGAACATGACACAGTTAGAAACTGGGACAGATATGTTATCTTACATGTTTATCCCAATCAAGACTTAAACCTGAATTGGTACAGTCTATTAATCAATATGCAAAAAAAGATAGTCATGTTGAAGCATGAAGGTAATTAGAAATATTTTTGCCCTTTCCTCTAAAGAAGTAATTGTCCAGACTAGATTTGTTAAATAAATGCTAATTATAATCACTCATAAAAAATATTTATTGATCGAGCACTTTATGTCTGCTGGCTCCTGGACCTATTATTAAGATGGAAAGATGAATAAGACCCAATGATGAGGAGTGAGCTAGGATATTGATTCAACCTTCCTGCTGAGGACACCTAGACTGTCTAAATGAAACATTAAAAAAAATCTTAATGGCATCAAAGAGCTAATAAAACAGTTAAGAATGATGAGACCAATATTTGAGGAGAAAATAATCCAGGAAGTAAACCCGGCATTTGGACCCCTTCTCCCCTTCTTATCACAGAATTAGTTACCAAATCTGGAAACGCTAACTGAAAGATTGAAAAGCTGACAAGAAATGTTTGATGGATGTGCCTAACGAGTAAGATTAAACACAATGTACATCAGCGTTTGCAGGAAATGAAGCATACTTTGAAATGACTCGGTTAATGAAATCAGAATGAAGTTTTCCTGGATTGCTAGTTTCAGTAATTACCTGACTGCAGCAATTTTAGAGCACTCTAAAAGAAGACAACACATCAACATCATCCTAGGACTCCAAGTGTTATGTGTTTGTGCGTGTCGGGGGGTGTTTTACAATTTTTATATACCACATCTGACACTCAGTCAACAGTAACCAAGCAAATAAGGAGACAAGATCAGATGAATGAAAGGTAAGAAAAACATTCAACAATAGAATAGGTAAGAAAAACATTCAACAATAGAAAAATACCCAGATAGCACTTCAGAGACACATAATTAAAAATGAATGTTCAGGCTGGTTGTAGTGGCTCATGCCTATAATCCTATAATCCCAGCACTTTGGAAGGCTGAGGGGGGGCGTGGATCACTTGAGGTCAGGAGTTCAAGACCAGCCTGGCTAACATGGTGAAACTCTGTCTCTGCTAAAAAACACAAAAATTAGACAGGCATGATGGTTCATGCCTGTAGTCCCAGCTACTCAGGAGGCTGAGGCAGGAGAATTGCTTGAACCTGGGAGGCGGAGGTTGTAGGGAGCAGAGATGGCATCAAATCACTGCACTCCAGCCTGGGTGATAGAGCAAGACTCTGTCTTACAAAAAAAACAAAAAAAAAACAAAAAAAACACGCTCAGGGAAATAAAGGGTAGAATTTGAATTTTGGCAGAGAACACAACATTAAAATAAGGAACTAAATTAATATTCTAGAGTGTAGACTCCTGAGATGGTGGTGTGAGGAAGTCCATAGACCCATCTTTCATTGAAGTTTTACTGGTGAAATTAAAAACGAAACCCAACCATTTACAATTACGAAGATTGTCTTGAAGGCATACAGTAAATGAAATAGTTACTTAAGAACATGTACTAAATATCAATATGAGTAGTGATAGTCTGTGACACTTGAGTCCCAACATGTTCCCTTCCCCTATCCCCAGGACAGTGTGATAGAAATTCTAATCTGTGTGGCTATAGCTAAGAATACAGGATTCCCTATTCTCTGGCTTAGTATTGTCTTACAGTATTCTCCTAAAAAAGTTTCACGAAGCAATAGCTTCTCAGTATTTCTTATCCTTTCCATCTCTGTGTTGCAAAAGCGGCTGGGAATTGTGGAACTCTCTTCCTCCATCTAGCACCATTAATGGGATAGAATCTCTGTCTCAGGCACAGCAGGGCAAGAATACTGGGTACTGCATTGCCCTGCCCTCCACTTGTTCTTGAAATTTAGGTTTCATACTTGAAAAAGCAACATGAGAAGACCAAAAGGTAATGTATTTTCAGCACCCAGCTCATAAATCAGGCACGCCTATCTGAGAGAAGTAGGCCACTGTCCATGCCCACAGCTCTGGAGAAATGGCACAGAGGTTTTTCCTAGGAAGAGAAAGCTCCGTAGCTATCCTCCAGGGTATTGACTTTATTTGGAAAGGAGCATAAGTAAGTTCAAACTTAAGGGTGCTGTTGAAAACAATGGAGGTTTTCTTGTCAAGCAATTAAGAAATGTGCAGTAGCCTCATGAGAACAAGTTAGCTAACCCATAGACTAACTAGATATTTCAAAATAAAGTTCATCAAAGGAGATGGCTAAGATGAGCCCTCATGAAGTAAGAACAAGTTCCAAACACTTGTGGCAAAGATGAACCTAAAGGGACAAGCATTAAATTGGAACAGACTCAGGAGCAATTTATGCCCCCAAAGCCTTGTTGAAAACAGTAGAGCAATCATCTGGTGTTTAGTGGAAGCAAACAGATTAGGATAAAACCAACAGAGACACACGGCTTAATAGAGAAATCCCATAAAGAGACAGTCCAAGAGGGCAATGATAAAAGTACTGTCATCGCAGGGTGACTGTGCGCATGCTCAAGGCTGTGCCCTCTCTCTGAGAAGAGCTTTGCAATTTTTATATACCACGTCTGACACTCAGTCAAAAGTAACAAGCAAATGAGGAGGCAAGATTACATGAATGAAAGGCAAGAAAAACATCAGAGTCTATACACGGCAGGGCAAATAGACATCACTAAAATCATCCACTCACATCACTAAACAGAGAAACAAAAAACTTGGATAGTAGGAGAGGGGAGGATCACTATCCAATATTGCTACAAAATATTATCTAAAATGATCAATTTTCAAAAAGAATTACAAGACATGCAGAAATAGTAAAGTGTAATGTTTACACAGGAAAAAAAATGCAGGCAACAAAAATGCCTCTGAGAGAATTTAGAAAGAATAGAGATGTGAGGCAAAGACTTTAAAACAGCTATTATAAACATGTTCACAGAACTAAAGGAAACTATTCTTAAAGAAGTAAAAGAAAGTATGATGACATTATTTCATCAACTAGATTGTAATAATAAAGAGGTAAAGTTTATTTTAAAAAGCAGTGAAAATTATGAAGTCGAAAATTTAAATAAGTAAAATGAAAAATTTACTAGAAGTGCTCAACAGATTTGTGATGCTAAAGTTACTCAACTTGAACAGATTGATAGAAATTAAATATTCTGAAGATCAGAAAAAGAATAAAGAAAATAGAACACAACCAGGAGTGGTGGCTCACATCTGTAATCCTAGCACTTTGGGAAGCTGAAGCAGGCAGATTACCTGAGCTCACGAGTTTGAGACCAGCCTGGGCAACATGGTGAAACCCCATCTCTATTAAAAATACAAAAAATTAGCCAAGTGTGGTGATGGGCGCCTGTAATCCCAACTAGTCGGGAGGGTGAGGCACAAAAATTGCTTGAGCCCAGGAGGTGGAGTTTGCAGTGAACCAAGATCGCTCCACTGTACTCCAGCTGGGGTGACACAGGGAGACTCAGCCTCAAAAAAGATAAAATAAATAAATAAGTAAGTAAATAAATAAATAATAGAACAAAACTTTGAAGAAATATAGAACATGAATAAACATACAACCATACACATATGGCAGCACCAGAAAGAAAGAGAAAATATCAGAAAATATATTAAAGAAATAATGTCTGAAAGCTCCCCAAAGTCAATAAAAAAAAAATTCATCTGTGCATCCAAGAAGCTTAACAAAAGTCAAATAGAATAAACACAGAGACCAACACCCAGACATCTCACATACAAATGTTGAGGAATAAAGACAAAGAGATAAATTTTAAAAGCAACCAGAGAAAAAACAACTCATTATACACAAGAAAACTGCAATAAGTACAACATCAGACTTCTCATCTAAAACAATGGAAAAGAAAAGCTAGTGGGGTAGTATATTCATGGTGCTAAAAGAAAATAAATACTGTCATCAAGAATCACATATTGAGCAAAATTGTCTTTTAAAAATAAGGATAAAACTGACATTCCTAGGAAACAAAAAATGATTTTTTTTTTGTTTGCCATCAGGTCTGCCTCATAAGTAATACTAAAAAACTTTCTAGGTTAAAATAAGTAATTCTAGAAAGTAATTCAAATCCACATGAAAAAACAAAAACCTACAACAAAAGGAATTATGTACGTAATTATCTAACACAGTTTAATTACATATTTCTTCTCTTCTATTATTTAAAAAACAACGGTACAAAACAGTGTAAATACAATTGTACACTGTTTCTTTAACGCACACAAATGTAATATATTTGGTGATAATAGCAAAAAGGAGGCAGAAGGAGGCAAAGTTTTATTGGAGAAAGGAGATGATAGTAGATAAATCCATAGAAACAAATAAAGAAGAGGTAAATAAAAAGATTATTACAATGAACTTTGTTAGGCAGGAATCTAGACCCAACATGGCGGCATTACCCGGCGTAGCAGGCCTTTTGTTAAAGACTCCCTTCAGCCTTGTACACACCTGGGGGCTTGGGCAACCACACTCCCCGACGACCTGCAGCTCACCTGCATTCCACAAGTTCGTAAACAGCAGTTTCGGTTGACAGTTTCCAAAGACCCCTTCCTCATGACCCTTACTCAACTCCTGCCCTAGTAGTTTCAAGACCCCCCAGGCCCTGTTTGCACAACCAGCTTCCCCACCTCTCGGGCTATAAAAAGCCACTACCCTCCTCCCTCAGTGCGACTTCCTCGGCCCATGCCTTTGGACCGAGGAATCTCGCCCACAAGCCCTAAAAAAAGGCTATTCTCACTGCCATTTGCATTCTGTCTTCATTCCCGGTTTGGCTCCAGCCTCAGTTTACCTTTACAAACTTTATGAACATGAAGTTGCTCCCCTTTCTCCCAGCTTCTTCAAACAACATACAATTATATAAAGTAATAGTTACAACAAGCTGTTTTTTGGCATAGCAAATAGACAGATATAATATGTATAATAATAGCAGCACAATAAAGGGGAAGAAGATATTTCCTACCTACCCCTCGACTTAAGATACAATAAATCAGAAATAGATCTGGTAAGTCAAGATATATGTATTATAAGCTCTTGAGTGAACAATAAGTAAAAAATGTAATACAAAATCAGTAAAGAAATTTAAACATTACACCAGAAAATATTCACATAATGCAAAAGAAATCAGTGATGGAAAAATAGGGAACAAAGTAGACAGACATATTGAAACAAAACAAAATTGATGTATAGACAAGTATATTAATAATACCATTAATATGAATTAAGTAATCCAATAAAAAGAGACTGCAAGACTACATAAAAATACAAAATCTGACTATGTGTTGGTTATAGAGAAACAGGTTGATGATACAAACATTTTGAAAGTAAAAGGATCAAAAAGACTTACATTGCAAAAAAGCAACCGTAAGAAAGTAAAGTGGCTTAGATACGCCATTCTTCATTATGTGCTTACTTCATATTGCATACCTGTATCAAAACATCTCATGTACCCTGCAAATATATACACCTACTACGTACCCACATAAATTATACATATAATAAAACATAAATTATACATATAATATAAACACATACAAGGAAAAGGAAGAGGCTATACTAATTAATCTCAGACAAAATACACTTTAAAATAAATAACATATTAGAAAAAAAGAGATAATTTGTAATGATAAAAGGATCCAACAATCAGGAAAATATGACAATTACAAACATATCTGCACCTAACAAGAGAGTTCCAAAATATATAAAACAATAACTGCAAAAATAAAGTAAGAAATCATTTATCAATAGTAATTGAGACTTCAATATCCTGCTTTCTGTAATGGATAGAACCATTAGGTAGAAGATAAACAAGGAAATAGAAACCTTAAATATTATAAATCCACCAGGCCTAAGAGACGTCTATGGAACACTCCTTCTAACAACAGCTGCAGATACATTCTTCTCAAGGGTGAATGAAACATTCAACTCAGTAGCATGTGTTAAGTCACTAAATAAGCCTCAATATCCCATGGTTGCTTACATGCAGTGTATTCTCCAACCATGATGCAATACATTAAAAAATAAAAAACAAAACAAATTTGAGAAATTCATACATAAAAATGAAATAACACACCTCTAAATAACCAATGCATCAAACAAAAAAATAGAAACTTAGAAAAATTTCTTTTTTATTAATAGAAGTGAAAATACCAACATACCAAAACTTATGGGATGCAGCTAAAGCAAGATTTAGATGGAAATTTATTACTGTAAGTGCCTCTATAAAAAAGAAAGACCTCATATCAATAGCTTCTTTCCAAATTAAGACACTGAAAAATTAAGAGCAAATGAAACCCCAAATCAGCAGAAGAAAAATAAATAAATAAATATTAAGTGAAAATAAATAAAATAAAAAATAAGAAAAAAACAGAAAATTAACAAGACCAAAAGTTAGTTGTCTGGAAACATCAACAAATTTAACAAATATCTAGATAGATTGACTAGGATGAGAAAAGAGAAGACTCAAATTGCTAAAAGCAGAAATGAAAGAGGAGACATCATTACTAATATTACAGAAATAAAAAGAAGTATAAAAAAATACTACAAACAAGTGTTTACCAAAAAATTAGATATGTAGGGGAAGTGGACAAATTCTCAAGCAGAAACTACCAAAATTTTCTTTATAATAAACAGAAAATCTGAATAAACCTATTACAAGAGACAAGATCAGTGACCACAAATCTCCCAAAAAGGAGAACCCTTTGTTCAAATTGCTTCATGCATGGTTTTTACCAAATATTTAAACATGGTTAATACCAATTACTCACAAACTCTTTCAAAAAAAAAAAAAAAAAAAAAAAAAAAAAAAAAAAAAAAAAAAAAAAAAGAACAGAGATTTATCAAGTCATCTTATGAGGCTAGTATTAACCTGGCACCAAAACCAAAGAAAGCTATCATAAGTAAAGAAAACCACAGACCAATTTTCCTTGTTATTATAGACACAAAACTCCTCAAAGGAAGCCAAATTCAGTAATACAAACATAAATATACAGTATAATGAAGTAGGATTTACCCTAGGAAAGCAAGGTTAATTTAACATCCAAATGCCAATTAATATAAAACACCCTATCAATATTATAAAGGACATAAGCCACAAGATAATTTCAATAGATTTAGAGAACACATTTGACCAAATTCAACTTTTCATGATAAAAGCACTCAATAAACTAGAAAATTAAGGAAACTTCCTAAACATGTTAAAAGAATTATATGAAAAGCCTATAGCCACCATCCTGCTTAATGATGAGAGACAACGCTTTACTCTAAAGATCAGAAGTAAAAAAGACAATGATGCTTGCTGTCAATTCTATTTAACATTGTACTGGTAGTGCAATCAAGGCAATTAAGAAAAATAAATAAAATGTGTTTGCATTTGAATGAAAGAAATAACACTATTTTCAGATGACATGAACCTGGATATAAAAAAATTCTAAGAAATTTACAAAAGATTAGAACCAATTATAAAATTTTGAACTAATAAATTAATTGAGAAATGTTGGAATGGTCAAGGTAAATATCTAAAAATTAAGAAAATTATTTCACTTATGATAACTTCAAAAAGAATAAAATACTTAGAAATAAAATTGAGAGACGTGAGTGATATGAAAACTACAATGCATTGTTGAAAAAATTAAAAAGACATAAATAAGTGGAAAGACAAACTATATTTATGAATGGGAAGGCAATATTTTTAAGATGGAGATACTCTTCAAGTTGATCTACAGATTCAATGCACTCTTTATTGTATATTTCAAAATAGCTAGAAGAGAATATTTTAAATATTTCCAATGCAAAGTAATGATAAATAACTGAGGTGATGAATATCCAAAATACCCTCATTTGATCATTACATATTGTATACATGTATCAAAATATTACATGTATCTATAAATGTATACATTATTATGTATTAATTAAAAATACAATAAATAAATGTTAAAAAGAATATAGAAAAACAAAAGCAAAACAAAATAAATCCAGGTTTTTTTCCCCAGAAATTGACAAGAGATACTATAATTAATAAGGAAATGTAAGAGGCCCAGAATGTAAAAAAATGATGTCAAATATGAAAATGTTTGAAAACTCATACATCCTTACTTCAAAACATACTACAAAACCACAGTAATCAAAATAATATGCTAACTGTAATGATAGTGAGACAGATTGATGAAACAAAATTCAAAGTACAGAAATTAATAATTATATTTATAGTTAATTGATTTTTTAAAAATTTTGTGAGTACACAGTAAGTGTATTTATGGGGTACATGACATATTTTGATAAAGACATACAATGTGTAATAATCACATCAGGGTAAATGGGGTATGCATCACTTTGAGCATTTATTATTTCTTCTTTTTTTCTTATCCTTCTAATCAATGGGAGGCATTTATCATTTCTTTAATGTTACAAATATTTAAATAATACCTTTTTGGTTATTTAAAAATGTACAATTATTATTAACTTTAATCATCCTATTGTGCTATAAATTACTAGATTGTATTCATTCAATATAATGATATTTTTGTACCCATTAACCATCCCCACTTCCTCTACCACACTACCCTTCCCATCCTCTGGTAACCATCATTCTACCTTCTACCTCCATATGTTTAATTGTTTTAATTTTTAGCTTCCACATATGAGGGAGAACATGTGAAGTTTGTCTTTCTGTGTCTGGCTTATCTCACTTTACATAATGTCCTCCAGTTCCAGCTATGTTGTTGCAAACGACGGGATCTCGTTCTTCTTTCTGGCTGGATAGTACTCCATTTGTATATGTATCACATCTTTATCTGTTAGTCTGTTGATGAACACTTGGTTGCTTCTGAATCTTGTTTATTGTAAACAGTACTGCAATAAATGTGGGGATATAGATATGTCTTCTATACAGAAGTCCTTTCCTTTGGGCATATACCTCGTAGTGGAGTTGCTGGTTCATATGGTAGTTCTATTTTTAGTTTTTTGAGGAATATCCACACTATTCTCCATAGTGGCTATACATTTCTACCAAGAGTGTATGAGGATTTCCCTTTGTCCATATCCTTGTCAACATTTATTATTGCCGGTCTTTTGGATAAAAGCCATTTTAGTCGGGGTAAGATGATATCTCCTTGTAGTTTTGATTTGCATTTCTCTAATAATCAATGATGGTGGGCACTTTTTAATATACCCACACTTTTTAATATGCCCATTTGCCATTTGTATGTCTTCTTTTAAGAAATGTCTATTCAGATCTTTGGCATATTTGTTGATCAGTCTATTTGATTTTTTTTTCTATTGAGTTGTTTGAGCTCCTTATATATCCTGTCAGTTACTTCCTTGTCAGATGGAGAGTTTGCAGATATTTTCTCCCATTCTTTGGGTTGTCTCATCACTTCATTGATTGTTTCCTTTGCTATGCAGAAACTTTTTAATTTGATGTGATCCCATTTGTCAATTTTTGCTTCAGTTACCTGTGTTTTTGTGGTATTACTCAAGAAAGCTTTGCCCAGATTGATTTCCTAGAGAGTTTCCCCAATGTTTTCTTGTAGTATTTCATACTTTCAGGTTGTAGACTTAAGTCTTTAATCTACTTTGATTTGATTTTTTTATGGTGAGAGATAGGGGTGTAGTTTCATTCTTCTGCATATAGATATCCAGTTTTCCCAGAAAAATTGATTAAAGAGACTTGTCCTTTCCCCAATGTATACTCTTGGCAACTTTGTCAAAAACGAGTTCGCTGTAGATGTGTGGATTTATTTTTGTGTTTTCTATTCTGCTCCATTGGTCTATGTGTCTGTTTTTGTGCCAGTATCATGCTGTTTTGGTTACTATAGCTCTGTAATATTATTTGAAGTCAGGTAATGTGATTTTCTTTTTTCTTGTGATGGCTTTGGCTATTCTGGGTCTTTTGTGGCTCCATATTAATGTTAGGATGATTTTTTCTATTTCAATGAAAAATATCATTGGTATTTTGATAGGGATTGCATTGAATCTGTGGATTGCTTTGGGTGATATGCACATTTTAACAATATTGATTTTTCTAATCCTTGAACTTGGCATATCCTTTCATATTTTGTGTCCTCTTCAATTTCTTTCATCAATGATTTATAGTTTCCACTGTAGCAATCTTTCACTTCTTTGGTGAAGTTTATCCATAGTTATTATAAATGGGATTACATTGTTGATACCTTTTTCAAATTGTTCATTGTTCAAATATATAAATGTGGCTGATTTTTCTATGTTGATTTTGTATCCTACAAATTTACTGAATTTGCTTATTAGTTCTAACAATTTTCTTGTGGAATCCTTAGGTTCTTTAAAATATAAGATGATATCATCTACAAACAAGAATAATTTGACTTATTTCTTTCCAATCTGGATTCCCTTTATTTCTTTGTCTTCTCTGATTGCTCTAGCTAGGACTTCCAGTACTGTGTTGAATAACAGTGGTGAAAGTGGGCATCCTTGTCATGTTCCAGATCCTAGAAAAAAGGCTTTTCATTTTTCCCCTTTCAGTATGATACTAGCTGTAGGTCTGTCATATATGGCTTTTATTGTATTAAGGTTTGTTCCTTCTACACTATTTGTAAGAGTTTTATCATGAAGGGATGTTGAATTTTATCAAATGCTTTTTTGGCATCAATTGAGGTAATATGGATTTTATTCATTCTGGTGATATGATGTATCACATTGATTGATTTGCATATGCTGAAACATCTTTACATCCTTGGGATAAATTATAGTTGGTGATAATGAATGATCTTTTTAATGTGTGACTGAAATTTGTTTGCTAGTATTTTGTTGAGGATTTTTGCATCAATGTTTATCAGGGATTTTAGACTGTATTTATCTTTTTTAATGTGTCTTTTTCTGGTTTTGTTATCAGAGTTGTACTGACCTAACAGAATTAGTTTGGAAATAGTCTCTCCTCATCTGTGTTTTGGAATAGTTTGAGTAGAATTAGTATTAAGCTCTTCTTTAAATGTTTGGTAAAATTCAGCAGTGAAGTCATCAGGTCCTGGGCTTTCTTTGCCTGGAGACACTTAATTATGGCTTCAATTGCTGTTGGTCTATTCAGGTTCTGTATTTCTTCATGGTTCAATCTTGGTAGGTTGGATATGTCAAGGAATTTAACAAATTATTCCAGGCTTTCAAATTCATTGGCATATAGTTGCTCCTAGTAGTCTCTAATAATCTCTGGAATTTCTGTAGTATCAGTTACAATGTCTCCTTTTTCACCTTTGATTTTATTTATGAGAATTCTCTTGTTTTATCCTTGCATGCTGTATTAGTCAGGGTTCTGTAGAGGAACAAAACTAATAGTCAATATGTTTATATAAATAATACATATTTATATATATTTATTAAGAATTTATTAAGGAGTATTGACTCACACAATCACAAGGTAAAGTTGCACAATATGCCATCTGCAAGCTGAGGAGCAAGGAAGCCAGTCCAAGTCCCAGCATCACAAAAGTAGGAAAGCTGACAGTGCAGCCTTCAGTCTGTGGTCAAAGGCCCAGGAGTCCCAAAGCTGAAGAACCTGGAGTCTGATGTTCAGGGACAGGAAGCATCCAGCACAGGAGCAAGATGCAGGCAGAAGACTAAGCTGGTTTAGTCCTTCCACATTCCTCTGCCTGCTTTTATCCTAGCTGCACTGGCAGCTGATTAGATAGTGCCCACCCATGTTGAGTGTGTGTCTGCCTCTTCCAGTCCACTGACTCAGATGTTAGTCTCCTTTGGCAACACCCTCACAGACACACTCAAGACCAGTACTTTACGTTCTTCAATCCCATCAAGTTGACACCCAACATTAACCATCACATCTGGCAAATGGTTTGTTGATTTTCTTTAAATTTCCAAAAAAAACCAAGGTTTTGTTTTATTTATCTTTTTATTGTTTTCTTTGTTTCAATTTTATTTCTGTTTTCATCTTTATTATTTTTCTTCTAATACTTTTGTATGTGGTTTTCTATTGCTTTTTAAATTCTTTAAGATGCATCATTAGGTTGTTTATTTGAAGCTTTTCTACTTTTTTATGTAGTCACTTATTGCTATAAACTTGCCTCTTAGTACTGCTTTTACTGTATCCCATAGGTTCTCGTGTGTTGCATTTTCATTTTCATTTATATCAAGAAATTTTTAAAATTTCTTCTTTTTTTATTTACCCACTGACCATCCAGCAGCATATTGTTTAGTTTACATGTGTTTGTATATTCTCTAAAATTCCTGTTATTATTGCTTTCTATTTTTAATCCATATAGTCAGAGAAGACATTTTACAAAGCTGGAGGCATCACACTACCTGACTTCAAACTACACTACAATGCTACAGTAACCAAAACAGCATGGTACTGGTACCAAAACAGAGATATAGACCAATGGAACAGAACAGAGCCCTCAGAAATAATACCACACATCTACAACCATCTGATCTTTGACAAACCTGACAAAAACAAGAAATGGGGAAAGGATTCCCTATTTAATAAATGGTACTGTGAAAACTGGCTAGCCATATGTAGAAAGCTGAAACTGGATCCCTTCCTTACACCTTATACAAAAATTAATTCAAGATGCATTAAAGACTTAAATGTTAGACCTAAAAAAAATTTTATAAGTTTTTTAAGACTGATGCTGGGACCATTCTCTCTATCCTTGAGAATGATCCATGTGCTGAGAAGAATAGAAATCTATTAGGACCATTTGGTCTATAGTGCAGATATGTCAAATGTTTGTTTGTTGACTTTCTGTCTGGGTGATCTGTCCAGTGCTGAAGTGGGGTGTTTAAGTCTCCAGCTATTATTGTATTAGAGTCTATTTTTCTGTTTAGCTCTAATAATATTTGTTTTATATATCTGGGTCCTCAAACATTGGGTACATATATAATTGTTATATCCTTGCTGAATTGACCCATTTATTATTATATACTGATTTCCATGTTTCTTTTTACAGGTTTTAACTTGAAATCTATTTTTTCTCTATGATTATATGAACTCTTGCTTGTTTTTTTGGTTTTGATTTGCATGGAATAACTTTTTCCATCGTTTCTATTTTCAGTATATGTGTGTCTTTATAGGTGAAGTGTGTTTCATTAGGCAACAGATCATTGGGTTTTGTTTTTCTATCTATTCAGCCACTCTTTGTCTTTTGATTACAATTTACTTCATTTAAATTTGATTTTATTATTAATTAGTAGGAACTTATTCCTGCCATTTTCTTATTTGTTTTCTGGTCCTCTCTTTCTTTCCTTCTTTCTTCCTGTCTCCATTTTTGTGAAGGTAATTTGTTTTTCCTGTTGGTATGTTTAAATTTCTTGCTGTTTGTATTTTACGTCTGTTGTAGGTTTTCTGATCTGAGGTTACCATGAGGCTTGTAGATGTATTATATGTAATTATTTTCAATTCATGACCACTTACCACTGATTGTAAAAGGAAACACACAAACTAACAAATAAGCAAAGAGAAAACCAATAATAATTCTGCATTTTAACTTCATCTCCCCCTGCTTTTTAAACATCTTGTTGTTAATAGTCACATCTTATTATACTATGTTTTAAAAAGTTGTTTTAGTTATTATTTTTCATAAATTCATCTTTTAGTCTTTCTCCTCAAAATATAAGTAGTTTAAAAACCACAATTACAATGTTATAATATTCTGTGCTTGTCTATGTACTTACTATTACAAGTGAGTTTTGTACTTTCAGGTGATTTCCTATTGCCTATTAGTGTCTTTTTCTTCCAGATTGAAAAACTTTCCTTAATATTTTTGTAGAACAGTTCTGGTATTGATAATATCCCTTAGCTTCTATAAGTCTAAGAAAGTCTTCATTTCTCCTTCATGTTTGAAGGATATTTTCACTGGATACACTATCCTAAGATAAAAATGTTTTTTCTTCAGCACTTTAAATATATTATTACACTCTCTCCTGGCCCATAAGGTTTCTACTGAGAAGTCTGTTGCCAGGCATATTGAAGTTCTTTTGTATATTACTTGTTTTTTTCTCTTACTGATTTTAGGATCTTTCTTTTTCCTTTGACTTTTGGGAGTTTGATTATTAAATGTCTTGTAGTAGCGCTATTTGGGTTAAATCTGCTTGGTATTCTATAACCTTCATATATTTGAATATTCATGTCCTTCTCTTGATTTGGAAAATCCCATGTTATCTTCCCTTTGATTAAAGTTTCTACCCCAATATATCCTTCTAAGTCCTTTTTAAGGCCAACAACTCTTAGATTTGCCCAATTTGAGGTTATTTTCTACAGGTTGTAGGCATGCTTTATTCCTTTTATTTCTTTTATCTCTTCTGTGTATTTTCAAACAGTCTGCCTTCAAGCTCACTAATTGTTTAGTTTGCTTCATCAATACACTGTTGAGAAACTGTGATGCATACTTCAGTGTATCAATCAAATTTTTTAGCTCTAGACTTTCTGCTACATTTTAAAAAATTATTTCAATCTCTGTTAAATTTCTCTAATAGAATTCTGAATTCCTTCTCCCTGTTGCCTTGAATATTATTGATCTTCCTGAAAGCATGCCTTTTGAGTTATCTGTTTGAAAGATCACTTATCTGTTATTCTGGGATTTATCACTGTTGCCTTAATTTCTTTATTTGGTGAGGTCATATTTTCCTGATGGTCTTGATGCTTGTGGATGTTCATTAAGTCTGGGTACTCAAGAGTAAGGTATTAATTGTAGTCTTCACAGTCTGGGATTTGCACTCATCTTTCTTGAAAAACTTTCCACGTATTCACAGAAAATTGAGTGTTGTGATCTAAGTCCTTAGTCACTGTAGCTGTATGTGCATTAGAGGGCACCCCAAACCCAGTAAAACTATGACTCTTGAAGACTTGTAGATGTTCCACCTTGGTGGTCTTGGATAAGATTTGAGAGAATTCCCTAGGCTACCAGACAGAGACTCTTGTTCTCTTCGCTTACTTTACCCCGAACAAATGGACTATATCTCTCCATGCTGAGTTTCCTGGAGCTGGGAAAAGATTGACACAAGCCCACCTGCAGCCACCACAACTGGAACTTTGCTGGGTCAGATTAGAAGCCAACAGAGCAGTGAGTCTTGGCCAAGATCTGTGGCAACCACTGCCTGATTACTACCAATTTCACTCAAGGCCCAAGGGCTCTTCAGTCAGAAGGTGGTGAATCCAGCCAGACTTGTGTCCTTCCATTCAGGTGGTGCACTCTCCCACAGCCCAAGGCAGGTCCAGAAATGTCATGCAGGAGCCAGGGTCTGGAGTCAGAAACCTTAGGAATCTACTTGGTGCTCTATTCTGCTGTGACTGAACTGGCACTCAAGCCATGAGACAATGACCTTTACACTCTTCTTTCTTCCTCCCTAAAGCAGGAGGAGTCTTTTCTGATGGCCTCCCCAGCCACAGACCCATATGAAGTGCTACCTGGCTACCACCAAGGACAACTCAAAGCCCAAGATTTCTTCAGTCTGCTTGTGGTTAATACTGCCAGGCCTCGGACTCTCCCTGTAGGGCAGTGATCTCCCCTCTGGCCTTGGGCAAGTCCAGAAATGCCATCCAGGAGCCAAGTCCTGGAACTGGGGACTCTAAGAGCTCATATATTACTCTACCCTACTGTTACTGAACTGGTACACAGGCTGCAAGATGAAGTCCCCTTTACTTTTCTCTCTTCTTTTCTCAACAAGAGGAGTCTTCTCCCGTGACTACAACAGCTGGGAATGTGTTGAGTTACACCTGCAGCCATCACAGCACTGGGTCTCACCCAAGACCCACAGTAAGTATTGCCTGGCTATCACTGGTGTTGATTCAAGGCTCAAGCTCTCTTTAATCAGCAGGTGATGAATCTTTCCAGAATTGGGTGGTGCCCTTCAAGGCACCATGTTCTCTTCAGATTCGTGGTGTGTTTAGAAATGTCATCAAGGAACTAGGGCCTGGAATAGGAGCCTCAGGACTCTGCCTCATGCTGTATTCTACTGTGGCTGAGCTGGTGTCCACATTGCAAGACAAAGTTATTTTTACACTATACTTTCCTCTCCTTAAGCAGAAAGAAAGAGTCTCTTCTGGAACTATGATCTCCACTGCCTGGGGTTGGGGGACAGGTGACACAAGCACTCCCTTGCCTGTCCCAGGTTGTATATCTCACTAATTTTTATGCACCCCAATTTCACTGCTCCTGAGCCCAGTAGAGCACAAAGACTTTCCCCAAAATTGCAGCCTTTGTGCCCTAGACTGCCTTTTGCATTTATTTAGAACCCCAGGGAACTTTAGCTCATAGTGGTGGAGCTAGCTGGAACTCAAGTTCTAAACACTGAGATGGATGATTCCCCTGTAGCCAGGGCTTGGATAAATGGTCCTTTTAGAGGGCTGACCAAATGCTGCCCTGTGTTGCTTTCCACTGTGACAGACAGCATTGATTTCCAAGTCATGGTCCCACAATAACTGCTCTCTCCCTCCCCAAAGCAAACAGATTCTATCTCTGTGCCACACAGCCACTGCTGGAGTATGGGAGAAGGGTGTTGTTGGCAATTCAAGACTGTCTTTCTTACCCTCTTTGGTGCCTTTCTTTGCTTTGCTGTTAAAACCAGGTACTGTGATCACTCACCTGATTTTTGGTCCTTATGAAGGTGGTTTCTTGTGTGAATAGTTGTTCAATTTGGTGTTCCTGTGGGAGCAATTGCTGCAGAATTCTATTTAGCCATCTTGCTCCACCTCTGTCTATTAAATGATTTTTATAAGGTGTTAAGTCAACCTAATGGGTAAAGAATAGTCTTTTTAACAAATGATTCTGGTACAACTAAATACGTTTATCAAAAAGAAAGAAAAAAAAGAAAATACGTTTATCAAAAAGAAAGAACCTCCACCTCTTACCATACATATAAATTAACTCAAAATGTATAAAAAACCTGCATGTAAAAACTCAAACTGTAACAATCTTAGAAGAAAACATAAGCATACATCTTCTTGACCTTATATTAATAAATGGTTTCTCATATGTGACACCAAAAGCTTAAGGAAACAAAATAAAAAACAAATAAATTGAACTTCATCAAAATTAAAAAAAAAACTTTTGTGCTTCAGAGTATACCATCAATAAGTTAAACAGACTGTTCACTGATTGAGAGAAAATATTTGCAAATTATATATCTGATAAAGGACTTTTACCCAGAATATGTGTGTCCGTGTGTGTGTGTGGGTGTGTATTTGTGTGTGTGTGCATGCATGTGTGTATGTGTTTAAAGCTCTTAAAACTCCACATTAGGAAGATGAAATTCCCAATTGAAAAATGAACAAAGGATCTAAACAGACCTTTCTCCAAAAATGATATATAAATAGTAAGTACATGACAGTACGTTCAACATTATTATTTATTAGAGAACAAAAATCAAAATCTCAATGAGATACCACTTCACATGTCCTAGGAGGGCAATAATGAAAATGTCAAATGATAGCAAGTTTTGTCAAAGATGCAAAGAAATTGGAGCCTCATATGCTGCTGGTGCGAATGTAAAATAGTGCAGCCATTTTGGAAAACAGTCTGGCAGTTTCTCCAAAATATCCAGTTACCATATGGCCAAGCAATTCTATGCCTAATTATATACTCAAAGGAAATTAAGACTTATGTTCACATAAAAACTTTTGTACAAAAATGTTCATAAAAACATTATTCATAATAACCAAAAATAAAAACAACCCAAATTTACATCAACTGATGAATGAATAAGGAAATGAGATATATCCATACAATGAACTATTACAGAGCAATAAAAAAAAAATAAAGTACCAATGCATGTTACAACATGAGTAAACCTTGAAAATATGTGAAGAAGGCCATCACGAAAGACTACATACTGTATAATTCCCTGTGTAGAAAATATCCAGAAAAGGCAAATCTATAGAGGCATAAAATAGATTAAGTGATTAGCAGGGCTGCAGGAGGTAGAGGAAAATGAAGAGTGATTGCTAGTGGGTACCAGATTTCTTTCTGTGGTGCTGAAAATGTCTCAAAGTTGATTGTGGAGGTGGTTGCACAACTCTAAATATGCTAAAAATTAGAAAGTTCTACACTTTAGATGGGTGAATTGTATGAATTATATTTTAAATTAGTTTCTAAAAAATTAAAATTTTAGAACTGAAAACATGATAACCAAAATTAAGAATATACATTTAGGAGTATATTAGCCATGACTGGACAAGTAATTACTGAATTAAAAGGTCACAGTCATTGAAAGCATACATCGTAAGTTCAATGAACACTAAAAATCTTAAGCAGCAGTAATTAAATGAAATCAACACCTAGCATAACATGTAAAACCATTGCAAAACCAAAGATAAAGAAAATCAAAATTGCAAGAGCTCCAGGAATGGAGGAAGGAGAAGGTTACTTCCAAAAGGTCAGTAATAAGATGGACATCGAACTTCTCAATAGAAACAATGGATGCAGATGACTATGGAATGCTATCTTCAAGGAGCTAAAAGAAAATAACTACCAACCTCAAATTCTGTACTTAATAAAATCTACCTCAAATAATAAAAATAAAACTGTCCTTTTGTTGATTTCATAGTTTAGAATAATAAATGTTTGAATACAATAGAGTAAGTTGAAGTGAATTTAATTATAGGAGCTCTAAGAGCTCTAAGAATGGAATAGTAAATTACGTATGGAAGTATAAATGACAGCCTCACAATAATAGTGGCATGTAAGTAGAATATAACAAAGGCAAGTATATTTAAAAAGGACCCAAAATAATCAGAAATATTTGCGTGGGTGTGTGTGTATATTTGTGTTTGTGTGAGAGATAACAGAGCATGCCTGTGTATACATTGGTATATAAAACTGACTGAGGGAGAAGGGAAGACCATTTCCAATGAATGGAAGTATAAAACAACTTTACATGTTTAGAGAAATATACATTGATGAATGAAAATAACATCAACTGTAGGAGTTGGAAGAGATGAAAATTAAAATAGTAAGCAAGGTTAAATTCTAAAGGACATCTTATAATCATTCACAGGGTGTATATGTGTGTGTGTGTGTATGTTGGTAGATATTAGTAACAACTGGGACTCATTTTCAAAATACGTTTGTGTTCTCCACCAACATCCTCAAAGAAATGCTGATAATTTGTGGGTATATACACTTTGAAAAGAGCTCCTCAAGTAACTCTGATAATATTACTGTTAAAATGATAACTATGTATAATTAATAGAGGTTGGCATATATAATTTATATTTCAGTTAACACTATTTACTATGTGTCAGTAAAATAGATGCTGTCATGTGTTTTGTTCAGATCTCTCATTAGCCAGATGCTATGAGGATTTGTTGATAATGACTCATATTTCCTTTCTTCTCTGGAGAATTGCTGTCTGCTGATGAAAGCTTCACCACCAGTGAGGATCCCCAAGTAATGACTGACAGGTATAGTGATACAGTTGTCCCCTTTTTTCTCAGAGAGGAATAATTCTGTAATATGACTTATGCTCCAGGGTATCTGGTGAAGCAAGAAAGATCAGATGTTATTTGATGTTACTTGAGAACTCATTCTTACTTTATTTAAATTTTTCACTTCTTTGCAGGTTTTCCTGAAAAGTATTTCTTCAATTCATGTGCACATAAGTCCTTGTCACATCTCTTCTTCTAGAGAATCCAGCCTTAGATATTTGGTACCAGAAGTAATCCTAAAAAGTAGACTCTAAAAATGGAATTCTGGAGTTCGAACACCCAGAAGTATCTGAGAGTTATGATTCCATTACTGGTGGAAAGTGGAGCTGTATGAATGCAATTCTAAAGGATTTCAACTGTGGTAAACTTGGGTGAGATAAAGCAGGAGATATACTGACTTGTGTAATCTTTGTGGTGGTAATAGATATGTGAGTGATTAGAAATCCTTTGAAATTGAGTTGCTTTGGGTGAGTATACTTGATGATTTGAAGAAATAAAATAATGGGCTTAGGATTATTAATCACAAAGGTAAAGTAAAATGTCAATCAGACAATGTACTTGGCATAATTTAAAGTGACATTTATCTACTATAACTGGAAAGTAGAAAGAATAAAATTTGACTTCAGGATTTTTTTTGTAAGATTGGAATAAAAGGTAGAATTCTCAGCCTCAGCATGTCTACAATGACAAATTTATGCTTCTAATATAAAATGAGTTGGACCCTGGGAAAGAGTACTAAAGAACCGTGAAGTGAACCAAAGCTATCCAGAACTCTTGGAGCTTGAAGAACTGGCCTATTCTCCCTTGTTGGAAGATGGACATCCTCTTTTTTTGAAGACTATGTAGAAGCACCACAGGGTCAGGTGCCTTAAGAAATGATGAGTTCTCTCCTCAGTATCTTCCCTGGACTCTCTATAGTCACCAGATTCATAGCAAAGGTGATTAGCATGATTAAAATATAGAAGTGCTGGACCTAGTAAATAAAGGTAAGGGGTGTATGATAAGGAGTTGCAGTAGTTGGATAAAATAGTGTGTGAAATGTAAGAGAAGTATTTCTGGTTGTGGATCCTGAGGGAACCAGATTCAGGAATATTGGCCCTAGAGTTGAATAAGAAAAACATTGTTGATATGGGGATCATCTTTTTTGGCCACTTCTAGAAGAGTTGGTTCCAATATAAATTTTGAGATGATTTTTGGGAAACATGATATTAAATAAAATAGAAGTGCCAAAAATATCATGTAAGACTATGAAAAAGGATCAAAACACTCAGAGAAGTGGACATGGTCCAATGGATCTACTAAAGAAACCAAATGAAGCTCTTGTATGAGTGTGTTTTCAGAGGTACAGAGGCCAACAGAGCCCATTGTATATTTGCAGGCCACTAAGGAGTATGCTGTTGAGGAGATGATCAGCATTTTTGAGAAACTTCATAATGCACATTCTCTATGGGTTAAACAAAAAAGATGATATTACAGGACTTGCCTTCCTCATAGCAATGGGGCATGATAGGATTATAGAATAACAAGGAGGCACTTAACCATCAGAAGCAAGATGGGTATAATAGCTGTAATAAGCAGCAAGGTTTGAATGGCTGCTAGGCATTTTGACTTGCAGGGAGATAATATTACTAAGAGTTCCTAGGCAAGATATTCCAGCAGCTAACACGGGTGTCACGATCACTTACACGCTTTCTGGATCTAGCAAGTTATCAGACATATAACCTATCACCTGAAGGAGAAATTATATCCCCTTAAGAAAAAAAATGTTCTCTTAAGTAAAACAATACTAAAAAAATGTATACAGTAATGATTTCTTCAATGAATCCTCACAGGGATCTATAGCCATCAACTGGAGAATATTAAATTATCAGATGTTTTAAGGATTACTGAAGATAGAGCCTGAGTTGACACTGATAACCAGAGACTCAAATACCATAATGGTCCCTGTTAGAGGAGGGACATATTGGGGTCAGATAATAAATGATTTAACATCCAGGTTCATCTTGCACTGGGCCCTTTAAGTCCTCAGACCCATCAAATGCTGATATCCCTAATTTTCAAATGTAAAATGGTAATGAACACATTAAGCAGAAGGAAAATCCCTTACCTCTGTTCCTTACTATGTGTGCTAAAAGCTGTGTTAGAAAGAAAGACCAAGTGGAATCTCTTGAGATTGTTCCCTTTTGTAAAAGATACATTAAAAATGATATTGTGTTTCAGGGAAAATCGTAAAATTAGTACCACCTTCAAAGATGTAAATGATGCTAGAGTAATGACATTCATTATGTATCCTCATTTAATTTAGCCATCTAGCCCATGAAAATCCTAGTTAGATTATAGAAGATGACTTACAGAATACTATACATTTAAGTAAGTTGTGGCCCTGATAATAGTTGTGCTGGATGTAACATATTTCCTTGAGCAGATTTGGCACAGCCTTCAGAAACATTATATGCAGCTTTTAATCTTATATATGTGTTCTTTTCTGTACCCATTAGGAGAAAGATCAAAGCTGTTTGCATTTACATAGGCTATATAAGAATATGTATCCACGGTGTTGCTCTAGGCTTTTGTTAATTTTATTGCTGTCTATCACAACAGAAAAAAATTGAAAAAGTAGTCATCTCCATTAGCTTCTATGTTTGGATCTTAGAGTCTAATTTCAGTCCTAGTTACAAAGTTGCTGTCATAGCTACACCCCCAACAATCCCCCAAAAACCAGTGGAATTTCTATTGATGTCTCTACCTCATTTTTACATAAACAACAGACACACACATATATACACACATCCGCACTACACACGTATACTCCCACACCACACACCCTGCCATATATTTATTTATATTTTACAGTATTTTACATTTTTAAGCAATTCCACGTATTTTCCTCCTTGTGGACTACTTTGATGATTAGATACTTTCATTCATTGTGTATATTTAGAGAATAAGGCTTAGTAAAGTAAACTTGCTAAGTAAACTTAGTAAACTTAGTAAGTAAACTACATAAATATGAAACCATTACTTTTGCATAACTACATTGATGCCAAAATCTAAGCTCTTTTTATTATGTTAACCTAGACCCCAAGGGACCTTCAGTTGGTCACTGAATCTTGTCTTGAAGGTTCCAGATATAGAACTATGTCTGGGTAACTTTAGGCCTGTATATAGCCATAATATAAGAGCAAGATATAGATTGGAAAAATAAAATAAGGGGCAAAATTCATACTGATTCATATATCTGCAATATAAAAAAGGAAGGCTATATTATTAAAAAACACAAAATAACAACAACAGAATGCAAACCAGAGTGATTGTATAGTCTGGGCATGAATTACACAGAAGTAGAATAAAGGAGTAGCTTTGTTTGAAGAATTGGAAGCTGTAATAGCATGAAAGGATATCTATTTGAAGTATTCTAAAACATTGTTCATTAATTTTTCTTCTCAGACGACATTTGTTCTTAATTTACATCAAGCCAAACAAATAAGTTAGGTGCTCTAAGTGCGCAGTCTCCAAGCTTTTTGGCACCAGGGACCGGTTTTGTGGAAGACAATTTTTCCATGGACTGGGTGGGGTGGGAGGGTGGCGATGGTAGTGGACGGTTTCGTGGTGAAACTGTTCCACCTCAGATTATCAGGCATTAGAGTGTAATATGGAGCATGGAACCTAGATCCCTCACATGGCAGTTTACAGTATGGTTCACGCTCTTATAAGAATCTCATGCCATCACCGATCAGACAGGAAGTGGAGCTTAGGTGGTTGTGCTCTCTCACTGGCTGCTCACCTCCCTCTTGTGGCCCAGTTCTTAACAGGGTGCTCAGTACTGGTCTACAGCCTGGGAGTTAGGGACCCCCAGCTCCACATACTGTCCAAGAACAAGATCAATTTCCATTTATAATTCCTGACCCCACTCCCTTCTTCCGGTCAATGAAGTTGTTACTAACACCTTTAAAAGTGTACTTCTCTAACCAAGGGATTTTGAATTGTACAGTTTTGAATTGCAATGATGGGCATTCTCAGCCAATATTGCATTTTAATGTTCAGGAAAAACAGAGAATGAGAATATTAAATCTTCCTTACTCATATTGATCTTCCACTTTGTTTGTGGTGACATTTGATTTCCCTGAACTCTTCAGTTCAGTTGTTTCCTATCAATATGCCTCTGTTTTTTTTTTTATAATTAGAGTAGGATATTAATTCTTCCAACTCATGAATATAGACTATCTTTCCATTTATTTGTATCATCTTCAATTTCTTTTATCAATGTTTTACAGTTTTTAGTATCTTTCTCATTCTTTGTTAAGTATTTTATTTTTTGATGCCCTTGTAAATGGTGGTGTTTTGTTAGTGTATAGAAATTGATGTTATAAAACTGTTGGTACTGTCTCAAGCAATCTACATATTCAATGCAATCCCCATCAAAATTCCAATGGCATATTTTCATTGAAATAGAAAAAACAATTTTAAAATTTGTATAGAACCACAAAAAATAACTCCAAATAGCCAAAGGAATCTTGAGGAAAAAAGGCTGGAGACATCACACTACATGATTTCAAAATTTACAAAGCTATAGTAATCAAAATAGCATGTTGCTTGAATAAAAATAGACACATTAAACAATGTATTAGGATAGAAATCCCAGAAATAAACCCACATATTTATGGTCAATTAATTTTGTATTATTCTTTTGTTTCATTCTTTCTCTTCTACTGTCTGCTTTTGTTATTTAATGATTTTTTTTATTGTGGTAAGCTTTGATTCCCTTCTTTGTTTTATGCACCTACTGCAGGTTCTTTCATTGAGGTTACTATGAGACTTACACAAAATATTTTATATTTATAGCAGTCTATTTTAAGCTGATAGCAGTTTAATTTTGATATTATTTTAGTTTTGCATACAAAAACTCTAAACATTCTTTTCTTCCCATATTTTATGTTATTGATGCCACAATTTGCATATTTTGTATAGCATAGATCATTTAACAAATTATGGTAGCTTAAGTTATTTTTGATACTTTTTCTTCTTTTTTTATTAGAGTTAAAAGTGATTTATGCATTATCAATACAGTATTTGAATATTCTGAATTTGACTATATTCTTACTTTTATAGTGTGTTTTATACTTTTAGCATTTTTATAAAGCAGTTCTATTGATGATAAACTTCTTTTGATTTTTTTTTTTTTTTTTGGTCTGAAAAAGTCCTCATCTCTTTTCTGAAAGACAACCTTACTATTTATGGTGTTCTTGGTTTGCATTATTTTCCTTCAGTGTGTTAAGTATATTATACCACTATCCCTGGCCTGCAAGGTTTCTGTTGAGAAATCTACTGATAGTCTTATAGGTGTTCCCTTGTATGTGGTGAGCTGCTTTTCTCTTGCTGTTTTCAAAATTCTCTCACTGCATTTGATTTCTGAGGAATTGATTATAAAATGTCTTGGTGAAGATCTCTTTATATCTATTTTATTTGGGGTTTGGGGGCTTCATGGATTTTGATGTTTATCTCCATACTTGAAGAGTTTTCTGTAATTATTTATTTAGGTAAGCTTTCAGTCTCTTTCTTTCTAATCCTTTATGTAATTTCCATAATGCATATACGCATTTCCTTGATGGTGCCTTGTAAGTTCCGTAAGCTTTCTTAACTTTTTTTCTTTTCTTTTTAGTTTTTGTTCATTTAGCTGTGTAATTTCAAATGTTCTGTCCCTGGATTCACTTATTCTTTCCTCCGCCTGATCAAGTCTGCTGTTCAAGCTCTCTGTGAATCTTTTTGGTTCAGCCCTCATATTCTTTAACTCCAGAATTTCTGTTTTATTAATTTTTATGGCTTCTTTGTTAAACTTCCCTTTTTTTAATAAATATTTTTCTTTTGGTATTTTCGGTTGTGTTTCTTATACCTCACTGAATTTCTTCTAGATGACTATTTTGAATTCTTTATCTGGTGGTTCATAGATCTTCATTTCTTTAAGGTCTATTTCTGTTGCATTATATTGCTCCCTTGGTAGTGTCATATTTCTCTTATTATTATTGATTTTTGTGGCTTTACATTGGTGTCTGAGCTTTTGAAGAAGTGGATGCTTATTCTAATCTTTACAGACTGGCTTTGGCAAGAAAGCTCTTCACCACTCTGCCTGTCATAGATTCTTAGTGGGCCATGTGGTGAGGTCTACAGGCAGACTTGCTGCTGTAATATGAAAACAGGATGTCTTGGTTTGGTTTCTGGGTCAGCAGGTAGGCCGAACTGGCACCTAGATCCACAGGCACCAACTAGATGCTTGGGAATGTGGAGTCAGGCTTGGAACCTGGCTCCCCCAGTGCAAGCCTGGAGCTTGGGTCTCCTAGAATAGGCATGAATCCTGGTCCCATATAATCTGGCCTGGTTTCTTTAGGTCCTAAAGGTAGGAGCCTGTCAAATGGATCCATAAGGGCCAACCTGCAGCTATGTCTGTGGAGACTAGCTTAAAGTCTGGGTCCATAGTAGCTGGCTTTCTGCAGGTGTTGGCTTTGAGCCTGAATCTGCAAAATCAGTCTGACTCTGGGGTGAACATGGTGTCTGCGTCCACAGGGGCATGCCTGAAATTTAAGTTTAAGAAATTAAACATTTTTTAAAGTTGTAGAATCTGATCAAGATGTTATTAAGTGACGTATTACCCAGTGAGAGAGAGGATTAGGCATAACTTACTTGTGGTGGCAGTTATTGTTAAATAATAAAACCAATCCATATTTATTCCCTAGTAAATTTAAATTCCACAATAAACTAGGTTAAGAATTCATCACAAAGTAATTTTGTATCTTATTGAATTGATAAAAGGCTAGAGAACTAGATATAGAGTTAGGCCAGGAAGAAACTAGAACACCAAAACTCTCATGCCACTATTGCAAAAATAAATGTTCTCCAATTATTTTGTACTTTTATATGTGATTTAGCTCAAGATTCAATTACTAAGAGTAGTTTATTTGGCTGAAATTAGGTCACAGACCTACTCCTTGGCCATATGACTAATAAAGTCTGAAAGAAAGACTTTATTAGAACCTTTGAGGGCCATTTGTTTTTACAGCAGAAAAACATGGTGTTTGAATTTACTCTCCTACCAGTACTGTCCCCAGTGCATAGGGTGAATTTTCTAAAATGAAATCTGGTTGCTGTCAGAGAGGGAAGAGTAAAAAACCAAAAAACAAAAAGCACAAATATGCACAATCTTGTGTTGGAAATGGACACACAAAAAAGGACCAAGCATTAGCAGTAAGTCAAAAGGCTATTTATTAGATAACTAGCTCCTCAATGTATGATGATGTTATTTTATATAGAGAATACTGAGTCTAGTGTGTTTATAGTTCTTGGTGTGGTAACTTTAGGGGAGAGTAAATAGGGCTGGGAGGGTGGAAAGTCATATAGGGCATGCAAAAAGACATTGTGACCAAACTCTATGTGATAACTAACCTATGTTCATACTTCAGTTTATTTTCTCATATAGTCTGAACCTGCTCCCTATCCTCAGGTTTACATTTAAATTCTCTTAACTTCATTTTCACATAATCTTGCACAAATAAATAAGAATTGATTTTAGTATAATATCAATTATGGGTCAAATTTCTAATGTATTCAGTTTAGTGAAACTTTGCTGTCTTTGAAAATTTTATTATGTGGATATGGCTCATGGAATTCTTTTGTAGCTGAAAGACAAAAATGCTTGCTTAACTAAATACATATTTTCAGGGAATATTCATGCATAATTAAGCTTTTGCCAAAAAGTAAGTGGATTAAGAAAACTCCAAGTAGTTAACTCTAAAAGGCATTTGCTTCCTATATTGACTGATTAATTTTTACATTGTCAGGGATTTTCAGAATTTCCGAACCTTATGTTGTATAGACCAATTTCAAAGAGACTTTTAGTAATTTATGTTACCTTTTAGCTCACAGGACATTTTCTGGCATTAAGATGTTATGTGTATTTCACATATTGATTCTATGTGTGGCCGCCTATGGTTTGTTTTATGAATTAGCTCATGTAAATTTAGGCAGGCTGTTGGGTGATTGGAAAAGATATTCAGTTGAGTTTGATAATAAATGAGGAACTGTATTAGTATGGGTTCTTCACAGAAAGGGAAACAATAGATCTATGTCTACCTACCCATCCATCATTTATCTAATTTATTTTAAGAAAATAAAGGAATTTACTCATTCAATTGTGGAGATTAGCAAGTCCAACTTCTGCAGGATAGGCCAGCAGATGAGACCAAAGGAAGAGTTGATGTTGTAGCTCAAGTCCAAAGGCAGACTGCAGGGAAAATTTCCTCTTCTTTGGGTGAGTCAGTCTTTTTTTCTAAAGGCCTTCAACTTATTGGATGAAGCCCACCAACACTGTAGAGGGTAATATGTTTTATTCAAAAGTCCTGATTTAAATGTTAATGTTATCTAAAACAATACATCTGTAACAGCATCGAGACTAACATGTGACCAAATATCTGGGTATTGTGGCCTAGCCAAGTTAACACAAAAAATTAACTATCATGAGAACTCTTTTCCACCAAAGAAACTTGTCCACATAGATCTCTGATACCTCTGTAGGACATTGTCACGTCAGAACTAGGACAGGCTTCCTTCAGAATTCCAGCTTTTGTATATTCTTTGATTATCTTAGTAATTTTCTCTTCCAACTCTCTGTTTCGTCATATGTAAATTGTATAAGAATATATCCTTTTAGAAATTTTATAGAGATTACATACAATGCATCACATTTAAAAATATTTAGTATCCACTAATTTGAACATACTGCTTTCTTTACATCCCACTCAAAATCATTTACCAAAGTAATCTGATAACAAAAACAAAATGATCTATTCAAGAAAATATAGTTCATATAGTTTCCTCTCAACACCTTAGAAATTATCACTAAAATATTTTGAATAAAATCAGCTATTTAGAATATCTTACTTTGCGTTTAAACTATCTTACAGAAAGTGGGTAAGTGAATACTTTTTTTTAAAGACTAATAAACTATACTGTTTGCAAAACATTTTCTCTTCATTGTACTATGTGGCTAAATATTTTATAAAGTGATTACATTGATCATATGGTCTGCATTTGTTCTTTCAAAAGAGTTTATTATACCACATTTGTATGTAACCAAACAAGTCAGTGATATTTAGATAACAATTTGGTTACTTGTGTAAATGCATTAAAAAGCATTTTACCCAGATAAATTATATCCCTTTTTAAAAAGTGCTGAAAGCCTACTATACATCTATTATCCATGCCTTGCAATCCTGACATTTTATCATTTCAATGCCTAGTTTCAACATTGGTCATGAGTGTGTTTTACAATCCATTCTTGTTGTCATTCATTGCTCGGATCCATGATTTTTCAACTTTGAAAATGTGTGAAATAAGTGTAATTTGACTGGTGAAAGACTTGTTGCATTTGACAGAAAACTACAAATCTGCCCCCAGGGAATACTCTAAATGTGAGGAGTAAGTTTGTGATTTCCCATGAGGCACTTAGAGGATGTTTTCTACAACCTTAGCATTGCCTATTCCCAATTGAAAAATGTCCTGATGAATATGAGGTTTTGTGGCATTGTAAAAGGAACACTGGTAAAAATCCAGAGTTTTGGCTTCCTGTTAAGGTTCTGTCACTCTGTGAGTTTAGGTAAGTTAATGCACACTTACAAATTTTCATTGTATAATCTGTAAAAGGAATAGGTGGAAATGGTGGTGGTGTTTGAAAGAACCACGTCTAAGTGGTCTCCCTATTAAAGGATTATATTACTTTCCATTATAGTATCAGACATTTCTGGTTTTGCTTGCCATGTGAAAACTTTGACATCAGTGCCTACGTTTGGGGCATCTTATATTTATGAAAGATATTTTGTTATTAGCATTTTAATACAGATGTAGCTGCATTGGTATTTTGGGAAGCTATTTTTCCCCATTTGAAATTTTAACCCTCTGTAAGACTATAATACTAGAAGTTTTGATCATAAGTGAAACACAAAAAGAGTAAATTAAATTTCATTTATTCTACTTCTTTTGAACATACTCAGGGAACTTGTTTGGATCTCTTGGTTCTGTCAATAACATTGTTTTTCACCGAAAACTTCTCTTTAGCACTCTCTCATACACAATTGCGTGCACATTCACAAATTCCTAGTTTATGTAACTCCAGTTTATGACCACCTCAAAGCTACAAATACTATTATCTTTTTTTTTTTTTTGAGATGGAGTCTTGCTGTATCAACTAGGCTAGAGTGTGGTGCCATGATCTCTGCTCACTACAACCTCCACTTCCTGGGCTCAAGCCATTCTCATGCCTCTGTTTCTCGAGTAGCTGGGACTACAGGTGCAAGCCACCACACCTGGCTAATATTTGTACTTTTAGTAGAGATGGGGTTCTGCCATGTTGGTTAGGCTGGTCTCGAACTCCTGACCTCAAGTGATCCACCCACCTTGGCCTCCCAAAGTGCTGTAATTACAGGTGTGAGCCAGCGTGCCTGGCCACTTATTGTCTTTTAATTGTATTGCTCCTACTCAGTTTGCATACTCTCAATTTTTGTTCATTGTTACATTCATTTGTTCACTCATTTATTAACTTATTTATCCAGGATCATATAGTTTTAGAAGCATTATGTTAGATTTACCTTCTTGAATCACTACCACAACATTCTTAAATCATGTATCAAAGTAGATATGACCATCAATTTTAAGAATGAATCTTGAATAGGGAGAAAATTGGTTTTCCTGTATAAAATTTTAATTTTTTTATGAGATCTATCAATATAGTACAAATATACCTATTTTATATGTTCTAGTCGATAAATTTTGACAAATCAACAAAATCATAATATACACCATTACTATATCCTCAAAGGTTCACTCATATTCCTGGGTAATCAATCCCATCCTTTCAATCCTGGTGCCTCAAAACCACTGATATAATTTCTGTCACTATAATTTTCCCTTTTCTAAAACTTTATATAAATGGAAGAATGATATCGATTCTTTTATATGTAGCTATTTCAATTAGAATAACATATTAAGATTCATCTGTGGTTCATGGAACAGTTATTATTAAATAATCTGGGAGCCATAAGTTTTCATATAAATTATAGAATCAGTTTGCCAATTAAAAAAAAAACATACTGAGAACTGATTGTACTTAATTGAACGTAAATATTAAATAGGAGATAATTGACATGCTAAGATAACTGTATCTTCCAACATGGAAGCATAGAATTTCTCTCCATTTATTTGGTTCCCTGAATATATATCAGCAATATATAGTATTCTTCAGTGTGTTGGTCTCGCACATGTTTTACTAAAATTTATCTCTAAGGATTTCATAATTATTTAATCCCACTAAATGTGGCATATTTTTATTTATTTTTGAAGGAATTTTTATTTTGATGATTAGTACAATTTTCCAGCTTTATTGAGATATAATTGATGTACAGATAATTGTCCATAGTTAAAGCATACAATATGGTGAGTTTGGACATATGTATTCACATGTGTTACTGTCAGCACAATCCAGTCAAGAAATATAGACATCACCTCCAAAAGATTCCTTGTGTCTCATTGCTCCTTGTGTGTGGGGGTCGGGTTGGGGGGTAAGAACACTTTAACATGAGAACTACAATTCTGAAAAGTGTTTAAGTACAAAATGCTTTTTCATTCACTGTAGGCACCATGTTGCACAGCAGATCTCTGGAACTTTCTCATTTTTTGTAACTGTAACTTTATACCTATTGAGTAACATGTCCATCCCTGTTAACCACCATTTTATTGTCTACTTCTATACCTATGATTACACCTTTATATTTTTGCCTCGTTTAAGAGGAATCATGCACCATTCATTCTTCTGTGACTGACTTATTTCACTTAGTATAATGTATTCCAGGTCCATCTATGTTGTTGCAAGTGATGGGATTTCTTTCTTTTTTAAAGTGAGGAATAATATTCCATTGTTTACATATACCATAATTTCTTTCTCCATTCAGTTGTCAATGGACATTTGTGTTGTTTTCATATCTTGGCTATTGTAAATGATACTACAGTGAACATAGGAGAACAGATACCTTTTTGACATGGTGATTTCAATACTTTTGGACATATACTCAGAACTGGGATTACTGAATCATACAGAAGTTCCATTGCTAATTTCTGAGGAATTTTATCTTTTTGATAAAATGATTTGCTTTAGGTAGATACCTAGTAGTGGGATTGCTGGGTTGGATGGCAGTTTTATTTTTAGTTCTTTGCGAACTCTCCATACTATTTTCCATAGAGGATGAATTAATTTACATTCACCCCAAAGTGTGTAAGTGTTCCATTTTCTCCACATCCTCAACTTACCTCTTTATTTTTTGACTCTTTAATAATAGCCATTCTGGCTGGTGTGGGATAATATCTCATTGTGGTTTTAATTTTTATTTCTCTGATGATTAGTGATGAGAAGTTTTTCATATGTTTTTTGGCCAATTATATGTCATCTTTGAAAATTGTCAGTTCACGTCTTTTGCCCACTTTTTAATGGAGTTATTTGTTTTTTTCTTGTTGGTTCTTTGCCTTATAGATCCTGGATGTTAGATCTTTGCTGATGCATAGCTTGTGAATATTTTGTCCCATTCTGTAGACTTTCCGTTTCCTTTGTTGATGGTCCCTTTTGCTGTGCAGCAGCTCTTTAGTTTAATAAGTCCCTTTTGTCTATTTTTATTTTTTTTGTATTTGCTTTTGAGGTCTTAGTCGTAAATAATTTGACTAGGCCAGTGCCCAGAAAAGTTTATTCTAGGTTTTCTTGTAGAATTTTTATAGTTTCAGTTCTTATGTTTAAATCTTTAATCCATCTTGAGTTAATGTTTGGGTAAGGTTTGTACATTAAAAGTGAGTATTATACTAAGTGAAATAAGTCAGACACAGAAACATAGTGAATGATTCCTCTTAAATGAGGCATCTAAAAAGGAATAGTCATAGGTAAATAAATAAACAATAAAGTGGTGGTTACCAGGGATGGAATGGGATATGAGGACATGTTGCTTAATGGATATAATGTTGTATAGTTTGAGGTCTTACATTTAAGCCTTTAAATCATCTCGCATTAATTTTTGTACATAGTGAGAAGTAGGAGTCCAGTTTCACTCTTCTGATAGCCAGTTTTCCCAGCACCATTTACTGATAGGGTGTTCTTTCCTCATTGTTTATGTTTGTTAACTCTGACAAACACCAGTTGCTTGTAGGTGTGTGGACTTGTTCCTGGGTTCTCTTTTCTGTTCCATTGACCTATGTATCTATTTTTGTACCAGTACCATCACATTTTGGTTACTATAGCTTTATAATATAGTTTAAAGTTGGGTAATGTGATGCCTCCAACTTTTTGTTGTTGTTGTTGTTGTTGTTTATTGTTTTCACTATTTAGGCTCTTTTTTCAGTCCATATAAATTTTATAATTTTTTTTCTACTTCTGTGAAAAATGACTTTGATATTTTGATAGGAATTATGTTGAAGTTGTAGACTGCCTTGGGCAGTACAGTCATTTTAATGATATTAATTTTTTCTGTCCATGAGCATCGGATATTTTTGCATTCGTTTGTGTCATCTATGGTATTTTCATCAATGCTTTATAGTTCTCTTTGTAGAAGTCTTTCACCTCATTGGTTAAATGTATTCCTAGATATTTTATTCTTTTTGTGGCTATTTTAAGTGTGATTGAGTTCCTGATTTGATTCTCAGTTTGAGCATTGTTGGTGTAAAGAAATGCAAATGATCTTTGTGCATTAATTTTGTATCTTGAAACATTATTAAAGTCACTTATCAGGTCTAGGAATCTTTGGAAGGATCCTTTAGGGTTTTCTTAGTACAAGATTGTGTAATCAGTGAACAGAGATAATATGACTTCCTCTTTGTCTATTTGGATTCATTAATTTTTTTCTCTTGCCTGATTACTCTGGCTAGAACTTCTAATGCAATGTTGAACAGGAGGGAGGAGCATGGATTTCTTTGCCTTATTCTAATTCCTAGAGAAAATGCTTTCATTTTTCCCCTATATTCAGTATGATGTTGGTCATGGGTCTGTCATAGTTGGCTCTTGTTATTTTGAGGTATGTTCCTTTGATGCCTAATTTGTTGAGGGTTTTTATCATGAAGAGGTGTTGGATTTTATTGAATTATTTTCTTGCATGTTTTGAGAGAATCATATGATTTTTATTTTATTTATTTATTTATTTATCTTTTTTTTTTTAGGGGGGGAGCTGTTGGGGGAATGGAGTCGATTCTCCTGCCTCAGCTTCCTGAATAGCTGGGACCCACCCCTCCATGCCCAGCTAATTTTTTGTCTTTTTAGTAGAGACGTGGTTTCACCATGTTGGCTTGGGCGGTCTCAATCTCTTGACCTTGTGATTCGCCCACCTCAGCCTCCCAAAATACAGGGATTACAGGCATGAGCCACTGTGCCTGTCTGGTTTTTAATTCTTTTTGGGTGGTGACACGTTTGTTGATTTGCATATATTGAATCATCGTTGCATCCCTGGAATAAAACATATTTGACCATGATGAATTATCTCTTTGATGTGCTGGTAAATTTTGTTTGTTAGTATTTTATTGAAAACTTTTGCATTTATGTCCACCAGAGATATTGACTTGAGTATTTTTTGTTGTTGTGTTCTTGTCAGATTTTGGTATCAGGATGATACTGATTTCATAAAATGAGTATCTCTCCTCCTTGATATTTTGGAGTTCGTTCAGTAAGATTTGTAGTATATATGGTAGAATATGACTGTGAATCCATCTGGTATTAGATTTTTTTGGTTGATATGTTTTTTTAATTGCTGATTTAATTTCATAAATCTTAATTCACTCCATCTGGTATTTCAATGTATTCCTGGTTCAATAAGGGGCAATTACATGTTCCAATAATGTGTCATCTATTTACTCTAGGTTTTCTAGCTTGTGATCAAGATCTTTTGTATTTCTGTGGTATCATTTGTCACATCACCTTTATCATTTCTGATTGCGCTTATTTGAATTTTCTTTTTTATATTTCCTTTTTGTTGAGACACAGTCTCACTTTGTCACCCAGGCTTGAGTGCAGTGGTGTGATTTCAGCTCATTGCAGCCTTGACCTCCTGAGTTTAAGCAATCCTCCTGTCTCACCAGCCCAAGTAGCTGAGGTTACAGGCATGCACTACTAGGCCCAGCTAATTTTTTTTTTTCTTTTTGTATTTTTTATAGAGATGGGGTTTCAACATGTTGCCCAGGCTGGGCTCGAACTCCTGAGATCAAATGATCTTCCTGCCTCAGTCTCTCAAAGTGCTAGGGTTACAGGAACGAGCCACCGCAGCCAACCAGTCTCTCTTATTTTCTTGGTTCATCTAGCTAGCAGATCATCAATTCTACTTATTCTTTCAAATAAACTACTTTTTGTTTCATCAATCCTTTGCATGACATTTTTGTCTCAATTTCATTTAGTTTAGCCCTTATCTTTGTTATTTCATCTCTTTTGCTAGCTTTTGGTTTGGTTTGTTCTTGTTTTCATAGTTCCTTAAGGTGCAACATTCGGTTGTTAAGAAGAGGCCTTTCTGGTTTTTGAAATAGGCATTTAGCACTGTAAGCTTTCCTCTTAACACTATTTTTACTGTATCCCAGAAGTTTTGGTGTGTTGTATCTCTACTTTCATTTATTTTGATTTCTGCGTTAATTTTGTTGTTTAGCCAAAGTCATTCAGGAGCAGGTTGTTTAGTTTCCAGGTATTTGTGTGGTTTTGAAAGCTCCTCTTTGGGTTGATTTCTAATTTTATTCCACTGCAGTCTGAGGAGATGCTTGATATGATTTTGATTTTGGAATTTATTGAGACTTTGTTAATGATCAAGTATATGGTCAACTTTGGAGAATGCTCCATGCACAGACGTAAAGAACGTGTATTCTGCCATCATTGGGTGAAATGTGCTGTAGATGTGTAAGGTCCGTTTGGTCAAAAGTCCAATTTGAACCGAAAGTTTCTTTGTTAGTTTTCTGCCTCAATCATCTGTCTAGTGCTGTCAGTGGGGTGTTGAAATACTCCATGATTATTGTATAGCTGCCTGTCTCTTTCCTTAGGTCTAGTAGTAACTGTTTTATAAATCTGGGTGCTCTGGTGTTGAGTGTGTATGTATTTAGAATAGTTAAATCTTGTTGAATTGAAGTCGTTGTCATAATATAATGCCCTTTTGGTCATTTTTTAAAACTGTTGTTGGTTTAATGTTTGTTTTATCTGATACAAGAATAGCAACCCCTGCTGTTTTTTGGTTTCCATTTGTGTGACATAACTTTCTCTGTCTCTTTAACTGTGTGAGTGTCATTACAGGTTAGGTGAGTCTCTTGAGAACAATAGATGATTGGGTCATATATTTCTTCTTATTATTATTATTGAGGTGGAGCCTCACTCTGTCACCCAGGATGGAGTGCAGTAGCGTGATCTCAGCTCACCTCAACCTCTGCCTCCCAGATTCAAGCAGTTCTCCTGCCTTCAGCCTCCTGAGCAGCTGGGACTACAGATGTGCATCACCACGCCCAGCTAATTTTTGTATTTTTAGTAAAGACAGGGTTTCACCATGTTGGCCAGGCTGGTCTCGAACTCCTGATTCGGTCTTTTATTTTAAATCAAATTTGCCATACTATATTCTTTAAATGGAGTGTTTTGTCCATTTACATTCAAAGTTGATATTGACGTGTGAGGTTTTGTTCCTGTCCTAGTGCTGTTAGCTAGTTGCTTTGTAGTTTCAATAGTACAATTGCTTTATAGAATCTGTTAACTTTTTACTCACACGTGTTTACATATGCTTCTTATGGTAACAAAAGTATTGCACTTTCATTTCCTTTAGGTTTTTATTTTCTGGGAAAGATTTTATTTTTCTTTTATTTGTGAAGCTTAGTTTTACAGGATATAAAATTTTTGTCTGGCATTTTTTTTTAAGAAGGCTAAAAATAGGCCCCCAATCTCTTCTATCTTGTAAAGTTTCTGCTGAGAAGTTTACTATTAGTCTGATGGGATTACCTTCCTCAGCGATTTGTTCTTTTTCCTTAGGTGTCTTTAGGATTTTTTCTTTAGCATTGAACTTAGATAATCTGATAACTATATGGTTTGGTGATGCTCATTTTGTATAGTATCTTACAGGTGTTCTCCAAATTTCTTACATCTGAATGTCTACCTCTCTAGCAAGATTAGGGACATTTTCTGAATTATTTCCCCAAATATATTTTCCAAGTTGCTTACATTTCCTTCTTCTTTTTCAGAAATGCCAATAAGTTATGTCTGAGCCGTTAGCATAATCTCATATTTTTCAAAAGCTTTGTTCATTAAAAAAAATCTTTTTCTTCATTTTTGTATGACTGGGTTAACTTTAAATTCCAGGCTACAACCTTTGAAACTCTTTCCTCTGCTTGGTGTAGTCTGTTGGTAAAGCTTTCAAGTGTGTTTGAAATTTCTTCAGTGAGTTTTTTATTTTTAAAAGTTCTGTTTGGTCTATTTTTTTAATACAGCTATCTCATCTTTCATCTCCTGAGTTAGTTTTCTGATTTCTTTGTGATGATTTTCAACTTTCTCTTGGAACTCTTTGAGCTCCTTACAATTCATATTTTCAATTCTTTATGTGTCATTTTGAAGTTTTCATTTTGGTTATCATTCATTACTAGAGAACTAGTGTGGTTGTTTGTGGGTCTCACAACATTTTGTTTCTTCATGGTGCTGGAATTCTTGTGCTGGTCTCTTCTCACCTGTAGAAACCATCACTTCTTATTTTTTTATTTATTTTTGTTTGAGTGGGATTCACTTCCCCAACCCTTGAGGATGTAACTATTGTGTATATGGCAAAGGGTCTTTTGGCTTTGCTTCTAGGAATTCCTACAGACCGTTCTAGAGGCTAAGGGTCTGTAGGAATTCCTTGGTTATAGAGAGCTATAGTGTAGTGGCTTTCTTAAATGTCAATTGTTTGTGGTTGTAGTAGTGGTGGGGTGAGTTTGTGGTCAGGCTCACTGTCTTTTACAGGAAAAAGGTGGTGGAGGTCTTTGGAGGCTTGTGTCTTTTCCCAGCGTTGTATCTGTCAGCAATTATATTTGGTTGTGCAGTACATGCTACTGGACAGTAGGTGGCAATTGTGGGTGAGAGCTGGCTGAGTGCTGTACAAATAGGTCAGAAGTTGTGACAGACTCTGCAGGTTAACGTCTCAGCCAGTAGGTGTTGCTTGCAGGCAAGAGGCAATTGCAATATTGGCATTGGAATATTTACTTGACCTTTGCTGATTAGGGGAAGTACCTGGGTGTTCCTGGGAATGAGTAGGACATGAGGATCCCAGGATTACTGTTTCACAGTCTGGCATCATGGTGACTGAATGAGGCAAAATTGGGTGGCGCTGGGTTGGACAAGCTCATGACTAGGCTCTCCAAGACTGGTGCAAGCACTGTTCTTGCTGGGAGTTTAGCGGCTCCCAGCAAGAACAACCCTCCAAGGAGAGGCAAAGTTGCTCTTCCTTTGCCACATATGTAACTTAGTGGAGGGGTGGCAACCTGGGGATTTTTAACCTAAATGTTGGCCGTGAAGTGTGATAAGCTCAGTTCCTGTACCAGGGGTCTCTCTCCAAGCCTCTGGCCCCAGCCACAGACCCAACCAGCTAGGCTTGTCCCAAACTGTCTGCATCCAGATCACTAAGCCACTTCAGGCATTCTGGACCATGGGATTCCCTGGGGGAGAAGCAAGGACTATCAAGCCACAACGTCCCCAGTCTGATCTCACTAATGGAAAGGTGCCCAGCTCCCATGCCACCACACAAACCCATGTCACATTATTCTCTGTGTCCTAACAGTGGAAACTCCTTCGTCGCTGAAGATTAGGCCACAAATCTTATCTCTATACCCCTGGATGGTGTGCTCCAGTCCTAAGGAACTGGGACCGGGCCAGCGATTTTGTCCTTTTGTCCGTCGGGGTCAAGCACTAGCTTTGATAGGGGGAAGCTGCTCCCAGCCACTCAGATGGGACAATGAAGGGTATTCAGTGCCCCCACCCCTGTGGGAACAGCCAGGCAGGCAGCCTTGGTAGGGGTTGGTAGGGAAAGGTGTGCCTGGTTCATATGCACCTTGGTCCCATGGCAATGGCTGTAGGTCCTGTCTGGGGCATCTGAGCATGCCATTCTCTCTGACCAGGACTCTTTCCTGGCAAGGAAAACAGCAGGAGCTGCAACCACTCAGTGCAGGATGTAGGGCCCTGGGGGATGAGGCCCCAGAGTCATGTTTTGTTGCAGCTGCCTCTCACAGCCAAGCCTTTCAGGCTCCACCAAGTTCAAGCAGTACCTCTGCATGTTCTCCAGGCAGTTCCTCTTGCCAGTCCAGAGGCGTGCAGGGTTCATGGGAACTCCTGTAGCTATGGTCTCAGAGGTCCATGGTGGGAATGTAGTTCCCTGGATTTCTTCATTTATCTGTTCCTTGGGTCCAGTCCTGCTCTGGGGGCCAGTTCTGGCACCTGAAGACTCCAAACAGGCTACCCTGCTTCCTCCCTTTTCAACCACAGTGTCTTTCATTTCCTATCAGATTTCAATGTTTTTGCTCAAAAGATCTGTTCAAATTGTGAGGTATACTTGATACTTTGGTTGCTCTCCCTGGAAGAGATGTATTGTGGCTATATCTAGTCAGTCATTTGAATCAAGATATTTTATTTCCTTCTTATAGTTTTACTTTTTTCTTGTCTTATTTTTCTGATGAGGATTTCCACTAAAATATTTCCTAGAAGTGGGAATAATGGATATTATTGTGCTGTGTTTAAGATCTTAGAGAAAAATAATTAGTCATTCACCTGTACATGTGATGGAAGTTATAGACTTGCTCTTTATGTAGTTGGATAAGAAATGTTTTCTTTTTCAGAAATATGTGTGTTGAATTTTAATCTTTGCCATTTACAAATCTATTCTGAATCTATTTGGATGTTTATATATTTTTATATTTTAATCTCTTACTAGAGTGAATTACAATGATTGATTTATGAACATTTAACCATCCTTGTATCTCCAGGATAAATTCAACCTGGTTATGATGTATTACCTTTTTATATATGGCTAACTTCAAAATGCTAAATTTGAGATATTATTTTTGAATCTATGTTTACAGATATTTGTAATTTATTTGTAATTTTGTTGCAATAACCATTCTAATCTTAGCATCTTCTTAATACTCCATCATACAAGGAGTGGATATGTGTACCCTCTTCTTTTATTTTCCAGAAGAGCTTGTCTAGACTTGTATTTTTTTAAGTGTTTGCTAGAATCTACCAGTACAATATTATGGGCTTAGAGTTGCTTTGTGAAAAGTTTTGCTGCAAATGTAATTACTTTTAAATATAGGAATATTTAAGGGTTTTTGTTGTTTTTTAATGAGTGAGCTTTGGTAGTTTGTTTAATTTGAGTAAATTGCTCATTATATTCTCTCGTCATTTAAATATTGTGAGTTCTGCGGTGTTGTTTTATTTTAAAATTCTGATTGGTCATCTGTGTCTTCCCTTTATTTCTTCTCAACAGTTTAGCTGTTTCTTGATGGTAGATATTGATGGTATGTGCAGAGAGTACTCCTGGTAAGTGTGGACATTCTGGCATCAGCAAGTTTGGACAGCATGTATATGGAGGGGGCCATCCTAGTTGGTTTACCAATTTCACTGAACTTTAAAAAGAGCAATTTTGAGCTTCCTGGGCTTATTTTTCTGTTTTCTATTTGATTTATTCTCACTGTTATAATTGGTTATTTCTTCCTTCTGTTTATTTTTTTATTAATTATTCTTTTTCTCCAGTCTTTTTTTTAAATTGAGATAACAATTAACTTTTTAAATTGAGATAACATAATAATATGTTATGTACTAATTTATATTCAATTGTATTGTCTCATTTCCCTTGTGATTTTGTTATTGACCTGTGGATTATTTAGAAATACATTGTTTAATTTCTAAATATTTGATTTTTAGATATTTGCTATTGATTCTAGTTTAATTTTACTGGGGTCAGTTCATATACTTTGCATAGTGTTTTTTTCTTTTTCTTTTAAATTTGTGGGTACTTTTATTGCTTAGACTACGTGTATGTTGCATTTGCACTTGAATGTAATCCATACCTGTTGCTAATTGGTGTAGTGTTCCATAAATTTCGATTTATTTGGTCAAGAATATTGTGTTATTGGATTCTTTTATACCTTACTGATTTTCTAATTGCTCTTTGAATTGCTCAGAAAGCAGTATTGAAAACTGAATTTTAAAAATTAGCATTGTTGAAGTATAACTGACAAATGGTATGATTTTAAGGGGAATATGATAATTTAATATATGCATATATTGTGTGAAATGATGACCACTATGAAGTTAGTTAAAATATCTGTTTCCTCACCTAGTACCCTTTTTGTTTTGTTTTAGATTGAGAACATTTAAGCAAATTTTAACGATGCAATTTAGTAGAACATTTGATTTTTTACTGGATGAGTACAATGTGTATTTTATATTGCAGGGTGATAGATTTTGTTGTATTCCTTTAAACATTGTTTGATTTGGTCGTGGAATGAGAAATCTAATACATTCTTTAGAGGCTTGCCCTTAAGGTTTTTTATGACAAGTGCAGAGCACCCTTTAATCTAGGACTATTTTAACCCCACTGCTTATGCGTTACCTTTAAAAAATCTCTACTCCTGCTACTTGTATTATAGGTCTTTTCTCTCTGGCTGGAGAGCAAACAAATACATAGGCTTCTGTGAACTCTAATAATTGTTCAACCCCCTTTTTCCAGTAGTTTTCTTTTGCAACTTTAGGTAAATTCATGATTTTTCTAATAAATGCCCAGGAAGGATTAAACTGAACCTTTCTGGACTCTCTCTCTCTCTCTCTCTCTCTCTCTCTCTCTCTCTCTCTTTCTTTCTCAGTATATATTCTTCATTATTGTTACAAATTACAGCCACTTTGGTCTTCCCAAATTTCATTCTATCTCAACAACACAAAGGGTCCTGGGCTGTTTGGAATCTCCTTTCCTACCCCTTAGATTGGAAATTGCTTTCAGGCAATACACTGGCACAATAAGAAGGCTCAACCCATTTGTTTTTCTTCTCTCAATCTCATTCTCTTTATTTCCAGCATTTGAAAATTATCATTTGATATATTTTCTTTTATTTTCTAGGTGTTGAAGATGGGAAAATAAATTCAGTCTGTTACTCTATCATATTTAGAAGCAGAAGCCACAAATAATTTTGAACATATTTTTTATAATTTTTCAGGTTTATTTTTCCTGTACATTATTCACAATAATAAGAACATATGATTGTAATATTTATATTAGATGTAACATTCTTAGGTTATATTAGTGCTGCCAGATTTATCTAGGGAGTGTAACACTTATGCAAATAACTACAAATAACTTGTTTTTGCAACTTATGGTCACAAGTTATTTGGAGCGTCTTGTGCAATACATTTTCTAATGATTTATAAACCTAATTTATGTAATCAATAAATTGTGAAGAGTCTCGTAAAGTTGTAGTTTGAGACTTTAAAAGTTCTCTGGTCAGTAAATATTCTCACTCTGATTTTAGAAAGTATTAGCGTATGTATAGGGATCATCACATTAGAATTTTTAAATTATGAAATATGTAATGTTATAGGAAAAATACATTTAGCAGTCAATAGTAATTTGTTTTTTCACAAAAATGTCTTTTATAAATAGATGTATTTTCATTCATATTCATTCACTTATTCATTTTTCCAACTACTATTTTTGTATATAGTCCTACAGAAAAATGTAAGAACAATATAATTTCTATGAATTTAAATTGTATCACATCTTTTTTTTCGCTTTAAACAGTTAGTGTCTTAAATGATCATTGTAGCCTCCATAATTTGAAAATAGTGAAAAGAATGTAAAGGTCTATTTCTCCCTCTTCTATCTACATGGATAAATCTGATTTCTGCCTTCATCAGCTTCAGAGAATGTTGAAAAATTTGGGGGTGATATGGCCTTCTAGTTACCTTAATTTCCTTAAACTTCCTTATTTCTAACCATGAATTTGTAGTGGTCAGAGGTAGTGTCAAGATTGAGCTATGGTAGTAGAAATGTCAACAAACACTGTCTATGTTACAGACTCAATTGGCTGTTCCTTTATGATAGATACTGATGGTTTGTGCAGAGAGTACTCCTGATAAGTGTGGACATTCTGACACCAGCAGATTTGAACAGCAGATATATGGAGGGGGCCATCTCAGTTGAATTCTTTAATCACTGTTTCCTAATCCAAGGACATAGGATGTAGAAATTAATGAGCTACTTGCCTGTTGTTAGTATTTCATATCTCCTAGTGGTTCTCCGAAGTTGTTTCTTCCATCTATAAGAGGATCTTTGCTCAGCAAACAGTGCTGCCTCTGTCCTTAGCACCTTCTTTTCTAGCCTCTGCCATTGTCTCTGACCAGGACTCTTTAATTTTCTTCCCCTACTCTTTGTAAAACGATGGAGAAATCTCTTGATCTGGGTTACATCTGGGATTTTGCTGTATTTTTAAACTCTATTATATACAATTTTGTCTACTTGAGGCTTAGTTCAGCACCAGGATAACATACATTTTCATCCAGTGTATGGTAAATATATGTGCTTATTATCCACACAATTGTGTCTTCGCTTGAGTGATAATTTCCTGTTAGAATTCAGATAAGACACCTATGGAATTTCTACCTAAAAGCCCTGACTTGACCACTATGAAATCTATACATGTAACAAAATTGCACCTGTATCCTATAAATTTGTACAAACAAAAAAGTAAAAGAAAGGAACATACAGAATTTTAGTTTTTTAAATGCAACTTGTGCTGCTATTACTTAACAGTACCCCAAATTTTAATCAATCATTTGATACATTTGCTATGTGCCTACGATACATCAGGGATTATGCTAACTGCTGGTAATATAATACTGAAGAAAGTACACACAATTAGGCATATAGAGAAGGTTCACCTAATAGATATTGAATGGAAAAAAGAAATAAATGAATAACACAATGCAGACTTTAGAAGATTTGATAATGGTATTTGTGGAATAAAACAAGTTTCTGTTCTGCTCCAAACAAGAACACTTAAATAATCATACTTAGAAGAATAACCATATAGAATATCTAAATTTGAAAATAGTGTCTCTCTAAGGAGCCTCTATAGTTTATAGTATTTGTGAAAGTCAGAATAATTTTTCTATGTAAATCAATATACAGTTGACAAAATTTCCAAAGTTAAAAAGTATAATATTAAACCTTTAAACAATAGTTAAATTGGGCATAAAAAAAGATTATTTCTCTGGGCTTAGTAGGATCAATGATGTGGTTGAAGAAGTACCTTGCTGTACCTCCAGTTAAGTGCAGGGCTGTAAAGGTCCCTGGAACAAAATTGATGTATCTGAGATGTTATCCAGGATGTACTCTCATGCTATTTTTGCAAGCTGCTTTCATCATACTCAGAAGGATTTGTCAAGATGCTTACCTGTTGTGAAATTCAACATGATTTCTTGAGGGTGCAGTCTAAAGCTGAGTTATGTCATCTCTTCTTAGCACTGCTGTATCAGTGCCTATGAGATTGTAATTCTTTCTGGGCTACTCTTTATTCAGTGGTTGCTGTACAAAATGGGGGACAAAATAAATGTATGTCATGCTCTAAGACTACTGTATGTCATATGTATTTACCAAGAGTTAATAAAAGAAAATGTACAGCATATCTCTTTACGTATAAGTCCTAAATGCAATTTTCATTTTTGGCTGGTTTAAATTAGGGCAAATAAATTCACTCCTATTACTTTTAGACATACTTAGCTGATTTTGCTTAAGGAATTGAAATTCATGAAGTTAACACCTTCTTATTAACATTAAACATTTTAAAATGGAAAATCATCTCATTTCCACAATAAATCATTTACTAATCACCTGTGTACTATTCTTTTCTAGTATTATGTATACTTTTGGCATAAAAATACATGCCAGGGAATAAATATTACCAAAAAAACCCTCAGATGTAGTTAAGTCTTAACTATATACAAATTACTAGTCAGAAAAAGAGGGATTCCATTTAAAAAAGAATCAAGCCATCATAGAGGTGCTGAAATTTTGCCTGTATTTTGATTTTGTGGAATAGCCACATGTTAATCAGCAAACCAACTGCAAAACTCTTATTCTAGGTTTATATAAGATTAGACTATAAGTGACTCTCCTAAATATTTGAGAATTTTGATTGCCTGTTTTCAAGGAAGTTTTGAGTTTCCAAAAGTGATTTTCCTTTAATGAAGTAGATTTTATATCTAAGAAAGTGATGAGAAAGCTGTGACATGCGAGCATTTACAAATAGTCAGTGCATAAAATTTGATATCATAACTATGTGCATTTCAATTTTATTGATAAATGTAAAGCATTTTGTTTTTCATATGTAAGCAAATACTGACTAGCATCAACACATCGATATATGATTTTCAGAGTCTAGTTTTCACATTTCTGGGTGGTAATTGAAATTAGGTTAGTATTTTTAAAAAATAAAGAGTTAGGTAATGTAAAACATGTTAAATACATTATCCCCATCCCCACTCTCGTTTCTCTCAAGTGTATTTTGCTGCTTTCATTCTCTTTATTCTTTCATTTCCCAACCCTACTGGCTCTCTTTACTTTTTTTCTTCTCTTATCTCCCCCACTCTTTCCCTCTGCATTGAAGTACACTACTTTGAAATATATCTTGTTCTTATCTTATATTTTTATCTTTTCTTTCTCACAGCCCTTTGCTGTTGCATTTTGACTAAGTTTCATGGGAATCTATTTGTTGCCGAACTCTAAATATACCTGTCTATGGTATCCAGTCTCTCCGTATAAGCATATATAGAGAAGGTATCAATACCCAGTCCAGGAGTGTAGGGCGGGATTGGTAAAAGTAAAGATATTGGTCAGTAGTTTTGTGAGCTGTTAGATATAAGCTTTGTTCACAAGGCGTTTTCTTCATATGGGATAAATTTATTGCAATGGTTTCCTCCTGTCTGTTGCAATCGATTTAAAACACTCACCTCAATGGGGGAATGACTGTCTATTCCATTGCTTTCTTTTTCTTCAGCATGGCTACATACTTTTTTGTTCATCTGTGCCTGAGGTCAATGACCCAGATATTCTTCTCCTTGCTTCTGGCTATGTGTACTTTCTCATGTATATGGTAACGAATTTTATTCTCTTATTGTTTGCCCTCTCCATTGTTGACATTAGCATTTTATAAGCATGACTAGATTAATCATACCACTAAAAATTTAATATCTTATATTGTGGCCCAAATATATTAATGTAGCCTATATGTTCACTCCTAACTTCCAAATCAGGCACCAACATTAGGATCTAAAAGTGGAATAGAAAATGTGAAAGTACAAAACGATTAACTTTTTGCTACCAACCATCTCATTATTTATTGCCATTTACTTTGCAATAATTACTTAAGAAAAAAAATCTTGATTATTGCTCCCTACTGCTTTAACTGCAGTCGCAGATTTAAAGATGAATTCAGGCTTCAGCCTTTCCCTGGGGCTGATGGACTTCTCCTTTCAAAGTAGGACACTTCTATCTGATGGCATTAACCATAAAATCCCCCATTTCAAGTCTATGATATCCTGAAGGACAACGGCTCATTTCATTTCTTATCAAGAAATCAGGCAGATCAGTCATATTTCCCGAATCAAATGACATTTCAGAAAATTCATTTGAACCAAAAATGAGGTTTCGTTTCTGCAGACTCCAATTAGTTTAAAAGTGGTTTCTGATGAAAATTTTCAAAATAACTGAGTAGTTCATGAAAAACAACTTTATATTTTTATGTATTTGACTATATCAACTTATATTTCATATATACATGCCCCTACACGTGCACTTACACACACACACACACACACACACACAGAGGCTTCCCAATAGCTACAGCCAGCCACCCTGTCATGTGGTATAAATCTTTAATTTTAGTGATCAGCATGCATAGTAAAATACTTAAGATCTTTCCTCCCTTCTCTCTCTCTCTCTTTTTTTTTTATCCCATTACCCTAGCTACTCCAGTGGGAGTGTGCCCACTGGTTTGCTCCCTAAGTACACAAAATTAGCGGCTTATCAGTTGATCTTCTTACATGATCCTTTAAAAACCCTTTGTGTGTGTGTACAGGCACCTATGCAGCGTCCAAGGCCGCTCTTCCCTTTAGGGGAAGCCTAGACAAGCCACCCCCAGCCTTTTCTTACCCACTCACAGGGGGCTCAGGCCTAATTAAATTGCTCTCAAAGACAAGAAGGGATGAATTTTCTTCTTTCCGTCTCCCTTGTCACCCATTTAACTCAGCTGACATTCACTGACTCCTTTTTACTTATGTTCAAAAAAAAAAAAAAAAAAAAAACTCATATGCACACACACACAAAAGCCCCATAAAGACAGGGTTTAGAGAGCTGGGAGAAGTAGGGAGGGACGGTGTTCGTGGATAAACTCTTAATCTGGTTACTGCGTGTGATTTATAATTTCAGAAACAAACAACGGAAACAAGAGAGAAAGTGCCAGAGGAGAGGTTTGATTTCTCTTGCTGGCTTTGATTTTATTCCATTACACTAACACTGAAGAAGACTGAAACAACCACACATATACACACAAACACATACATCAGTGCTTGTGGTCAATCTGTACCCCTCTGTTGTTTTTTGTTGTTGTTGTATTTTTCTTGGGCTCAGATTAATGAGGGAGGTTTTGTAAACTAGGATGAGCAGAGCCTATTAATGTAGCTCTGCCCAAGAGGGGCAGAGGGGAGCCGCAGCCACTTTGGCTGGCCTGCTATTGATTGGACTGGAGGTCACGGGGGAGTACTGCTGCATTTCTGAAGCTGGGGTTCAGGGAGGGGGCTGGAGAGCTTTGGCTAAAACAGACAACAGGAGCCCTCTGCAAGTCTAGCTCCAATAAGGGCCTAGGAAGAGCCAGGCAATTAGCCTTTGAAGGTCATGGTAAGTTCCCTCCCCCATTCTCTCTTTTCACCACAGTATCCAGCCTTCCTTCCCTCCTCCTCCTTTCTTCATCACCCATACTCCAAACACATCTGAGGATTCCATTCAATTAAATCTCTCTCGGCTCCAGCTGGCTCTGGAGTGAAAGGTCAGCAGAGTCCAGGAGGGAGAAAAAGACACTAGGAGGAGCTAGAGCTTGTGGCTGCCTCCGACCCTGCCTTTGGTCTTCCTCCCCCCATCTCCCCAAACTCTCCTCTCCCCACTTCCTTTCTACCTACCATCTTTAATGATACCCGGTGGTCAATCACTCCCCAGCAGTGAGAGACATGCCCTGAAGCATCATTGCGGTAGGGAGGGACCGATCAGGTTTGGTTTTTTGTTTGTTTGTTTTGTTTTGTTTAAAAAAAAAAAAAAAAAAAGATGATAATGGTAACCCGCGGACATAGTGTCTGTTTGTTTGCTGTGCTTCTTGGAGGCCTATCGCTGTTTGCCTGGGCCAGCCCAGCTGCTTGGAGGGTCTGTGCAGTCCTTGGCATTCACCCTTCCCACAGTTTGCATTTTGTCTTGCCTTAAAGATACCTAATTAGACTGAGGGATAGTTTGCTGGCCTGCTTGACTCCATAAATAGAAGAGAAAAAGTAAAGATTTCTGATCCTATTTTTGAAAGCATGTGCTTCAAGTTCACCAAGAAACAGCATATAAGAAAATATGTTAAATTTTGTTTGAAGGATTCAGCTGGGGATGTCTAGATTGTTAAAAAAATCATGTTATAACTATGTGGTTTAAATGATAAATACTAACAAAATAATTTAGGTACAGGATTTATTAGATGAAAGTTCAGATTCAGAAACTTTGTAGAAATTTTAGATACATGTATGCATGCATACATATTCATACAGATGTGAAGACACATTTTTCTTATTTTTTTTTTGGAAGGCAGTGATCTTAGATTGGTTATTTCCTCTTATGCACCAAATTTTTCCTTAAAATCATGTAGAAATTAATATGAACACAAAATTCCGCAAGGTGATGTCATAAACACCAATATGAACAAGGTATAGTCTTCTCTTCACATGACCTAGAATGTCATATTAAACATTTCACCGTTAATACTTTATGTTTCCATTGTGTTTTTTAAAAAAAACTTGATTTCACTGTGTCCCCGCACTTCTAGTCTATCTATATTCTCAAGGCCCAGTACTTTCTTTTTTGAGCAAGTGTGGGGATATAGATTCTAGTACAACTAATATCTTACTTGCAATAAGATTTTTTTGTTGTTACATTATTTTCTGCATCATTTGATGAACCAAACTACATTTTCCTATTCCTATTAAACTATTTGATGATGCTTTTTATTTTGTTGTATAATTGGGTGAGCAATCATGTGATAAACATAAGTTTGGTATGAAATCAAAGAAGCAATGCTAAAAACAATGAATATATTTTCAGAAAAGTTTCAAAGATGTTAAATCTTTTAGAAAAAAAGATCATAGAAACAGTATTACTTCTTTGTGGTTTTTATGACCACATGATAAAACTCTAAAAGACATCTAGTATAGTTAATGTATGATAGTTTTCTTTTATAAACTAACATTATGTTTTTTGAAATGTGTGTTAGAGGTAGAAGGTTGTGTGTTTGCTAAATTAAAAATGAGTGTGATTTGAATTGAGTTGTTGTTGTTTTTGTTGGGAAAGATTGTGGAAGTAAGACACATGGGAAGAAGTGACATATGTAATATCATACTTTTAAATGCTTCAAATTTAGGGTTTTCTTTATAAAATTACACAAGATAATACTTAGTGCCATTTGGTATTTTATAAACCATCTGTCCAGAACTCTTCCATTTACATGTATATAAAATAGAATGCAGCATATCTGATGGCTGTAGATATCTGTGTACATGTGCATACATGCCCCCACCTATACAGAATTATATGATTCTGCCAACAAAGGAATACGATTATTTATTCTAATTGTACCTGTCCAATTTAGGTATCTCTCAGAAAATCCTTCAATAGTTGATAGTTGAAGGAATTTTTAACTTATTAATTGAACAAATATTTATAAAGCACCTATTATATGTCAGATATTATGTCACTTGCTGAGATCACAAAAATGAAAAAGAAAACACACACACGTTTCCTGTCCTCATGGAGTCAGAGTCTAATGAAAAAGAAAGCCATTGCGGCCAGGTGTGGTGGCTCATGCCTGTAATCCCAGCACTTTGGCAGGCCAAAGTGGGCAGATAGACCATCCTGGCCAACATGGCCTTTTCACTACTAAAATACAAAAAAGTAGCCAGCCATGGTGGTGCGTGCCTATAATCCCAGCTACTCGGAAGGCTGAGGCAGGGGAATTGGTTGAACCCTGGAGGCGGAGGTTGCAGTGAGCTGAGATAGTGGCACCGCACTCCAGTCTGGGCAACAGAATGAGACTCCATCAAAAAAGGAAAGAAAGGAAGAAAGGAAGAAAGCAAGAGAGAAAGAGAGACAGAGAAAGAGAGGAAAAAGGAAGAGAGAAAGAGAGAGGAAGGAAGGAAGGAAGGAAGAAAGGAAGGAAGGAAGGAAGAAAGGAAAGAAGGAAGGGAAAAGCCATGGCACAAATACTTGTGACAGCACTGTCAAAAGAGAACTGTGAGGTATTATGGAATTATATAGCAGGTCAACTAAATCTAGTGAAAATGTCATATTTCTACGTAACCCAGAATTATTCCCAGGTAACTCTAAATTTCGGGCAAAATAGCTTTAGTAGCCCAAGGACAGTTCTGTTAAGAATTGGGGTGTGGGCCATTGGAAACGAAAGTACAGAGATCCTGGAGTAGGACACAAAGAAACATAGTCAGAAAACTAATTTAAAGATCTCAGCAGAGCACTGACAGTGTCTGCTACAGAGAGCAAGCAGGATTTTTAGATTTTTTAAAATATGGATTATATAAGTGGGTGGTTATTTACATTGCTGAATCAGGAAAAAATAGGAAAAAAGGTGTGTTGGGCAAAAATATGTGGATGAGATAGTAATTATATCTTAGACTGGTTAAGTTTGAAGTCTTTGTGTAATACCATTCAAAACATTCAGTAAGCAGTTTATAGTTATATGTAAGTCTAAATCTCAAAAGAGGAAATCTGAATAAGTAATTATAGCAGGGTTGCAGGATACAAAGTTAATATACAAAAGCCAATTGCTTTCTGATATACCAAAAACGAACAAGGGGGATTTGAAATTAAAACTACAATACCAGCAAGTTATTTTGTAAATAGCAACAAAATTATCCTAAAGTTTGTATGGAGAAGCAAAACATACGGAATAGCCAACACGATATTGAAAAATTAGGACAAAGTTGAAGGAATGACACTACCAGATTTCCAGATTTAGCGTAAAGTCACAGCAGTCAAGGTAGTGTTAGTCAAGGAATGGAAACGTAGATAATTGGAGCAAAATACAGAGCCCAGAAATAAATCCACATAAAGATAATCACCTGACCTTTGACAAAGAAGCAAAGGCAATACAATGGAGAAAAGATAGATTTTTCAACAACTGGTACAGGATCAAGCGGACAGCCACATTAAGAAAATGAATCTAAACACAGACCTTACCTCCTTCAAGAAAATTAACTCAAAGTGTATTACAGACCTAAATAAATAAATAAATAAATAAATAAACCTGTAAAACTCCTAGAAGATCACATAAGCAAAAAACCTGGATGACCTTGGGTTTGGTGATGACTTTTTAGATGTGACACCAAAGGTGTTAATACAGGCTTATCCAACCTGTGGCCCATGGGCAATAGGCAGCCCAGGAGAGCTTTGGCTGCAGCCCAGCACAAATTCCTAAACTTTATTAAAACATTATGAGATTTTTTGTGGTTTTTTGTTTGATCATCAGCTATTGTTAGTGTATTTTATGTGTGGCTCAAGACAGTTCGTCTTCCCATGTGACCCAGGGAAGCCAAAAGATTGGGCATCCTTGCATTAATCCATGACCCCAAAAAATGAGAAGCTGGACTTTATTAAAAACTAAAATTTTCTACTCTGTGAAAGACACTGCCAAGCTAATAAAGACAAGCCACACTCTGATGGAAAATATTTACAAAAGACCTACCTGATTAACGACTAGTATTTGCAATATAGAAAAACATTCTTAAAACTCAACAGTAAGAAAACAACTTGATTAAAATGTAGGCCAAACACCTTAATAGATACCTCACCAAAGAAGATATAAAGATGGCAAATAAGCATATGAAAAGATACTCCAGATCATATGTCATCAGGGAAATGTAAATAAAAACAAAATGAGATACTACCATATACTTATTAGAACGGCCAAAATCAGAACACTGACAACACCGAATGCTAGTGAGGATGTGCAGAAACAGTTGCTTTGATTCATTGCTTATAGGAAAACAAAATGGTACAACCAATTTTATGTCCAACAGGACAGTTTGGCAGTTTCTTACAAAAGTAAGTGTACTGTTACCGTAACATCCAGCAATGGTACTTCTTGGTATTTACCTCCAAAAGTTGAAAACGTATGCCCACACAAAAACCTGCACGCAATATTTACAGTGTTATTTATAATTGTCAAAACATAAAAGCAACCTAGATGTTCTTCAGTAAGAGAATGGATAAATAAACTGTGGCACATGCAGAGAATGGCATGTTATTCAGTGCTATAAAGATATGATCTATCAAGCCAGGAAAACACATAGAGGAAACATAAATGCATATTACTAATTTAAAGAGGGCAAACTGTAAAGGCTACATACTACATGATTCCAACTATATGGCAACCTGGGAAAAGCAAATCTATGAATACAGTAAAAAGATCAGTGAGTGCCAAGTGTTGGTGGGAAGTATGGGAAGGATGAATAGGTTGAGCACAGAGAAATGTTAGGGCAGTGGAACTACTCTGTATAATACTATAGTGGTAAATATATGTCATTATACATTTGCAGAAACCTATACAATGTACAATATCAAGAGTGACCTCTGTTGTAAACTATGGACTCTGGATGATGATGTGTCATTGTAGGTTCATGAATTGTAACAAAGGTACCACTTTGGTGGAGGCTGTTAATCATTGAGGAGCTATGTATGTGTGTTGACACGGGTATACGTTTCAGAGTTGATCTATAAAGATAGTGACTGAAAACTACAGGGTGAATAAGATTGTCTAGGGAGGGTGAGTCATATGTAATAAGAAGTGTTGAGTAATTCCAACATTAAGTGACTAAGTAAGGATAAAAGAAATTACAAAGGGGACTGAAAAGGAGCATCAGAGAGTAGGAAAATCACAGGAGGCTGGTCCCTGAGAAAGTAGACAGAACCTAAATGATACAGGACTCCAAATAAAATATGGACTTAAAATTACTTATCGGATTAATAACAGTATATTATTTTGGACCATTTTGAGCATAGTTCTAGTGAGTAAGTGCTGATATATAGAAGACAATAAGTAGAGAAGAAAATAAGTAGAGAAGAAAACGTCATAATCAGAGTGGGTTCAGTAGTAAATGAGAGTTAAGAAAATTAAAAAAAAATTGAAGCCCATATTCTAAAATAAATTATACCAAGTTTAAAATTATGTACTTTAAGGACAAATAGTTGCATCATATGGAATAAAATCTATAGGCACTCTTTAATTAGGAATAACTAAGATAGAGTTCCTGAATTCATCCTGATCTAAGACCAGATATCATCATCTTTCTTTTGTTATCTCGTTTTCATATTACTAAACATAGTTCATGTTTCTGCAGTCCCCATTTTCTGGAATCACCAAAGGTAAGGCTAATTTAACTAGTTCTTTGTTTTTCTGATTATAGTTTTCATCACTTTACTACTAGACTTTCTACCTCTACCTCACTGTGTTGTTAGCATATGCTTTTCTCTTATTCTCACATTTACCTATATTCCTAAACACTAATGCACAAATCCAGGCAAGCAGGAACTGAAAATGAAATATGTTCTTTATGATACAGTTTCTTTTAAGTACAAACACTCTCCCACATGGCAGAAAAGGGAAGCGGTAGATGGAAAAGGATATTGTAGATTTCTGTAGACTCAGATGAGAAAAAGTAATCTTCTGGTTAGAGTACAATGTTTAAAAAAAAAAAAAAAAAAAAAAACTATCCCAAAACCCAGATGCATTTATTGCATTTTGCTGAATTATATCACAAATTTTTTTTTTTCTGAAAAGTAATAGTCTGTGCTCAAGAATGAGATTTGTCTGAAAACCTTGAATCTATGCTTTTAAACTGTATTATGTCCATTAATGTAAATTGCATTTACGAGCTTACATTCATTTAGTGGTTTGCTACTCATTTTGTGATTAACATTTTCAACAAACAGGAAAAGAGACACTGCTTGCAGGCAGGCAGGTAGCAACCCTGTGATATGATGGCTCAATTTCAAACCAGTGTCATGCTTACCAAAAGCAGGGATAGAGAACCATAGTCAGAAGTAATTCCAATAATAAGATAATAAATAGAAATAAAACACAATTTTATTTCATGCAAGACTTTTTTAAACTGCTATTTTATATATGGGAAATGATACTATGAGACATTCTTTAGTTATAAAAAAAGATGACGCTTTTAAAATCATCATAATTGTGAACGGTTTTGTACCCTTACTCCCCTAGTACAGTACGTAGTTGAGCAGCCCACCCTTTCCTTCCTTCCTTTTTCACTTCCTTCATTTCTTTCTTTCCTTCCTTCTTCCTGTTTCTTTTTTTTTCTTTTCTTTTTTTTTGAGACAGTCTTGCTCTGTTGTCCAGGCTGGAGTGCAGTGGCACAATCTCAGCTCACTGCAACCTCCATCTCCTGGGTTCAAGCTCTTCTGCCTCAGCCGTCTGAGTAGCTGGGACTACAGGCATGTGCCGCCACACCTGGCTAATTTTTGTATTTTTAGAAGAGACGAGGTTTCACTATGTTGACCAGGCTGGTCTCGAATTCCTGACCTCATGGTCTGCCTGCCTCGGCCTCCTAAAGTGCTGGGATTACATGTGTGAGCCACTGTGCCTGGCCTCCTTTTTCTTTATTTATCTGCTTCTATCTTTCCCCACCTCTCTCCTTCTCTCATATCTCCCTCCTTTTTTCTCTTTCTTTCCACTTTTCTTTCCCTTTCCTTCCTCTTGCCCTCCTCCTTTCCTTCCTGCCTTCCTCCCTCCCTCCTTACCTCCCTTCCTCCCTTCTTTCCTTCCTGCCTTCCTGCTTTCTTTACTTCCTTGTTTCCTTCTTCCACCATTATCTTTTTTCATTATGGAAGTCTGCTAATTTCTGAATACCTACTATGGACTGGGAGTTTGCATTCCCCCAAATTTTGTATGTTGAAGTCCTCATCCCCAGTGTGTTTTGGAAGTGAGGCCTTCGGGAGGTAAATAGGATTAGATTAGATTATGAAAGTGAAGCCCTTATGATTAGATTAATGCCCTTATCAAAAGAAGAAGAAATCTGAGATCACTCTATCTACATGGACCAAGGAAAGGCCATGCCAGTGAGTACACAGTAAGAAGATGGCTGTCTACAAGTCAGACGGGCCTTCACAAGAACCCAAATTTGCTAGCAACTTGATCTTGGACCTCCCAGCCTCCAGAACTGTGAGAAATACATGTCAGTAATTTACCCAGTTATTAATACCCAGTCTACGGTATGAATATTTTATTATAGCAGCACAAGCAGACAAAGACACCATTTTCATAATATTGAAGGTTACTAAATTAAATATGTGACCAGAACAAGTATGAACCACTTTATAGATGGGTAAAGTTTTTTTATTCCTTAAAATAGAATATAGGCAATAGCCATGATAAATATAATACAAATATTATAGGGGTAATATTTTTATTATTAGCATGAGAAATTGAGATTGCTAAAACACCATTGTAGTCTTGGCTTTCAGTCTATTGAGTAGATGTCATGTTGATGGCAATCAAAAACTTTATTGACAGATGTCTACTCCTTCGGGTAGAACAGCCAAAGGGTCTCCCTTTGGTGAGACATATTAAATATTTTGGGCCAGTAGATTGCACTGATAATTTTCTCTGTAAGTTGAAACAAGCTATATTCCCCTTTCTAGAAATAATATTTGTCACATCGCAATAATAAAATATATTAACATGGTCATCAATTATTCATCATTTTCTATGTAACAATAATTATTCTAAGAGTTTCCATATATTCTAAAAATAACCAGACCCATCTCACAAACATTTATGCAAAGGGTTTTTTTCTTCTTGAAATTACAAGCATATATAGTACAATTTCTTCTAACTGGAGAGTGAATATGTTTATAGATTTCTAGGATCTGTAATCATTACATAAGAGAAACTTAAAAGAAAATCAAATTCCCTTGATCAGGTTTAAGGTCTTATTTACTTATTTCAAAAATGTCAGTATAACTCTACTCAGGTTTCACTGTGGTAGGCTCTAAAGCTAATTTAAGCATCAGATGTTTGTATGAAGTGCTCACTTATTTAATATAACAGTGTAAATAGGGTCTTTTGCTTTGGTAGCAGGGACAGATTCATGAACTCTGCACTTGAATTGATCTCTGAAGCTCCATGTAATCCATAATACCTTGATAGAGCCATCAATAGTTCAAAAATATTTTATCAATGAATTTCATAGAATGCTTTTAGGAATGAACGCAAAGATCAACTAAATACAGATGTAGGTTAAGAACTCCAGCCATGTGTTGGTTGGATAATACATAGCTGCAAAATTATTTATATCAGGCATATGGAAGTATAATCCTAGGAAAATGGAATAAAATAAAAGAAACTTCATTTTTTAGTGTTTTGGCATAAAAAATTCCCATGTTTTGTTTAATAGATTGAAAATTTAGCATTTCACGTTTTCTCTTAAAAATCAAATCAATAATTTTTTTCCAAGAAACATTGCCAGTGACCACTATAGCAATAATAAAATAAAGTTTTAGAAACATAGAGTTAATTTCAAATATAACCCAGGAAAGGCAGATTTTACAAACTACAGATTGGACATATTAGACTGGATGTCTAGTATTTGCTGATTTGACTTCTGTATTCATTTCCACAAGTTCTAAAAATAGAGCAAAATGTTCTTTGGGATGTCATTCATCCCTATTCTTAGCCATGCTCTTTGGACACAATTTATTCACTCATTTAAGAATTACTGAGTGATTTACAGGTGCCGGGCAGTGTTATACAATCAGAAGATATAGAAATGAATGGTCGATGAAAAAAAGCCCTATCTCTTTCCCCAAGGGTGATAAGAGCTTGCAAGGTGAAAGGTGATGCTTGATGGAGTATATGAGTAAGAGAGGTTCTTGCACTGGAGTTTAAAGTGTTGAGGTGTAAAGACTGGAGCTTCATCAGCCATCTTACAACCATGTAAGGAGCTAGCCCAGCAATAAGGAAAATATGGAAGAAGATAGAGCTAAAACATTCAAGTGAAAACAGACAAACCAAAAAAGAAAAACTTATGGCATTTTCTGATATTCTTAATTAAGCTGTGGCTAAAGCTGGAATTATTCTTGAAGATATGTGAGTCAGGAAATTTCATTTTTAGGCTATTAAAAACTAGGTTTTCTAACACTTGTAAGTGAAAGAATCTTAATTTCTGCAGAAACAATGTTTTAAAATTTTAAGATAAAGATGAAAATGTTGATCAACATCTTGTTGATGTCTGAGTTAATGAGAAAAGTTAATCTATATTATTTGTGTTAATATCTATAATAATATAAAAATAACATTATTCATGGAATAATTGTATATTTAGAAATCAACTATATTTCGTTTTCATTTTCACATGTGAAATTGAGTGAAAAGCATTGGAAATTTCTTTTGACTATCTATAAGCAAGAGGAACAATTTGTGAAACTAGAATTTAACCACTCAAAATTATAATAAACTTCAGTGTTTAAACTCCTATTACGTTGTACAATTTCCAATTATTCATTCTAAATCTGTGGTTTGTGTTGGCAAAATTAAAACTCTTAAAAACTTAAAAGTGATCCATCTTTCCATATCTTTGCACTTAGAATAAAATAGAGAGATTCAAAATATACCTGTAAAATATTGTCGCCTAAATTAACTACTTTTAGATACATACACATTGTTAAACCCTTGATTTAATATTAAGTTCTACAATTCTCTGTCCTGCCTATAGTCTAAAGCTCACCTGTATGTTAGTGCCTCATTACATCCCTTGCAGATCCAAACAAAAGCTGACCACATATTCAAGATGTATTCTGTCTGCTGTACCTAGTACATCTACTATGAACTACTTAAAATTGTACACTCGGATTCTCAGAATATTTTTTATCATTTATGCCCCTCCCCCAAAATTGGATCATATATTACTGTGTATTTATAACTCTGTTGACCTTTATATCTTGAATTGAAAATTGCAGAATTCAGAAACATTGAATTACACATAAAATGGGACCAGTGGTGAAATTGTGATTACAAAATTTTCCGACATACTGTTGTTTCCATTTACAACATAAGGTTCACTGAATAAATGTTCTGAATGCTTACCATAATATTTGCATCTTGCTTATAACAAATTGCTAACCGGTAAGTTTATGGGGTACCATATGGGTCTCAGTTCTTTAGTTGGCGGCAGTTAAACAAATCCTACATTTTTACACATAAATAAATGCTTGAGAGAGAAACTACCCATTTTATGAAATCATATGTCCAGTTGGATGTAGGTCAGGGAGGACTTGCTAGTGTGTTAGTAGCCATAAAAACCTGCCCCAGGCTAATTACTATTTAGTTGCAGGGGTTGGTTCGGCTAGCTATGCATACGTTATAGCCCATATGTACAAACCTTCCCATTTGTAGGAAGACCAGATGGCCCCTCCCTAAGCACGAACCTTTCCTGCTACGTGGATTAACTATGAAAGATTTAAATTGCTTGCTTTAAAAAAAAATTGACTTTAGTGCCCATATTTTTGGTAGTTATTAGAGACTTTTAATTCAGAAAGAGCAGCAAATGCTATTTGTTCGTGCAGAATTTTTGCTAGTGATTCATTGTTTTCACTTTGAGATATACATGAAACAATTATTCTTACTATTTCACGGATTTTTTTCATATATTATAGATTAACTTGTTTGAACTGGGCACTATGAAAGGGGGTTATATATACTGATGATTAATGTTTACTATTTTAAACAGTTTGAGAGATATATATATAGGAGTTCATGTCTCCCAAAACATAATTTGAAATTATAGTTAATTTCTGTAGAAGAGTAAAATATCAAAATTTCTCTAAAAACAGGATTTATAAAATCATTATTGTTAGAAATAATATATCTGGAAAAATATTTCAGGTATAAAAGTAGATAAATACATATTATCAATTTTTGAAGCAAAAATTATACTCACTGTATCAATTCTATGGCAAAATCAACATGAAAAGAACATATTATTGGCTTATTTCTTGCCGTTAAATTTGAATACAACAAAATATTAATCACATAAAATATGAATTTTTATGAACAAAATTTTATTCATATAAAATAATCTGAATTAATGTTTTTCAAAGTCTTGTGTCAGAGGTATTCATCTTAATTAGTATATAGTTAATTATAAATTTGATGTTCTTATGGTCAAATGACTTATTATTAACTAAATCTGAAAGCCTATAATTAAAGTAAATCCACAAGGATGTCCTATAATATATAATTACTGAAACGTCAGCATCCTCAGAATCTTCCACATTGAATACTCAAAATTAATTGCAAACAAATATAATTTTTTAAAATTTCTACGGGGAAAGCAGTCAAACAATTCAATTATCCTATCCAAAGTGGGTCACCAAGCTAAAGAAAATAAAACTCTAAATGTAAAATTCTAGTTAAAATTTGTATGTTTATCAAAATTCTATCAATTCTATCATTAAGATTTTAAATTATTAGATATGATGGTCCACTATTACTCATTAAATATTTTTATATATAGTTCAGGAAATACATGACGAGTTGACAGAAGTAGGCTTCAGACGATCAGTAATAGTTCAGGAAATACAAATAAAAATTAATTAATTCTGATAGCTACAAAGAGCTTTGTTGATGGGCTTGGAATATAAAATGTATAGATTTCAAAGTGGTGTATGAAAATATGGGCATTAGAGGAATAAAAGAAGATGGAGGAAAGACAGCTCCCAAATTTACAAATAAGACACATCTAGAAACTTGTAGTAATTGTGTAATAATCTGTTATGAGAGTTGAAGTACCTCATGAACTTCAAGGAACCATTTACTTTCGTGACATTATTTTCTGTTAATCAGCAAGGTTTCTATTTCTTGAGTATCATTTTAGATAATAGACTAATGAAATACTACAACCTTCTATAAATGAATGATTTTGCTGTAAAAATAATATAAAAGCAATCATATGTTCATGAATCAGGTATTGAAAATACTACATGTAAAAAAGAATCCCTATATTTTTTGTAATATTATTAAAATTTATTTACCGAGAATTGTGTCCCTAAGTCAGCTAAGGCAGATAATGAAGTTGTCATTGTAAATGTAAATATTTCTTTATCTTTTTGATGATGAAAATATTGTTGTTTCATAATATATAATTATAATTTGATTAATAAATTTAATCAGTATTTTAATACCCTCACATTAAAACTAGAAAAATAATTAAATTTTTGAAATAATTTTATTTACTCATATATCACAGGAGGACCATTTTACACCAGCAATTTTCACATCATAACATGTCTTATGTTAGAAATAATAACAACCAGAATTCACTTGTTTTTCATTAGCAGCACTATTGACATTTTGGGCAATAATTTGTGGGAGGAGTGCTCCTGCACATTGTAAAACGTTTAGCAGCGTTCATAACTTCTAACCACTAGCAGTCAGTAGCACTTTGCCAGTTGTGACAACCAAGTGTCTTGACATTGCCAAATGTCCCCTGAAAGACAAAATTAATGCCACTTGAGCACTGTGCTAACCATAGGTGATAAACAAAATTTTATATATTTCATGCTAAAAGAAAGAAGTCAAAATATAATAATATATGTAAAAAATATTTTATGAGGTTTTTTTTCTTGTAAATTTAAGTTCCTAACAGATTCTGGATATTAGACCTTGGTCAGATGCATAGTTTGCAAAAATTTTCTCTGCCCTATAGGTTATCCATTTATTCTGTTGATAGTTTCTTTTGATGTGCAAAAACTCTTTTGTTTAATTAGAATCCACTCATCAATTTTTGCTTTTGTTCCAATTGCTTTTGGTATCTTCATCATGAAATCTTTGCACATGCCTATGTCCTAAATGGTATTGCCTAGGTTGTCTTCCAGGGTTTTCATAGTTTGGGATTTTACATTTAAGTCTTTAATCTATCTTGAGTTAGTTTTTGTATATAGTGTAAGGAAGGAGTCCAGTTTCAATCTTCCGCATGTGGCTAGCCAGTTATCTCAGTGCCATTCATTGAATAGGGAATCCTTCACCCATTGCTTATTTTTGTCAGGTTTTGATCTTTGTTAAATATCAGGTAGTTGTAGATATGTGGTGTTATTTCTGCATTCTCTACTCTATTCCATTGGTGTATGTGCCTATTTTTGTACTAGTACCATGTTGTTTTGGTTACTGTAGCCTTGTAGTATAGTTTGAAGTCAGGTAGCATGATGCCTGCAGCTTTGTTCTTTTTGCTTAGGCTTGCCTTGGATATTCAGGCTTATTTTTGGTTCCATATGAGTTTTAAGATAGTTTTTTTTAGTTCTCTGATGAAAGTCAGTGGTAGTTTAATGGGAGTAGCATTGCATCTATACATTGCTTTGGGCAGTATGGCTATTTTAACGATATTCTTCCTATCCATGAGCATGAAATGTTTTTTCCATTTATTTGTGTCATCTCTGATTTCTTTCAGCAGTGGTTTGTAGCTCTCCTTGTAGAGATCTTTTGCCTCCTGATTTAGCTGTATTCCTAGGTATTTTATTCTTTTGTGGCAATTGTGAATGGGAGTTTATTCATGATCTGGCTTTCCTCTTGCCTGTTGTTGGTGCATAGGTATGCTCATGATTTTTCCACATTGCTTTTGTATCCTGAGACTTTGATGAAGTTACTTATCAGCTTAAGAAGCTTTTGGGCTCAGACAATGGGGTTTTCTAGATAAAAGATAATGTCACTTGCAGCAGGGATAGTTTGAATTCTTTTCTTCCTATTTGTATGCCTTTGTTTCTTTCTTTTGCCTGATTGCCCTGGCCAGAACTTCCAATACTAAAGGAATAGGAGTGGTGAGAGAGGGCATCCTTGTCTTGTGCTGGTTTTCAGGGGGAATTCTTGAACAGACACTTTTCAAAAGAAGACATACATGTGGCCAACAATCATGTGAAAAAAGATCATATCACTTATCACTAGAGAAATGCAAATCAAAATCACAATGAGATACCATCTAACACCAGTCAGAATGGCTACTATTAAAAAGTAAACAAATAACAATTGCTGGCAAGGTTGTGGAGAAAAAAGAACACTTTCACACTGTTGGTGGGAGGGTAAATTAGTTTAACCATTGTGGAAGACAGTGTGGCAATTCCTCAAAGACCTAAAGACAGAAATACCATTTGGCCCAGCAATCACATTACTGGGTATATACCCAAAGGAATATAAACCATTCTATTCTAAAGTTCCATGCATATGTATGTTCACTGCAGCACTGTCCACAATAGCAAAGGCATGGAACCAACGTAAATACCCATCAGTGATAGACTGGATAAAGAAAATGTGTTATGTATACACCAGAGAATACTAGGCAGCCATGAAAAAGAACAAGATTATGTCCTTTGCAGGGACATGGATGGAGTTGGAGACCATGATCCTTCGTAAACTAACACAGACACAGAAAACTAAATACCGCATGTTCTCACTTTTAAGTGGGAGCTAAATGATGAGAAAAACAGACACATAGAGAGAAACAACACACAGTGGGGTCTTTCAGAGGCTAGAGGGTGGGAGGAAGGAGAGGATGAGGAAAAACACTTAATGGGTACTAGGTTTAATACCTGGGCAATGAAGTAATCTGTACCACAAACCCCCATGACACAAGTTTACCTATGTAACAAATCTGCACTTGTACCCCAAACTTAAAATAAAAGTTAAAAAAAAAATAACACTTTATAAAATAGAAAGAGAAATCTGGTACATTTCTATTTTATAATAAAGCAGGACACAAACATTTTTGTTCACAATATGTTCTCAAGAACACAAAGTTCTTAAATCATAAAAAGGCACATTTATTATACTACGTTAATTAAGACAGAAAAGAGAAATTTCAAAAATTGCTTACACACAACTTGACTACTAGTAGAAACTAAAATTGTATTTTGGTTCATGGCACTAATATTCAAGTTGTAATTCAAGTGCCATGAATTAGTTCATGGCACTAATATTCAAGTCAAAAGTGGCTCTTTTATCTTAAGACTTTAGTATTTTGCATTTTAAATGCCATAAGCACACCCTATGGAATCAGTAATGGGATACAGATAATGGAAATCAAACAAAGAAAACCCACAAAATCACCCTGCACCAAGTTGTTTTACTTTTTTAAGATTCTTAACTCCGAACCAGTTTTATTTAGTTGCAGAAGGTGAAAAACACAATTATTAGAGATAATAACCCCACAGATACAAATATCTGCAAACGCTCAAGTCTCTTATATAAAATGGCACAGTTATTGCACAAGACCTATGCGCACCTTCCCATATGCTTTGTCATCTCTAAATTACTTCTAGTACCTAATACAACGTAAATGCTATGTAAGTAGTTGTTTCATGGTATTCTTTAGGGAATAATGATAAGAAAAATGTCTGTGCACGTTTAGTACAGATACAACCCTGCATTTAAAAAAAAGTTTGCAATCTGCAGTTGGTTGAATCTGTGGGTGCAACACCCACAGATGTGGAGAGCTGAATAGATTTGATTTAGGGACAGTAACATGAAATACAAAAGACGAAGAGAGATTTTCTTATTTTTTCTTTTAGACTTTCATTCTGTCACCCAGACTAGAGTGCAGTAGTGTGATCTTGGCTCACTGCAACTCCCACCTCCTGGGTTCAAGCGACTCTCCTGCCTCAGCCTCCCAAGTAGCTGGGATTACAGGTGCATGCCACCATGCCAGGCTAATTTTTGTATTTTTAGTAGAGACGGAATTTCACAGTGTTGGCCAGGCTGGTCTTAAAGTCCTGACCTCAGGTGATCTGTCGCCTTGGCCTCCCAAAGTGCTGGGATTGCAGGCATGAGCCACTGCACCTGGCCCTATATTTTCTAAATTTTAATCTATCTTTGATCTTTCCCAGTCTTTACAATAATTAATAGAAAACTTTCCATAATAAATTTATAGTACCTTTAAGACAGACACCAGGCTGAGCCAGGTGGCTCACGCCTGTAATCCCAGCACTTTGGGAGGCCGAGGTGGGTGGATCACGAGGTCAGGAGATTGAGACCATCCTGGCTAACATGGTGAAACCCCGTCTCCAACAAAAATAAAAAAAAATTAGCTGGGCGTGGTAGTCCCAGCTACTCAGAAGGCTGAGACAGGAGAATGGCGTGAATCAGGAAGGCGGAGCTTGCAGTGAGCCAAGATCATGCCACTGCACTCCAGCTTGGGCAACAGAGCAAGACTCCATCTCAAAATAAATAAATAAATAAATAAATAAATAAATAAATAAAGGCACCAAAGTTCAATAATAACCTTTATTATTTGGTATATATGGATTAGTGACCTGAAGTTTATAATATGAAAAACATATGAATGACTTTCTATTAATATTTTTAGATTTAAAACTTTTCATATTTTTGACATTTAGTTTTCACTATCTACATGATTATTTTCTTTAAAAGTATCTCATAATTTCCACTCAATGTAATAATTTCCATTCAATGTGCAGACCTTTTAAGATTACCACCTGCAGAGAACAATCATAAAATTGAAACAGCAAAGAAAGTTAACTTTCAGAATCACCAGAAATGAATTAGAAATCAATAACAATAAGATAACCATAAATCCCAAAATATTTGAAAATTAAACATCACACTTCTAAAAATGTAGTAGCTGAAAATGGAATGATATGAAAATTTTAAAAGATGGGAACAAAATAATAATGGAGATACAGCACATAGAAATTTTTGAGACACAGCTAAAGAAGTACCTAGAGGACAAGACATATTGTTACATGAAATAAAATAATAAGAACAATTTAAAATCAATGATTGAAACTCTTCCTTAAGAAAATAGAAAAGAATCTAAGTTCAAAGTAAGTAAAAGAAAGAAAATAATAAAGATGAGTATAATTCAATGAGATTAAAAATGTTAAAAATAAAGAAAATCAATGAACCCTAAAGCAGGCTCTTAGAAAAGACTAATAAAATGTATATGCCTGTAGGTAGATTGCCAAGAATACAGGAGGAAGTATAAATTACTAATATCAGGACAAAATGAGTGGTCATATTACAGATTCTACAGACTTTAGTATCAAAATGAAGGAATATAAACCAACTTTATTGCAATGAATTATACAGCAAAATTAAAATTGATAAATTTCTTGAAACACACAAATTACCAAATATGACCAATAAAAAATTTAAAATTTGAAAACTCCTTTCCCAATTAAGGAAATTGAAAGTATAGTTTTCACAAAGAAAAGGCTATATAGATTAACAGGTGAATTCTATCAAACTTTTAAGGGAGAGCATTACCAATACAAACACCTCCCACCTCAAAAAAATAAACTATGATTAGGAAACATGGTACAACAATATTTACAAGGCTGGTATATCCTTATACTAAAATCAGGCAATTAACAAGAGAAGAGAACTATAAATCCCTCATAATCACAGATGTGAAAATCACTTTGAAATTTAAGCCAATTTAAGTCAATGATATATGTAAAAGGTAATACATAATAAACAAGTGGATTCATTCTATCAATGCAAGGCTGCTTTAAAATCCAAGATATCAAACAATGTGATTCATCACATAATAAAATAAAAGAGAAAAGAGAAAAACCCTAAGAGGACTTTAAAATATGCAAATAAATATTTTAATAAAAGTCTCTGCCCATTCATATTTTAAAATGAAAGTAAGGATAATAAAATAACTTCTCAGCAAAATAGGAATATAAGGATAGAAGGAAAACATCTTAATCTGATGAAGGATGTTGATAGAAAGTAAAAATCCCATAAAACCATAGATAAAATTACACTCTTCTCCTAATGGTATACCTAAGACCAGAGAGAAAACAACAATAATGGTTATTTACCTCTCCTCAACATTATACTAGTGATCCTAGCCAGTGAAATAAGACAAGCAAAAGAAATAAGAGGTAAAAAGTTTGTAGTGCAAAGAATATCACTGTTCATATTTGCAGGCAACATGATTACGTACATACAAACATTAAGGAATGAGGAATCTACATAAAATCTTCTTGGCTAATGAGTCAATTTAGTAAGCTCACGGAATATAAGTTCAGTATGCAAAAATTAGTTCTATGTTAATACTAACAATGACAATTAGAAAAAGAAATTTAACAATCCCATTAAAAATGAAAATAAAATACATAGAAACAAATGTACCCAAAGTTGTGTAAGATGTGTACACTGAAAACTATAAAATATTATAAAGTAAAATAGAAGACTAAATAGATATATGTTTATGGCCCTTAAAACTAATTTGTGTTATGCATTTATTTTCTAGATCAACAATGGTATTTTTAAAGAGATATCTACAATTACCTGATAGTTAAGATATTTAATAGATCTTTCACACTTCACACCATCAACATGAATCTGATATTGGGAAGCACTGAAATAACCTTCTAACCTAAAAAAAAAAAAATCTATCTCTACCTCCTTCAACTAATCCTGTTTGATATATCTTAGTAATGTATTTGGGTCACTTAATATGCATGTGTCCGGAAAGGGATCATCTCCTCTCAGCTGCTTTCTGTGTAAGCATCAAGAAAAAGAGGGAAAAAAGTTATCTGTATTTATTTTTTAAATTAGTAATTTCACCCTGTTATTTTCTGGGAATAATGAATCTTTTTTCTCCCTAACACTAACTCTAGGCCAGCCTAGTTGGTTACATGCTATGGGTGGAATTCCAGTAAAAAGCGGATTGGATTAAAATTTGCTCTTACTGGATTGTTATGGTGCTACATCATAAGGATAATGACCACTTGGTTGAGAGCACTATTCTCTAAATCCTTCTACAGTGACATTTGTGGACCAAAGTTGGGGACAAAATGGATCTCTGTAAGTTACTTAAGAATGCCTTTCTCCCTCTTGAATCAGAACGTTTTCAGTAAAAATTCTAAGTGTAAATAGGAGACGATTATTTAAAAAGGTAAAATTATGCATATCAAAATGGAATGTCAACTTCATATAGGTACAGGAAGAACAATAAGCTAGGTATCTGGAGAGGAGAATCTGGCATTAATAATCTTGGTCATTAGGAACCATCGGTAGCCTTTCTCATGAAGGAAAATAACCTTGCGCACCACTCCAAACTGTTACAAGCTGAAATTTAACTGACACCTGGATTTGCTATCCATCTACAGAGATGCTATCCATCTAGATCAGAGATCTAGAATCTGATCCTCATTCCCCTTAAAACTACAGAGGAGTCTATTGGGAACAACACAAAATGGCCCCGTTTTTACGAAACATCTTTTCTCACAAGCACCTATCCCAAACTTCCGGATATCTTCCTTACCTATATTCTCAATTATTTTTTGAGGAAAATGAAGGCCACCTTGCTGGTGGTGTGGACAAGCAGGACAGATTGGAGTGACTCCAGAAACTACTGCTAGACAATTATTTGAACTGAACTGGCAATTTGAGTACATACCAGCCATCCTGGAGGCCATATTAGAGGCAGTCATCCTATGCCCTACAACTGATGTAAGTCCGACTTAGGAGCACTCATCAATACTTTCTTCTGCCCCTGAGATTAAATGTCTTCCATAGAATCTAGGCATAAACTTGCATCCATCCTGAAAACACCTTAGGAATGTTCATAAAATAGCTTCTATGTATTTAAGGAGACATCATGAATGGATTATGCACTCAGATGACTGTGCAGATATCTCCAAAATAAGGCCTGCCTTGGTTACTCAGGAGAGTGCTAGAGCAAAGGAGCCTCTCAGAAGATAACACACTGCTTATTTATGCATGTCCTTTTGGGAGTTTTCCCTACTATAGGAATTATGCAATTAGAAAAGATAGTATAAAATTTGTTCCTGATTTTAGTTGAAGTGATTAATGATGCTACTGTAGTTATGGAGGCCATTTAGGTTGCATTATCTTACTGGCAATGGTTGTTACAGATAGTAGAATTTGACCAATATTCCTGTTTTCAGGCCAAGGCGGTGTTTCTGGATTTGTTAACACACCTTGCTATACTAGGATTAATGCCTCAAGCCAAGTGGAAAAGTTGATACAGAAACATAAGCACAAAGCCACCTGGTTTTCTAAGAGAGTCAAAAGTGTTATGGAATTTGGGTTGGGTCCAGAAACCTAAGATCTGCAATTGTATTACAGTCATATAGGTTGGCCTCATCCTGTTTATGAGCCTTGACAGACTTGTAGTTTGCTTAACAGTAACCATACTTAAATAAAAATAATACAGTGATTAAATAGCCTTGACCCAGCTGTGGTCTGTCCAGCGAAATTTTTCAGAAGCTGAAATGGCATGGAAATGGTAGCTAAATATTATTGGTAGAAAATTCTTCACATGTATCCCTTGTTTCTGCACATTTTGTGAGCGGAGGTACTGACAGATATTGTTCTTTTAAAAAATGTGCATATAATGAATAAGTTTGAAAGATCTAGATAGTGTCTCCTGAGCAGAGAGCAGGTTTACTTACTCATATGGTTTTGCGGTGTCCCCGCCCAAATCTCATCTTGAATTGTAATCCCCATAATCCCCATATGATGACAGAGGGAACTGGTGGGAGGTGATTGAATCATGTGGATAGTCTCCCCCATGCTGTTCTCATGATAGTAAGTGAGTTCTCACGAGATCTGATGGTTTATAAGTGTTTGGCAGGTCCCCTCTCTCACACTCTCTCTCTCACCTGCCACCATGTAAGACATGCCTGCTTCCCCTTCTGCCATGATCGTAAGTTCCCTGAGGCTTCCCCAGCCATGCAGAGCTGTGAGTCAATTAAACCTCTTTCTTCATCAGTGAAGCCATTCGGTACTGGGTTTTTCTTTTTTGGGAGACTTTTTATTATTGTTTCAATCTCAACACTCATTAGACCACTTGATTTGTGGCCTAACTCATTTTTGTTTTGTTTTGTTTAGGTTTTCTATTTTTCTAAAATAGAATAACAAAACAAGCCAAAAATGAATTCAATATTGGTAGGTTTTTATGTGCCCAGGAGCTTATCCATTTCCTCTAGGTTTTTCAGTTTGGTTGTATATAATTGTTTATAACAGTCTCTAATGATTCTTTGTATTACTGTGGTTTCAATTGTAATGCCTCCTTTTTCATTTCTAATTTTGAGTACTTTCCCTTTCTTTCTTAGTCTAGCTAAGGTTTTTATTCTGTTTTTTTCAACAATCAACTTTTATTTCATTGATTTTATGTTTGTTTTTTGTATCAATTTTATTTCTGCTCTCATCAGTATTATGTATTTTCTACTAATTTTGTGTTTCATTTGTTTTTTATTTTCTAGTTTCCTGGGGTGAACCGTTAGGTTGTTTATTTGAAATCTTTCTGCATTTTCTGTACGCATTTATCTCTTTTAACTTCTCTCATAATACTTCTTTTGCTGTGTCTCATAGGTTTTGGCGTTCTGTGTTTCTCTTTTGTTTTTCAAAAAAATATTTAATTTACTTCTTGATTTCTTCTTTGACCCACTGGTCATTCAGAGTATTTGGTTTAATTTCCAGATGTTTGTAAAGTTTCCAAAGTTTCTCTTGGTTATTCATTTTTAGTCTTATTCCATTATAGTCAGAAAAAAATACTAGATATGATTTTTAATTTTTAAAATTTGTTGAGACTTGATTTGTGGCTGAATGTAGGGTCTATCCTGAATAATGTTCAATTTGCTGATTAGAAGAATGTGTATTCTAGAGCAGCTGGGTGAAGTATTTTGCTAATGTTTGTTGGGTCTATTTTGTCTATATTTCTGTTTAAATATAATATTTCTTTGTTCATTTCTTGTTTCTATGATCTGGCCAGTGCTGAGAGTGGGGTGTTGAAGTTCTCAGCTGTTATTGTATTGGAATCTATCTCTTTGTTTTAATTGATTATTATTTGCTTTATATATCTAGGTGTTCCAGTGTTTGGTGTGTGTGTGTGTGTGTATACAATTTATATATATGTAAATATATATAATTATTATATATTTTTGCTAAATTGATACATTTATTATTATATAATGATGTTCCTTGTTTCTTTTTACAGTTTTTAACTTGAAGTCTATTTTATCTCATGTAAATAGAACTAACCCTGCTCATTTTAAATTTATGTTTATGTGGAATAGCTTTTTCCATTTTGTCTCTTTAAGTCTATGTTTGTCTTTCTAGGTAAAGTGAGTTTCTTGTAGGCATATAGTTGGATCTAGTTTTTTAATTCATTCAGTAAGCCTAACTGTTAAATGAGGAAAATAATTCATGCACATTCAAGGTTATTATTAATAGGTGAGGATTTACTGCTGTAGTTTTAAAAAAATGTCTTCTTGTTGTTTTCAGTATCTTTTTATCTTTCCTCCTTTTATTGCTTCTCTTTGTGGTTTGGTGGTTTTCTGTCATAATTACATTTGCATCATTTCTCTTTCTCATTTGTGTATTTGCTCTACTAATGAGTTTTGTATTTTTACATGTTTAAATTGGGATAGGTATCTTTCATTTGCTTTTAGATCTAAGACTCCCTTAAGCATTTATTGTAAGATTAGTCTAGTGGTGATGAATACCCTCAGATTTTGCTTTTCTGGAAAAGACTATTTCTCCTTCATTTCTGAAGTGTAGTTTTGCTGAGACTAGTAATCTTGGTAGGCCTTTTTTTTTTTTTTTTAAATCCTTTTAGCGCTTTTAATATATTTTCCCTTTCTCTCCTGGACAGTAAGGTTTCTGCTAAGGAATGTACTGTCGATCTAGTGAGTATTTTCTTATGTGTTATTTGATGCTTTTCTTATGCTTTTAGAATTCTGTCTTTTTCCTTGACAGTTTGACTATAATGTGCATTGGAAAGGACCTTTTTTCTGTTGAATCTATTTGGGATCTTTGAGATTTCTGGATCTAGGTGTCTATATTTCTCCCAAGACTTTGGAATTTTTCAGCTATTATCTCATTAAATAATTTTTTTATGCTTTTTCCATCTTTTCTTTTTCTGAACCTTTCATAATACTAGTATTTGCTAGCTTAATGATGCCCCGTAAGTTCTGAACACTTTTCTTTTATTCATTTTTTCGTTATTTATTGTTTTTTGGCTACTGGAGTATTTCAGAATACTTGCCTTCAAGGTGAGAAATTTTTCTTCTTGATCTAGACTATTGTGGAAGATCACTATTATATTTTAAAATTTCATTCATTGAATTATTCAGCTGCAAGATTTCTGTTTGTTTCCTTTTTATGTCTATCTCTGTTGAATCTCATTCAGACAATGAATTGTGTTCCTGATTTCAGTGAATTATCTATCTATACTCTCTTATATCTTGCTGAGTTTTCTTAAGATTATTATTTTGAATTTATTTTAAGCATTTCATAATTATTTTCTTTAGGGTCTACTACTGATGAATTATTGTGTTCTTTTGGGGTGCTGTTTCCTTGCTTTTTCGTATTTCTTGTGTCACAACATTAAAATCTTTGCATCTGGTGAAACAGTTGCTTCTTTCAATTTTATGAAACAGCCTTTGCAGGGAAATACTTTTTCCTATATGTGATCTATAGTGTCAGTTGGGTGAGTTCCTTAAGATTTGGTTCTATGTGGATTCAGTAGTGTAATCTTTGTGTAATTTTTTCATCTGTAATCAGTGTCAGTGATACTTGCAAGTGCCTTAGTGGACTAGACCGAAGGTGTTTATGGAGGCAGTGGTGTGACTTTTCCAGAGATGAAGTCACTGGTAGTAGGTGCCTAACAGGCCAGTTCTTGAGCCCTAGGCGGTGTGTGCATGTTGCTAAATGACTCCACTAGCTAATCATGTAGGTTTGCCGGTGGTGGTGGTGGATGCCAGGAAGCCAGCTCCAAGGCCTTGGAAAGCACACATTTCAGGTTTTATGGTTTTGAAGGCAGCTCTCTGCTATGTTAAATCACCTGATTTAGGGGGCACAGCGTGTTGCACGGGCTGAGGTACAAGAAATGTAGCTATACTGCTGGATCCAGCTGGAGTCATGGTGTTGCAGCTTATTGGGTGCACATGGTGAGATGATGGCTGGGTCGCACAGATACCGAGATGCAGGGGCTACTAGCCCCGAGGACAGCATGCTTTTCAGCAGTGGCTCCGTTTTCCAAATGATACCTTGCTACAGCAGCTTGGGTCCTGGGGCGGAAGGGGAGCCAGCGGTTTTCTGTCTGGGGCAATTCATCACATGGACTCCAGGTGGCCCCCTATATAGTAAGCTCAGGGCTCTTGAAAATTGTAAGACTCTTCTGTAGTTATTGCAGGCATCTGTAGTAGTATTAATAATTAGTCATGGGGACTGCTGGAGATCTCCCACTTACCTATTTACCACAATGAGGAGTCCCTAATGGCTCTGGGCCAGACTGCTGGAGATCTCCCACTTACCTATTTACCACAATGAGGAGTCCCTAATGGCTCTGGGCCAGTCTTTGCTTTTCTCTCTATGATGCCACCCTAAGTTTCCATGTTTCAGAGTCTGTCACTTCTTTGCAAAATTCCAAACAATGTCTCTCTTAAACACTCCATTCAAATTGAAGTTATCTATTTGTTGTTTGGTTTGATCTTTGTGAAGAAGAGCATTGAACACTTCTAATTAGCCATCTTGATGATAACTATTCTGTTCATTGTGTTTTGAAGAATAAAGTTCTTTGTCTCTGACCCAGAGTCTCATATCTTCTGCCATCATCAATAAAATTGTAGAAGCGTATTAGCTTTCAAGTGGAGTAAAATCTTTGACACTTCAGTTTTTGATACAATGTTGAAAAAAAAGTGCTTAAAGTAGATATTTTTCTTGTTCCTGATATTAGGGAAAACAGATTTAGTATTTTATTGTTTGTTATTATAATATCTACAGTATTTTTTCTTTCTTTTTTTTTTTTTGAGACGGAGTCTCGCTCTGTCGCCCAGGCTGGAGTGCAGTGGCCGGATCTCAGCTCACTGCAAGCTCCGCTTCCCGGGTTTACGCCATTCTCCTGCCTCAGCCTCCCCAGTAGCTGGGACTACAGGCGCCCGCCACCTCGCCTGGCTAATTTTTTGTATTTTTTTTTTTTTTTTTGTAGAGACAGGGTTTCACCGTGTTAGTTAGCCAGGATAGTCTCGATCTCCTGACCTCGTGATCCGCCAGTCTCGGCCTCCCAAAGTGCTGGGATTACAGGCTTGAGCCACTGCGCCCGGCCAGTATTTTTTCATAGATGACCTTTTTATCAAGTTGAGAAAGCTTCTTTTCATACCAGCTTTGCTGGATTTGTATGGAAAATGTCTTAGGGATTTTTGTCAAATGCTTTTGCTATGTCTGTGAAGATGATTGTCATTTTTTAGTCTTTTAGTAGGAAGAATTTCGTTGACTGATTTTTAAATGCTATCACCCATGCATTAATGAGATAATCTCCCACTTATTTATATGTTATCCTTTTTCTTTTCTTTTCTTTTTTTTTTTTTTTTTTGAGATGGAGTTTTCTCTTGTTGTCCTGGCTGGGGTGCAATGGTGCGATCTTGGCTCACCGCAAACTCCACCTCCTAGGTTCCAGCAATTCCCTTGCCTCAGCCTGCCGAGTAGCTGGGATTACAGGCATGAGCCACCGCACCCGACTAATTTTGTATTTTTAGTAGAGACAGGGTTTCTCCATGTTGCTCAGGGTGGTCTCAAACTCCCAGCCTCAGGTGATCCCCTCTCGTCGGCCTCCCAAAGTGCTGGGATTACAGACGTGAGCCACCGCACCCGGCCTTTATCCTTTTTCTATATTATTGAGTTTAATTTGCTAAATCACTGTCAAGGTTATTTTACGTCTAGGTTCATAAGGGAATATATATATATATATATTTTAATTTTAGTACTCTTGGTTTTGGCATCAGGATAATTAGGACCTTATAGAATAATTTGGGATATATCCCCTCCAATTTAATCTGGAAGAATTTGTGTATAATTGGTATTATTTCTTCTTTTATTGTTTCATAGAAAATTCTTTAATATTTAAATCTCTTTTTTTCCCATATAATCATTTAAAGTCATTTCTTTTTTCTAAACTGTAGGTGCATTCTTCAATTAGAGATACATTGTGTTTTCTTTATCAGTCAATATAAAGTATTTTCTTATTCTCTTGGGACATTCACCATGGAATATTTAGAAGACTGTTCCATAAATCTGGGATTTTTCAGACATTTTCCCTTACCTTTTTTAAAAATTTCATTATGATAAGTGAATATACTTTATATATTTTCAATTTTTCTAAATTTTTGAGACTTATTTTATGTACGGTTATATAATGTATCTTAGTAAATGTTTCATGTAAACTTGGAAAACATGAGTATTCTATTACTTTTGAGTGTAGTACTTTGATTATGTCAATTAGATCAAGTTATATTATAATGCTATCTAGGTGTTTATAATTTTAGTAATCTTCTTTCTACTTAAAAAAAAAAATCCAGAGAGAGAGATGTTTCAATTCTCCAAATCTGATTGTGATTTATCTATTTCTCTTTTAATTTCTATTTATTTTTGCACTATTTTTAGAGCTCAGTTGTTTAATATATACACTTTTAGAATGATCTCTTTCAAAGCATTGACTATCATTATGAAATTTTCCTCCTTATCTTTGGTAATATCTCTTTTTCTGACATTTATTTAGATGTCAATATAATTATTCCACATTTTTTGTGAGCAAATATTGTATAATAAAATATTTTTATTCTTTTTCTCTTAATTTATTTTTGTCAAGAGTCAAGCCAAGTTTCTTGTAGGCAGCATGTAATTGGACCTTACTTTCTATTCAGTTTAACGATTTATTTCTTTTAATTTTTTTGTTTTGACTCTATTAATATAACATCAATCTGTTTCATTTAAATATCTCATCTTGCTGTTTCTCATCTGTTTTTCTCATCTGTTTTTGTAAATTTTCCCCTTTTAAAATTATTAATATTTTTATGCATTTTATTTTATATCTTCTATTGGCTTATTTGCTATCTCTACTTGTTCTTGTTTTGTTTGCTTGTTTTGTTTAATGGATACTGTTGGGATTATAACATATACTTTTAATTTATGAGAGTACATCTTTAAATAGCATTATACAAGTTCACATATCACCTTACACTATACTGAAATTTCCCCATCTCATCATTTATGCTGTCATTTTAATACTTTTTACTGTTTCATTCTTTATAAATCCTGCAAAATGTTACCACTATATTTTGCTTTGCACAGTTAATTATCCTTTAAATAATTTAAAAATGATTTCAGATATGCCACATTAATCCTATTTTCACCATTTCCAGGACTTTTCTTTCTTTGTGTAAATTTAATTTTCCACTAGTATTACTACTTCCACTTCTTTTAGTGTGTCGTATCATTTAAGACTGAATCATTCATTACTCCAGCCTTCCTTTTAAAAAGCTTTCAGTTTCCTTTATTTTTGAAAGATATTTTGGCTAGAGATGCAATTGTAGATTTACATTATTTTTTCAGCATTGTTGATATTGTCTTCTTGTTTGCATAATTTCTGTTGAGAAAATTGCTGAAATTCATAAATATACATATATATTTTTCTTTGGGTGTGCTTATAAGTTTTCAATTAAATATTGGTTTTCAGCAATTTTTTTATAATACATTTTGGTATTTTGTTGTTGTTTATTCTGCTTGGGGTTTGCTGAGCTTCTTAGGTATATGGGTTTTCAAACAATTTGGCAATTGTATCATCAAATACGTGATCCTTAGCCCTTTTCTAAAATACATATTACACTTTGGTGCAATTGCTTAAATTGTTCACAGTTGATAGATTTTTTTTTTCCTAGTCTTTTTGCTCTCCCTTCTTTATTTAAAACAGTTTCTAACATTAATTCTTTAACTTCATTCATCGTTATTTCTGCAATATCTAATCTATTCTTGTCTGTCAACTGAAGTGATCACTTCAGAGTTTGTGTTTTTTAATCTCTTGAAGTTTAAATATTTGGTCTTTAATTTTTCATCACATATTTTGTTTTCTTTACATTATTGAAGGTCTTTAAAATTGTTAGTTTAATGTTTTTTATTTAATATTTATAATTTCATCATCTGTTATTTCTAAGCCATTATACCTTCCAATTAACAGTGCACAAGAGTTCCAGTTTCTCCACCTCCACACCAATATTTATTTTCTCTTTCTTTGTTTTAATAGTAGCTATTTTAATAACTGTGAGATGGTATCTTGTGGTATTGATTTGTGTTTCCCTAATGATTAGTGATATTGAGCATATTTTCTTGTGTCAAAAAGACTATATGTATATCCCTTTTGGTGCTTGCTTCGGCAGCACATATACTAAAATCGTATATCACCTTTGGAGAAATGTCATTCAAGTCCTTTGTTCTTTGTTTAACTGGGTTGTTTCATTTTTCATTGTTGAATTTTAGAAATTCTCTAAATATTCTAGATATTGTTTCCTTATTGGATACATGGTTTGCAAATATTTTCTCCCATTCTGTAGGCTATCTCTTCAGTCTGTTGATAGATGTGTTCTTTGATATACAAAAGTAGCTTTTAAAACTTTTGTTTTCTTTTGTTGCCTGTGCCTTGGGTGTTGTGATTAAGAAATCACTGCCACATCTAATATCATAAATATTTTTTCTGTGTTTTTTTCTAGGATTTTTAGTTTTACCTTTTACATTTAAATGTTTAATACATTTCTAGTTAATTTTGTATATGGTTGCAGGTAAGGATTCAACTTAATTTTTTGAAAATAATATTCAATTTTCTAGCACCGTTAGCTGAAAAAACTGGCCTTTCACCCATGGAATGGTCTTAGCATTCTTGTTAAAAATCCTTTGACCGTATTATGTGAGGACTTATTTCTGGGTTCTTTATTCTAATCCATTAGTCCATCTGTCTGTAATGCTGGTATCACTGTTTTAATCGTTTTGAATTAAAGAACATTGTTGGGATATTGATAGGGATTTCATTGTATCTGTAGATAACTGGGTAGTATTGACATCTTAACAATATTAAGCCTTACAATCTATGAAAAAGTGCTATATTTCCAGTTTTTATTTAAAAAAATTTTTTCAGCCGTGTTTTGTAGTTTTTATTATACAAGTCTTTCACGTCCTTGGCTATCCCTAAGTATTGCATTCTTTTTAAGGTGATTATGAATGAAATTGTTTTCCTAATTTTCTGTTTAGATTTTTAGTGTTAGTGTGTAGAAATGCCATTGATTTGGGCTTTGTACTCTGCTTTGCTGAATTCATTTCTTTGTTCTAATGGATTTTTTGTGCAATATTTAGGGTTTTCTACATATTATAGTATCTGTGAATAAAAATAATTTTACTTCTTTAATTTGTATGACTTTTATTTCTTTTCGTTGCATTATTGGTCTAGCTAGGTCTTTCAGTATATGTTAAGTAGAAATGATGAAAGCAGGCATCCTTGCCTTGCTCTTGATTTTAGAGAAAATGATTTGGTCTTCAATCATTGAGTATGAGGATCACTGTGGGTTGTTTATACATAGACCTTATTATATGGATGTAATTGCCATCTGTTCCTAGATTGTTGAGAGGTTTTATGATGAAAGCATTTTGATTTTTTTCCTGTGTAAACTAAGAAAGCTGTGTGTTTTTCCCATTCATCCTGTTAATCTGATATATTCGAATAATTGATTTTTCAATGTTGAATCATCTGGCATTCCAGGAATAAATCATTCTTGGTTATAACGTATAATTGCTTTAATATGCTGCTGAATTTGGTTTTTTAGTATCTTATTGAGGAATTTTGCATCAATGTTAATGTGGTATATTAGCCTGTTTTTGTGTTTGTTTGTGTGTTTGTTTCTTTACTTGCAGTGTTCTTGTCTGGCTCTCATATGTAAATAGTGTTGGCCTCATGGAATGAATTACTAAGTATTTCCTTCTTTTTAATTTTTAAATATTTGACAGGATTCATGAGTTAAATTATCAGAACTGTTCATTTTTTAAAATTACAGATTGAATCTCCCTGTTAGGTATGTCTATTTAGATTTTCAATTTCTTCATTGTTCATTTTTTTAAAATTACAGATTCAATCTCCCTGTTAGGTATGTCTGTTTAGGTTTTCTATTTCTTCATGGCTCAGTTTTTGTAGGTTTCGTACATGTAGAAGTTTGTCTAATTTGTCTAAGTTATCCAATATTTTATCATAAGTTGTTTATGGTACTCTTTCATAATACTTTTTTATTTCAGTAGAGTTTGTAGTGATTTTTACAATTTTTTTTTGAGTCGGAGTCTTGTTCTGTTGCCCAGGCTGGACTGCAGTGGCGTAATCTCGGCTCACTGCAAGCTCCGCCTCCTGGGTTCATGCCATTCTCCAAGTAGCTGGGACTACAGGCACCCGCCAAGACGCCCGGCTAATTTTTTGTATTTTTAGTAGCAATGGGGTTTCACTGTGTTAGCCAGGATGGTCTCGATCTCCTGACCTCGTGATCCACCCACCTTGGCCTCACAAAGTGCTGGGGTTACAGGCATAAGCCACCACGCTGGGCCCCAATTTTTACAATTTTAATATTTTATTTTACATATTTCTATTTCTAATTTTAGTAATAGACTGCCTTCAATTTTTTTTCTATCTTCTATTTAATTTATGTTTTCTCTAATCATTTTTATCTCATTTTTTTTTTTTGCTAGCTTTGGATTATTTTATTATTATCCTAGTTCCTTAAGTTGTAACATTAGGTTGTTTGTCGGCAATCTCTCTCTTTTTTAAATGTAAGCATGTATAGCTATAAATTTCCCCTTTAGCACTGGTTGTGTTGCATCTCGTAAATTTTGGTATGTTGTTTTCATTATCATTCATCTAAATTTTTATCATTTCTCTTGTTACTTATTTTATCCATATCATTCATCTAAATATTTTCTCATTTCTCTTGTTATTTATTTTATCCATTGATTGTTTAAACATTTATGGCTTAATTTCCCTAAACATGTAAATTTTCCATTTTTTCCTCTGTTATTCATTTCTAATTTCATCCTATAGTTGTCAAAGTAGATAGTTTGCACAACATTAATCTTTTAAAATCTATAAAGGCCAGGTGCGGTGGCTCACACCTATAATTCCGACCCTTTGGGAGGCTGAGGTGGGCGGATTATTTGAGGTCAGGAGTTTGAAACCAACCTGAGCAATATGGCAAAACACTGTCTTTATTAAAAATACAAAAATTGGTTTGATGTGGTGGCTCAAGCCTGTAATCCCAGCTACTACAGTGGCTGAGGCAGGAGAATCACTATAACCATGAGGCAGAGATTGAAATGAGTCAAGATTGTGCCACTGCACTCCAGCCTGAGTGACAGACTCTGTCTTTTTTGTGATTCTTTCTCAAATAAATAAATAAATAAAATCCATAGAGACTGAATTTTTGGTCTAATATCTGATCAGAAAATACACCTTATGCACCTGAAAAGAATGTGTTTTCTGTTGCTATTCGGCAGAGTGTTTGTGTATGTCTCTACATCTTAGGTATAGTTCATTTATTGAGTTATTCATCTGTATTATTATTCTGTCCATGATAGAGGGTGAGTATTGAAGTCTTTGACTATTATTATTAGAACTATTTATTAGAATGGTTTGTTTCTCCGTTCAAATTTTTTTCAATTATTCTTCATATATTTTGATGGTCTGTTATTAGTTATGTATGTGTGTATAATTTTTCTATTTTCCTGCTGTATTAAATCTTTTATTAACATATAATATCCTTTTTAGTCTCTTGTAGCTTTTTAAATTTAAAGCCTACTCTGTCTGATATTAGCATGACCACCCCTACTCACCTTTGGTTCCTATGGCATGAAATAATTTTTTACATCCTTCCACTTTAATGTATTGAATTAATAAATGAATCACTTATAGACACCATATATAGTAGCGTCTAGTGATTATGTTTAAAAAAAATCAATTCTATCAGCTTTCTTTTGATTGGAGAGTTGAATCTATTTCTATTCAAAGTAATTACTGATAAGAAAGGTCTTGCTGCTGTTATTGTGCTGTTTGTTTCTTGTATGTTATATAGCTTTTTGTCCTGCATCTTCTGCATTACTATCTTCTTTTGTGTTTGTTTGATTGATTTTTCATAGCAAAAGACTTTAATTTCCTTCTCATTGCCTTTTGTGTATGTTGTATAAGGATTTTTTTTTTGTGGTTGCCATGGAGACATTTATTATCATAAAGTTAAAGCACTCTAATTTGAATGTATACCAATTTAACTTCAATAACATACAAATTTTCTTCTGCTTCACAGCCCTTTCCTCACCCCTTTGAGTTATTAATGTCACAATATTACATCCTCATATACTGTGTGTCCAGAAACAGAAACTGCCATTTTTAGTGCATTACTCTCTTAAATTATGTGGAAAACAAAATGTGGTATTGAAAACCAAAGGTAAAATAATACTAGCTTTTAGACTAATAGTTTTTAAAATGTATTAGTCTCTTAAATCACATACCAAAAAGATTGAGTTATAAACCATTGTTAAAGTAATATTAGCTTTTGTAATTTCCTATGCATTTGCCTTTACTGAGATCTTTATTTCTTCACATGACTGAGTTACTGTTTAGCGTTATTTTTATTTAAACCTTCAGTAATCCCTTTAGCATTTCTCGCAGGACACATCTAGTGGTAACAAACTTCTTTAGCTAAATTCTATAGCTGTTTTCTTTAGCAAACTTTCTTAGTGGTTTTTCTTTTGTCAATTTCTAAAGACAGTTTTTCTGGATATAAGATTCTTTGTCCATAGGGTTTTTTGTTTCAGCACTTTGAAAATATTAGCCCACTCCCTTTCATCCTCCAAAATTTCTGGTGATAAATCTGCTGATAATCTCATTGAAAATCCTTTGTTTGTTATTAAGTCATTCATCTTCTTGCTTTCAAGGCTCTCTCTCTCTCTTTTTTTTGTCTTTCAACAGTTTGATTGCAATGTGTCTCCATGTGGTTCTCTGTATTCATTCTACCTAGAGTTAATTAAGTTTCTTGAATGTTTATATTCATGTCTTTCATCAAACTTGCAAAGTTTTTAAGCATTATTTCTTTAAATAATCTCGCCACTACTTCTCTCTGTTTCTCTTTTCTGTAACTACTATATTGTGGATGTTTGTCCATTTCATGATGTCCTCAGCTGGCTTAGGTATTGTTCACTTTTATTCTGTTATTTTTCTTTCTGTTCTTAAGACTATATTTCCAATTGTCCTATTTTCAAGTTCACTGATTCTTTCTTCTGCTCATATATGCCCTTGAATCCCTCTAGTGAATTTTTCATTTCAGTACTTCTACATTTCAGCTCTGAAATTTCTCTTTGATTTTTTTAAGTTTTCCAATATTTTTATCTATATTTTCATTTTGTTCATACATCATTTTCTTTACTTTCTCTGAATTATCCTTTAGACCTTTGAGCATCTTTAAGACTTTATTTTAAAGTCTATCTTGTAGTTCTGCCAGCTGGTCTTTCTAAGGTACAGTTTCTGTAGGTTTGTATTTTTCCCTTGAATGGGCCTTAGTTTCTCATTTTTTTTGCATGCTCTGTAATATTTTTGATAAAAATAGTACATTCCATCTAATAATGTAACTCTGGTAGTCAGATTTTTTCCCCTTTCTCATGTTTTTTGTTTGGTTTTGTTTTCGTTGTATTATGTTTTTATTGTTATCGACTGTCTTTATACTGAGGATCAACCTGAAGTGTAAACCTGAAATCTTCTGAGGTGTTTTCTGAGCCTGCACCTTTCCCTGGACATGCATGGAGACCTTCTAATTTTCCCTATATGCTGTTTTTCTTTTAATATCCTAGTATTAAATGACTGATCCCCAAAAGAAGAAAAGAGAAACAAAAAACTGAAAAAGAGTAGATAATGCATTAGCCTTTCAAATCCCTGAAAATTACTTCAGCTTAAGGGGAGAAGCTTATAACAAGGGTATGGGGTACAAAATGGCTGCCTGCTTCTGCATCTGTACCTCCACGATCAGAAACATGAGGTTAGAATACAGACATGAGGTTAGAATCACTGATACATGGAGGGCAGAATACTTATCGCCCACTGTATTAGTCAGAATTAGTTTTATATATAATTATGTAATATATATGCAATATTACATATATAATATATAGTATATGTTAAAGTAATATATTATGGTGTTTGTATGTGTGTGTGTGTGTGTATATATACACACATATATATATAATCTGTCTATCTATCTATCTATATAATTGGCTCACAGTTATAGAGTCTGACAAGTCCTAACATCTGAAGGGTGAGTCAGCAAGTTCAAGACCCAGGAAGGTCCAGTGTTTTACTTTGAAGACGGTAAGACAGGTACAATTCTTTCTCACTGGAGTAGCATCAGCCTTTCTGTTGTACTTAAGCCCTAATCTTATTGAATAAGACTCACCCACATTAAAGAGGGAAATCTGCTTTACTTATTTTACCAGCTTAATTGTTAATCTAATTCCAAATATTCCATAGAAGCACACAGAATAATGCTGGACCAAATATTTGAATACTCCATGACCCATCCACTTGACGCATAATATTAACCATCACACTCACCTTGGTTCCTGCTAACTGTGTGAAAATTGCTCTGGAACACATGTAGGGCTGTCTGCCAAGAGGTTGGAGGGTGAGGAATGCAAAGCTGCTGCTGAGAAAGGAGTTGAATTTAACCAAAAGTAATGGAGATTTACCATTTAAGTCTTCCTCTGGAAGTTGCAAAGCTTCATTAGACTCCAGAGTCTAATCAGACAGCTTCTGGCCATGCAGTTGTTATCTAAGTGGAGAGAGATTACTGGCACCTTCAATTCCACTATATTCACAGAATCGTCTCTTATTTCTACTATTTTTTAACTTGATATTGTATGTAATGTGATATGATTTGTCTGTGTCCCTACCCAAATCTTATCTTGAATTATAGCTTCCATAATCCCCACGTTTTGTGGGAGGGACCCAGTGGTAGGTAATTGAATCACGGTGGAGGGTTTTTCCCATGCTATTCTCGTGATAGTAAATAATTCTCATGAGATCTGATAGTTTTCTAAAGTGCAGTTCCCCTGCAAACGCTGTCTTGCCTGTTGCCACATAAGATGTGCCTTTGCTCCTCCTTCACCTTCTGCCATGATTGTGAGGCCTCCCCAGCTATGTGGATCTGTGAGTCCATTAAACCTCTTTTTCTTTATAAATTACCCAGTCTCAGGTATTTCTTCAGATGAAAATAAAAATGGACTAATACATAATGAATATTACATTGTTATGCATTCAGATTTTGTCTTTCTTTGTATAACATTGAATTTTCTTTTTTAGAAAATAAGTTACTTGTTGGCCAACTTATTCCTTTAAAATAATTTTTGGTTTTTAAGCATTTTTGGTCGTTATTGTAGTAGTATTGGTTTTTAAGCATTTTTAGATCAATACTGTAATAGTATTAATTCTGATTCTAGCTTAGTTGTGCTACTAAGACATGGTCCACCATGAATTTCTGCAAATTTACTTATGTATTCAGATATTGCTACAATTGGCTTTTGGAAAAGAAACCCGGAGGACATAATTTTACCAATATATTCTCATAGGAATTACTGGAGGGAATGAGATAAAGATACTTTTGAAATAAAGATTTCACAAAGCAGTGGAAATGCAGAACATTAAAAGGAATAACAAAATCTTAACAGTAATTTTATGTCTTCTTTACAACTTCTTTTCGTATTACCTATCATTTATAATTTGATGCTGCATGGTTGATGATTAGCTCAGATCTATGTTTCAAGTTGCGGGTTTGTTTAATTTGTTTGTTTTTAATTTTAAGAACTATTATAAACTTAATTACGTGCCCTCAGAATTCATCTTGAAGACTTACCCCTCATTATAACCGTATTCAGAGACAGGACTTGTGAGGGAGTAATGTTAAATGAGGTTAGAAGGTAGGTTTCTAACTCAATAAGGCTGGTGTCCTTATAAGAAGAGGAACTATGCACCAAGCCAACTTAATAGACATCTACAGAACTCTCCAACATAAATCAACAGAATATACATTCTTCTCGGCATCACATCGCACTTATTCCAAAATTGACCACTTAGTTGGAAGTAAAGCACTCCTCGGCAAATGTAAAAGAACAGAAATTATAACAAACTGTCTCTCAGACCACAGAACAATCAAACTGGAACTCAGGATTAATAAACTCACTCAAAACCACTCAACTACATGGAAACTGAACAACCTGCTCCTGAATGACTACTGGGTACATAAGGAAATGAAGACAGAAGTAAAGATGTTCTTTGAAACCAATGAGAACATAGATACAACATAGCAGAATCTCTGGGACACATTTAAAGCAGTGTGTAGAGGGAAATTTAGAGCACTAAATGCCCACAAGAGAAAGCAGAAAAGATCTGAAATTGACACCCTAACATCACAATTAAAAGAACTAGAGAAGCAAGAGAAAACACATTCAAAAGCTAGCAGAAGGCAAGAAATAACTAAGATCAGAGCAGAACTGAAGGAGATAGAGACAAAAAAAAATCCCTTCAAAAAAATCAATGAATCCAGGAGCTGTTTTTTTGAAAAGATCAACAAAATTGAAAGACCGCTAGCAAAACTAATAAAGAAGAAAAGAGAGAAGAATCACATAGACACAATAAAAAATGACAAAGGCAATATTACCACTGACCCCACAGAAATACAAACTACCATCAGAGAATACTATAAACACTTCTATGCAAATAAACTAGAAAACCTAGAGGAAATGGATAAATTCCTGGACATGTACACTCTCCCAAGACTAAACCAGGAAGAAGTTGAATCCCTGAATAGACCAATTACAGGCTCTGAAATTGAGGCAATAATTAAGAGCCTATCAACCAAAAAAGGTCCAAGACCAGACAGATTCACAGCTGAATTCTACCAGAGGTACAAGGAGGAGCTAGTACCATTCCTTCTGAGACTATTCCAATCAATAGAATAAGAGGGAATCCTCCCTAACTCATTTTATGAGGCCAACATCATCCTGATACCAAAGCCTGGCAGAGACACAACAAAAAAGAGAATTTTAGACCAATATCCCTGAAGAACATCGATGCAAAAATCCTCAATAAAATACTGGCAAATGAATCCATCAGCACATCAAAAAGCTTATCCACCATGATCGAGTGGGCTTCATCCCTGGGATGCAAGGCTGGTTCAACATACACAAATCAATAAACGTAATCCATCATGTAAATAGAACAAAAGACAAAAACCATATGATTATCTCAATAGATGCAGAAAAGGCCTTCAACAAAACTCAACAGCCCTTCATGCTAAAAACTCTCAATAAACTAGGTATTGATGGGACATATCTCAAAATAATAAGAGCTATTTATGACAAACTCACAGCTAATATCATACTCAATGGGCAAAAAGTGGAAGCATTCCCTTTGAAAACTGGCGCAAGACACGGATGCCCTCTCTCACCACTCCTATTCAACATAGTGTTGGAAGTTCTGGCCAGAGCAATCAGGCAAGAAAAATAAATAAAGGTTATTCAATTAGGAAAAGAGGAAGTCAAATTGTCCCTGTTTGCAGTTGACATGATTGTATATTTAGAAAACCCCATCATCTCAGCCCAAAATCTCCTTAAGCTGATAAGCAACTTCAGCAAAGTCTCAGGATACAAAATCAATGTGCAAAAATCACAAGCATTCTTATACACCAATAACAGACTGCCAAATCATGAGTGAACTCCCATTCACAATTGCTTCAAAGAGAATAAAATACCTAGGAATACAACTTACAAGGGATGTGAAGGACCTCTTCAAGAACTACAAACCACTGCTCAATGAAATAAAAGAGGACACAAACAAATGGAAGAACATTCCATGCTCATGGATAGGAAGAATCAATATCGTGAAAATGGCCATACTGCCCAAGGTAATTTATAGATTCAATGCCATCCTCATTAAGCTACCAATGACTTTCTTCACAGAATTGGAAAAAAACTACTTTAAAGTTCATATGGAACCAAAAAAGAGCCTGCATTGCCAAGACAATCCTAAGCCAAAAGAACAAAGCTAGAGGCATCATGCTACCTGACTTCAAACTATACTACAGTAACCAAAACAGCATGGTACTGATACCAAAATAGAGACATAGAACAATGGACAAAACAGAGTCCTCAGTAATAATACCACACATCTACAACCATCTGATCTTTGACAAACCTGACAAAAACAAGAAATGGGGAAAGGATTCCCTATTTAATAAATGGTGCTGGGAAAACTGGCTAGCCATAAGTAGAAAGCTGAAACTGGATCCCTTCCTTACACCTTACACAAAAATTAATTCAAGATTGACTAGAGACTTAAATGTTAGACCTAAAACCATAAAAACCCTAGAAGAAAACCTAGGTAATACTGTTCAGGACATAGGCATGGGCAAGGACTTCATGTCTAAAACACCAAAAGCAATGGCAACAAAAGCCAAAATTGACAAATGGGATCTAATTAAACTAAAGAGCTTCTGCACAGCAAAAGAAACTACCATCAGAGTGAACAGGCAGCCTACAGAATGGCAGAAAAATTTTACAATCTACTCCTCTGACAATGGGCTAATATACAGAACCCACAAAGAACTCAAACAAATTTACAAGAAAAAAACAAACAACCCCATCAAAAAGTGTGCAAAGGATATGAACAGACACTTCTGAAAAGAATACATCTATGCAGCCAACAAACACGTGAAAAAATGCTCATTATCACTCTCCATCAGAGAAGTGCAAATCAAAACCACAATGAGATACCATTTCACAACTGTTAGAATGAAGATCATTAAAAAGTCAGGAAACAACAGGTGCTGGAGAGGATGTGGAGAAATAGAAACACTTTTACACTGTTGGTGGGACTGTAAACTAGTTCAACCATTGTGGAAGACAGTGTGGCGATTCCTCAAGGATCTAGAACTAGAAATACCATTTGACCCGGTCATTCCATTACTGGGTATATACCCAAAGGATTATAAATCATGCTTCTATAAATATACATGCACATGTATGTTTATTGCCACACTATTTGCAATAGCAAAGACTTGGAACCAACCCAAATGTCCATCAATGGCAGACTGGATTAAGAAAATGTGGCACATATAGACCATGGAATACTATGCAGCCATAAAAAAGGATGAGTTCATGTCCTTTGTAGGTACATGGATGAAGCTGGAAACCATCATTCTCAGCAAACTGTCGCAAGAACAGAGAACCAAACACCGCATGTTCTCACTCACAGGTGGGAATTGAACAATGAGATCACTTGCACACAGGAAGGGAGACATCACACACCGGGGCCTTTTGTGGGCTGGGGGGAGGGGGGAGGGATAGCATTAGGAGATACACCTAATGTAAATGAGAAGTTAATGGGTGCAGCACACCAACATGGCAGATGTGTACATATGTAACAAACCTGCACGTTGTGCACATGTACCCTAGAACATAACGTATAATTAAAAAAAAGAGAGAGAAAAAAAGAAAAGCTAAAAAAAAAAAAAATAGAACACAATAAAATAACATTTTTTACTGTATTAAATCTAAACACTTTTTTTTGCTCTTAATGGTAAGACCTTTGTTAGTGAGCATGGGGTGAGGGAAAGCAGTCAGACGTGTTCGTTGTTGGGAAGAGTTAAACATTTTTCAGGATAATTTGGCAAATGCATATCAATACATTCAAACCATTTTCTTACCAATTAGCCTAGAAATCCCAATTGCAAGATTTTTATCCTAAGGTAAAAATTATGGATTCATTTTAAAAATTAAGAATATTAAGTATAATATGATCTGAAATCACAAAATTAGAAATCACATAAAAATCATATAATCATGTTTACCTAAATTATTGTACAACGAAATAATAAAATACTATAAAGTTATTTGAAAAAAAAAAAGAAGAAGAGGAAGAGAAACCAGAGGGCGTGCGCTCTCTCTGGACATAAACACAGAGAAAAGGTCATGTGATGACAGATGGGAGGTGCCATTTCAAAGCTGAAAAGAGAGGTCTCACCAGAAACCAACCATGTTGGCAATATAGTCTTAGATGGGCAGCACCTATAACTGCAATAAAGTAAATGTGTGTTGCTTAAGCTACCCATTCAGTAGTATTTTGTTATGGTAACCTGAGCAGACTAATAAACTATGTAATTTCTATGACTATTTTTTGCTTCTTTTTTAAATCATTCTAGTCTAATTTGACATTGTCCTGTGTTTTCTACATGATGTTTTGATCCCTTTTTATTGTTATTTCTATTCTTTGAAAATGTTATGATTCTTTTATCATTTTACTTTCTCTCATAATGGTTCATTTCTTTGTATACTTTATTGCCATGAGTTTATCTTGTGAAGATTTTGTTTTGGTTTTGGTTTTGGTTTAGGAAACCTGCATTCCTCGGGTTAGGAAGCACTCATTCTGGGAGGCTTCACTGTCCTTCCTGCTTTCTCTCTAGGCAGTATAAGTCTGTTGTAAATTTGGATCCCACACAGGAAGTGGACTAACCCGAGGGTTCTATTTTATTTCTTCATTTTTGCCTGTTTATATTTTCATGGTCAAAGGAAATTGACAGATATTTTTCTTTTAATTTTCCTAGTTCTCCTTTTATGAATAACATAGCTCTTCATACTTACCTGTTGAATGTAAATAGATCGAGTTCATAATCCTACAGGTTTACGACATAGATTTCCTCCTCATTAGAGATTTAGGATAAAATCCCTAAGGTCTGTATCTGGCTCTGACTAGATATAGAGGAACAATCTTCTAACTAAAGATTGTTTCTCATGTAATGCTTCTTAATGTCCAAAATGTGGAGAAAAATTTTAAGACACATTAAAATAGCCTTTATGTCTGTATCTCTGACCAGATAGAGACCTTAGGGATTTCATCCTAAATCCCTAATGAGGAGGAAATCTATTTCATAAACACAGAGCCATTGACTCCATTGAGCTGTTTTTGCTTCAGCATTGACTCATGGCATTAGTGAGATTCTGTTCAGTTTCTGAAAATTGTGGATTTCTAAGTATTTATTAGGGAGTAGAGTCCTCCATGTTAGTCCAATGTCCCTTATAGTGTAGAAATCTATTTAATCTCTTTAGGTCTATGTTTATAGATCTGGAAAATGGAGATAAGAACCCCTAATGTACTGGATGTTCATGAAAGCAGTTTATATTAACATATATTAATGACTTAGCATATTTCCTGGTGAATCATAAATATCCAGTAAATATGGATCATTAATATAATTCTAAAAAACATCTGTTTAAATTGTGACATATGAAGCTATCAAAACTCAGCATTTGAAGCAATTTGAAATTATTCACATTTTATATTTTTTCTAACAAAAGATTGTTTCTCATGTAATGTTTCTTAACATCCAAAATGTGGAGAAAAATTCTGAGACACATTAAAATCACCTTTATGTTATTAGTTTTTGCCTAATTTTTCTAACACATGTTGAATTTCCTGCAAGTGGCATTATGTTTTGGGCTACTGTCTGAGCTTTGCAATTTTGTACAAAGATTTCATTCAAAAAAGGGCTACAGTGTTCTATTCTGCTGGAAGCATTTTTCAGTAAATGTATTTTTAATTTTTCTTATACAACATTGATATCTAATTAATGGATTTTCAAATATTATAACTACAAGAGAGAGGCAGTTAGGTCTGAGGGCAAAGAACTTGTAATTTAGAACTTCTGATAGTTTTTGATAAGCCAGTTTAAGGTATCTGTAAATCTATGTATATATTATATTAGTTTTATTGATTAAAATCATTATAAATTATTTGAAGGATGAACACGGAGTCTTTGCTCTTAGAGGAATTAGAGAACGAAAGGAAGAAAGAACAGTGAAGAGAGAGAGAGAAAGAGAGAAAAGGTGAATCCATTGAGTTAAATTAGTAAATAATTAAGAGTGGTTAAAACAACAATGTTCACACATTTTTAATTTAAGACTGTTCGATCCTTTTAAAATTCATTTGAATCCACAATTATTTAAACTGTGAGCTGTGCACTGAAGAGAGAGTAAAACTATAGATTTTAAGATTGTAGCTGGAGGTAATATATAAATCCAATTGATCGGTCTGGCAGAGAATTGATGCCACAATTTGTACCCAGTGGCATTTTCTCTCTCTTACTCAACTGGCTTTAGAACATTATCAGAAAGTCAATATGATACGCCAATATAGTGATATACGTTCAGTGATAAGTCCCTTGTTCAGATTAAAACTTAGGCACTCACATTGTGGATAATAATGGACAGACAGCCTGACTCCATGTAACTCTGTGTCTCTCAGAGAGAACTTGACTTAACTCTACTGCAGGTTACCATACAGTTTTTAGTGTTCCCAAGAGACAGTCAAACCAGTAACAAAGGACGTCTGTCTCTTCAGGACAAAAAAAAAAATAGAGAGAAAGGATAATATATACCCGGAGCTGCAGTCTGACTGCAGAGCATTCTCGGGCAGCTTCCTGTCTCCAGCGGCCTTTCTTGATGTTCTGATCAAGTTACCTTTAAAATTCACTCTTGATTTCATGTTTTGATTCTCTTTCTCTTTTAATTTATTAATGCATTTACTACCTCAGCATTATCTTTACAGCTCATTCCCTTCCAAGCTTGCTCATTCCCATAAAACTATTGAGAAAGTTTTACTGTCTTTCAATTCCTTGTATTGTAATTTAATTCTGAAGGTTATTTTATGTCACAAAGGTTTTTATTCTCTTAACCGTGCAAAGCTCTGTGAGAGGATCCCTGTACCATGTATTTTATCTTCAGCAAATATATTCAACTTTCTGGCCAGTTTCAGGCAGAGTATTTAACTAATGTTCAGTACTATTATCAGAAGTTGTGATTTCATAAACTGTTATGCAGTACATTTATCACAGCTCCCATGTCAGCTTGGTTAAGGCAACATTTTACAGCATGCGGTGCTTATCAGGTCTACAATGAAGACGGCAATTATTTCTGCAATCAATTGTTGAGGCACAACTAGTCCAGATATTTATCTGTAATCATTCATTTAGGATTTCTTTAATTTTGGACATTAGACAGGCAACATAATGCTTAATTATAGAATAAAAATTTTATTCAGTTTACTGTGTAGTTAAGTTTTGCATAGTGACTCATTTGTACATTTCATTTTAAAACATGTGCTGAATGCCTTTTATGTAATCAGGCTCTTGCACTGTGTGCTAGAATGCAGCTGGGGAATGAAGACACATGGGATGTATGCCCACGTGTGGAAAACACTTAGTTCGCAAACATAAATAAATGAAGATGAGTGTTGTGGAGAATGGTAAGTGGGGATAAATGTATGGACTGGGATAGGGTAGAAAACATAGAGTGGTCATGAAAGACATCCCTGAAAAAGTGATATTTGAGTGGAGACACGAAGGAAGTAAAGATCTGAACTGTGTGGACATGCGGGAAAATGGCATTCCAGACAGAAAGAAAACCATCTACAAGTCCTGGAAGTTGGGGCACGGTGCAGGTTCAAGGAAGAGCAGGGAAACTCATGCATCAGGAAGAGAGGGGAAAGACGGGTGCATCTTTAGGTTCGACTCACCTGAGCTGTGGATTCTTGTGTAGATGATTTATTAAGAAGCTGATAAGGAGGAGGGGGAAGCAGCAAACCTAAACAAAAGTGCAAGTTCAGGTGAAATCAACGCCTCATCCTAATTCTTTGGGTGTTCTGTAATATAAATTACATTGCAAAGTCTGTACCGCTTTAAGGTAAGAGAGCTGGGCTTTCACACTTCTGCAGCAGTCAAGCACTGGCACTTCTGAACACAAGATAGTCCTCTGAAGAAGGTCCTACGTGCAAAGCACACGGAAGCTGTGAGAATGGGTACGTAGAACCTGAAATAATTTCCCAGGAGATAAGAGAGAACAGGGAATGAGAATACCAGTGCTCATTAATATTCAGCCTCCCTTGCATTTAGATGTAGCCAATATATTTATGTTGTGAGTAGACTCCTTTGGTTACAATGAAAATAAAAGACCACAGGAGAATAAGTGATAAATCAACCAGACCAGTTAGGATGCTGTTGCAATATTCTTGGAAAGAAAAACTGGTAAGACTAGAACGGTGAGATATGAAAACAGAGCTAGCCTTTTCGCAACAGGTTGCTGGCAGAGGGCAAGTGTCTTGAAAGCTGCCTCTAAAGATGCTACATGGCGCCACTTTCTTCCTCTGCCTTTCTCTTCCTCAGCTGTCGCCTCCCAACTCTCGTCAGCCTCCGGCCAGCCGTCTCCTTAACACCGAACACCATGCCTTCAATTAAGTTGCAGAGTTCTGGTGGAGAGATATTTGAAGATGATGTGGGAATTGTCAAGCAATCTGTGACTATCAAGACCATGTTGGAAGATTTGGGAATGCATGATGAAGGAGATGATGACCCGGTTCCTCTACCGAATGCTAATGCAGCAATATTTTAAAAAGTCATTCAGTGGCGCACCCACCACAAGGATGACCCTCCTCCTCCCGAAGATGATGAGGACAAAGAAAAGCGAACAGACAATATCTCTGTTTGGGACCAAGAATTCCTGAAAGTTGACCAAGGAACACTTTTTGAACTCATTCTGGCTGCAAACTACTTAGACGTCAAAGGTTTGCTTGATGTTACTTGCAAGAGTGTTGCCAATATGGTCAAGTGGAAAACTCCTGCGGAGATTCGCAAGACCTTTAGTATCAAAAATGACCTTCCTGGGCCCTGTGCGGTGGCTCACGCTTGTAATCCCAGCACTTTGGGAGGCCGAGGAGGGCAGATCACGAGGTCAGGAGATCGAGACCATCCTGGCTAACACGGTGAAACCCTGTCTCTACTAAAAAATACAAAAAACTAGCCGGGCGCGGCGGTGGGCGTCTGTAGTCCCAGCTACTCGGGAGGCTGAGGCAGGAGAATGGCGTAAACCCGGGAGGCGGAGCTTGCAGTGAGCCGAGATCGCACCACTGCACTCCAGCCTGGGCGACAGAGCAAGACTCCGTCTGAAAAAAAAAAAAAAAAAAAAATTACTTTACTGAAGAGGGGGAGCCCAGGTACGCAAAGAGAACCAGCGATGTGAAGAGAAGTGGAATGTTATGCCTGACTCTGTAACACTGTAAGGATTTTTCCAAATACTGGTTGCCCCGCTCTGTTGATAATTGTTAATATTAGACAAACAGTAGACAAATGCAGCCGCAAGTCAATTGTATTAGCAGAATATTGTCCTCATTGCATGTGTAGTTTGACTACAGATTCCAAACCTATGGCTGAGTTTCTTCTAGTAGGATCAAAAGTTTCTTTTTCCTTTGCTCTGAATAAAACTGAACTGTAGGTTCTCTATAGGTGGAATTTGGCCTTTCCCTCTTTTTTTTTTGTAAAGCAATGTCTGCCTAGTTTATTGTCCAGTTAGCTTAGTGACATTTGAAAAGTTGGCACTATAAATAAATCAATTTGCAAAAAAAATTTTTCTGTACTAGAATTAACAAAATGTTATCTTTATTCGTGAGTTGAAAACTAGAAAAAGGCTTCTTGAAGTAAATGTTCTGAGTGGAGTTACTAGAATGTCTTCCAGCATCCTGCAGTCAAGGAGTACCACTGTACTGATTAACCTGTTTGTAGCAGGGCTCCCTTCATTGCATCTGAGGACTTGTTTTCTTTTTCTTTAATTTTATTTTGAATCCTCTTAGCTTTCAATATATTGCCTAGAGACTCAGTTACTACCCAGTTTACTGGTTTTTGGGAGAAATGTAACTGGACAGTTTGTTAGCTTTTCAATTAAAAAGACACTTAACCCATGAGAAAAAAAGAGAGAGAGAGGAGAGAAAACTACCTCTAAAAGCCAAAATGGGAAAGGAAAAGACTAATATCAACGTTGTCATAATTGGACACTTAGGTTCAGGCAAGTCCACCACTTCTGGCCATCTGATCTACAAATGCATTGGCATCGACAAAAGAACCATTCAAAAATTTGAGAAAGAGGCTGCTGAGATGGGAAAGGGCTCCTTCAAGTAGGCCTGGGTCTTAGATAAACTGAAAGTGGAGCGTGAACGTGGTATCACCATTGGTATCTCCCTGTAGAAATTTGAGGCCAGTAAGTACTACACGAGTATCACTGATGGCCCAGAACACAGAGACGTCACCAAAAACATGATTACAGGGACATCTCAGGCTGACTGTGCTGTCCTGATTGTTGCTGCAGGTGTTGGTGAATTTGAAGCCGGTATCTCCAAGAAGGACAGACCTAGGAGCATGCCCTTCTGGCTTACACACTGGGGGTGAAACAACTCATTGTTAGTGTTAACAAAATGGATTCCACTGAGCCACCCTACAGCCAGAAGAGATATGAGGAAATCGTTAAGGAAGTCAGCATTTAATGTTATGAAAATTGGCTGCAACCTTGACACAGTAGCATTTGTGCCGATTTCTGGTTGGAATGGTGACAACATGCTGGAGCCAAGTGCTAACATGCCTTGGTTCAAGAGATGGAAAGCCACCCGTAAGGATGGCAATACCAGTGGAACCATGCTGCTTGGCGCTCTGGACTGCATCCTACCACCAACTCATCCAACTACCAAGCCCCTTCGCCTGCCTCTCCAGGATGTCTACAAAAAGTGGTGGTATTGGTACTGTTTCTGTTGGCTGAGTAGAGACTGGTGTTCTCAAACCTGGTATGGTGCTCCAGTCAATGTGACAACTGAAGTAGTCTGTTGAAATACACCATGAAGCTTTGAGTGAAGCTCTTCCTGGGGACATTGTGGACTTCAATGTCAAGAATGTGTGTGTCAAGAATGTTCATCATGGCAATGATGCTGGTGACAGCAAAAATGACCCACCAATGGAAGCAGCTGGCTTCACTGCTCAGGTGATTATCCTGAACCATCCAGGCCAAATAAGTGCTGGCTATGCCCCTGTACTGGATTGCCACACAGCTCACACTGCATGCAAGTTTGGTGAGCTGAAGGAAAAGATTGATCGCCGTTCTGGTGAAAAGCTGGAAGATGACCCTAAATTCTTGAAGTCTGGTGATGCTGCCATAGTTTATATGGTTCCTGGCAAGCCCATGTGTGTAGAGAGCTTCTCAGACTATCCACCTCTGGGTCACTTTGCTGTTGGTCATATGAGACAGACAATTGCCATGGGTATCATGAAAGCAGTGGCAAGAAGGCTGCTGGAGCTGGCAAGGTCACCAAGTCTGCCCAGAAAGCTCAGAAGGCTAATGAATATGATCCCTAGTACCTACCACCCCAGTTTTAATCAGTGGTAAAAGAACTGTCTCAGAACTTTTTGTTTCCATTGGCCATTGAAGTTTAATAGTAAAAGAATGGTTAATGATTACAATGCATCGCAAAACCTTCAGAAGGAGAGCAGAATGTTTTGTGGACCACGTGTGTATGCGTGTGTGTGTGTGTTTGTGTGGCAGTTTTAAGTTATTAGTTTTTAAAATCAGTACTTTTTTTTTTTTTTTTTTGAGACAGAGTCTCACTCTGTTGCCCAGGCTGGAGTGTAATGGCATGATCTCAGCTCACTGCAACCTCAACCTCCCAGGTTCAAGTGATTCTCCCACCTCAGAGTAGCTGGGATTACAGGCACCTGCTGTCATGCCCAGCTATTTTTTGTATTTTTGTAGAGATGGGGTTTCATCATGTTGCCAAGGCTGATCTTGAACTCCTGACCTCAGGTGAGCTGCCCGCCTCGGCCTCCCAAATTGCCAGGATTACAGGCATGAGCCACCATGCCCTGCCTAAAATCAGTAGTTTTTTAATGGAAACAACTTGACCAAAAATCTGTCACAGAATTTTGAGACCCATTAGAACAAACTTTAATGGAAAAAAAAAAAAAAAAAAAGAAATCAGAACTAACAAGATTTGCTTATAGACTTCAAAATTAATTCTCTATTTTTAATCAGTCTGTTTCTTTCTCTCTCTCTTTCTCTCTCTCTCTCCTCTGACTCCCTCTCTCACCATATTTCTACTAATCCTTTCTTGGTATAAAGGGTAATTGTTCAAATTAGGTCAATTTTTACTATTATCTGTCTGTAATATCTCAATACTCATATTTTATTTGAGAAGTTATTAACTATTTGAAAGATACTGATTGCCTGTAATGCATTCAGCTATCTGCTTACCACCAAATATTATCTTTACTCTTACTTGTCCCAGTTTACTCTTGATTTCTTTCTTATCCCTCCCTTTGCTGTTAATATTTTCTACATATGCCAAGACGGTGAAATTTTTAAATGTTTCTTCTTTTTAAGGAAAATTGACTTCTGTCTTGGGTCCAAACAAACAAACAAATACCTTCTTCAGTAATTAAGTGTTCACTACAGTCCAATACAAGACAGAGAACAATTACTTAAACAAGAAAATATATGCCTACATCAACATATAAACAGAATAAATAGAAAAATAGATGGTAAATATTTATTCTGCTCATCTATATCAAGAATACGTATCAAAAAAATCATTATCATTATGATTTCTGTTGAGTCGCTAATGAGGCAATGAACTGTGTCTTTCGTTGCCTTAATGTAAAGGTTTTAATTATCTTATTGGAATAGTAGAAGATAAATCTTCTTTAATTTGGTTTTCCATTTTTCCACTTTGATTGCCTATTAGAAAATAAATGTGAAGATAAAATACATGTATACATGTGAGATCACTACCCATTAAGCCTGCAGCAGACGACGTCTGACATTCAGCCACGAATATTCTGTGCAAAATTCTCAATGTTTCAGATTGCTTACATATGGAATATTAAATATCACAGTTTACCTTTATAAATTGTCTTAAAAGAATAATCGGTAGTTGGAACGGGTTGCAAGAAACAAGAAAGTAACTTTTTCAACCCCCAAAGCACACCTGATACTACAACCATCTCCTTTCAGAAATTTGCAGCGCTATTGTGTAAGATTTGCTGAGTCTCTCTAAACATCTCTATCTCTCTATCTCCTCACCTTTAAAGATGTTCACAGTGGCAAAAACATTAAGGAGAGTTCTTATTCCTAAAAATTATCCAATTTTTCACCATTATAAAAATACTATTTCCTCCTTTCAAAATGCATTAAAATTATTAAAAGTTATTGCGATTTCAAGAAACTCTCTCTCCCCATCCCAAATCCAAAGTCAATTACATATAGTGCAAGGGTGTGTATTAGATTGCTTTGAGTTACATCAACGTTTAAATTATCTTCTCAAAAATATTTTAGTCCTATTATCTTCATTTTATACTTAGAAATGTATTGTGTTGAATAAATAATATTTGGTAATAAAACACATCTACTTTCATACATCTAAATAAACAAGGAGTTTGGCATAAGAATTAAAGAGTTTAAAATGCACGTATATTTCCATGTTTGTACATAAGTACTTAATGAGGATCTTTCTAATAATTGCTTAACAGAAATATAGTTCCTCTATATTAGGAAAAATATTACCTTATTGGAGATGTGTATTCTTGTCTACCTCATTGCATTTAAGAGTAGAACTATGTATGCTGAGTTGAGTTGATATCTCAAATGTAACAAAATGAAAAAGAAACAGTGTTTTAGTATAGTGTAGAAATATGTAAATTTCTTTTTCTGAAAAAGGAACAACTAAGACAGAAACAGAAAACCAAATACCGCCTAATTTTACTTATAAGTGGAAGTGAAATGATGAGAACATATGGACACAGAGAGGGGAATAACACATAGTAGGGCCTTTCAGAAGGTGGAGGGTGGGAGGAGGGAGAATCAGGAAAAATAACTAATGGCTACTAGTTATTAGATAGAATGTATCTCTCAAAAGGCAGAGTGAAAAAAGAGGTAGAGTGGCTTAACTCACAGCCGTGTTATCCTTACATGTGGTTCCATTATACATTATAGAGGCCTTAAACGTTACATACAAATTTCCTGTTTGCTATGTGCCTCCCCTACCAAAGTATGAAGGACTTGAGATCCAAAATTTATTTTTATATGTGTTTTCCAATACATAATACAGTCACTAGTGCATAGTTGATACTCAACTAATATTTGTTAACTGAATAATAACATTCTAAAGAAAATAGCCTAAAAGAAAAACTGTAGCAAATAATATATAATAAAAAATTTATTATCAATATGGCAATAAATATTTTCTTAAAAAGAAGGACATATGTGAAATACAGCATCACTGAGAGTAAAGAAGCTTCGAGGTCACTAAAAAGTGTGTTGTCAGTTTCTCTTAAGAAAAGCAAAAATAGCTTACTACTGGTAAATATTTTATAGTTTTCTACAGTTAATTTATTATGTTTTAGTTTTGCTACTGGGATCAATTTATTCTCCAGAGTTAATGATTAAGTAAATTTTACAAGATTTAGAATATTGCTACTACTAGAATTTTTCCTTTATGTTTGACATAAAGAAAAGGGCATTGCCCTCAGAATGTAACTGATACTTTTGATAGTACTAGTGGTCTAGTTTTATCTCCTGTTATTCTACTTCTTTATCTGCGTGCTGTCACATACAAATAAAGTTTCTAGGGCCAGGGACACAGACTTGAAAAACTTGGATGGGGAGAGTAGTCAAAAGAGTTTGAAGAATAAAGTACATTCTTAATAGGGCAAGTTGAGATGGCTCCATAGTTTCATACGTGGATAGATTGGGGCCATCATAATGGTAGCTGAAATCTGTACAACTATTGAAGAAAAAGAAATGACATATAGTACCAAAATAAGGACGGTTTTATTCTTCAATGAGGGTGAGACTGCAGAAAAAAAAAAAAAATGAATTCCCTTTGGAGATAAACCTTGTGTAACAAATACATATATGATGGTTTGACTGTATTTTAGTTTGAATTCCCCTGAAAGCAGAGTCTGATTTATTTCCAGATAGCATTTAGAAGGTAACAGTAAAGAGCAGGAGCGAGAGTCAAAAGAGAGATGAGAATAAAGGAAGGAAGAAAAGTTCATCAAGTTGACCAGTGTGGACAACTGGTGATTGAGCTCAGTCTAAGAAGAATATAGCATGCCTTTTAGAATTGTCCACCCAAAGGACAGGAGGCAGAGGTCAAGTTCAGCACTGGTTGAGGGCCATCCCATCAATTCCCCCACACCTATAAGCTATTGAAGTGTGTGTAAAAAGACTTCAGTGCAGAAAGCTAAGATGCCAACAGTTGAGGACAAACATTGTTAGTGAAAAGTGAGTAGAACCTGCACAAAAGTGTCCAGGGTTGCCTGATAGTGGGCCAGAGCATCAGATACATCAGACACCAACAGTGATGCCAAGGGCTCAGGGCTGATGGATTTGGAATCCAGGATGCTTTAGTTTGTAGTTCAACTTCTCAGAATCTCTGATGAATTTCTTATTATATCCCCTGAGACTGTACACACGTAACTGTCTGATGGCAGATGCGTGAATATGACAACTCATTTGTTTCTGTATAGATTCTATCAGAGGTTAAAAATAGACAAATGGTTGCTTTGTGCAAATTACTCAGTTAATGTTTCATTCCAAGTTAATCTTAAAGGGAGGTTTGCCTATTTTTGAAGGGTGTTTTCTTAAATACTCATATCTCAAGTTTTCTAAGTGTAAGGTCTGTGAATAAAGCTGCTGACATTTTGTGAGAGGTAAATGACTGACTCCTCAACATTTTATAAAGCAACTATTTTCACCATCTTTTTGATATATTACTATTTAACTATAAGATTGAAATCTCAGAATAATCTCACGCCTGGGAGATTCCCATAAGAAGTTATATATTCTCTGAGTCTCTAGTAGGCTACCTTGACCTTTCATGTTTTAAACTGCGGCCCTTTTCCATCATTAGATTTTAAAGTTTTCAAAAATCTAGGGAGAAAGGGTTTTATTTCTCATCCTCCCTTACATTGCCTCTGGGCTGGGGAAGAAAGTAGGTAAAACAAAAGATTTTTGTTTGCCTTGAACCCAAAAGAAGTTCAAATGGAAGCCTCAAGTGCAATGACCTTAATGACTATTGCTCTTTTATCATAACGGTATGCTTAATAGTTCATAGAATATTCAGTTCAGCAGGGCACCATTTGAAACTTCAGACAGAGGACATATCTCTGTAGGGAAACTTACCTTTCCAGTGGGGGTAATTCCTTTATGTTTAAGGTTTCGGCAGATTGCAAGGGGGAAAAGCAGTGTTTGAGGATCTCTTAAAGATGACCTAACTAATGATATATAATGAAATAAAGTCTACACCCTCTAATTTGTCCATATCAACCTGAATCAAACTGAGGTAACTGACAATTCAATTTTTTCATGAATTAATTTGCCCATGTCATTGCAAACCTGGTTAGCAAACACATTGAAATACCAATAAGACAATATCAATATAACATTTTAGACAAATTGAAGCAGTAAATACTGACTATGATATTATATGAGCACAATATTGTATGTGTGTTTGTAGGCCCCTGCAAACATACATGAATGTGTGTGTGTGTGTGTGTGTGTGTACACACAAAGCCAAGTTATACCATCTAGCAAGAACTCATTGGTAAGTATTTAGGAATCTGGCAATGTGGTTGTTAAACTCAGATACAATTAAAAATGAAACCATACAAGTTTTTAATTAAATAAATTAAAAACAAAGTAATTGCAAGTACTCAAAATGACTTCTTAATTGTTTTACTACATTTTACGATTATCTATGCTATTGATTTTTTTTATATTTGTTTATTGCATTATAGGAATACTATGGAGTAGTAAGGCATACGTCTTTCTAACTCTATTTTCAGTATAGTTGAATTGATAGCTTGAAACTGAACAGAATACAAATATATCATGGAAACAGGAAAATGCTAAACTAGGGGAATAGTTTTGTTGACTGACTAAACTTAAAATATTGGGGAAAATGTGAATAATATAGAGTAAATTTAAAAGTGTGTTGTGGATATAGCCATTCCATTATCAACAACACAAAAAACTGAGTAAATATTCTTCCAGCATTTGAAATTGTTATCTGATTCAGCAAAGAAATTGTTGACATCATTGACAAAAGTGTAGTTTTGACATATGCCTTTCTTAATTCATGTTTGTCTTACTCATGAATGTAAACAACATTAGTCAACATTTATCAGTTGTAATTATAGGTTGGTTAGTCATATGAAAGTTCAGCAAAAATGATGAAAACATTTTATGAGAATTAATTTTCTCTATGGAATTTAAGGCAGATATATTGTATATATACATTGCTATTTATAATTTCTTAATATTACTAACATTTGTAATAAAGCATATACATAAATGTATATATGTATATTTAAGCACATGTGTGTATAGCATGACATATATATAGAACATAGAGATATTTATATATAGATATATTTTTATAGTAATAATTGTAGATATAATATGATTTTTTTGAAAATCTTGTCATTAAATATTTACTAGAATGGATTACACACCTAGGTAGTTTAATAACCAAAAGCTTTATACAGGTTACACATTTGTTAAAAATAACCAGTTCACTCAGAACTTTGGAAAACTTTTCTCCTTTACACGTTAGAATTAAGACAAAATAAAAATATGAATCACATTTTTAGCAAAATTTTATTGAGATAAAGATTAAAATTTAAGCCATATACAGAATAATCTTAAATGCAAGATTTGTGGTATCCATACCAATGTAACATAAATAATTATTCACTTGAAAAGACCTACTTTTGCAGAATCCAAAATTTCCCGATAATGTAGGAATGATACTTATTTCAAAATATTTTAATGTTAGAAAGTATGGCAATGTGAATAAAAAATACCACAAAAAGAATATAAAGTTTTAAATAAATAATTGAATAGTAATACTACCTGAGAGGTAAAGCATATTTTTGTAATGAGCTATGCCAATTACATATAACGCAAGTTCTTTACTTTGTTTCAAAATACACAGAAAAAGTGTAACAACTACTTTTAATATACTATTCACTTGGCAATAGGATTTGAGCTCTTTAAAATTTACTGGGGAAAAAAATCTAAATTTATAGTAAACTAAAAGCTTCTAACACATTTTCTAGCACATTTCATTTATAAATACCTACACATTATAATACGATTAAGTCCTTTATTATAATGGGTCTCTTAATAGTTCACCCAAAATCAATCTTCCAAGCTAGACATTTTGATCTGAATATTTATAGGACGAACATCTTTCTACTACCAACTTAAACTTTTTTACTTCCTTAAAACCTAGAGAAAAACCTGTGATCTTCTTGCTCTTATTCCGGAATAAGCCTGGACCAGTCTCCAGTCCGGGTTTATATTGTCTTTCCCGGCACGTTTGTAGGTATGTTGAATATACACTCCTGTATGGGGAAAGTGGAAGTTCCCCTTGACCCTCCAAAGTTTCACTGAAAACTCAAGTTGCAAAAGGCAGATTAATTGGAGAAAAGGCGTATGAATTTATTCAATTTGCATACACGGGAGCCTTCAGAATGAAGATTCAAAGATGTAGGGAAAATTGTTCATTTGTATGCTTAGGTTCAACGAAGTGTGAGCAGTCACGTAGAAAGATGATTGGAATAAAAGGGTGTGGTCTAATGCAATAGACGGAGTGGAGAAACCCCGTGAGACCTGTCTGTCTAGATTCCTCCTGGCCTGTCTGTGCAGCATTTCTTTCTTCTGGATATGAGGCAGGACCCTCTCCAGAATGGGTTTTTTTGACCTACAGTCAAACAAAGTTGGTCAGATAAGTTTTAATGGCCTGTTTTTACATAGAAAGGTGGAGGAAAAAATAGAAAATAAAAATGTTACGGTTTTAGGATTTATGGCTGGCTTTGGGGAAAATGAGTTCTGGTTTCTATGACCTGTATCAGGCAAGAAAGATTCCAGCTTCTACGATTAGCCTTGAGAAGGAATGTGACAGAGACAGTGGGACAGGAGAAGGTCACAGAAAAACTTCCGCTTTTGTGTCCTTCATTTGGTATATTGTTTTCTGAGCCCCAACACTTGTATCAGTTTATTGCATCATTGTCTTAACTACACTTTTAGTATGTGAATACTGCAAACACAGGGCTTATGTATAAGAATTTTTAAAGTAATGATATACTTCAGACATGTAAAGAATATTATATGCACTCCTGTATCTATGACACAAATAATTTTCTTTTGCTTCATTCCACTGTCTCTGCTTTCCTTCGTTTCTTCCTTCCATAACAAAGCACAATAGATCAAATTAAAACATACAATTATTCCCCGCTCTCTGATTTCCCACTGTTTCTCTTGGGCAGAAGCCATCATCTTAACTTATTTTTTCATATTTTTACTATGTATGCTCTAAAATTACCTAAAGATTATTTGCTTAGGATTTTTTCAATAAGTATCTATCTTGTTGATTAACGTAAATCTACTTCATTTTTGTTAAGTGTATTGTATTCAGTTGTGTGAATATGTCATTTCCCTATAATTCTACGTTAAGTCAATTTCATGATTTCACCATTAAAACCAACCCAACATTCTTGTACATAGCAAGATCTTTTCCTAGATTATATATCTAGCAATGTGCTTCCTGAGTTTTAGGTTTTTATACATTTTTAGCTTTAATAAATATTGCATAATGGATGTCTATAGATTTTTAACAATTTACTTACTCAGAACATTTCTATTTCTTCATATCCCTTTGGACTGTTGACATCAGGAGACTTTCAAATTTGCTAACTCAATGGGTGTTAAAAGTCTTCATTATTGTTTCAATTTGTATTTTTAAGTTCTAATAAATTTGTAATTATCTCCACATATTTATAGACCATACATGTTCACCTTTGATGAATTGCCAAGTCAAATCATTTGCTCATTTGGCTGTTGTTTGCTTTGATTTTACTAACGGTGTATCCTGAGTACTATTCCTCTGTGGATTATATGCTTTATTAATGAACTCAGTGTATGGTAAATTTTTACATATTCTCATATGCTTGTCATTCAGAAATTTAAAATTTACATAATTAATTTTTCTTTTATGGATTTTTTTAAATGAGCAATCCTATCCCATAAAAATAATTTTCTTAATTTCATTTATTCTTTTTCCTGTTCTCCACATCTATCTTTATTTGTAATTTATTTCTAAATAGTTTTATTTTATTTTATTTTATTTTTTATTTTTATTTATTTATTTATTTATTTTGAGATGGAGTCTCACTCTGTCACCTAGGCTGAAGTGCAGTGGCACAATCTCAGCTCACTGCGACCTCCACTTCCCGGGTTCAAGTGATTCTCCTGCCTCAGCCTCCTGAGTAGCTAGGGTTACAGGCACACACCACCATGCCTGGCTAATTTTTGTATTTTCAGTAGAGACAGGGTTTCACTATGTTGATCAGGCTGGTCTCAAACTCCTGACCTCGTGATCCGCCCGCCTCGGCCTCCCAAAGTGCTGGGATTACAGGCGTGAGCCACTGCGCCCGGCCTCTAAATAGTTTTAATTAGAACTGTTTGTAATATTACTATTTGTAACTACTTGTGATAATAATCTAATTTATTTATTCATTTGTTTACTTTTCATAGATAAACAATTTCAATTTATTCATAAGTCTATGTTTTTCCTGAATGAGTATTTAAGGGCTTACAAAATGTCTGTGTTTTTCTTTCTCATTTTTTATACCACTCTATAACTTACACCAGTTTCTGTGTAGTATTTATGTGACTCTCTTCCAGAATTTTCTATCATGTTCCATAGTTTTACTTGTTCTGACTCAGTATTAATCACGTCCAATTTCTTTAGAATTACAATAACTTTCAATATCTATTGAACATTTCTTCCCATCTTATTCTTGTTTTTCAAAATATTATTTATTATTCTTGGTCAAATGTTCAACTTATACGAATTTTAGTCTATTTTTATGTTTTACAGAGAGCCCTAGTGGCATTTTGATGGAATTTTTCTTGTATTTACAGATTATTTTTGTGGGAATTGATGTTTTCTAATGCTAAGCACTCCATATATGACCACAGTATAACTCTCCATTTATATAGGTGTTGTTCATAATACTGAATAAAATTTTGTAGTTTTATCCATATAATTTTGAACTTTATTTTTCAGATTTATTCTTAGATAACATCATTTTTATTCTTTGGATGGCTTAAAAAGTAATTATTGTACTTGCTACTTTATATTTGCTTTCTGCATGGCAACATTATTGATGATATACATAACCTTGATGATCAGGCTATACGCCTCTTAGTATATTAGTGGTATTTGAAGGAAAGTCAACCACTTCAGTGGGAGTGCTAAGAAAAAAAATGTTAACAGGGAGTCACATTTTTCATTGTACAGTTTCTATAATGGAACTTTGTTATGTTAATATTGCATTTACAATCTTGCTGAACTTTCTTACTAGTTCTCATTATGTCCTTAGCTTTTCTTCCGTTTTCTGCAGAAACAACTTTATTCTCTTTGGTAAGTAACTATTTTTCTTCCTTTTTAATTATTATGCTTTATTTTAGTTTCTTTTCTTATAGAATTGGTCTTCCATTAAATATAAAAGAATGCTACATTTTCATCCTTTTATTTATCTAATCTTTACTTTTCAGACCACTGATTACAAAATTCGCTTTTTCAATATACAAGGACTACGGTATGTCATAACAGCCTTAAAAGTAAGCAGGTGTGAAAAAAAAATGCTTCCTCCTTCTGTAAGCTTCCTATACACACACAAAAAGCATTTAGTATATTTAACCTGATATCAATTAAGGTTAGTCTGCTAATAATTGCCAAGTATCAATTCATTTCTTGGCTATACATTGCTCTAAATTTCCCGATAGATTCTTTTTATTTTACTTGTTACATTTTTCTTGTCAATCCCACTGTGGTGGCTGACTTTCCTTCATATACCACTAAAAACCTAAGAGACATATAGCCTGATCATCGAGTTTGTACTGATCTTCCAAAGGTACCTGTTAGGGAATACCACTGTTTCTGCTATCTACAATGTAAACCAGGTATCGGTGAAAGTAGCAACTATCACTTGTGCTAACTTATTTGTTTGTTCCTGCATATAGTGATTGACTTCTTTGAGCCTTGTTAGTGAGCCGTGCACTGCCCACAATATGCTGCTATTAACAAATCAGAGTTATAATGAAATAATATTTTTATTTAACATGTTGCAGTTTAATAGGTGATTCAATTAATTCAATCAAGGCTGAGTATATCTAAATAATCTTTTGCTATTATCCACAGAATTAAAGAAATAACTCAAACCTTTTTGCCATTTACTTGACACCATATTGTATAAAGATTACATACTTTCATTATATCAATATAAATGAAAGGGATTTGGATCGTAATCTTAAAAGACACAATCCCAAACAGCATAATCCTGAATGTTGAAATCTCAAAAGGTCAAAATCCCCAACAATCAAAATCCCTAAAGTTTAAAGTTCCTAACATCTAAAATCTCAAAAATTACAATCCCAAAAGATTAAAATCCCAAATGTTGAAATCCTGAAAGCTGAATTGCAGGAAAAGGGTTAGGATGGTTAAGGTTGTATTCAGGTTAGTTGCATCATGTTAGGCGCAACTATTAAATTATTATTGTCTTTATTTGTTTTTGTTTTTAATGTTTCATTTTTTATTTCAATAGCTTTTGTGGTACAAATGGTTTTTGATTGCTTAAATAAATTGTATAGTGGCGAGGTCTGAGATTTTAATGCCCCCATCAGCTGAGTACTAGTATACATTTTACTCAGTATGTAGTTTTTTAATCCTTTATCCTCTTCTCCCCTCCCCACCTACTGATTCTCCAGTGTCCATTGTACCACTCTGTATGCCTTTACATACCCAAGGCTTAGCTCCCTCTTCTAAGTGAGAATGTACAGTATTTGGTTTTCTGATCATGAGTTATTCCACTTAGAATAATGGCCTCCAGCTCCATCCAAGTTGATGCAAAAGACATTATTTCATTCTTTGTTATGGCTGATTAGTATTCCATTGTATGTATGTGTCTCTGTGTATGCATGTCTGTGTATGTGTATATATACACACATTTTCTTTATCCACGCATCAGCTTATGGGCACTTAGACTGGTTTCATTTCTTTGCAATTGTGAATTGTGTTGCAATAAACATGTATGCAGGGGTCTTTTTTATATAATTTCCTTTCCTTTGAAGAGATACCCAAGAGCAGGATTGCTGAATTGAATGGTAGATCTACTTTTAGTTCTTTGAGAAATTGTTTTCCGTAGATGTACTAATTTACAATCCCAGCAGCAGTGTATAAGTGTTCTCTTTTCACCATACCCATGTCAAGATCTATTGGTTTTGGACTTTTTGATGGTGGCTATTCTGGCAAGGTTAAGGTGGTATTAGAGCTATTTATGACAGATCCACAGCCAATATCATACTGAATGGCAAAAACTGGAAGAATTCCCTTTGAAAATTGGCACAAGACAAAGATGCCCTTTCTCACCACTCCTATTCAACATAGTATTGGAAGCTCTGGTCAATACAATCAGGCAAGAGAAAGAAATAAAACGTATTCATTTAGGAAAAGAGGAAGTCAAATTGTCCCTGTTTGCAGATGACATGAATGTATATTTAGAAAATGCCACTGTCTCAGCCCAAAATCTCCTTAAGCTGATACACAACTTCAGCAAGGTCTCAGGATACAAAATCAATGTGCAAAAATCGCAAGCACTCCTATACACCAATAACAGACAAACAGAGCTCCAAATCATGAGTAAACTCCCATTCACAAGTGCTACTAAGAGAATAAAATACCTAGGAATACAACTTACAAGGGATGCAAAGGACCTCTTCAAGGAGAACTACAAACTACTGTTCAACAAAATAAGAAAAGACACAAACAAATGGAAAAACATTCCATGCCCGTGGATAGGAAGAATCAATATTGTGAAAATGACCATACTCCCCACAGTAATTTATAGATTCAATGCTATTCCCATCAAGCTATCGTTGACTTTCTTCACAGAATTGGGAAAAAAACTACTTTAAATTTCATATGGAACCAAAAAAGAGCCCACATAGCCAAGACAATCCTAAGCCAAAAGTACAAAGCTGCAGGCATCACACTACCTGACTTCAAACTATACTACAAGGCTACAGTAATCAAAATGGTATGCTACTGGTACCAAAACAGATATATGGACCAATGGAAAAGAACAGAGGCCTCAGAAATAGCACCACACATCCACAACCATCTGATCTTTGACAAACCTGACAAAAACAAGCAATGGGAAAAGGATTCCCTATTTAATAAATAGTGTTGGGAAAACGGGTTAGTCATATGCAGAAAGCAGAAACTTCCTTAAACCTTATACAAAAATTTACTAAAGACGGATTAAAGACTTAAACGTAAAACCTAAAACCATGAAAACCCTAGAAGAAAACCTAGGTAATACCATTCAGGACATAGGCATGGGCAAAGACTTCATGACTAAACACCAAAAACAATGGCAACAAAAGCCAAAATAGACAAATAGGATCTAATTAAACTAAAGAGCTTCTTCACAGCAAAAGAAACTATCATCAGAGTGAACAGGCAACCTAGAAAATGGGAGAAAATGTTTGCAATCTGTCCATCTGAGAAAGGGCTAATATCCAGAATCTACAAAGAACATAAACAAATTTACAAGAAAAAAAAACTTCATCAAAAAGTGGACAAAGGATAGGAACAGACACATCTCAGAAGAAGACATTTATGCAGCCAACAAATATATGAAAAAAAGCTCATCATCACGGGTTGTTAGAGAAATGCAAATCAAAACCACAATGAGTTACCATCTCATGCCAGTTAGAATGGTGATCATTAAAAAGTCATGAAAAAACAGATGCTGGAAAAGATGTGGGGAAATAGGAATACTTTAATGCTGTTGGTGGGAGTGTGAACTATTGTGGAAGACAGCGCAGTGATTCCTCAAGGCTCTAGAACTAGAAATACCATTTGACTCAGCAATCCCATTACTGAGTATATACTCAAAGGATTATAAATCATTCTACTGTAAAGACATATGCATACGTATGTTTATTGTGGCACTGTTCACAATAGCAAAGACTTGGAACCAACCCAAATGCCCATCAGTGATGGACTGGATAAAGAAAATGTGGCACATATACACCATGGAATACTATGTAACCAGAAAAAAGGATGCATTCATGTCCTTTGTAGGGACATGAATGAAGCTGGAAACCATCATTCTCAGCAAACTAACACAAGAACAGAAAACCAAACACTGCATGTTCTCACTCATAAGTGGGAGTTGAAAAATGAGAACACATGGACACAGGGAGGGGAACATCACACACCGGGGTCTGTCGGGGGCTGGGGGACCAGGGGAGGAATAGCATTAGGAGAAATACCTAATGTAGATGATGGGTTGATGGGTGCAGTAAACCACCATGGCCCGTGTATACCTGTGTAACAAACCTGCACATTCTGCACATGTACCCCAGAGCGTAAAGTAAAATAAAAAAAGAAAAAAAAATACATTTCCCTGATGATTAGTGATGTTGAGTATTTATTTTATTTTATTTATTTATTTTTTTAATTATTTTTTATTATTATACTTTAATGCTCATCATCACTGGCCATCAGAGTATTTATTTTATCTGCTTGTTGGTAATTTGTATATCTTCTTTTGAGAAGGTGCTATTTATGCCATATACCTACTTTTTGTTGGGATAATTTATTCATTTTTTCTTACTAACTGAGTTACTCATAGATTCTGGATATTAGAACTCTGCAGGATGCATAGTTTGCCAGTATTTTCTCCCATTCTGTGGGTTATTTGTTCATTCTGATAATTATTTCTTTTGCTCTACAGAAGCTTTTCAGTTTAATTAGATCCAATTCATGTATTTTTTATGTTACATTTGCTTTTTGGGGCTTAGTCACAAATTATTTGTCTAAGCCAATGTCCAGAGAAGATTTTCCTAGGTTTTCTTTTAGAATTTTTATGGTCTCAGGACTGAGACTTAAATCTGCAATCCATTTTGAGTTGATTTTTGTATATAGTGATAGGGATCTAGTTTTATTCTTCAACATGTGGCTATCCTATTTTCCCAGCACCATTTATTGAATAGGGTGTCCTCTCCCTGTTGTTTATTTTTGTCAACTTTGTCAAAGATCAGTTGGTTGTAACTATTTGGCTTTATTTTTGGGTTCTTTATTCTGTTTCATTGGTCTATGTTTTGCTTTTATACAGTTATCATGTTGTCTTGGTTACTACTATAGAGTTATAGTATAATTTGAACTCAGGTAATGTGATTCCTGAGGATTTGTTCTTTTTTGTTTAGGAATACTTTCTATATTTGGGCTCTTTTTTGGTTCTATATGAATTTCACATTTTTTTTCTAATTTTGCAAGAAATAATATTTTTGATAAGAATTGCAAAGAATCTGTAGATTGCTTTGGGAGATATGGCCATTTTTATGATACTGAGTCTTTCAATCCATGAGCATAAGATGTATTTCCATTTGTTTGTGTCATCTCTGATTTCTTTCAGCAGAGTTTTGTACTTCTCCTTGTAGAGATTTTTTACCTCCTGGGTTAAGTATGTTCCAGGTGTTTTATTTCATTTTATTGCAGTTATTGTAAAAGGAACTGAGTTCTTGATTTGATTCTGTTTCATTGTTGTTGTCATGTAGCAGTGCTACTGATTTACATACCTTGATGTTGTAACTTGAGACTTTACTGAATTCATTTTACAAATCTAGCAGCTTTCTGGAGGAGTCTTTAGGATGTTCTAGGTAAATAATCATATCATTGGCAAACACAGATAGCTTGACTTCCTCTTTTCCAATATAGATGTCCTTTATTTCTTTCTCTTGCCTGATTGCTCTGGCTAGGACTTCTAGTACTCTGTTGACTAGACAGGACAAAAGTGGGCATCTTTCTCTTGTTCCAATTCTTAGCGGGAATGCCTTCAACTTTTCCCCATTCAGTGTTATGTTGCCTGTGGTGTATTGGGCTGTTCTTGTGTTGCTATAAATATATACCTGAGACTGGGTAATTTATAAGAAAAGAGCTTTAATTGGCACGGTTTGCAGGCTGTATAGGAAGCATAGTGGCATCTGTTTCTAGGGAGGCCTTAGGAAGCTTTAAATCATGGCAGAAGGCAAAGAAGGAACAGGCACATCACATGGCAAAAGTGGAAGCAAAGGAGAGAGAGCAGAGGAGACAAAGCCCTTTAACAAGCAGATCTCATGAGAACTCACTCACTATCACGATGACAGTACCAAAACGATGGTATTAAATTATTCGTGGGAAATAACCCTATGATCCAGTCACCTCCCAAGAGGCCCCACCTCCACTACTGGGAATTACAATTTAACATGAGATTTAGGTGGGGATACAGAACCAAACTAAATTATGAGGCTTTGTTATACATGGTATTTATTATTTTGAAGTATGTTCCTTCTCTGCCTGGTTTGTTGAGGGTTTTTATCACAAAGAAAACCTGGATTTTACTGAATGCTTTTTCTTGTGTCCATTGAGATGATCATTTGGCCTTTGTTTTTAATTCTGTTTAAGTGGTGGATCACATTTATTGACTTGCAGATGTTGAACCACCCTGCATCCCTGGGATGAAACCCACTTGATCATGGTGAGTTATCTTTTTGATAAGCTGTTGGATTCAGTTTGCTAGGATTTTTGTTGAGGATTTTTGCATCTGTATTCATCAAGGATATTTGTCTGCAGTTTTTTTTTTTGTTTTGTCCTTTCCTGGTTTTGGTATCAGGGTAATGCTAGCTTCATAGAATGAGAAAGATTCAATCAGTAATGTAAAAAAAAAATTACCACCACCAACAACAACAAAAATAAAAAACAAGGAACATGGACTCACAGCCAAATTATACTGGTAGTTTCAAACAATCTTTTGTACTACTAGGTCCTACCAGTGGGTACAAAACAAAAAGGACTAGTAGTTTCAAATAGAAAAAGTACTAGTAGTTTCAAATAATCTTTTGTATTTCTGCGGTGTTGGCAGTAATGCTTCCATTTTTATTTCTATTTTAGTTTATTTGAATCTTCTCTCCTCTTTTCTTGGTTGATCCAGTGAATGGTGTATCAATTTTGTTTATCTTTTCAAAGAGCCAGCTTTTTGTTTTATTGATCCTTTTTATTATTTGTGTGTTTCAGTTTCATTTAGTTCTGCTCTGATCTTCGTTATTTCTTTTCTTCTGCTAGCTTTGGGTTTGGTTTGTTCTTGTTTCTCTAATCCCTTGAGGTGTGACATTAGGTTGTTTATTCGTGATCTTTCAGACTTTTTGATGCAGGCATTTTGTGCTATAAACTTTTCTCTTAGCATTGCTCTTGCTGTATCCCAGGGGCTTTGACAACTTGTGTCACTATTATAATTCATTTCAAAGAATTTTAAAATTTCAATCTTGATTTTATTGTAAACTCCAAAACCACTCAGGAACAGATTGTTTAATTCGCATGTATTTGTGTAGTTTTAAGGGTCCCTTATGGAATTTATTTATAGTTTTATACTCCACTGTGATCTGCAAAGACACTTGATATGATTTTGATTTTTAGAAAAATTTATTGACTTGTTTTGCAGCCTATAACAAGATCTATCTTAGAGAGTGTTCCACATGCTAATGAGAAAAATGTATATTCTGCAGTTCTTGGGTCGAATGTTCTGTAAATTTTGTTAGGTACATTTATTCTAGAGTGCAGTTTAAGTCCAGTGTTTCTCTGCTTACTTCCTGCCTCGATAATCTGTCTAGTGCTATCAGTGGAGGAATGAAGTTCCCTACTATGATTGTGTTGCTATTTCTTTTTCAGGTGTACTAGCAATTGTTTAACAAATCTGGGAGCTCCAGAGTTAGGTGCATATATATTTAGGATTGTAATACCTTGTTGTTGGATTGATCCTTTTATCATTATATAATGACCTTCTTTGTCTCTTTTTACTGTTGTTGCTTTAAAGTCTGCTTCATCTGAAACAAGAATAGCTACTCCTGCTGGGTTTTGGTTTCCATTTTCGTAAAATATCTTTTTCCACTCCTTTACCTTGAGTCTATTAAAATCATTACATGTTAGGGGACTCTTGAAGACAGCAGATATTTCGTTTGTAATTTTTTTTTTTTTTTTTTTTTTGAGACAGAGTCTCCCTGTGTCTCCCAGACTGGAGTGCAGTGGCACGATCTCGGCTCACTGCAAGCTCCACCTCTCAGGTTCACGCCATTCTCCTGCCTCAGCCTCCCGAGTAGCTGGGATTATAGGTGCCCGCCACCACGCCCGGCTAATTTTTTGTATTTTTAGTAGAGACGGAGTTTCACCGTGTTAGCCAGGATGGTCTTGATCTCCTGACCTCGTGATCCACCCGCCTCGGCCTCCCAAAGTGCTGGGATTACAGGCGTGAGCCACCACGCCCAGCCTTGGTTTGTAATTTTTTAATCCATTCTGCCAATCTCTGTCTTTTAAGTGGAGCATTTAGACGATTTAAATTCAATGTTATTATTGAGATATGAGGTTCCAGTCATCTTGTTGATTGTTACCCAGATTCTTTGTTTTCTTCATTGTGCTAGTGGTTTTTGTTTGTTTTTTTAGAGTAAAGGGAAAGTAAGTTTATTAGGAATGTAAAGGAATAGAAGAATAGCTACTCCATAGGCAGAGCAGCTGTGTTATTGTTTTACAGGGCTTGTGAATTTTATGCTTTCATGAAGTTTTATTGTGGTGCATATCAATCTTTTGTTTCAAGATTTAGATTTTGTTTTTATCATTTCCTATAGTGCTTGTTTGGTAATGACAAATTCCCTCAGCATGTTGTTCATCTGAAAGACTGTTTATCCTTCATTTATGAAACTTAGTTTTGCTGGATAGAGAATTCTTTGCTGACAGTTACTCTGTTTAAGGAGAGTAAAGACATGACCCTAGTCCGTTCTGGCTTGTAAGGTTTCTACTGAGAAGACTGCTGTTAATCTGATAGGTTTTCCTTATAGGTAACCTGATGCTTTTTATCTCACTGCTCTTAAAAGTTCTTCACATTGGCTTTAAATAACCTGATGGCTATATGCCTTGGTGATGTCCTTTTTGCAGTGAATCACCCAGGATTTCTTTTGTGCTTAAATGTCTACATATCTAGCAAAGCTGGAGAAGTTTTCCTCAATTATTTCCTTAAATGAGTTTTCCACACTTTTTGCTTTTTGTTCTCCCTCAGGAACAACAATAATTTTTAGGTCTGGCTATATTACATAATCTCATATTTCTTGGAGACTTTATTTCTCTCAATTCTTTTTTCATTATTTTTGCCTGATTGGGTTAATTCAATGTTTTGCCTTTGAACTTTGAAAATCTTTCTTCTACTTGGTCTAATCTATTGTTAAAGCTATCCACTGCATTTTGTAATTCCCTAAATGTGATTTTTCATTTTCAGAAGTTTTTATTGATTTTCCTTGAAAACATCTATCTCTATAGAAATTGTACATTAATATCCTGATTTTTTTCATTTCTCTATATTAGTTTTTACCTTTCTTTTGTATCTTTTTGAGTGACTTAATAATCAACCTTTTAAATTGTTTATCTGGTATTTCAAAGATTTAATCTTGGTTTGAATCCATTGCTAGAGAGCTATGTGTTCTTTTGAGTATTATAGAACCCTGTTTTGTCTTATTGCCAGAATTATTTTTCTGGTTTATTCTCACTTCATTTGACTATTTTTAAAAAAAAAAAAACATTTTTAAATTTATTTTTGTTCAACTGTGTTTTTAAAAAAATTATTTTTCCCTCTCAAGGATGTGAATTTAATAATTATAGTTTATTGTAACCTAATTTAGCTCTGGTTGCTATTAGGGGTGAAGATTCATTAAGAGTTCCTTTGTTATGTTGTCTGTATGATGACTTTCTCAGATGCTGACTGTGGTAGCAATGTGCTTGGTGTGTGTGCAGGTTCTCTGTCTTCTGTGGAGTTGTAATACCAGAAGTCTCTTGAAGCTTATATTGTTCCTCATTGGTTTGCTTTTTTTATTTATTTACTTTTTCCCCAGTATTTTATTTACTGGATAGTACAATTCAGGTTTCAGGCAGTAGAGAAGGTGTCCTAGGGTAAAAACTGTGGTTAAAGTAGGTGGATGAATGCACCTTGGGTATCAAGGGTAGGCAGAGATCCTAGCCTTGACAGAGTAGCTGGGGGAGCTCTCGGTGAAATGCACTGAAGTCTTGTCAAAGGTAAGTGAGGGAGCCATTTCAGGTCCTCTGCCAGGCTAGGAGGAAAGGGATCACACCTCCCAGTTACACTCCTGACCGAGTGTTCTGGCTATTCAGCTCAGACAGGCCCCTGTTTTTCATCTGCAGAAATGCTGATGTTCATCTTGAGGAATTTAGACTCTACCCCTTATGGAAGCTTGAATCTGGAGGCCACTCCTCTTGTGAGGATACAGTCACCCTGAAGTGCTCCACAAGGGCTGTCTATAGGTGCGCCTATGCCAAGGTCCCATGGGAAAATCCCCAACTGTCTGCAGTGGTCGGCAAATGGAAAAAGAAGTACCATTCTCCAAGATCCTTCATGGGCACCAGGGCTGCTTGACTGTTGGGATAGAGCCATGAACTTTGCTGAGCACAGTGCTGCACCTGTGCCTCTACTGAAAGAAACTTCCCACCAAGAAAGTTCTGGGACTGAAGGCCTGCTGGCTGAATGTTTTTATCCCATGGGTTGCTTACTCCCTTAATATGGGTGCGCTCCTCCTTCCCCTTGGAGTAGGAGTCCTTGAAGGCCAGACTACTGTGAATCCTGCTACTCCTTTGATCCAGCCAACCAGTGAGTGTCACACCTCAGGCTGGTGCTGGGGAATGTCTGCATGGGATCCAGTGATGTGACCTGTCTGCAAGTCCCCCAGCAGTGGTTAACCAGTACCAGCTCTGATAGGTGTGGCAGGGGAGTGACATAGAGTCTGTGAAATTCCTTGGTTATACATAGCCTTAGTGGGTCGCCTTTCTCAAATGCCAGTTGTAATATTAATGAACTGGCCACAGGAGCAGATTCAGAACTTCCTGATTATCCAGGGTGCTGTAGGCAATGGTGACAGCTGAGGTCACTGCACGGGGTTTCTCCTTCCTGGGCACTGTATTATTATATCTGCGGATGCTGTAATAGGCTGTGTCAATTGGCCTCCAGCCAGGAGGCAGCATTTGCAAAGAAGCACCAGCTGCAATGGTAGTGGTGGAATTTGTGCTTGCCTTTTGTTACTCAGTGGAGGTACTCTGCTATTTCAGGCAATGGGCAGGGCCATAAAGCTCCAACAAGTTTCCGTTCTTTGTGTTAAGCTACCAGAGTGGTTGGAGAGGCAAAGTCAAGTGTGGGCTGGTTCAGGCTAGTTTGGACTCTGGTTCTCTACTTGTGGGTACAAGCAGTGGCCTCAATGGTCATCAGAGGGTAATTCTCTGGTTGCTGAGGTAATGCTCCAAGGAGGAGTGCAGCTGCCTCTGATGCCCAGAGGAGTCTACACAGGAAGTATGGAGTAGGAGGCAGCAATAAGCCCCACCCAGCTCCCAGGCACTTGTCAAGGCAGGCCTCACATCCACAGTGTTCTACTGACTACAGCTAGCTAGGTTTCCAGACAGCACTCAGAACTCAAAACTGCCCCAGTGGAGACAGAAACCACAACTCTTAGGCCATGCTCCTCCCAGTGTGCCTGCGGAACAGTGGTGCCCACCTCTTACACCAATGGTTATTGTGCAGTTCCTACTTGCTCCTTTGTTCCGGCCGTGGGGGTTCATCCCCATGCAAGATTATACTGTGAATCTCATTTGGGAGCTTCTCTCAACCTGCGACTGCTGCCTGAGTAAGCTGGCAGACTTCCCCAAGGTCCTCTGTGAGGTAGGATCAGGAATGGCTTCTCTCCAACCCTGCTGGAGACGGGGAGTGAGTGCAAAGCATATCCAGAGCCTCTCCTCATATCCTCCCTTTCTCATGTCCTCCCCACCACTTACTAAATCGGCTTCAGTGCTGAGTAGGGTTAAGACCTTTCCCTGTGGATTGAATTTTCCCAGGGGGAATGTGTATCCCAGAGGCAGTTATTCCCCTCGCACACTCTGGGACTTTGTTTTCCTCCTGGATCACAGTGTAGACTATAGCCTGCTGCTTATTTCAAAGGGTCTGCTGTTTCTTTCAGTTTCCCTCTTAGTCCTGTGTTGCTTCTTGGAAAATGTTCACAGCGTGAATCGCTCTACACTGTTTTCTTTTTCCAAGTAAGGGAAGCATGCTAACAGTGTTTCCAATCTACCATTTTGGGGGGAAAAGCCAAAAAACAACTATTCTCTTTATTTAGAAATTGAGTATTGTTTAAGGAGATGCATTTGAGTGCCTAGTTGACAAAGAGTGGACTTGTGGACTAAATTTTAAATGAAAATTTGACGGGATTAAGGGTTACCTAGAAAACTGATAAAATGTCATTTTGGATCTATGAGGGTATTTCTAGAGGAGATGAGCGTGTGAGTCTGAGCGGACTAGGAAGGAAGATGTGTCCTTATTGTTGAGTGGCACCATCCAATCGGCCAGGGACATAGAGAGAACAGATGCAGGAATATAATTTGTCTGTCTCTGAGAGCTGAGATGGACTTTTCTTCTGCTGCCTTAGACATCAGGAATTTGACTCCACGAAAGTGCATGATCACAATGTTGACTTTGTGTGCAAGCATTGTGCATGTAGGTAAAAAGTGAAAACTTCCTCAGTAAACAAAGAAATGTTCTTTTCGTACAACTATATTTGTGAAGATACAGTTTCTCAAGATCTCTGCTCTTTGAGTGATGGCATATGTGGTGGTGACTCACTGTGGGTTTTGGATCAATCTCATCAAAAGACTTAGGTTGTCTGTCATGGTGTTTCAGATGACTGCAATTATAAAGCTGGGAGCACAAAATTACCAATCATAGCGATACATGTTTCTACATTTACTTGCTGACCTATTTCTTTATGAATATGACTTGTCTGTTTATAACTGTTATACCCATGAGATCATAATTAGTATACCTGAGCATTAATTTGCAAAAATATGTACATTATTATTGTCCATTTTATTGTGTAATGTGGCCTACAAAGTGTTCTGTCTTGTTTTTTCTTTTTTTTTGTTTTTTGAGACAGAGTCTTGCTCTGTCCCCAGGCTAGAGTACAGTGGCGCCATCTCGGCTCACTGCAAGCTCTGCCTCCTGGGTTCTCGCCATTCTCCTGCTTCAGCCTCCCAAGTAGCTGGGACTACAGGCGTCTGCCACTACGCCCAGCTAATTTTTTGTATTTTTAGTAGAGATGGGGTTTCATTGTTTTAGCCAGGATGGTCTCGATCTCCTGACCTTGTGGTCTGCCTGCCTCGGCCTCCCAAAGTGCTGGGATTATAGGCATAAGCCACCTCGCCCTGCCGCATTCTGTCATTTTTGTACAACTGTCAAACAAATCACCTCTTAAAAGTATCTTTAAATCTGTTTTAAAATTATTTCTTCCAGAATTACATTTTTTGGGATTTCAATCTTTCGGGATTTCAATCTTTCAGGATTTCAACATTTATAATTATGGTAATTGAGACTGTGTCTTTCAGGATTTTGATCAGCTGCTGAATTGACGATATGTGAGGTGAGCTGATTTGCAGTGAGGGTTACTTGAGAAGAAAGGAAAGCAATTATTCCATTTATTTCTCTAACGATTTAAAGGTCTCCAAAGAACGTGTCTTATTGGTGATTATTTTTCATTTCTACTTCTCTCTTTTAGTTCTCTGAAAGACAGTTCTCTTTCTGATTCTCTTATGAGTTTGAATATGGTAGTCAGATAAAGAGCCCACAAAGATAAAAGTGGCTACAGTCTACAAATCATAATGTGACCCTGCTTATTGGATAGGTACATTGTCATAGGTGAAGTATTTCCATTACTATCATTAACCACATTAAATTTAGGGCTGCTGATTAGGAGAAACTGATAGGTTACAGTCAGCTTATAGATTCTGGTTTTCATGATGGTTTTCTCATCAGTTTTTTAACGGAAATGAACATATTGCTTCTATCAGGTGAATAGTAACATTTAATACCTCTGAATCAAGGGTCCACAAACTATGAGCTACCAGCCTGATCTGGCCCAACATCTGTTTTTGTAAATGAGTTTCGTGGCAATAAAATAGCACTCTTTTATATAGCATCTGTGGTTGTGTTGGGGCTACAGCAACAGAATGGAGTAATTGCAACAGACATCTTATGGCCTTCAAAGTCTAAAATGTATACTCTCTGACTCTTTAGAGGAAAGTTTTCTGACTACTGGTCTAAAGCAGGGATGATAAGCTAACAGCAATCAATCAAATGTCATTATTACAGTGACTAATTAATGAAGTCTGTGATGGGTGAAATAATAGGCTATGGGGACATTTAGGCTAGATATTTGCCATCCTTTGCCTAAAAAAAAATTGCATTTCCTTAATAATTACCAACTGAGTCAAAGAAAATAAGTCAGTTAATTTCCTCTTCCTTAAATCTTTGAAAGAGCTAAGCCTAGTGACACATTTTAAAATAATATGAGTGGGACAAAAAATTCAATTTGTTGCCTTTCTCATGATTTCTTAACTACTATGGACCATAGATGCTTTTCCTCCTTACTCTTAAATTTGAGCAAAGTACCTTTCTAGTTACTTTTTATAAAGACATGGCTTTATGAATTAAAGAGCCAAACACTTCTTTTCCTGTCTATCTGGTGTCATAATCTATTTTTTTTTTCTCCCACTTCTTACAGAGGCGGACATTGGAAGAAAAGTGATAACATGATGGAGTGGAATTAAGTATATATTTTAAACATCCTGTCTTTACTGTTTTAAAACCATCCAATACATCCAGATAATCTTGTATTGATAATGTGCAAAAAACAAAACAAAATAAAACTGCAGCATTAGACAAGAACAGACTCCTTCAATCCTCTGTCATGGACCCCCTGATACTTTCTTTCAACTTTCTTCATTCTCTGTAACATTGCTTCTATAAGTCTTCTTCAGCATTTCTTGCTTGTTGACTTATAGGACTAAGCAGCCCTGCTTTATTTTTTTGATATTCACTTTCTGGTCCCCTAAAGGTAGGCTGCAGTTTTGAGGCATCCCTGCTCTCTCCCTAGCCCAGTAAACTGACCTGGGCGGGGTTCTACTTGAGCTTCCCATGTGTAAACCTCTACTAGACAGACTGGCATTCAGAAGACCTAGCTTTAAGAGCAGGCGGTATAATTAATTATTTATGTGACTCCGACAGTTCTCTAAAATGTAGTTTTCTTATTATTACAATGAGGAAGTTTGCTTAGACGATTTAATTCAAGCTTTGAATGATTCCCTTTGTATCTTTCTCTACCTTCACGTCCAAGAAGTTTCTGAAAGAGATTTCAACCCATAGCAACTTATGCTTTGCCAGAAGTCTGAAATTCAGTGTCTTCGGGACTCACTTCCCCTCACCATTTTTAATTTTCACTTTACTCAACCCACTTTACCCATTCTCCCTCCTTCTTCCCTCTGTCTCTCCCTCCTTCCCTCCCTCCCTTCCTTCCTTCTCCCTTCCTGCCTGTTAATGAAAGACTCTTTCATCAGCTATTATTTAAGAACTGCATCTCATTGAATATTTTATCAATCAGTTTCAACTCATAAATACATCAAGCTCGCAGCTGAGGGCCATGTTATAACCAGTTATGTTAGGACATCACTTTTGAGAATTCTTTTAAACAAACAATAAAAGTATTTTGAAATATGGAATAATGCATTTGTTACATTCCATGTTGCTAGATACATCTCTGCAAATGGAGGCAAAGTATTTTTAGGAACACTTTTGTTTTTCTGTTCCCTAATGGGTTATTAAAGTTAGTACATGGATTTAGATGTGATTCCACACCGGTTCGCAGTCTATCAGGAAAGGCTTTGTGGTACATTAGAAGTATGTTCAAGGAATGTCATCTCACTACTTCAAGGGGCTTTTCTTTAATAAAAAGGGCAATAGGGATCAAACCAATCCACTGAATTTGCATGTTTTCTCCTCACATTGCTGAAAACATCTATTCAAACTAGCTTCAAACTAGAGCAATTAGGTGGGTAATTGCCCTAGTGTGAACTTAGCCTTAAAAGCTTCTTCTATGAAACTAGAGTAATTAGACTTACTTCTTCTGTCTTTTTTTCTTCACCTCATTGTTCTCATGCATTAGGCTAATGTTGCTTTGCTTGGGTTCACTTCAATGCAAATGAATGGAGGCTGGGGATGGGGGAATAGAAAGGTATAAATGGATAGGAAACGCAGGGGGAAAAAAAAAGCCAGCTTGTGACAGCAATCATGAAAAACATTTGCATTCTAATAGGGCTTGTTAAACAGCATTTTAATTAATCTGAAATTTGCAACATACCTGCTTGTCACTATCCTTTGTAATGACTAGTTTATGTTCCTAAAATAGATATACAAAATACCTCATGTTTTGCCAGATAATTTAGCGATGCCTGGCTATATCAAATGAATCTTAGTTGCTAACGGGATAACAGTTTTAGTTGTTTTTTCTTTGCTTTAACATGTTATGATCATTATCCAAAGGGAACATACCAGGTCAAGTGTTAACAATATGTGCATTGCAAAAATAAAAGTTAAGATTTGCCATCTGTTCAAAAAAGACACCATTACATTAGATTTTTTTTTACAATTTCTTTTTAATCCTAATACATTTTTATTATTATTTCACTTTTTTAAAACCATAGATACACTTTGTGTACCAAAATTATAATATACAGTTAAGGGATCAGAATTGAAATGTTGAAAGGCAATAGAGCCTACTTTGGGGCAATATTTGAAGTAGATAAAGTATAATTTGGAGGGATAAGTTCCATGGGTATAAATTTAGATTTGGTGACGGCCTGTGTGATGTTATGTGCATTAAATATTTGTTCAGTTCCATAGATTGTATGATTAAACCTACAATGTTGTTTCCATGTTTACATTTGAAATGTCAATCAAAAGTGTTATTCGGTCCTAACTCTCCAGTTCTTACTCCAAGCCCCTACACCCTGCTCCACTCTAGGTGATATGCGGTGACTTCTTGAGATGTTGTGATTTCTTGCTCCAAAGGCTTCATCTTCATATATGTGTATATATGTAAATGGGCCATGTTCCTATAACCAGGCCCACTTTTTCTGCTCAGGTGTACATGTTGCCCTCTTGTTAGTCCATTTCTTTAGTTGTTGTTCTTTTAGAGACAGGGTCTCACTTGTGGCTCAAGCTGGAGTACAGTGGTATGATCCTGAATCCCTGCAGCCTTTGTCTCCTGGGCTCAAGCAATCCTCCTATCTCAGCTTCCCGAGTAGCTGGGATTATAGGGGTGCACCACCACCCCTAGCTAGTTTTGTCTATTTTTCATAGAGATGGGGTCTCAATAGGTTGTCCAGGCTGGTCTTGAACTGGACTTAAGTGATCCTCCTGCCTTGGCCTCCCAAAATGTTGGAATTACAGGCATTAGCCACTTTGTCTGGCCTTAGCCCAATTCTTTTGCATTATTGCCTTTGTTGTTCACCTGCATAAATGTTCTCGGCAACAGTAATGATGATTTATTTCATTTTCTACACCTTCAAGAAATAACTGACATCCGAATGAAAGGCTAAAAAATGTGATATTAATAGGGACAGAAGGCAGGGAAATTCTAGACAGAAGAGGGCAGGTCCCTGGCAAGGGCCCCACCTTCAAGCCTAGAACCAGTGCCCAAAGGAACAACTGACATCTCTGTTTTCCTGCTCAAATGTTTCCTTTCCAAAACCACCCATGGCCTACACCACCCCCTATCCTGTGCCCATAAAAACCCCAGGCTCAACCGGCAGAGAGAGGGGAAGCAGCTGGACGTCAGACACTATAGTTGAATGTCAGAGAGAAGCAGCTTGACTTCAGAGAGATGGCTTGATGGTGTAGCTTTGAAGAAGAGTCTGGCTGGGGACAGCCTGACTTCAGGGGAAGATTACCTTCCAACCACTCTGTCCGCCTTTCAACTCCCCCCCCCCTCTGAGATCCACTTTCATCAGCAATAAAACCCCCCACATTTACTATCCTCAATTCACTTGTGTGACCTCATTCCTCCTGGATGCTGGGCAAGAACTTGGGTGTGGGTGCAAAAGGTTGTCACACTGACCTCCACTGAGCTGTTAACACTTCAGCCATTCACAGACAGCAAAGCTGAAAGAACACTGACTGTCACACTGTCTCTCTGGGACTTCTGGGGTCATGGGCACTCCCCACTAGATGCTGCTGTGGGGCCAACAGAGTTTTCCTCCTGCTGGCACCCAAATGTGCTCACCCTAGTTTCTGAACCCACTCACTGGCATACTCCCCATCCTGAGAGGGGTGAAGTGCAAAGGGTCTGAGTGAGTGGAATTTGCCCCTGCCAGCGCCAGAGTGGCTGGCTAGTTCCAGTGCCCCTGCACTCCAGTTCCTGCCTGCAAAAGGGCCAGGGAAATGTCCTACTTCAATGTTAAGCCTCTATTTTCAGAGTCATATTTTTAGCTTCTCCAAAATTGAAAAGGAAAGGTTTGAGAGGAACACATACTCAGGTTGAGTTTATTAATTAGAGTGAAAAGAAATACCTGAGTTGCCTTTTTCTTTCAGCTCTGCGTCCTGAGCTACAGCACTGCTGTACTATTAAGGCAAACTACTCCCACTCTTGAACTACTGAGGTTAGCTTCTCATAGGATCAATACATTCATTTTCCACAACCAAATTTTCCTATAATGCCATGAGGTAGATACATATTAAATTTCAGTCATTCTTCATGGGAGATGGAATAGGAGGCAGGAAGAGCCTGCACCTTGAGTTCAGATAGATAAGAATCTTGCCTCTGTGACTTACTGGCTGAGCAGGTTAAAAAGGGTGGTGCTTACCTTCTCTGAATCTAATTTTTCTCACCTGCATAATGTAGCCAATGATATCTATTTCCTAAGTTTGTAGTGAGAGTTAAATGAGATGATATGTAAAGCCTGTAAACAATGACTGTTATATAGCAAAGTCATAAAGGGTAGTACTTAAATGTATAATTCTCGAAATACTAGGACTGATCTCACTGTGAAATCCCTGAAAGCAGGGATATGGAAATTCTTAGAATCTCTGGGGCCTATCACTGTCTTGACATATGGCAAGAACTCATGCATTGTTTCTGGAAGGGTGAATAAATGAATGAGTAGGTGAATGCATGAATAATTACTTAGAATGCTAAAGCATGCAGAAATACTACCATAGATCAATGCACATGTAAACAGTTTATACTCATCAATTCCCATTATCTACTTGATGTTTGATAAGACTGACACTGTCATATGCAGGAAGGATAGAATGAGAAAGGTCTTGAAAAAGACCCAAGAAGTCTGGCTCCACCACTAACTGTCTGAGACAACTTGAAACAAACCTAAATCTGTCTAGGATTTAAATTTCTCATGTGCAAAATAAGAACTTGCATAAAATGATCTCTAGCATGTCATCTACCCCTTCCTTCTAGAGTTTCATGAAGTTCATCACTTTGAAGGGTGCCAAAGTTTACAGTGAGAATGTACATCAGGGATTGAGGGGAAATTAGTCTTAATTCTCCTAACTCCTACTCTTAGATCCCTAGTCTCAACCTCTTTGATGAACAGATTTCAACAAACAGACTCACAAGATAAATAAACAAACATGTAGAAAGACAGAGACGTCTTGCATATGGATTTGCTTTTAAAAGAAACTGGAAAAATAGAATATGTTTAATTAGCACAGATTCTGAAAAAATAAATGTGTTAATTAATAGCTTGTCTTGATTACCAAAAGGTCATACCCATATATACAACAACATGCAAACCAGAAATTCAAGATATTTTCCCACCTAGCTCCTCGCTTGAAAAACTATTCCAAGCTTCTATTACAACTTTCAGAAGATGTATACATTGAGATGTAAGGGTCCTGATATTCTTTTCATATTAGCTTGAGAATTATTCCGATACTGTGGTGGCGTGAGCTTAAAAAATTGTATGTTGACTGCATTTCATTTCTCTTGTTCAGAATATAATTCCTCAATTATCTGTCTCAATTTGCTTACTTCTTTCCTTTATTATTGGTATATTTCTCATGTTACTGGGGAATGAGAGCTTCAGTGACTTTAACCTTTAACGATCTCATCCGAAGTAAGATAACCTAATTTAACAGCTGTAGTAGAACAGGAAAGCAGCAGGACACCAGAAAAAAGGTTATACAGTGGGAAGTTCATGCTGGCAAATACCAATTCACACCTGTTTTAGGCCTACAGACAACATCAGGGGTGCTATTTAAATGGACTCTGTGTGCAATTTATCCATTGTTTGGAGTCATTGAAATGAACTACACTAATTCTCCTCCTTGAAAATTATTCCAATTAAGTGGATGCACCATTTATCAGGGTGCTGATTAAGTGGGTTTAATAGCAGGCACCAAAGAAACACTGTAAGAAAAATCTATGAAAGTGATATTCACACTTTCTAAGGTTCTGCTCACACTCACTAATGTCTAGTGTTATATAACCATTCTACAGAAAAATGCAGCAGAAACTAGGGTTAAAGTGTTAAGGAGGTAATTAAATTCTTCCTTATAAGTACATTGAGATTTCAAATGTCATCATGAGGAAAGGTAATTTTTGATTGAAACTATGTGCTATTTTTCGTATTAGATATTTAAATCTGTAATTTTTCTAATTCTAACAAACTTTATATCAGAGAAAAGAGTCACATTTTCTCTGTACAATTGACTTTATTTGGAGACTACAATCTACCATAAGTGAATGTTAAGTGTTAATGATCTAAACAGGAAAAACACATTTGTTTCTCTGCAATCTGACATTATAAATAATCAAACTTTTATTTTTCTGTTCCATGTTAATGTTAGTTTTAAAAAATTAACATTTTAATTTTTATGCTGATTTTTTTTTCAGGCCAGTTATATTTTATATTCTAAATATCCTGACTTCACATGATATTTCTCTTAAAAACTAAGCATTAAATGACACATTTTTAAAGAATAAGCCAATTACTTTTTTAAAGCAATGACTAATAAAAAATAGTGAATTCAAATATATAAAAATTTTACTGAATTGTAAAATATAAAATGAAGATAGCAGTTTCAAACAAGAGGTTTAATTTACTTTTATTATACTGCAAATATTTATTATATATTGTCTCACAATAATGATTTTGATAGAAGTCTGAACTTAGTTCTAAGTCTTTCTACTGAAAAGGAGTTACAGTCTTTGGTAGATTGGTTAAACTATGATAAATTTCGTTAAATAAAAAAGTATAAGGGAAGATTTTAAAAAAGAAATTTAGACTTATGCTTAAGTTTGGCCCCAAAATATTAAACCAAAAAAAAATTTGAAATACAATAACAGCATGTTAAATAATGAAACATTTTTAAGTTAACCTTCAGACAAGGTAAGGTTAAACAAGTCTAGCACCACAAGCTCTACACCAAAACAACCCTATCAACAAATTTTAAGCTTATCTCCTCTCCAAGCTGCTTCCTCTGGCAGGGGCTTGCTCTTATTTTCTAGAAGTATTTTTAGGAGCAAGTTTCTGTTCAGTCTGTAACTATGAAGGTGCAAGGGTTTCCTCTATTTGTAAGCTAACATGTTAGCTTGCCACAGTTTCATGGATGCTGGCAAAAGACTTCAGTCTCCTGGGTCAGAGACAAAGGATAGGTTACTACTCATAGAATAGAAATAGCCACATTATTATATCTTTGCTCTGGTTCCCTGATTCCTAATTCCTACAGAACAACATCAAGAAGGCTACCAGGTAACCATTGTACTCACAAGTAGGGTTCACAACAGGGCTTCTGCTTTCATGGACTCTGAATCCTTTACACTGCACCATGAATATGCCTTCTCCCTGCTTTAGAGGGAATCATTGATTCTGTTTCCCAAGGCTGTAAATCTGTCCTTTGCTTAAAAGAGAGACTCTATCATAACGCTCCACGGCTGATCACTGTACAATTACCCTTTAAAAGATAGTCCAGAGCAAAGAGCAGTCAGATTATCTTTCATCTGCTCACAAGATATGCAGAAACACAAGAGAATTATCTCTCAAGATTCAGTACTACAAATGACAGCAAGTGACTTTGTTATAGGAATACTCTAATCTTCTCTAATTTGTTACTTAAAAAATCATATGCACAATTCAGAATTCTCATTATCAATGCATTATATGTTGTATATGTTAGAAACTATCATGTAAAGTGTGTCAGAGCCTAATGACTGGAAATTGCCATCATGCGACATGTGCAAATTTTTATATGCAAAGTTGGCTTACATCCCTGAAGATTGAGGAAATGGTGACACATATGAGAATCCTTAAACTTGATACCATATTTAGATAGCAATCATTTCTTTTTTAACAAGAGTTGATTTAATGAGCTTTATCACACCTGCCAATCAGTTCTAACCACTAGCCAATTAGGTATAAAGCCAATGTATCAAGATCAAAAGAAAAAAAGTGATCAACTTGATTTAACTGATTTGATTTTTTTTCTCTTCACTTTCAATGAACACCATTTAGGAAATATAATTAGCCAAATAACCAACTTTACTATATTCCCCCCTGTGGAACTGATTAGGACCACCATTGGAAAGGGCAAACAGCTCAAAAAGAATGTGGATTTTTGGAGACACATAGACTTGAATTTAATTCTCAGCCTTGACAAGTAGTTTCATGGCATTAAGTAATCTATTACTGACTTTTCTGAGATTATTTTTCTCAATAATAATTCCCTGAGAGTGTTATAAAAGGATTTGATTAAATAGTTTTTGCAAAGAGCTAATAAGGTAGCTGAAAGCCAAGATCCTCTATTTTTTGCTTGTTTTTCTTTTGTATATGTTTTCCTACATTGTTAGTTAACTCATGCTCTTCCTATTTTCTAACTAATTTTATAAGCATCCAGTCTTTTTGGTTTGATTTTAAACTTCCTGTACAGCTATATTATGCTACTTTGGTAACTCATATATAAGGAATCCATTTGCTTCATAATAGTCTTACAATTAATTTGTCACACAACAAATATGGTACTATAAATAAATGTAATCTATGGACAGAGAAACCAAGGAGAGGGAAAAAGAGACACAAAGCTTTGAGTTTAAAACATAGAATGGAATTACATAGAATAGAAATAGGGCAAAAAAGTGAGAATCAAGAAGAAAAGGGCAGCAAGAGAGAAAAAGGTAGATCTCCACAAAAGTACAGAGTATACAGAATGTAGGGAGAAAAGGGCATGGAACTCAGGTCAAGTCCCGGTTCCTGTTATTTCCTAGGTGACCTTGCAAGGAGCCTCACGATTCAATGGCAAAAACTGAAGGTGAAATTAGGGGACTTCCAAAAGTCACTTTCAGAACTAAATACTTTCAAAATTTATACACACACACACAAACACACACATACACAAACACACACACACACACATGCAACCACTTGAGTCTATAATATTTAAAAAGCTTAAAATGTAGTGGAAGGAAAATGTTCACAACTTATAATTTTTAAGCTCCTCTTAACTAAATCATTGATGGGATCGGCAGCTTAATGAAGAAGTTTGTCAGTGCTGATACTAATAAGGCTGGCATTTTTTAAAGTTTAAAGTGACACTATTCAAAGCATATCTAATCAGGCACAATAGAATAATCGGAGAATATATTTGAACTTGTCAGGTACCTAGAGCAAACATCACATCAAACTACAAGACCATTGTTGCTATCACAGAAGTTCTTATATCAAATCATAGCTCAACTGAGAAAAAATAAAAATGATTATTCAGTAAGTTTACAAATATGACTGTATGCAAAACAAGAACTATAAGCCTTTGGGAAACAAAGTAAAGAATAAAAAAATCAGTAAGTAAAATTACCTGGTAAAGATTATTATAGAGTGTTATTTCCTTATCTGAAAGATAAAAGTCATACAATTAAAAGGCAGATCAGAAAAGACTACGTCATGTAGGTAGATGGATATCGTCCTTTTAGATTTTAACAGACTAGGACATTTACTATTCATTAAGTTAAGAAGGGGGGCCTAAAATGTTAATATTTAAAAGGTAAATCTGAGTGCTTATTGTATGTCATACATTATCACCCCTGGAATGTTGAAAAACAGATTTTTGTCGGTTTTATTTTATATTACTAGAATATATGTTTTCCTATACCATCAGCACCTAGAATTATGTAGTGTGTGCTACATAATCTAAGTTGGTAAATATTTGCTAAAAAACTGTCTATCTTTGTGACAACCCTATGACCTTTATAAATCTTTGTTACTGCAGAAGAAACTGAAAAAGACAAAGCTTAAGTAATTTTTGAAGATTATAGTGTAACTAATTGCAAAGTTGGAATTTGGATTTTGCTTTCTCTTACCTCAACATACTTTTTTCTCTTTATACCAAGAGGTCGTCTGATCAACTCAGTGTATAAAAGGACTGATAACAAAAATAAGCATCATATCATTTACGAAACAATTACTCTGTGCTGTGTAATACATGTTAAATGCTTTCCATAGATTATTTCATTTAACCTTTATGATAACCCTATGAGATAGAGTTTTCTTAGGTAAAAGTTTCTTATCTAAAACTAGATAGCCTGGTTTCCAATCCTGACTTTTCTACTTACTCGCCATGTGACCCTCAAGTCAATTGTTTTAATTTTTCATTTCTTTAGTTCCCTCATGGTGATGCTATGAGGGATTACATTTGCTGAAATAGGTGGACCACATGATATAGTATCTGGCATATAGTAATAAATTTTCATTTGTGTATGAGAACATTGAGGTGAAGGTAAATTAATATTCCTTAAAGTTTTGAGATGTAGCTAATAAAGAGCCAATAAATAGCATACGTTCCTCTGAATTCTGAGACAATGGAGAAGGAACGTCAAGAAGTATATAGTGATTTGGCATCTTTCACCAAATTTAAGACCCAATAAGTGTTAAGATTCATGAAATTTTTAGAGAAATTCAAAGGTAAATAAACACAAAAACAGGGTAGCTAAGAGTGATGGTAAGATTCAGTTAACTTTAGAGGTATTAAAATCCCAAAATAACTTGTAGTTTAGAATCAGTGAAATATGTCAAGTAGTAAATTCAATTTTTACTTTTATTACTGGCAAAGCTAATTTTAAAGAAAGCAAAATATATCTGTGAGCTAGTGAACTTAGTGAAACTCAATCCTATAATTAGACACAACATTTTAAATTCAGGCAATTGCAGACATTACTGGACTATCACAGGCTGTTCTTTTAGGAATGCAATTCCTTTGCATGGCAAAGATTAGCTAACTAAGACATGTGAGAGACAGGTCATTTCCCTAGATGAAGGCAGAAGCTAGGCTGTGGATCCTTGATTTCTCCTTCTACTTACTAATTGAATTACTCCTATAGAAGAGGCCAGGAGTGTGCGTTATGCCAGCAAGTACTGTTTCCTTCCAATGAAGGAATATAAGGGACAAGTGGAAGCGTGCCCTACCAAATGGCAGAGCCAGGTATCAAGCACAGGTTTGTCTGACTCCAAATCCCATTTCTTCATCCATTGTGCTCCTTCATCCATTGTGCTAAGCATATGTAAAAGGCAGAAAGAATAGTGTATATTCAATAACACATTTAAAACTTAATCTCAGAATGAACTGTGACTTATGAAAAATGCTAATGATTCAGTCACGCAAGTTTAAATTTGGAGCAGAGAACTACAATTGGATGAACCAACTCTGAAAATTGAAATTTATACAAAGACACCAAATATATAAAGTTCTAATTTATTAAGAAGGATTTGTGCTTAAATAAGCTCATGTTTTTATATCCAAATACATTATAGCTAAGTTTAAGGAATATTTGCAATATTTAGTCAGACAGTTTTCAAGATTAATATTCAAGTATTCCTAGATAAGTGTGATTTTTACAAATGAATAAAAGATCAATGTTGACTTTTCTAGAAAGTGGCAAAAAATGAAAATTGGTGAAATGGATAATATCTGTTGACAATATGGTAAAATATTATTAAACTGATAACGTGAACTATTAAGAAGAGATCACTTGTAGCCATCGTGGGTTTCATTCAAATAAACTATTCAAAATCTCTGTGAGCTCTATATCAAATCACTGTACTTTACCCTAATCATTCTTATAACTGTCAGCACTATTATCTTCATCTACTTGGTGGTACATTTCCTTCCTTCACTGAGAACTTTGTTGATTCCCACACACCAATGTACAGCGGGACTATGGCAGTCATGAAAACACACCTTTTAGATTTTCTAATGGGGAAAGTTGAATTGACCGACAGCCCCACATATCAACTCTTTCAGTCCATCCTTGACTTTATATTAAAGCCACGCTTTCTCCTGGCTACTCCTAAGCAAAAACTGAGCTATACCTATGGGAAGTGAGGCTCATCTGGGAAGCTTTGTCTCAAAGACTTCCCATTGTTCCAGCCATCTCTTTCTTAGACTGATGTGAGACTCTTCTGACCTAATCCTCTTTCCTTTCCCCTCTCTTTCTAGATGTGTCAGACCAGCACTGTGGTCTGAAGTTCTTTTTACTTACTCCTGCTTCCTTCCCCTTTCCCTTTCCCCTCATAGTTACTTCTTCCAATAAAGTTCTTAAGTGTCTAACATAGTGTGTTTGATAGCCTGGGTGGTTACTTATCCATGATAGAGTTTTTCTGCTTGCTCTGTTGTGTGGTCGCCATTCTCTATGAGAAAATGCCTTGCATAGCTGCTGAACCAATGAAAAGGAAAACATATGTGAAACATTTCTCATTCAAAACCAAAGTTTTGAGCCAATCAACCAATCTGCAACCTGAAACAGAGCCTCATAAATGACTATAGCAGTGAGAGAGAAAAACACTTATTGCTTAAGCCACTAAATTTTAGGGTGATTTATTAAGCATCATTATCTGACAAATACACCATCCAACTACCTAGTCAAAGAGATCTCAAATAAATATAAGCATTTACTTTTGTTCAGTTTTATCAATTTAGTCTCCTGGCCAAACATTGAATGCTGCTATCATCTGAGGTGTACCGTTTCTAACTTCTTAAATTCCCATATACTAATTTTTATCACATGTTCTTATCGTTCCAACTTTTAATTTCCTCAAAATGCTTGATGTTTGACATCATTGAGACTTCCTCCCTTCATTTTTAATCTTAGTCTGTTTTCCAATCTGACTTCAAAGCTTTACTTTTTTTAACCCTTGATCCCAGTGTGCATCATTTCAATCGCTGTCAGCACATTGACCATCCTAAACCGCCTTACTTTTCATCACATCTGCTCTAAAAGCTCTCAAACTTGGATCGATCCAACTATCAGTATTCTTTCCTTCTACATATTTCAAATGCTGAATGATATTATAAAAACCATACGTAAATTTCAATGTTGGGTATATTGTAAACTTGCTATGTCCAACATCAAGTAGTTATCAAGTATTGTCAGTCACTTATAGACAAAAATTGAGCTCTTAGAATTCTACACCACTACTGTTATATATAACAGCACTTAGTACTCTGTATTATGACAATTTGAAATGTTGGTAGTTATTATTATTCTCTGTCACTCAAAAGCGCTTGATAATTGGCTCCCAATTACCTTTGAAAAAGCCTTGCCAAGTTACTATCAAGCAGAAAGAATCCAACTTAACTCTAGGCCAGGGATTCTAAATATTGGCACTATTGACATTTTAGGTCAGATCACCCTTTGAGGAGAATGAAGGGGCTGGAAACTGTCCTATACATGTTTGGGAAATGTTTATCTGTATCCTTGGTTTCTTCTCATTAGATGCCAGTAGCATCATTCTCCTCCCAAGGTGAGAAAATAAAAAATGTCTCCAGAGAGTGCCACATCTCTTCTGAACATAATGGCAAAATCACCCAAGGTTGAGAACCACTATTCTAGGCTGTAACCATTGCTATATGTGTTTGTTAAGGTTTAGTAAAATTATATAATCAGTGTTATAGTCTAGATGATTATGCCCCACCAAAATTTGTATGTTGAAACCCAAACGCAAGTGCAATAGTATTAAGAGTTGGGGACTTTAGGGGATGAAGTCTTCATGAATGGGACTAGTACCCTTACAAAAGAGGCTCTAGGGAGCTCATTCACCCTTTCTGCCATGTGAGGACACATAGAAGGAATTATCTATGAGGAACAGGCCCTCAGCATTCCCTGAATCTTCTGGCACTTTGATCTTGGGTTTTCCAGCCTCCAGAACTGTCAGCAATAAATTCCTATTGTTGATGAATTACCCAATCTAAATATTACATGATAGCAGCCCAAGCTGACTTAGAAAGTAGGCTACCAAATCTTTGCTTGCCTAAGTCTGTGGAAATTCTTGAGATATTTACCTTAATTTGAGAACGAGAGAGTATGACAACAAAATGTGATTTATGGTGGTCTAAATATTAAGGGTGAATAAACAAACAACAGTATGTTCTTTCCTGGGCCTATGTCTCTGGGCATATGCCCATGGGCATTAGAGAAAAACTTATTTTCATTAAAGAGATGGCAGTGTCCATCTCTCTTGCCTTAGCATTTCTCTACCAAAGGTTAGTAGAACTCAAGAAATAAAAAGATGACACAAATTATCCTTTGCTTTATCATATGTCACTTTGAGAGTTCTTCTGGTGCATCAGCAGAGGTACTTAGTAGTAGCAGAAGAGCTGTCTTGGAGATATGATGGTGCCCACCAAGAAAGGTGATATTCCTGCGACAGTAGCAGTAGTAGACAAAAGTCATAGTACTACTCAGAAGAGTGGAGGTATGTGGACGGAAGTGAGAATAGGGAAGAGAGAAGGGAACCAAAGAGAAAGCAATTTGATTATTATGGAGTAGTATTTATCAGACTAATCTTGTCAAAGCTCACTACATACTTAGATTTTTTTTAATGAGGAAATTTTAAGGCATTTAGGGTTTAAAGGGCCAGCACTCTAATGAGAAGGAGACTTTATTAATGTCAGCCATACTTTTGTACCTGCTTATCCCCTCAGGATATTTGCTGATTCACAATATAAACCACAGAGGCCTAGCAGAAATTAGTGGCCCAGAGTTTTCAGTAACCTCAGTGGTCTGGGGAGAAAAACACTGAAATTTGAGACTATTAAGGTATCTAGGATTTGAAACACCAAGATCTCAGAAGAAACACACACACACTCACACAAACACACACACAAATATTTGCCTACATTCTGTATGCAGTTTCTTTATAAAACATTTGCTGGTTTTTCAAATAAGCACAGATAGGGCAAAACTGATAAAAGCCAAGTGGAAAAACTCAATAAGCTGAAGGATTTAGCGAGACAAAAGTTGGAGTTCAGGACTTTCCAAGGTGTCATGGCCCTGGGAAACCCTTCTAGTTAATGAAGTAGAGAGGCCATGACTAGGAAAAAGAACACATTTGAGGTAGAGTAGTCTCGATTGTGTCAGTATGCACTGTTTTTATGTAAGCTGATGTCCAGAAGTAACAAATTATTTGTGGAGAAAAGAATAACATTCATAGTCTTATAATTATTTTGTATAGAATTATTAACATTCACCAAAACATAAAGAGGACCAAAACAAAACATGAGAAAAAAACAGATATTTAATACAGGCAAATCAGATTACGGCCTTTACAATAACTGTGATTAATACTTTTAACCCTTTTCCCATCTAGAAACAAAAGTGCAACTCACTGCCACTGCTCTTAATTTTACATTAACACTGTCTTTGAGGCTGAAGCAAATCTGACTGATTTTCTTTGTGAAAACAAAATATAAAAACTGTTCTTGGAGTTATTTCTAAACAGAAATAATATTGGAATCATCAGAATTATCTATTTTGGAAAAATTGGATTCATCAAATGAATTTCTGCCCAACAACTGTTTGAAAACGATGTTAACATCATGCATAGGAATGCTACATTTTCTAGGATTTGACATTTTCAGTGATCAGGAACTACTATAATTTGCAAATGGAAATATGAACACTAAAAACAGAATGCTCATAAACAGAATGATGTCTTTTGTTTCCAAAGTTTATATACTGGAATGATGCAAAAATATTAATAAAAGTGAGATATTTCGTGGTAAAGTTAACTTAGCATAAATACTGCAGCTGCAAGTGCTTCCAGTGAGTATTCTTGAGACAAATGGGAAAAGGGTTAAAAATACACAGCAAAAGAAGAATTTCACCAGCATCTTGAATCTATAAAAAGTAGACAACAAAAATATAAAATTGTAAAATAAAATACTTGAATTTAAGAGTTCAGTAAACAGATTAAAAGCAGACTTGATACAGCAAAAAAAAAAAAAAAAAAATTATCAATGAACTATGTTACGACTTGAAAGTTTCTCACAAAATCCCTGTGTTAGAAACTTAATTCCCAATGCATCAGAGTTGGGATGTGGATGCTACAGTTTGGGTGTGGTTTATCCCTGTGAAAAATCATGTTGAAATTAGATTCTCAAAATGTGGCAGTGTTTGGAGGTGAAGTCTACTGAAAGGTGTTTGGGCCGTGGGGTAGATCCTTAATGAATATATTACTCTCTGTGGAGGTGGGGGATGAGTGAGCTCTGGCTCTTGAGAAAATGTTTTAGTTCTTGGGAAAGCTGATTGTTAAAAATAGTCTGGCTTCTTTGGTTTCACTCTATTGCTTCTTCTCTCTTCATGTGATCTCTGCACATACCAGAATTCCTTCACCTTCCTCCATGAGTGCAAGCACATGAGGACCTCACCAGATACTGAAGCCCAATCTTGAAACTTCCAGCCACCAGAATCTTGAGCCAAATAACCCTCTTTTCTTTATAAATTACCCTCAGCCTCAGGCATTCTGTTATAGCAACACAGCAACACTAAACAGATCAAGACATGGGGCCTTTTGTGAGATGTTTATGTCATGAAGACTGAGTGCCCTCATGAATGGACTAATGCCATTATAAAAGGAGTTGGTGGAGAAAGCTTGGTCCTTTGTGACCTTCTACCTTCTGCCATGTGAGGACATAGTGCTTCTTCCCTCTGGAGGAAACGGCATTTAAGGTGCCATCACGAAGGCAGAGAGCAGTCTTCGCCAGATGCCCATGACTTGATCTTAAACTTCACAGTTTCTGGAACTGTGAGAAACAGATTTCTATTCTTTATAAATTACCTAGTTCATGATATTCTCTTAGAGCAGGACAAATTGAAAAAGACAAACTGGAAGATAAATCAACAAAAAATATCTTGAAAAATATTAAAAAGAAGATAAATGGCATATAGGACATTATAACATTATTAAGCATACCATGCACTATATTACTCCCTACTGTGAGAGACGTGAGAAAATGAGGAAGAAACAATATTTCAACAAAAATGGGCTAAATTATTACTAACTGAGGAAACATCTCAAACTGATCAATGCAAGGAAATATACCCACAGGCACAGCATAGTAAACTGACTATTAAAGAAAAAAACTCAATGAAAAACAGGGAAAGACATTATGTTTTCTAGGAGCAACAATATGTTGGCATATTTATCAATAGAAAGAGAATATAATAAAATATTCACTTTAATATTCTGGGTAAAAATAACTGCTAACAAAAACCCAACCAAAATCTCCAAAACGGAAGGCTGAACGATGTTTTTCTACAAATAAAAGGTGAAATCACTGGTTAGCATCAAGATCAAACTAAAATAAATTCTAATGGAAGTTCTTCAGAAAGAATAAAAGTTATTCCAGCTGGCAGTCTGGAAATGCAAGAAGGAGTGAAACCCACCAGAATCCAAAATCTTATGAGTAAACCTAAATATATATGGAGCTCTTAAAGATCTTTTGGGTTTTAAAATATATATATATAGAGAGAGAGATTTAACATACTTTAAAACAATTGCCCAAAGGAGTTTTAAGGACATTGAATTAGCCTGAATGTGATAATAATGCTAGTCTAAGGCAGAAAAGAAAGCATGTTGTTATGTAACTATTAAAAGACATAGAAATAGGCAAACAAAATCATAAAGGATAGTAAAACTGAACAAAGAGGAAATGAGGTAAGTGAAAAACGAATAGTACAGCAGGATATTTAAAACCACAAACATCAGTAGATAGATAAACGAAAATAAACTTAATCCAAATAATCTCTCAACACTCTCAGATAGGAATAAAGAACCACTAGGCTTGCTGCTTGAAATAGACAAACTATCAATATAAAGACACAAAAAGTTTGAAAGTAAATAATGTGATAAACATACCAGGCAAAAGCTAGTCCAAAGTATGTTGTTGTAGCTATACTAATATTAGAACAAATAAAAGTATTACTAAATGTAAAAGGAAATATTTTATTATAATAAAAGGGTAAATTCAACAGAAAGATACGAGAAAGCCAAAGCACATATACAACTTACAAAATCATAGCAGGAGGACACATAACAAATGAAAATAAATTAAAATAAATAAATAACATAAAAAGAACTTAAAAGGACATATAATAAATTCATTATATTAATTAGAGATTTCATAGAACTCTTTCAATAACTGATTACAACAGGTAAACCTAAATTTGGAATATATATAGAAAATTTCAAGAGTTTATTAAAATTGAGCTAGTAGGCATGTACTCAAATTCAGAAAGACCATAGAACAAGCCTAAATAAGTGATAAAGGATGGTATAATTCAGAGTATATTTCCTAACAACAATTGCATTAATTTGGGAACCAATAACAGAAACATGTGTGGACATGTTTCAAATATTTAAATAACAAATAGGTTATAAGAAATTTAAAAATATTTTAATTTGAATGAAAGTAAAAGCACAGCATATTAGAATGTGTGAGAGAAATGTTTCTCTTGGTAAAACGTAATGTAAAATCCGTGATTCCAGTTTCCATGTTAAGAAGGTAGAAAAATAAGTATGAATTAAGCCTGAATTAAATGAAAGAAATATAATGATGAAAATAAAATAGAAATTGAAGAAATATTAATCAATACATTCAAAAATAAGACTGATGAAAAAACTGAAAACACAAATTAGCAATAAAGGATTGAAGGTGATGACATTACTGTAGATTCTATTCATACCAAAAGGAAAGGAAAATATCAAAAAATTGATGCAATTATTGATAATAAGTCAGAAAAAAATAAATAAATTCTGTTTAAAAAACTATTAGCTAAATTTGCCCAAAAAGACATTTTAAAAGTAAAATTAGCCTCATGTCTGTTAAAGAAATTGAAAGCATGTTAAGAAACAGCACTTCAAGTAATAGACCTTCAAGTCCAATATAGCACTGGTTGGACTTTATTTTTCTACCAATAAAGAAGAAACAATACACTATAAAAACTCCCTCAGAAAACAGAAGAAAAGGGGGCACAAGTGGGATCATTTTTGGCAGGCAGCATAATCCACAAACTAAATTATGTTCAAAGTATCATAAGAAAAGAGAAGTTTATACTGATATCACTCATGAACCTAAACAAAAACTTTTTAATCAAAATACAGATTATCCTTTTTTTATTATTCACAGATTCCATATTTATGAATTTTTCTATTTGTCAAAAATTTTTGGAATTTAAAAATCAATACTCAGGGTGATTTCATAGTCATTTGCAGATGGGCATAGAACAGTAAAAAATTTGAGTGGCCAGATGCACATGTTCCTGGCTGCCTTTGTATTTCAGGTTTCATACTCTACAACAGTGGTCCCCAAACTTTTGATCTTCCACCAGTTTCGTGGAAGACAGTTTTTCCACGGACAGCGTTGGGGAGTGGCAGTGAGGGGGGCATTCAGGAGGAAACTGTTCCAACTCACATCATAAGGAGTGCACAACCCAGATCCCTTTCATGTGCATTTCACAGTAGGGTCCCTGCTCTTATGAGAATCGAATGCTGCCGCTGATCTGACAGGTAATACTCACTCACCCATCACTCACCTCTTGCTGTGCACCCAGGTTCCTAACAGGTCACAGACCAGTACTAGTCATGACCTGGTGGTTGGGACCCCTGCTGTAAACCATTGTTTTTTGTTTGTTTGTTTGTTTGTTTGTTTCACATCTATTTAGTCCCACGTTTTAAAAACTTTTTGTGGTTTCTTTGTTAAAAGTTTTGCAACTCAAAACAGCTCCTAAGCATAGTGCTCAAGTGCTCCTGAGTGCAAGAAGTCTGTGATGTAACTTCAGGAAAAGATAAACATGTTAGGTAAGCTTTGCTCAGGCATGAGTTATAGTGCTGTTGGCCATGAGTTCATTGTTAATGAACCAACAAGGTATATTTTGTTCAATATATATGTGAACAGAAATACACAACAAACAAGGTTAAATGTTGATTGCTTGATGAAAATGTAGTGACTAGCAGCTTATAGGAACTTAATTCTGTCCTCTGATAGCAGTCGTTCTATATTCACTAATTCAATGTTTGTGGCAATTTTAAGGAGCATAACTTCCACAAGTATCAAGAATAAAATGCATGCATTAGCACCTTGGAGCCAACAACATAGTAAAATAATTGAGTAATTAGCTCTGGGACTAAGAATGACTGAAGTGAGCAAGATATTAGTTCATAATTTAAGAATTCATCCAACTATACATTTATATTTTATGCACTTATATATGCCATACATCAGAAATATTTATAAAAGAATAGAAAGGAGGTAGGATATCAGTAATAGTCCTCTTTTTGAGCACATAATCTTGAGACCCACATATGTTCTAATACATTCCTCCATCACCTTTCTTTACCAATCCATTATCCACCATTTAAACATGTTCAGTTTGATGCACTTACTCCTTATTCTTCTTACTTCTTTCCTTGGATCTGCTTCTTCCTACCAGCTTTATTTTTTGTACGTGGTTTTGAGATCTGCTTTTTAGATGTGATTCCTAAGACCTTCAGTGCTATGAATTACCCAACAACAACCCTGAGCTTCAAGATCAGAGGAAAGATCCACAAAACTTGGAAAATCAAATACGTTTTTAAAAAAATAATCTCCAGTTTTGCTGAAATTTGATGTGTATCACGGTGAAATCTGGAACTATCATCTCAAAGGACTAAATCACAGCCATGATTTGAGTTTTGTCAAATAATATTTTCATGGAAAAACTTAATACCTCAGTGTTAATGTGTAAGGGTGATACTGCTCTAACAGATATATGCTAACATGTATAACTTAAGCATAAGGAGAAACTTGTATGTCATTCACATACAAATTCAAGATTATAACACATCTGTCTTGGGAGGGTTCGTGCAATCCTTCAGAGACCCAGAGTGACTGAGGTCCTCACAAGTTCAATATGTGATTGAAATCCATAGAATGAATCCTGAGAAATTTATAGAATGGAAGAGTAGAAGTGGATGGTTATATGGGTGCAGTCCAGAAATGGTGACCATCACATCTATGGACAATTATTGGCAAGAACTCAGTCACATACCCACATCTAAGGGAAATATAGTCAAGTTTGGTTTCCAGGAACAGAGGAAAACATGCATTTTGGTAAATAGCCAGCCACTTTCACCATACCTAGCAAGTATAATGCTGTTGGAGATTTCAGATATGATTATCTGGTGTCATTTAAATATATCTATTACTATGACCTTTGTGCAGAGCGGCATAATACCTTGAACTTTTTTTGCACTTGCCATTAGTCTTTCATACAAACCAAAACACTTTGCAAAGAAGAGGTCAAATGCAAGACAGATTTCAGAGATTTGATACAACCAATGATTTATTTCAGAAAGAACCAATGTGATTATAGCAATTGGAAGATTATTTTAGAATTGGTAAGAACTGTTGATGTGGGGTTCAGTTTTTGTAAACCTGTCTGGCTGTAGAACTAGATAATGACACGTGCACTATTATAAGCATGGCTGGTGCTGCCACGTGGTCAGTTTAACCTCTGGTTCTCAGCTGGATTCACTTTAAAGTTGGAGACTGCCCCTTGCTTTCTGTAATGACTCTTTGCTTGTTCTTCCTGTTTCCATTTCAGCAGTTAACAATTTTTGTCCTGCTTCTTATAACTTCATACATGGATCATTTCAACAGACTCCTCTACCTGTTGTCCCTCAATTCAGTTTTACGCCAGTCCATCCGTGATAGTGCTTACAAAATTAATCTTCCTGAAACACTGATTCATCATCTCTCTTTTCTTTTCCAGAATAATGTGATTCCTGGTTTCTTGCTGAATCAAATGTAAAGCTATCCACTTTTTTCCTCTTAAATCTTGCTTTCATCAGCCTATTTTCATGAACCCTTAAGACATGTAGTTTTATGGCTTACACGCTTTCAATGTATTCACTTCCATGTCTGTGCCTTTCACTCTTTCACTCTTTCCTTCTTCTTCTTTTTCTTCTTCTTCTTTTTTTTTTTTTTTTTTTGAGACAATCTCGCTCTGTCACCCGGGCTGGAGTGCAATGGCATGATCTCGGCTCACTGCAAACCCCACCTCCTGGATTCACACCATTCTTCTGCCTCAGTCTCCCAAGTAGCTGGGACTACAGGTGCTCACCACCACGACCAGGTAATTTTTTTTTTGTATTTTTAGTAGAGATGGGGTATCACCGTGTTAGCCAGGATGATCTTGATCTCCTGACCTTGTGATCTGCCCACTTCGGCCTCCAAAAGTTCTAGGATTACAGGCGTGAGCCACCACGCCTGGCCCCACTCTTTCACTCTTTCCTTCTTTCTGCAGGGCTCCCCACTTCTTCAACCGTGTCTCACTCTTTTTTTCAAAAAGTAATCAAACATTTATCTTGTTAAAGTCTTGTCTTTACTTACTTCCCATTTGACATCTTCTAATAGATATTAACTCTTAATTTACACTTAAATCTCACTAGTGATTTCATCATTGCAAATTGAACTTCACTGTTTTACATGGGGAAGGAAGACATGCATGTATGCCTCTAATTGCTGTAAAAAAATAACATGTGTTCGAGTTCTACTGTGTGCCTTCAGAGTTCATAACACTGCACTATGTGCAGAAAACATTCGGCCTATGTTAATGCATTATATATAGATGAATATTTTAGTTTCTTTCTATTTAACATTTTTGAAAAAGCATATGAACTATGAAGCCATATGTAATGTGGTAAGAGGGTGTATATTATATGTATCTGTGAAAAATAGAGTCAAGAAAATGTTTGCCACAAAATATGTATCACTGAAGTCCTATAGGCTTTATAAGAGTAGACCACAAATTTGGTTGTGGGCTTTCTAGCAGTCAACAAGTAGAGGAAATTCTACACAGTAACAAACTAACTGTTCAGGAGTTGCATATCTAAGTGGTATTCCTTATACTTATAGTGCAATAGCCATATTCATAAACATATAACTATTCTTAGACCAATGTTCTTAAGCTGTTTCTAGTTTTCAAATTCTGAACCATGAAAAGGAGCTCACTGAGGCAAAAAAGTTTAAAAGAATTGGAACATGTATTGGAACAAAATGCTTGAATCTTCTGGACATTTATTTTGGAAGTAAACTGACCAATTTCATGTAATCAGAGTGAATAGTGTAGTCTTTCAATATTTACTTGGCTCTAAGGAAGAAATGTCCAATGAACAATTATCTTCGCAATTTTAATGGTACGATCTATCTGTTCAAAAAGGGGAACCTTATTTTTAATCTATTGCTTAATACTCATTTGACTTTTATGATCTTTCTTATAGAGTATGAAACAGGTCCAGTATTCTTTGGTAGACACAGCAGAAACTGGTTATCTACATATTATATGCATTGTTTCTTTTTACTTACCAAAAGAATCCTGACTGTGTTCAGAGAGCTAATATATCAGCTACAGATATTTGTTTCCCAGGCTCCCTTGCAATGGGATAAATACATGTCATACTTCTGTCCATAAAGAGTAAGATGAGGATTTCTGGGTAAGCCCTCACTTTAATGGTACAGGTATTTCTCCTGAGGCTGTTCTTTTTTTCTTTATGCCTGGAAGTGGCTATACTTTCTGAAGGACAAGCAATAACTTTATAGCCTTGGGGTCCCAGGCATGAAGACGAAGGCATACATCTGCATATTGGAAGGTAAAGACAGAAAGGCCATGGTTCCTATGGCAATTGTTGAACCATCACATGAAACTTGGACTGCCTACTCCTAGACTTCAGTTGGTTTAAGGTTTATGTTTGAGTGGCGAAAGTATCTTGGTTATATGTGCTAGAATGGTTGAAAGTGAGCTAAGTTTCAAAACTGCTCAACTACATGGAAACTGAACAACCTGCTCCTGGATGACTTCTGGGTACATAATGAAATGAAGGCAGAAATAAAGATGTTCTTTGAAACCAATGAGAAAGACATAACATACCAAAATCTCTGGGATACCTTTAAAGCAGTGTGTATAGGGAAATTTATAGCACTAAATATCCACAAGACAAAGCAGGAAAGATCTAAAATGGACACCATAACATCACAATTAAAACAACTAGAGAAGCAAGAGCAAACACATTCAAAAGCTAGCAGAATACAAGAAATAAGTAAGAACAGAGCAGAACTGAAGGAGATAGAGACATAAAATCCCTTCAAAAAAATCAATGAATCCAGGAGCTGGTTTTTTAAAAAGATTAACAAATTTGATAGACTACTAGCAAGACTAACGAGGAAGAAAAGAGAGAAGAATCAGATAGATGCAATAAAATATAATAAAGGGGATATCACCACTGATCCCACAGAAATACAAACTACCATCAGAGAATACGATAAACACCTCTACACAAATAAACTAGAATATCTAGACAAAATGGATAAATTCCTGGACACATACAGCCTCCCAAGACTAAACCAGGAAGAAGTTGAATCCCTCAATAGACCAATAACAGGCTCTGAAATCGAGGCAATAATTAAGAGCCTAGTAACCAAAAAAAGTCCAGGACAAGATGGATTTACAGCCAAATTGTACCAGAGGTACAAAGAGGAGCTGGTACCATTCCTTCAGAAACTATTCCAATCTATAGAAAAAGAGGGAATCCTCCCTAACTCATTTTATGGGGCCAACATCATCCTGATACCAAAGCCTGACAGAGATACAACAAAAAAAGACAATTTTAGACCCATATCCCTGATGAACATTGATGCAAAAATCCTCAATAAAATACTGGCAAACTGAATCCAGCAGCACATCAAAAAGCTTATCCACCATGATCAAGTGGGCTTCATCCCTGGGATGCAAGGCTGGTTCAACATACACAAATCAATAAACGTAATCCATCCTGTAAATAGAACAAAAGACAAAAACCATATGAGTATCTCAATAGATGAAGAAAAGGCCTTCAACAAAATTCAACAGTCCTTCATGCAAAAACTCTCAATAAACTAGGTATTGATGGGACATATCTCAAAATAATAAGAGCTATTTATGACAAACCTACAGTCAAAATCATACTGAATGGGCAAAAACTGGAAGCATTCCCTTTGAAAACTGGCATAAGACAGGGATGCCGTCTCTCACCACTCCTACTCAACATAGTGTTGGAAGTTTGGGCCAGAGCAATCAGACAAGAGAAGAAATAAAGGCTATTCAATTAGGAAAAGAAGAAGTCAAATTGTCCCTGTTTGCAGATGACATGATTGTATATTTAGGAAACCCCATCATCTCAGCCCAAAATCTCCTTAAGCTGATAAGCAACTTCAGCAAAGTCTCAGGTTAGAAAATCAATGTGCAAAAATCACAAGCATTCCTATACACCAATAACACACAAACAGAAACCCAAATCATGAGTGAACTCCCATTCACAATTGCTTCAAAGAGAATAAAATACCTAGGAATACAACTTACAAGGGATGTGAAGGACCTCTTCAAGGAGAACTACAAACCATTGCTCAACGAAATAAAAGAGGACACAAAAAAATGGAAGAACATTCCATGCTCATGGATAGGAAGAATCAATATTGTGAAAATGGCCATACTGCCCAAGGTAATTTATAGATTCAATGCCATCCCCATCAAGCTACCAGTGACTTTCTTCACAGAATTGGAAAAAACTACTTTAAAGTTCATATGGAACCAAAAAAGAGCCCGCATTGTCAAGACAATCCTAAGCCAAAAGAACAAAGCTGGAGACATCACACTACCTGACTTCAAACTATACTACAAGGCTACAGTAATCAAAACAGCATGATACTGGTACCAAAACAGAGATACAGACCAATGGAACAGAATAGAACCCTCAGAAATAATACCACACATCTGCAACCATCTGATCTTTGGCAAACCTGACAAAAACAAGAAATGGGGAAAGGATTCCCTATTTAATAAATGGTGCTGGGAAAACTGGCTAGCCGTATGTAGAAAGCTGAAACTGGATCCCTTCCTTACACCTTATACAAAAATTAATTCAAGATGGATTAAAGACTTAAATGTTAGACCTAAAACCATAAAAACCCTAGAAGAAAACCTAGTCAATACCATTCAGGCCATAGGCATGGGCAAGGACTTCATGACTAAAACATCAAAAGCAATGGCAACAAAAGCCAAAATTGACAAATGGGATCAAATTAAACTAAAGAGCTTCTGCACAGCAAAAGAAACTACCATCAGAGTGAACAGGCAACCTAGAGAATGGGAGAAAATTTTTAAGATCTACCCAAGGGCTAATATCCAGTATCTACAAAGAACTTAAACAAATTTGCAAGAAAAAATCAAACAACCCCATCAAAAAGTAGGCGAAGGATATGAACAGACACTTCTCAAAAGAAGACATTTATGTAGCCAACAGACACATGAAAAAATGTTCATCATTACTGGCCGTCAGAGAAATGCAAATCAAAACCACAATGAGATACCATCTCACACCAGTTAGAATGGCAATCATTAAAAAAGTCAGGAAACAACTGGTGCTGGAGAGGATGTGGAGAAATAGGAACACTTTTACACTGTTGATGAGACTGTAAACTAGGTCAACCCTTTTGGAAGACAGTGTGGCGATTCCTCAAGGATCTAGAACTAGAAATACCATTTGATCCAGCCGTCCCACTATTGGGTATATATCTAAAGGATTATAAATCATGTGGTTATAAAGACACATGCACACATATGTTTATTGCGGCACTATTCACAGCAGCAAAGACTTGGAACCAACCCAAATGTCCATCAATGATAGACTGGATTAAGAAAATGTGGCACATATACACCATGGAATACTGTGTAGCCATAAAGAAGGATGAGTTCATGTCCTTTGTAGGCACATGGATGAAGCTAGAAACCATCATTCTGAGCAACCTATCGCAAGGACAGAAAACCAAACACTGCATGTTCTCACTGATAGGTGAGAATTGAACAATGAGAACACTTGGACACAGGGTAGGGAACATCATACACCAGGGCCTATTATGGGTTGGGGGGAGAGAGGAGGGATAGCATTAGGAGATATACCTAATGTAAATGATGAGTTAACGGGTGCAACACACCAACATGGCACATGTACACATATGTAACAAACCTGCACGTTGTGCACATGTACCCTAGAACTTAAAGTATAATAAAATAAATAAATAAAAATCAAAAAGTAAAATGAAAGTGTGCTAAGTTTGTGTAGAAGAAGCCAGACTAAGTAGAATGGGTCTAGGGTGTTAACTTAAATATGTCAGGCATTTGACATTTAGGCCAGTGGTCTAATATGTGGTGCCTATTGTATAGTCAATTTATATTTCCTCTGAGGTGACACTGGTATTCAAGGAAGCTGCACATGGAAGATAAGGCATAAAAAGTTTGCATCATGTTCAGGAGTGGGGTATCAATGTTTCTAACTGATTAGAATTCCAGCCAGAATTTAATATATGTTCATTAGAAGTTTCTATTATGGGAGAGAATTGGTAAAGCTAGGGAATGCTCAAAGACATACCCCAATCCCAACCTCCACAAGGTGAGATTCAAAGCAGGTATTCCTATGGGAGAAATGAAACACTAAACAGTAATATGAAGCAAACACCCTCAATAGCAGCAGTCTATACAGAGAATACTGAGAGATAAAACTAGTCAGATTTTATTTTAATTTTTAATTAAATTTTTAATTTAATGATTGAACCCCTAAATTCCTTAAGAATTAGATGTGAGATGTGAGAGAAAGGAAAACTCAGGCATGATCCTTGAATCATGCTTTAGGTTGAGCCACTGGGAGGATAGAGATACCATCAAGTGAGCTGAAGAGACTTGGAGAACAGCTTTGGATGGAAGATCAGGACAACACAAACAATATAATCAAACCTACAAAGCCCATTTGGACATCCAATTTAAATTGTTTATCAGATATCCACATAGAGATCTCAAGTAGATAGTTGGACATATGAGTGTCACATTTTGGAGACAATTCTAGGCAGGAATAGAAATATGAGCATAACCAGCAAATAGTTCATATTTAAGGTCAGGAGACTAACAAGACACAGCTAACAAATGATGGAGCTGGGATTAGGACTTTGTTAAGTCTAAGCAAAGGTGTGAAGGCAGAGTCTAGAGTGAGTGAATATGAAAAAGCAAGGCTAATATATAACGGTAAAGCCATTTAACCTTCTTGGCTGGAAGGCTAGTCAAGGAAGGTTTATGTAGCTAAAATTGTAATGAGAAATTCACAGCCATTAGGAAAGTGGAGTAATTTCTTACATGACATTTCATTTTTACTAGATCAGGGAAATATTTGGAGTTAAGCATGAAGTGGGATCAGCTGAAAATTGTAGGTTAGAAAATAGTACTTCAGTGGACTCCAAGCACAAAGAGGGCCAGATGTGTAAGTATTAATACAAACCTAATGACTATCAGAACTCTGGAGAACAATAGCATCAATGAGGAAACAGCTTAAGAAAAAGCTGTTATCATAATTTATTATATTTAAATATATAGTAATCATACCTATTATTATATACCTGTCATTTGGAGGGCTTTGAATATTTAATTATGTAATTTGTATTTCTGTAGGATTTTGCACAGAAGTGCTGTGCTGACTTGTGTATGTTATTATTTTTCAGTGTCAGCTTATAATCTCTGGAACTTCATTTCTGATAATTTTTTTTTTTTTTTGAGATGGAGTCTTACCCTGTCGCGCCCAGACTGGAGTGCAATGGTGTGATCTTGGTTCACGGCAACTTCTGCCTCCCGAATTCAAGCGATTCACCTGCCTCAGCCTCCCATGTAGCTGGGATTACAGGAGCATGCCATCATGCCCAGCTAGTTTTTTGTATCTTTTAGTAGAGATGGGGTTTCACCATGTTGGTCAGGCTGGTCTCAAACTCCTGACCTCGTGATCCGCCCACCTCAGCCTCCCAAAGTGCTGGGATTACAGGTGTTAGCCACTGTGTCTGGTCATTTCTGAGAATTTTTGACATCTGAATGAAAGTTAAGTTTTTCCCATGAAGATTTACATTTACTTCTTCTAGATCCTGGGAACACAACTGATCCTAAAACATGACCAATAAATATGAAGTTTAAGGGATTTTTGGAACCACAAATGAAAGTGTGAATTGGTGTTATAATCTCCTGTGATAGTGTGTGGTAATGCATTCTCAAGGGAGATTCTTCTTTTCCACCATCTAGCTCAAAATTCAGGACAAGAAAGGTTCTTTGTTTTACCCTTCTGTGGGGAAAAAATTTGCCCTTTCATTCTTCGCTGTGCTGTTTTTAGTTCTAGTGTTCTAGGACAGTTCTGGTACTAAAGGAAGTCTTCACACTTTCCTTTGCAAGCTCCACATCACTGGATTTTGACTTTTGTCCTCAGGGCAAAATTGGATTTGGTACTGATTTACTTCTCTGAGTTCCTGTTTTCCATTTAACTTCGTTTTATTCTTACATTTTTACAAACTCAATGGTGCTTTTAAACATTATTTTGTTTAAAAACTGTATGCATTGTGTGTAGCTGTATTATCAATGACTGTGAGTCAGAAGCCCTTAGACTTCATGTCAGGTCCTTTAATTGTTTTCTAAAGAATATATTGCTAGAGTTGTTCTTAAACAAAAGTAAGCTTTTACAGCACAGACTTCGAACTAGAAATTCTGGCTTATGTAGTAGACACTAACTTAGTATCAGAGAATGCGAAATTGTTTGCTTCTGGCTTATCTTTTATGGGCTGTGTTCAAAGTAACCACAGTCTTGTCTGCACTTCACTGTGTGTTGCAATCTTGAAGTTAAGAGGACAGCACTCTATCACTCATCCACATCTGAGCAAAGTACTATGGTTTTAATAAGGGCAATTTCATCATTAAATATAAAATTGGCATGAAATGGCCGAGCAGTCTTTGTTAACTTGTTTCTGTGATCAAAACAGACATGCACTCCGGGACTGTCCATCTGGCACCTTCAGTGACAAATTAAAACTTGATTTTTAATTATCGCAATACTTACCATTAACAATTATTTTTATACAAAAAGAATGTAATTTTGTTTCAAGTTTAGAGTCTTCTTCCTCAACTTCTGAGTAAATGTTGTTCTATCACATTCATTTCTTATATATCTGCATATGAAAAAATATTATCTTCTTTTCCACCATCTAGCTCAAATATATATATATATCTTGTGTTTTGTGTGTCTTTTTACAGACTAGTATTTGTCTTAGACTGTTTGGACTGCCATGACAAAATGCCATAGACTGGGTAGCTTATAAACAACAGTAGTTTATTTTGCACAGTTCCTGGAGAATGGGAAGTGCAAGATCAAGGTGATGGCAGATTCAGTGTCCAATGAGGGCTCATTTTCTGCTTCATAGATGACACCTTCTCACTGTGTCCTTATACGGTGGAAGAAGGCAAGACAGCTCTCTGGGGCTGCTTTTATAAGGGCACTAATTTCATTTATGAGGGCTTCATCCTCATGACCTAATCACCTTCAAACTTGCCCCACTTAGTACCATTACATTGGTGATTAGATTCAACATATGAATTTGGGGAGACAAACATTCAGACAATATTAATATTTAAATGCCCCCAGACATTCAAAATTACCAACGCTATGAAAAAATATTATATTGTTTTATTCCAGGTTATTTCTGTCCTCCTAGATCATTAGAATGATTGGTAATAAAGCTGGTTGGTCAGTGTAGACAGCAATTACCCCATTTATTTCCTCCAAAGCTGATATAAACTGCCACTGAACCATACTATTTTTAGCATCTTATGCCTATGCTTATGGTTGCAGATAGAATTCCTCTTTCAGAAACCTTAATTATTCTTTTGGTTACAATTTCCTGTTTATAGAGAATATTTTTTTCTATGTAATGCTGATTATTAAAGTTTTATTTGTTTTCTTTTCTTTTCTTTTTTTTTTTTTTTTTTTTTGCCATGGCTACAGTCCAGCATGCCTGCATAGACAATATTAAATATTGAACAATCGTTTTAAAATATATAAATGCTAATATAATGTATTGACCAATGTCAAGCTAAGCCAAGAGCAGTTTTTTCTTTGCATTGAGCTCAGGGATTTGACATTTGGATTATGATGAAGCTTTTGACTTGACTCTTTGGTCACAGAGCAAATTCATCTTCTATTTGAGGGCATTTAAACTGGAGTTCAACCTACTCTGTTGCTGGCAACACCAGGTGATAGATATAATATTTCTCATATATATTAATTGAGAAAAATGAGCTTTTTCTTTAACCATATGTTGACATCCAGTGAGTTAACAGCATTTAAACCTTGGAAAATCAGAGAGTTAGTTTAGTTTTTGTGTGTGGACCTGAATAGAACCAGATATTTGGAATACTCGTTCATATGTACACTTTGTCTTGCCACTTCAATGCACATATTCAAGTTTTAAAAGGGAACTTTACTTTTTTAAAATTTTTTATTTTTTTTGGAGACGGAGTCTCGCTCTGTCGCCCAGGCTGGAGTGCAGTGGCAGGATCTCAGCTCACTGCAAGCTCCACCCCGGGTTCACGCCATTCTCCTGTCTCAGCCTCCCGAGTAGCTGGGACTACCGGCGCCCGCCACCATGTCCGGGTAGTTTTTTGTATTTTTTAGTAGAGACAGGGTTTCACCGTGTTAGCCAGGATGGTCTCGATCTCCTGACCTCGTGATCAGCCTCCCAAAGTGCTGGGATTACAGGCGTGAGCCACCGCGCCCGGCCCGGGAACTTTATTTTTTTAACCAGTCCAGCTCTTAGTTAATTGAGTTGGAGCAAAACCAAGCATGGCATGTCTAGTTTGAAGACTGGGTGATCCACAACCATTCAATGTGCGGAGGGTCTCAGATGTAGAAGAGTTCAAAAGTATTGTCCAGATAGAGAGAAAGGGTAACAAAATTTTCCATAACTTTGTTCTCCCCTCCTTAGTAACAGCCAGTTTTCTCAAACATGGAAATTGTTTCCAAGAAGCAACTTTATTGCTTTTCCTTACAATTAGGGAAAAGAAGGCAATGGTGTTCAAATGATGCCTGACAGCCTGGGTAACAAGCACCAACCATCTGTGCTATAGCAGCACTGTTTGTATTTTTAATGTTTACACATACAGCAAAGATAATTAAAAATAACTATAATTAAAAATGATTACAACAAATTACTTTTCCCTCAACGGTAATATGTGCCTGTAACTTATAAGTTACTTACTAAAGTAACCTTTATGGAGTCTAACAAGAAAACATTACAATTCCTGCCTTGTTTCGGAAAGTTTATAGATTTGGGGGAGGGGAGTTTTTTCTAACTATGAAATCATTTCGCTTTTTTGTACTTCACAAGCATTTGAAAGTATGGGAATTATCTCTGTATTAATAATATGGGTTTTCTTTTCTCAGAAGGAAAGATTAAATGTAATTTCTTTTTCCAAAAATAGTAAAATGACTGAGGGGTTAAAATTTTTTTTTTAAAAAAAAGCTAACTTGGCTCCTTGAACAGGCTTTCATTAAAATAATTGAATTTGTTCATAATGTCATATGAACTATGGGCAGACGATTCATTTCGGAACAATAGTTTTCTCTATCCCGTCATGATCCTTGGAATCTTCAGATACCCTCAAAAACCTTCTCTATAGAAGATGCTGGTTAGTAACAAGATCTGAATAGCTGGCTCCAGGCAAAGAGTAGAGAAGTTGACATGACCTTTGTGGAAGGCTTGAGATTTAGTCAGAAGGTATAGTGTGGAGGTTCAGGGCATGGCCCTGGGAACCAGATTGTCTAGGTTCCAATTCTGTTCTGGTAACTTCAGGAAGGGGAACACTGAATGAAGCTGGGAGAAAATTGCATCTTCATAGAACGTTTAGGAACATTTTAAACTGGGTGTCTAATTAGGAAACTAAGGGGCCTGGAGATCTTACAAATGAGGAGACTTAAACCTCTTCGCATTTTAGAAAATATTATGCCTTGTGATGATTATCCTAGCTCGGGTCACCTCTCCTCATATAGATCACCTCTGTTTCCTTGAGTACTTCTTGGGGTTTTTAGAGAGAATTTCTTGCATGCTCAGGTATAAGTCTTCTTTGCAGTGTTCACACTGTGGTGCCTGACAACGGCCAGCGCATCTCTGCCAGGCCCTCAGGGAACTTTTTCTTTCTCTGCTGTTGCTCCACAGTTCCCACCAGGCACAATTTGCTATTGGAAACAGATCTGACCCTTCAGGGTACCAAAGTTGTGTTGCAGTTATGCCTGCACTCCAGCATAGTCAAATGACTCTTTGATTTGTTTGTTTTCCTTATAATTCTTTCTCTCCTAGAACCCAGGCATGAATATAGGAAGTGAGGACAGATACAGGTGATAGCAACTGTATTTTTCTCAGTATTCTGATTCTTTACAACTTTGTTACATGCTGTTCAAATTCATCAAGGCAGTTCCTTCTTCCCTAAGGATATATTCTCTTCTGAAAGACCTCCCTGCTCTTCAGCTTCCCTTGCAAATAGGCTTCTGTCAGACTACCCGACTGATGGACAATCTTGACCATGTGCCTGAACCCCAGTAGAAGTCATCCTTACTTGCTCTTTCAGAACTTCCTTATTCCCCATAAATCAGTTTCCTTTAGACTAGACACATAAGTCCATTCAAGGTGCCCAAACATGCTACTTAAATATACTACCAGCTGAAAGAAATTTTAAAACATATTTAGGTTACTAATACTGTCTTTAAACTTCCTTGAATAATGTAAACTTGGCTATTTCATTAAAGGATTTCAGTTCAAGCAAAGTAAGGCAATCGATTATGTTCTTTCTTTCTTCTTTTTACCTTCTACTGAGCAGTTTTCTCCTTGTTTTCTTTCTACTTTCTACATTCACTTTTGCCCTCAAGCATGGCCATGTTAATGGAAAAATACATTAGGAAATTAATCCAGATGTTTTTCCTCAGAGTTATGTGAGTCGTAATAGCACCTGAAACCTCACTTCTAACAAATTTTAGTGCCTCATTAAAAAATTAAGATGTGCAAATAAGTTATATGTTATTGTAGTTTATTATAATGTATATCATTAATGTAAATTATAGAGTAAATGTATTTTCATCAGATGTCTTTCATGTGTTAGTGCTGAACACCCTCCTAATTCACTTGGGTTTAATGTGAACCCTGATGCTTTTGCATGTGATGTCACTGGTGAAATAAGAGGAGGCAGGAAAGACAAAGGAAAATTGTGGATTAATATTTATTAGTGTGTGGTGCTATGCAGCTAATTAGTCAACAGTTTGAGCTCTTCTACTTTCTCCAACGGACTAAGTTGGGGAGGGGTGGTAGAAGGAGCCTGTTATGACCTGTTCAAAGGGTAGTAATTTTCATTGTAATGGAAAATATGTTGAAAGAAAGACATGAACGACCACAGGCATATGGATAAATTATAGATGCTTATTTCGTTTTATGAGAAAATAAAAATGTTTTATTAAGAATGTAAACATATATGCTAATTTAACCATGTTAGTTAAGTGTTTATTAAAATGCTAATAGAGTCACGTGCTATATAATCATGTTTTGGTCAAGAGTTGGCCACACATATGGCTGTGGTTCTGTAAGATTATGGTATCATCTTTTTATTCTACCTTTCTATGTCTAGATATGTAGATATACAAGTAAATATCATTGTGTTATAATTGCCTACAATATTCAATATAGTAACATGCTGTACACATTTGTAGCCTTGGAGCAATAAGCTTTACCACAAAGCCTAGGGATGTAGCAAGCTATAAAATCTAGGCGTGTGTAAGTGCACTCTAAGATGTTCACACGACAAAATTGCCTGATGACATATTTCTCAGAACATATCCTGTTGTTCTGTGTGCTTATAATTCAATAAGATCGAATGATGTATCTAGCTTCAACATATTAAATTATGTAGTCTTTACATTACTGGAGAGGGATTGTGAGGTTCAATGTATTATAGAATCAACAAGTAAACAAAATTAAATGAGCACCACTGTCATGTTGTGTCATGGACACAAAAGCATACTAAATGTTTATCTAATGAAATTTTTATCCATAAAGTCTGAGGCAAACCCAGTTGAGGCTAAGTTCTAAAGCAAGAAGAGGTAAATTTTGCTGTGTCGTTTCCAAGGGTACTTCACTGAGGACAAATTTGAAAGATAATTGACAAATCAAGGCAGAAGAAAGTCAATATTAGTACCCAAAGAGCCAGAACCATGTGTTAGAGCCAAGAGGACTGTATTTTGATGCAGCGTGAGTTAAATGAACACAAAGGAGCCAAGTGTGCAAAGTCATTAACAAGGGTGAGATTCCTGAAACTCTTTCATTGTTGCTGGTTTTTCACCTGAAGGTGCAGAAACTTGCTTCAGGGATCAACGTAAGGTTGGAGAGCTCTAGATGATTAGATACTATTCTCAGGATAAAATTATTTGACAATACACTTTTAGTGAAGATCTATTCAACAGATTATTTATTAAGCACCACGTGTATATCAAGCACTATAAATGGCATCGGGGATACAGCAGTGAATAAGATATGGTCCTCCCTCACACATTAAAGTAAGAAATTGTAATGCACCTGTTAAGTGGAAGTTAGTAGACAGTATTGTGGGAACACAAACAGTATAACATCACTTGGTGTAAGATAGTCAGAAGAGATTTGCAGATGAATAATGCCAAGACAGAGCCCTTTTAATTGCATAAAAATTACTAGATAATGAGACAAGTTAGCCTGTGTAGAGGCCCACAGCCTAGCATGCCTGGAAGATGAATCACAGGGGGCTGAGCAAGTGTGAAAAGACATAGATGTTAGGATCACGGGTCTCTTCTTCATCTATTGGAGTTGGAGGGGGTGGGATATTAAGTAATTCTGTTGAGTTCATAAGACACAGGAAGTTCCTTCTATTAGCTTCAATTATTTGCTCTGCTAAACGACACTGCACGTAGTTCAGGCAGGTCTCTTTCAGGCCAGTAGACATTATGAACCCATGAACTTGTAGGAACTTTGTCTGTGAGTGTCCTGTCGGGGAGTTCATGTCTTGACATTTACTCTTACAGGACTTAGCTACTTTTAGCTGAAAGTGCAAATTTTATTTAGCAAAAAGTGTTACATGTAATAACCAACTTATCCAGACATATTTTAAAATTTTACTCCCAGAAAGTGATTGCAAATCTGTGATTGATCATTATAACACGATGTTGACTCAGGATTGACAATAATAGAAAATCAAAAAACAAATAAAAAAACCTGCCAAATTTTTTTCCTTGACCAGATTTCAGTGGAATGTGTTAACAAATCATGTTAAAAAAAAATAATAAACAAAATTTCTGTTTAAAGTAATTTGGGTTTAGTGAGGAAAAATGACAATTTGGTAAAATGTGAAATCTAGATTAATGAATAAATTAAAAACTAAAGAATGTAAAGAATGACAGGGAGGGGAGTAAGATTTGAGATTGGAAGGAAGTAATCCAGCTGTTTTTTAAAATGTTTTAAAACATTTTTCTCTTATATTTCTTAGAAATTATAAAAATCTTTTTCACATAGAAAATCCATACATGTTAATGAAAGCAGTGAATGTTGTTTTTGTTTTAACAAGCCAATGTAGTAGTTGTAGGATTTGATGCCACCTTTCATGTGACTGGGGAAAATGAACTGCACAGAAAAACAGTAATTGTCTCTAAGTAGCGGAAACTGCAACTTAAAAGAGATGATAGGTTTTCTCAATTTATGTCCTGTGACAAGGGATCTTTGGAATAAAATGCATATCAGAATAAATATTAATATTTGTTTATCTTTCCAATTGTGGCTTTGCTTTCAAGAGCATTTTAATTCAACCTGGTAAAAAACTTACCACAATACTGATAAGAAGGGAAAGAAAGATTCCCCTATATCCAGGCCATAGGAATAAGTTCTCATTAAGTATCTATTCTTACGTGAAGCTTAAAGATACCTTTGCTCAGGAACCTTTTAAATTTCCTTTTGATAATTTATTTAAATATTTATTCTGGACACAGCAGATGAAGATGTAAGGAAAAGGGTGATAGAAGAAATTGGAATTTCAAAACTAGCAGATCGTGACATATATATGTGGATATATATACACACACACACATATATTCTTTCAAACACAGATTTAATTTTAGGTTTATTATAAATATGTCTATTTATAAAGTAATGAAACTGATTTTTTTAAACAAACTGTAGTAGAATTATAGAATTAGACAAAGCTATGCTTCAAAGTATTCCCCTGGGAATGCATGCATTTATTCTAAATATGCTGCAATTTTTCAAGCCACATTTATAATTCCTCTTTTGAGATTATTTTAACAGTTACCATTTTACCAGCCACACACAAAAAAAATTCATCTCTTTACGTTATAAGTAAATCACACATTTTAGATATCAACTGCCATATTATCTAGTCTTATCACTCTTCCAGTCCAATACTGACTATGAAAGATGCCTCATTGTTACTAAGAAAAAAGTAAAAACACAGTCAAAAAACTAAAACTTATCCCCTGTGACGATATCCTTAACAAGTGAATAAATGCATGAAATATTACGATAAAAAATATGTATTTGCAATTCAGAATATACTGGGGTATATACTGGGTAAGGCATTTTTATTCATTTACTTTATTTATTTGTTTAGATATAGACTCTTGCTGTGTTCCCTAGGCTGGAATGCGGTGTCCATGACAAACACAATCCTCCTGCACTCTGTCTGAAATTCTGGGCCTCAAGGGAATTTCTCATCTTGGCCTCCTGAGTAGCTGGGGCTACAGGTGTGCACCATTCTGCCTGAGCTCGGAAGATCATTTTAACAATTTCAAACTCATCAGTCTCAGCATCAGAAGAGTAAGTCTGCATCCTCTAAGTTTAGCCATCTAAGATGGGACTAGATTCATTTACAAGAATAAGTGCTTCTATGCTTGCTCAACAAACATCACCTAGCTTTATAGGCACACTGTGTAAATAGGAAACAGTGCTGTACATATAAAAATGAGTATAATGAGCATGTCCTTTTACCAAAAGGAAGCAATTATACTCAGTAGTAAGTAATTATTTTAGTGAAAAGTACATTTGCTTTTCAATTTTATTCCATACTAGAGTTTGAGCTGAAAGAGACCTTGGAGACCAGTTAGTGCAACCTACTTATTCTTTCATAGGAGAAGAAAATGCGGCGCAGAGAAACTGGAAGCTAGGTGACTTATTTGAGGTTACATAGTTGGTTGTAAGTCTTGAGCTAGAATCAGTTACTTGACCATTGATATGAGATTCTTCCCATTACTTCCTAGTGTGTCCCTGGTAGGATTTATTTCATATGAAACTTACATAATCCAAGGCAATTTTTAAATGTTAAATTATAGAATATGCTAATGTGTCTTTTGTGGACTTTAAAAAGTAAAGCAGTGCTGTTAACTGTGTTTCACATGCCAAGAACACTATACTTTTTAAAAGTCACATGTGGGTGATTCAGAAACGTGGTTCGCTTAAGAAAAAGTCTAGTTTCTTTTTCGCCAGTAGAACTGTTTGTTTTATTATTTTACTCAGACTGATTTATGAAATCATACTGTTCATTTCCATTTTAATTTACTTTTTTTACCCTGACAATACCTAATGAGTGCTTTTGATGTATTGTTTCCTAGCCAATATTTTCTTATTTCTTTGAAGATTTCTACAAAATATTTTAGAAAATGTTTTTTCTTTTTTTTTTGTTTCTTTTTTTCTTTCTTTCTTTCTTTTTTTTTTTAAGATGATGTCTTGCTCTGTCGCCAGGCTGGAGTGCAATGGCACCATCTCAGCTCACTGCAACTCTCGTCTCCCGGGTTCAAGTGATCCTCCTGCCTCAGCCTCCCGAGTACCAGGGACAACAGATGCAGCAACTCACGCCTATAATTCCATCACTTTGGGAAGCCAAGATGGGCGGATCACCTGAGGTCAGGAGTTCGAGACTAGCCTGGCCAACATGGCGAAACCCCACCTCTACTAAAAATCGAAAAACTTTTTCCTTTGCATTTTCTAGTGTATCATCTTTTACAAAGATGTATTTCAACACTCAAAATCATGAGTAGTATCTTCGGCCATTCAGGTGGCTATAGTAAAATACTTTACATTGGGTAATTTAGAAACAGCATAACTTTATTTCTTGTAGTGCTGGAGGCTGGAAAGTCCAAGATCGAGGTGCCAGACAATTTGGTGTCTGGCGAGGCCTTGATCTCTGTTTCATAGAGGGCACCTCCCTGCTGGTTTCTCACACTGCAGGAGGGGCAAATGATCTCCTTCAGGCCTTTTTTGTGAGGGTGCCTATCCCATTCATGAAAGATCTATCCACATGATTTAATCCTCTCCAAAAAGCCTCATCTCTTAATACCATCCATTGGGGATTATGTTTCAACAAATGAATTTTGAGGGGAACAGACACATTCAGCCCACAGGAAGTAGGTACAAATTTTTAATATGATCTTTGTCCAAAACATGTTATCAGAAGGCTTCCTTTTGGCAACATTAAATTTTTATTCTTTTTAATTTTAATTAGTTAATACAGTCAGTGTGGTCCTTTTTTTCTTTCTTTTTCATCACAATCTTTTAATTTAAATTTCCAAAGCTCCAAGTCTTGCAAGGACATCATGGAAAAACTTTCCATGTTGGGTGTATCTTTCTATCAAACTGGCCTTGAGGTATGGTGAGGGGAAGATGAATGGGAACACAGAAAGTCTCTAATTAAAACAAAGCCACAGTCTTTAAAATATATATTCACACCCATGAAAGAAAGGCATAATTTGAAAATTATTTTTATCCAGAAATAATAAAAAAACTTAGGACACCGTACTTTAATATTCTCAAAACAGATGCAAAAACACATGGTCTCTGCTAAGCCAGAATAGAGAATCATAAGTTTGAGATAAAGACAAGGCAGTTAACCCTGCACTGTACTAAAACACATTACACTGAGCAGTAGTTAAATATAGGATGACCAACACAGGATCCAAATAAAATCTATGCTGAAGGCAGAAAGAATGTACTTGACCTTTCAGAAATGAATAAGAATCATCTGTAAGATGAAAGTGGTTGTGTAATTGTGTGAGGAGAGTGTTCTAGACAGAAAAAACAGCTTAGGCAAAGACATTTTTTAAAAAAGAGGGAGGAGCCTGTTCCAAAACTAAAAAGCTATTGTGCATAAGATGTAGAATTCTGGGCAAGAGTGGCTGGACATGGGAGAGAGGAGTAAGCAGAAACAGTTCTTGAAGTGTCCAGGAAGCATTTTCAAAGTTTTTACTTCATCCTGAGGGCAATACGGAGCTGTTGAAGACATTTCTTCATCACGGGGTTGGCACAACAAGAGTTGTATATTAGAAAATCACTCTGGCTGCAATATGGAAAATAGACTGTGCCTGGAGGCATGGGATCAGCTAAGAAGCACTTGTTTTAATTTATAGAAGAGAGGATGGTGTTTTGGACAAGGTTAATGCTGATGGAATTGGAGTAAAGTGATTGGATTCAAGAGATATTAAAGAGATAAACTGAATAAAACTTGGTGATTAAATATGGGAGAGGAGAGAGAATAATCGATTAAGGGTAGCACCTAGGTTTTTAACTTAGATAACAGGATAAATGGCAGTGCCATTTACTGAAAGTGGAAATGTCAAAGGAAGCACAATCTTTTGGAAAACATAGTGACATTGGTCTTTTATGTTGTATTTGAAGTAAAGATGCTTCTAGACTTATGATAGGGTTATGTCCTGATAAACCCATTGTAAATTGAAAATATTATAAGTTGAAATGCATGTAATATACATAAGCTACTGAATGTTACAGCTTAGTCTAAACTGCCTTAAGTGTTCTGAGAACCCACCTGAGCCTATAGTTGAGCAACATCTTTTGACAACAAAGTGCACTGTAGAGTCTCTGTTGTTTACTCTCATGATCATGTAGCTGACTGGGAGCTGCTATTCCCTACCTCTGCCTTGCCTCTCGAGAGTCATACTGCATAACACTAGCTTAGAAAAAAATGAAAATTTGTACTACAAGTTCTGAATGCATATCACTTTCTCACCATCATAAAGTTGAAAAATTGTAATTGGGACCATCATAAGTTGGGGACTGTCTGTATGTGCATGACAGGTGCATGAATGATTGACAAGTGAAACTATCAAATAGCAGTTCCATATATGGATCTGAAGTTGAAGAAATATCTGGGAGAGATATATAGGTTCTTTAGTTTTACTTCTTTCTTATTCAGCATTTATTTCAGAATCAGGGAGTACATGTGCAAGTTTGTTACAAAAGTATATTACATGATGCTAAGGTTTGAGACATTATTGAACTCATTACCCAGGTAGTGAACATAGTACCCAATAGGTAGTTTTTCAGTCCTTGCCCTTCTCCCTCTCTCTCCTCTCTGGTGGTTCCCATTCTCTTTTGTTCCCATCTTTATTTACATGTTTCCCATTGTTTAACTCCCATTTGTAAGTGAGACTATACATAATTTGTTTTTCTATTTCTGCATTAGTTCACTTAGTATAATGGTCTCCAGCTGCATCCATGTTGCTGCAAAGGATATGATTTCATTCTTTTTTATGGCTGTGTAGTATTCCATGGTGTATATGCATCACATTTTCTTTATTCACTCCACCACTGATGGATACGTGGGTTGATTCCATGTTTTTGCTATTGTGAATAGCACTGTGATGAACATATGAGTGCATGTGTCCCATTCTTTAGGTAGAATGATTCATTTTCCTTTTGGTATTTATCAAGTATCGGGATTGCTGCATCAAATGGTAGCTCAACTCTTAGTTCTTTGAGAAATCTCCAAACTGCTCTCCACAGTGGCTGGATTAATTTGCATTCCCACCAACAGCGTACAAGTGTGTCCTTTTCTCTGTAGACTCACTAACCACTGTTGCTTTTTGACTTTTTAAAAACAGTAATTCTGACAGGTATGAGATGGTATCTCATTATGATTTTGATTTGCATTTCTCTGATGATTAGTAACGGTGAGCCTTTCTTCATATGTTTCTTGGCCACTTGTCTGTCTCTTTTGTGAATTGTCTGTTCTTGTCTTTATCCACTTTTTAATAGGGTGATTTATTTGCCACTTGTTGAATTGTTTAAGTTTCTTATAGTTAAATTTCTTGTAGTTAAGTTTCTTAAGATTAAGTTTCTTATAGATTCTGTGTCTTAATCCTTTGTTGAGTGTGTTGCTTGAAAATTTTTTCTCCCATTCTGTAGGTTATCTGCTTACTCTCTTAATTAATTAGGTCATGCTTAATCAATTTTTGTCTATATTGTCATTGCTTTTCAGGGCTTAGCCATAAATGCTTTACTAAGACCGGTATCAAGAAGAGTATTTCTTAGTATTCCTTCAAGAATTTTCATAGTTTGAGGTCTTAAATTTATGTATGTACTCCATCTTGAATTATCTTTTTTTTTCCTTTTTGAGACAGAGTCTCGCTCTGTCGCCCAGGCAGGAGTGCAGTGTTGCAATCTCGGTTCACTGCAAGCTCTGCCTCCCAGGTTCACGCCATTCTCCTGCCTCAGCCTCCCAAGTAGCTGGGACTACAGGTGCCTGCCACCACGCCCGGCTAACTTTTGTTTTTGTATTTTTAGTAGAGACGGGGTTTCACCATGTTAGCCAGTATGGTCTCGATCTCCCGACCTCGTGATCCACCTGCCTTGGCCTCCCAAAGTGCTGGGATTACAGGCGTGAGCCACCATGCGCGGTCAAGTTAACTTTTTTATATGGCGATTGTTACGGGTCATTTCATTCTTCTACTTAAGGTAGTCAGTTATTCCAGCATCATTTATTATTGAATAGGGAATCTTTTCCTCATTGCTTATTTTGAAATATAGGTTTTGAAATTTTTGGGGGGTGCATACATACATTTTGTGATATGCATACAATGGAATATATTATTTGACCATAAAAAGGAATAAAGCATTCATATATGCAAAAATGTAGACAAACCTCCAAAATACTATGCTAAGTATTATGCTTGCAAAAGTAAAAGGAAAACAACTGTAGTGTTCCACAAGCCAAAGGAAGAGTGTTTTTCAAGAAGGGAAATGAATGAATACACTGTGTTCATTCCATATATACATACCATAATATGGAATATGTGATATATACATGCCATACACATCAAACAGTTTCTCATATCCACCTCCTCCTTCAAGGCCCTATCAACCACCACTCTGCATTCTGTCTCTATGGACTTATCTATTCTAGATTTTTTTATATAAAAGGAATTATACAATATGTGACCTTTTGTGTCTAGCTTCTTTCACTTGGCATAATGTTTTAGAGGTTCACCCACATTGTAGCTTGTGTTCGTAATTATTCTTTATTATAGTGGATTATATATTATTATAGTGGATATTATAATGTTCCTTCATATGTACATACATACCATAAATGGAATATTATTCCATTGTATGTATGTATGTACATTATTCCATTGTATGTATGTATGTACATACTAAGGAACATTATTCCACTATAATAATAAGTATGTGGTATATACATACAATGAAATATTATTCCACTATAATGAGGAATGATTACTAACACAAGCTACCATGTGGATGAACCTCTAAAACATTATGCCAAGTGAAAGAAGCTAGACACAAAAGGCCACATATTGTATAATTCCTTTTATATAAAAAGTCTAGAAGAAATAAGTCCATAGAGACAAAATGCAGAGTGGTGGTTGACAGGGCCTTGGAGGAGGAGGTGGAAATGAGAAACTGTTTGATGTGTAATGGATTTTACTTTGGAGTGATGGAAATGTTTTGAAACTAGACATAGGTTGTTGTTGCACAGCACTGTAAGTGTACCAAGTGCCACTGAATTGTCCTTTTAAAATTCATTATGAATTTCATGTCAACAAATTATTTTTAAAATGAAGGGGTATAAATGACAAAAACGAAAGCCATTGTGAGATCAAGGAAGATATGGACTGAAAAGTTTCCATTTGCTTTAAAGAGATCTGTTGGTGGTGTAGTAGGAAGAGGCCAGATTGCAGTGGGTTGAAGAATGAGTAGGCTGTTGAGAAGTGGAGATATTAAGCATTGAATCTGAAGAAATTTGGCTGTAAAGAGAAAGAAGAAAGGTAAATTTCTAGCTGAAGATTGATGTGCCATCCAGAGTTTTTTTTATTGTTTTTAAGATGAGGTGACTCTACCATTTTTAACTGTTCACAGGAGTTATGTGGTGGAAAGCGGCAGGCTGGAGTTATGCAGCTCACTTTCTAGCCAGAAGGAGGGATACTGAATGGAGGCACATTGCTAAGTTAGGTGATGGTAAGGTGTGAGGTTTCTCATGCACATTCTTGTATTTTAAAAATAGGATGTAATGGGAGTAGTTGTTTGCTAAAAATGAGGGAAGGGAGTCTAAAGTAGAGGATGCAAAGGGGCTTGAGAGAGTCTTTGTGCTCATTAGGAGTGAAAATTGACTTGAAAAACAGGGTACATTGAGCCCCTCAGGGACTGGAGATCAGAATTTATAGTGGCACTATGTATCTTCCGGATTGCAAGCTTTCTCCTGAAGCTCTCATCTTCTTGAATATAGGTGCATCAAATGTGGCTAATCCAACTGATCCTTTGTAAGGACTTCTCCTTTGTCTCCTATCTCAGTACTAACCAGGCCTGATCACGCTTAGCTTTCAAGGTCAGAGGAGATCAGGGACATTCAGAGTGGTGACATGGTTTGGCGTTGTGTCCCCACCCAAATCCCATTTCGAATTATAACACCCACATGTCAAGGGAGAGACCTAGTGAAAGGTGATTGGATCATGGGGGTGATTCCCCCATGCCGTTCTCATGATAGTGAGTGAGTTCTCATGAGATCTCATGGTTTTATAAGGGCCTTTTCCCTGTTTACTCCCTCTGTCTTTCCTTCTGCCTCGTGAAGAAGATGCCTGCTTCCCCTTCCATCATGATTGTAAGTTTCCTGAGGCCTCCCCAGCCATGCGGAACTGTGAGTTAATTAAACCTCCTTTGTTTATAAATTACCTAGTTGCAGGTGGTATTCTTTAAAGCTAATACAGGTGGTATGGCCCTAGATAAATTCCACCTTCGTAAGGGACAGTAGACAATGTGAGTAGCTGGAGGAAACTCACCTATCCTTCTTCTTACACAATCTTTGCTTAACTTTTGATGATGCAGGATTGATCGGCAATTACAGGTTGTTTTTCAGTTTACACTTTTGTTTGCATTATCTCATTGATTGCCAATATCGCAAAATGGTTTTATTGTGAATATTTTCCTTTGATAGGTGAGGAAATACAGACTCAGAGGGGTTGAAACGTGTTAGAGTCTGCATAGGCTTTCTGACTCTGGGGATGTGTTTTGGAACATCTGCGTGAGACATTAAGAAGTATAATTGATTAAATGACTATATGTGGAACTTACCAGAATATAAGCTGGAGAGACGAAAACAACTCCTCACCTCTGCAGAAGGCTGCATCTATTGCACACAGATAAGAAAATAGAGGTTTCCCTGAAATCACAAAAATAACAAGGTTAGATGCAATACATAAAATATATATTTTATTTTAAAAGAAATCAATCCTTGGTTCACAGCTCAAAATAGCTTTTTTTTTTTTTTTCCTGGTGCAGCAGAGGATGTTCTAGTATTATATCAAGCAACAGTTAGTGAGCAAAAGTAACTGAATGCAATATATTTACCGACAATAGTGCCTGAGCTTTGTAAGCCACAGTATTGATTTACTTCTTTCAAAACCAAAGTGACAGCAAAAGGGGGTGAAAAATCACATGATTCAGGGAAGATATCAGAGGATTTAAAAGTGGCAAACACGAATCCATTAGTTTTAAAATGGGTCAAGAGACAAACCAGAAAAACTGTAGACTAGCAAATCAGTGAATTCAACCTTTATTGTAGAGAAAATACAAGATATTGTGTGAGGGAGAATGTGGGAGGAAAGAAGTCAGGAAAGGGGTTGGAAAAATAACAGCTTTAGGAATCTACACCCAAGTGAGTCTGTAGAGATTTTATTCTTACCTGCAGTAACAAATTATATTTTTTGTTGTTGTTTTATACTCTGCAGATATGTATAATTTATGTATCAGTTTTTTTAGAGTATTTATAAAACTGTTTCAATAATTTACTTATCATTGGCGATTCAAGTAAATAAAACAAGATCTTGGTTAGTCATCTCTTTGCCGGAGTGGCCCAGTGTGGCTCAGCTAATGCACCCACCTAAACGTAGAGGAGGTAAAGCTGTGTTTGCCTTTTTCCTATTGTTTTCTGGAGTCTCTTCTCTCAGATTTGAATTAATGGGATGGTAAAGCCCTAAGAAGCTGCAGCTTAGTATAGCTACCTTCAGAAAAGGTTGTGACAAACAATTCATAGCGTGCTTGGCCAAATTCCTATTCACTGCAACATTAGCGGGAGCGAGTACAGGATAGAAGGATTGATAGGATAGCCAAGCCAATCCTGTAGATGGAGGGATGACAGATTTATATCACATTCAGCCCAGTCTCCACTCAGGTACTAAATGTAGGCTACCATGTTTCTTGTTGCATTGCCATAGCAATGCCCCCTCTCCTAAATCATAAATGATCAAGAAAATCTTGCAAAAATGGTATACTTTTTGTATTAGAGTGGAGCAGAAATAGCTTTTTACTTTGTTTACCAAACGGCACCTCTTTATTTACAAAAATATACCCAAAATGCTATAGTTGGTGGAGTTCTATTCCATAATTTTTTCTCTTTGTCACATTCAAATGTTACTATGTCTTTTTTTTCTCATTGGTTCTTTGACAAAAAGTAATTAGAGTTTCATTACCTTACAGCCCTTAAACACAGTATTTTTCAAAGTGTGCCAAGACCGCCTGCTTGTTAAAATGCTCCTATGCTAGTTCCATCCTAGATTTTCTAAATCAGAAGGTCTAGAAATGTGGTACTGAAATCTGTATGCTTAACAAGATCCCTGGGTGACTTTTAAAAATGCTAAGAGTAATATCCATAAAAAAAGTGCATCTTTCAAAACTAGACAGTTTGCTGAATTTTCACATTCTAAATACACCCGTGTAACTAGCACCTTGAACAAGAAACAGAATATGACCAGCACCTCTTGAATAACTCTCTGTTACTGTCTCCACCAAGGATAGTTATGAGCCTGATTTCTAAGAGGATAGATAAGCTCCACTTGTTTTTGTAATTTATGTGAATTAAATAAAATAGAAGGCATTTGTGACTGGCTTGTTTTGCCTTTTTTGCTTGATGTTATGTTTCCCTGCAGTTGTAGACTTTTTTATTGTTGAATAGTATTATTTTGTGAATATACTATGAATTATGTATTCATTCAAGTGTTGATTGACAGTTGGCTAGTTTAAACTTTGGGGTTATTTTGAAGAGTGCTGCTATGAACTTCTAGTTCATGTCTTTTTGGAGTATACACGTTTGCATTTCTGTTGGGAATGTCAAGTCAAAACGTGCACCAGATAAAGTTGAGCAGGTAAGGATGACTTTATTCAAGGCTATTGCAATAGGATAGAGAGAGCAGAGCACAGTCTAAACTCAATTCCACTAAAACAATGTCTGGATAGGAGAGTTATTAAGAGCAGGTATGGGAGGATTGTAGGTCGTGTGTGTTTGCCAACTGGCCATACCTAATTATCTGTCTTTACCACAGGAAATAGCTGTGTAACTTGGAAGTAGGGACCCACTGATGTTAGGTTTCTACCCTCCAATAGACACTGGGAGATAGGTCTCCCAGTTGACTAAATGTGGATTACATTTCAAAGGGATGGCTTCCAGGTCTTGGAGAAAGACAGTTCTAGGTATATAAATGGCAAGAGGTTTTTTTTTTTTTTTTAAATTTACATTTTAAAAATCCCCTACAAAATACTAATGAAAGAAATTTAAGAGGACCCAAACAAATGCTCATGGATTGGAAGAATCAATATTGTTAAAATGACCATACTTCCCCCCAAAATCTATAGATTCAATGCATTTCTTACCAAAATGCCAATGTCATTATTCATAGAAATAGAAAAAGCAGTTCTAAAATTTGTATGGGAGCCAAAAAGAGCCTGCATACCCAAAGCAATCCCCAAAACAACAAAGCTGGTGGCATCACCCTACCTGACTTCAAAATATATTACTAGGCTATAATAACCAAAATAGCCTGGAATTGGCATAAAAAGAGACACATAGTCCAATGGAGCAGAGCAGATAATGCAGAAACAAATCTACATATTTATAGCCAATTGATGATTTTTTTTTAGAAAGATACAAAGAATATACGTTAGTTAAAGGACATACTTCAATAAATGGTGCTGGAGAAACTGGAGGTCCATGTACAGAAGAATAAAACTGAACTCCTATGTCAAAGCATGTAAAAAATTCAACTTAAGATGAATTAATGACTTAAACATAAGACCTGAAATTATAAAAATACTAGACAAAAACAGGAAAAATACTTAAGGACACTGGCCTATGCAAAAATTTTATGGCTAAGACCTCAAAAGCGCAGATAAAATGGAACTATATCAAATGAATAAGCTTCTGAACAGCAAAGGAAGCAATCAGCAAAGTGAAGATACAGTCTGTTGAATGGGAGAAAATATTTGCAAACTATTCGTCTGACAAAGGCAGAGAAAGAATTGATAATTACCAGTTTTCCAAAGTAAATGCTCTAAGGAAAGGGAGGTCAGCCCTCTAGAGTAAGGAAGAACTCTATCTAAACTTTAGTCAAACTGAGGGAAATATTAAGTTCATTTTGGTCAATTACATTCCTAAGAGTGGAATTGGTGGTTCCATAGGTTATGCAAATCTTCAGCTTTAGCACTGTCTGACATATCATTTTCCAACAGTAAAATAAAGTTCTTGTTGCTCCATATCTTTAACAAAACTTGGCATTTTGTTTTATCTTGACCATTCTGATACGTATAAGTGGCACAGTATTTCACTGTATTCACCTATTTCTATTTTACTGAGTGATTTTTAGCAGATATGGTCTTTGAATTTTGTCTAGCACTTTTCATCCTATCTGGAGACATTCTTATGATGTCTCTTATAATACATCCTTAGATGTATTAATATAGTAAAATATTTTAATAAAATATCTAATACTCTACCATCCTAGCATTCTTCAATTGTTTATATTAAAAAATTTTTGTTTGCCTGTGCAATTCTATTTGATGATATTGTATGAGGATTATTCACCAATGTTCATTGGTGATATTATTCTGTAGACTTCTTTAGACTAAAAAAGTTCATTGGTGATATTATTCTGTAGACTAAAAAAGTGCTATCTTTATCAGACTTAAAAATTGATGTTAAAAATTGTATAGCAATATGACATAATTGCATGCCATCCTTGAGGAGGAGCCAAATTAATCTTTGTATTGTTCCAATTTTACTATGTATACCCCTGAAGTGAACACGTCCATTAAGTTTTAATTTCAGACAGTAAATTCTTATTATAGCTTTTCTCTTTTGTGATTCTTAACCTTCTCCTTCTCCTATTACTCCTCTTCCTCCTCCTCTTATCCTGACTTGCTGTAGTTTCTTTCCTTTCTTTTATATCTTCATCTCGTCACTCTCTGTTTACCTCTGTATATGCTATGCCTTCAAAACTCTCTAGTTTATAGTGGTCATCTGATAAACATCAGATGGATGAAGAGCTGGATAAATAAATTTCTTTTATCATATTTAATGTATTGATTTTAGGGGGCTTATTTCTTTTGAGGTTTGTAATTTTTTCCTGTGAGCTTGGCAGAGGTCTGTGGAAGTTCAGTGCAAACCGCTATGGGAAAATGTGTGCTTCAATAGGGGATTTAGGATTTCCAATAATCCTCAAGTAGCATTAAGTTAATTTCTTAGAATGTGTCTCTACTATCATGTAGGCAATATATAGTTAGACTCCATCCTCGATCATGCAATAGGCCTTGATATCCTATTTCTTATGATGGTCTTTCTTTTCTTTTTTCCTTGATATGTAGCCAGTTTTAAAAACACTTTTCCAGGTCAGTAGTTAACATTTTTTGTCTAAGTTGTTTTTTCTTTTTTTAAAATAATGCCTAGGGCAACACTTCAAAGATCTCAGCCATACTCAGATGACTGTTTAAGCCTTCAACTTTTTAGAGATGAGAGGCCACATTTTCTTTCCATATAATGGTGCTGGATTTTAACCCTCAAGGATTGTTGAAGCACTCATGAACCACAGTTGAATTACTTTGAGACTGGTTCATCTGGTTTTGAGTTTTCTATTTGTTACTAACACCTGAGGATCCCCTTTCTTTTTTCTTTATGCTTGACTGCATATTTAACAACTTTCTAAATTATACTTTTACAGTATTTGTCTATGTGATGAAACAGGGTATCTGTTTATCATCCTGGTCTTCAATATCACTGAAAATCAATTCCAGGTGAACATCATGTTCACTTAAAAGTGATAGAGAAATTTAATGGTCTAACAAAATCAATCGTATTCTATTTATAACAACAGGCATTTCTTAATGTAGAGTATTTTTATCATATTGGTATCCTGTATCAATGGAGGAGATATAGAAAGAGAATACATAAATTATTAAAATGACCAAGATGTGGCCAAGAATATATGAGAAAATCCAATAAACAACATATTATCAGGTGCCAAAGGAAGCTAGAATTTCAGCAAGAGTAGTAAACAGAGTGAAATGCCACACAGTACTCAGGTTTTACAAGATCAGAAAATTGTGTATTTCATTTGAAATATTAAAATCATTGGCCACCGTTGACTTTACCAATAACAGGTTTGTTGTTTTTGTGGGAGGAAAGATCATACTAATTGGGGTTAGAAAGTAAAAGGCCAGTAAATGAGCAGAGGCAATGAGTAAGAATTACACTTTAGAAATACCTGGCCATTGAGGAAAGGAGAAAAATTGCAAGGTAGTTAGAATCAGTGATTGGGATGAGAAGAGATTTATTTATTTTTATTACAGGAGATACTAGTAATTCCATGAACAAAGAGGCAGTAGAAAGGGAATACTGTTTATTAAGGAGAGAGATAGCATCACTGATGAAGTGAGTTACCTAAGGAGGCAGCGGAGATTGGAAATAACCTTAAAGTTGTCCGAGAATTATCAAGCATATGAAGGCCATGATTTCAGAGGTTACATAGCTATGGAAGAATTCATTATTTGCTTACCCCAAAGACATTCTCCCTCTACTTACTTAATATGTAAACCTTGAATTAATTAGAATGGCAATATGCCCCACTCCAGAGGGTCAGCCTAGTCATTGTTGATTTAAGTTAGCTATAGGAATATCTCTTTTTCAGGATACTTACTTTCCTAAGTTTTGTTTTTGCAGTTTTCATCAAGAAAGCAGAAACTTAGGTCTTCTAAGGAGCTTTTGTGTATGCCTTTGCTTTGCTGTTAAAAATAAATAACTAAAAGACCCATGATGAATCCGTGGGGCAAGATTAAAAAGACTGAAAATCAACAAAAACAGACAGAATTGGGAGATCAATGAGCTCAGGGTCTGAGGTAATTTTTTGTAAACTCCTGCACCACATCTAAAGGCTCTGTTCGTTGTTTTCAGCCAAAAGTTATCTATAACCAAAGATAACTGATTCAAGTCATACAAAACTTTTTCTCAATATTTGCTTGCTATTTTGCACAGTATTACCCAGTTGATTTGAAAGTGTAGCATATGGTACCTAGCATTTCTATTTTAATATATCATAGAACTTTGAACTTTAAAAAAATGTGTCTCAAAATACCCCGGGTTTCACCATTTTATATGATTTCGGTCATGCAAGAAAAGTATAGTAAAATTAGTAATTAGTAACTCCCATTTAGGAAAGGCGTAGTAATTGTTTAGCTTCTCATTACCTAGCTTCTCATTACTTACATTGCTGAGATTAACTAAATATGTTCAATAAATCAATTGAATATAACCCATTTAGTTCATTTTATGAGACATGCTCTAAAATGCTTTACCTAATTCCTCAAGATGAATTGATTCCTCCTGCTTAAACAACTTTCGTTAGATGTTATTTTCACCCATTTCATGAAAACTCTTTTTTTCTTACACAGTTGTTAGCTATTCATGTAAATATCTTTGCTATCAGAATGTGTTATGAAACTTACTGAACCCAGTAAGTTCCAGTCAATTGGATTGAAACAGGAATCATGTACACAACTTCCAGGTCATATCACCAAGTAGGAAATTTCATGCTCTCCACTACTTCTCATTTTCCTCTCTTACAGGCTGGAATAAGGATGGGATGCTGGTGAGTTAGCTTTGACAATGCAGAATAGAAAAACACTCTAACAGATCTGGATGCTGGATGAACTCACTGGAGCATTACTGCCTATTTTCCCTGTTTCTTCTCACCTGTCTCTTCCAATGCTAAGCCATATGTATGCAAGCCTCTTCTAAACTCAGCTTTCATTGGCTGAAAGATGACAAAGGGAGGATGTAGAGCAATCTTGAAAAGCTGCGTATTTTCTCCAACAAAACTACATTAACCTGGAAGTGACTAGGTTATACTGAATCTAAAATGGTGGTGTTATTCATCCACTTCGTATCAGAAGTTGAGGTCCCTGATGAAATTATAGTCAGTACAAAAATGTAGTTAGATGGACAAGTTCTAGTATTTGATAGTTCAATAGGAAAATTATAGCTAACAACAATTTCTGTTTATTTCAAAATAGCTAGAAGAGAAGAATTATAATGTTCCCAACAATAAAAAAGACAAATATTTGAGGTTATGAATATCCCAATTACTCGGATTTGATCATTACACAATGTATACATGTATCAAAGTATTACATATGCCCCCACAAGATGTGTACAACTATTATATGACAATGAAAAATTTTAAAAATAAAGTTAGTATGGTGGGAAAGATTTTCTGAATATCTGATGTGATTGTAGGCTCTAAATCATATTAATATAAAATGGGTAATTTATTGAATTCAAAGACTACTGTTCTAGCAATGTTTTGTTTGGTTTTGAGACAGGGTCTTGCTCTGTTGCCCAGGCTGGAGTGCAGTTTGGTGCAATTGTAGTTCACTTAAGTCTCAAAGTCCTGGGTTCAAGTGATCTTCCTGCCGCAGCCTTCTGAGAAGGTGCACACCGCACCTGGCTGGTGCTGTGTTTCAAACATGGGTATAGAAGGCAGGGAGGCAAGACCTCTGCTCCAAAGGGAATGCTAGTAAGAGAGAAAATAAAGCACAAATGGGTAATTGATATTCATTATGGAAAATATTCATGATACAAATATAAATTCTTATTATGGTTTAGGAGGTTTAGAAGGTTTCGGAGGCACACACAGGGAAAAATCAATTAAATGCGGAAGAATTAGAAATGTCTTTTGAATCTAATTACTTCAAGTACTTGCAACAATATTGCCATTAGTTGGGAAAATGATGTTGAAATCCTAGGTGCCATCCTTTTATTAGTGATGTTCAATGGAAGAAAGTTCAGAGACCCTCCACTTTTGGAGGCCAACTTGGAGCTACCTGGAAGAAATAATTTCTATTGTGACTTCGAGATTAACATGTAGTTAATTGTGTTATGTTTGTTAGTAGCAAATAATTATGGTTTAATAAAACACATAAGTAGCATGTCAAAAATAAATTTCCTTAGAAATGAGACTAAACACATTTCTGTAAACAAGCTGCTTTAATCCTGTATTTGAAATCTAGCGGCAGCTGTGTTAAAATGGAGGCTCCTTTGAACGATGATCTTGACAGAGACCAGATTCTGGAATGTTAAAACATAGCATAGCAAAAAAAAAAAAAAAAAAAATTATCCTCTGCCTATCTGTGCCTGGAACTCTGATTGAGATTTTTGAGATTTTCCTGGGCACATTAGAGGATACACTGCTTCAATGTCACATGCCAAATTTAAACCAATAACAGCCATTCAAACATTACAGTCTCTTAGCTATTGTGTAATGTTTATGAAGAATCTAGAGGTGATTATACCCACTTAATTTTTCCCCTGTTTATCTTAAATAGGAGATAGATGAAGGAGGAAAGGGAATCTGAATGTTGCATAAATGTAACGATAAGGGAAATAACATGCACAGATTGTGACAATCCACTTGGAAAAAAATCTAAACTAATTTTGTTCTATTTCTTCTAAGCCATCTGAGAGCCTTTCTACATTTACCCATACAGACTAAATTACACTGTGATTGAGTTTATGGAAAGATAGCAGCACATATGTAGATGAAAGCACAGACAGATATTTATGAAAAACTGGGTTTCTGTAAAAAAAAAAAAAAAAAGGGAAAGTTGGTAGTTATTTTAGGTATATTAGTTAATGTTTAAAAATGGAAACTTTAGAGAATATGCCACTTATTCAAACATGCCACTTTTCCTCAAAAAGAGAGAAACAAGTTTGCCATTATAGGCCGTTGTTAAATGTTGGCTTTGGCTGGTACAGCCTTTTGTCTTCCCAGCTGTATGAATCACCTCTACAATATGTCCCTTTTGTTTGCATACTGGGATTCAGTGCCTGTCTGGGGGTGGGGGAAATGTGTGGAGAAAAACCTGTTACTTTGTTACCCTAGGACCAGATTGTTTCAAGTCTGTGTGTGCATATTTTATTTCAGAGTCTTTCCTTAAATCTTGGCTTTCTTTCTTTCTTTCTTGCATATTTCTGCCCATCCTAAAAGAATAAACCTAGTTTTGAACCAAAAATAAGTCGCATGATATTAATAAATCAAAATTGGTAAACCCCTTCTGTTTACTCTTAAAATTGTCAGTGAAAAATAGAAAATATACTGGCGTTTTACGTTCCACTTGCAAGCATATCTAATCCTCTCTTTATAAAATGCACTTCCATTTGTTAGTATGCAATTATATGTCTCCATTTTTATGGGCATGCAATCTGTGTCTATATTTACATATAGACAGTTTATGTTAATTACAATTTGTACATGTATGGTATATATACATTCACTAAGATGAATGTGTTCTAGGCATTTCGGTGAGCATTATTTTTGTTAAATTCTTTTGGGGTTGGCACCGACATCACTACTTCAGATATAGAAACTGAAACTTGGAGAAGTTAAAGGGAATTTATCCTTGCAGATAGCTATGTAACATTACTGTTCATCTGCATAAAAACAACCTGGTACATAGGGAGAGGCCAGACTGGGCTCTGGTGGGAAGTGGAGCCTTATTTGAATCAAGGACGATATGAGTCAAAATCATGATCTTTAGATTAAACCAAGATGCCAACACATTTTATGTCTGAAATGTTCTTTTTTTTTGCTCACCCAAAATAGAGAAGAAATGCTTTGAAACATTATTTTATAGGAGTAGGTCTGTCTCATAATAGAAATTATATTTCATTAACTTTTGGGTTTTTTTGTTTTGCCAGTTAGGAATCAAGCTTTTTACCCATTTAGATGTTAGTCTAGCCGTGACATATTTTTGTTGCAAATGTTGTAATTTAAAAACTCATATGTGTTCACTATAGAAAATCTGCAAAATATCTAAATGTACAAATAGCCCTGACATTAATATATAACCACTGTGAAATTCTTGCCTTATGTACTTGCAATATTTTTGCCATGTATGTGTGTCTGTATGTATGCACACTTTTTTCTTTTAAAAATTATGCTCAGGAATAGAAACAATTTGGTTATTAACATGTGAACTTTTAAAATATTATTATTGTAAAGTAGGTTTTCTTCACAGCATAGTACTGCATTGTAGGATTATACCTCATTTTTTTCTAGCCAACTCTTTATATTGTGAAACTATATGTTAAGTTCAATTTTTCCATTTCATGAATTTTTTTTCTGGATATTTTGCATTCTTTCCAACACAGCAATGTTTGCAAGTGCCTGTTTGCATACTTTCAAAAGTGTTGGATGTTAATAATTTTAAAGAGTTTGCAAATTAGATAAGCAAATTATAACATTTTAGTTTTAACTCATATTTCATTACCAGTATAAATAATTTTTCATTTGATTCTTTTCATCTCTTGGTGGATAGAGTCACCTACTTTCATTTACTTGGTTATGTTCATTCATTCTTTTGAAGTATGCAGACTTAAGGTTTATTTGCAGACCAGGTTCTGTGCAGTGGGGAACATACTTTGTCCTAGCCCACACAAATCTTAAAGCCTCACAAGTTTGATAAACAATGAACATAAACATAAATGCATTCTTTTAACTGCAAATTTTTTTGAAGTACTCTTGAAGAAGTGGACAGGGTGCTGCGAGGGAAAAGAAAGGCATACTTCTTAGAACAATGTCATTTCTATTTGAATGGATAAAATATGTGCGTGCACAAAATTTAATATATGAAAGCAAATTTACCCTGTTTATTTAACTCTGTGAAAGTAACTCTCCCAACTGTTTTTCAAATCTTACTTTCAAAGGCAATCAATATTTAATTATTTTCTCTATATCTTTATGGAGATAACTATGTGTGTCTGCGTGTTTCTGTGTGTGTACACATGATTTTGTTTTGTTTTGTTTTGAGACGGAGTCTCGCTCTGTCCCCCAGGCTGGAGCGCAGTGGCGCAATCTTGGCTCACTGCAAGCTCCGCCTCCGGGGTTCACGTCATTCTCCTGCCTCAGCCTCCTGAGTAGCTGGGACTACAGGCGCCCGCCACCACGCCCGGTTAATGTTTTGTCCCTTTTTTTTCTTTTTCTTTTTTTTTTTCAGTAGAGACGGGGTTTCACCGTGTTAGCCAGGAGGGTCTCGATCTCCTGATCTCGTGATCCGCCCGCCTCGGCCTCCCGAAGTGCTGGGATTACAGGCGTGACCCACCGTCCGGCCTGTATGATTTTTTAAAATGTGAAAATACTCACTCAGCATTCCTGATCATTTTTACTTGGAAACTATTCTCATCAGTATTTATAGAGCTGCCTCATTCTTTTTAATGGGTACATATATTCTATATATTTTTTTACTATATGGATAAAACTTAATTTAGATAATACCCAATTAAAAATATTTCCTTTTATTTGACAAATGGGTTTGAATTTTGTAGTCGTATCTTAAGTTTTATTCTCTGTTATGTTATTTTTCTTTTTTGTTACATTGTATTTCCTTTATTTTATTTTGTTTCTGTGATAATTTATGCAGCATATATTGTTTCAGTAAATACACATATACATATAGCTGATTTTATATGCTTAATGTTCTATTTTTAAAATAGTATCTTACTAGTAAAGAGTAATGAAGTTAATATATTTTTACATGATTTCTTCTACAACTCAATTTTTATGATCACAAGTTTAAGTGTTTACATTTATATAACGGAATACATTTACACTCCTATTATTTTGTTATTCCTATATGTGATTAATTTTGATTTTAACTATAGGATAAATTTCTTCTCAATTATTGTTTATCATATAATTTCTTTATAGTCAACTCTTTTTTACCACATAATTTTTCTCAGGGTTTTAGTCTTTATTTTTAATTTATTTTCAAATTGACAAGTAAAAATTGTATATATTTATAATATAAAACATAATGTTTTGATATATGTATACATTATGGAATGGCTAAATAGAGCTATTTAACATATGCATTACTTCCCAAACATATTCATATGTGTGTATGGTGAGAAAACTTAAAATCTACTGTCCTAGCAATTTTCAAGTATACAATATATTAGCTGTAGGCACCATGTTGTACAATAGATTTCTTGAACTTATTTCTCCTAATTCAAATTTTGTGTTCTCTAACATCTGATCATCTGACCTCACCCCAAGACTCCGATAATCACCATTTTATTCTCTGTTTCCTTGAGTTGCACTTTTTAAGATTCCATATATAAGAGAGATCATGTGGTACAGTCATGCATTGCTTAACGAAGGGCATATGTTCTGAGAAATGTGTTGTTAGGATATTTCATCATTGTGCAAACACTATGGAGTGTACTTCCACAAGCTTAAATTGTATAGCCTACTGCAGAGTAAGCTATATGCTATAGCCTATTGTTCTTAGGCTACAAGTCTGTACACATGTTACTCCACTGAATACTGTAGGCAACTGTAACACAATGGTGAGTTTTCATGTATCTAAACAGATCTACACATAACAAAGCTACAGTAAAAATAATGTATTATAATCTTATGGGACCACCATGGTATATTTGGTTGTTATTGACTGAAACACCATTAGGTGGTGCATGACTCTATTTGTCTTTCTGTGTCTAGCTTACTCATTTCACTTAACATGATGTCCTCCAGGTTTATCTATGTTGTCACAAATGACAGCATTCCCTTCTTTATTTTTCTCTTACACTAAACAGTGTTCTATTGTACATATATGCCACATTTTCTTCCAGATTTGGGAAGTTTTCTGCTATTATTTATTTAAAGAAACTTTCTGCCCTTTGTCTTTCTCTTCTCTTACCTGAACTATCATTTGAATATTTATGCTTTTGGTGCGGTCTCATTAATCCCATCACTTTTCGTCATTCATTTTCATTTTCTTCTTTTTTATCTTCTACTAACTGTATAGTTTTAAATGACCTTTTACTCCACAGATTCTTCTGCTTGATTAATTTTGCTTTTTATATTTTCTATTTGATTTTGTATTTTATGTATTATATTTTTAGCTCTAGAATTTCTTTTTTTTTTTCATTTCTTTATTACATTTGTCATTTTGGTCAGTTACTGTTTTCCAAATTTCATTGAAAATTCTTTCCATATTTGCTTGAAGGAGACTGAGCTTCCTTGAAAGCATTACTTCAAATTCCTTGTCAGGCAATTTGTTTATGTCAACTGCTTTGACATTAGCTACTTGGAAATTATTGTGTTTTAGTAGTGTCTTTTTATTTTTATTTTTTTGAGACAGGCTTTTGCTCTGTTGCCCAGGTTGGAGTGCAGTGAAATGATCGTGGCTCACTGCAGCCTTTACCTTGTGGGCCCAAGCTATCCTCCCACCTCAGCCTCCCAAGTAGCTGGGACCACAGGCACTTGCTACCATACCTGGCTAGTTTTAAATTTTTTTGTAGAGACAGTGTCTCCCTATTGTATCCAGGCTATGTTTACTCGTTTTTCATGTTTCGTATTGCCTTATGTTGATGCCTGTGCATTTGATGGAGGAGTCTTCTCCTCTAGGCTTTACAAGCTAGTTTTGCTGTAGAAATATGTTTTCCTGCAGGAAAATAGGAGAGCCCTTGCTCTGTGGTATGCAGCAGTTCCGGACCAGGGATGGTGCAGCTGTATAGTCGCTGTGCAGCTCTGTCAGATGAGGTCAGTGTAGCTGAGAGTTGCAGGTATCCTCAGAAGACAATACTGTGGATGTCTGCAATGGTGAGGAGGGTTGTTAGTATCTTTGGTAACTGTGACTGCTGAGGTCCTCCCAACTGTGTTTCTCCCATCAAGAAAGTTATAGCCCCGGCGATCTCTCTTGGCATTGGATTTGACCTGTCTACCTGTTCACAGTGGCAGTAGCTTGAGTGTCTGATAAGTGACACTGTGACTACCCAACAGGTTTACCTTACCCACTGCCTAGACAGAGCCGATTTATCAGGACAGGGGAATTGCAATAGAGAAAGAGTAATTCATGCAGAGCCGACTGTGTGGCTGACAGGAGTTTTATTATTACTAATATCAGTCTTCCCAAAGCTTGTAGATTTGGGGTTTTTCCAAGGCAGTTTTGCGGAAGGGTGATGGTGGTCAGGTAACAGGTGCTTGCTGCTGATTGGTTGGGGCAGAGATGAACTCATAGGGGGTCAAAGTTGTCCTCCTTTGGGCTGAATCACTTCTGGCTGGGGCCACAGGAACAGAGTTGGCAGGTCCAGGTGGAGTCATCAGGCCCAGGTGGAGCCATGGGTGTCAAATACGCAAAAAAAAGAAAGAAAAAAGAAAAAGAAAATACATCTGAAAAGGCCAATCTTAGGTTCTATAATAGTGATGTTATTTGCAGGAGCAATTAGGGAAGTTGCATATGACTGACAATGGTTTATGTCTGCACCTTAACAGGGTTAGGGCTCCTCTGCTTGTTCTAGCCCAGCAACCACTCATTAGCTCTACAAAGGTGGTTGAGTTTTGGGGAAAGGCTATTATCATTTAAACTATAAACTAAACGTCTACCAAAGCTAGCCCATTAATAAACAAAAACAGCTAAAGCCATGAGGGCAGCTGGGCTAGATGAGATCTTCCCCATTGTCATTACCTTCTTGCTGATTATAATTTTGCAAAGGCTGTTTCAGCACCTATGTAGCAGCAACTAATGGCATGGTACTGGTGGCACAGGCATCCCCACTATTGCATTTGTCACAGTATGTGAAGTGTGGATGTTTGTGAAGCAGCCAGGAACTGAGAGTAGGAGAACAGATATGTGCAGAGACACAATGACTCGGGTTTGGGCGAAACAACTCTATGCGGTGGCTGAGCTGGTTCACAGAGTCTAGGAACATGGAGTGAGCGTTTGACTATGAGGCTTCGAGTGCAAAGGAACTTGCTGTGCTGATGGTATTTGAGATGTGAGTATGGCCAGTGCAGTCGCGGATCTGGCATCTTTTCTGAAGTAGTTTAGCAACGGCTGCTTCTTGTAGCTGAGATGTGCAGTCACATATTTCTCTCTGGAGTTTCCCAGTGGGCATGGATGTGGATTACCTAAGTGGCAAAATATACTAGCGTTTTCAGTGGAGCAAGACACTGGGGACCACTGTGGTTCCTGCCTTGTGGCCAATAACTAGGGGCCTCTGTTTTTCTTCTTTGTTCTTAACCATCTCCTGGCATCTCAGGCATGCTGATTTCACCAGTGATCCTTTTCATTGTGGATATTTAGTTTGTTTGTTTGTTTTTACTTTTCTGTATTGCTGTAGCTTCTTAAATGGGCCTGGTAGAAACAAATTGTCAGTGCAGCAAAGAAGAATCAGCACTCCGGCAAAAGGCTTTCTCAGTAACTCAAATTTACTTTTTTTTTTTTTTTTTTTTTTGAGATGGAGTTTCACTCTTGTCTCCCAGGCTGGAGTGCAATGGCGCGATCTCAGCTCACCACAACCTCCGCCTCCCGGGTTCAAGTGATTCTCCCGCCCCAGCCTCTCGAGTAGCTGGGATTACAGGCATACACCACCACGCCAGGCTATTTTTGTATTTTTAGTAGAGACGGGGTTTCTCCATGTTAGTCAGTCTGGTCTCAACTCCTGACCTCATGTGATCCGCCTGCCTCGGCCCCGCAAAGTGCTGGGATTACAGGCGTCAGCCACCGTGCCCGGCGGCAAATTTACTTCTACAGAGGGATGCGTCTCGCAGATGGAGCAATGGCGAGAGCACACTGGACAAGGGAGAGGAAGGGGTTCTTATCTCTAATGCAGCTAATCCCTACTGCTGTGCCTTTCCCCTATTTGCTAGGGTTGGACTGCACAGTCTAAACTTATGGAGATTGACTATTTCAAAGAGGGCAGGGGTACGAGCCAGAGTGATGGGATGAGTCATTTCAGCGGGAAGCATACAGAGGATACGGTTACAGAGCAGGTGACTAAGGATGACCAAGGACAGAGCAGGTGATAAAGGCTAGCAGGGTGTTGTTTACTGAAACTAGGGACAAGGAGGCGTAAAGAACGAGGAAGTTAAACTTTGAAATGGAGAGCAAAGAACGGGGAAGCTAAACATACTGACACATTGGTTCTTTGAAGAGGAATTCAGAACTCATTGTACTGAACGATTTTCTCCCTCTTGAGTGTTAGCGGAAGTTAACAGGCTCAAACCCTTGAAGAGGAATTTACTGTATCCTACAGGCCCTTGAGCTTTCTTGAGGATATTTTGGTTTTTGAACAGCTGTATCTCTTTTTCTGTGGTGAAGACAAAGCCTGGTATCACCTACTCTGCTATCTTGATGATGCCGCCATTTAATCTTTTCTTATGCAAATTTAACCACAGGTTTAAATATAATCAATAACTTCTGCCAAGCTTTTATTTGTCTTTCCTCATTTTCGGCAACAAGAACTGTAACAAGACAAGAACAACAAAAGTTTTCTTGAGATTTTAATTAAGCTTACCTTGAATCTACAGATTGAGAATGAACAACTTAATGATATTATGTCTTTCAATCCATAAACACCATAAATCTGCATTTATTTATATCACCCTTATTTTCTTTCAGTATTATTTCATAATTTTTAGTGTGCTAGTCTTACACATATATTTTTAAATTTATCCGTAAGCACTTTGTGCTTTTTAATTCAAATGTAGTTATATATACAATTTTGGATTTCAATTTCTATTTGTTTTTTGCTACAATGTGGAAATGTAATGTATTTATTTATTTATTTATTTATTTATTTATTTATTTATTTGAGACAGGGTCTTACTCTGTTACCAGGGGAGAGCTCAGTGGCACAATACCGGCTCACTGCACTCTCGACCTCCTGGACTCATTGATTCTCCCACCTCAGCCTCTCAAGTAGATGGGACTACAGGCATATGCCACCACACTCAGCTAATTTTTTGTATTTTTTGTAGAGATGAGGTTTTGCCATGTTGCCCAGGCTAGTCTTGAACTCCTGGAATCAAGCAATCTGCCTGCCTTGGCCTCCCAAAGTGCTAGGATTACAGGCATGAGCCACCATGCCTGGCTTGATTTTAAAATTGACTTATTTCCTGTGATCTTGCTAAACACAGTTATTTGTACTCATATATTTCTTTTAATCTTTTGTAACTGCCTATTTAGATAATTGTGGTGTGTGCAAATATAGACAGTCGTATTTATTTTACTTTAATCTGTATGCTTTTAGCTTTTTTTTTTCTTGCCTTATTTAGTAATTGGATATGATAGAAAAATTCCTTGAAAAACACACCCTATTAAACTCACTCAGAAAGAACTGGAAAACCTAAATATTTCCATATCTATTTCAAAAATAAACATATAGTTAAATATTTTGTCTAGGACCTCCAGTACAATGTTGACTAGAAGAAGTGAGAGCCAACATCTTACCTTTCTTTCTGATATTCAGAATAATGCATTCAGTCACTATTAAATATATTAGTGGTAGGTTTATTCCTGATGTCTGTTATCAGAATAAGGGAGTTTCCTCTTTTTCTTGTGCACTGAGAGATTTTCTTATCATGAACAAATATTGAATTTTTTCAAATATTATTTCTGCATCTATCAAGGTAAATTAAAAAAATATGTTATATGGTGAATTGTATTGATGTATGTTTTAGTTAGTATTCTCCAGAGTAACAGAACTGATAGAAGGTGTACTTAGAGAGACACATGAGAATGGATTTATTAGGGGAAATGTCTCACTCAATTATGAAGTCTGAGTAGTCCTATGATAGCCCATCTGCAAGGTGGAGGATCAGGGAACATACTAGCTTGGCTCAGTCCAAGTCTAATGCCTTAGAACCAAAGAAGCTGTTGGTGCAACTCACAGGCTGAGGTTGAAGGCCTGAGAGTCCAGGGGGCCACTGGTGCAAGTCCTAGAGTTCACAGGTCAGAGAAGCTAGAATTCTTTCATACAAGGACAAAACAAGGAGGGTATCGTGGTTCCAGAAAAAAGAAAAAGAACAAGAATTCACCTTTCTCTTTTTCCTCCATTCAGGCTCCCAACTGGGCATCTTATACTCGGTCTACTGACTCACGTTCATCTTCTCCAAGAACACCCTCACAGACACACCTGGAGAAGCTCAATCATTCTAATCAAAATGAAAACCACCTGGAATTCCCTTTCAGCAGAAGAGGAATGGGTTCAGTTCCTACTGAAGCACTGAGAATAAATAACCCTTTACCAGCTACCTGAGTATTCCTTAATTCAGTCAAGTTTCATCCAAAATCAACCATCACAACTTATTTTCAAATGTTGAGCTAGCTTTACATTCTTTAGATTAGGTCCTGCTTATTTATGATATATTGTACTTTTGTATCAAGCTAGATTTTATTTAAAATACTGTGAAGGTTGTTTGAGCCCGTGTTCATTAGGGATATAGTTCTAATTTTCCATTCAATATCTTTGTTTGGTTATGGTACCAAGTTAACATTGACCTCGTAAAATGAGTTGAGTAGCGTTTTCTTCTCTATATTTTGGAAAAGTTTTTGAAGGATTTATACTATTTCTTTCTTACAGAGTTGTTTGAGCTTCCCAGTTAAGCCATCTAGTTTAGAGTTTTGTGTGTGTATGTTTGTTTAACACATTTTGACTATTAATTAAATGTTTTAAATACAGAACTATTTGGGTGATCGAGTTATTTTTAAGTGAATTTGGTAGATTGTGTCTCCAAGATTTTGTCTATTTTATTTAACACAACACTTATTGGCATAAAATCTTCCATAATATGTTGTTTTTATGTGTTAATGTAATAAATCTGTTGTGATGTTCCATCTTTAATTATTGACATTGATAGTTTGTGTCTTTTCTCTTCTTCCTGACTATTCTGAAGAGAGATTTATCAACTTTATGATCTTTTCATAAAGCTAATATTTGTTTTATTAATTTTTCTCCATTAGTTTTTTGAGTTTTTTCACTAATTTCTGCCCTTTTTTGTTCTTTCCTTTTGCTCATTTAAAATTTAGTTTATTCTTTTTCTAACTTTCTAAGTTCGAAGCTTTATTGCTTTGAGACCATGCTTATTTTATTTTACTGATATAAATTCTTTTCTAAATGTTAGTTTTACTGCATATTACTTTAAATTATTAAATTTCTTTAAACATTAGTTTCACTGCATATTACAGCTTTGAATTTTAATTTCACTAATGTTATCTAATTTATTATATTTTCCTTGATCCATGGGTTATTTAGAAGAGTATAGTTTAATTTACACATTGGGACTTCACCGTAAAATTTTAAAAAAAAAATTTCTAATTTCATTTATTTAGGTTCAGGTAATAAAATTGTTATTTAATTCTTTTAAATTCTGTGTGATTTGCTTCTCATCACAGAAAGAGTCTATCCTGCTGAATTTTCATGAGCACTTGGGAAGAATGTATATTCATCTATTGTTGGTAGAATGTAAATGTCAACTACAAGTGGATTAAAAATACCAAATTTGTTATGCAATTTCTGATTTTATTTCTATTTTTATATGAACGATTGAGAGAACAGTGTTGAAATCTAACTTTCTTCAGTTCAAATAGTTTTGCCATTTTGTATTTTGAAGCTATGATTAGATTCATACATTAATATGTTTCTGTTGTTTTGATGAAATAGCTCTTTTATCATTATGTTATGTCTTCTTTTATCCCTGTGAATATGCCTCATCTACTTTGCCTTATAAGAATATAGCCACTAGCATTTTCATAATATAACTCATTTCATTCTTTTCTTTTATTCCTATGTATGTGTTTCCACATAAGTATTTTTTTGTAGGTTTTTGGGTTTTTTTTTGTAAGCAGCAAATAGTTTGATACTGCTTTTATATTCAATCTGATTATCTCTATTGTATAATTTATATGTTTCATTCATTTGCATTTAATGTAGTTGTTAATATGTTGAAATATCTTGCTTTTGTTATATATTTCTCTCATCTTTTCTTCATTGACTTTCATTTTTTTCTATTCTTCTTCCTATGTTTTGGAAAAATATTTTTTATGATTCTATTGCATCTCCACTATTGGTTCATTTGTCATACCTCATTTATATTTTCATGTGGTTGCTTTAGGATTTACAGTACACATCTTTAAATTATTATAGTCTTTTTAAATATTATTATGCCACTTCCCATATAGTATAAGAACCTTACAAGCATTTTATTTAATATTTACCATATTCACTGTTTTTGTTGTTATATATTCTACTGCTTGCTATATTTGTCATAAAACCAATAATCATTGTTAGAATTTTTGTCTGTACAATTGTCTTTTAAACAGGGAAGAAAGACTTAAATGTGTATTTTATTCATATACCTAGATTTTTAATAGTTCTGATATTCTTCACTTTGTGTAACCATTTGTTATTATATGCCGTCTTTCTGAAAATCTTTACTGTTTCTTGTGGTGTAGATGTTCTGGTAATTAATTCTTTGAGGTCTGGCTCTTGTCTTAGAACAAACTTTTTTTGGAAGGTATCTTTGCTGGATACAGAATTATAGGTTGATAGTTTCTTTTTTGCCAATATTTCAAAGATTTTACTGTTGTCTTCTGGGCTACATAGTTTCTGATGAGAAGTTTACTGTAATTCTTATATTTTCCTTTCTGTATGTATTATTATTTTTTAATTTGGACATCTTCAATGTCTTTCCTTGCCTATAGTTTCTATCAGTTTGACTAAAATGTCCCTTGATGTGTTTTTCTTTATATGTATATATATATTTGTGTGTATATATATTTAGATATGTGTGTATATATATTTTTATATGTGTATATATATTTATATATATTTAAGAAGCTCAGAGAAAATTATGTAAATTTAAGAAGCTCAGAGAAAATTGTACATATATAAGTAATTATATAAAATTATATATATATAATTTTCTCTGAGCTTCTTAAATTTATGGTTTGCTATATTTCAGTAATTATGGAAAATTCTCAACTAATGTAGCTTTACCTTTATTTTTGCTTGTTCTTTCTCTACTACTAAGCCTCCAGTTATATGAATGTTAGACCATTTGATATTTCTTTAGCTTTTGAATTTTCTTAATTTTGTTTCTTGCTATTATCTTGTATCTTTAAATTTTGGTTTGTGTAGTTTTAGTGGGTCTTCAAGTTCACCATTACTTTCTTACTGGGTTCATTCTGATGATTAGCCTAAAGAAGACATTTGCATCTCTGATATTCTGTTTTTATATTTAAAATTTTTAGTGTATTCATTGTATACTATATTATAGCTTTCATATTTTCTGCTGAAATTCTTTATATGTTTGCATGTTGTCCACTTATTCCATTAGATAGTTTCAGTTATTTAAATTAAGTTTCTATGTGGTAGTCTCAGCTTCTGAGCCTTCTCTGAGTTTAATTCCATTGACTGCTTTATCTCTTCACAACTGATTTGGTTTCTTTCACCTGACTTTTTGTGGGTCTTGTAACTTTTTACTAATGCTAAATGTTGCATTAAAAGAGGAAGTAAATATAATTTATACCCAAATGATTTCATAATTTACAACCCAAATTTTTGTCAGCTTGTTATTATGGGGAGTTGAGTCAATGCAGCCATTAGCTAAATTAGATTTTTGTGTTTTTTAACTTTTAGTGCACTAGAGACAAAAAACTGCTCATATGGTGGGCTAATGTTATCTTCTGTATAGTATGAGACCTGAAATACCTACATTTTTTCTTAGGGTTCCTCTTCCACCATCAGATTTTACCAGATGATTCAAATGTATACCCTAGAATAGAACATTCTTCAACCTTACCTCCTCCCTCACAGAGAGCCTGTTCTTGCCTGCTATTTGGTTTGAGATTTATCATTGAGAAAGCTGAAGGAATTTTCTTGATTTTTGCTTCATCCTCTTAGGCAGACCTTGTTTATCTGTTTTGTGGGTGCAGCCTTTTCAGTTTTTCTGCCCTGTCTCCATAAAAACCTGATTTTTTAAAATCATACTCTTAGGGTAAAGATCTTTTAAAATAGTAAATCTCTTGTCTAACCCCCCAAATGGAAGTCATCTACAATGTATCAGTGCAGGATCTTTGGCTTGAGTGGTTTTCTGTCTTTCCTCTAATGTCAAATGGATTTTGGTTTTATCCCTCCCTAGTGCAGTAGATTTTTGCCTACTACCAGGACTGGCATGATTTTCTGCTTCTCTTCTAGTTGCTTAAGCCTTTTTTTTTTTTCTTTTTCTTGAGGGTGGTCTGGGAAGTTAATAGGGTCTTATTCTTTTGTAAGCCAAAAAGCGGCTCTCTCAGGCCTTCTGCTCTGCCTACATTCTCTCTTGTGACTACCAGTGGAGGCTCCAAAGAGCTGGTAAGCACATTCAGAATTTTCTTGTGATGGGGTCTCCCAGAGATTCACAATTGCCACTTTAGCATCCATTAGGATTTTTAAAACTTATTAATATTTTGCAGTTCTTAAACTTGTTTTATGACAATATCTCTTCCTCCTGAGCTCTGAAAAATGTGAAACTTTTCATTCTGAGGTTCTGCCTCTTCTTAGATGAACATGTTACTCTAAGTCAGTTTAGCTGTATTCATCTCTTGCCTCAACTCTAATGGAATCAAGAAAAATTATAAATTTGTCGATTATCTGGATTTTTATTATTATCAGGCCAGAATCAATGTTATTTTAGCTTTCTATATCTTTAAAAAAAGAAGAAACTATAATTTACTTAATATTTATTTTCTAAATTTTTTCCTGAGCACTGCTAATTAAAGTTTTATCTCTTAATGCTGTTTTATTACTAGTGTCTCTGAAATATACCATGTATTCTTGTTATATACAAACATTTGAATACTTTAGGGATTTGCATAGCCTTCATGGTAAATAGTAGATAAAGTCTTCCCTACTGACACATTTGTTTTCTTTCATGTCCAATTTTTTGCTTTTAAATTGCATTTTGTATAAAGACTATGTTAGTTCGTTTTTAGTAAGTATTTCTCTTATAAGGTGAAATATTCCTTGGTCATTCATGCTCATGGGAAGAATTAGGGCCAATTAGGGCCAATCTAGGTAGAATTCTGTCCATTCCTAACAAAGTTTCTCATGATGGAAGATCGTACTTATGTGAGTTACTTTATCCTTTATTTCATCCGAATCCAGCAGAGATCAGGAACCGCTAGACTGTTCATGACTTTCAAATTGTTTCCTTCATCTGTAATACCAAATTTAAGAAGTCAATGTGATGTATTACTTAAACCTGCTTTTCCTAATTCTCCATAGAGAAGAAAACAGGTACAGTGGAATTTTAAACATCAGCCTGTGCAGCCAGTTCTTACTGTTCAAAACACGGGTTGCTGATTTTTTCCCCTCTAAGTATGTGTCATGTAATTCTGAGAAGAATGACCGCAAGCCTTCTCTCCTAGCCTATCCCTACACTTTTTATTTCACTTCCATTGAATTTGAAAGTTCTTTATAATGTGTGTTATATACAGAATATATTAGTTTTCTATTACTGTGTAACAAGGTACCACGATCTCAACAACTTAAAAAAAAAACAACATAAATTTATTATCTTACAGTTCTGTAGGTCAGAATCCTAGGCACACCTACAGTGAGCTCTTAGCTCAGGCCGTCATCAGGATGAAATCAAAGTACTAGCAGAGACTGTTATCTTGTCTAAGATTCAGGGTCCTCCCAAGCTTACTGGTTGTTGGCAGAATTGAGTTCCCTGCAGTTGTAAGACAGGTCCTCCTTTTGTAGGATCTATATATTATCCCTGCCATGTTTCCTTTTCCAAAACATGGTAGTTTTTTTTCCATTTGGGATTCTAGCAGAAGAATGTCTCTGATGTTTTACCTTTTTATAAAAGCTCATCAAGTTGGGTCAAGCCCATTCGGGAAAATTTCCCTTTGGTTAAAGTCAACTGATTAGTAACTAATCATGGACGTGATGGTCTATCAGATTCTCATAAGAGAATTAAACAGGGTATATATACCAGGAGGCAAGAATTTTGGTGAATGTCACAAAAGTCAGCCCGAACCATAGATATTCCCATCTACTATAGAAGATAAAACTTAAGTTGTATTTTCTCATTGATAAATTTATTTGGTATAATTTCTGAGTAAAGAAGAAGATAGCCTTTATTTTAAAACCAGAAATAAGAAGTACCTTTCAAACATGAAGTATATGAAGAATGTTTCCATAAAGTTTACATATAATTGGAGAAAGAATAATAAACAGCCAGAGTTTTGAAAAGAAATAGGTAGAAAATTTAAGGAAGATTTAGAAGAATATGCTAAAAGCCTCAGATGTGAAAGAACTTGGAATTTTTAAGCAGGGTCCAGAATTAAATTAGGGAGTGAGTCACTTGCCTTTATTAGGGGAGAGTTCTCCAAAGACACTAAGTAAGTCTATGATAGGAATAAGCTTGGAATGTTCAATGAATGCACATAAGACTGATATTATTGGATCAGAGCTCGCTAGGGGAAAGGGGAGTGATAGGGCAAAAAATTACAGTGGACTATACGGAAATAACCTCTGTATTACGGTTTTCTAGGGAACAGAACCAGTAGAAGATTAGATAGATGACAGGACATTTATTAAGGGAATTGGTTCATATGATTATGGAGGCTGAGAAGTCCAATGCTATGCCATCTGCAAGCTGAAAAGTGAGAGAATCTGGTGGCATGGCTCAGTCCAAGTCTGAAGGCTTGAGAAACGGGGTAGCCAGTGGTGTAGCTCTCAGTCTGAGGCCAAAGGCTTGAGAACCTGGGCTGCTGGTGCAAGTCCTAAAGTCCAAAGGCAGGAAAACCTGGAATTCTGGTGTCCAAGGGCAGGAGAAGATGGATGTCCAAGTTCCAGAAGAGATAGACAAAGAAAGCAAGTCAGGAAGAAAGAATTTGCCTCCTCTGTTTTTTCATTTTATATGTGCCCTCAGCTGATTGGATGGAGCCCATCCATACTGATGGAGGCAGATATGTCTTACTCATTCTATTAAGTGAAATACCAATCTCTTTCATAAACAACCTCATAGACAATTCCAGAAATAATGCTTTACAAGCTATCTAGGTACCTCTTAATCCAGTCAAGTTGACATGTAAAATTAACCATCACAACCTCATGAAGGATAATGTAACTATCGATTGGAATTTTGAATTTGATCTAAAGGTAATGGTACACAATAAAAAAATTTAAACTGGTAAAAAGAGCGTGATCAAATTAATGTGTTAAGATTATTTGGCTGATCCATGGATAATGGATTGATTAGAAAAAAGGCAAAGGTGAAGACTATTAGAAGAGGACTACAGGAGGCTATTTTACAGTCTGAGAGAGAGAAAAATTATGATAATTAGACTACGGTAGAAATTGAGTGATGTAGATAAATTTGATGTATGATTAAACTCTTCAGTTTTCTCTATTTTCAAATTGAGTATTTATTTTTTAATTCTTATGATTTGTTGATCAGCTGCTTTTGTATATTTATATATAATGTTATTGTTGCTATTTTGTCTGTTTGCTATTTGGCTTCATATTTTGTTCATGGTATTTTTTAATAATGTCAAATCAACGCTTCTTTTATTGGTGTTAATTTTTTATTGTTTAGAAACTGTACCACCACTTGTGCAATCTGTGATATAAATTACGATATGTCAGAGTACTTAAAGATACTATGACTATATATGACATAATTTACTGTGTATCTAAGTGAAATATAAACAAATAAAAATTATGCTATAGTATTCTGCTCTCATGTGGGTATTTCAGTATAAAAAAAAAAGAAACTTTTGTTTTTCATCCTGGGCTTTTGACTAATACAAAATCTCACTTGATTGTTTTCGGTTTTCTTTCCCTTCCTTTTGTTCATAAGAATAAAAGTTAAAATAGGGAGGATTAATTTTACTGAATTATGTACAACATACACACATAGTCTCTTTGATTTTAAAATACGCGTGTTTGAAAACGTGAACTTTATTGATTAACACTAGATAACAAAATAAAGAAAAATCTCAGTTTATATTACATGGGTGTTTCTGGTACCTTGGGACTCACAAATTAAAGGTTACTATGATCTTCAGCATGGTGACCTTTAGAAAGAACTGAAAAGACTCATCTTTTCATTTAGGGCTTCACTTTGCAAATCCGTAAAGAATGTCCTAAGGTCAGGCTGAGAATCCTCAGCCCAGGAAGGAGGCAAATATATTTCCAATATTAACAGAAGTATTCTTTAAAAATGACAAAATAAGTCTAGGTATTATGAAAGTGACAAATGTGCCTGGATATTATTCTCTTTTGAAAATTATTAACTTCAGATACTAACATCTGTGGCCATGATAACTAAAAAGATCTCCTGTCTTCGAGTTCTTTCTTTGAGTTCATTGATAAGAAGACCTCAGTTCTCCTTTAATTGGAGACTATTGAAAGTAACATTTCCAATATCTCTTTCCCACCTCCACTTTACTCTTCTTCCCAAGGAAATAGCAACTAATCTACTGATAGAAAGTTTTCCATCCTTCAGAACATTGTATGTACTAGGCATAGTTATGAGCCTGTCTCTCTCATAGTATCTGTATCAATAACAGGATAAAAGGAATAGTTATCTCTCACATTTATGGAGATGCTGCTTGTTGAAATGACCTCAGGAAAGATTCTGCTGTAGGGTAGAGAGAAAAGTGCTCAATAGTTTGTATTTGTCCCTCCAGGTTAATTTCTGACCCTTCCCTGTCCTGCTCACTGTCCTAGATCCCATCATGATTCTCATATTCTCTAATTATCTCACTTGGGTTTGGTGATAGGATATTAAAAGAGTGAGGAGAATGAAGTCAGTAATTTATTGCGCTAGTCCCTTCTCTACTTGCTTGTATCCCTATCCTCACACTGAAGTGTACTGTTTCTCTCAAAGTCGCTTAACTTCTGTGACTCTGTTCCTCTGGGTTTTAACAAGTTTCCCTCCTTTTGTCCCTTTGGACATGGGCTGGTAACAGAAGATGCTACTGAGCCTAGGGATACTCTCTTCCTTTATATAATACCCTTAAACCTACATCTTACACACCTCTGCTAATAAGTAGTCTTTAAAAAATAAAACCTCCTTTAGCTATGTTTTAAGAATGCCACCTCACACAGGATGGCTGTTATTCCATACAGCTTCCTAGAAGGAAAAATAGGTGTTTGAATCTACTCTCTGTCCGCATTGAGATTCTCTTTAGCTTACCAACATGGGGAGTTTGGATTGTGTTTGATGACAAGAGTGAGCCTATTGCTATGTTTCATTTAAGAACAATATTTGCAATGAGGCCTCACCCTCCGGAGGCTGTGATTAAGTTGTAAAGAAAGAGGGAAATGCCTTAAAACTTGAGGTTCTATTTCCCAACTTTCTCCTCTGCTAACAAGTTCTGTTTATCAAAGCAGGACCAAATAGATAATCTAGGACTAAAAGCCAGAAATGTAAGATTGGATACAAGGCTACACATGGTAAGAAAACTACTACCTCCTTAATAAAATACAATTCAGATCCTCTCTTTTGGTAAACTAAGAAAACTCTCCACATTAATGAGAAAGCCTGGACCTTAATCTCCTCACTCTGTTTCCCTAATGACTGGTTTCACCTTCTCACTGCCCTGGGCTTGGGGCAAAGGATGGCTCTTCTGCTTAGATCCAAGTTCATACTCTTTCTTCATATTGCTAATGTGCATCTGAGACTAGGCTAGTCTAATTAAGTTCTAGACAGTTTACATTTCCAGGAATATAAAAAATAGCATGTAACTATGTAAATATGACACAAAACATTTATCTCATCTTTAGTTTGGAGTAACTTACAGGCAGATTTCTTAACTAATTATGAATATGTCTACACTTAGAAGACACTTCATTTTAGGATGACTCTCAAGGTTATCTAGAAATTTTAAAATTGATACACTGGAAATTTACTCTAGGACACATTAAGGCATTTCTTATCCCTAGTTTAAGGTCTGTCTTTTGTCCAAATTAGAATCTCAAAAACAGAAACCTCTTTCCAGCTTAATTCTGAGGCCATTCCATTCTGAAACACACCAAGCATTCTATCCCCACGAGAGCTTTATCCTTACTGCTTCCTCAGCCCGGACTTTTTTGTTAGAAAAGTTTTCTTTGTGACTAACTCCACTTCAAAATATCATTGATCAACTTTTGAATAATCTAATCAAGAAAACCTCCCCTGAGAAAACCTCTCCTTCTGTAAATGAACATTCCCTTCTAGTTGTTTTTGCGTCCCTTCCTCTGCTGTTCTTTGCTTCATATCACTTTCTCTATGTTGTTGATTGATTGATTAATTGATTATTTGTTTTCTCCACTAAAATGTATTTCTTCACAAGACAGAGACTCATTTGTATTCTAAAACTAGAGTCTGGTACATAATATATCTTTAATACATATTTGTAGAAGGTAGGGAAATCCAAAGTTGAGAAATAGGCTGTCATTAGAAAAATGGTAATTTTATAATGATATCAAAGACTGAGAAGTAGCAGGGTAGGTTTATTAATCAGAATTCTCCAGAGAAACAGAATCAATGTTATGCATATGTGTGTGGATGTGGATGTGTATTGGCTCGCATGATTGCAGAGGTTTGCAAAGTCTAAAATCTCCATGGCGTTGGGTGGCAGACTGAAGATTCAGGGAACAATTACAGTTCCAGTTCAAAGGTAGTCTGCTGGAAGAATTCCTTCTTACTTGGGGAAGGTCAGTCTTTGTTCTATTAAGGGCTTCAGGTGACCGGATAGGACCTCCCCCACATCATGGAGGGTAATCTGTTTTGCTCAAAGTCCACTGACTGAAATGTTAATCTAAGCCAAAACACACTTTAACAGGAACATTCAGAATAATGTTTGACCAATTATCTGGGCATGGTGGCCCAGACAAGTTGTCATGTAAGATTTACCACCACAGTAGGCTTGGGGCAATAGCCATGATTATAGCTGAGGAACATAGTCTCTAGTTGAGTAGATATGTGCTCAGCTAACACTAAGTGGGGACAAATAATTACTATGAGGATGAGTGGGAGGAAAATGCATCCTGAACGATGGTTGGCACTTTCTGCTTTCTGTTCCTTTTGGCCATAAAGGTGCCTATGCTCACTCTTTTCCCATGAAATCACAGTCACCAAGGGAGAGTAGTACACGATCAATGCAAGAACAACTTTCCATTTGAGAAAGGGAAAAATGGAAGACATGACAGTTACAAAGTGCTATCGATGATGAAATCCTGCTGAACAAAAATTATGCACTTTTACAATGAAATAAATTTCTTTATCAGACACTAGTTTTGGTTTTTGGAAAGAGATAATTTTGACCATTGTTTTCTGTGACTTCTGATTTAGTCCTTTAGGAAGTTCTGCCTTTTTCTGTGGCCAAACTGGGCATTACAGAACTCTCCAGCTTTTGTAGCCCACTTCTTGCTGGTACAGGCCTAAAAGTTCAAGAATAATTTTGAAGCTCAATCACACGGTTTGGAAATATTGAATGGATGTTTCTTCTTTCTTTCTTTCTTTCTTTCTTTCTCTCTCTCTCTCTCTCTCTCTCTCTCTCTTTCTTTCTTTCTTTCTTTCTTTCTTTTTTCTTTCTTTCTCTCTCTCTCTCTCCCCCGCTCTCTCCTCTCTCCCTCTCTCCCTCTCTCTCTCTCCCTTCCTTCCTTCCTTCCTTCCTTCCTTCCTTCCTTCCTTCCTTCCTTCCTTCCTTCCTTCCTTCCTTCCTTCCTTCTTTCTTTCCTTCCTTCTTTCCTTTCTCTCTCTCTCTCTTTCTCCCTTTCTTTTTTTGACAGAGTCTTGCTCTGTTGCCTGGGCTGGAGTGCAATGGTACAATTTCGGCTCACTGCAACCTCTGCTTCCTGGGTTCAAGCAATTTTCCTGCCTCAGCCTCCTGAGGAGCTGGGACTACAGGTGCGCCCCACCATGCCCAGCTAATTTGTGTATTTTTACTAGAGACGGGGTTTCACCATGTTTTCCAGGCTGGTCCCAAACTCCTGACCTGAGGTGATCCTCCCACCTCGGCCTCCCAAAGTGCTGGAATTACAGATGTGAGCCACCGCGCCCAACTGACAGTAAAATTTTTTTAAAAACGTACTAGCCAGAGAGGCGGAGCAAGATGGCCGAATAGGAGCAGCTCCAGTCTCCAACTCCCAGCGCGAGCGACACAGAAGACCGGTGATTTCTGCATTTTCAACTGAGGTACTGGGTTCATCTCACTGGGGAGTGCCGGACGATCGGAGCTGGTCAGCTGCTGCAGCCCGACCAGCGAGAGCTGAAGCAGGGCGAGGCATCGCCTCACCTGGGAAGCGCAAGGGGGAAGGGAGTCCCTTTTCCTAGCCAGGGGAACTGAGACACACAACACCTGGAAAATCGGGTAACTCCCACCCCAATACTGCGCTTTAGGAAACAGGCACACCAGGAGATCATATCCCACACCTGGCCGGGAGGGTCCCACACCCACGGAGCCTCCCTCGTTGCTAGCGCAGCAGTCTGTGATCTACCGGCAAGGCAGCAGCGAGGCTGGGGGAGGGGCGCCCGCCATTGCTGAGGCTTAAGTAGGTAAACAAAGCTGCAGGGAAGCTCGAACTGGGTGGAGCTCACAGCAGCTCAAGGAAACCTGCCTGTCTCTGTAGACTCCACCTCTGGGGACAGGGCACAGTAAACTAAGACACACAGACACCTCTGCACAGACGCAAACGACTCTGTCTGACAGCTTTGAAGAGAGCAGGGGATCTCCCAACACGGAGGTTGAGATCTGAGAAGGGACAGACTCCCTGCTCAAGTGGGTCCCTGACCCCTGAGTAGCCTAACTGGGAGACATCCCCCACTAGGGGCAGTCTGACACCCCACACCTCACAGGGTGGAGTACACCCCTGAGAGGAAGCTTCCAAAGCAAGAATCAGACAGGTACACTCGCTGTTCAGAAATATTCTATCTTCTGCAGCCTCTGCTGCTGATACCCAGGCAAACAGGGTCTGGAGTGGACCTCAAGCAATCTCCAACAGACCTACAGCTGAGGGTCCTGACTGTTAGAAGGAAAACTATCAAACAGGAAGGACACCTACACCAAAACCCCATCAGTACATCACCATCATCAAAGACCAGAGGCAGATAAAACCACAAAGATGGGGAAAAAGCAGGGCAGAAAAGCTGGAAATTCCAAAAATAAGAGCGCATCTCCCCCGGCAAAGGAGCGCAGCTCATCGCCAGCAACGGATCAAAGCTGGACGGAGAATGACTTTGATGAGATGAGAGAAGAAGGCTTCAGTCCATCAAATTTCTCAGAGCTAAAGGAGGAATTACGTACCCAGCGCAAAGAAACTAAAAATCTTGAAAAAAAAGTGGAAGAATTGATGGCTAGAGTAATTAATGCAGAGAAGGTCCTAAACGAAATGAAAGAGATGAAAACCATGACACGAGAAATACGTGACAAATGCACAAGCTTCAGTAACCGACTTGATCAACTGGAAGAAAGAGTATCAGCGATTGAGGATCAAATGAATGAAATGAAGCGAGAAGAGAAACCAAAAGAAAAAAGAAGAAAAAGAAATGAACAAAGCCTGCAAGAAGTATGGGATTATGTAAAAAGACCAAATCTACGTCTGATTGGGGTGCCTGAAAGTGAGGGGGAAAATGGAACCAAGTTGGAAAACACTCTTCAGGATATCATCCAGGAGAACTTCCCCAACCTAGTAGGGCAGGCCAACATTCAAATCCAGGAAATACAGAGAACGCCACAAAGATACTCCTCGAGAAGAGCAACTCCAAGACACATAATTGCCAGATTCACCAAAGTTGAAATGAAGGAAAAAATCTTAAGGGCAGCCAGAGAGAAAGGTCGGGTTACCCACAAAGGGAAGCCCATCAGACTAACAGCAGATCTCTCAGCAGAAACTCTACAAGCCAGAAGAGAGTGGGGGCCAATATTCAACATTCTTAAAGAAAAGAATTTTAATCCCAGAATTTCATATCCAGCCAAACTAAGTTTCATAAGTGAAGGAGAAATAAAATCCTTTACAGATAAGCAAATGCTTAGAGATTTTGTCACCACTAGGCCTGCCTTACAAGAGATCCTGAAGGAAGCACTAAACATGGAAAGGAACAACCGGTACCAGCCACTGCAAAAACATGCCAAAATGTAAAGACCATTGAGGCTAGGAAGAAACTGCATCAACTAATGAGCAAAATAACCAGTTAATATCATAATGGCAGGATCAAGTTCACACATAACAATATTAACCTTAAATGTAAATGGACTAAATGCTCCAATTAAAAGACACAGACTGGCAAACTGGATAAAGAGTCAAGACCCATCAGTCTGCTGTATTCAGGAGACCCATCTCACACGCAGAGACATACATAGGCTCAAAATAAAGGGATGGAGGAAGATTTACCAAGCAAATGGAGAACAAAAAAAAGCGGGGGTTGCAATACTAGTCTCTGATAAAACAGACTTTAAACCATCAAAGATCAAAAGAGACAAAGAAGGCCATTACATAATGGTAAAGGGATCAATTCAACAGGAAGAGCTAACTATCCTAAATATATATGCACCCAATACAGGAGCACCCAGATTCATAAAGCAAGTCCTTAGAGACTTACAAAGAGACTTAGACTCCCATACAATAATAATGGGAGACTTCAACACTCCACTGTCAACATTAGACAGATCAACGAGACAGAAAGTTAACAAGGATATCCAGGAATTGAACTCATCTCTGCAGCAAGCAGACCTAATAGACATCTATAGAACTCTCCACCCCAAATCAACAGAATATACATTCTTCTCAGCACCACATCATACTTACTCCAAAATTGACCACGTAATTGGAAGTAAAGCACTCCTCAGCAAATGTACAAGAACAGAAATTATAACAAACTGTCTCTCAGACCACAGTGCAATCAAACTAGAACTCAGGACTAAGAAACTCACTCAAAACCGCTCAACTACATGGAAACTGAACAACCTGCTCCTGAATGACTACTGGGTACATAACGAAATGAAGGCAGAAATAAAGATGTTCTTTGAAACCAATGAGAACAAAGATACAACATACCAGAATCTCTGGGACACATTTAAAGCAGTGTGTAGAGGGAAATTTATAGCACTAAATGCCCACAAGAGAAAGCAGGAAAGATGTAAAATTGACACTCTAACATCGCAATTAAAAGAACTAGAGAAGCAAGAGCAAACACATTCGAAAGCTAGCAGAAGGCTAGAAATAACTAAGATCAGAGCAGAACTGAAGGAGATAGAGGCACAAAAAACCCTCCAAAAAATCAATGAATCCAGGAGTTGGTTTTTTGAAAAGATCAACAAAATTGACAGACCACTAGCCAGACTAATAAAGAAGAAAAGAGAGAAGAATGAAATCGACGCAATTAAAAATGATAAAGGGGATATCACCACCGACCCCACAGAAATACAAACTACCATCAGAGAATACTATAAACACCTCTACGCAAATAAACTGGAAAATCTAGAAGAAATGGATAATTTCCTGGACACTTGCACTCTTCCAAGACTAAACCAGGAAGAAGTTGAATCCCTGAATAGACCAATAGCAGGCTCTGAAATTGAGGCAACAATTAATAGCCTACCAACCAAAAAAAGTCCAGGACCAGATGGATTCACAGCTGAATTCTACCAGAGGTACAAAGAGGAGTTGGTACCATTCCTTCTGAAACTATTCCAATCAATAGAAAAAGAGGGAATCCTCCCTAACTCATTTTATGAGGCCAACATCATCCTGATACCAAAGCCTGGCAGAGACACAACAAAAAAAGAGAATTTTAGACCAATATCCCTGATGAACATCGATGCAAAAATCCTCAATAAAATACTGGCAAACCGGATTCAGCAACACATCAAAAAGCTTATCCACCATGATCAAGTGGGCTTCATCCCTGGGATGCAAGGCTGGTTCAACATTCGCAAATCAATAAACATAATCCAGCATATAAACAGAACCAAAGACAAGAACCACATGATTATCTCAATTGATGCAGAAAAGGCTTTTGACAAAATTCAACAGCCCTTCATGCTAAAAACGCTCAATAAATTCGGTATTGATGGAACGTACCTCAAAATCATAAGAGCTATTTATGACAAACCCACAGCCAATATCATACTGAATGGGCAAAAACTGGAAAAATTCCCTTTGAAAACTGGCACAAGACAGGGATGCCCTCTCTCACCACTCCTATTCAACATAGTGCTGGAAGTTCTGGCTAGGGCAATCAGGCAAGAGAAAGAAATCAAGGGTATTCAGATAGGAAAAGAAGAAGTCAAATTGTCCCTCTTTGCAGATGACATGATTGTATATTTAGAAAACCCCATCGTCTCAGCCCAAAATCTCCTTAAGCTGATAAGCAACTTCAGCAAAGTCTCAGGATACAAAATTAATGTGCAAAAATCACAAGCATTCTTATACACCAGTAACAGACAAACAGAGAGCCAAATCAGGAATGAACTTCCATTCACAATTGCTTCAAAGAGAATCAAATACCTAGGAATCCAACTTACAAGGGATGTAAAGGACCTCTTCAAGGAGAACTACAAACCACTGCTCAGTGAAATCAAAGAGGACACAAACAAATGGAAGAACATACCATGCTCATGGATAGGAAGAATCAATATTGTGAAAATGGCCATACTGCCCAAGGTAATTTATAGATTCAATGCCATCCCCATCAAGCTACCAATGAGTTTCTTCACAGAATTGGAAAAAACTGCTTTAAAGTTCATATGGAACCAAAAAAGAGCCCGCATCTCCAAGACAATCCTAAGTCAAAAGAACAAAGCTGGAGGCATCACGCTACCTGACTTCAAACTCTACTACAAGGCTACAGTAACCAAAACAGCATGGTATTGGTACCAAAACAGAGATATAGACCAATGGAACAGAACAGAGTCCTCAGAAATAATACCACACATCTACAGCCATTTGATCTTTGACAAACCTGAGAGAAACAAGAAATGGGGAAAGGATTCCCTATTTAATAAATGGTGCTGGGAAAATTGGCTAGCCATAAGTAGAAAGCTGAAACTGGATCCTTTCCTTACTCCTTATACGAAAATTAATTCAAGATGGATTAGAGACTTAAATGTTAGACCTAATACCATAAAAATCCTAGAGGAAAACCTAGGTAGTACCATTCAGGACATAGGCATGGGCAAAGATTTCATGTCTAAAACACCAAAAGCAACGGCAGCAAAAGCCAAAATTGACAAATGGGATCTCATTAAACTAAAGAGCTTCTGCACAGCAAAAGACACTACCATCAGAGTGAACAGGCAACCTACAGAATGGGAGAAAATTTTTGCAATCTACTCATCTGACAAAGGGCTAATATCCAGAACCTACAAAGAACTCAAACAAATTTACAAGAAAAAAACAAACAACCCCATCAAAAAGTGGGCAAAGGACATGAACAGACATTTCTCAAAAGAAGACATTCATACAGCCAACAGACACATGAAAAAATGCTCATCATCACTGGCCATCAGAGAAATGCAAATCAAAACCACAATGAGATACCATCTCACACCAGTTAGAATGGCAATCATTAAAAAGTCAGGAAACAACAGGTGCTGGAGAGGATGTGGAGAAATAGGAACACTTTTACACTGTTGGTGGGATTGTAAACTAGTTCAACCATTATGGAAAACAGTATGGCGATTCCTCAAGGATCTAGAACTAGATGTACCATATGACCCAGCCATCCCATTACTGGGTATATACCCAAAGGATTATAAATTATGCTGCTATAAAGACACATGCACACGTATGTTTATTGCAGCACTATTCACAATAGCAAAGACTTGGAATCAACCCAAATGTCCATCAGTGACAGATTGGATTAAGAAAATGTGGCACATATACACCATGGAATACTATGCAGCCATAAAAAAGGATGAGTTTGAGTCCTTTGTAGGGACTTGGATGCAGCTGGAATCCATCATTCTTAGCAAACTATCACAAGAACAGAAAACCAAACACCGCATGTTCTCACTCATAGGTGGGAACTGAACAATGAGATCACTCGGACTCAGGAAGGGGAACATCACACACCGGGGCCTATCATGGGGAGGGGGGAGGGGGGAGGGATTGCATTGGGAGTTATACCTGATGTAAATGACGAGTTGATGGGTGCAGCACAGCAACATGGCACAAGTATACATATGTAACAAACCTGCACGTTATGCACATGTACCCTACAACTTAAAGTATAATAATAATAAATAAATTAAAAAAAAAAAAAAAAAAAAAACGTACTAGCCTTCATATGAATTTAGTTCCAATAATTTTCATGTGCCACTAACCTTACTGCAGTTAATATTTGGACAGAATTATCTAAGCCTGTATTAAAGACTGAATTCTGTTCTAGCATCCTTTTCTTTCTTCCTTGCTTTAATGGTTACTGTGTGAAAAGACAGTAATGGTTACTACCTTTTCGTACAGTAACCATTAACCTGATCTTTACCAGTAGGCTAGTTCCCATTTCTCTGCTTGAGAAGTCATCAAGATAAATGTTAACAAATGTCTGGAGCATTATTTTCTACTGTGTGAGTTATGTAAGCAGATGACTTTCCCAAACCTGCCTACTATTACTGGACAATCCAACTGAGGCTAAAGACAGATAAAAATCTTCCTTATAGAATTCTAGTCTGTTCAATTTCTGGTATGCAAATTTGTCAGTTTTTGGCTGGGCCGTTTCTTATAACACCTTGTCAAATGCATTAAGGAAAATTCAAAACACTGTAACTTTCTGTTTTTATCTTTAAGCCCAAAAGTTACATGTGATCTACTTTCTTAGTTATTGCAGGTGACAGTTTAAAATATTCGGACATGACATCACAAGGCTCATAGCTTTCAAGTCTGCAACATCTGTTTTCTTACTGTCCCCTGAGCCAATGCTTTATATTTTAGGTTGTTTATAATGGAAGTGTATTTTCATTTCCTACTTTGGTATTAGTTATTGGGTAGTCTTACTATTGTAGCAGCATGACTCCAAAATACTATGCTTAAATAAATCAGATATTTTATCTCTCTAAAAATAGTCTACAATAGGTGGATGGGATCTGGTTTAGAAGGTCATCTAGGAACCTGGTTTTTCAGGGTGACTATCCTCAATATTTGATTTTCATCTCTCATTTTAAGCTCTAGTGTTTCTTGTTTGCTTGGATGAGGTAATGCCCTAGAAGCTCTTCTGAATTCAACCATCCTTTAATCATTCAACAGTCCTTTAATATGCGCTGAGACTGCACAAATTGATCGGAGCATAAAAAGTACCCTTCTTTCAAGAGCTGACATTTCACTGAAGAAACACATCAGATTAAAACCTCATATCTTGAAACCTTAAAAACAACATTTTCCCAAAAATAATATTTTTCTTTCCCTTCAACATGACCAGGCACCTATTTCCTTTTCTTTGTGCAATTGCCTCTTTATGTATCCTACAACTTACAAAAAATTTTCAAGTGAGTTAATGTGAACCTGTAAGTTATACTTCTTTCTTTACTTTCACTTACCAATTTCCTTGTTTCATATGAGCTATTCTGATGCCCTTCTCCAAAGAAAATGCTCCAAGTTGTTGTGGGATTCAGTGTGAAGACAGGAGCTCTGTCAGTGATGACACATGACAAAGGAAGCAAGCAATTTCTACTGAAAACCAAACCATGATTGAGTTTGTTTTCTGTGGCTCCTCTCGCCCCATGGGACCAACATATCACTCAGAAAATAGTGTCAAAATTACATTCAAATTACTTTAGAGCCACAAACACATCAGAGCAGCATTTATCCTATCACATAGACTATTTTCAGTTCCTTCTAATTTTCCATTGACCAGAATTTTCATTCTCCATCACATCGCTTCCTGTTACACATTGTATGGAATCTGTGATTACTGTTTATTACATGTTCTCTATAATGTGAAAACAGAAGACACGTGTGTATGTGTGTGTGTGTGTGTGTGTGTGTATATGCCTGAGAAGGTTCACAAATGCACTGAAAGTTTGTGACACAGGTAAAGCAGTGTTTAGAGGGAACTTTATAGCACTAAATGCCCACTGGAGAAAGTGGGAAACATCTAAAATTGACACCCTAACATCACAATTAAAACAAATGGAGAAGCAAGAGCAAACAAATTCAAAAGATAGCCGAAGACAAGAAATAACTAAGATCAGAGCAGAACTGAAGGAGATAGAGACACAAAAACACCTTAAAAAAATCAATGAATCCAGGAACTGGTTTTTTGAAAAGATCAACAAAATAGACCATTAGCCAGACTAATAAACAGGAAAAGAGAGAAGAATCAAATAGATACAATAAAAAATAATAAAGAGGATATCACCACTGATCCCACAGAAATGCAAACTTCCATCAGAGAATACTATAAACACCTCTATGCAAATAAACTAGAAAATCTAGAAGAAATGAATAAATTCCTGGACACATACACCCTCCCAAGACTAAATCAGGAAGAAGTCGAATCCTTGAATGGACCAACAACAAGTTCTGAAATTAAGGCAGTAATTAATAGTTTACCAACCAAAAAATAGCTTACCAATCCCTGAAAATGGCTATACTGCTCAAAGTAATTTATAGATTCAATGCTATCCCCATCAAGCTACCATTGACTTTCTTCACAGAATTAGAAAAATACATCTTTAAATTTCATGTGGAGTCAAAAAGAGCCTATATAGCCAAGACAATCTTAAACAAAAAGAACAAAGCTGGAGGCATCACACTATCTGACCTCAAACTCTACTACAAGTCTACAGTAACCAAAACAGCATGGTACCGGTACCAAAACAGATATATAGAGCAATGGAACAGAAAAGAGATCTCAGAAATAATGCCACACATCTATAATCATCTGATCTTTGACAAACTTTACAGAAACAAGCAATGGAGAAAGAAGTCCCTATCTAATAAATGCTCTCCCTATTTAATAAATGCCCAGGACCAGATGGATTCACAGCCGAATTCTACCAGAGGTACTAAGACGAACTGGTACCATTCCTTCTGAAACTATTCCCATCAATAGAAAAAGACGGAATCCTCCCTAACTCATTTTATGAGGTCAGCATCATCCTGGAACCAAAACCTGGCAGAGGCACAACAAAAAAAGAAAATTTCAGGCCAGTATCCCTGATGAACATTGATGTGAAAATCCTCAATAAAATACTGGCAACCCAAATCCAGCAGCACTGCCACAATCAAGTCAGCTTCATCCCTGGGATGCAAGGCTGGTTCAATGTACAAAAATCAATAAATATAATCCATCACATAAACGGAAACAATGACAAAAACCACATGATTATCTCAATAGATGCAGAAAAGGCTTTGATAAAATTCGACACCCCTTCATGCTAAAAACTCTCAATAAACAAGGTGTTGATGGAACGTATCTCAAAATAATAAGAGCTGTTTATGACAAACCCACAGCCAATATCATACTGAATGAGCAAAAGTGAAAGCATTCCCTTTGAAAACTGGGACAAGACAAGGATAACCTCTCTCACTCCTCCTATTCAACATAGTATTGGAATTTCTGGTCAGGGCAATCAGGCAAGAGAAAGAAATAATGGGTAGTCAAATTGTTCCTGTTTGCAGATTACATGATTTTGTATTTAGAAAACCACATCATCTCAGCCCAAAGTCTCCTCAAGCTGATAAGGAAGTTCAGCGAATTCTCAGGATACAAAAATCAATGTGCAAAAATCACAAGCATTGATATAAACCAATAATAGAGAGCCAAATCATGAGTGAACTCCCATTCACAATTGCCACAGAGAATAAAATACCTAGGAATACGACTTACAAGGGATATGAAGGACCTCTTCAAGGAGAAATACAAACCACTGCTGAAGGAAATAAGAGAGGACACGAACAAAAGGAAAAATATTCCATGCTCATGGATAGGGAGAATCAATATTGTGAAAATGGCTATACTGCTCAAAGTAATTTATAGATTCAATGCTATCCCCATCAAGCTACCATTGACTTTCTTCACAGAATTAGAAAAATATTACTTTAAATTTCATGTGGAACCAAAAAGAGCCCATGTAGCCAAGACAATCTTAAACGAAAAGAACAAAGCTGGAAGCATCACACTACCTGACGTCAAACTCTACTACAAGTCTACAGTAACCAAAACAGTATGGTACTGGTACCAAAACAGATATATAGAGCAATTGAACAGAAAAGAGACCTCAGAAATAATGCCACACATCTACAATCATCTGATCTTTGACAAACCTTACAAAAACAAGCAATGGAGAAAGAAGTTTCTATTTAATAAATGGTGTTAGGAAAACTAGCTAGCCATATGCAGAAAACTGAAACTGGACCCCTTCCTTTACACCTTATAAAAAAATTAATTCAAGATGGAATAAAGACTTAAATGTAAGACCTAAAACCATATAAGCCCTAGAAGAAAACATAGGTGATGCCATTCAGGGCGTTGGCATGGGCAAAACTTCATGACTAAAACATCAAAAGCAATGGTTAAAAAAAAAAAAAAAAAAAAAAAAAGCCAAAATAGACAAATTAGGATCTAATTTAACTAAAGAGCTTCTGCACTCCAAAAGAAACTATCATCAGAATGAACAGGCAACCAACAGAATGGGAGAAAATGTCTGCGATCTACCCATCTGACAAAGGGCTAATATCCAGAATCTACAAATAACTTAAACAAATTTACAAGTAAAAAAACCAGACAATCTGATCAAAAAATGGGCAAAGGATATGAGCAGACACATCTCAAAAGAAGACATTTATGCATCCAAGAAACATATGAAAAAAACTCATCATCACTGGTCATTAGAGAAATGCAAATCAAAACCACAATGAGATACTATCTCATGCTACTTACAATGGCCATCAGTAAAAAGTCACAGAACAACAGATGCTGGAGAGGATGTGGAGAAATAGGAATACTTTTACACTGTTGGTGGTGGTGTAAATTAGTTCAACCATTGTGACAGATAGTGTGGTGATTCCTCAAGGATCTAGAATTAAAAATATCATTTGACCCTGCAATCCCATTACTGGGTATATACCCAAAGGATTATAAATAATTCTACTATGAGGACACAGGCACACGTAAGTTTATTGCAGCACTGTTCACAATAGCAAAGACTTGGAACCAACCCAAATCAATTAGAGACTAAATAGAGAAAATGTAGCACATATACACCATGGAATACTATGCAGCCCTGAAAAAGAATGAGTTCACGTCTTTGGAGGGTCATGGATAAAGCTGGAAACCATCATTCTCAGCAAACTAACACAGGAACAGAAAACCAAACACCTTGTGTTATCACAATGAGAACACATGGGCACAGAGAGGGGAAATCTCTGTGTGGGGGCTTGTCAGGGGGTTGGGGGTTTAGGGGAGGGATAGCATTAGGAGAAATACCTAATGTAGATGACAGGTTGATGAGTGCAGCAAACGACCATGGCACATGTATACCTATGTAACAAATCTGCACATTCTGCATATGTATCCTAGAACTTAAAGTATAATTTTAAAAAAGAAAAGAAAAACACTATAAATATTAGCATTTGAATACCCTTTTGTTCTACTTAAAATTTTAATTAGGTACCTGCATTATAGTTGTCTAAAATAAATTTAAAAATAAATAAAATAAAAATAAGGTTACAATAAAATTTGTAAACAAAACTATGTGTATTTTGTTTAACAAATGAGTCTCTGGATATAAATTTAGAATAAGTAAACAACTACAATATGGTAAACTACTTTAGTTCACACTATAGCATCAGATTTCTATGTTGATGCTACAACACAGCAATTTACATGACTTACAAATTTTGATAAAATAGAGCTCTTCCATGTTATTTTCATGGGAAATAGCAAATAACTAGATATTTGGCTTATCTATTTGTCATTGTATAGAAAATAAATAGTATAGAGTTTCAAGATTTGAGAAGTCTGTCAGCTTTTAGGCAGTAATTGTAAGTCCATAAATTGATGTGGAATAACGAATATGTTCTAAGCATGGTAGTAGCTGCAGGGTATATACAAATAAGTTGGCATTGGAAAAAGGGAAGCATATTTGAAGAGGAAGACATTTAGGTTTGTGTTCCTAATGGACCTCCTTTGGGTAAATGTTCAGCAGACAGTTAGGAATTTAGCATATGGACCTCTGGAGACTGGAGTTATGCATGTATGTAGAGGAAATAAAGTCATGGAATTAGGTGAGTTCTCCCATGGCTAGAATGTAGAGATGCAATTATTCAACACGTTTTTAACACTCTATTATGTGACAGCAAGTGCAGTAAGTGGTAAGGATACGGAGGTAACCAAAGCAGATATGTGCTTGCCCAGGGGGAATTTATACTAGGCTAACAGCAGTAGTCAAAGAATTATACCAATATTTAGATATATCAACTGTGATAAGTTTCATCTAATACATTTGGAGGCTGTGCAGTAGTGTTAAACATAGTTGGAGGTTGATGGGAAGTTACAGGGGACTTCCTTAAGGAAACAGCCTTCGCACAAAGACTTGTAGGATGGGAAAGATTAACTAAGCAAAGTGTAGTTCCTCATTAAACATATGAAAATACGAAGTTTTTTCTGTATTTATACATTTGTTAAATGTTTATTTACTTAGTTTTTTAGAATTTTATTTTTATCAGATTTATACAGTAGAAAAGTAAAATAGCACTGAAAGACATGCATGGATTCAATCTGTAACATTGTGGGTGCTTGAGTAAAAGTTTGGGCAACCAAGAGGCAAATCAAAAAGCTTAACAGGAAAATCGAGGGAAATGAGATGTCTATAGGGACTTTGAAAACCTCAAACATGGTCCTAGGATTCTAGAGGGTGATACACATGTGAACAGTTTTGTGCATGCCGAGAGTTATGTGTATGGTCAGCAAAGAACTGGGACCCTGTGATTTAACTTCTGGGGAATCTTGCAGTTGCACCTTAAGAAGGAAACGAAGGCTAAGGCAGAGTTATAAATCAATGGGCTTGAGAGTCAAAAATGTGCCTCAAAATGCACACAGATTACTTTGGCAAGGACTGGGAGGCTTACTGTTTCCAGGCATTTAAGGAACACTCTGACCAATTATTATCTGACCACTAAGCTATATAAGCAGAGACTTCCGTAACTGCATATGACAAAGGATACAAACTTACAAGAAATCACTAAACCAAGAAAGAAGTTTTTTTGTTGTTGGTTTGCTTTTTTTCCTATGTAGTGCATTTTGTCAAATTTATCTAATTTCCTCTATGTTTTCTGCGCTATTTCACATTGAAGGCTTTCTTCAAATGTCTTAGGACCTTAGCTAGGCATTCATATTTAAGACTAAGACACTGAAAAGCTGATTGTAAGTTGTGTGTGTGTGTGTGTGAGGAAGGCTTGCTGACTGGTTGGAAGGAGAATGCCCAACATTCAGAGAGGATAGAAAACTAGAGAGTTGCGAGACTTTTGCTGAGATCACGAGAGAAGGGATCCTGGGAGAAAATGGTACAGAATGGAAAATGTCGCAGAGGGTAAAATGAGAGAATCGAGAAAAGGTCATTGGATTTGACAAAGAATAGCCCATAGATGGCCGTTAAGAAAGAAATTTCAATAGAATGATAGGGGTGTGAACAGAATGCCAGAGAATCAGTGAGGGAAATTGTGGGTAAAGGCAGTTTTTCAGCAGATCTGATTTTGAAAGGAGAGAATGGGGATGGATCTTAGTTTGAAGGAGAGCCAGTTTTGGTGTGTTTGTTTTAGGCTGTCTCTGTTAAAATTAAGCAAACAAACCCAAATGAAATGAGGCAGTAGTCATTTTTAATTTTTCACTAACCAAAGCTCCTGCCCAGAGATATGCACAAAATGAATTTAAAGATTTTAATTTCATCTCTAACATTTTTTTCTAGTTTTTTGATTGATGTACTGATCTGTGAAGTTATCCAGAGACAGACGGCAGGAAAAAAAGAGGAACATCCAAAGGCCTAAGTAATTCAGTTTGGAACATTAGTCCCTGAAAAATGGTATCCATGGTTTAAGAACTTTAAAAAGGAACATGGCTGTCTTTTCTTAGGAATGAAATTACCTAAAATAAAGTTATACAATGTTGGGTCTACACATTTGAACGTGGTAAAGATATCTTTACTCTCTCCCTCCCTCCTCTCTCCTTTCTTCCTTTTCTTTTTTTCTGTTCTTCCTTTCTTATTCTCTCCCTTTTTATATCTATCTATCTAAATATGCACCTAAATGGTGTGCGTCAGTAAATAAATGCATATATACATACATCTATATACCTATACTTATTTTATATATATACACACATATATGTGTATGTGTGTGCATGTATCTATATATGCCCACATATATACACACACACACACATATATATATATATACACACACAGATATGTGAGAGGAGGGGACAGACTTTTGTGACAATCATATTTTTAAATTTGTATCCAACTGAAGACTGACAGAATAATAGTAGAAAAGTAAAAGAAGACGTACAGAAAAGTATTTTACTGAATATGTCTGCTGAAGATACCATAAAAGTGTCAATCATCCTAATGTTGCAGTTTTGCTTTTTTTGTCATTACTTTAGATTGGAATGCCTATTTGAAATCTAGGATCAGAGCAAAAATGGCAAATCATGAACATTTATCTGAGAGAATGCAAACTTGGTGTCACCCCTTTTTGGTGAATAGAGAAATGATTAGGCTATTTCAGGCTAATTTGTGGTTTCGTAAGAGCACTTAGGACAGTGTGGAACACAATAAATTTGACATTATTTTACTCTCTCTAGATGGCATTTCTAGATTTATATTATGATATAGAAGTGACCTAGTATAATACCTCAGCAATAATTTATTTGCTGTCAAATCAACATCTTTGTGGAATGTTTTATTATTTATTTTGTCAAAGAAGACCTGAAAGTTGTAAACTCTTAGAGAGTAGGTCTTTTAAGGTCTTTTGTCTTATATGTCTTTGTTTTCTCCTAAATTATCTAGTACAGGGCAAACTGTTTTGCCCATAAATATGGATAACAGAAGCCTTTTTAGTGGTAGATGAATGAATCAATGAATCAGTGAGTAAATGGAAACATTTTACCAAGATAATATAGACAATACACTTGAAAATCTTAAAAAATAAAATTAATAATCAAACTTTCAGAACTTCTTACACCGACATTATTTTTGTCTCTTTAATTCACCGATTGATAGAAAATGTTATAAATTTACTAAAAATTATTGTACTGAGGGGCTAACTCACGAGACAACAAGTTAGAAAAACCTGCAATAGGTTTGGTTTCTGTATTCTAAAGGTTCTTATTCCATTCACATTTTTGAAATAGTTACTAGTTTCTCCTCAATTTACTACAAAACTACACAAGAACAAGAAAACACCTGGTTAATTGACATTCTTTACAGCACTTTGCATTGTTCAAAATATTTACCCACTCATCTAGTCCATTCATTTGATCTTGCAAAGCTATAGATGATTTGCAATATCCTACTTTTTTTTTTTTTTGAGACGGAGTCTCGCTCTGTCACCCAGGCTGAAGTGCAGTGGCGCCATCTCGGCTCACTGCAAGCTCTGCCTCCCGGGTTCACGCCATTCTCCTGTCTCAGCCTCCCAAGTAGCTGGGAGTACTGGTGCCCGCCACCACGCCCGGCTAATTTTTTGTGTGTGTTTTTAGTAGAGATGGGGTTTCATCTGACCCCTGATCCACCCGCCTCAGCCTCCCAAAGTGCTGGGATTAGAGGTGTGAGCCAGGGCGCCTGCCCCTACAATAGCCTACTTTTTGCAGGAAGCTGTAAAGTAATAAGCTCCCTAACACAGGCTCTTGAACTAGGAGTTTTGGTACCTTACCTAGCTTGATCTCAAGACCTTCTCACCATAAAATGCAGCACAGAATTTTCATTTTAAATAGGTCCTAAACCTTCACTTTGAGGAGTTTTTGCAAAATGTCATTAATCCATTTGAGATAACTGGGGATACCCTGGGGTGCCCACAAAACTAGGGTTGACATTTGCTCATGTAGGACATTTCTTTTCTAGGTTTTAGGGTTATTTTATTGTATTTTTATGGAGAAAGAGCTAGATTTGGGCAGTTATTTTCCATAGGGGATGCCACTGGAAATTTTGTTGGAACAATCCATCATTTTGCTAGACAGCTTAAAATGCCCCCACTCACTTTCAAATGCTCCTAATGGATTGAATTTCTTGAGGCTGGAAACTACTTAGCTAGTTTGTCTGATTATAGGGTAATTTTGACAATGAAACCGGGATTGATGGTTTGGATATGTTTGACTGAACTACATTTTAAACAGTTGGTGAGGATTCTGGTGTTGCTTCAAATTCTCTGTTCAACTTTTGTGGTTTAAAAACGCCTTAAGGGTAAAGAACTCTAAAAGTCATAACAAAATTTTAACATATTAAAGTTATTGCTATTACAACTTTATTTCTTTCTCACAATATTAGTGTACAGTAGGGGGTTGCAAACCTGAGTCTAGGTACTGGTTTCATAGGAGATATATTCATTTAATTGATAGAAATAAGTACTTTAATAATATTCAAATCCAGAGAGTATGTCAGGAGAAATTCACATAATAGTTTAGAGTACTTGAATGATTCTTAGAAAATGTTGAGGAACACTAGAGGTGGCCCCAAGATGTCTGATATTAAATAAAATAGATACATTTTAAAAATTATGATATTTTTCTTTATAAGCCTATTTTGGCTTACAATTTTTTTTTTAAATTAATTCAATGTACCTGTTTGAGTACTTGCATATTATGGGCTTTCTTTTCATCTGAAGTTTTCCATTTTATTTTTCCCTCAGTGAAAATGAGTCACTCACTGTGTTTTCCTTGTCTTCTACCTCCTTCATCTGTGCCTGTAGACTGTGAGAGCCTGAGTTGACTTTTCTTTCTCTCCTATGAGGACATCACAGTCAATAAATTTAATGTGAACATTTGATGCATTAATAATTCAAATATGGAATCTAAGGAATGAGATGGTGGAAAGAGAAATAACTAGTGTAACTGAAGCATATGGGATGTTAATGGAGCTGCAGGAGCTACTGTCTAGTTAAGGAAGACAGCAGCCCATGCTGAAAGTTTTGTTTTCCTAATCAGAATGGAAGCTTTGCAAGGACAGAGACTATGTCCCATAGAATATATAAAGAGGAAAGTGAAGCTACGGTTTTAGAAATACTCTTCTATTATTATTATTATTATTATTATTATTATTGAGACTGAATCTTGCTCTGTAGCCCAGGTTGGAGTGCAGTGGGGCAATCTCGGCTCACTGCAACCTCCGCCTGCTGGGTTCAAGCAATTCTCCTGCCTCAGCCTCCTGAGTAGCTGGGACTACAGGCGTGTGCCACCATGCCCAACTAATTTTTTTGTATTTTTAGTAGTGACAGGATTTCACCATATAGGCCAGGCTGGTCTTGAACTCCTGACCTCATGATTCTTCTGCTTTGGCCTCCCAAAGTGCTGGGATTACACGTGTGAGCCACTGCACCTGGCCGATAAATACTCTTTGATTTGATAATTAGTATATTTGCTACGAAGATAAAAGTAGCTTAAAAAGTAATTAAAAAGTAAAGAACCATCAAAAAATTAAAAATAATTATAAAATAGAAACTAGTATAAGTGTTTTACATTTATCTTGACTGGCTTTTTAAAGAATATATAGACCAAAAGAGAAAGTAGAGCTTCCAACTGTGTTGGAACAAATTGGATTTACATTTCTCCTTTAGCAAAGTACAAAATATATAAACTAATATGGGTAGGTTTTCTTGGATGTAAGCCCTCTTTTACTACATTATGTGTAATGTTTTTGCACCTGTTTTTAACTGCAATTTTAGCAACAAGGGGTCTAAGGAAGCACTGTTTCATACTTGGCTTACAGCCAAGCCAATAAACAAAAATGTCATTAATCACTGTCACTTGTCAATTCTCCATTTAAGAAATTGTCTTTTTTTTTTTTTTTTTCATTGTTGCTACTGAAAACACAAAGGAGATTGACAAATTTTGTTCTGGAGAACTGAAGCTAAGTTTTCAAAAGAAAAAAATTTTTTGGAGGAAAAATGTGGTATTTAGAGGTAGATTACAGCTGCAACTGAGAGTATATCTATGAGTGTAAAACCACACAGTAATGCATGGCCAGTCATCCAAGTGATTGTGCTGAATGGAATTCGCATTTAAACACAGTGTTATTCTGCAGGTCATTTTTTCTGGATGGTGGTTGAAAGGTCAGATGTGGTGTAGGACAGCCCTGTGTGTGTCCTCCCTGCCCGTTCCACACACACACTCAATGCAAATGGAACACAGGCCAAGAGCAGAATGTTCATAAGATCTTCACAGTCCCTACCACAGAGGTTAGAGCAACAGGCCCTGCTTTTCCCTAAACAGACTAGACAAATTAGCATATGCAAATCTCTTAATTTTATCTAGAAAACAAAGCACAGATCAAGCAAGGAACATTTTCTCCACATTGTCATCTTATTAATCTGACAGAAGCTGGGTGACTTTAGAAGGATAATTAAAAATATTTGTCTATCCCACATATCCTTGTGTAGGATTCAAATAACCTCAAAATTGTTCTGAGCTGTGGTCCAGTAGTGATGAAAGTTAATGAAAATTGGAATGGAAATAAGCATACTGTGTGCAGGCAGTATAATGAAGTGGCTGAGACCGTGGACACTAAAATCAAACCTGTTTGAGCTTGAATCTTGCTCTACCATATAAGAGCTCTGTCACCTTGGACAAGTTGTTAAATCTCTGTGTCTTATCTATTACATAATCTCTACCTTGCAACACACACACACACAAACACACACACACACACACACACACATCTCATATAGTACAATGTCTGGTCAATAGCTAATATTCTAATAATGGTACATACATAAATACTATACCTACACATACACACACACAAACACATACACACACAGCATCTCTTTAAGTATAGGGACCAGAAGATTGGGGTTCAAAATTTTATTCTTCCCTTTCTTAGCCTCTAGTCATATCAGTTTTTGCAACTGTAAAATGATGGTGCTGACCCACCACAATTTAGGAACTTTTGTAATAATTAAGTTAAATAATTTATGTGACAGAACTCAGCATAGTATCTGGCACACAGATTTTGCTTGGTCAGTGTTGGTTGAATTTGAATTTGACCGAGAACATAAAAGCATCTTTACCACACACACAGAAAGCTGCTGAGCACGGTGGGGTACAAAGCTAATATGTTGAAAATAGCTTGACCAGGGATAACTTTGTCCCAGTAATTCCTAATAGAATTTCAGTGGTTGAATACTGTCAAACACTCAGTTCATCATACTTGACATTCTTACTTATCAGTTTGGAATCTGAAAATACTGGTGAAGGCATGACAATGTAGGAGCCAAAGGCTGAAAAGTCTCTAAAAGATCAAGTTCAACTATTTCATTTAGTCTGAGCAAAATACAGTCTTAACATAACTTTTCCAGGATGATACAGTTTTTGTACTTCCCAGGGTACTGGGAACCACACTCATCATGGATCTGGAATCTTTTTTATGGCAATGAGTGACAGTCATGTAGACAGCATTTTGATAGCCAGATGAGCTAATTAAGCACAGATGGAAGAGAAGACCCATGAGGCTTTGGCAGGGATTGGTTCACTGAAACTAGATTTTTTATTTTTTAGTAACTACTGATTAACGGAACTATAAAATTCTGTATTTTAAACTGAGATCACAGTATAAATCCATAGAAAGAGAAGACAATTGTACAAAATGCAATTGTAACATTCAAAAGTATTTTGAAAATACAGTTTTACAAACTAAATTTTGTATTTTACACCCATGCTTCCTAAGACAATGCTATGTGTTCATAGTCCTCTGTAAAGCACCTTTATACAATGAGGTATTTGGAATCTAGTTCATTTATCTTTCAAGACAAGAAGGTAGAATTGCTAGTGGGATTTGGATTTGGATTTCTTTCTAGGAAAATTATGTACTTTAATTGTGATCATTAAGCCACCCCTAATAGCTCTTGGCTCTACCATTGCAGAATCTTTTTTTCTGCTATTTTAGCATTTAACTTATCAGCTAAGCTGTGCTGCTACTAGAGGTGGGGAGAATGAACACATTACTGGAGTAACAAGAATAGTTTCTTTAAATATTAAATTCCTTTTTAATGAGGTGTGTACACATGACAATTTATGCCCAAGAAACTGCAATCTACTATATTTTTATAGTATTTATCTTAGAGTGAGATGTTTTGTTTGAGCTCATTTTAATCTCTTTCCAGTATTTCTATTTTGGTGTCAGGATATTGATGTCCATTAACTAGTGAGGTGCATCAGCTATATAAATATGATAGAAACATTCCCAAAGGCAGAACGCTGATTTTTTTTTCAGATGTAAAGATGACAATCAGTTCTTGCGAATAACCAGCTATTAACTACCTGCTGAGTTTATTTGCACATGTCCTCCTCTGTTATATTCAGGCAACTAAAAATTAATTTGTTGCTAGATTACTTTTGTACATATGATTATATTGAATAATGTGAAATTTTGACAAAAAAGAGGGCTCTTCTAAAGCATTATTTTAGATCACTCAGTCTCTAATCTTTTCTAGGGTTCTTTTGCATGTAAAGTGTCTTTTTATTAAGTTATGGAAATTGGAACCCATCTCTCGGTTTCCAAAAACAATTATTATTTTTGTCTGTGTACCAGAGGTGTTTATGCTTTCTCCTTTTTCTATTATAATGCCTTTTCTTATTACATTATTGAATGTTCTGCTCTATGCCTGAAAATATCTGTTTTTCAGATCTTCCTTTTATTTTTGTATTCTTTCATTTTCTCAAGTGCTTATGCTTTAATGAGGTTCCTCTTATTTGTGCTGCCTCAGTTAAAAGACTTTTGCTACTTACCTCTTTGAGAATGACTCCTTTACTAAAGGTAATATATGGTACATTAACATATGTATTTTGACCTCATCATGAATATCTTTATCTTTCAACTTTTCAAACATATACATCATTTACAATTTCATATTATAAAACATCTTTAGAAAGTGCTAAATGTTGGCAAATGCATTGAATGGCAATTGAGAATTTTTTTCCATCTGCCCAATCTTGTATTTGGCTAGACTAAGAGGCAAGATCTTTTGTGTTTGACATTTCAGACTATGAAAGCCATTTTTTCTTTTCTTTTTGGTGTGATAATAATAGTGCCTTTGGTAGAATTAAAGGATGAATATGACTGAAATATCTGCCCTTTGATTTTATTTCTTGCCATTACCTTTAAATAGGCACTCACCCCTTCACTACTTAACTATTGAAACAAATTTCTCAATAATTATTCTGCTTTTTGTCTATTTCAAACTCAGATCATTCCATATACTGCTATTATGTTAATTATCTTAAAACACTCTTTTGTACCAGCTATTCTTCTGGTCGAGTTTTCATTGACTCCATATTGCTTGGGGGAAAAGTATTCAAAATACTTAGCTTGGCATTCAGAAGCCAGCAAAATTAAGCTTTAATTTACTTTTCCAACATTACTCTTTTCCCCTCCCCAAATGATATATGTGTCCACCTTCTGGATTTAGCATTGTGAAAAGCACTGGATCTAGAGAATATCTTGCTTCAAAACCTGCATTAACTTGGGCAAGTTATTGCTCTTTCTATGTCTTAGTCTCCTGAGAGTGAAACTGGAGATAAGAAGAGTATCTATTTCATAGGATTGTTGAGTATTAAATGTATTAATGTATGCAAAGTTTCTAGAACAGAAAAGGCACAAGATAGATGGTCAATATAAGTTAGCTTAACAAAAATTTTACTATTTGATTTCTTCCCTGAATTATATGCCTCTCATATCCAATTATTATATTTCTACCCACATCCTATCCAAATGAAAACAATGCAGTTGCATAAGATAGTAATGTTTCTCTCCTATAACTTACAGCAGTTATATATTTGTGTTAGTGTTTTGATTTTTAATACCATACTCTCTTTAATTTCTAGTGCAATATTCAGATATGTATGTTTTGTTTCTGCAATCCTCCCTTATTATCCCAGCATCTACTGGTGTGCTTTGAACAAAATAGATGCTCAACAAATGCCTGCTTTGGATGATAACCATTACAAAACTAGCCAAGAGCACCTATAGTAGAGTTATTATGTAACAAAATGTAATTTGGTCCTATTACTTTCATTATTTCCACTATCTTTCTTTATGGAGTTAAGTATCTTCAGGTTACAGAACAATTGGTAAAACATGATTCTACCTTTGTTTTAAAAGTATATGTATGCATCTGTATACTTTTAGGTAAAGTCAGGAAAGATATATAATAATAATCAGAAAATAATAATTAGCCCTGAATGGAGTGAAGTGGAAAAGCCAAGGAGTTCAATAGGTAAAAATTTTCACTTCTTATTTTGTAAAATTTGGGTAAAAGAGAGGTAGAATTATGTTTTAATTAAACTTTAATATTCTATATATTTTTAAAAGAAGTAAAAAAGCATGTTTATAAATGTATATTTAGGTGTTTATAAAAATTATAGCTCTATTATAAACCCACAGTATTAAAAGCAACACTTAGGAATTCTTGTTTCAGTTCCAAAATCTAAAGAGCATGAAGCTTGGAAGCCATCATTCTTACATTCACAATAAAAAAAAAAAAAAAAGGTTGAATAAGCTGATAAATGAACTGTTGCGGGAAGTCAGGGAACCCAAACAGAGGGACTGGCTGACGCCATGGCAGAAGAACATAAATTGTGAAGATTTCATGGACATTTGTTAGTTCCCCAAATTAATACTTTTGCAATTTCTTACACGTGTCTACTTTTGCAATTTCTTACACGTGTCTACTTTTGCAATTTCTTACACCTGTCTTTACTGTAATCTCTGAACAAAAATTGTGAAGACTTCATGGACCCTTATCACTTCCCCTATCAATACTCTTATAATTTCGTATGCCTGTCTTTAATCTCTTAATCCCATCATCTTGGTAGGCTGAGGATATATGTCACCTCAGGACACTGTGATGATTGTGTTAATTGTACAAATTGTTTGTAAAGCATGTGTGTTTGAGCAATATGAAATCTGGGCACCTTGAAAAGAACAGGTTAACAGTGATTTTCAGGGAACAAGGGAGATAACCATAAAGTCTGACTGCCTGTTGGACTGGGCAGAACAGAGTCATATTTCTCTTCTTTCAGAAAGTGAATAGCAGAAATATCACTGAATTATTTTCTCAGCTAGGAATAACCCTGGGAAATGAATGCATGGCGGGGGAGTCTCTAAAATGGTCACTCTGGGAGTGAATGTCTTATGCAGTTGTAGATAAGGGATGAAATACACCCTGGTCTCCTGCAGTGCCCCCAGACTTGCTGGGATTAGGAAATTCCAGCCTGGCGAATTCTAGTCAGACTGGTTGTCTGCTCTCAAACCCTGTTTCCTGTTAAGATGTTTATAAACAACAATGTGTGCCCAGCAGGACATGGTACCTCATTAGTAATTCTAATTTCACTCTGGGCTTGTGATCTTGCTCTGCCCCAATTTGCCTTGTGATATTTTATTGCCTTTGAAGCATGTGATCTCTGTGACCCACACCCTATTCGTACACTCCCTCCCCTTTGAAAATCGCTAATAAAAACTTGCTGGTTTTGTGTCTTGGGGGCATCACGGAACCTGCCAACATGTGGTGTCAGACCAGCTGTAAAATTTATTTATTTTATACTCTTTCTCTTTATTTCTCAGACCGGCTGACAATTAGGGAAAATAGAAAAGAACCTACATTGAAATATTGGGGGCTGGCTCCCCCGTTAGATAACCATTGACTTTTCTTAGATCCTTCAGAGAACTGAGGTCACAGGAGAAGTCACCACCCTAAAAACTAGAGAGATAGACAAATGTTTAGAATCACAGCCAAAGTTAGCTTACTAGGAGCAGAAGTCATTGGATTCAGTAACTGGTGAGAAAATACCTAAATGTCCCTATTACCAGATGCATCAGTCATCAACAGCTTTCAATAAAAAGTTATAAGACACACTACGAGTCCAAAAAGACAAAGCATATTCGTATATGATACTGGTTTTGGAATCATTCAATAGAAAATTTAAAATAACTATGATGAATATGTTTAGGCTCTAATGTAAAAAGTAGATAGCATGTAAGAATAATTGATAATGCATGCAGAAAGATAAAATATCTAAAAACAAATCAAAAGTAAATGCTGGAAAAAAATGTAAGAGAATGGAGAGTGTCTTCAATGGGCTCTTTAGTAGACTGGACATGGCCAAGGAAAGAATCACTGAACTTGAAGATACGTCAACAGAAACTTTCCAAATTGAATGCAAAGAGAAAAAATAATGAATAAAATGGAATAAAATATTCAATAATGGTGACACAATTACAAAAGATGTAGCATATATGTAGTGGGAATATTAGAAAGGAAAAAACATAAAGGAGTAGAAGAAATATTTAAAGTCATAATTGGTGAGAATTTTCTAAAATTAATGAGAGACATCAAACCATAGATCCCAGAAGCAAACGTTAAACAGGATACACACCAAAAATATCTGTACCTAGGGATATTGTGTTTAAACTGCAGAAAACCAAAGAAAACAAATAACTTGAATAAAAAGCAACCAGAAACAAAAACTTACCAATAGAGGAACAAGAATAAGACTGTCATGAATCTTCTCTTCAGGAACCATATAGGAAAAAAGACAATGCATTAAATATTTCAGTATTGAAAGAAAAAAAAATGCCAAGCTAGAATTTTGTACACAGTGAAATGATCTTTCACAAGTAAAGACATACCTATTAGGATAGCTGCTATCAAAAACAAAACAAGCAAAAACCGCAAGATAACAAGTGTTGGTAAAAATATGGAGAAAATAAAACCCTTGAACACTGTTTGTGGAGTTGTAAAGTTATACAACTCGTATAGAAAACAGTATTGAGCTTCCTCAAAAAATTGAAAATAGAACTACTATATGATCTAGTAATCTCAATTCTAGGTATATATCCAAAAGAATTAAAAGAAGGAGCTTGGAGAGATATTTGCACATCCATGTTTATAAAAGCATTATTCACAATAAAGATGGAAGCAACTTCAATGTCCATCAAGGAGTAAATGAATAAAAAATGTTTACATTGATTTTGTGTCTAGAAACTTTACTGAAGTTGTTTATCAGTACTGGGAGCTTCTGGGTAGACTATGGGGTTTTCGAGGTATAGAATCATGTCGTCTGTAAAGAGAGACAATTTGACTTCCTCTTTTCCTGTTTGGATGCTTGTTACTTCCTTCTCTTGCCTGATTGATCACACTAGGACTTCCAGTACTATGTTGAATAGGAGTAGTGAGAGTGGACATACTTGTCTTAGTCCGGTTCTCAAGGTGAATGATTCTAGTTTTTGCCCATTCAGTATGATGTTGGCTGTGGGTTTGTTATAAATGGCTCTTATTATTTTGAGGTATGTTCCTTCAATGCTTAGTTTGTTGAGGGTTTTTAATATGAAGAATGTTGGATTTTATTGAAGGCTTTTTCTGAATTCATTGAGATGATCATGTGGTTTTTGTCTTTAGTTCTGTTAATGAGATGAATCATATTTATTGACATGCATATCTTAAGCAAATCTTGCATCCCAAGGGTAAAGTCTACTTGATTATGGTGTATTAGCTCTTTGATGTGCTTTTGAGTTTGGCTTGCTAGTATTTTGTTGAGTATTTTTGCATCTAGGTTCATCAGGGATATGAAATTTTCTTTTTTGGTATTGTCTTTGCTAGATTTTGGTATCAGAAAGATACTGACCTCATAAAATTAATTAGAGAGGAATCCTTCCTCCTTGATGTTTTGGAAAAATTTCAATAGGATTGTTACCAGCTCTTCTTTTTGTATGAAATTACATCCTTTGCAGCAACATGGAAGCAGCTGGAGGCCATTTTCCTGACTGAATTAAAGCAGGATCAGAGAACCAAACACTGAATGTTCTGACTTACAAGCGAGAGCTAGACATTGAGTACACATGGACACAAACATAGGGGCAATAGACACTGGGGCCTACTTGAGGCAAGAAGTTAGGAGGAGGGTAAAGCATTGAAAAACAGTCTATCAGATATTATGCTTACTACCTTGCTGATGAAATCATTTGTACACCAAATACCAAAAACACACAACTTACCATATAACGAACCTGCACACATACTCCCACGAACCTAAAGGTTGAGATTAGAAAAATAAAGTATGTGTACCAACTTTATTTTTTAAATTTCATATATAACACAGACACACACAATGGAATATTATTCAGCCTTAAAAGTAAAGGCGGAGGTTCCAAGATGGCCAAATAGGAACAGCTCCAGTCTACAGCTACTAGTGTGAGCGACGCAGAAGATGGCTGATTTCTGCATTTCCAACTGAGGTACCAGGTTCATCTCACTGGGGCTTGTCAGACAGTGGGTGCAGCCCAAGGAGCCTGAGTCAAAGCAGGGAGGGGCATCGCCTCACCTGGGAAGTGCAAAGGGTCAGGGAATTCCCTTTCCTAGCCAAGGGAAGCCATGACAGATGGTACCTGGAAAATCGGGACACTCCCACCCTAATACTGCACTTTTCCAATAGTCTTAGCAAACGGCACACCAGGAGATTATATACCATACCTGGCTGGGAGGGTCCCATGCCCACAGAGCCTCGCTCACTGCTAGCACAGCAGTCTGAGATCTAACTGCAAGGTGGCAGTGAGGCTGTGGGAGGGGTGTCTGCAGTTGCTGAGGCTTGAGTAGGTAAACAAAGCAGCCAGGAAGCTTGAATTGAGTGGAGCCCACTGCAGCTCAAGGAGGCCTGCCTGCCTCTGTAGACTCCACCTCTGGGGGCAGGGCATAACTAGACAAAAGGCAGCAGAAACTTCTGTAGACTTAAACATCCCTTTCTGACAGCTTTGAAGAGAGTAGTGGTGCTCCCAGCATGGAGTTTGAGATCTGAGAACGAACAGACTGCCTCCTCAAGTGGGTCCCTGACCCCCAAGTAGCCTAACTGGGAGACACCTCCCAGTACGGGCCGACTGACACCTCATATGGCTGTGTGCCCCTCTGAGACAAAGCTTCCAGAGGATGGATCAGGTAGCAACATTTTCCGTTCTGAAATATTTGCTGTTCTGCCGCGTCCGCTGGTGATACCCAGGTAAATAGGGTCTGGAGTGGACCTCCAGCAAACTCCAACAGACCTGCAGTTGAGGGTCCTGACTGTTAGAAGGAAAACAAACAAACAGAAAGGACATTCACACCATCTGTATGTCACCATCATCAAAGACCAAAGGTAAATAAAACCACAAAGATGGGGAGAAACCAGAGCAGAAAAGCTGAAAATTCTAAAAACCAAAGCACCTCTTCTCCTCCAAAGGAACACAGCTCCTCACCAGCAACAGAACAAAGCTGGATAGAGAATGACTTTGACGAGTTGAGAGAAGAAGGCTTCAGATGATCAGTAATAACAAACTTCTCCAAACTAAAGGAGGATGTTTGACCCATCACAAAGAAGCTAAAAGTCTTGAAAAAAGATTAGACGAATGTCTAACTAGAATAAACAGCACAGAGAAGACCTTAAATGACCCGATGGAGTGGAAAACCATGGCACAAGAACTGGGTAACACATACACAAGCTTCAGTAGCCGATTTTACAAATGGAAGAAAGGGTATCAGTGATTGAAGATCAAATTAATGAAATGAAGTGAGAAGAGAAGTTTAGAGAAAAAAGAATGAACAGAAATGAACAAAGCCTCCAAGAAATATGGGACTATGTGAAAAGACCAAATCTACATCTGATTGGTGTACCTGAAAGTGATGGGGAGAATGGAACCAAGTCGGAAAACACTCTTCAAGATATTATCCAGGAGAGCTTCCCCAACCTAGCAAGGCAGGCAAACATTCAAATTCGGGAAATACAGAGAACACCACAAAGATACTCCTGGAGGAGAGCAACTAAAAGACACATAATTGTCAGATTCACCAAAGTAGAAATGAAGGAAAAATGTTAAGGGTAGCCGGAGAGAAAGGTCAGGTTACCCACAAAGGGAAGCCCATCAGACTAACAGCAGATCTCTCAGCAGAAACTCTACAAGCCAGAAGAGAATATTGAACATTCTTAAAGAAAAGAATTTTCAACCCAGAATTTCATATCCAGCCAAACTAAGCTTCATAAGTGAAGGAGAAATAAAATTCTTTACAGACAAGCAAATTCCGAGAGATTTTGTCACCACCAAGCCTCCCTTACAAGAGTTCCTGAAGGAAGCACTAAACATGGAAAGGAACAACTGGTACCAGTCACTGCAAAAACATGCCAAATTGTAAGGACCGTCAATGGTAGCAAGAAACTGCATCAACTAACGAACAAAATAACCAGCTAACATCATAATGACACTATCAAATTCACACGTAACAATCTTAACCTTAAATGCAAATGGGCTAAATGCTCCAATTAAAAGACACACACTGGAAAATTGGATAAAGAGTCAAGACCCATCAGTGTGCTCTATTCAGGAGACCCATCTCATGTGCAGAGACACACATAGGCTCAAAATAAAGGGATGGAGGAAGATCTACCAAGCACATGAAGAGAAAAAAAAAAAAAAAAAGCAGGGATTGCAATCCTAGTCTCTGGTAAAACAGACTTTAAACCAACAAAGATCAAAAGAGACAAAAAAGGCCATTACATAATGGCAAAGGGATCAATTCAACAAGAAGAGCCAACTATCTTAAATATATATGCACCCAATACAGAAGCATCCAGATTCATAAAGCAAGTCCTTAGAGACCTACAAAGAGAATTAGACTCCCACATAATAATAATAGGAGAGTTTAAAACCCCACTGTCAACATTAGACAGATCAGTGAGACAGAAAATTAACAAGGATATCCAGGAATTGAACTCAGCTCTGCACTAAGTAGATCTAATAGACATCTACAGAACTCTCCACCCCAAATCAACAGAATATACATTCTTCTCACCACCACATCACACTTATTCCAAAATTGACCATGTAGTTGGAAGCACTCCTCAGCAAATGTAAAAGAACAGAAAATATAACAAACTCTCTCTCAGACCACAGTGCAATCAAACTAGGACTCAGGATTAAGAAACTCACTCAAAACTTCTCAATTACATAGAAACTGAACAACCTGCTCCTGAATGACTACTGGGTACATAATGAAATGAAGGCAGAAATAAAGATGTTCTTTGAAACCAGTGAGAACAAAGATACAACATACCAGAATCTCTGGGACACATTTAAAGCAGTGTGTAGAGGGAAATTTATAGCACTAAATGCCCACAAGAGAAAGCAGGAAAGATCTATAAATTGACACCCTAAAATCACAATTAAAAGACCTAGAGAAGCAAGAGCAAACACATTCAAAAGCTAGCAGAAGGTAAGAAATAAGTAAGATCAGAGCAGAACTGGAGGAGATAGAGACACAAAAATCCCTTCAAAAAATCAATGAACCCAGAGTTGGTTTTTGAAAAGATCAACAAAACTGATAGACTGCTAGCAAGACTAATAAAGAAGAAAAGAGAGAAGAATCCAACAGACACAATAAAAAATGATAAAAGGGATATCACCACCGATCCCACAGAAATACAAACTACCATCAGAGAAGGCTATAAACACCTCTACACAAAAAAACTAGAAAATCCAGAAGAAACGGGTAAATTCCTGGATACATACACCCTCCTAAGACTAAACCAGGAAGAAGTTGAATCCCTGAATAGACAAATAACAGGCTCTGAAGTTGAGGCAATAATTAATAGCCTATCAACCAAAAAAAAAAAAAAAGTTCAGGACCAGATGGATTCACAGCCAAATGCTACCAGAGGTACAAAAAGGAGCTGGTACCATTCCTTCTGAAACTATTCCAATCAATAGAAAAAGAGGGAATCCTTCCTAACTCATTTTATGAGGCCAACATGATCCTGATAACAAAGTCTGGCAGAGACACACACAAAAAAGAGAATATTAGACCACTATTCCTGATGAACATTGATGTAAAAATCCTCAGTAAAATACTGGCAAACTGAATCCAGTAGCAGATAAAAAAGCTTTTCCACCATGATCAAGTTGGCTTCATCCCTGGGATGCAAGGTTGGTTCATCATACACAAGTCAATACATGTAATTCATCATATCAGTAGAACCAGAGACAAAAACCGCATGATTATCTCAATAGATGCAGAAAAGGCCTTCGACAAAATTCAACAGCCCTTCATGCTAAAAACTCCCAATAAACTAGGTATTGATGGGACATATCTCAAAATAATAAGAGCTATTTATGACAAACCCACAGCTAATATCATACTCAATGGGCAAAAACTGGAAGCATTCCCTTTGAAAACTGGCACAGGACAGGGATGCCGTCTCTCACCACTCCTATTCAACATAGTGTTGGAAGTTCTGGTCAGGACAATCAGGCAAGAGAAAGAAATAGATGGTATTCAATTAGGAAAAAAGGAAGTCAAATTGTCTCTGTTTGCAGATGACACGAATGTATATTTAGAAAATGCCACTGTCTCAGCCCAAAATCTCCTTAAGCTGATAAGCAACTTCAGCAAAGTCTCAGGATACAAAATCAATGTGCAAAATTCACAAGCATTCCTATACACCAATAACAGACAAACAGAGAGCCAAATCATGAGTGAACTACCATTCACAATTGCTTCAAAGATAATAAAGTACCTAGGAATAAAACTTACGAGGGATGTGAAGGACCTCTTCAAGGAAAACTACAAATCACTGCTCAATGAAATAAAAGAGGACACAAAAAAATGGAAGAACATTCCATGCTCATGGATAGGAAGAATCGATATCATGAAAATGGCCACACTGCCCAAAGTACTTTGCCAAAAGTAATTTATAGATTCAATGCCATCTCCATGAAGCTACCAATGATTTTCTTCACAGAATTGGAAAAAAACTACTTTAAAGTTCAAATGGAACCAAAAAAGAGCCTACATTGCCAAGACAATCCTAAGTCAAAAGAACAAAGCTAGAGGCATCATGCTACCTGACTTCAAACTATACTACAAGGCTACAGTAACCAAAACAGCATGGTACTGGTACCAAAACAGATATATAGACCAATGGAACAGAACAGAGTCCTCAGAAATAATACCACACATCTACCACCATCTGATCTTTGACAAACCTGACAAAAACAATGGATGGGGAAAGGATTCCCTATTTAATAAATGGTGCTTTGAAAACCGGCTAGCCATATATAGAAAGCTGAAACTGGATCCTTTCCTTACACCTTATGCAAAAATTAATTCAAGATGGATTAAAGACTTAAATGTTAAACCTAAAACCATAAAAACCCTAGTAGAAATCCTAGGCAGTACCATTCAGGACATAGGCATGGGCAAGAACTTCATGACTAAAACACCAAAAACAATGGCAACAAAAGCCAAAATTGACAAATGGGATCTAATTAAACTAAAGAGCTTCTGCACAGCAAAAGAAACTACCATCGGAGTGAACAGGCAACCTATAGAATGGGAGAAAATTTTTACAATCTACCCATCTGACAAAGGGCTAATATTGAGAATCTACAAAGAACTTAAACAAATTTACGAGAAAAAATCAAACGACCCCATGAAAAATTGGGTGAAGGATATGAACAGACACTTCTTAAAAGAAGACACGTATGCAGCCAACAGACATATTAAAAAATGCTCACCATCACTGGCCATCAGAGAAATGCAAATCAAAACCACAATGAGATACCATCTCACACCAGTTAGAATGGTGATCATTAAAAAGTCAGGAAACAACAGGTGCTGGAGAGAATGTGGAAAAATAGGAACACTTTTACACTGTTGGTGGGACTGTAAACTAATTCAACCATTGTGGAAGATAGTGTGGCAATTCCTCCAGGATCTAGAACTAGCAATACCATTTGACCCAGCCATCCCATTACTGGGTATATACCCAAAGGATTATAAATCATGCTGCTATAAAGGCACATGCACACGTATATTTATTGTGGCACTACTGATAATAGCAAAGACTTGGATCCAACCCAAATGACCATCACTGATAGACTGGATTAAGGAAATGTGGCACCTATACACCATGGAATACTATGCAGCCATAAAAAAGGATGACTTCATGTCCTTCGTAGGGACAGGTATGAAGCTAGAAACCATCATTCTGAGCAAACTGTCACAAGGACAGAAAACCAAATACCACATGCTCTCACTCATAGGTGGGAATTGAACAATGTTAATACCGGGGCACAAGATGGGGAACATCACATACTGGGCCCTGTCGTGGGTAAGGGGAGTGGGGAGGGATAGCATTAGGAGATATACCTAATGTAAATGACTAGTTAATGGGTGCAGCACACCAACCTGGCACATGTATCCATATGTAACAAACCTGCACGTTGTGCACATGTAACCTAGAACTTAAAGTACTGTAATACTAAAAAAGAAAAAAGATCATGTAATAAACCTAATTTTTAAAAACAAAAAAGTAGCTAGTTCATTTTCACTATTTTATAATATTCCCTTAAATAAATACACAAAAATTATAAAACAAAAAATAAAGGCATACTGGCATGTGCTATCGTGTGAATGAATGTGATGGATATTGTGTTAACTGAAATTAGTCAGTCACAAAAAGACAAATACTGTATTATTTCACTTTTATAAGGAATCTAAAGTAGTTAAACTCATAGAAACAGAAAGCAGAGTAGTGAATACCAAGGGCTAGGATGGAGGGCAGTGTTTCATGAATAAAGCCTTTGGTTTGCAAAATGAAAAACCTGTGGAAATCTGGCTCACAACAATGTGAATATACTTCATATCACCAAACTGTACACTTAAAAATAGTTAAAATGGATCTTTTCCAGCTGGAACCATGGAGGATAATGAAGAGAAGACAAAGCAGGCTTCTGTTGTGGCAGAAATCTTTAAGAAAAAGTGAAGAAATTTTGCAGAGCTGAAGATCAAGTACCTGAGAAAGAAGTTTACCCATAAATGCTTTGAAAGGGATGAAGAAGACATATCTATGAAGAAACTAAAGGAATATGAGCAGATGTACACAACTGAGATTTGGATGACTAGGCTGACAAGAAAAGTTGGCAACTTTTACATACCTGCAGAACCCAAATTGCCATTTGTCATCAGGACCAGAAGTATCAATGTTGTGAGACCAAAGGTCCAAAAGGTGTTGCAGCTTCTTCCCCTTTGTCAGATCATCAATGCAACCTTTGTTAAGCTCAACAATGCTTCAGTTAACATGCTGAGGATTGTAGAACCTTATAGGGCATTGGGGTACCTGAACAGGAAGTTAGTAAATGAACTAATCAACAGGTGTGGTGATGTCAAAATCAGTAAGAGGCAAATTGCCTTGACAGATATCACTTAGGTTGCTTGAAGTCTTGGTGAATATTGGTATCATTTGCATGGGGCGTCTGATTCATGAGATCTATACTCTTGGAAAATGCTTCAAGTAAGCCTTCAAATCATCTTCTCCAAGAAGTGGAGTAAATAAAAAGAACACCCATTTTGTTGAAGGGAGAGATTCTGGCAACAGGGAAGACCAGATCAACAGGTTTATTAGAGGGACAAATTAAAGGGTCTACTATGATTATTCTTATAATCTCTCTCTCTTTCTCTCTCTATATATTTTATTCTCTTTCTTTCTTTTATTTTTTTCTTTATGTTTGTATGCATTTTTCCTGCTTTGTTTTCTGAGAACTGAAGTATGTTTGTTGATCTCTTTCAGCAGTTTTGGAAAATTCCCTACCACGTTTTTTTCAAAACTACTACTATCTCATCTTTCTATCTTCTCTTTATTGTACTTGTTACATAAAGGCTAAATTTTGGCTTTATTCAGATATTCCTTGAGTTATCTTCTGTTTTCCCCATTATTTTTATTTCTACTCTATTTTATTTTATTATAGTAATGGAAACTATTGTTTTAATAAGAGAATTCAAATGCTACAATAGATAGCATGTACACAAAAGAAGGCAATAATGGAGGAACAGAAGACAAAGAAGGATATTAGGCATATGGAAATTAATTACATGGTAATACGACAGATGTAAATTCTACCTTATCAGTATGACAATAATTTATTTTTGCTATTGTTTTTTAAATTTCAACTTTAGTTTTAGATACAGAGGGTGCATGTACAGTTTTTTTGTGGGAATATTGTGTGACACTGAGGTTTTGGGTACATATCCCATCACTCAGGTAGTGAGCGTAGTATCTGATAGGTAGTTTTTCCACCCATGCCCCTGCCTCCCTCTCCACTCTAGTAGCATGCTGTGTCTATTGTTGCCATGTCTATATCCATGTCAGCTCGTGTTTAGTTTCCACTTACAAGTGAGAACATATGGCATTTGGTTTTCTGTTCCTGCATTCATTTGCTTAGGATTATGGTCTCCAATTGTACCTATGTTGCTGCAAAGGACAAGATTCTTTTTTATTGCTGCATATTCCTTGGTGTCTATGTACCACATTTAAAATCCAATCTAACATTGATGGGCTCCTCGGTTGATTCCATGTCTTTGCTATTGTGAACAGTGCAGTGATGAACATACAGGTGCATGCGTCTTTTTGGTTGAATGATTTATTTTCCTTTGAATAGATACCCAGTAATGGCACTGCTGGGTCAAATTGTAGTTCTGCTCTAAGTTCTTTGAGAAATCTCCAAACTGCTTTCCACAGTGGCTGAACTAAATTACCCTCCCATCAACAATGTCTAAGCATTTCCTTTTCTCCAGAGCCTTAATATCATCTGTTGTTTTTTGACTTTTTGATAATAGTCATTCTGACTGGTGTGAGATGGTATCTCATTGTGCTTTTGATTTGCATTTCTCCAATAATTACAAATGATGAACATTTTTTCGTATTTTTTTGGCTGCTTATATCTCTTCTTTTGAAAAGTGGCTGCTTATGCCCTTTGCCCATTCTTTTTAATGGAGTTGTTTTTGTATGTAGATTTGTTTACATTATCTATGAATTCTGGATATTAGGCCTTAGATGCATAGTTTGTGAATCTCTTATCCCATTCCACAGGTTTCTATTTACTGCTTCGATAGTTTCTTTGGCTGTGTGGAAGCTCTTTAGTTTAATCTTAGGCTCCACTTGTCAATTTTTGTTGTTGCAATTGCTTTTGGGAACTTAGCCAAAAATTCTTTACAAAGGTCAGTGATAAGAAAAGTATTTCCTAGGCTGTCTTCTATGATTTTTATAGTTTGAAGTCTTCCATTTAAACATTTGATCCATTTTGAGTTGATTTCTGTATGTGGTGAACGGTAGGGGTCCAGCTTCACTCATCTGCATATGGCTAGCCAGTTATCCCAGCACCATTTATCAAATAAGGAGTCTTTTCCCCATTGCTTGTTTTGTTGGTCTTTTTGAGAATCAGATGAGAATCAGGCTGTATTTCTGAGTTTTGTATCCTGTTCCATTGGCCCCTCTCTCTCTCTATCTATGTAACATATATTATATATTAACACATATTAATATATTTATATATAATTATAACAAATAATAAATATATAATTATTATATATAATATATAATATAATAATATATATTATTATATAAATATATATCAATATATGATATATAATATAGATTTTATATATATTTTAAGAGTGCCATGCTCTTAGGGTTTCTGTAACTTTGGTGTTTAGTTTGAAGTTGGGTAATGTGATGCCTCTGGCTTTGTTGTTTTAGCTTAGGAATGTTTTGGCTATTGTGACATCAATAGCATAGAATGTGGTGGCAGGGAAAAGTAAAAATGTGGAGTTTTGTATGCAATTAACATTATTATTACCTTAAAATTAAATCTATAACAATAAGATATTTAATGTAAGCCCTGTAGTAACCACAAAGAAAAAAAAGACGTAAGTAGAAACCCAAAGGATAAAGAGAAAGGAATCAAAACATGCCACTACAAAAAAAATCAACAAATTATGAAGAAAAACAACAAGAGAGGAAGAAACAAATGAAGGAACTATAAAACATTCAAAAAACAGTGGGCCAAATGTCAATAGTAAATTTTAACTAATCAGTAATTATTTTAAATGTATGTTTGAGTTTAATAACACTGTTCTATATTATCTAAACTATAAATTAACTAAACTTTGAATTTTTTGACATCAGAGTTTGCATTTTTTAATTCTAGAATGTTCATTTGATTCTGTTTTACACATTCCAGTTCTTTGGTGATATTAATCTTTTCATGTATTTGATCTATCAATTCTTTTTTGTTTTCTGTGACATATTAATGATAATTATTTTCTGTTAAGTCCAAAATATCAAAAAACTGTGAATATCCATCTGTTTTCTGTTTTTTTTTTACATTAATTATAAGCCATATTTTCTTGCCACGTTGACTAGTAATTGTTGGCTGTGTGATGGACAGTGTTGAGATAATGTTAGTTTTCACCAAAAACGTTTTTATTTCTATTCTTTTTGAAAACTAGTAAGAGATTTATCATTTGAATTCAAACAAATGGTAGGAGCTTAGGTGTATTAAGATTCACACTTCCTTGTTCAGTCCCTATCTAGTACATGATTCTTTACATTGTCAGTTTGAATATATGTTAGTTCTCCATTTTCTCAGCCCCAAAACATTAGGATATCTCAACTTGGATATTCAGATGTTTCAGCCCATTTCCTCAACTATATGGACTTAAAAATACATTAATGTTTGAAAAAAGTAATGAATTTTAACAATTTTTTGATTGCTATAATTTATAAAACTATAGGACATTTTACTTAGCCACTTAGAAGCTATTACTCTGACACCCTAGCCTCTGGTGGAGAAGAGTTTAGAAAATATCTAACAGAAAAACAAGTCACGTCTTTGAATCCTCATAAGTTTCCAATGTGTTTCACCAACAACTCATGATGGGTAAAGTTCTGTTGGCTACTCTTTCATCCCACAGATTTTTTCTGCCTGAGCAAGTTTGATTTTTAATTCATAACAAGAATTTGCAAATAAGCAAATAAACTGCCTCAGATTATCAACTTACTTACTTACTTACTTTTTCTCTATAAAATTCTTGTTAATCGCCGGGTGCGGTGGCTCACGCCTGTAATCCCAGCACTTTGGGAGGCCGAGATGGGCAGATCACGAGGTCAGGAGATCGAGACCATGCTGGCTAACACGGTGAAACCCCGTCTCTACTAAAAAATACAAAAAAAAATTAGCCGGGCGTGGTGAAGGGTGCCTGTAGTCCCAGCTACTTGGGAGGCTGAGGCAGGAGGATGGCGTGAACCTAGGAGGCAGAGCTTGCAGTGAGCTGAGATCACGCCACTGCACTTCAGCCTGGGCGACAGAGTGAGACTCTGTCTCAAAAAAAAAAAAAAAAAATTCTTGTTAATCTATTTTTTCGTTGCTTCAAGAGCACATGGGTATCATAAAAATATAATTAATATTTTTAATCCAAGTTTTCCTAGTTGTTGAACTCTAAGCTTTGGCCCATCATGACTTATTTAACACTTTCTCAAAAGCAAGATCCTTTTCTTAAATTTGATGTTAGGCAAAATTCTGGATATGTTTTTACAGTGAAAGTAGTTGAAAGCCTAATGATTTGTTAGTAGTGTCATTTTGCATCTCATGTTTTGTAAAATGCAATTTTTCAAAATGTGTCTTGTCAAAGAGACATGTTATATAGATGGACAGATAAATAAATAAATGATATTTTGAAAAATATCTAGATATTTTATATGTTTGTGCTCCTTATCATCGATTAAAATTTCCGGAGCCAGTGTTTGAATTTCAGTTTGGTGTGAAAATTCCCTTTAATATCATGTTAAATTTGCTCCTATAGCCAGTGACAGTATCTTTTTTTTGTTTTTGAGAAATCAATGAAGAATTAATTAATACATTTTATAAATATATTTTAGTAGATAGAATCAGCTTATTGTCTCATTTAATTTATAACAAATATATAAATATTTCTATTACTATGCTGTGTTTTATACTAAAATGATGGATTGAGCATAAAAACTCAACCTTCTATAATTTTTGTAATAATTAAAATGCATATTTTGAAACAAGTTTTTATTTGTATGTCTTGGTTTGTTTGGGCTGCTATAACAAACTAACACAGACAGGGTAGCTTATAAATAACAGAAATTTGTTCCTTATTGTTTTGTAGGCTGGAAGCCCTATTCCAGGATATCAGCACTATTGTGCTCTGGTGAAGTCCTGTTTTCCGGTCAAAGATGGTCAACTACTTCCTGTACCCTCAAGTGACAGAAGGAGTGAGGGAACTCTCCAGGGTCCGTTCATGGGGGCTCCATCATCATGATCTTATCACCTGCCAAAGGCCTCACCTCCTGATACTATCACACTAAGGATTAGGATCTCAGCATATGAATTGGGGATATAAGTCTATAACAATGTATGAATGAAATTGTAAAATAATAGTTGAGGGAGTAGGTTAGAATACGCAGAGGACTTATTGGAGTTTGAATTCTGTTATTATGATGTTAAATTAGTATAATGGTAAATAAAAATAGATAACTTGTGTATAGCACTTAAAATATGCCAGAAATGATACAGTATTTTCTATGTAAATGATGACATTTAATCCTTACAACACTCAAATATGGTAGAGATAATCATTGTGATGATTTAAATCTGAAGAAAATTTCACCTAACAAGGTTAAATAATTATTCAAAGACTATTAGCAAATGCAGGTAAGATAGTTGAAGTCTCTTATAACTCTTATAAAATTGTTTTTGAAATATATATTTAATTTTTTTCCCTTTTACTTTAGCATGGTTCAGTAATCTGAAGTCTCTGACTATAAGATTATGTTATTTTGATAACCAAGGCTGCATATCTCAGAATACTTTTCAACAGCATGAACTGGTCTGATTTCCCTTTTCTTTGTATATGCAGATGGAATAAAGAATTTAATGAATTTTTTAAAATAGTATCAATGATTAATATATTAGGTGTCTGGAAATATTGGGCTGGATCAGCAACCAGAGACCATGTACCATGCAGTGCGATTTGTTTTAGAAAAATGATCAAAAACTACTGGGCACCTTATAAGTCTAGTTTTGTAGTTGAAACATAATTCTATCTTTGACAAACTATAAGAATAATATTATATGCTATTTTCCGTATTTGTTATATAAACATTAGCATATATGAACATATTAGCATATCTAAATACATGAACACATTAACACATTTAAATTCTAGGCATACATATACATTATTTATTTACACTCTTTCAAAACCAAAAGGAAGATAGGTGTTATTATCTCTATTTTACAGAGTCACAATTGACACTTGAAAAAGCTATAAATTAACTACTTTGAGAGAAATTCTTAGGAACATTTCTCCATATAAGTCCAAACCTTACCTCAAGTTGGTTTCAAGAAACAAATCATTGAAGGGATCAAAGAAATCTTGATTAAATGGAACAGAGAAAGAAGTATGTTGGCCACATCTGCTTGTTAGAACTTCAGATCCTAGTCCTTTTATCAGTCTAGCAGAAGAGAGAGTTTATCCAGTGAATCCTATGTTTTAATGGCAGGCCTGAAACCTCATTCAATGGGACTAGTATTTCTTCTAATTTTGAAGGAAAAGCTAAGGAGGCAGAGAAAAAAAACCAGAGACACCTTCCTACCACAAAATTAGTCTGAGGTTCCCAAACCTCTTTGGAAATCAAGATCACCTCCAGAACCTCATACATACATATATGATGCATTTGTATAATGCATTTGTATACAAATAAACAGCCAAGATACTTTAAAAGTAAATAAATATATACATAAAAGACCAGTTGCCATCCTGAACCATAAAGTGGGGTGGAGGTTCAGAGACAGAGGAATAGATCTGGAGAATCATGTTTTAAAAGTTCTCCAGGCAATCCTTCTAACCATACGAGTTTAAGAACATTAGCTGATATTTCACAGTGTAATAAATAAATAGCAATAATGTGTTGAGTATGTAAATCATTTATATGAAAATATTATGTCATCTTAGCTTTCATTTCAGAACCGGCTGCTGCTTTAACTCCTCTCTATACACCTGTTTCTCTTTCAGTCTCTGTCTTCAAGTACTTCCCTTCCTAATGTTCATCTATTCCTTTTAGGTCTGCTACTGTCAGACTAGTCCCTTATGTTATGCTCACTCTTTCTATATAAGATAGTAGTTTTCCAGCAGACTTAAGATGTTGAGAAATCATTAAAAGCATGCCCTAGTCAGACACACAGATGCAATAACCAGGCAAAACCTATACGTACAAATCAAGTGTGAGTCTCACGTTAATTAATTCATAGTTTTTGTAGCATTGAATATGTTTTCCTTTTCTCTTCCCTCAGATTTATCTTGCTCAGATGTTGTCCCTCCTGACTTTTGTTATATCAGGATAACTTATTTGCAGGCTTATGAACTCCGTAAAATTCCAAGATAGTTATTTCTTTTGAGAGAAGAGAGAGACAGTGAGAGGAAAAAAGGAGACAGAGTAAGTGTATGGCTAGAAAGGGATCTCTTCTATATTTTAAAGTTTTAGTGAATGATATTATTGCAGGGGCAGTAGGAATACATTCTCTTGGTGCCGCATATATATTATTTGATCTGGTAGTAAATGTAAAATAGAGTCTTACATAAACATACATGCAAGCTAACAGTTGAAGGTGGCAAATGAATTATAGAATACAAAACTAGTCCCTAGTAGCTTGACTGTCCTGTGTGTATGAAATTGCACACTATGTGAACAGAGCTTCTTTAAAAGACTTTTCCTGAATAATATTTCTAACAGCGTAAAGAACCGGGACCTTGAAGCGAACCTTTTCATTTCTGAAAGTGCATTTACTACTTTAAGATTCTGTCTGGAATCCTCTGTGCATTTATACGCTGCCTCCTACTTCTTGCCCTGTGTACCTGAGTTCTGACACAGTGAAACATGAGAAACCAGCTTATCCTCCAAAGCTCATTTCTGGCTGCTGATAGGGTACAGGTCAGTGCTAGTGTAGACTGCTGAATATTATAACTTTGTTACCTGTGTGCTGTGTACTGAAAATTTCACTCAAGTGAAATGCAATATTTTGGATGAATCCACCAACAAAGGTTGATTAAACACTCATGATGAGTTAGCCATAGTAGGATACTAAAGTTGTAGCAGGCAAGGACCAATGTCCTCAGGGAATTTAACGTTTAGTTAGCTGGTAAAATGTGTGAAAAATTATACACTAATAATACTATAAATCATGGTAAAAAGTAAGCTAAAGATTAGAAGATGACAGCTGCAAAATATACAGCAGACAAATGAGTAGTATTTAGGATATATGACTATTGCCTACATATCAGTAAGTAAAAGATAAATAATCCACGTCAAAATGCACAAAAGATATGAACAAATAAGTTAGCCCTCAGGCAATAATCTGTAGACCTCTGAGTTAGAACACTATTGCAATAATCCTGGTAACACCAGTTATGGTGATAATAGCAAAAGTTACGAGATAAGATTGGATATTTTACATATTTTGAAATCCAAGTCAAAGGAATTTGCTGACAAGTTAGATGTGGAATGAAGAGAAAGAGGTGTCAAACTGACTTACAATTTTTAACCTAAGCAACTGAAGGTAAAGATTGCCACTCACTGAGCTGCAGAACACAAGGGAGGATCGCATTTGAAGAAGTAAATTAGAAATTCACGTTTGGGCCGGGCGCGGTGGCTCAAGCCTGTAATCCCAGCACTTTGGGAGGCCGAGACGGGCCGATCACGAGGTCAGGAGATCGAGACCATCCTGGTTAACACGGTGAAACCCCGTCTCTACTAAAAATACAAAAAACTAGCCAGGCGAGGTGGCCTGTGGTCCCAGCTACTCGGGAGGCTGAGGCAGGAGAATGGCGTGAACCTGGGAGGCGGAGCTTGCAGTGAGCTGAGATCGTGCCACTGCACCCCAGCCTGGGCGACAGAGCGAGACTCCGTCTCAAAAAAAAAAAAAAAAAAAAAAAAATTCACGTTTGAAGAAGTAAATTAAAAATTCAAATTGGGACACGTTAAGCTATCTAAAATCCAAGTGAGAATGCTGAGAGAATAGTTGGGTAAACAAACCTGGAGCTCATGATCTTGGTCTGGGATGGAGATATACTTGTGAGAGTCTTCAGTATATAGACAGTATCAAAGCCATGAGACTTGATGAGATTGCAACAGAATGAGCATGAAAAATAAAAGAGAAGAGATCCAAGGACACATCCCTGAGGGACTCCAAGAAGATGAGGATGCAGCAGATGGGGCAGATGAAGAACAGCCTGTAAGTAGGAGTAGAACTGGGAAAGAGTATATTCTGGAAGCCAAGTGAACAAATTGCTTCATGTGGTAGATGATGAACAATTGTGTTAAATGCTTTAGGTAAAGCAAGATGAGGGCTCCTAATAAACCACTGCCTGAACAATTCGTGATTTATGACCTTGAAACAGCAGTTTTCTAGGAAGGGATGGAAGAAGGAATGATTGGTATTGGCTGAAGAGCAAAAGAGGAACTTAAATAGTATAGATGTGCATTTCTGGGAGTTTTATTTTTAAGAGGGACTTTGAAAAGGAGAATAGATGAGACAATGTGATTGGGATTAAATTACCTTTTCATTATGGAAGATGCTATCACACGTTTATATGCTGTTGAAATGATCTAGTAGAAAGCAAATAATTAATGGTAAAGAGGGCAAAATTTTTGAAGAGATAATTTTTAGCAAATAGGAGGAATGAGTTAAAACATATACACATATGCAAAAGTTGATATTAAATAGTAGTGTGATGGTTCACCTGTGGTTACAGGAAATAAGCTGGAGTACAGATGCAGGTAGGTTGATAGGGGTATAGAAGAAATTATAGATGATATATCTTCTGATCATGCTTATACTATTAGTGAAATAGGAATTAAGGTTATTTTCCAAGAGTGGATTTGTTGGGACAGTTATTGGAGAAAGTATAAAATAGTTTTTAATAAGATAAATTGAATAATGATAATAGGGACAACACAATATAACAAAAATGTCAAGTAACACCTATATTTAATGGTCTGAGACCAAGTAATAGGTTTTTGTCTTTGGGGTTATGTGCTTCCAAACCACATTTATTTGCTTTCGTTCAAAGAACAGTAAAAGAGTTGTAGTAATTCAGGGTTGGGGTTTATCCAGGAGATACGAACAAAGGAGAAAGTGCAAGAAATGTGGGGATATGAGGATATGTTTTAGCAATAGCTGTAATAATAGACCATGAACTACAAAGCACAATTAATGAGATATAAAAGTGGAAGGCTATAGCAGAAAAATGATTAGATAAAATGTTCATAGTTTTTAGATATAAAGAAAGTTGTTGAATTAAGGTTCTAGAGAGGATGCGCTGGATAAATCAGAGATTGTCAGAGAGAAGTTATTACCATTGATGTTATGCAAAGGGGTTTAGTTGCTGGTAATAGAAGAGGTTAGCATCTAATTATGGGAGTGTATGTTTAAAATAGAGGTAGATCAGATCAGATGATCAAAGCAGATAATGTTAAAAAACTAAGAGGCTGTATTTGAAGGATTGCTTTTGAGATTATTAAAGTTACCAAGAATACTGACAGGTGAAATATAAGAGAGAATGTGGAGATAAAACAATGAATAAAAAAGATACATTTTATAGATAATTGCACAAAAGAAGAGTAGAGTTTGACAAAACTACTAACACGGTTTTAAAATTGTTTTCTCCCATTTCTATTTGTAAATAGAGCAGAGATGAGAAATGGTCTGGAAGTAACAATGATAAATACTTGCTGCACTTCCCAGCTTGGTAACTTGAAATGTACAGACAGAGAAGTAGCACGTAAGAGAATTTCCAGGAAACCAGTGTGCTTAGAAAATGGTCAAGTTTCCATTAAAACTGGAGGGTGAAGACAATGCTCAGAAAAGATCAGAATAAAGCGACTGGTACCTCTGTTTCAGGCAGAATAATGGAAGAGTTTTGGGAATTAGTGAAGAGCAAAAGAAAAGATGACACTAGGGATGCATGAAACTTTATAAGGGTGGGATTCTAGGTGATGAGAGATAACAAGAGGTTATCTTCCTTTGGGGACTGAAGTAAAGAGAAACCAAAGGCGTAATAGAGTTAATTTAGACAGATTCCAAGGCATCTCATGGTGATGAGGCTGTGGGCCATGAAAGAAGAGGGAGGAATGCAAGCCTTGCCTGATGCAGAGTTTTGGCATTGCCTGTATCTCCTGTGCACTGGAAGTCCTGGCTGGTGCAATCAGGCAAGATTAAGAAATAAAGAGCATTAAAATAGGAAGAGAGAAAGTCAACCTATCCCTGTTTGCAGATGACACAATCCTATATCTAGAAAACCCCATTGTCTCAACCCAAAAGCTTCTTAAGCAAATAAACAACTTCAGCAAAGTCTCAGGATACAAAATCAGTGTGGAAAATATCACTAGCATTCCTCTACACCAACAGCAGTCAAGCCAAGAGCCAAATCAGGAATGAACTTTCATTCAAAATTGCCATAAAGAGAATAAAATACCTATGAATACAACTAACTAGGGAGGTGAAAGATCTCTACAAGGAGAACTGAAAAAACACTGCCCAAATATATCAGAGATGACACAAACAAATGGAAGAACATTCCATACTCATGGATAGGAAGAATCAACATAATTAAAATGGATAAACTGCCCAAAGCAATTTATAAATTCAATGTTCTTTCTATTAAACTGTATTTTTCTAAAATTTAAAGTAAAAAAATTATATACCTGGTAACAAATATATCAACAGATTTCACAGGGCAAGAGATTATTTTTCAAACAAATGGTAGATGATACATTCTACTTTTCTTCATAGAATAGAGATCTGTCTATAGGTGTGATGTTCTGAGATCATTCCAGTATGATAATGTGTTGTTGCTGGAATAATTGACAGTCCTTGAAGAGAGGCCATCCCAGGCACAATCTTAAGAGAAAAAGCTAGGTTATATTCCAGGTGCAATAAATGGACTAATGAGAAAAACAAATGACCATAATTGTATCAAGTGGAAGGATGGATCAAACCAGCAGATCAAAATAAGAAAATATTATGGATGCCCAGAAAAGGGCACACTCTGCTTCGAGGAGCAAAGAATGGATGGTCAGTGGAGTAAGAGATGGTGGGACAGCATTCTCAGATAAATTAGTGTTCTCCATAGGGAATCAAGGTAAGGACTCAAACGCAAGATTAAAAACAACAAACTAAAAATACAACCTGATTGTGGAACACCAATTTAATTCAAAGAGCATGAGAGAAGTGGCTGCTTAATATTAATTTTTGTATTCAGGCACTACCCTTAACTGGCTAACACACACTCTTGTTGGCCTACACCACATCCAAGTCTAAATACTTTCTTCTTTCCCTCGCTCCTGCAGTTGAGTGTGTCCGCATGACACTTCTACATAAGAACTAAGGAGAATTTGTTGGGAGCTTCTGTAGAAAATTTTACTCCACTTTCCTAATAAGAAGGACTTTTTCTTTTTCTTTTTTTGAGTGATGTTGCCCCTTTCCCCTTCCTGCCTCAAATGCAAATACAATTCATGTCACTGTAGCAGCTCTCTTGCAACTTAAGAAGCTGAACGTATCATAGAGAACCTAGTGCTGATGTCATTGTACAACCTAGGCCAGAGCTATTGCTGTGAGAGAAGAATAACCCCCAATTTGTTTAGCACGTTACGATGAAGTTTTTGATACTTGTAGCTGAAAGCATGTCTAACTGACAGGCTTTTTTTTTATAGCCTTGGGAAAATTATGCAAATGCCCGGAATCTCAATTTCTTCCAATTTTCTTGTTGTATACATTGAATGAGATAATAATTTTTTGTATGTTTTATATTAAGTCTGGTGCTTAATGTAAAAGGTTCTTACTACATGGTATTCCTTATCATAGCCATTATTAAAAACAAAGCTGTTAGGCCAGGCGCAGTGGCTCACGCCTGTAATCCCAACACTTTGGGAGGCTGAGGTAGGCGGACCATGAGGTCAGGAGAATGAGACCATCCTGGCTAACACGGTGAAACCACGTCTCTACTAAAAATGCAAAAAATTAGCTGGACGTGGTGGCGGGCACCTGTAGTCACAGCTGCTTGGGAGGCTGAGGCGGGAGAATGGCGTGAGCCCTGGAGGCGGAGCTTGCAGTGAGCCGAGATTGCGCCACTGCACTCCAGCCTGGGTGACAGAGCGAGACTTCGTCTCGGAAAAAAAACATAAAATAAAAATAAAAATTTAAAAATAAAAATAAAAATAAACCAAAGCTGTTAAAAAAAAGACCACTGAGAAGGCACATTTGAGGCTGGCTGAAGAAAATACTCCCTATATTGCTTCTACTTAGGAACAGAGGATTCCAAAAATCAGCAGCTGGACTAAGCCTAGAGGTAGGCGTTAAGTGGCTTAGCCATCAAGATTAGATGGATATGGAAACACATAGGCCAGTTAATAATTACTCATATTTTTGACATGTAGTCAATACTACCATATCAGGGGTGCACATGTGTCATAATATATATCGCACAGCATGCATTACTCTCACCTGCTCTGGATTGACCCCGTACTTATACCCAGAAGTACTGACCCTTGGCCAGTACTATGAAATCTATTAATTATGAAAAATGGTGCTCTATGACCACAGGTTTCTTAGTTGCTCCATTTGCATTAGTCCATCAACATTACTTAGTAATTTTAAATGGATTTCTGGTTTGCGACTTGTGTGGTAGAGCCTGTCCTGGGAAGTGGGTTGCAGGGTAGAGGCGTGTGTGGGTATGTGCTTGAGCCACCATAAGCAGGTAGATGTTGTTTTAATGGTTAAGAAATGTCACACAGTTAGAAAATTAGAATGTGCTTACACCTGTGTGAACAGACCAGTTCCCTATAAGAGAACCCCCTGGAAGAAGACAGACGTTGAACTTTCTGATAGTGACGTAGCTACAAGGTAGCAGTTTGAGACCTTGATACAATGTGTTCTGTGCAATTTGACCAGTGGAGGTAGGAAAAAGAAGACTATGCTGTAGTCACGTAGACTGCGTTAAAAATGAGGACCCCTGGAATGCAGACTCCTGCTCTTGCTATATTGTACCGTTGCCTGTGATAAAGCTGTTCTATGAGCATAAACGATTTGAGATCTGTGAACTCTTTTAACAATTGAATACTTAGGATGATTAATAGGTAATTCACATATATACTCTTTCTTAAAATCTGTTATTTGAAGAATTTGGTCATACTTGCAGTTTAAGTTACTAAAATACAAATAAAATCATCACTTATTTAATCATACCACCAATACATTTTCAAGGTTCACCACATTCTTGCCTTTTTCAGGAGCAAAAGCTACCATGAATTTTCTAGTTTTTAAAAGCTCACTTTTCTCTACAGTTTGCTACATTTATATGCAACCCTAAAAATATCATTTAGATTTGTCTGGTTTTGAACTATGATGAATGAAATCATAAAGTATGACTTTGTTTTCTGATTTGCTGCTTTTTATCTACTTAATACTATGTATTTGAGATCCATCCATTTTGTGTGCAGCTATCATTTATTCTTTCTAATGTTTTATAATGCATTGTAAAACTATACCACAACTTTTCCATTCTCCTGTTGATTGTCATTGATTTATTTCTAATATTTTGTCATTATAAGCAGTGACATAATTAATATTCTTGTATGCTCCTCACGGTTAGACAGATACAATTGTTCCTCTAAGTGCATGCATAGAAGGGGGATTTCTGAGTTACAGAATTTGCACATGTTCAACTTGAGTTTGTGTCATTAACTAAAGTTGTTGTACCAATTTGAAATCTTAGCATACAATATGATTTTTCCATAAGTGAGGCATTTGTTGACCGTTACAATTAATATTTTTAAGTTCTCAAAGAAATAAGTAACATATTGGTAGTGTAATGCATCTTGAATGAGATGTTGAGAACTTCTAGGAAATGACATATTTGAGTACTTCTGGATTTTTATTTAAAGTCACAAATTTATATTCTATAGGAATCAGTAAATTTTTAACTTGAGATATTTTATAATAAATATGAAATTTTTACATTATAATATTCCTCTGCTTGTTGCAAATTAGAAAATCATACATTTTTGTTTTATAATGCATGATAGGAGATTGGAAACTGAAGGAATCTTGTCAAAATGTCTACTTTATGCAAACTTTAATGTTATAATAGCCATAATAAGTGTGCTATGTGAGGGTGGCTGGTTGCTCTACATAAATTAAATTGTCTTGTATGCAACATCTTATGACTTAAATATGCATTGTTGTTCTTTGTTAAAATGGATACCCAAGAACCCACATAGATGCTATGTCTGAACAGTTATGATTTAATAATAAATAACAAATATACTTTCAGGAAAATAAAATAATTAATTCTGGTAGCTCCCAAATGTAAAACTGGGAACTTGATGTGACCTCTCTGACCACCAGTGTCTTCAATAAATTGTTAATCTTTTCATTGTATTACTGCAATGACTAAGGGAAGTAATATATAAGAAAGGTCTTGAAAACCTTCAAAGCTAATACCTAAAACTGTCAGATACCCAATTCCCTACTTTTATTCTAAGTCGAAGGTTCATTGGTGCAAGCAACAAGAGATGATTGGGATAATTTAGCCAGAAGAAAAAGGTTATTTGAAAAAGGATTGGAAAACCCAGAGTAGAACTGTAAGGGGCCAAAAAGAACCAGAAGGAAAACCCAAAAGCATGGGGGAGAATCCATTTAGTGACAGTCCCATTTTCCTTTCTGTACACTATACCCACATGGCATCTGGTATGCCAAATGACAAGATGGGTACCCAACAGTAGACATTGTTGCAAACACTGCCTACCTCTGCCCCTGGAAAAAGAGATACAGCTTCTGTCATTTCTGTGGGGTCCCCTAATTCTTGCATCACTAGATCCTAAATCAATATCTAGGGTGACTTTGGTGATTGACAAATTATAGTTCAAGTGTCTGCCCACAAGGAAGGATTTAAAAAGTAAGTATAAGATTGGGAATAGCAGCTTAGGATTAGTGGGAATTACATCAGTGGCTAGGTGGCCAAAGATCATAAATGATACCCATATGTTTTCTTTAACCCCTAAAAAATGCTGTTAAAGATAGAGAAAAGTTAAATGACCTACGTAAAAGTCACAGAATTACCAGAAGGTCAGATAAAAGAATTGAAAGCTGTGTGTGCCTTGACTTCAAAGAATACAACTATCAAACTATACTAAATGGTTTCAATATGAACTAAGCCTGATACGCCTAAGACTTTTCTTTTTTTCCTTAATACCTGGGGACCAAGGAATAAATTGTATCTTTTACAAGTTTACTGATGCCCAGGAATAGTTAATGATAAAGCTGTTAACTTAAAACAAATATGGTATTTTTTGGTTTAGTATGAGTGAAGGTTTGTACATATTAAACTGTGCACTGTGTTATAAATACCACATTACCACATTCTGTCGTAAATCAAAAGGGATAAAAACTGTATTATGAAGTGACTGTGCTGTTGGGACGCCAGCACAGATTTATCCATTTAGGCAGCACTCAAATCTGTCTACATTTCATTGACCTCTTTCCAAATATAAAGTGCTGCATAAATTCTTAATGGTAACAAGTGACCTGAGTTGCTGTTGTCTAATGGTTTTCAGCTTTAAATGTTGATGATGTAAGATCAGTTCATGAGAGACTAGTGCCTACACCATGGAAACCTCTAACACAATCAGTGCTAATTTGCAGTCTAAACAGAAAGGCCAAGGCTTGACTAAAGAGGCTAAATTCGCTTCTTCTTTCTGTGACTATTCCTGCTGGCTTGGTATTACAAGCAAATTTTGAATATAGCCACTTCATACAAATCCATATTTAAGCATGAGATAAAGCAGGACAGATCCAATTTGCATGGAGAAGGCAGTGTTACATGGTGGAATGAGTTAATGGTTAAGAGTCAGAAGACCTAGGTTTGATCAGGACTGTTGCTTTTTTAGTTTTGCAACCTTTGGCAAGTCATTTAACCTTTGGGATCTTCAGTTACTTCTATCTGTAAAACATGAATAATAATACCTATTGCACAAATGTGTAATATCTCAAGAAAATGAAGGAGAAAAGTGATGGCAAACTACTCTTCAGGTACAGGTTATTCTCTCATTTTTTAAAGTGTTACTGTTAACTGTTTCACCACACAATTTGGTAGTCATTGCCTACGAGAATAATGAAAATTTTAGGAAGTTAGTAGAACCTGTATTGACTCAATGAACACAGAATATTGCTTTTTATTGGGGAAATTGCTGTGAGTCTTTTTCTCTATTATTTAGTGGGAACTTAGTGTTAACAAACAGTAAATGAGAGCAGGGCTGCTACCACTGGAAGGACGGTGATGTCTTTATTATTATGCAGAGTTTTCAAACTGGTTTGTGGTTTCAGCATTGCCTAAAACATAGTTTTTCAATTTAGTAGCATATGGTATCATTTTCACCTTACGTTATATCTCAAATCCATTAATTTTCCCTTGGTTCTACTTTTTCTCACTTTCAATACATTTTCTACTCATCTGCTTTTGAAGTTTCTTATAAATAACATCATGTTTCTTTCCTATGTAAAACGGTTTAATGGTTTCTTTTTTTCTTTTCCTTTTTTTTTTTTTTTCTTTTTTGAGATGGAATTTTGCTCTTGTCACCCAGGCTGGAGTACAATGGTGCTATCTAGCTATCTCAGCTCACTGCAACCTCTGCCTCCCGGGTTCAAGAGATTCTCTTGCCTCAGTCTCCTGAGTAGCTGGGATTACAGGTGGCTGCCAACACGCCCAGCTAATTTTTGCATTTTTAGTAGAGACGGGGGTTTCATCATGTTGGCCAGGCTGCTCCCGAACTCCTGACCTGCAGAGATCCACTTGCCTCAGCCTCCCAAACAGCTGGGATTACAGGCATGAGCCACCACGCCTGGTCATGGTTTCTTATTGCATTTAAAATAAAGTCCAAACTCCAAATGTACATAATCTGGCACTGGCTTCCTGTCACAATTGTATCTAATATCATTCTTTTCTCTCTGACTTCAATGATAAAGATTTTCCTCACATCTTTGATATGGCCAGTTCTTTGCTCCCTTCAAGACTTTTGTTGATACTCGCTCTACTGGAATACCCTTTGCTTTTCTTTGCTCAAGGTTGAGACCTCAAATTTCACCTTAAGTTGAATGTCAGGTCTTTGGAGAGACCTTTCGATCGTCCTATATAACTCCTTCCTCATTCTAATGTAAAGTATTTATTTTTGAACCTACTTTGTGTCTGCCTTTCCCACTAGAAATATGAGTTGCATGAGGGCAGGGGCCATGTCTGATAATATCTCATGCTCTTAGAAAAACCTTGGTATATATTTGCTGCTCAATATTTATTTATAAATGAGTAACAAATGGCTGCCTGACCGGCTAGCTGTCTGGGTGGTCTGGGTGGATGGGGTATTAAAATCTTGTCCCTCCCCCCACAAAATAAAAGCAACTACCTGTCAATTAAAATACTGATATTATTCCTGAGAATCTGCATGTAAATTGGAATTTGATTTTTAAAACCTGATTTCCCATTATAATTGCATAAATTATTTATCATTTATTTTAATTGATTTTGTAAGTCTCTGTTTTTTGTTTCTCTAAAGTTTTACTTTATTGTTTAATTGACAAATAATTGTATATACTTATGGGGTGAAACGTGATGTTTTGATACATCTATACATTGCGTGATGATCAATAGCATATCCATTGCCTCAAATATTTTCATTTCTTTGTGGTGAGAACATTTAAAAATCCTCTCTTCTAGCTATTTTGAAACATGCAATACTTTATTATTATTATCTATAGTCACTAAAACATCTAAAACATCTGTTTTTCTGTGGGGGGAGGGCATACCAATTTATTTAACATGCATGTATACATGAGAGCATACAGAACGAAAGCTCAAAAATATAGAGGAGATTTTCCATTTTTATGCTTAGGTTCAACAAAGTATGGACAGCTGTGTAGAAACACGATTGCATACAAAAGGTCTGATCTCATGCTAATAGCCTGAGTCGGGGAGCCCAGCAGAGCCTGACTGTCTAGACTCTTCTTGGCCTCTCGGGCAGCATTCCTTTCTTCTGGGCATGGGGCAGGGCCCTCTCTGGAATGGGAATCTTAATGACCTACAGTCAAACAAGCTAGGTCAGATAGCTGCTTTATGGCCAGTTTTTACACAGAAAGGTGAAGGGAAAACTCGAGTAACAGTTTTAGCTGGTATGGCTGGCTTTGGGGAAAACACATTCTGATTTCTGTAACTTGCATTGGAGAAGAGGGATTCTAGATTCTCTGGCTAGCCTTGGGTGAGGAATGGGACTGAGAGACAGGAAGGCAGAAGAAGGTCAGAGAAAACCTTTTACTTCTGGGGCTATTTCTGAAGCCTTCATTTTGGGGTGCTGTTTTCTGAATTCCACAGAAGAAAGGTGCATTTTTTTTTTTGGCTTTGGGGTTGATGTTAAAGCTGGGCCTGAGCTGCTATAGAAAATGACCCACTGTCCCTAGGGTCCCTAGGGTGGGCCAGAGCCAGACCAGTCCCAAGGGTTTGGAGAGGGCACCATTTCAATGTTGTTGCTTTCATATTTCACACCACCACAGCATTTCACATTTAGCAATGAGGAGAAGGGACAGCCATGATTTTGATGCTAATGTCAAAGCATTCGAAGGTCTCCAGAGAAAGAAAGACCAGTTGAGTGGGGGTGATAGCATGAAAGGAAGATTTTTTTTAATTCAATTTTATTTTAAGTTCCAGGATACATGTGCAGAACACGCAGGATTCTTACATCGGTAAATATGTGCCATGGTGGTTTGCGGCACCTATCAACCCATCACCTAGGTATTAAGCCCCATATGCATTAGCTTAAATGCTTACCAAGCATGTTTTTTAACAGTTTAAAGTCTCTACCTCTAGACTCTTGATAAAAGAATTAGTAGCATCATGGAATTATGAGGTTTCAAGGACATTGATCTCATTGGGTATACACATGACCTCTATCCATAGCCTAAAATTATCTCTATAATATGTGAATCATTCAATTTTGTCATGCACAATTACATTGACAAGGAATTCACTATTTCCTAAAAGTTTTCCTTCCAAAAGATGACAAGATGGCACTTAAAAGAATAAATAACTTGGTGACATTCTTTGAACCATTGGATCTGAAAGCTCTTTAATTTACCAGATAAAGAGGGCAATGCATTTGTTTTCATATTTCTGCTAGTATATGTTTGTTTGCTTTTTGTCAATTGCACAGAAGTAGTCCTGACTTATGCCCACATTATATTTAGTATACATTTCAACTTTTTGGATAACATAAAATTATAAAAGACTGGAAAAATCCTCCTGCCTCATTTTGGTCTCATTTTCTAAACTCAGTCAGAAATAAAGCTATTTATTTAAAAAAAAATATTTATTTATTGTTTAAATTATATAACCAAATATTATCAACAGCTCTCTTATACTCAGAGTTAAATTAAAATTCAGTATCTTTTAAAACTGCTCCGTATTCTCCAAGATTTTTGCCAATTCTTTAAAATTTATGTTCTCAAGGTCTCCATTCTTTCTGTTAATCTTTTAGTCTCCTTTATCACACCTTACTTGACTCTTTCCTCATTCATGCCTACTCAGACTTGTAACTCTGGTTTTCCATTTTAGTTTCACTCAAACTTCTCACACAAAGTGTATATGCATATCAAGCTTTTAGTCATGTTGAGTGACAGAGAGTGGCATGTATTGCACTCAAGATACGATCATTAACACCTGGTCACATAACCAACCAACCAACTTTTTTTTTTTTTTTTTTTTTTTTTGAGACGGAGTCTCACTCTGTCGCCCAGGCTGGAGTGCAGGGGCCGATCTCAGCTCACTGCAAGCTCCGCCTCCCGGATTCACGCCATTCTCCTGCCTCAGCCTCCCGAGTAGCTGGGACTACAGGCGCCTGCCACCTGGTCCAGCGAGTTTTTTGTATTTTTTAGTAGAGACGGGGTTTCACCATGTTACCCAGGATGGTCTCGATCTCCTGACCTCGTGATCCACCCGTCTCGGCCTCCCAAAATGCTGGGATTACAGGCTCCAACCAACTTTTGAAACAACTTACTTGCCCACATGTTGCATTTTAAAAAGAAGTTCAAATAATAGATATGTGGCTCTCTTTTGTTCTACACATATTTGCTTGCCATTTCTCATACCAAACTAAGAATTTGCAGGAAAATACTTTAGGAGACAAAGTAATCTCTGCTAACCAATAAAAGGAAGAGATGTAACATCAATGCGAGTTCCCCACAAGTGGCCACATGCATAGAGTTACCACTGGGCAAGTCAAATTACATCTGGTGGCAAGAGGACCACAAGTCTAGTCAATATTTGAGTCATGCGCCAATTCTCTCATAAGCAAGGGCAATACCAGAAAAGAGCACTGATAAAGATGTAAAGCAGAAACTTGTTTTGGGAAAGAGAAACAGTTCATCTGTGTGACAGCAGAAAAATCTTGTTCAATCTTCCTAGATTCTTTATTCAAAAATCAGACTGCTTTCCAATAAAAAATTTGGCCTGAATAAGTAATATAGGAAATTAAGCAAATCTCTCAATGGGCTGATTCTCAGTGTTGCCACGTCAGGACCAAAATTGAGTTCATTTGGAAACACATAGACATTCTGTTTCAGTAATGTTTTCAGGTGACCTTTGTGAATGCATACCAGAAGGATTGTTCTAGAAGTTACAAACCCACATGGGTCAGATGATAGTATTGTCAGAGATTTGTAGCAACCTTGTGCTGCCAGAGCTACTTCTGTAAGACACACTTCTTATACCTAGAGCAGTACATAATGCCAATACGTTTCCTTTTCTAATCTTGAAGGAACAGTAAGATGGTATCTGGAAGATGTTCTGAATTTCATGGAACATGAATCTATGCTAATCCGGGACCTCCCTGGGATTTAGTCACAAAGAATCTTAAATTGTTGCCTCTGAGCTGAATTTGATTTTAATTAAAATATACGTTTTAAAATTTTACAGATCAACTTTAAAATCCCCTGTAAATAGCCACTAAACTATAAACATTGCAGATCGGTGATGAGAACATGATTTGATAGCATGTGTTTAGAAATCTCCTTTATTTGGCCAGTGGAAAAAAAAAATGAAAGGAATTGCTTCAGCGTTGAACAGCATTCCATGATAATAATCATGTAAGAAGAAATTTCCTTTGAGTTTAAAACCAAACAGGTGGAAGCTGTCAGGACACACCAGCAAAGAATCTGAGAAACTAATTCTAGCTCAATCTTTTCTATTAATGCCCCTTTGCCCACACAATCTTATTTCTGCCTGATCCACTGTTGTGTAAGATACTGAACACAGCTGTGGATCAATGAAGTCATTTACAGATCCACCTCGTGGGTAAGATAAATGATGGATTAATCTAAGTTCCCTGGGGTCCTTATTTTTGGAACATATCCTAATGGCAACTGAAATCCCTTACTGGAGTTTTCTCAAATTATTGCCTTCTCTTTTTCTCCTTTCTAAATTTAATGGTTTTTTCTTTTCTTCATGTTGTTGTTGTTAGCATTCTATTATTGCTTCCAAGTTACTCCAATTCTATAAGAGTTATAAACATTGGTTTCTATGCCTAGCTATGGGTCTTTCCAATCACAAAGATAAAAGATGCAGAACTTTATTACACAGGTGCTGAATGCTAAAATTATCCCACAGCAAGTAATTTATCTTTTTCAAAATTATGGGATATGCAACTAAATTCTGGCACTTGATGTCAGTTTATATCCATGCTGAAGAACAAGAGGAAAATAAACAAAGGGCAGACAAATCTGGGAGAAAGGTAATGCTATTTTTTTTCCATGACCTCAAAGATAGTCATAACAAAGCTGCAATTATAATAATGAAGTATGACTAGCAAATGAGTTTCCTTACTTCTTCTCAATCATGATATAATCTCTGAATCATCATTTTAGTGGTGAGGATGGTGGTACTGAAGGTGGCATTAGAGGATGGTGGCATGTATGATCTTATTTCATGCTGAAGATAATTCTAGGAAATAAATAGTAGCAATGATCCCATTTTGCAGATGAGGAGCTGCGGCTAAGAAAAGGAATTTCTCTAAGATCACACTGCTGATAAAGAATTGAATTGAAGTTTGATTGACTATGGGAGATAACACCTGATAGACCTGGGGAAGTTACACTTGAAAGACATGCAGAATCTACACTCAATCTGTAGTTTTACAAAAGGTATTTTCTCACATTTTTTCTGCGTATCAGGATATAGGAAATTGTTTATTATCACAGTAAATTAAGATATCTTGTTTTGTTCCAGAGAGTCAACGCTCCACCTTCAAGTGAAATACTTGCTTTATTTGGGTTCTTTTTGAATATGTAACGTGACCAAAATAGAAAGCTATTCTACTTTTGGTATCTGGGTCTCAAATACGTCTTAGAAGATACGTTATTTGATGTTTGCTTCCGTTACGAAGAACTGAGTCTGATAGAACAATGAAGGTAAGTCTGATAAAACTATGAAAGTAAGTGAGAGAGGTTGCTAGGTGTCATATATGATTTAAAAGGGATAACCAGAACTCAATCTTGAAAATCTGGGATGAATTTTGATAGCATTGGATATCTTGCAAAATGTTAAATATCTATTGAACTGTTCTGGTTTTTTATTTGTTGTAGAGAAGATCATTTTCCCCAAAAAGTCTTCAGAAAAAGCACCTTTCCCCCCCCAACAATCTATCTTTAGAAAATCCTTACTCCCTACTATGTGATTTCTCATGCCTTAACAATTTAATGAATTAGCACAAGGCTGTCTCTTTGAGGCTTTCATGGAGACTGACTTAGAACATACAATGCTGTGGAATACACAGAATTATGTCAAAAAAAAAAAAAAAGTCATCCACTTCTTACATGTAAAGAATCATCTTTTATCTACAGTCTTTGAATTGTGAGATCATTTTCTCTGCATGCTTAATTTATTCATTAAATGAAATATTAATTTTAGACTAAACCCACCCAAGCATATTCCCCTGTCTGTTCCGAGGGGATAAAAGCAAACGTTCACCTTGTATATCTGGTTATCTGAGAAAAAGTTGCATCTAGTGTCAGTCTCTTTTGGGATTTGGTGACCTTCAATGTAGTATTCATGGGATATGTAGCCTATGGTGACCATTTTTTACCTTTGTTATGCTTATGAAGACACCAACTATTTAGAAAACAACCATCTTAATGATTATTCTTTATTGTTATAATTAAATAAATTAGATAACTATTTATAATTAGGTACTCACTGAAATCTCAAGAGAAATTACATTTTCCATGAAGCATTTTTTTTATACGCAAATACGTAGTTTTCCTCAGTGATGAAACAACACAGTTGAGTTCTTTGAATTGGAGATGGTATCAGGCTTTTTGGTGATTATCACTGTTGTAGTAGGGAGAGTATTTGATTTTCCAGAAAATCATTGCAAATAAGTTTGCATTTAAATATGTTTAGCATTTTATGCATTCTGACATATTTAAAAAGTCAATAAAGTACTTATGATTCACTTTATTAGTATTTACTACATATTTTTATGGCTTGTAAAGAATCTTTAAAATCTTAGAAAGACCCAAATTTATTATGATTATTATAGTTATAATCAGTTTTGAATAAGATAAGCCGACTAGATCCAAAACATGGCACTATGGCTGGGAAAAAATATAGAAGTAATACAATTTTTACAACCATGCTGTAAAATACCAGCAAAATTACAAGGAAACATTAATTTTGTACTCTGATAATAATAATATGCTGAATAAAATGGATAATCAAAATTTCTTACACATCTCTGACTGGAAAAAAAACCTTCCACAAAAATGTGCCCACCTTTCACATCCTACTTAAAGAAAGCAAAGACAAGTTTCATACTAAAAAAAGACCCGAATGACATAAAAAATCCACTTCTTACATATAAAAAATAGTGTTATGTCTAGGGCTTTTGAATTGTGAGATCATCTTCTCTTTATGCTTCATTTATTCATTAAATTAAGTGTAGTATTAAGTTTAGACTAAACCCAACCAGGCATATTGCCTTGTCTATTTTGAGGAAATAAAAGCAAATGTTTGCCTTGGATATATGGTTAACTGAGAAAAAGTTGCACAATGATTTAGATGCTTTCCAGATTTTCCATTTTCCCTCGATTGGTAGGCCTGACTTTCAGTGATGGCACTGGGACACCTCCATACCGATAGATAACTTGTTCAGGCACTATTTTGTAAAAGGTGCTCCTCAGTCGGTAAATTTATCCTACACAGTTTGGTTCTATCTTGTTTAGGTACACCACACTAATATTGGAAGATATTATTATTTGAAACTTTAGAAAGAAAACAGAAATACTATTTAAAAATGGATTAATCCACTTTCAAATTTACAGCATTTTATACTGTTATGAATATTTTGTAGTAAAAAAAATCTGCAGCAATATAAAAAATTTAGTGAAGCATTATTAGTTGTGTATGTACATCCCACATACATACATAGGAAAAGAGTATTAACTTCCACTCTTTGTTAAGAAATTGGCATAAGCTTTGATTTTAAAAATGGGAAAGAGGTCATAAAGATGGTAGGATAGGCGGCCTCAGCCTTCATCCCTCACAGGAAAACTTATTTAACAACTATTAGTGGGAAAAATACCTTCATTAGGTCTTTAGAATTCAGATTAGAGGTTAAAACACCGAGGTGGGACACAGAAAGGAGAAAAGATTTATTAAAAAGGTAAGAACACTGGTTTCACTTTACAATCTCACAGCCAGCCCATAGCCCCTGGTAGCAGGCACACTTACAAACCCCAGCAGCAAGCTTGACTGCATGTCCCCGAATCTTGATTGCCCATGGACCCAGCCAACTTATCTGCCCAGAATCTTTGGCCAGGCTGCTATTGAAGGGTTTTTCCTGGCAAAGCCATCCCCTAAAGATTGAAAGAAATGATTACATCTTTAAATGCACATACCCCAATGCAAGGATACAAAGATCATGAAGAATAAAAAACTTGACCCTACAGGGAACAAAATAAAGCTCCAGTGAGTAACCCCAAAGACAGAGAAATCTACAACCTGCCTGACACAAAATTCAAAATATTTTTTTCCTAAGATCAGGAGCTACAAGAGAACACAAATCAACAATTAGACAAAATTAGGAAAGCAATACATGAACAAAATGAGAAGTTTGACAAAGAGATACAAACCAAGACAAAAGATACAAACAGAAACTCTGGGCTGAAGAGGATTGAGTTAAATAATTCAATAGGAAATGTTGATGGCAAATTCGATCAAGCAAAAGAATGAAACAGCCAATTCAAAGACAGATCATTTGAAATCATACAGTCAGAAAAACAAAAATAAAAAATAATATAGAGATCTTGTGGTATTCATGGGACACTATCAAGTGAAACAATACAGGTATCATGGGAATCTCAGAAAAAAGGGGGGACATACAAAATTATTTAAATAAATAATAGCTGAAAACTTCCTACATCTGGAGAGGGAAATGGACATCCAGGTTAAAGAAGCCCACATGACTTATTTGATAAGGTCCATAACAAGACTTACTATAATTAATTGTCAGAAGTTGAAGACAAAAAGAGAATTTTGAAAGCAAAATAAAATGAATTTATAATACAAAAGGAGCATCCATAAGAGTACCAGCAAATGTTTTAGTAGAAACTTTGCAGGCCAGAGGAAAATGAAATGATATATTCACAGGGCTGAAAGAATAAAACTGCCAAACAAAAATTTTACACTGGGCAAGAGTATCTTTAAAAAATAGAGACATAAAGACTGTCCAGACAGGCAAAATTGAGGGAATTTGTCATTGATAAAACTGCCTCACAAGAGGTGCTAAACAGAGATTTAAAATTGAAGTAAATGGATTTTAAACAGCAATATGAGAGCATACAAAAGTCTAAATCTCATTGGTATAGATGAATATATATAAAAAATAATATTTCAATACTATCTGATGGTGTATAACCTATTTTAATCCTGTTATAAAAGTGAGAAGACAAAATATTAAAAATAACAATAAGCACCAAAGTGCATTAATGGAAATACAATATAAAAAGGTAAAAATTCTGACATTAAAATAGAGCATGTGTGGGGGATATAAAAGCGTAGTTTTTGTACGTGGTTGAAGTTAAGTTGGTATTAGCCTAAAATATACTGTCACAACTATAAAAAATCTAATGAAAACTTCATGGCAAATGCAAAGAAAAAAACCTACAATAAATACAAGAAAAATAAAAGTATATCCCTACAAAAATAATCAAATCACAAAGAAAAATAGCAAGACAGGAAGAGAGAAATACAGTAACTATTAAATAGATAAAACCACAAATTAAATATCAATAATAAGTTATTACCTAACAATAACCAGTTTAAATGTAAATGAATTAATTCATCTGGGAAAAATAGCAGATAGGAGGCAGGACCAAATTGCAGCTTCCATTCAGATGGACAGAGCAATGTGTGGAGACTGACGTTGTGACTTTTGCTCCAAGAACTACCACAGGAACATACCAGGGAAGCCGAGAGAGTCCACAGACCCTTTAAAGAAAGTGGATTGCTCCTGTAGGCTCCAGGAGACAACTGAAAAACTGTGAGTTCCCAAAGTGTGAAAGGAGGATTGTCAGCCCCTAGTCACAGACTCACATTGGGAAACCTGAAGGTCCAGGTCACAGGAGTAGAACTGACCTTACCTAGAGCTGAGACAAATGTAGTGACTCGACTGAAATATGGGGGTAGAAGAAGCAGTGGGAAGAGCCCTGTGGGCTCTCTTTGTTCCCAGGAAAGCCATTTCTGACTTTGTGTCTCAGAGGTCTTTGGGGAGGGCTGCCAGAGAAAATGGGAAAAGACCATTTTCTTTTGGGAGAAAGAAACTTGTAGCTGAACTTTGTTACAATTTTGACTGAAAGTGAAGTTTCCTGGACAGAACTCAGGGAAGGGCATGGAAGCGGGAGTGCAGACACAGCATACAAGCAACAACAGCAGGCAGTGTAAAACCTGAAAGCTCTGCTTGCCTTCTCAGTTGGGAGGCAGGGAGCCTGGGTCATGTTCTCAGCCCTGTTCACCCACAGCCTGGAAATAAACTCAGTGCTGTTGGCGGGGGCACGATGAGAGTGAAACTGGTCTTGTGGGCTATGTGGGAGCTGGGTGAGGCCTGCAACTGTCGGCTTTCCTCCACCTCCCTGTGAACTGCATAACACAGCAGAGGCAGCCATAATTCTCCTGGGAACATAACTCAGTTGGCCTGAAAACAACACCTCCATTCCCCACAGCAGCTGCAGCAAGCTCCACCCAAGAAGAATATGAGCTCAGACATGCCTAACACTGCCCCCACTTGATGGCCTTTCTCTACCCTCCCTGGTAGCCAAAGACGAAGGACATAATCTCTTAGGAGTTGCAGGAGCCTGCCCACCACCTGATCCTCCCTAGGCTCTCTTGAAAGTGTCACCTCCTGGCTGGGGGCCAACCAACAAAAAACTAGCAATAAACAAAACTACAATTAAGAGCCCTCACAGAGTGTATTTCACTCTCCTGCCACCTCCACTGCAGCTAGTGCTGGTACCCATGGTTGAGAGACCTGAAGATGGTTCACATCACTGGACTCTGTGCAGACACCCCCCCAGTACCTGCAGAAAGCCTGGTAGCTCTATGGGGTGACTAGATCCAGAAGGCAAAAACAATCATCACTGCAGCTAGGTTCTTAGGAAGTCACATCCTTAGGGGAAGGGGGAGAGTGCTTCATCAAGGGAGCACCCTGTAAGACAAAAGCATCTGAAAAGCTCTCTGTGAGCCCTAGATCTCCCCTCTGACATAATCTACCCAAAAAAAGGAATCAGAAAAACAATTCTGGTAATATGACAAAACAAGATTCTTTAACACCCACCAAAATCACACTAGCTCAGCAGCAATGGATCCAAACCAAGAAGTAATCCCTGAATATCTAGAAAAAGAATTCAGATTGATTATTAAGGTAATCAAGGAGGCACCGGAGAAAGGTGAAGTTCAACTTAATGAAATAAAAAAAATAAGATGTGAAGGGAAAATCTTCAGTGAAATAGATAGCATAAATAAAAAACCATCACAACTTCTGGAAATGAAGGATAAACTTAGAGAAATGCAAGACACACTGGAAAGTCAGCAATAGAATCAAATAAGCAGAAGAAAAACTTCAGAGTTCGAAGACAAGGTCTGTGAAATAACTCAACAAAGACAAAGAAAACAGAATTTTTAAAAAAATGAACAAAGCCTGTAAGAAGTTTGAGATTATGTTAAATGACCAAACCTAAGAATAATTGGTATTCCTGAGGAAGAAGATAAATCTAAAAGTTTGGAAAACATATTTAAGGGAACAATTGAGGAAAACTTCCCTGTCCTTGCTAGAGAGCTAGACATCCAAATACAAGAAGCTCAAAGAACATCTGGGAAATTTATCACAAAAATATCATCAACTAGGAACATAGTCATCAGGTTATCTAAAGTCAAGATGAAGGAAAGAATTTTAAGATCTCTGAGGCAAAAGCATCAGATAACCTATAAAGGAAAACCTATCAGATTAACAGCAGATTTATCAGCAGAAATCTTACAAGCTAGAAGGGATTGGGACTCTATCTTCAACCTCCTTAAACAAAACAATTATCAGTCTTGGATTTTGTATCCAGCAAAAATGAGTTTCATAAATGAAGGAAAAATTTAATCGTTTTCAGACAAACAAATGCTGAGAGAAATCACCACTACCAAGCCAGCACTACAAAAACTTCTAAAAGGAGCTCTAAATCTTGAAACAAATTCTCAAAATAATAATACAGCAAAAGAGAACCTCCTTAAAGCTCACAGGACATATAAAACAAAAACACAATTAAAAAACAAACAAAAAGGTATTCAGGCAACAAAGAACATGATAAATACAATAGTACCTCACATCTCAATATGAACATTTAATTTAAAGGCCTAAATGATCCATTTAAAAGATACAGAATGGCAGAATGGATAAGAATTCACCAACCAAGTATTTACTGTCTTCAGAAGATTCACCTGGCATATAAGGACTCACATAAACTTAAGGTATAGAGGTGGAAAAGATATTTCGTACAAACCGACACTAAAAGTGAGCCAGAGTAACTATTCTTATATAACACAAAACAAACTTTAAAGCAACAGTAGTTTGAAAAGACCAAGAGGAACATTATATAATGACAAAAGGACTTGTCCCAAAGGAAAATATCACAATTCTAAAAATGCATCTAACATGGCAGCCCTCAAATTTATAAAGCAATTACTTCTAGACAGAAGAAATGAGATTAGATGGCAACACAATAATAGTTGGGGACTTCAATACTTCACTGACAGCCTTAGACAAGTCATTAACACAGAAAGTTAACAAAGAAACAATGAACTTAAACTGTACCCTAGAACAAATGGACTTAACAGATATTTATAGAACATTCTACCCAACAACTGCAAAATATACATTTTTTTTTTTTTTTTTTTTGTTTTTGAGACGGAGTCTGGCTCTGTCACCCAGGCTGGAGTGCAATGGCGCAATCTCCGCTCACTGCAAGCTCCATCTCCCGGGTTCACGCCATTCTGCTGCCTCATCCTCCCGAGTAGCTGGAACACCACTCTGAAGCCACTTGCTGAATGTACTGTGGCTCTTTTTAGCTATGGCTGGAGTGACTGAGAAGCAGGGCACCGAGTTCCTAGGCTACGCACAGCACAGGGACCTAGGCCTGGCCTATGAAACCGTTTTTACCTCCTAGGCCTCTGAGTCTGTGATGGGAGGAGCTGCTGTGAAGACTTCTGACATGCCCTGGAGACATTTTCACCATTGTCTTCGTGATTAACATTCAGCTCCTTGTTACTTATGCAAATTTCTGCAGCTGGCTTGAATTTCTCCCAGAAAATAGGTTTTTATTTTCTGCTGTATCATCAGACTGCAAATTTTTTGAACTTTTATCCTCTGCTTCCCTTTTAAACATAAGTTCCAACTCCAAACCATATCTTTGTGAATACATAAAACCAAATGCTTTTAATAGCACCCAAGTCACATCTTGAATGCCTTATATGCCTTATTGTTTATAAATTTCTTCTGTCAGATGCCTTAAATCATTTTTCTCAAGTTCACAATTCCACAAATCTCCAGGGCAGGGCCACAATGCCACCAGTCTCTTTGCTAAAGCATAACAAGTCACCTTTGCTCCAGTTTCCAACAAGTTCTCATCTCCATCTGAGACCACCTCAACCTGAGCTTAATTGGCTATATCCCTATCAGAATTTTCATCAAAACCATTCAACAATCCTCTAGGAGGTTTCATCCTTCCTGATATCTTCCTGTCTTCTTCTGAGCCCTCCAAACTGTTCCGATCTTTGCCTGTTATGCAGTTCCAAAGTTGCTTCCACATATTCACATATTTTCACAGCAGCACCCTACTCTACTGGTACCAATGTACTGTATTAGGCTGTTCTCATACTGCTAAAAAAGACATAGCCAAGATTGGATAATTTATGAAGGAAAGAGGTTTAATTGACTCCTATTTCCATATGGCAGGGGAGGCCTAACAGTCATGTTGGAATGTGAATAAGGAGTAAAGTAACCTCTTACACGGCAGCAGGAAAAAGAGATTGTGCAAGGAAATTCCCATTTATAAAACCATCAGATCTCATGAGACTTATTCAGTACTATGAGAACAGTATGGGGGAAACCACACCCATGTTTCAATGATCTCCACCTGACCCTTGCACTTGACATGTGAGAATTACTGCAATTTGAGAAGAGATTTCGTTGGGTACACAGCCAAACCATATCAGAAGATATTATAACCGATACCACAGAAATACAAAAGATCATTCAAGGCCACTATGAACACCTTTACCCATATAAACTAGAAAACCTAGAGGAGATGGATAAATTCTTGGAAATATCCAACCATCCTAATTATACCAGGAAGATATAGAAACTCTGAAAAGACCAATAAATGGTGAGAAAAAAATTGCCAACAGAAAAAAGCCCAAGACCAGATGGATTCACAGCTGAATTCAATCAGACATTCAAATAAGAATTGGTACCAATCCTATTGACACTATTTCACAACATGGAGAAAGGGGAAATCCACCCTAAATCATTCTATGAAGGCAGCATCACCCTAATACCAAAACCAGGAAAGGACAGAACAAAAACAAAAACTACGAACAAATATCCTTGATGAATATAGATGCAAAAATCCTTAAAAAAATACTAGTTAACCAAATCCAACAGTATATAAAGAAGATAATCCATGATAATCAAGTGGGTTTCACACTAGGGATGCAGCGACAGTTTAATATACACAAGTCAATAAATGAGTCAATAAATGTGATACACCACATAAACAGAATTAAAAACAAAAATCACATGTTCATATCAAATGACACAGAAAAAGCATCGACAAAATTCAGCATCTCTTTATGATTAAAACTCTCAGCAAAATTGTCATAAAAAGGACATACCTTAATGTAATAAAAGCCATCGGTGAAAAACCCACAGCCAACATTATATTGAATGGGGAAAAGTTTAAAGCATTTTCCCAGAGAACTGGAAGAAGACAAGAATTCTCACTCTCACCACTGCTATTCACCATGGTACTGGAAGTCCTAGCCAGAGCAATCAGACAAGGGAAGGAAATAAAGGGCATCCAAATCAGTAAAGAGGAAGTCAACCTATTGCTGTTTGCTGATAATATGATCATATACCTAGAAAACCCTAAAAAGTCCTCCAAAAATCTCAAAAAACTGATAAAGAATTCATCAAAGTTTCAGGATATAAAATCAACGTACAGAAATCAGTAGTACTGCTATACACCAACAGCAATCAAGCTGAAAATCAAATCAAGAACTCAGCTCCTTTCATGATAGATGCAAAAATAATAATAAAAGAAAATACTTGGAATATACCTAACCAAGGAGGTAAAAGACCTCTACAAGGAAACAAGGAAAACTACAAAACACTGCTAAAAGAAATTGTAGATGACAGAAACAAATGGAAATACATTCCATGCTCATGGATGAGTAGGATCAATATTGTGAAAATGACCATACTGCCAAAAGCAATCTACAAATTCAATGCAATTTCCATCAAAATACTACCATCGTTCTTCACAGAACTAGAAAAAACAATCCTAAAATTCATATGGAACCAAAAAAGAGCTCACATAGCCAAATCAAGACTAAGCAAAAATAACAAATCTGGAAACATCACATTACCCAACTTCAAATTACACTACAAGGCCATAGTCACCAAAACAGCATGGTATTGGTAAAAAATAGGCTCATAGATCAATGGAACAGAATAGAGAATCCAAAAATAAACCCAAATACTTTCAGCCAATTGATCTTTGACAAAGCCAACAAAAGCATAAAGTGAAGAAAGGACACCCTATTTAACAAATATTGATGGGATAATTGGCAAGCCACGTGTAAAAGGATAAAACTGGATTTTCATCTCTCACCTTATACAGAAATCAACTCAAGATGGATCAAGGATTTAAATCTAACACCTGAAACCATAAAAATTCTAGAAGATAATATTGTAAAAACCCTTCTAGACATTGGCTGAGGCAAAGACTTCATGACCAAGAACTGAAAAGCAAATGCAATCAAAACAAAGATAAATAGTTGGGACTTAATTAAACTAAAAAGTTTCTGCACAGCAAAAATAATAATAATAATAATAATAATAATAATAATCAGCAGAATTAACAGACAACCCAAAGAGTGGAAGAAAATCATCACAATCTGTACATCCAACAAATAACTAATATGAAGAAGCTACAAATAACTCAAACAAATCAGCAAGAAAAAAATCCCATCAAAAAGTGGGCTAAGGACATGAACGGACAATTCTTATAAGAAGATACACAAATGGCCAACAAGCATATGAAAAAATGCTCAACATCACTAATTATCAGCAAAATGCAAATATCAAAACCACAATGGAATACTACCTTGTTCCTGCAAGAATGGCCATAATCAAAAAATCAAAAAATAATAGATGTTGGTGTGGATATGGTTTCCAGGGATTAGGGTGAGGAGGATGGGGAGTGTTGGTCAAATAGTACAAAGCTTTAGTTCTCTGAGATGAATAATGTCTAGACCTCTACTGTATATTATAGTGCCTATAGTTAAGAATACTGTACTGTATACTTTAAATTTCACAGAGGATAATTCTTGTGTTCTTATTACACATAAAATAATAACAAAAAACTTTTTGAGGTGATGGATATGTTTATGACATTGATTGTGGTGATGATATTATAGATGTAACTTATTTCCAAAGTCACCAAGTTGTATATCTTAAATATGTACATAAATCATACCCGAATAAAGTAACTTAAAAGATAGATAATAGTCATGTCATGATTCCGCAAAGATCTTTATTTTCTACTCTCCTCGATTCTGTAGTAATGGCAAAAAACGCAATTATGTTTGCACCAACCTAATACTTCTCACCCTAATGCTGATCCACACTCTGTAGGAATATAAAAAGCAAAAGTTACTCCCTATATAAGAAGAGGTCCTATTATTAATACAGAAAATTCTCAGTATCTGCTTGATATTGATCAACGTTGAAATTTACATTTTTCACTCTCTATTTCAATTGATACCTCTATTACATTTGCATATCTATTTATTACTACATGAATCCTTGAAGTTTGTGAAAGATGTGTCTTTCAATGTTGTGCCTCTCAAAAACATTATTTGCTATACATCACCTGGTAATATTTTAAGAGCTTGCATTTCTAACAGGTAAAGGCCAACCCTACTGGACCTGGTATACATTTTGAGTTGCAAGACAATATGTACACTCACCACAGCTCTCTGCTGCTGCTACTAGAAAATACCTTTCTCGGTGCTACCTGTGGTAAGTGAACAAATATGTGTGTGTGTGTGTGTGTGCATTTGTGTATGTGTGTAAGCATGCAAGTAAGAGAAAATTATAATTTATTCCAGGTTTGACTTCTAAGATAAGTGCTAGCATAAAATGTCTTGCTTTCATTAATCAATAATTTAGTTATCTATGAATCAACATCTCCCATGGCTGAAGCTGGTTGGGGTGTTACTATTCAGACATGTCTGGCTACACATATACTTTCATTCATTTATTTACTTAATAATAATGATTCTATATTATATGCTAGAAAATACACAGGGCAGCAGCTATAGAGTGGAGCTTGAGACACCATCCCTCCATTTAAAGATCTCACACCTCAATGGAAGAGATGGACTTGCTAAGAAAAATAGTCATATTGAGTTAAATACAATGTACTATATTAGCACAGAGGAAAAGGTAAAAATTGCCTTTGTGGGATTCAGGAAGATTTCACAGAAGATGCGGCATTATTCAGAGACTTGAGGAAGAACACTCAGACAACAGAACATGAAGGATGAGCACTCCTTGCCGAGGCAGTAACACTTGCACAAGCGAAGAAGCATTAAAATGCATGGCATACTCTGAACCACAGGTAGTTCAAGATGATTGTAGCGGAGTGGCAAAAAATAACTAGGCAAAGCATCAAATCATGAAAGGCCTTTATTCCAAGAAAGATGAATTTTTCTCTTATAAGCAATGTGGAAATATTGAACGGTAGAGTATTAGAAAATAAGTTCATTAGCAGTATAAAGTGCCAAGTAACAAAAACACAATTTTTAAGGCATCAAATTAACACAAGAGGGAAGCAATAAATTCCAAACTGAGGTAATATCGACGATAGGGGAAGATATTCTAGAGGTAGAAATGACTGAACTTTGTGGCAAATTGGACATTGGACTTGAGACCAAGGAAAGATACGTTTTTCAAATTTCAAGCCTGATTAATAAGGTGGGGGATATAATGGCATTTGCTAAAGTTTTGCATATATACATATGGGAACTATTTTGGAAGTAGTCATAATGAATTCAGTTTCTATCTTGTTGAGTTTGAGAGTTTTGTAGGAAAAACAGACAACTGGGCATCAGTTGGTTGAGAATATGCAGCTTAAATAAAATACATATGAAGTATGGAAGTTGGATCTTTTTCTTGGCCTGAACTACCTCATATCTTCTCTTTGTAATTCAAAAATGTTGCTTTGGTGAATGTCACTGTAAGTATATCTACGATGTCAATGCTCATAAATGTTCTAATTTGCTTTGGAATTTGAAGAGCCCAAAGACCAGAAGATGATAATAGTTCTTTTCAGGATACTATACAAAAGCAAGGGTGATTTGCTGTTTTAGTGCAGTACACTAATAATTTAAACTATAAGCGTTTTCTGATGGCTTGGATGTATGAAGATATTTTGAATGCTACTAAGAATTAACTACTTTTTTGTGATAAGACAACAGAATTAGGTCTGACATTTTTAAAAAGACACTGTGAAGTATATTGCTCTGATATTTAAGAGCAGATATTTCAGATCAGAGATTTACATCAGGTTGTGATATCAGAAAGTTTTTGGAGAATATTAACACATGCCATAACTTGATCATATATAAATAGAGAGAATAAGCATGATTTGATCCCAGCTGATAAATGATCAGGTAGAATGGAAGCTCCTATCAAGTTTCCTACCTGACTTTCTTCTGGCATTCAAAAAGGAAGTTGGTTTCTCAGACGGTAAATAATTGGTTTATATGGATATACTATATACACTACTTATAAAACGGCTTCGGATAAACTGTGACTCTTAAGGTGATTACATTTAAAACTGAAAGAAAATTGAAAATGAGAACAGCTGCAGGTAAGATTGGATATTTTGGGACAAAACAAGTATTCATGCTACTAGTGAGCTGGTATCTCATCTGCAGTCATTACATAAAGCAAAGAGCTATTATAGCTTGTGATTATTTTTATTTACATACACATCAAAATGATGAGATGAGGTTTACATTTGCTCTACTTCTTTGTTTCCATCTGACTATCATTTACTTTCAGGATTAAATAAGAAATTTATTGAGCTGTACCATCAAAAACTTGTTAGTAATTGCTATATAATTACATACATTTTTATATATTTATATATTTATACATAGCTTACCTAAATCTGCAACCAAAGCTTGTAGTAACTTTGTATAACTCTGCACCATTAATTTCTTCAGAGTGACATTCTGATGTGAGCTGAACAGATGGAATTGCAGGATTGTTCTAGCAAATTTATCATAAAAAATGCATCCGACACCTGTGTAATTTGCCTAATCATTTTCCTAATAAGCTCCCACCATTAATTATGCACGATTTCCACAATGCAATCAAGATAAAAGTAAATCTGATGACTTAATACCCTTCAAAATAATTGGTTCACCCAACACAAGGCCTCCTTTGCTTTCCATAGCCATTTTAGTTAATTAGAGAAAGGGTGCACCCTGTTGGAGTCAGCAGAACCGAGGCTGATCGCTTGGTGGGAGGTAGACCTGCTGGTGTTTGGGCAGGAGTCAAGGATATTAACTCGTGAAAGAATAGAAGATAATTTTGCCCCTTCCTCTTATTTTCTTCCCTTCACATTCCCCCTTTCAACTTCCTTGCTTCCCCCCACCCACCCCAGTAGCAAACAGATGCGATTAGTGTTCTTCAGCCATCAGAAAACTGACTGCAGGACTCTGCGGGTCTAATGAGAATCAACTTTTCCGAGGCTGCTGTCTTGCAGTGCAGTCCACCTGTCACATCATTAGGTGCAGCATGTGCCTTGAATTCACTTTGCTAAATGAGATTTACAGGCCCCACTGAAACCCATCCTGCAGCATCCCTGCTTCAATTAGCTAAAGATTAATTGTCTGAGAAAGGGAATGAAAGTTTTACTTCAACTGACCTGAAAAAAAAAGGTAAAAAAAAAAAGTATGGTTCAGGTATTCCACATAGGCCCGAGGCAGTGTGGAAAAACGTGATAATTTAAATGTGCTGCAAATTTCCTACACCTCGCCTGGATGAATGAAATTAACTAGCACTAAAAGCTGTCAAATTAAAGGTTGACTTCCAGATATTAGCACCTTAAATGTCACTGAATATTCTCTTTTTTTCTTCTCTTTCTTTTTTTTTTTTTTTTTTTTTTTGGCAAACATTCACGTCAGCACACCTGCACATGCACACAAACATTTTCTTACTACTATTCCTGCTAACTGCTTGTTCGTGCCCAGCCGGGAGTTACTTGCTATAAATCTTTGATGTAACCATGGCTACAGAACAACTGGCAATTGCAAAATTTCCTCCATGTTAATGTTACACTAATTATATTTGAATGTATTTTAATGGAGAAAAAGATTTGGAGGTGAGAAAAGCTTCTGGAAGAAGGGCAGAATGTGGGATCTCTGCACCCATCTGCCACACATTTCCTTCGCTTGTCAGACACACAGAGATCTTTAGTGGAGGTATGTCCCTAGTAGCTAGAATTCCTTAACTTCTAAATCTTAATACAAATTACAAAACTTAAAAACTTTAATGTTATGGAGAATGGCCTAATGTAAGTAGACAATTGATTTTTAGCATGGTGGGGTATGCAAGGATTTATTAGGATTTGGATAGGAAATAGGAAAACTTCTCTTATTAGCTCAAATTAATTTTTAACTAATTAAATAAGAAAAACATTTAGGATTCCTAATATTCAACATAAGGAATGGCACTGGAAACCACATTTGGCTAGCATGTCAGACACGGTGTAGAGTACATGAGGGAGGAGTGAGTGTACCCCACATTTGGGGGCAGAGGTATCAGGGGCCTTCATTCTTCAGTTCACTTTTCACATATTTCAACTAATCACAGTTTGTTTGCGCCGTTTTAAATTTGTGGTTTATAGCACCTAGTTTTAAGTAATAAAATTTCACAAAATACAAGCATGCCTGGAGAAAATCTTTACCAAGACAACATACAAATGAGGTAATACTAAATATGTATGCAAAAGAGAATAATAAAAAAAAATGCAGAATGCAGAACGAACATGCCTCTATTTTGAATGTGAGTTCCCCATCTTCTACATTAAGAGATTGAAAGCAAAAACCAGAAGAAAAAAATGATGTAATAAAAAAACTTGAATAAATTCTTTTATACATAACAGGGAGTCTATTTGAAATATGCATTTGAATCCAATATCAGTAACAGTCAACCTCACCCTAAGAACATATTTTACTATGAGTTCTTAACCAAAAATACCATGAAGCATTAGGATTTGAAAGTCATCTAAAAATATTTTATTTGTTTTTTAAACTGCATTATGCTTATGTTTTATAATATGGATATTTTATTAGTACAGTTATACATATATACTACTTGCAAATATAAATATGTATATATATGTGTATATATATAGCAGGCATATGCTGAATTTTTAAGTTTAAATTTAAGTCTTTGCCTAAATATGATACATATCCAAGAAGTTCAGAGAATTCTATTCCAAGATTCCACTCCTTATCTATAAAATTAGACAAGGCTGGAAAACTATATGACTACTTTGAGTTATAATTTTCTCTTGGACTTGAGTATTTTCATACTTATGAATCTTTGATAGTCAAAGGTTCTCGCTGACTTAAAGCTAATAGTTAATCAAACAGGAGGGGACAGCTAGGAAATAGTCCTCAGTGCAAAATTCTCCATATTATCATTTCATGTTGATAGCATTATTTGTTATGTTCTTAAAAAAACTAATTGCAAAAGGATGCTATATACTGGGTGTCTTCTTCTTTTTTTTTTTTTTTTTTCTGACAGCGATCTGCATGTTCAGCTAGCCTAGCCATTAGAATTTTGATTTAAAAGAAAAGTATCATATGCTTTGTGTCCCTTTCTCTTCACCTAAGTACCCGAATTTATGTAAAGATATCCAATCTGCATCAAACATCTACTATACTCCAAACTTTCTTTTAACAACGATTACCTCATTCAATCTTTACCACAATCCTATGACTTAAGATTTATTACTTTTCTACTTGATGAGCAAAATTAAATTACAGATATTACGTAACTTTATGAAGGGCACCTTAGTAAATCCAAGGCTAGGATTCAAACCACTTTTCATAGCTTATGCCACACTTTGGTGTGACAAAACTCACACTTATGGGTTATTGTTTAAAATTGATACCCTGCCTGTTTCCATGGGGATTTGAAATAGCGAAGAAGCAGATGAGTTGTATAAATTTGGGTTCAATCCAATGTATGTGGGTGGGATTGGTGTTGGGGGAGGCAAAAGTGTTTATGTGTGATCTACCATATAGATAAACTGACATTTAACTAAATTCTGGGTGGCATCATTTCCATGATTAAGATGTAGTATCTATAGTTATGGAATTTTATGAGTTTTACCACTGCTTATGTTTGGTTCCAGTTTATGTCTTAAAAATACAAGTCAGCATAAGATACAGAGAACCAATATTGCAGGATACAATCAAAAGCAATATGAGTAAAACTATATAATCTGACAAAAAGACACAAAAGAATTCTGAATATTTCACAGGTGTCAATTCTTCTTCATTGAAGGACATATTGAATACAATTCTAATTAAATCCTTAGTAGAGATTACCTTGGCAAAGTAATTCTAGAGCACATCTGAAAAATCAACTTAAGGGGGCTATTAGAATCCTGGAAAAAAGTACAAATAAAAGTCATTGCCTACAAGATGGTAGATCATATAAAACTCTAGTGATAATAAGAAGAGACTATTAATAAAGAACTGACATAAAGATTAAAAGAACAAAATAGTCAGCCCAGAGGCAGAAAACGACATATATAAAAGTGTACAAATATAAACGATATCATCAAAATCTGTTAGGGAATATAAATATGTCAATACATGATGATGCAACAAATAGTGAATTAATTGCAATAATTACACATTTGTACTAAACAGATTTTATATTTGAATAATTAAATATATTAGATATAAATAAAAGTAGAATAGATTTTGTCCTAGAGAAAAAATTTTAAGTACCGAAATAACATAAGAAATAACATAGAAAAAAATTAGCTAAATTTTCTGTATATCACCAAATGTAGTAAACAAAAGTAAAATCCACAATTGTGCTAGAATTTAAAAAATTTAATCTGTATGATAGAGAAATACTACTGTCATAACTAAAATTGAAAACAAGTAACTGTGAAAGAAAAACTGTTGGGAAAGGATTGAAACGGCAATTTAAAAAAGAACAATTTAAAAAACAGTAAGGGTATAAAAACCATGTTAAACATAACTAAAATATTGAGACACGATTTTTCACTTTCAAAACTATGATTTATGAAAAATATTTATGCCAAAAAACTATCAAGGGCATATAAAATAGATACTTTAAACAATGATCCCAGAGGTAAAACGTATACATTTCAAAAACATTTGGCAACAAAAACCGAGATTTTTTAAAACGCTCATACTCTTTTAATATAGCAAATGGTTTTGCTTCAATCATACTACCCTGATAAACTAACCAGTGCCTCACTACAATATGCAAAAAGAGGAAATAATCTAAGTGTCCTGCAAAAAGAGGAATTGTTAAAAAGTATCCCTTTGAAAATGCAATGTTGAAGGATGTATAGTTCAGAAGGGAATGCTCAGAATTCTTATTCTAAGGAACTACATAACTTCTAAAATAAACTGCAAGGAAGTCTGCAAATGTATGACATAGGCAAAAATATTTTAACATCATAATATAGGGTTAAAGGCTAAGGTTTGTAAATATTCTAAGTTTGAAATCTTGTCTTACCACTTTAATTATGTGTCTTTGAATATTTACTTACTCCATTTGTATCCCAGTTTTCTCATCTAAAAGGTGATGATAATAACCTGTACCTTATAGTTTTATGGAATATAAAATAGAATAACTATGTGAATGATACGCTTAGCACAGGACTTGGCACTAAGCAAGTGCACAATAAACGTTATTAGTTATTATTGTCCCTAGATGGTAGTATGGCATTGTGAATATTTTTCTGCCTTTTAAATGTATATAAGATATTTTTATAACAAAATTTTGACTAGTTCTTTTTTTAAGTTCAACAGAAGAAAATATGTATCTTCTTAAAAGTCAAGGTAGCAGCATAACCCACAAACAATGTGTATAGGTAAAAATTCTCTCTTTTGTGAGCCCCTTTTCTATTAACTACAAGTCTATTATATATAATTACTTAATTTATTCATTCCACAAAAAAATTGTTTATTATACTGAATGCCAGGTAACTAAGTTCGGTGAACATATTAGTGAACAAAACGTATCCCTGTCTTTATGGGGTTTAAAGTCTGTTGGAGAAGACAATAAATAAGTGTAAAATAGGTTGTTATTTTGAATGTAATAGTCTGAGAAAACTTACCTGAAGAGATGACTTTTAAAACTGAAATCTGGAGCTCCAGTCTCCAACTCCCACCGCGAGCGACACAGAAGACCGGTGATTTCTGCATTTTCAACTGAGGTACTGGGTTCATCTCACTGGGGAGTGCCAGACGATCGGTGCTGGTCAGCTGCTGCAGCCCGACCAGCGAGAGCTGAAGCAGGGCGAGGCATCGCCTCACCTGGGAAGCACAAGGGGGAAGGGAATCCCTTTTCCTAGCCAGGGGAACTGAGACACACAACACCTGGAAAATCGGGTAACTCCCACCCCAATACTGCGCTTTAAGCAAACAGGCACACCAGGAGATCATATCCCACACCTGGCCGGGAGGGTCCCACACCCACGGAGCCTCCCTCATTGCTAGCACAGCAGTCTGTGATCTACCGGCAAGGCAGCAGCGAGGCTGGGGGAGGGGCGCCCGCCATTGCTGAGGCTTAAGTAGGTAAACAAAGCTGCTGGGAAGCTCGAACTGGGTGGAGCTCACAGCAGCTCAAGGAAACCTGCCTGTCTCTGTAGACTCCACCTCTGGGGACAGGGCAATAACAAACACAGCCAAAACCTCTGCAGACCCAAACGACTCTGTCTGACAGCTTTGAAGAGAGCAGTGGATCTCCCAACACGGAGGTTGAGATCAGAGAAGGGACAGACTCCCTGCTCAAGTGGGTCCCTGACCCCTGAGTAGCCTAACTGGGAGACATCCCCCACTAGGGGCAGTCTGACACCCCACACCTCACAGGGTGGAGTACACCCCTGAGAGGAAGCTTCCAAAGCAAGAATCAGACAGGTACACTCGCTGTTCAGAAATATTCTATCTTCTGCAGCCTCTGCTGCTGATACCCAGGCAAACAGGGTCTGGAGTGGACCTCAAGCAATCTCCAACAGACCTACAGCTGAGGGTCCTGACTGTTAGAAGGAAAACTATCAAACAGGAAGGACACCTACACCAAAACCCCATCAGTACATCACCATCATCAAAGACCAGAGGCAGATAAAACCACAAAGATGGGGAAAAAGCAGGGCAGAAAAGCTGGAAATTCAAAAAATAAGAGCGCATCTCCCCCGGCAAAGGAGCGCAGCTCATCGCCAGCAAGGGATCAAAGCTGGACGGAGAATGACTTTGACGAGATGAGAGAAGAAGGCTTCAGTCCATCAAATTTCTCAGAGCTAAAGGAGGAATTACGTACCCAGTGCAAAGAAACTAAAAATCTTGAAAAAAAAGTGGAAGAATTGATGGCTAGAGTAATTAATGCAGAGAAGGTCATAAACAAAATGAAAGAGATGAAAACCATGACACAAGAAATACGTGACAAATGCACAAGCTTCAGTAACCGACTCGATCAACTGGAAGAAAGAGTATCTGCGATTGAGGATCAAATGAATAAAATGAAGCGAGAAGAGAAACCAAAAGAAAAAAGAAGAAAAAGAAATGAACAAAGCCTGCAAGAAGTATGGGATTATGTAAAAAGACCAAATCTACGTCTGATTGGGGTGCCTGAAAGCCAGGGGGAAAATGGAACCAAGTTGGAAAACACTCTTCAGGATATCATCCAGGAGAACTTCCCCAACCTAGTAGGGCAGGCCAACATTCAAATCCAGGAAATACAGAGAATGCCACAAAGATACTCCTCGAGAAGAGCAACTCCAAGACACATAATTGCCAGATTCACCAAAGTTGAAATGAAGGAAAAAATCTTAAGGGCAGCCAGAGAGAAAGGTCGGGTTACCCACAAAGGGAAGCCCATCAGACTAACAGCAGATCTCTCGGCAGAAACTCTCCAAGCCAGAAGAGAGTGGGGGCCAATATTCAACATTCTTAAAGAAAAGAATTTTAAACCCAGAATTTCATATCCAGCCAAACTAAGTTTCATAAGTGAAGGAGAAATAAAATCCTTTACAGATAAGCAAATGCTTAGAGATTTTGTCACCACTAGGCCTGCCTTACAAGAGACCCTGAAGGAAGCACTAAACATGGAAAGGAGCAACTGGTCATAGCCATTGCAAAAACATGCCAAAATGTAAAGACCATCGAGGCTAGGAAGAAACTGCATCAACTAACGAGCAAAATAACCAGTTAATATCATAATGGCAGGATCAAGTTCACACATAACAATATTAACCTTAAATGTAAATGGACTAAATGCTCCAATTAAAAGACACAGACTGGCAAACTGGATAAAGAGTCAAGACCCATCAGTCTGCTGTATTCAGGAGATCCATCTCACATGCAGAGACATACATAGGCTCAAAATAAAGGGATGGAGGAAGATTTACCAAGCAAATGGAGAACAAAAAAAAGCGGGGGTTGCAATACTAGTCTCTGATAAAACAGACTTTAAACCATCAAAGATCAAAAGAGACAAAGAAGGCCATTACATAATGGTAAAGGGATCAATTCAACAGGAAGAGCTAACTATCCTAAATATATATGCACCCAATACAGGAGCACCCAGCTTCATAAAGCAAGTCCTTAGAATCTTACAAAGAGACTTAGACTCCCATACAATAATAATGGGAGACTTCAACACTCCACTGTCAACATTAGACAGATCAACGAGACAGAAAGTTAACAAGGATATCCAGGAATTGAACTCATCTCTCCAGCAAGCAGACCTAATAGACATCTATAGAACTCTCCACCCCAAATCAACAGAATATACATTCTTCTCAGCACCACATTGTACTTACTCCAAAATCGACCACGTAATTGGAAGTAAAGCACTCCTCAGCAAATGTGCAAGAACAGAAATTATAACAAACTGTCTCTCAGACCACAGTGCAATCAAACTAGAACTCAGGACTAAGAAACTCAATCAAAACCGCTCAACTACATGGAAACTGAACAACCTGCTCCTGAATGACTACTGGGTACATAACGAAATGAAGGCAGAAATAAAGATGTTCTTTGAAACCAATGAGAACAAAGATACAATATACCAGAATCTCTGGGACACATTTAAAGCAGTGTGTAGAGGGAAATTCATAGCACTAAATGCCCACAAGAGAAAGCAAGAAAGATCTAAAATTGACACTCTAACATCGCAATTAAAAGAACTAGAGAAGCAAGAGCAAACACATTCAAAAGCTAGCAGAAGGCTAGAAATAACTAAGATCAGAGCAGAACTGAAGGAGACAGAGACACAAAAAACTCTCCAAAAAATCAATGAATCCAGGAGTTGGTTTTTTGAAAAGATCAACAAAATTGACAGACGACTAGCAAGACTAATAAAGAAGAAAAGAGAGAAGAATCAAATCGACGCAATTAAAAATGATAAAGGGGATATCACCACCGACCACACAGAAATACAAACTACCATCAGAGAATACTATAAACACCTCTACGCAAATAAACTGGAAAATCTAGAAGAAATGGATAATTTCGTGGACACTTACACTCTTCCAAGACTAAACCAGGAAGAAGTTGAATCCCTGAATAGACCAATAGCAGGCTCTGAAATTGAGGCAATAATTAATAGCCTACCAACCAAAAAAAGTCCAGGACCAGATAGATTCACAGCTGAATTCTACCAGAGGTACAAGGAGGAGTTGGTACCATTCCTTCTGAAACTATTCCAATCAATAGAAAAAGAGGGAATCCTCCCTAACTCATTTTATGAGGCCAACATCATCCTGATACCAAAGCCTGGCAGAGACACAACTAAAAAAGAGAATTTTAGACCAATATCCCTGATGAACATCGATGCAAAAATCCTCAATAAAATACTGGCAAACCGGATTCAGCAACACATCAAAAAGCTTATCCACCATGATCAAGTGGGCTTCATCCCTGGGATGCAAGGCTGGTTCAACATTCGCAAATCAATAAACATAATCCAGCATATAAACAGAACCAAAGACAAGAACCACATGATTATCTCAATAGATGCAGAAAAGGTTTTTGACAAAATTCAACCGCCCTTCATGCTAAAAACGCTCAATAAATTCGGTATTGATGGAACGTACCTCAAAATAATAAGAGCTATTTATGACAAACCCACAGCCAATATCATACTGAATGGGCAAAAACTGGAAAAATTCCCTTTGAAAACTGGCACAAGACAGGGATGCCCTCTCTCACCACTCCTATTCAACATAGTGCTGGAAGTTCTGGCTAGGGCAATTAGGCAAGAGAAAGAAATCAAGGGTATTCAGTTAGGAAAAGAAGAAGTCAAACTGTCCCTGTTTGCAGATGACATGATTGTATATTTAGAAAACCCCATTGTCTCAGCCCAAAATCTCCTTAAGCTGATAAGCAACTTCAGCAAAGTCTCAGGATACAAAATTAATGTGCAAAAATCACAAGCATTCTTATACACCAGTAACAGACAAACAGAGAGCCAAATCAGGAATGAACTTCCATTCACAATTGCTTCAAAGAGAATCAAATACCTAGGAATCCAACTTACAAGGGATGTCAAGGACCTCTTCAAGGAGAACTACAAACCTCTGCTCAGTGAAATAAAAGAGGACACAAACAAATGGAAGAACATACCATGCTCATGGATAGGAAGAATCAATATTGTGAAAATGGCCATACTGCCCAAGGTAATTTATAGATTCAATGCCATCCCCATCAAGCTACCAATGAGTTTCTTCACAGAATTGGAAAAAACTGCTTTCAAGTTCATATGGAACCAAAAAAGAGCCCGCATCTCCAAGACAATCCTAAGTCAAAAGAACAAAGCTGGAGGCATCACGCTACCTGACTTCAAACTATACTACAAGGCTACAGTAACCAAAACAGCATGGTACTGGTACCAAAACAGAGATACAGACCAATGGAACAGAACAGAGTCCTCAGAAATAATACCACACATCTACAGCCATCTGATCTTTGACAAACCTGAGAGAAACAAGAAATGGGGAAAGGATTCCCTATTTAATAAATGGTGCTGGGAAAATTGGCTAGCCATAAGTAGAAAGCTGAAACTGGATCCTTTCCTTACTCCTTATACGAAAATTAATTCAAGATGGATTAGAGACTTAAATGTTAGACCTAATACCATAAAAATCCTAGAGGAAAACCTAGATAGTACCATTCAGGACATAGGCATGGGCAAAGACTTCATGTCTAAAACACCAAAAGCAACGGCAGCAAAAGCCAAAATTGACAAATGGGATCTCATTAAACTAAAGAGCTTCTGCCCAGCAAAAGAAACTACCATCAGAGTGAACAGGCAACCTACAGAATGGGAGAAAATTTTTGCAATCTACTCATCTGACAAAGGGCTAATATCCAGAACCTACAAAGAACTCAAACAAATTTACAAGAAAAAAACAAACAACTCCATCAAAAAGTGGGCAAAGGATATGAAGAGACATTTCTCAAAAGAAGACATTCATACAGCCAACAGACACATGAAAAAATGCTCATCATCAATGGTTATCAGAGAAATGCAAATCAAAACCACAATGAGATACCATCTCACACCAGTTAGAATGGCGATCATTAAAAAGTCAGGAAACAACAGGTGCTGGAGAGGATGTGGAGAAATAGGAACACTTTGACACTGTTGGTGGGATTGTAAACTAGTTCAACCATTATGGAAAACAGTATGGCGATTCCTCAAGGATCTAGAACTAGATGTACCATATGACCCAGCCATCCCATTACTGGGTATATACCCAAAGGATTATAAATTATGCTGCTATAAAGACACATGCACTCGTATGTTTATTGCAGCACTATTCACAATAGCAAAGACTTGGAATCAACCCAAATGTCCATCAGTGACAGATTGGATTAAGAAAATGTGGCACGTATACACCATGGAATACTATGCAGCCATCAAAAAGGATGAGTTTGTGTCCTTTGTAGGGACATGGATGCAGCTGGAAATCATCATTCTTAGCAATCTATCACAAGAACAGAAAACCAAACACCGCATGTTCTCACTCATAGGTGGGAACTGAACAATGAGATCACTTGGACTCAGGAAGGGGAACATCACACACAGGGGCCTGTCATGGGGAGGGGGGAGGGGGGAGGGATTGCATTGGGAGTTATACCTGATGTAAATGACAAGTTGATGGGTGCAGCACACCAACATGGCACAAGTATACATATGTAACAAACCTGCACGTTATGCACATGTACCCTACAACTTAAAGTATAATAATAATAAATAAATTTAAAAAAAAATAAATAAATAAAGATACAGAAAATTTCCATCAAAAAAAAAAAAAAACAAAAACAACAACAACAAAAAAACTGAAATCTGATCAGGCATTCTGTTAACACTGAACTTGTCAAATCAAGAAAATAAGAAATGTCCAACAGTTCAAAGGTCATAATTCTATAAAAAATATATTCAAAGCAGATATAATGGCATATTCAAAGTATACTGTGAAAATTAAAAGATAACATAAAGATAGTATATTTCTGAGTACATCTGTAGCTTTTCTATCCTCAGATTCAACCAACCACAAATTGAAAGTATTTAAAGAAAATTAAAAATAAGTCAATTTTAAAAGTACACACAAAAAGTACAGAATAGTAACTATTTATAGCACATTTACATTGTATTTGGTATTATAAATACTCAAGAGATGATTTAAAGTGTAAGGGAGGATATGCATAGGTTATATGGAAATAGTACTTCATTTCCTCTACTGGACTTGAGCATCCGCTAATTTTGGTGTCCACAGGTGTCCTGCAAGCAATTCTCCATAAATAGATATCAAGGAATAACTGAATGCAGATAAGAAATATTTTAGTTGATTTAAATTTAACTTAAATATAGTTCTGATATATTAATGCAATCAACCTTCTAAATTTTACTTCTCTGTTCGTGTAATTTTAGGTAGATTAACATATCACACACGTAACAATAGCAATAGCAACAATAATAAATAATATTTATTGAGCACTTAATATGCTAAGCAATACTGGGACAAGAGGTTATCCCAGTATTATCCCTACTTTACAGAAGAAGAAATCAACTTACATTTTCTTTTTCCAAAACCACCAGTTTATTTGTGATGAAATTGTGATTCAAGCCAGGTCTGTCTGATATCAAAATCAGTGTGCATAATCTATAGGCTTTACTGCTTTGGTTTGGATATCCGAATGCATTTGAGAGATTTCTATTTTAACTAAATTTCCCCTAATTATTTTTTAATTAAAAAATTCACACATTAAATCAGTCATTTGAAAAGAAACTTAGTAAATTTGGCTGCAATACAATAATTAACTGGTCCATTGGTTTTAAATATGCATAAGGGTTTTGAAATAATTCAACTGTTAGCTCATTCGATCTAAATACAGCTTCTAAGAATTTCTTGAGATTCTGTTTTTTTTGAAGGGAGAGAAAGTTGAGAATTTACATGTATTACATTAATACTTATATATTTTGGTGTGTCTACCAGGTCTTGGGTATTTTATAGATATTAAATACATTATATAATAGAGGACAAATAAGCCAATTAAATATGTATTAAATGTGTAGGTATCTCTGAATAACTATAATTATGTTATAATGACAATGAATAAAGAATGACTTATATCAACTAAATTCTCACTGTGTGTCAGCAGCTATAGTTTCCATGACTGGCATGCATTTGCTCACTTACTCATAACTCTGTGAAGTAAGTAGTATATACCAATGTGCAAAATGAAATGTTAAACAAAATAAAATGCCCAACTCCTCTTACCTGCTTGGCCCAGAATCAGACTTTTTTTTTTTTTTTTTTTTTTTGAGATGGAGTCTCCCTCTGTCGCCCAGGCTGGAGTGCAGTGGCGTGATCTCGGCTCACTGCAAGCTCCGCCTCCCGGGTTCCCGCCATTCTCCTGCCTCAGCCTCCTGAGTAGCTGGGACTACAGGCACCCACCACCTCGCCCGGCTAGTTTTTATATTTTTAGTAGAGACGGGGTTTCACTGTGTTCGCCAGGGTGGTCTCAATTAGAATCAGATTTTTTAACTCATATCTGCCTAGTAATACTAAAACTTCCAGAATGAAATTCACTTCTGGAAATACAGCATCCTTATACAAACCAATTTAACTACTTATGTTATACTTACTTCTCTAGTACAAAGGTTTTCGTCCAGAATGTCATGGGCAGCTCTGCTAATTGAAAGGAGGAAAATAACTCCTAGTACACTAGAAATTATACAGATCCCTTAATGATCTGATTTGACTTTGGGCTAAGGGTCAAAATATGAGTACGTATATGGAAGTGTGGAATGTCTGAGTTGTTCCATTTAGTCATACATCTTTTACAGTAATTAATGTATAACATAACCAACTTTGGTATTTTAAATAAGCATCTGTCACAAATGTTAGAAACCACTTACTGTTTTGTTATAAATTGCGTTACAGAAGGCTCAGTATCATGATAATATTCTGCAGGAATATTGTGAGTCTTGTTTGTAGATTTTTTTTTTCTCATTTTGGAAAGCGGTTCCGATAATGTTATTTTCCTTTCATTGAGGTGTATAACTTTACGCCCTCTCCACCTCTCCAGTTCTAACTCTGGTCTCTGCAATAGATATAAATGTATCTGGTAAACAGATACGTGATGTGCCACTTACAGGGTTTTAGGTCCTATTAATATGTTTTTTTCCAAAAAGTACCATTGATGTCTTCTCTCATGTGCCTGACCTTGCTGTCAGTCAGTTTTACCAAATGGCTAAATCTACAAATGGAGATAGAGATGGATCGAAAAGCCATCAAAATGGGAGCATGGGAAGGTAAGGAAACAAAGTACAATGTTGCCTTGATACCTGGGCATACATCCAGCACTTTGAATTACCAGATGCCACCACCTCCTAGCACTAAAAACACTAAACATAAACAACAACAGTAACATCAATTGGTATAATGACACATGTATAAAAAATTCTCATGTATTTACCAAAAATAATTTATTCTCCATATGTATACTGCATGTAAAAACAACAACAACAACAACAACAAAAACAGATTCCGTGTAGAGTACTACTACTTTCTGGAATACTCTAATAGAATTTCACATTGAATAAAAGTGTATTCAAATGCTATGCACCGCACAGTATCATTTAGCAAGTTGTCAAAAGTGAAACTTAAGGGGTGGAGAGCTGAGAGATATTTGAGATACCACACATTTATAATAAAGGAATGAGAAACATATTACTTTCTGTGGTATTGAATTTTTTCTCTTGTTGCTTTCTTATCAGGAACATTTCATACACACACACACACACACACACACACACACACACACACACACATCCTACCTGTTCACTGGTGACTGTGGGATGGGAATACAATTGCAAGTTTCCTCACAGCGGTGAGCTCTCAATCCCAGCTGTGCCTTCAGCGGCATGAGCCAGCATGATTATGCTAAAACACCCCTGGACTCCTTCCTCTTTTGTTTCATTCCACCCTGGGTCTTAAAGCTTAGACATTTGACATGCTTGGGCAGTTTTCTCTCTAATTTCACCCAAGCTGAGTGTGTAGTGAGTTTAATGTGTAGGTGAAGCCTGTAGGTGCAAGTAGCTTCTTCAGTACTTTCCCCCTTTAGCTATCTGAACACTGGATGCATTCCAGGTTGGAGGAAATCTCTTATGGTAGAAAGTTAAACCATATCACAAGAGAGAGAGTATTACCAGACCAAACTGATTTAGATCAATATCTATCCAGGCACAGGTTGACTCTGAAACTGTGAATGTAATGCTTCTGGCTTCAACAACATAAAAGATGAAGCTTCTTAGGAAGTAAAATATTCCTCATTATGTAGTAACACTAAGTTTAGTTCCTTTTAAAATCATGTGATGAGACTGGTTGATATTCAGAGTGGCTTGCTCGTATCTTAATTTCCCATTATCTAATATTGAAGAATAGACATATGTATAATGTAGATATATATATTATACAGATAATATATAATATACATAATATATAATGTGTATGTATAGCGAGACATATATATAAGGTGTATATACACATATGTAAAATTATACACATAGCTTAAAATTTTTGTATAACAACTACCCTGTTCGCAGACTAAAATATGGAGCATCAGTTTCCAATTTTTTCACCCTGGTGCCCTGTAACTCTTTGCTACTTAGTGAAAATATCTGGAATTACATACATTGTTACTGAAGTAGCAGGTGGTTGAAACATTCTGAATGTGTCTAGCTCATTAAAAGGCATTGAAGAATACATATAAACAGCATCATACACATATCTTATACTCACATATATGTCTGCTCTGTTCTGAAAAAGAGTACATTGATTTTACCCTTCCTTATTTCTTGGTCATCTCAATTCCTTTGTGGAGTTATTCAACATTGAAAAAAATATCTACGTGTTATGAGAGAGAGAATTTTGAGGGGATAGAATTTCAAAGCCTACAATGAAACATTTTGGACGTGGGGAGATGCTGATGGCAATCCACAGTTTTAGATTCTGTGATGTGTGTGTGCCATGTCTATGTGTGTGTAAAACTGCTCAAGTAACCTGAAATAAATGTATCCTGAAAGAAAACTTGTCAGCACTTTCTTTGTGCAACAGTTCTCTATTTATTGCCAGCTGCACATACAAAGAATGACAATGACATGTATAAATAATTCTCATGTATTTACCTGGAAAATACCTTCACTTCCACCCCTTTCTCTTTCTCCACCCCTTGCATCTTGAGTGCAATTGAAAAGGATAATTAACTTAGTAATAAAATTGAACAACATGTAATTTATTTTAATCTGGCAATGAAAATGTTATTAGAAACTTACTTTGGACTGAGCGCTATGGCTCACACCTGTAATCTCAGCAATTTGGGAGGCCAAGGCGGGCAGATTGCTTGAGCCCAGGAGTTTGAGACCTATGTCGGTGACATGGTGAAACTGTCTTTACGAAAAATACCAAAATAATTACCTGAACATGGCGATGCGTGTCTGTAGTCCCAGCTACTTGGGATCCTGAGGTGGGAGGATTGCTAAGCCCAGGAGGTAGAGGTTGCAGTGAGCTGAATTTGCACCACTACACTGCAGTCTGGGTGATAGAGTGAGACCCTTTCTCAAACAAACTAACTAAAAACAAACAAAAATAAACTCACTTTCAATACCCTATAATGATTGACAACATGCTATGATGTTGTCGCATGTCAGATAAGAATTGTTATGTTTGACCATCAATGAGGAGAATGTTTGGGCCAGGAAGTATCATCATCTGATACTTAAAACTTTTTGTTTTAAAAACTATGATAAAGATTGCCTTAGTTCTTATAAAACTTTTCTCAAGCATCATGAGTAGAAGTTCTGATCTTCCTTTTGGGAACACTAATAGAGTAGTGACTGTCACCTTTACATCACTTACATCCTCTCATTAACCTGTTAAGGACTGTCATTCTGTCAGAGCCTCAGCAGTCAACATTGAGTAGGAAGCCTACATGCAGGCATCTAAAGTGGTGTTTTAACTGGTTATGAGAGATAAATGATTCCCTGTCACAGTGCATTTGAAGTAAACTCTCCTTACCCATCATAGCAGTGAAGAATTCACCAACTAAATGTACAATGATTCTGATTGCAGTAATCTGGACACAGGTAGAACTTAAATGAAGAGTAAAGAGGAATAATATTAAGTTATTTCATAAAGAAGAAAGAAAAGAGCATTAGACAAAGAAAGGAAACCCAGGTCTCAGATTGAGTTCTGCTATTAAGATGTGAGACTTTGAGCAATGACTTTACCTCCTCGACCTTTCATTTTCTCTTTGGTAGATGAGACTGCTGGACTAGAGCAGCAGATCCCAACCTACTTCAAGAAACATCTGTTCTCTAAGCATTAATACATTCTGTAAGAATAAAGATTTACTGGTGAAATATATTTGATGAATAAATGAAATGTGTTCCCTCATGAGCCTGTATCAAAGCACTTTTTAACAACTTTAAGTCTGCAAAGTATTTTGTCATAAAACTTTGCTTAGAGAGAGACATACACATAGCTATTTGTTTAGTTTCCTGGAAAACCTTAGTGGAGAGATTTTGAGTTAAGGTTCTGAGTTGAAAGCAAAGGATTTTGACCATTTCAACTATGAATGTTGTGCAAGAGTTTTGTTTTCATTTATGAAGTAATATGCTAATTATTTAAAAATAATGATTTCGAATAATTTAATTTTAGAATGTTTCAATTTTGCTAACATTGATCTTAAAAATATATTTATTGCCTCTTCTCTTTTAATTTCATAAAGCAGCATCCAATTTCTTATGGCTTTCAAAAATGACTTATGTCTTTATTTACAATGTGCAAAATATAAGATAAAGAAGAATCAAGACTAAAATAAAGGTATTTAAGTTCATGATGAACTAAAAGTATGAATATGTTTAATCCAGAGCAAGAATTCTTGCTATGAAATCAATGCAAGGATTAATGAGTAAGTATTAAAGGTTTCATATACTGAATAAAACAGAAAAAAATTTGGTATGTGATTATGTACATTTTCTCAGAGAAAGGGCCAAGAGATGTCATTAGATAGTCAAACGGCCTTCAATTAAAAAACAATCCAGTAAAACCAGTAATCAAAGGGCATTCTAGAAATATACAAACATCTCTCCAAATTTTATGAAAAGTTACACTCACAAAAATTATAATTTTATTAATTGAAGTAAGAGGCTAAAGAAAAAGACAAAAAGCCACTTTGTGGATATTTGATGTCATTAATAACAATCCTCTCTGTGGAACTCTCTTTCTGTCTCTGTCTCTCTCTCCTCCCTGCCCTCAACAACAACAAAAAATATCTCTTAATAGCTTTGTTCACTGTTCCTTTCACTAACACAAGGAATTCACACCAGTTGATTGTATCATGAGAAGCAGCCACAACCCTTGAATGCAGCTATCTAATATTATCACTGTTGAAAAAATATTTCTTTTAGATCTACTTTTGTTTTCTGTACCATGGGTTAGCAAAACTTTTCTTTAAAGAGACAGATAATAAATATTTTAGGTATTGCAGGCCATGTCTCTGCTGTAACTACATCGAATCTTTCCTCGTAGCACAAAAGTAGCCATACACAATACATAAATGGATGAGGATAGATGTCTTCCCAGATAACTTTATGTATGAAAACAAGTTTGAGTTCATATATGCATAGTTTGCAACCCCCGCTGTAGATCATATAAGAAGATTTCCACTGAGTATAATTGTGAAATATTTAATTATCAATATATTAATCAGTACATTTACAAGCTATGGTTTTCTTTTTCCCCAGTAGCCAATACTCAGACAACTCTGTCATTATCTCTCATCTTTGCCATGCTGGTAGGTTTTCTTTTTTAAAATCTGCATAGGTTTTATTCTTAATTCGATCTGAAGTTTAAAACAAAATATTAAGTTCTAACTTCTTTGCTACGTTTTTCTATTTATACTTGTACTTCTCAGTAGTCTTAGTTTCATTGTGGATTTTCTCCAAGATCCTTTTCTAATTCATAGGTGTTATATTATTTCTTTTCTACTTGTTAATAATTTTCATTTTTATAATAAGATTTTAAATATCCTACAAAAAGTTGATTATCTCTTTTCCTTTATGATATTACTTTCTAACTCCTTAAATTGATTCTGTGTGGAAGAATATCAGCTGTCTTCAATCAGGTTTTTACGTTTTAACTCCTTTGTTTCCTTTCAGGTGAAATATGTGCTGGTATAAATATGACAACTTATTCTCGGTTATAATTTTATGACTTGAAATAAGACACAAAAACTAAATTTTATTTTGTGTTTTTAGAAACACCTTTAATGACAAAAGATCTTGGAAGTTCAGCAATTGTAGTTTTTACAGCTTTAAATCTATCTTACTTAAATCCTTTTGGCCTCCAAGTATATAAAATCAACTGAGCCTTTTGCTTTGTCATAGCAAATATCCACAGTATAAATCAATGTGCTTCATGATATGTGAAAGTTACAGCTTCTGAGATATCAGAGAATCATGCAGCAAAATAAACTCTTTAATTCTGCTGTCATTAAAATATTTAAAATGTTCATTATTTCAGACCTCAACAAATTGGATATTAAGTCAATTGCCACAAATGACTATAGAAATTATTTTGTTTTCCGACTAACTGTATTGATAGATTAAAGAGGAAATTAAATATTTAAATTGATATCTTACTCAAGGCTAATATTTCCAGTTGTCATATTTTTCTTTTTATTTGTAAACTTCATCAAAGAATAGTTGATATTAAATGAAACACATCAATTTTAAGAGTACATTTTGATATCTTTATATGTCTGTCTGTAATCATCATCCCAGTTAAGATATAGTACATTTCATCATGCTAAAATATTTCCTCCTGCTCCTTTAGAGTAAATTATAATTTTCATACCTGACACAGCCAACTACTGACCTATTTTTTTCTATTCTAGAATGTCATTTCAATGAAAATATACATCATGCATTTAATTGTGCCTGAATGTTTTTATTAAAATCTTATAAAAATTGTGCCTGAATGTTTTTATTAAAAATATATATCTGAGCCTCATCCAAGTTGTTGGATGTGTCAGTAGATTGTTCCTTTTCATTCCCAAATGTGTTTTTGTATGTAAAGTATTTTCTGTGAATAGAATATAATTTGATCTTGTTTTTTTAGGCAGTCTGACAATTGCTCTCTTTTGATTTGTATGTTTAGTCCATTTATATTTAATGTAATTATTGATATTGTATTGCAGTCTACATCTTAGTATTTCTTTTCTGCTTGCCCCATCTATTTTGTTCCTGTTTTTCATCTTCCCTTTTTCCTTTAGGATTACTTGAATACCTCTAGTATCCCTTTATTCCTTTTTATCTTCTCTGATGTTTTTGTTAAGTGACTTTGTTGTACAATATGTTAGTTGTTCCAGTGTTTATAATATATATTTAGACCTTACTACAATCTACTTTCAAATGATATAATGTCACTTACCTATACAACAGTATATTTCTACACTACTTGTCTTTTGTATCATATAATGTACTTGTATTTCTATTATATAATGTACTCCCACAATGATATATATACCACTCAAAATGCTGCTTTTACAGTGGTATATACTTTTTGATTGGTAAAAAGTACTACTTCTTATCAAAACAGACAAGTGTATTTTAGAAAGTTTGGAAAACATAAAAATTGTTCATATTTGTTTATATAACGGACAAATATGATTCTGACTTGTTTTCATCTGATAACATTTTCCTTTATCCCAAAGAAGTTCAAGTAGTGCAGGTTGGCTACTGCTATATATTTTTAACTTTTTTTCTGTTGTAAATGGCATTATTTTGCCATACCTTTTGAAAAATATATTCACTGTGTACAGAATTCTAGTATGACTAACCAATTTTCAATAGATTAATAATTTTATTTTATTATCTCTGGCTAAATTCTGTCTGATGACTATTCAGTAGTAATTTAATTTTTTTTCCCCTAGATGTAATGTGTCTTTTTCCTTTGACTACTTTTACGATGTTATTTTCTTTGTCAATGGTTTTCTGCAATTTGATTATCATGTATCTTGGTGTAATGCTACTTGGGGTTCATTAAATTTCCTGGATTTCTGGATTAATTTTTAAAAATCAAATTTGAAAATTTTTTCACACATTATTTTGTCAAACATTTACCTAACCCACCATCTTTAGGATACTTGAATTATATATGTGTTAACTTACTTAACTTTGTCCAAAAATCATCAAAACTTTAAATCTTTCCAGTGTTTTATTTTTTGTTCTTATGTTTTAGTTTGGATAATTTCTAATGTCATATTTTCAAATCTACTTATGTCTTACTTGAGAAAAACTAATTTCTCGTTAAGTTCATCCGTGTCAGATATATAATCAGGTGTATAAGTTCCATTCAGCTCCTCAACTTTCTACAGTTCTCATTATCACATTATGCTTTTTTAAGTACTTGGACATATTTATTTAGATCTTTGAAAGTTTTTACGTGCTAATTCAATTATCCTTGTCATTTTTTATTCTGTTTCTATTGACTAATTTTATTCTGATCCTGTGTCACATTTTTGAGTATTTGGCCTATTTAGTAATTATTGATTGGCTGCTGGACAGTTTGAACATCATTGGGTGTATGAATACTGTTGCCTATCTTTAGTGTTTGGTTTTGTTCTGCAAACCATTAAATTACTTGCCAATCACCTTAATCTTTTTCAAGCTTGTTTTCACACTTTGTTAGTGCCCATTCAGTGTAGTCTTTTATCTCCTCTTAGTTTAGTCCTTATTCTAAGGTATGGCATTTCTGAAGCATCCACTGAATTTCCTGGATGTTGGATGAGATGTCTTTGAAACTGTGAGACTTCAAGCATATCTCAGTGGATGTGAACTTAAAAGCTCAGGCACTACTTTGGTTTATAGCTCCTTTATAAGTCTTTACTCCCAGAGTTCTTTGCCTGGCTTCGTAGAGTGTCACACTTGGCATATTCATCTTAATATTTAGTCAGAGCTTTAAGTAAGGCCGTTTTAAAATTTCTGGGTGTGTCTTTCTCTCTGTATCCATCTCCTCTATAGTAACATGCTCTACAAATTCTGATCATCTCAACCTTTTTAACCTCAGGAAGACTTTCTTGTTCTGCTTGGATTTCCTTTCCCTGCACATTGTTCTGAAAATGATTCTAGCAAGAAAGTCAGGCAACTGTAGGGTGTATTTGATACTTTTTTCCCCTTCTTTCAGGGATCCTAGGTCTGTTATGTCTGTTGTCCAAAATAGGTGACAAATTTCTTTTCGTATTGCTTTTCTAATTTCATAGGGCATTGTTGTTTGTTTGCTTTGTTTTGTGTTAGTGGCAAGAGGACTAATTTAATGTCAGTTTTTCAACCTTGGCCAGCAGTTCTTATTACTTTTAAATTTTTTTATTAATGTGATATCAACTTTATTTTAACTTTCTTTACTATGAAAATTCTTATGGTTGTTTACTTGGTATAACTGGTGATAGCTTTATATTTTGACACTTTCCAAAGAAGTATGTGACAGAGCTCCTGCATGCCTCTCTCTAGACTCAGTGTTCTTGAGAACAAAGATTGGGGACCACTATTTCAAAAGCAAAGGTCACTGTGGTCAATTTTCATGCCTTAGGACTAATTAGAATGAATGGAACGTCTCAAATAAAAAGTCTTTTAGAAGTTAGTGTCATTTAATTTCTGCTTTTTCTGGAGGTTTCTATTATATATGCAATCTGTTTTCAAAAAAATAGTAAAAATAGAAGAAATTAGCATAGCAATTGCATTAAAATACTTATGAGGGATTAAAAGCTATTGTTCTACTAAGGATGTTAAGATGCCATTGAAATCGTATTTATTCTATTATTTTGTCCAGAGAAGCTTTTGATTCATTTTGGACACCTAACTATTATAAACTTTTATGCTTTCTCTTATCTGCTTCCAATTTTCCCCTTATGTTGACTTTTCTTTCCCTTAATACTATCTTTCACTTCAATGTATAGGTATCCTTTAAGTCTCTCTGTTATAGTCAGTTACAGAGGTTTGTGACGTTTGCCTAAAGGCTTTATCTGAATCAAAAATGCAGCATCAGTAAATAATCTGTGATCTGGTCACTAAAACCTAAGCCATTGAAGGCTAATTTCATTTGCCCCTGGAAATCTGCAATATGTGGAGAAAAACATGTAAAAGGAAGAAAGCAAAGCACAATGCTACACAAAATCACTTTTAAAAAACTTTTACATTTTTATTATACTGTATTAAGATTGATACTGTGATACTGATGAATGCCTATAGTCAGAAAGAACAATTTAAAATGTCATGTATTTCCAAATAAATGTGTTTTAGTCATTAATCTAAGGAGAAGACAGATATAAGCTAGAAATCAGCTCCCTGTTGTCACAGGATCTGAGAAAATTATCATGGAGTTCAAAAGTTCAATAAATATTTTACATCTAAATAAGTCATAGTGAATTGGGCTAACCATATGTAAGCCACAGGAGAATTATTTTGTCTCCAAGCCCATCATATGTCTTAAAAATAGGCCTTCTTGGATCTTTTTCTTCATCTCTCACTATGGTCTTGGTATGTATTGCCTTACTATAACCAATAGTCAATAAAAGAGGTTTAGTGTACATTTTTTCTTGTTCAGTACTTGTTACTTTTAAAGTGCTATTCCATCCTACATGTGCATATAATCCAAGTAGTTCTGTCAATCACAGTCTCTATTCTCACTTACGGTCAATCAGCTGGGCAGGAGTCCCAGTCAGAAATAATCCATCGACTTCCCCCTGGCAGGTCCAAACAGAGTTTGTCCCAAGGTTGCTACATGGGCATGGGAAGAGAGAAGTCCCTTTCCCTTTATGCCTGCTAGGATTGGTAAGCTGGCAGCTTGTGAATGAGGCTCAGAGTGGTACCTTTCCTGCCCTGTGCAGATAATTTATTTGCTGAATTAAAGCAACACGAAGAGGATAGTAGAGCCAAGAGATGGAGAAAATAAACCCCACATTTAATCTCCTGAGTACGGCTATATCTAAGCCAAATCCAGGACTGAACTTTCTAGCATGTAAACCAATGATTTCCCTGTTTTATATAAGATATTTTCAATTAGGTGTCTATGAATTGCCACATAAATTACCTACTAATAAAAGCAAAGAGAGACAAAGTTTTAATTCCACTTACGATTTATAATTCTATAATGGGATTTATGTAGATACATTGACATTCCTATGGTTGATATTTCATGGCATATCTTATTTTTGCATCCTTTAAAGTTGCATTTTTTTAGGTGTTTTTATTGTAAGTAACATAAAATTGATTTTTTTAAATGCAGTCTCATAATCTCTGAATTTTTAAAACTAAATTTACTTCTCTACGTTTGTTTTATTTTCCAACTTATTTGGACTTACTGTAACATCTCATTTGAGGTCTCTTGTTTATTGCCAAGTAATTTTTATAACTTTTTTTTTTACTCTTCCTTCATCTTATTATATTGATAAAAATATTGATTTTCTATACTCCTGTTGCAAAGATTAAGAAATGGGTCCAAGTTCACATAGCCAGAAAGCAGTGAAAATTGGATTTGGACCCATGTATACTTGAATCCAGTGTTTGTACTCCCAATGGTGAGATAATATTTCTCCTAGGGAGTAGAAGCACGGTATTTGCTTAAAACATTTGCCATGGGGATGCAGACTCAAAGATAAACAAAAGCTACAGTATTAACTTGAATTAATTAGATTAGAGAATGATTAGTAAAGCGAAAGTATTACTTTTTTAGTTTTACTTTACTAAACATGTTAAAAGTAAAAGAGAAAAGCGTGTGGGATGACTGAAATAATTCTTGTTTGGGCGACTTGAAGCATGCTGTCCAAGTAATCAGGACAACAAACACAGAGGGAGAGAAAATATTTTGAGCTGGCGGTGCCAGTGTGCCATCCAAACGGAGAAGTTTTTTTGGAAAACTTAAAAACACAGAGGGTTTTTTAGACGTTTGTTAGAAAATATCCAGTTCAGAGACATTGTCTGGGCTAGAATGTAAAAATGCATTATGTCTGAATGACTGGGGAAGTCATGCATTTGAATAGGGGCACGCGAAGGGACATTACAATAAAGTAAAGCCAAATGAGGCCAAAGGGTGGAACTGTAGGTGCGCCAGTAGAAGACTGTGTTCTCAAGTTTAAATAAATTAATAGATGCAGAGCACTGGAAACAGCACCTGATATATATTTTATGACAATGATAACGATGATAAGATAAGCTGGACTTTGTCATAGTTTTTCTAGTTTACAGACACTGCATTAAGTTCAAGTCCAAAACTGGACCTTAGAGAATTCATCCATTATATAGCTCATGTGATAAATAATTTCTGACTCTTATTTTGACCTAAAAAAAATGTTGAGCCTGATACCCCAACTATGTTTTGCTTCTAATGAAAAAGAGAATGAATCTAGTAAAGCGATGATGAGAACTATTTTCTCTCACAGTGATTTTTCAGCCTCTGCAACAACTACACTAATTTCCAAGGCTGCTAAAATAATCTTAGATAAAGAGTTGGGAGTTTTATATAGTAGCCATATAAATTTCCTTCCGGATAAAGCAAAGTAAGATTTATCTTTTAACTTTTTTTTTTTTTTTTTTTACATTTCTCATCAGGTTTCACTGATATAATTTGGTCATGTTCAACTGTATGCGAAAAACACTTTTTCCTCTTTTCCCCAAACACATCTTCACATAGTGAAGGTAAAATTTGTGCATCCCTGGGGATTTGGGGGAGAAGAGAGGTGGAAGGAGAAGTTGAAAGGCAAAGAGTAAGTTCAAATTGTCAAGCCACATGGTCTGTCTGAATGTTACCCAGGGGATCCCCCTTTCTTACTGTCAGAGCAGAGATGTCTTGGGAAGCAAGAGAGACAACTCAAAGTGATGGGAAAATCCCAAGCAAAATGGCAAAATGAATGATAATATTTTACCAGTTGTGAAGCAGTTTTATTCCCGAGGGCTTTTTTAGATCAAGCACAGTTTCTTAGCTACATACAGTTCCTGACTGAGATAAGCTTCATAACTATTGAAATAACATTGGAAGGAAATGAGATTTCTGAATTAAGTTTAATTTACATTTTATTTTTAAAGAGTAATACTTACACAATAGTATTTCAAGTCTAAATGCAAATTATGCAGACGTTTCATACTCAGACTCACTCCAGACACTTCCATTTTGTTTCATGTATCTTGTTGCTCAATTCTGATGTATTTTTCTCTTTCGTTATTTTTGGAAAAATTGATGCTGGAATGAACAAATAACATCTAAGGATCATTTTCAAAGGATACCTCATTCTGTTACCTTCAATCTGGTCATACATTATCTTATCTGCATGATATGTTAAATTGATAATAATTAATGTTTTATTAATAGGTCCTTGCAAAATTACTATAATGCCCATTTTTGCACATTAAAAAAAACTTGCTTAAAGCCAAAGAGTGATAAAATTAGGACTAGGATGATCTAACTTTAAAATTCAGGTTATTAGTTTGTTATAACAGATTCTTCTTGGTTTAAGGATTTTGAGTGTCATGATCACAAGAAATTATTTATAACTTCATTAAATACATCTTTGAGCATGATGCTCTATTAGCTATTTGACACTGGGCACTCTACAGGGAGAGTCTCTATGCTTTACGAATTCATAATATAAGAAAATGTATATGCTGGACTCTTGTATATAGATACAATCTAGTCAGATAACTAGAAAGCATTAAAATATGTTTATTAAGATTTTATCATAAATAAATTATGAGTGCATTTTATAGATAACAAATGAATCTTGATTTCTTTGCATTTCCTGTTTGTATCTAGTAGTGTGAGGAAAACATTAAAGCTATTTCAACAAGATCAGTCATGAAAACTTTTATGGAGTATGTTATAATTGGTATGATCTTGAACATGCTACATGCCAAGTAGTCTCATCTGGGCAGTAAAGAAGAAACAGTACATAAAGCCACATAAAAAGCAAAATTTGAATCACTAGGATATATATCAATGAAACTTTCCCAGTTTCATTTGTACTGAGATGCCCTAGTAAAGTGACTTTTCTTTCTTCCTTCTTGCATATACATCTTTAATTTCTCTCTTTCCATGTTTGGATAGTTTGAATGTTAATATTGGCAGAACTTAGAAACAGGGACATAAAAAAATAAGACACTTCTTTGAGATGGTCACTGTTGAATTGGGTCAGGTGCTTTTGACATCTGGATATTATGGGGAGAGACCTCTCATAATGGTCCTGACCCAACTTAGTCCATCTGTGTCACCATTTCCAGATAGAAATCTCTCCCTTGGCATCTCGTGGTCCTCAGATAATACGTAAACTTTTGCCTTCATAACTTTAAACTTGATTTTCTTCACATCCTCTGGAATTATCTTTTTTCTATAAATAACAAAAACATTGGAGGGTGAGGTGGCCAAAAGTCATAGACTATCTTAATATAGAACAATAAACGTGACTTATTCCCATAACTATAACCCTCATAACATTAAAGAGTAGTCAAACATAAACAGTTATTTACTTTTCTCTCTCATACATAGGGTTAATTTTACAACATAAGGAAGATGAGTAAAGGTGTGTGCTTGTGGAGGAGGAGAGTAGTCAAGACCGAAATAATTATGTACTTTGTGATATGATTGGGCTTTGTCTCCCCACTCAAATCTCATCTTGAATTGTAATCCCCAGGTGTTTAGGGATAGACCTGATGGGACATGACTGGATTATAGGGTGTGGTTTCCCCCATGTTGTTCTCGTTATAATGAGTGAATTCCCACAAGATCTGATTGTTTTATAAACGGCAGTTTTTCCTGTGCTGACTCATGCTCTCTCCTGCCGCCAGAAGCAAGAAGAAGGTACTTGCTTCCCCTTCGCCTTCCTCCACGATTGTGAGTTCCCTGAGGCCTCCCCAGCCATGCAGAACTGTGAGTCAACTAAACCTCTTTCCTTTTTGAATTACCCAGTCTCAGGTATTCCTTTCTGACACTGTGAAAATGGGCTAATACCCTCAATTTCTGTTCCCTATGCATGGACCTAAGGGTTTGCACTATGAACTCATATGCAGTAATTTTATATACCGTATCATCAATGTATTATTTACTAAAAAAATGTATTATTTACTAAAAAACTTAAGATAAAAAAATTGAGATCAAAGTAGCAGCAGTAATGGTGAGAGAAGATAACTGGCAAATGTTGATGAGTACTGATCAGAGAACACTTGATGAAATTGATTTAAAGAATTATCAACTCACGTATGGTAGGTAAAATTTTAAAGTTGGTTCACTCCATAAGATTCATATCTCCTGATTATTCAGTGTAACTAACCCTGGTGTAGGTACTGCTTTGAAAGAATTTACAGGTGAAATTAAGGTTATCAATCACCTAATTTTAAAAGAGGGAGATTGTCTTGTATTTTCTGGGAGTACCCAGGTTATTCACATGAGCCCTTAGAAGCAAAAGTCAGAAGAGTCTGTCAGAGGCTGTAGCAGAAAAGATGAGGCAGAAGGTGGAGTTGGGGTGAATTAAATCAGAAGAACACAACTTGTCACTCCTGACTTTGAGGAAATCTACAAACTAGGGATCAACACAACTTCCCTAGAAGCTGAGAACAAACCCAGCTGCCAGCCCACAGAAAAGGTGTTCTTAATCCTACAACCACATGGAAGTAAATTCTGCCAGCAACCTGAACGAGCCTAGAAATGGATTCTTCCTTAGAGCCTCCAGATAGGAACACAGCCCTGAAACCACCTTTATTTCTGCCTTGTGAAATTCTTTGCAGGGAACACAGTTGAGCTATGTACCTGGACTCCTAATCTACAGAACTGACTGACAGATAATAAAGTTGTGTTATTTTAAACAGCTAAATTGGTGGCAATTTGTTATGTCAGCAATGGAAAACCTAATACACCAGATAGTCCTCTCTCTCAGAAGAAAATCTGTGATAATAGAGGACAGCTGGGTGTAGAATTGGCTCAATCTATTGCAGCTGGTGACCTGAAGAAGCAAAACAAGGCTGCTGTCCCACCGATGCTACAGAGAATCCCAGAGGGCTCAGAAACAATCCCACAGATAATACACAACAGTTTTCTGGTAACTATCTAGAAAGGCAACCACTATTGATATTACTGTAGAAATAGAAATGGCTAGGTTAAGCCTCATATCCAATGCAAGAATACTTTTGCCAACATTGCGAGGTTATTAGTCATCTGGCCCTGGCCCTTTGCTTCAATATATCATACAAAATATTCATACAACAAATTGCTGTGAGGGATGGTATCAAATCAAGATAAATAATACAAAAGGCAAAGCAGTATTTTAGTTATTGAAAAGAGCGTATTGGATACATTAGATTTGAGTGGCAGAGATACCCATACCTCACTGAGGCTTCATGAAAATATCTGTGATAAAAAGGTAACCAGCTTGAAAGAGAACCTGTTCCATTTTTAGTTTAGATGAAAAAGAGTTTAGACATCATTTGCTTTGTGTTCTTTTTTAACTTTACTGAGATGTAATTTGCATACCAGGAAATGCAGTCACTTTTTAACGGAAAAAAAACATGGGTTGAGTTTTGACCAGTCTATGAACCTATGTAACCACAACTCCAGTTAATATATAGAACATTTCATAACCCCCAAACATTTCCTCATGAGTTGCAGCCAGTCCCTGCCACTTCACGCCTCAGTCAAGCATACTATTTGTCTCACTCTAGATTAGTTATACTTGTGAGAACTTTATATAATAGGAGTCAGACAATATTCAGTTTGAGGCCTGAATTTTTGCACTGAGTTAAATATTTTCTAGATTTTTCATGTTCTTGCATTTATCAGTTATTTCTTCCTTTTCCATTGTTTTGTTCCTTTTTATTCCTCTGTGTGACTATACTACCTATGGATTAATTAATATTTACACTGTTTCCAATTTTAGGTGATTATCAATAGATCAATTATGAACACTTGTATATGAAGTCTATTTTATAAATATATGTTTTCATCTTTGAGTCAAATACTAGAGGAATTGCTTAGAATTGCAATTGCATAACACCATATTTGACATTATTAGAAGCCACAAACTATTTTCAATAATTGTTTTACCTTATAACACTCCCACCAGCTACATGTGAGTATCACTTGCTCTACATCCTCACCAACAACTGGTATAAATTTTTAAAGTTCAGCCATTCTAGTATAGGTGCAGTGGTACTACATTGTGGTTTCAATTTACGTTTTCCTAGCGACTTATAATATTAACCAACTTTTCACATTCTTCTTTTATAAAGTATTTAAATGTTTTATATATTACTTTTTATGAAGCTATTTGATTTATTATTATTATTGAGGTGTAATTTGTGTAAGTATTATGGGTATAACTTTTTTGACAGATATGTGCATTAAGAATGTTTTCTCTTACTCGCTGGCTTGCTTTTCTATTTTCTTAATGGTGTTTTTTGACACACAGAAGTTTGTAATATTGAAGAAATCCAATTGATTATTATTTTCTTTTTCAGTTAGTGTTTTCTGTGTTCTAGCTAGGAAATGCTTCTTTACCCCCAAAGTTTCATAGATTTTTCTCTTACACTATTTTCTATGTCATTGCTTTAGCTTTTATATTTTGAGCAATCATCCATTTTATCAGTTATTTTTTATGAATGGTATAGTTTTACTGTTTTTTCAATCAGAAATCCAGAATATCCCAGCATCATTTGTTGAAAAGAATTATTATTTCTCTACTGAATTTCTGTGGTTTTTTGGCTGAAATACAAAGACCATATCTGTGTCTGATTATGTCTGGACATTTTATTTTATTCTAGTGATCTCTATATATCCTATGCCAAAAGCACACTGTCTTAATTACTGTAGCTTTATATTGAGTTTTGAAATTAGAAAATGTAAGTCCTCTACATATTTTTTTTCAAGATTAGTTGGCTAGACTAGATTGTTAGCATTAACATGTAAAATTTAAGAATCAATTTATCAATTTTTCAATAAAAGTCCAAAAGAAATTTATTTGGGATTTCATTGCATCTATAGATTAACTAACAGGGAATTGATACCTTAAAAATTTTGAGTCCTTCTATGCATAAACACTGCATATAATTTCAACTATTTAAGCTCTCTTTTATACCTTTCAGCAGTAATTTGTGGTTTTATCTATATAAACCTTGCACATATTTGCTAAATTTATACCTAAGTATTTTATGTTTCTTGATACTATTATGATGATTTTTAAATTTCTTTCATTTTCAAAATGATTTTGCTTGGAAGTAAAATTTATTTGCATATACTGGCCTTGTGTCATTTGATCTCATTAATTTCACTTATTAATTTCTTATTTTTATTTTTTGGTTGATTTTAGGATTTTCCACGCACACAATCATATTGTCTGAAAATAAAGATGATTTTAATTTTTCTACACCTGTACCTCTTTTTATTTCTTATTAACTATACAGACTAGGATGTCCAGTACAATGTTAAATGTAAGTTTATTCATTCTGTAGTGCATTATATTGATGGATTTTTGAATATCAAAACAACCTTACATTTCTGGGACAAAACTGGTTCCAGATATCTTCCTTGTATGTAATTGTAGTTAGATTTATTAATATTTTGTTAAAGCTTATCAGTATTCATGAAATATATTAGTATTTTTTTCTGTGATATATTTGTCTAAATTTGGAAATATTCTCTACCCTTGAATGTTCTGAAAGGTTTATGTGAGACTTGAAATATGTCCTTATTAAATAATAAAAAAAATCACTAGTAAAGGAATTTGGTCCTGGAGATTCTGCGTTTATCTATCTATCTATCTATCTATCTATCTATCTATCTATCTATCTATGTGTCAGAGAGAGGGAAAGATAGAGACAAAACAAAATACATACAGTTTAATCCGTACAGGGTAATGTAAGTTTTCTATATCTTCTTATGTCAGTTCCTTAGTTTATCTCAAAATTTGTAGTATTTCATCTAAGTTATTGAATTAATGAACATATTTTTTCATAAGTCTCATATTGTCATTTCAATATCTGTAGGTTCTTAGTGATATTCTTTTTTCAATTTCATTATTTAGTTTTTTCTACTTTTTTTTCTTCATTACTCTAGGTAGAGTTTTATGAGTTTTAGTGATCCTTTTAAAGAAAATACTTCTAGTTTCATCAGTGTTTCTGTATATCGTCCTTGTTTTCTATTTTACTGATTTCTAATATGTTTATTTTCTTTCCTTTTACAACTATGAGTTTAATTTGTTGTTCTTATTCTAATTTCTTAAGGTGAAAATGTAAATGTTTTAGAACACTCTTCTTTTCTAATATAACAATTTAAAGGTGTAAGTGTTTTCTATAAGCACAGTTCATTTGCTTCTACATCATTTTAATGTCTTATATTGAATCGTAATCCCCATGTGTTGGAGGAGGGGCCTGGTGAGAGGTGATTGAATCATGGGGATGGACGTCCCCCTTGTTGTTCTCATGATAGTGAATGAGTTATCACAATACCTGGTTGTTTAAGAGTATAGTGCTTCTCCCTTTTCTCTCTGTCTGTTTTGCTCCACCATAGTAAGATATGCTTGCTTTTCCTTCACCTTCTGTAAGTTCCCTGAGAACTCATAGCCATGCTTCCTTTACAGTCTGATGAACGGTGAGTCAATTAAGCCTCTTTTCTTCAGAAAATACCCAGTCTCAGACAGTTCTTTATAGTGGTATGAGAACAGACTAATAAAATGAGCCTGTGTTATTAAGTGCACATACATTCAATATTGTTTTATCCCCTTAAACAACTGCCTACTTGTCATTATAAAATGGCTCTAAACATCCCTGTTACGGTCTAGAATAGACTTACATTATAATTAATTTAGTTTTAATTTTAATGTGTAAACCATCTGACATTTCTACAAAATGTTTGATGTGTTCCATGATGTCTCTTCACTCTGGTTTGTTAAATTCAAACTCCAACCCCATGAGAGTTCTGGAGGATTTTTATTTTATGGCTCTATGAGAGCTGTATTTTCTTTTCTTTTCTTTTTTTTTTTTTTTTGGAAATGGAGTCTCACTCTGTTGCCCAGGCTGGAGTGCAGTGGCGCGATCTCGCCTCACTGCAACCTCTACCTCCAGGGGTCAAGCGATTCTTCTACCTCAGCCTCTCAAGTAACTGGGATTACAGGCACATGCCACCTTGTCCAGCTAAGTTTTTTTGTATTTTTAGTAGAGATGGGTTTTACCATGTTGGCCCGGCTGGTTCGAACTCCTGACCTCGTGATCTGCCCACCTCATCCTTTCAAAGTGCTAGGATTACAGGCAGAAGACACCATACCCAGGCCATAGTTGTATTTTCTTAATGTTATTCTTTGCCTGGTTCTGTGGATTCATTCTACATATGTGCAACAGAACATTCAGCCAAGCATCAAGATGGCCCTTATGCAGATCTTTAAAACTCTCTTTGAGTAGCTTTTCCTTTGTCAGTACTCTGTCTACCAAATCCTGGTTCTCCAAATCTTGCTAATATCTAATTCCAGGCTACTCAATTCAGTGAGATTACAAAACCATTTTTATTGTACTTCTCTGAGAGCCAGGGTCCAGTAATTAACTCCATGCAGAAGGCCAAGGCATCCATATGACTCACCCGTTGTTATTTTCCCTGTATAATGGTTCACAATTCTTTGGTGTTGGCTTTCCAATGAATGGAAAGAGTTCTCTCAAAAAAATTTTTTTTTCTGTTTTATAGCTGATTTCAGCTAGATGGCAAGTTCAGCATTTGTTACTTCATTATGGTTGAAAGTGGAGCCTCTAAATATTACCACTTATATTTCCTAGGTTAACATAAATTTATACTCTTATAAATTTTACCCACTAATCTTCATTTTCCTTTCTCACACAAAATATAAAAATTCCATACTTCTCTTATATTACCACAATGTTTACATCTACTAAAACACTAAAGTATGAAATAAATAGTAGTTTTTCCTTTGTTTCTGTTCATTACTTCCACCGAATATTTAGCTTACTCTTTTGTGTTCATCATTATGTGCTAACACAGCTCCAGTTTACCTTTGCCTTTTTAGAAAAAAAAATAGATATTCTTATTCATTTTGCTCTTACCATTTTCAACTATATCCTCACCTATTCACAGCATTTCTTTGCCCTTTATTTACTAAGGTTGTTAAATTATGTTACTGAACAGTGGCAGATGTCTATTAAAACATGAACAGTAAGGAGAGATACCAAAATGAAATGGACTCACAATTCAAATAATATTTCTCTATCTTTTACATTGTCATAATTATTAGGGTTTATCCATTCATATTTTGTAATATTTCTAAAGTAGACAGTGAATCTTGCCTGAGAGAACATTTTTTTCTGGAGCAATTCCTTTCTCTAATTACAACATTGCTATAATGAGAAACATCAATGTATAACAAAATTCCTTTTTAAAAAAATTTGGTCCAAATGCTATTTTAAAATTGACATTCTTAAAATAATTCTTGATGTGACTAATTATGTCAAGTGTGATTTCTTTAAGTGATGATTTTCTTTAGGAAATTTGTAACAAATTTGAGTATGCAAGTTCTGTCATATAGTAACTTCCTCATTCTTTGGTTATTCACTATAATTCACATTCCCAATTTGCATTGCTTAGAATATATCTTTGTAAGTATTAATATGTTAAAATAACTTGTCTTTTTAAAAATTTCATTGATTTACATAATGAAACAATTATAATAATGAACATTTGTTAAGAGTTCCTTTATTTTATATTAAGCATGTTACATGTACTATAAGTAACCATTCTCACTATATATTTATTGCTTTCTTTTTCTTTTGATGAATTAAAAACCTTGCATAAGGATATTTTACCATCCTCTCTCTAGTCATCATACTTGGAGATCAAAAAGTCTACATTATGGACACAACTAACAACTGATTTTAGCTTCTCTATCTCTTCCATTCTAATAATTGCACTTTGAATATTCACCAGCAATTCAGCGTTTTGGATTTCATCGACCTTAAGATCTATAAAATTAAAAAAAAAATTGAACCCTGTAGTAGAATCATGTAGAGAAACTACATGTGTAATTGTAATGTGTAAATTAAAATTTCTCCTTTTCTTTCTCTTTTTCTGTTTATACACATACGCACACCCCACATACATATAATATTGCATCTTTTAACACACCACAGTAGTCAAAAGGGTACATTGAAAAATGTTATGTTTGCCTTTTTTTTTTTTTTGAGATGGAGTCTCCCTCTGTCGCCCAGGCTGGGGTGCAGTGGCCGGATCTCAGCTCACTGCAAGCTCCGCCTCCCGGGTTCACGCCATTCTCCTGCCTCAGCCTCCTGAGTAGCTGGGACTACAGGCGCCCGCCACCTCGCCCAGCTAGTTTTTTTGTATTTTTTTTAGTAGAGACGGGGTTTCACCGTGTTAGCCAGGATGGTCTCGATCTCCTGACCTCGTGATCCGTCCGTGTTGGCCTCCCAAAGTGCTGGGATTACAGGCTTGAGCCACCACGCCCGGCCAAGTTTGCTTTTTAATGCATTGCTTGGTTATTAACAATGTGAATTTTGACTTGGGAATACCAGAAGGAAATTGAAAGTGTGTGTCTGGAGCATCATGAAAAGGCTGAAACCATACATAACCATGTGGATTGTTCTACTTCCTGGTAAACTTTAAGCTTCCGCATTTAAAAGTTTTCCTTTTTCTTGAAGATACATTTCCTTTGCTGACACCCTAATTGTCATTTTGTGTGTCTGTAATTGGCTAAGAGATATTAAAATAATGAATACCTGATGGTTGATTATATTTGGCATTACTTTGTACCACACATGATGCTAATCATATCCGCTACTTCATTTAGTTATACATAGAGTTTATGTTTCTATAAATCTAAAAATAAGATCACATAAAATAATTATGTTTTTTAATTGATTACAGCTCAAATTTTGCATTCATTTAACTGAATGAAACTTTGTACATTTGTACTTTATTTAGATTTAAGTAAATATTTTTTTTCAAATAACGACTCCTTCATTGAGTACAATGATTTGAATGTGATCTCTCCAAAATTCAGGGAATGCCAATGTGATAGTATTCAGAGGTGGAGTCTTTAAGAGCTAATTAGGTCAGGAGGGCTATTCTTTCATGAATGGGATTAAGGCCTTTACAAAAAGTTTCATGCAGTATTCACTAGCTTGCTTTTCCAGCTTCTGGCATTTGAGGACGCAAAGTTTCTCCCTTCCGGAGGATGCAACAATAAAACGCCATCTTGGAAGCAGAGAACAGCCCTCACCACACAACAAACCTTTTGGCCTCTTAATCTGTACTTCCCAGCCTTCAGAACTGTGAGATATAAATTTCTGTTCTTTGTAAATTACCCAGTCTGTGGTATTCTGCTATAGCAGCATAAATGCACTAAAGACACTAATTGATAGTAAGTAGAAGTGTTACTATAAAAAATACCTAAAAATGCGGGAGCCGCTTTGGAACTGGGTAATGGGCAGAGGCTGGAAGAGTTGGAGGGGCAGGCTAGAAAAAGCCAAGATTCCTATAAATGAAGCAATTCCTGTGAGGGCTCAGAAGAGGTGAGCTGTAGAGAAAGCTACATTTTTCTTAGAAATTATATACGTGTTCATGAACTGAATGTTGGTAGAAATATGGACAATGAAGGTCATTCTGGTGAGGTCTCAGATAGAAATGAGGAACAAGGCATTGGAAATTAGAGGAAAGGCCATCCTTGTTATAAAACAGCAAAGAACTTGGCTGAATTGTGTCTGTGTCTTTAGAATTTTGTAGAAGACAGAACTTAAAAGTGGTGAACCAGGATACACACACACACACAAAAACACACACAATTACTCTGTACCACATAGATATGTACAATTGTACATATTTATTTGCAATATTTCAATACATATATACAAGGTGTAGTGATCAAATCAGAGTAATTAGCATATTCACCACCTCAAACATTTATCATTTTTGTGCATCGGGAACATTCAAAATCCTCTCTTCTAGCTATTTTAAAACCACGATAAATTTTCGTTAAGCATATTTGTGCTACAGTGCTATAGAAGACTCGAAGTTACTCCTCCTGTGTAGCTGTCGTTTTGTATCCATTCACTCACCTCTCTCTATCCCCCATACACCCTGTGCTTCCCAGCCTCTAATAACCACACTTTAACTCACTAATTCTAAAAGCTTAATTTATGTTTAAGTCTCACAAATACAAGAGAACACATGGTACTACTTATTTTTCTGTGCCCTAGTTATTTCACTAAATATAATGTCCGCCAGGCTCATCGGTGTAGATGCAAATGGCAGAACTTCATTATTTTTAAAGGATAAATAGTATGTCATTATATATATACATATATAGAAACAAATTAAAAATGATATATTTGAATATAATTTATATATATACACACCTTTTTAAAAATTATACTTTAAGTTCTAACGTACATATGCACAACGTGCTGGTTTGTTACATATATATACATGTGCCATGTTGGTGTGCTGCACCCATTAACTCATCATTTACATTAGGTATATCTCCTAATGCTATCCCTCCCCCTCCCCCCACCCCATGACAGGCCCTGGTGTGTGATGTACCCCTTCCTGTGTCCAAGTGTTTCCATTGTTCAGTTTCCACCTATGAGTGAGAACATGCGGTATTTGGTTTTCTGTTCTGGCGATAGTTTGCTGAGAATGATGGTTTCCAGCTGCATCCATGTCCCTACAAAGGACACAAACTCATTCTTTTTTATAGGTGCATAGTATTCCATGGTGTATATGTGCCACATTTTCTTAATCCAGTCTATCACTGATGGACATTTGGGTTGATTCCAAGTCTTTGCTATTGTGAATAGTGCCGCAATAAACATACATGTGCTTGTGTCTTTATAGCTGCATGACTTATAATACTTTGGGTATATCCCCAGTAATGGGATGGCTGGGTCAAATTGTATTTCTAGTTCTAGATCCTTGAGGAATCGCCACACTGTTTTCCACAATGGTTGAACTAGTTTACAATCCCACCAACAGCATAAAAGTGTTCCCATTTCGCCACATCCTCTCCAGCACCTGTTGTTTCCTGATTTTTTAATGATTGCCATTCTAACTGGACACACCATTTTTAAAATTCAATTGTTAATGGTCATTTAGGTTGACTTCATATTTTGGCCATAGTGAATAGTGCTGCAATAAACATGGAGTTGCAAATATCTCCTTGGTCTACTGAAATCCTTTCCTTCAGATAAATATCCAGTGTTGGGACTGCCAGATGATATGATTGAACCTGAATATTTGGCAGAATAAATCTCTAAAAAGGAAAGTGTTCAGAATGCTGCATGCCTTCTCTTAACTGCTTAGAGTAAAATATGAGAAGAGGAAAATGATTCCAAGGTAGAATTTTTAATTTAAAAGTGAGGTAGAACATTACAATTTCTAAATTCTCAACCAGACCATTTAAAAAATAAAAAAGTATGTATAGGAGAGGGAACCAAGGGCTTGTGTTCAAGCTACCTAACCAACTATTTGATAAGATTACCATGAATACAGAGAAGTCAGGTGCTATTCACAATGGGAGAATGACCCCAAAGGGATTTTAGAGATCTTGGAGGCTATCATATCCATCTGGCCCAGAATACTGGTGCCTCAATGGAAGAATGGTTTTGAGGGAGAGACCTAGGGTGTCTGTGAGACCATGGGGCTCACTGCCTAACACCATCTCAAGTCGCTCCTCACATGCTGGTACAGTGCTCCTTAGCGCTCTAGCTGTGGCTAACGTGGGCCAGGTGCTGCTTGGACTGTGTTCTGGAAGGTACAGCCATAAATCTTGACGACTCCTACATGGTACTAATTCTATAGGTGTACAGAGTGAAAAATCTGTGGAGATATGTCTGTCTCTATCTAGATTTCAAGGTTGTTGCAGAGAGCCTCTGGGCCTCGGCAGAGACTTGCGATAGGGGTGAGGCTGCCACGCAAAGAACCTTCTAGGAAAACGTGCAGGAAAACTGGAGTCGTGGCCACCTCAAAGAGCCCCAGTTTAGACAATGCTTAGTGATGCCATCGGAGGTAGGTCTGGCCCTAAGACATCAGACTTGTAGAACCACCAGCATGCAATGCCAGCCTGGGTGAGTCACAGAAACCCAACTCTAAATTCTGAGAGTCATGGCACATGATCTGCACCCAGCAAAGCCATGAGACAGGGTCCCCTGAGGGTTTGGGGACTAACTCCTGCTCCAGAATGTCCAGAAGGTGGAATAGAGAGTCAGGGAGGATTGTTCTTAGGCCTCAAGATTTGGTATGATTTGCCTAGTTAGATTTTGCACTTGCTTTGGACCTATTACTCCTTTCTTCTTTCCTGTTGCTTCCTCTTGGAGTGAGAATGTCCGTCCTACTCCTGTCCCATTGTTGTATTTTGGAAACACACAACTTGTTTGATATCACAGTCTTTTAGTTGGAGGGGAATCTGCCTTAGGATGATTTGTACCTTGAGTCTCACTGATATGATACTTAGATGAGACTTTGGACTTAAACTTCGAGGTTGATGCTGAAATGAGTTAAGGCTTCTGGGGGCTACTGAGATGGAATGAATGTGTTTTGTATGTAAGAAGGACATGAATTTGAGAAGGTCAAGATTAGAGTGCGATGATTTGAATGTTTCCCCTCCCAAATTCAGGTGTTGCCGATGTGATAGTCTTAAGAGATGGGACCTTTAAGAGGTGATTAGGCCAGGAGGGCTTCTTTGTCCTGAGTGAGATAAAAAAACCCTTATAAAAGAGGTCCCACTAAGTGTTTGGCTAGCTTGCCCTTTCACCTTCCGTCATGTGAAGACATACTGTTCCTTCTCTCCAGAGGATGCAGCAATGAAACACCATTTCAGTAGCAAAGGGCAGCACTTCTTAGACACCAAAACTGCTAACAGCTTGTTCATGGACACCCCAACCTCTAAAACTGTGAGACATTTCTGTTTTTTATAAATTGCCTCATTTGTGGTATTCTGTTATAGGAGCACAAATGGACTAAGACACTAACGTTTATATTACAAGGTTCAGTCTCCAAATTACTGTTTCTTTTTTTGTTGTTTGTTTGTTTGTTTTTTTCCCTGTTCCTTGAGATTATTCTTAAGGGACTTAGATTCTTCATATCAGGGATCTCCAACCCCTGGGCCATGGACTGGTCCTGGAGGAGGTGAGTGGTGGGCAAGCGATTGAAGCTTCATCTGTATTTGTAGCTGCTCCCCATTGCTCGCATCCACCCGAGGTTGGCCTCCTGTCAGATCAGTGGCTGCATTAGATCCTCATAGGAGTACGAGCCCTTTGTGAACTGCACATATGGGGGTTGTAGGTTGTGTGTTCCTTATGAGAATCTAATGCCTGATGATCTGTCACTGTCTCCCATCACAATGGGACCATCTAGTTGTAGGAAAACAAGCTCAGAGCTCCCACTGATTCTACATTATAGTGAGTTGAATAATCATTTCATTATATACTAAAATGTGATAATAAGAGTGCACAATAAATGTTATGCATTTGAATCATCCCAAAACCATCCCTGTTACCCCTGGTCCATGGAAAAATTGTCTCCTATGAATCCAGTCCCTGGTGCCAGAAAGGTTGGGGCTCACTGCTGTGTATAACTGGACTTTAACTTTCTCTGTTAATTACAAAGCTCTGATACACTTTCTGAGGTACAATCAAATGTATTATCCAAGGTAACGTTTATTTCTCTATATGAACTGTTGAATTTTTATTAAAACTATGTATATATTTATAAATACTTCTCTGTAATAGGATAAAAATGAGTATTTATGTTTCTACTCGAAAGATGTGGATTCCAGAAGTCATGAAATCTTACTGTACTAGACTCTCCTAAGAATGAAGAAGCCAGTAGAAAAAATGATTTAAAGATGTTATTTATTATTGTGGAACTAATGCTTCAGTTGCTTTCTGAATAAAACCAATATCCAACTGCAACATAATCTTAGACACAACACAACGCTTGCCTGATTGTCTTTTGTGTTAATATTCATTTGCCTTACAAAAACGGTTAAATGGTGGCATTGTTTTCACCTTACATTATAGATTAGTAATCAGGACCAGGCCAGGCACGGTGGCTCATGCCTGTAATCCCAGCACTTTGGGAGGCCGAGGCGGGAGGATCAGGAGGTCAGGAGTTCGAGATGAGCCTGACCAACATGGTGAAACCCATCTCTACTAAAAATACAATAATTAGCTGGGCGTGGTGGTGCACACCTGTCATCTCAGCTACTCTGGAGGCTGAGGCAGGAGAGTCGCTCAAATCCGGGAGGCAGAGGTTGCAGTGAGCCAAGATCCCACCACTGCATGCCAGCCTGGGTGGCAGAGACTCCATCTCAAAAAAAAAAAAAAAATCAGGACCAAGAATCCTATACAGATGAAATAGGTGATGGCGACCCCTTATTAAAGATTATGAACAACCATCTCTACCAGTGGAAACTATCTAGTTGTCTAAAGTAGAGGATAATTACCTACATCATTTTTATTTCTACAAGCCCTGGGAAATATTTTGATATGAGTTAAAAATATATTTTGTTTGAGCCATACAAGTTTCTTCTTGATCCAAATGGTTTGGTTATGGTAGATGTAGAGTAAAACTCCTTCTTAGCTCATTTATGAGTAAATATTGTAGTGATCCAAAAGATTACTCCCCCATTCTTCGGTGGTGCCTGCAGTTCCTTTGATCAGTAGAAAAGACCTTTTTAATTTCCAAGTTAAGCAGAAGTTTAAAGGGTCTTATCACTGATTTAAATGTACATTAAAACATACCACAATCCCCTCGATTGGTATTTATGGTGGAATTTTAGAGAGAACAAAGTCAATAAGCGAACACTGACTGTTTACAAAAGGGAAAAAACTGGGCTGAAGTAAACTATACTCAATTCAAATATTTGCCCATAATTAACTCTGCAAGGTATCTGTATCAAACTCTTACTAATTTCAGTTCGAGTAGATCAATAAAGCAGCATTTTTCTCTCGGTTTTTTCTGTGCTGAGTTTGCATGCAGTGACACAAACGTTAGTGGCATGGCTGGTAACTAGCCATATCCCTGGGAGTTGAGTGCAGAGAGCCAAGAGGAGACTAGACCCCATGAAGGTTACTGTTTTTTTTCTTTCCAGGTAAGTGTCTCTGGGAGCTCATCCCTGGGGCTTTCCTTAGACAGCTGCTCCTCTTAACTCCCTCTCATCCCTCCTCTAGCACAGGACAGCAGCCACGCATTAATGGCTAAATGCTGGGAACACCATGGTGCATGATGGTATTCAGAAATCCTTATCCTCACATGCTTTTGCTGTGCAGTTCATTTTTTAACAAAGGACTAGAAGCGAAAATGTGGATGTTAGTGAAAGAGAAGAGCAGGGGGTGAAAACCCACTCTGTAGCAAATGAATTACATTCGAAGTCAATTTTTAACTAATTCTTCCTGTGGCTATTAAAAGAGCTAGTGTTACATGGAGTCACAAACCCGTCCCCAGAAAATGAGTATCAGTGAGAGATCTACTTCTTGGCATAAAGCATCCTCCTTAGAGAAAATCATTCTTGAAGTCCATATATTAAGTGAATTCTCACTATTCTAAGGTAGGTTTTAAAAATATAACAGAAAAGAAAGAAAAACTATTGGATTTATCCACCTTAAAGAGACCATAAATTGACCTCCTGCTGATGACAGAGTACTCAGTTAGGTGGGAAAAAAAGCAAAACAACAAAAAAACAACAAAGAAACCCTTCATAGCCAACAATAGAGATTGCTTCAGTTCAATTTCTTCTGTTACACAGGATTTGACTTCATGTTTTAGCGCCATAATACATTTATTAGAATAAAATTCAGGAACATTATCGAATAACTGAAAATAAATTCTAGCATCCATGGCCACAAAACATTTTTTATAACTTCTTTTTCCTAATGGCTCTAATATAAGCTTTTCTGTTCCCTCCCTCCCTCTTCCCTCCCTCCCTCCCTTCCTTCCTTCCTTCCTTCCTTCCTTCCTTCCTTCCTTCCTTCCTTCCTCCCTCCCTCCCTCCCTCCGTCCCTCCCTCCCTCCCTCCCTCCCTCCCTTCCTTTCTCTTTCTTTCTTTCCTTTTTCTTTACGAAACTCCTTCCCTGAAGCCGTGGAATGTACTAGGGAATGCTAAATGTTTTACCTTAAAGAGCTTTTTACTAATGGTTTCATTTATTGGCCTTTACTTTTAACATAAGGTCTTACACCCTTAATTCTATTGCAGTATATAGTAACAACCTCTACTTTAATTGCACCAGAAAGGAAAGTCTTACAAAAGTGCCTTTATTTCCACAGTTATCTAGTCTGTGTAATAACTGCTATGTAGAAACTTCTCGGAGGTGACCTCTTCAAGATACGCACATCTTGCCATCACCAATCCATAGGAGAGTTTGAAATGGGCTGTGAGAACTTGCAATATTTTACTCAGTGTCTTGGGAGACACCATTTTCCTGACCCCTTAAATTTACTGTCTTTATAGACAACTTGCTCTGGGAAAGGGGGACTTCAGAGTTAACTCAGCAGCTTTGGCAAATGAATGTTCCATGAGAGTATTACTGCAGACCCCAAGAGGGGACATTAGTCTAGCTCTTCATTAGCAGGGGTGAGAAAAAGCTGTCCTCTGTGTTCCTGGATAGGCAGACTTATTCTGATAGGAGTTTCTCTCTGGAATTCAATTCTCTGAAATTCTTAGTGCTCCCAAAGTCAGACTTGTCTTTAATGGAAATGGGATAAGGTGAATCTGAAAATGTCAAGTGCAGAGTTTTATTTTTCAAGGAGACCATGGGTTTACAAATTGGAAGAAAATAACAATTCCTTTAACAGAAATAAAGTGCAATTGTAAAAGTCCAACACATTGCAATTTGACAATGTGCACTAACTGATAATGCCACCCAATTGACTCATTTACCAATTTAAGGTTATTTTGTAATCTCCCTGTGAGCTTCTCAACATAATAGAAGAACTCCGTAAGAAAGTGTGTGCGTGTATTGCCCAAAACAGCAAATAACTTCCTGCAATGCTTAAGAAAATACAGCCAACAACTCCTTTCCTTACCCTTTATATAACAATGATATTTGTATGCCAGTAATTGTTTTTTTTCAAATGTGAATGTTGGTGCAATGTGTGGGTGAACAGAATGCAATGGAAATTTCAAAATCATATAAATAAAGTTAAGGAAAATAATTGGGAACAAAGGAAAAATATGGATGAAATTTGAATACGGTGACTATGAAATAGTAGAAAAATATTCTCAATATTTGGTGATAAAAGTATTGAAAAGACACAACCGAATTTACTTCTGTCTATTCCTAAGTTCAAAGTTTATAGCCACTGAAGCCATTCTAAAATAATTTTGTCTTTTTCTACCACTACAAAAGTATGCTGACAATAATAAATGATACATGTAGAATGGCTTTCTTCATTAAACTTTCAAGCTCCTTACATTTTATAATTTTTTAAATATTTAATTTTTGGATATAGCCTTTTTTATTTCAAGTTTTATTTCAGATATTGGGGGAGATGTGCAGGTCTATTATATAAGTATATTGTACGCAGGTAGCTGGCATCCAACCTGATAGTTTTTCAACTCATGCCGCCCGCCATCCTCCATCCAATGGTCTGCTGTGTCTGTTGTTCCCATGTTTATGTGCATGTGTGCTCAATGTTTAGCTCCCATTTATAAGTGAGAACATGTGATATTAGGCTTTCTCTTCTTGCATTAGTTCACTTAGGACATATTCTAAATGCACTAACTAGAGAAAAATTTTGATGGGAACTGCTATCTACACTTACAATGAATATTGTAGTGAGTGTGAAACTTTGTCATCTCGTGATTTTTTAAAGCATTCATAAGAGCAGACTAGCGAATAAATCACAGTATTTTTTTAAATATCCAATAATGACCTCAATCAGAAAAAAACAATTGCAAAGCGCTTACTCATCACTGTGCTGTGCTTGGTGCTTTAAAAAGTGATTTATTGAACTCTAGGAACTTAAAAAATCAAGTGATTAATTGTAATATTGGTTTGGTAATTTTTAAGCTGCTGATTTTTTTAGAGCTTTATAGAACATATAGCTTGTGTCTTGAAAAAAATCTGTGAGAACAATGAGACGTAGCACTCTTGACTCTGTTTGAACAATTTTGAGAGTGGAAAATTCCTTACAACATGAGAGAGACTGATCCATTTATGAGGAGGTGTGATGGGAAGCCTCTCTTGATCTAAGCAATGGGTGGAATTTTATTTTCTAAAGCAATCACGACCACTTTACCATGCCTTATCCACTTTTACAGTATTTGAATCCATTTCTTTAATTTATTCTCCTATATTTCCAAAGCTCTCATGGATTTTAATAAATCTATTTTTACATTGTCTCTTGTATTCTAGTAGGAATTAATTATCAGATCTTATACCCTATTAGTTTCTGTAAGCTGAGAACTTGCCATTTGATCCTTTTTCATCATGTAATCTATCAGTACTTCCAGATATCTCCTATGCTTTTCTTTTTTGGCTCTACTTGTGTTCTCCTCCCCTACCTCCTTAATACCTTAAAGTTCTTTGGCCCTAGACATGTTTTTTTGGTGGGGGCTTGGACTTCATTGGATTGGAATCTCTATATGTCCTTCTTCTTTCCTTCTTGAGTTCAACTTCATCTCTACACACTATTTTTGGTTTGTCTTTCCATAATCTTCCACCCATATCTATAGTCTCAGGACAACCCCCCTCACTCAATTACATGCCAACCTGGTTCAAGGAATCTGAGTCAGAGCTCAAACATTGTAGCTTTCTCAGAGAGATTTATGCATATCTAGTCCATGAGTTCCATATCCCAGGCATTTCATTTTGTCCATCTCTGGATCTGAATAGAATAATGGCCTAGGTATGCCACAGGTCTAGCATACCTAGGCCACTATTCTGTTCAGGTCCAGAGACTAGGACAAAAGATTTTATGCCTGTGGCAAATTATGGCAAATTCAAGAAAAATGGAGAGGGCTTCCTGCTTAGCTGGTGTGTGTATCTCTTCTGATTTCCCATTGAGAGTCTTCTTAGACTCCCACTCTGGCTTCTCACAAAAGATTTCCAGTTAAAACGGTTCAATTTTGGCCGGGTACGGTGGCTCATGCCTGTAATCCCAGCACTTCGGTAGGCTAAGGTGGGCGGATCACGAGGTCAGGAGATTAAGCCCATCTGGGCCAACATGGTGAAACCCCATCTCTATTAAAAATACAAAAATTAGCTGGACATGGTGGCATGTGCCTGTAATCCCAGCTATTCGGGAAGCTGAGGCAAGAAGAAGAATCACTTGAACCCAGGAGGTGGAGGTTGCAGTGAGCGAAGATTGCACCACTGCACTCCAGCTTGGCAACAGAGCGAGACTCCATCTAAAAAAAAAAAAAAGTTCAATTTCAGGTTTCTGCAAAGTTCCTGTGTTAAAAAAAAAAGTGCTCCTTAGGGGCAGGAGAACTAATTTAGAGCAGGGTTCAAAGTGGTGAGAATGCTCAAGTCCCTGGTATCACTAGCTGCTAGACCTAGGAAAATTCACCAATGTTGATCTTCCTTCTCTCCTATGTGATTATATAGTATGATGTAATAAATTAAGCTTCTAGGAAACCAGTTTGAGCCAACTTCCTGAGTGGACAATGCCTCTTCTTTAAGTAGGCCAGGCTGTTGCTTGATTATTGGAACATTCATCCCATCCACATTGAGACCTTTTTCTGTGACCCTTATCAATGTGAGATGAATACACACACTATACTCAGGATATGAAAGAGGGTAGTGTTTTTTAGGCCATACAGGAACAACAGTAGAATGACTGAGGTCTATATTTTTGCTTTGAGAAGCCTTCAAAGGTATCTTACATAATAAACATATGTGTCCCTGGAATTTCTGGCTTTCTAGCTTTTCTGAGCTCATGACCTAGCCCCAAATACAGGATGCTGAGAAGCTTATATCTTTTGGGATTTATATTACTTACATTCATTAGATGAATCATTCACTATAATAAGGACACCTAATGGTTTCTACTCTTTCACTCACTAAATGGAACTGTGATTGGTGGGATCTTACTCTCAGATTGAGGTTATTAGAGACAGCATAATCGGTGGCTCTGAGGATCAAATCATAGTATATTGGATGCAAATACCTAATCCAAGACTGAATTCATATGGAGGAGCACTGCTAGTGGATAGTTTCAGTTGGAGGTAGAGGTTATACTCATGGAACTCATCCCATCCCACTGTATACGGTGGAGCAAATGAGACCCATGACGTGTAATTCCTCATGGAGCATGACCTTTCCTGCCTGGAAGTACACTAATTCTGATCTCATTCCCCTCCATAGTTATCAGTTCAGGATGAAATGTTTTAGGCAGCTATAACATTGTGGGTTTATATTGAGTGTGGGGAAACTAAACCACCGAGTACTCCTATACGTAATTTTCTGTTTCTCCAGATCTTCCTACGTCATTTGCTTATCTAGTAGTTTTTTCTTTAAAGTAAAAATTTTACAATTATCACTGGTTTAAAAAGAGATAACTGGAACCAGAATTCAGTCATCTATGACCAATCCTTTCCAGCTGCCTTCTGTTAAACGTTCTTTTACCATGGTCATTTCCCTTTTACATTTAATCTGTACTCTTACTCACACATTTTGTTTGTATTTTATATGCTTTGAATTTGTGTCCCTGCCCAAATTTCACGTGCAACTATAATCCTCATTGTTGGAGGATGGACGTGGTAGGAGGTGATTGGATGAAGGGGATGGATTTCCCCCTTGCTGTTTTCATGATAGTGAGTGAGTTTTCACAAGATCTGGTTGTTTAAAAGTGTGTAGCACCTCCCCTCTCTCTCTCTTTCTCTTGATCCTGCTACGTAAGATGTGCCTGTTTCCCCTTCACCTTCTGCCATGACTGTGATGGAAATGGTGGACCATCAGCAGAGGGTGCCATCTCACTGGTTGCAGCAGGGAGGTGTGGCTGGGACCACATGCTCCGTGGAGCTGGTGAGAGCCCTGCCCTCCCGGGCACAGCTGCTGCTGCCCAAACCATGGTTGCATACCCAAGCCTCCTGCTCCATGGAGCAGGTGGGAGCCCTGTGACCCCCCCATCCCCTTCCCTCTGTGCAGCTGCAGCCATCCAAACCATGGCTACAGGCCCAGGCATCCCTGCACTCTTGGGGGCCCGGGAAGGCCCCTTGCCCTCTCAGGCTCAGAAATGCCTGCTCCCACTGCCTGGCTTCTCCTTGCACTTGGTGTGTGCTCCAATCTTGCAGCAAAGTCAAGGCTGCACCCAGGCACTGTCGTGGCCCAGCTGGGTGTGAACACACTTAGGGCAGTGCTGACATGCAAGCCCCCTGATGCTTTGGTCCCCTCTGGACACTGGGTTCTGACAAGCATGAGAAAGAAGTCAAGGGGTTGCTGAGAGCAGCTTGGCATCGGCCTGAAGATGCCCCTTGGCAAGAACAGCCTAGGCACCATGAAGAGAAGCAGGAGGCAGACAGGCTCCTGGGTGGAAGGGGGCAGGTCCCTGGTGAGACCCAACCTTCAGGCCAGGGAGGGCCTGAAGTCTGGGGGCTGGGCTGCCAATCCCATGGACAGGAGTGGGAACTTGTGGTGCCTTTTCTGGGCCTGCCCATGAACCAACTGGTGTATACTGCCTTCTCTCTGAGGCCTATAAAAGTCCGGGGCTTAGCCATAGCTGAGCAGATACTGGGATGACCAGCTACAGAGGGGCTACCTGCTCCAGGGGCTCCTCTCTGCTGACACTCAAGCAGTGGAGCTACCCACTCCAGGGCCTCCTCTCTGCTGAGTGCTGGGAAGATGACAAGATAACCTACTTGAGGAGAGGAGCTTCCCACTCCAGGGTCTCTTCTCTGCTAGGAGCTGAACACTCACTGGGACATCCTGGCTATGGAAAAGAGCTGCCCCCTGCAGGAGATTGAGCTGCTCTATTGCTCAATAAAGCTCCTCTTCATCTTTCTCATCCTCCACCTGTCTGTGTACCTCATTCTTCCTGGTGACAGGACAAGAACTTGGGACCCATCTTATGGTGGGGCTAAAGGAGCTGTAACACAAACAGGACTGAAACATGCCTCTTGCTAGCCATGTTGCAGGTGAAGAAAAGAGCTGCGGACCTGATGGTTCCCTAAGCCAGGGCTGTGACTCCCTCTTTGGGGTCTTGCAGTTCCTAGTGTCTCCAAGCTTCCAGGTGCACTGCATTCCCTGTTGCCAGTTGCGGGAGCTGCATGTTGTGTGCCTGGTCCAGACACAGCCTCACAGAGAGCTGGCATCCATGCTGGCACCTGGAGGTGTCAACCCCTTGGCAGCAGGTGGCATGTCTGACTGCACAGTGGCTGGACCCCCACACTCGCTGTCACACCCCTTGCCACTCTACACCTGACTCCAGTCTCCCTTGGAGGCATGAGATCAGGAATGGTAGCATGAACTGTACACAGCCTGCCAGGCTGAGTTGGCAGAATGAGCCCAGTGGGCCTGACCAAAACTCAGGCAAAGGTGCCACTGACCACAGATTTCAGGCAAGAAAAGCAACACCCCAAAGAGCCTGCAACAATTGTAAGTTTCCTGAGGCCTCCTCAGCCATGCTTCCTGTATAGCCTGTGGAAATGTGGGCCAATTAAACCTCTTTTCTTTATAAATGACTCAGTTTTGTGTACTTCTTTATAGCAGTGTGAGAATGGACTAAGACAGTATCCATGTTTCAGACTTACATGAATGATATTTCTTAGTACTGGAGATTGATTAGAGAAGAAATCCTCAATTGTTTCTCATGTCATTCAGTAGATAAACATGAGGTTTTTCTGGCATGATGCTGTCCTATTCTAGTCAATGTGGATTTTGATGTATGGTGTTAAAACCATTTCTGCAGGTTCCTGCTTTCAGATGGCCAAAGGATGAAGGAAAACGGTGCAGCAAAAGTTGCTTTACCTTACATTTCTTCAAGCACTTACTTATCTAGTATCAGCATTCCCAACAAAATAATCCAGTAGTTGCATTGTGGTACCTTACAGATAGACACTTTCATCAAAGAAAACATGACTACAGTATTTTTGACTATCCATCTTGGTGAAATAAGGAGGAAAAAATTGAACAACTGTGTCAGTGAGAACCACCAATAAGCAAAATTATCCCTTGAAAAGGCTATAACGCTCAGTCATGAGACTTTGAGGTCAGAGTTACCTTAAACATTTGCTCACTTTGATCACTTTCCCATATGTCCTCAGGCAGAATAGTTTCAGGAAATGACAATAAAGTATTTCTCCAAGATATTTTACTTAAAATATATTCAAGATGACAAGAATTGTATAGAACTCTCACTGACAATTACTAGCATACAGATGATTCCTTGCGAAAAGGTAATAGACTTAAAGTACACCATAACTACTTTTAAAACTGCTAGCACCTCGTGAGAAAACTTTGGAGAGTTTATTCAGAAAATTCTATTTGGCTTACATTCTATTGCTCTTCTTTTTCTTTTTATTGATAGAGACAATGATATAATTATGAATTATTCCAAAAGTTTCATTCATGTTTTGTAACTGTGTCTTCTTACTCTGTAACTATCAAATTTGCTCAATTCTATACAATCATAGAATCAAGTTTCTTTCCTTACCTCCTATTGCAATCACTTTCTCTGTAACAATGGAAATTCAATGTTTTGTGTTATATTTTTATAATTTCACTTACAATCATTTTTTTATGTGCTTTCTTTATGTAATATTTTTCTTATGACTGTCAATATCTGTCCAAGCAGAAATTATATAGATCATCAATAGCTAACATAGTATCTGACACATAGTTGGTGCTTTTTAATAAATGTTTGTGGATATAATTGTTTTGGAGTATATTTTGAATAGTCTTTATTTGTAACATTCTCATAATAAGATTTGTATTGACCCTTACTTCCTACTTCTCACTCTTTAAATTTTATTTTTATAGGATTTGAATATTTGGGCATTGCTATTCCATCACTGTTATGGATTATTCGTTCCCTGGATAATGTTTAAGAGCTGAGACATTGTTGTTCATTTCTCAAAAAGTAACATAGTCTTTCTTTGAAGGCATTGTGGCATAGGTCCTGGGCAACTTTCCAAGCCACTTGGCTAAATATTTTTAAGTTTTTGATCTATGAAAAAGTTATATAGTAAACATCATAATTAATTTTATGCAATCACTAGAATCAACTTAACCATCTTCTTAACCCCCACCGTCTTTATTAGCTTTCATTTTACTGAAGAAAGGAAAACAACCTTTAGCAAATATTCTCAAGTTTTGGTCATAGACATAGCTTTTCATGAAAACCAAGTAAAGGGACTGATGTTTCTTTTTTACACTCTGCCTGATTTCCATTGGACCTATAACTAATTTCTTTTATGACTTGGGCATATGGACCACTTCTATTTTCATGGATTCATTAAGTTGTCAAAAACTAAGGGCAATGACTTGACAAATCATCTTCAGGAGAAGGTGAGTTTAAGAAAAACATATTTGCTTTCATAGCTTCACAGTTAAAATAAAGAAGGAGAAATGCATAGTTTATGGCCTGTTGTAGTGGTAAATGAGTTTTTGAAAGCTATTATTCAAACTGCACTTTTTTCTGTATGGTACAGATTTAAATACTAAAACCCAATTCTCTCATATTTCTAATTTCAACTCTCTGGGAATAGCAGTTGCAAGCACCATGTTCTAATATACAACTACTCACTCTACCTACACAATGCCAAACATTTAATCTTATCTTTGGAATACATTAGTCTCTAAAATATCTGCCACCTATTTTTTAGAGTTTCAGGCTCTTGAAGATTACATAATTACAAAATTGTTTATTTGTGCAAACTTTCTTGAGCCCCTTCCATGTCTAAAGCACTTTACTCAAGGTAAGGAACATTAAAATACAGATGCAGCTTCACCTAACAGCTCTCGAAGAACACATATCCTCATAGGAGAGCCCCCTTTTGTAGTGGATACAATAATAATAATAATTTATATAATAGCAATTATTTTATTCTATGTGTGTGTATGTCCTCATGAACTCAGCTAGAGGAACTTTAATGTTATTTGTTTAAATGTGGTTATAATGAAACCCCATTCTACCAACATGGTGGCAACTTTGGGGCAGTTTGGGCTGGGATTTCCTCCTCCTTTTCCAGAATTCAGCTCTTTTCTGAGAGGACTTGTGTAGTAGCAGAGTAATAATGATGAGGAGTGGGAGTAGGGAGGCTCTTTAATCGTCATGTGTCTCTGCTTCAGAAAACCTACAATGTATACCTTTAAAACAACTATTCCAGCCAGCAATAATAGATCACATTTAGAAACCATTCACAATCTTCTCATCCGAAGCAGTCGCTTTCTTATTTTCCTGCTTTGAGAAAGGCGTCTTCTCACCTATGAGCACATAATACTAAAGATGCAGATGTTACCAATTTACATTTGATTTTATTACGCTCAAAACTATCTATCTATTCTGATTTAAGTACTGGAGATTTGCATCTAGAATAATCATCATTAGTAGTAGTAATAGTAATAATGGAAGTCAAAGTCATGAAAAATTAGGTCACATTGTTGAATCCCATTGACTTGGTGGGTGCTTTGCCCACCTTGTCTCTATGTTAACACGTCAAGCTTCCTGTTATCTCTAGAGAGAATGTTGCCAACACTGCTTTCTAACCTTGAGGGATTAGCGCATTTTGCTGCACTCCTGTCTACTCACCCCTCACGTTTCTGAATTAATAATTTATTAATAAGCTGTCTTGACTTCTTCAAGTCTAAAACAAGTTCCCCCATTGTTCTATATGCACTTTTACATACAGAACATGTATTTTGGATTAAAATTCTGTGTCATCCCAACTAGATAGTAGATTCTTGGAAAGGACACATTTTATCTATTTGTTATGTTTTATTTATTTCTTCTTACCAAATTCTTGACACGTAGCCTGGGATAATGGAAATGACAGCGTAGACATATTTTTCCACTTCCAAAGACAGGTGTACCTTTTTCTATCAATTACAGGTTAAATTTTAATAAAATTTAGTTGTCATCAATATTATATGGAGCTAATGAATGAGCCACACCTAAGGTCCCTCTGACCATTTGAAGGATCTAGTTCAACTGATCCTCGCTATGACCTGGTCACGTGTGAAAAACAGATTGTTCAAAGTGAGGAGAACTGATACATATGTTACTGAGGAAGAGGATTTGGAAGCTCAGCAGCAATGCAAGTGAAACCGCAGCTGCCTGCCCAAACAGCATTGCAAATCACACAAAAGCTACACAAGGATGTCAGCCTCCTGACTATATCAAGTCATGAGAGCAGTCACAACAAGGCATCCCTAACCAAGCAGAGCACCAATGTATGGAAATTAAATACTGTGCTTAGGAGGACTGCCCATCCCCTTCCCTCGGTCATATTAAGTTGCACCCACTTCCTCACAGGCACATCTTCTGCAGCTGATACTATCTGTTACTTTTTTAAAAAGAAATTAGGCCGGGCGCGGTGGCTCAAGCCTGTAATCCCAGCACTTTGGGAGGCCGAGGCGGGCGGATCACAAGGTCAGGAGATCGAGACCACAGTGAAACCCCGTCTCTACTAAAAATACAAAAAAATTAGCCGGGCGCGGTGGCGGGCGCCTGTAGTCCCAGCTACTCAGGAGGCTGAGGCAGGAGAATGGCGAGAACCCGGGGGGCGGAGCTTGCAGTGAACCGAGATAGCGCCACTGCACTCCAGCCTGGGCAACAGCATGAGACTCCGTCTCAAAAAAAAAAAAAAAAACAACAACAACAACAAAAAATTTATATCCACATATCTTTAAATTTGGACCACCTTTCAGGTAGTGTCTGAAATACGTTAGGTCAACTCAAGGGCCTGAAAACAGGCCTTATTTTACACAATGCCACTCAAAGTTCTGAAAATTTATCTTTGGCTTTACTTATTTCCTTCAGTTATCTTTTTTTTTTTTTTTTTTTTTTTTTTTTTGAGATGGGGTCTTGCTCTGTCACCCAGGCTGGAGTGCAGTGGTGCGATCTCAGTTCACTGCAAACTCTGCCTCCCGGGTTCAAGTCATTCTCCTGCCTCAGCCTCCCGAGTAGCTGCAACTACAGGCACCCACCACCACGCCCGGCTAATTTTTTTTTTTTTTAAAGTAGAGACAGGGTTTCACTGTGTTAACCAGGATGGTCTAGATCTCCTGACCTCGTGATCTGCCTGCCTCAGCCTCCCAAAGTGCTGGGTTTACAGGCGCGAGCCACCATGCCTGGCCCCTTCAGTTACCTTCTGTCCACATAGTTCTATAGATAATTCTCCAGTAAAAGTGGTCATAGGCCTCAGAAGTACCCGTCTGAATTTTCCCTTCTCCTCCTTGCCCTACCTAAGTATTAGCTTTCTTCTGAAAACCATAATTTCTTTATGATCTTATATATGGATGTTACTCATTTTTTCACACATTAGAATTATAAGGTTAATGGAATCAAGTACAATGCAGTTTCCAGATGATTTTTCAATGTATTTATTTTTAAAACAAAGATATACACAAAACTGGTTTGATATTTGTCTTAGTCAGCTTGGGCTATGATAATAACATACCATAGGCTGGGTAGTTTAAACAACAGACATTATTTCTCACAGTTCTGGAGACTGAAAGGCCAAGGTCGAGGTATGGTCAGGTTCAGTTCTTGGTGAGGGTCCTGTTCCTGGCTTGCAGATGGCCAGCTTCTCCCTGTGTCTTCATGTGGTAAAGAGAGGATGCTCTGGTGTCTCTTTCTCTCATAAGGACACTAATCCCATCATGGGGGCTTTATCCTCATGACCTAATCACTCCCAAAAGCCCCATTTACTAGGGCTTCAACATACAAATTTTGGAGGGACATAGACATTCAATGCATAACAATATTCATGCTCCTTTTACTAGATCTCATGCTTGCTGGTACCTACGCACTTTCTGGATTCTCCACTTAAAGGCAGTTGGTCTGCTGGAACCATCTTTCTCTTCACCATCTTTCGTCATTATCTCATATGATTCTGATATCATGATCGGAAGCCTGATATAAATGACCTGATCATAGCTGTCATTTTAAATTTCAAAACATTGAAATTTTACTGCTAGTTAACTATCTGAAGAAAATGGCATCTAATGATTAGCAATGCCCAGCTGCCGTATATTGTTAAATAACCTAGAAGTGAAACCATTGCTGTTCATTTAGAATCCAAAGTCCTATGGTGAAAAGTTATTCCTTTAAAGAGAATATGTTAGCACCTGCATGGTGTCAGCATTTCAAAATGGAAATGTATCTGGTTTTATGACTCTGTAGGTTAGAATATTAAGAACAGCTTCCAACAAACTAAATTTTTTTATATACTTCATCTTCAGATGATCCAAGATACCTTGTTGGCAATAGGTCCATTATCAACTCCTGCTTTAAAAATTTAGATTTTACCCTTTGGGAGGTCGAGATGGGAGGATCATGAGGTCAAGAGATCGAGACCATCCTGGCTAACATGGTGAAACCCCATCTCTACTAAAAAATACAAAAAACTAGCCGGGCAAGGTGGCGGGCCCCTGTAGTCCCAGCTACTCGGGAGGCTGAGGCAGGAGAATGGTGTAAACCCCAGAGGCGGAGCTTGCAGTGAGCTGAGATCCGGCCACTGCACTCCAGCCTGGGCGACAGAGCGAGACTCCATCTCAAAAAATAAAAATAAATAAATAAATACATTTAGATTTTACCAAGGTAGATACGTATACTATATAAAAATTGATAGAAATAAATACTAAAGAGAGAAAGGGAGATAGGAAATATCAGGGGTAGGGGAAAGTTGAAGTTGTAGATAGGTTGGCCAGGAAAGGTTTCACTGAAAAGATACAGTTTGGCAAAAACCTAAAGGAAATGAGAGTTCGCCATGTAGATATCTGGTGTAAAAGCATTCTAGGCAAAGACACAGCCAGAGGAAATCCCAGAGGCATGAGGACATCAGGATATTGAGGAGTGGCTGGCGGGGGGCAGTGTGGGGAGTGAGATGGACTAGGAGGAGATGAGGCCAGACAGTAACAGCAGGCCAGATCATATGAGGCCTTTCAGGTTATGGTTAAGAAACTGGCTTTTTTTTTTTTTTTTTTTTTTTTCTGAAAGAGAAAAAGAAATTAAAGGCCGCAGTGATACTTCACATATTTGGGGAACAGGGCCTATACTCGAGCGGCAAGAATGGGACAGAAAAAGGCAGAGAGGTAAGAGCAACTAACTGAGATTGCATATCTCTATTTCTATGCAGGTCTCCACTAAGGTTAACATGAATTTCTTATACTTTGGCCTCGTGAGTTTCAGTAGAATAACCAATAGTCCAGGAAGGCTTCCATCCTACACCTCGGTCAGCTTTGCTGCTGTGTGTATGCTAGACTGACGGCACACCTGACAGTGTCATGCTGTGTTATGGGTGGAATTGCCTGTAAAGTGCCAATAAAATTCATTCAATGCTCTTAAAAATATAGGCTTTCCATGTAGCATGGCTAACTGAAAAATAAATGAGCAGGGCTAATCTTTTTTTATGTATTTAGATAGAGTCTCACTCTGTCGCCAGACTGGAGTGAGTGCAGTGGCACTTTCTTGGCCCACTGCAACCTCCGACTCCCTAGTTCAAGTGATTCTCCTGCCCCAGCCTCCCAAGTAGCTGGGATTACAGGCCCATGCCACCACAGCCAGGTAATTTTGTATTTTTAGTTGAGACAGGATTTCTCTATGTTGGTCAGGCTGGTCTCGAACTCCCAACTTCAGGTGATCTGCCCACCTCAAATCCCTCCCAAACTGCTGGGATTACAGGTGTGAGCCAGCGGGCCTGGCCAGAAAAGATAATTTTTGTGTTTTTAGCAGAGATGGGTTTCACCATGTTGGCCAGGATGGTCTCAATCTCCTGGTCTTGTGATCAGTACACCCAACTTGGCCTCTTAAAGTGCTGGGATTACAGGCATAAGCCACCACACCTGGCCGAGCAGTACTATCTTTAATAATCATTTCTTGCAAAATAAAAATACAAACACACACACACACACACAGAGTTATTTAATTATTTAACCATACTACGAACTCTATTAAAAATCTAGACCGCAAATTTCACAAATGAAATCACCTTTTTAGTCATGTCTATTTTCATGATCGATTTAACAGTTTTGGACATCAGGCAAGAGTTCTAATATTTTGTATAAAAAGATAAAATATTAAAGTTTTGAGCAAGGATATTACATTTTAAAAGGAGTGATGATAAACCCAAGTGTTCAGATTTATAATCTAGTCAGGAGATCTTCAATGATCTAACCTGATTCTAAGTATTACATATGCAAATAAATATAAAAGAATATGATCAATATTTTTCCTCTTATTGGATGTCTTCATTTATTCTTATTTGAATTAGATTGTTAGTTGTGATGTGTACAGATTCCAAATTATTATCTTACTAGGATGTATAGTCCTAGACTCTCTCTCTCTTTCTCTTTCCTTTCTTTCCTCCTTTTCCCCCCCTTCCCTTTCCTCTCTCTCTGGATATTGGTTTGTTTTATATATACATATTTACACATGTATATATGCACAGATATGAATTTTCTATTTAAGATGTTCTTAATAATTTAGTTTGCAACATTATGTTGATACATTTTGTTTCCTCTTCTATATCTTTTTTCAGTACTACAGGATCTATTCTTAGATACTAAAAGCTGGAATAGCTGTCTGGGGATAAACATTATATTAAATCAGCCCTACATATTTAAATAAATGTAGAATCTAAAATAAGATTTGGAAAAATAAACAATAAACAAAATAAACACATGAAACATTAAGCACTGAATATTTGACTTAACAAAATAGCTCAAGGTGATAAAATTGAACACATTATCACCTCAAATTATGTAGTATTGGGCACCTGCCCCAATTTTTGGTGGTGGTAGCTTTAAACTAAATTAATCTAACCTTTTAAAATATATATAATTAGTGTTTCATTTATATTAGCTATAATGATAAATTACACATGCATGATTCCAGCTGTCCTCTGAGCTTATACTACGAAATGGGAGCAACACATTTACTATGTCATCAAATAAATGAATATAGAATTCTACTTAAGGTAATTTTTGTGAAGAAATGGTGTATGATAAAGTGAAAACAGAAGAAAGGGGTATATTTGAGAGGAAAACTGATGCCTCCACTTTGCAGTCAAACACACACGGATTGTATTTGAGGTGCTTTGAGAGGATTCACATAGTGTTATTTTACAGTTATACAAACATATACATATCAGAATATAAGGAGAGACTGAGAAAATGTCGCAGAAAATGGGTTCTATCAATGTGATCAGCCTCTTACTATGTCCGGTGATCTTGGTGTATATTGTATATCTAATTATTTATAATGTTCATAATACTTTCACATTTGTAAAATTACATACATATTTATATATTGAGTATATATGTTAGATATAATATAATTCTATTATGATTAATAGAATTTTAAGGGAAAGATAAAATACAAAATATATTAATTTATTTAGTAAGAGAAATATACATGCTATATCCTGGTTAATCAGACTCCCAAACGTTCAAACTCACAATAATTTGTAAAAAAGACAATTGATATACATTATTGTCAGTTTGAGCAACTAAAATACCCTCAATCATCTTAAAATAATTATGCTAAATTTTCTTTAAAATTTTCTTTAAAAAAGAATGAGAGATTATTCCAAATAATCTAAATGTCTAATTCTATACATTTAAGAATTTAGTTTTCTTACTTGATTTACCTTAACTTCAAAAATTGACATTAGTGATTTTCCATGTCTACATAGACCTTTTAATCTCTTTTAGTAGTCATTATGCTAGTATCTATTTATCAAGTACTTCTCTGCCCTGAAGTTTAACCATGGGATATTTTTTATAGGATAAATTTTAAAAAATTAGTTTGAATTAGTGAAATATTGGAAACAATGCTTGTTCTTTGATTCAGGGATAAGATAATACTGCATGTGGATTAATATTTTTTTTTGTTGTTACCTGCTACTTTAGTATGCTACTTCCTTTAAATTAGAAGATAATATCTTTATTGGACAAATAATTGATGGAAAGTATTTTAAAAGAAGTATATTATTTTCGCAAGATGATATTTAAAATAAGAAAAACAATAAAACCAAATAAACATTATCAAAATAAAGGAGAAAACATATACTAAAATAACAAAGCTAACTCTTCGTTGGTGTATTCTTATTTGAGGTATACTAAATTTGTACTTTTGACATGATTTTCACATATCCAAATTTAGCCTCGAATATTTTTATTTAAGAATCTCATGCATTCATTTTAGCAAATCATGTGGGCTTCAAAACAAAAATTAACATGATGTAATTATTTGTATGTCTACTTATATACATTGTTTTCATCTGTTGTTTCTAATCTCCCACTCCAAAACACACACACACACACACACACACACACACACACACACACACACACACGCGCACAGTAACCGAAATGTTTGGAAACTTCTATCAAACAATAGGAAAATAAAGTTATGTACCTTCTAGCATATTTAGGTTAAACATATCATTTACAATAAGAACTAAAACTGTGTTTTCCAGAAAATTTAAAAAGCATCAATGCGAAAACTTTGCAGAAAATTCCTCATGAAAAACAGTCGTGAAAAAAGAGTACTTGAATGACAATATAAAAAAAATAATTAAAACCAGAGAATTAATCTTTGTCTTCACACACACTGGCTGATGCTAACACAATTGCAGAAACCATGTATTTAAAGCTACATTTTATAAAACCTCACTGGCAAAAATCAATAGAAAGCTTTAGTGGCTAGAATGTGTGTAATAGTAACAAGTAGAAAGGTTAGTGTAGAAGTTAATGGTTCTATCAGGAATAAAACAGAGTTAAAATGTGAAGGAAAGGTCTACCACAAGTGGTTCATTAACCTTTTAGAACCCCAGTGTATCCTCTCTGTAAAGATTACAGCAAATCTGACTCAGTCTCTACCAGCATTTGCTAATGCTCCATCTCAGCACAGCACTGTTTAGATTTCTTATGATAGAATTATTTTCATTACAATTACATGTTACTGCTGAAATTAAAACAGCAGGACTAGACTCCAGAGGGTATCAGTAAGCACACACCATGGAGTTATTTTGTTTTTTTTTTTTCTGTTTTTATTATTATTATTATTATTTCTTTCAAGGTCTTCTTTTATATCTGATTCAGCTTCAGACTGACCAAAAGTGCCAGGTCCAATGGAGAATTATCTTGTGGTCACAGCCATGTTTTTCATGGGTAGCTGTACTTATCTTAGAATTCTGTTCATTTTCAGCTTGCTTTTTAACATTCATTGAGTGTTGAAAAGGGTGAGGAATTTTTCCAACCCTCCTTGAATCGCTGAGAAATATAAAATAATATTATTGTCTTTGTGCATAAAAATATATTCTATGACCTCTGACTCACTTGGCCAAACTGTTTTGGAGAAGGGTGATAATTTGACTTGCACTGTAAGAATTCAAAGGTACAATTATGGTAACAAAAGCCATAGTCTGAACACGTTGGCTTTCACAATGATTTAATGCCTTTCAATACGATTTATTCACAGTGTTGTCCCTTATCTTTCATAATCTCCTTTATTTTTTGACCTTAACAAAAGAATGAAAGAAAAATCCCATCCCTGCCTTCCCTTGTTACAGTATCCTTCCTGCTTCCTTCCTCCCTGCCCCTTCTCTCAAATCTTCCTTGCTTTCTTTTCAGCAAATTTCAGGGTAGAAGTTTAAATGAGCAGCTGCCACAGCAGGCACTGCCAATGTTCTCTGGCCAATCAACCAACAGGGGGTACTCTTGTACAGTATGCCTGGCTCCCCTTTGGAGACAGAACTAACCTCTGTGACAAATACGGAGTCCACCAGCTTGGAGCCTGAAATCCCAGACCATACATTCCTTCCAAATTTTCCAGTTGGTAATCTATCCTGCTGGGCTGATTTCTTTCAAATTTCCATGTAATCCAAAAATAAAGTTATTTTTTATTTCTTCTTCTTCTTCTTTTTTTTTTTTTTTAAAGAGGGGCAAATTCAGTTCATAATTAGGGGAGGAGTAGTTTTTGGATTCTATCCTCTACATGAAATCTGTTATAAATATGTCCTGCCAAAATCCTGCACTGTAATGTGCCAGTTTTGTAATAGGTTTAGTTCTCTGGTCTTTTTCTCTAAGTCCAAATTCTCCGTCATTTTAAAACATTTTGTCCTTGAAAACCTTTTTTTTTCTCACAATTTTTTAAAGATGATGTGGTATGCATGTTTTAAGCCATCCCATCTGTGACAGCTGAAGACAAAACCGTCAGCTTGAGTTTTGGCACAACTTGGGCCTCTGTCTTGTAATCTCATTTGTGCCTGTCCTAGAACTGTTCTTATTAACCAGGAATTCTTATCTCATAGCCACAGCTGAGGGCAGCATTGTGGCTCTTTGAGTACAATCAATGCACTGGCTAAAATGACGTCCAGATCTTTGTTAGAGCAGACACCATCTTTGGAATCGACTCTGATGTTGAAAATTGTTGAACCCCTTAAGCTGTCTCGTTTCTTTTGCTTGAATGATGGTCTGAACTGGGCAACATCAGAGAACAATGACTCTGGCTCTTTGAAATGTTGATTTTCATCTGTGCCATGATGTGATGAGCACATAAACTATATAGTTGGTCGATGATAATAAGGCTTTCTACAAAGAACACCATATTTACCATTTAGTTGCCATCTCACTTGCCAGAAAGCTTTGTCTATAAACAGAGCAGACTTCATGAAGCCCAGAGTTAAATAAGAACCTTGACATAACTGAAGCCACATCAAATTTTTATATTTTTATTGTTCTTATTTCACATAATTTTAAACACAACACTTCATTGGATGTCAAGTCACCGGCACTAGAATTTTTTAATAGAGTCAAGTCCATAATTTTCTCTTTGATTTGAAACTTAGAATTATTTTGAAAGATAAGCTTTTATGTCTTCATGCTGTATATTCAATAACACAGACATCCTTTATAATACAATCATGTCCATTTATCATAATGGTTAGATTATAGGATCTACCACTCTAGACTGTTGCCTAATTTTAGCTCTGTGACATGCAAAATTTATGAATTGTTGGTAACTTGAGAATGTGTTTATATCCAGAAAGAGTGACTATATAAAAAATAACTCCCTAAGACATTTGCCTATTGGTATTGAGATCGTTCCTTTGTTTTTGGAATATGAACATATTTCTGTCTGCAAGACATAAAACCCAGGTGTTAATTTATTATCATCAAAGACATCATCTCAAAATCTGAAAGTTGAATCTAGTTAACAACTCTAATATGTGAAGCCAAACAATTGACTGATTTTTTTTTTTTTTTTAAGATTTGGAAATAGAGGCATTACATCTGCTATTTTAGAATAGTTGAGCTTAGAAACAAATGCTTTTAAGGACATGAAAGCTATGATACTACCAGGCAAATAGTTTTCTTTGCAATTTCTCTAACATGAGGCTAATTTTATCAATTTTCAGTATTTGTAAAATCTACATATGGGTTACACTATTACTTGGGTAGATTTAGTCGATGATCTCACCCAGGAATCTTGGCTAATACACCATATATTAGCCTGATGCTCCCCACTTATGAACTTTATTAGCCCACTATTATGCAATGAAAGGGAAACAGTGCATATATGGCAATGGAGGCATCACAGTGTAAAGTAACCCCACCATCTGTGTGATCATAGATAGTTTAAATTAACAGTAAGAGAGAAGTTTACAATTAATTAGACTCAACAATGAGAAAAGGTATTGTAAAGTTCTAAAACCGAATATTCAGATGGTGAAAATGATAAAAACTAACAAAAAGATATAATTTCTTTCCAAACAATTTGTTTGATGGCAAATGAGTAATTTTATATCCAAAATAAAACAGAAAATGTTAATAAATTTATTTGAAAATGTTTAGTTACAAATATATACTATTAATCTTCAAGAATTTAAAATGTATACATCTCTAGTTTTATTTTTCATTAAATTAAATTAGAATCCCCCTTTCTTATATTGTTTTATTTTTCTATGATTTACAAATGTATGAAAATAAGCAGTGGATCTTCAATCCTGACACACTTAGTGATTGCTATTCGTATTCAGTGTGAGCGATAATCTAAACATGAATCTATTCATCAGTCATCATGCTTTCCAGATCAGCACACAGTTCTGACTCCACTACACACTAGCTGTGTAATGTTGGGCAATATGCTTAATTATTCGGAGCTTCAGTTTTCTAATTTATAAAATAAGGATGATGGAACAGTCTTCTACTATGTCTCCTCAGATTAAATTGTATGCCCTTTTTATCTCTCCCTGTTTCCCTCTCTTCCCTCTCTCCCCACTTCCCCACTTCCTACCCCACCATGAGTATCCATCCGTTAATCTGTCTGTCTATCTATCCATCATCTATTTGTCTACCTATTTACCTGATGTTACCACATGGAATTGAAAACACAGGGCAAAAATATTAAAGATATTAAAATTTAAAGGTTTTCAAAAAAGAGTCAATCAATTGTACAAAAAAAGAATGAATGTAACCCGTCTGTTTTACTGTACTTTCCAACTGCTTTTTTGTTCCCTTACTTTAGAATACGGTTGTACCCATTTCTATATCATCATGAGAAGACCTGGGTTTCTTTTCACCATCCAATGTAATTGATAGAGTTGGCAGCACGGGAATAATGAATGTTGTTTGGTAAGAGAGCTGTAACAGTGTCTAATATGCAAAACAGTGTATGGCATTTTGCAAAATGTACATTTCATGCTGCTAATCTGGAAATAACCTTAATTTTTGAATTTATTTCTTTATGAAGCCATGATAAGTAAACATACATGTAAATACTTTATTCTGATATTCTTAAAACCATTTGTCTGGATTATAATGATAATGATACAAAGTGTTTCAGCACAAATAATACATCAGTTCAAAAGAGTTAAAAAAAATATATAACTTCAATTTTTTGGCTAGAAATGATACATTTTAAAAAACAAATTTACAGCATTTATAAATATAAATCAGCTAGTGATTACTCTTATTTTAACTTATAGGAGACAAACAATAGGATTTATTATATTTCACAAGATAAAACAAAAAAAGATTTAGCAAATTCAACTAAATTTTGGATTTTTCACATATTTGAACATATTCCCAAGGTTTTGAACTTGTGAATGAACTTGAAACTTTATTTTAAATCTTAGAAAATGCATCTAAGTTATTTAGGCATCAGGATATATTAATCAAACTTCCATTTTAGGGTCAACAGAATTAATCTTTAATTATTATTTTTGAAAGACAGCAGCAGAACATTTTTTTTGTGTGTTGATTAGAGACGACTTGACATTGCCTATAAAGGATCTCGTACTTATGAGTTCCTTGGAAATAGTTAAATGCAATATACCTAACAATCATCAGCTATAAACATCTATTAATTCTTGGCCTTGATTAACACATGAAACTTACTATAATGAGGAAACACATGCATATTAAATGAGCCGGTATTTTTAAAGTATGGACAATGCTACTAGCAATGCCAAAATCCTTTGAGGTAAATGTATTTTTATTCTTTCAGTAAAATGCCATTAGATAGAAAATTTGACACTATGTCTCAATTTAAGTCAGGATGAAATTTCAAGCAATAAAAATGTTCACCATTTACCTCAAAGATCAAGGAAAAAATATTTGGAATCTTTTGAGAATTTCAAGTCTATATTCATGATGCAAACTCCATTTCTCCGGCTCAGACAACCAAGATGAATAAGAATCCAACTCTCCAGGTTAAAATATTTTCCTTTATTCATCTTTTATGGCCATTTATCTCTATATACCTACTTTGCAGGGATCTTATAAAGATGAGAGAAATGGTTTGCTCTAAAGTGCTTAAACTTAGAAGGAAAAGTATGCTATAAGAGCAAATTATTATTATCTTTATTACTGTAACAAACACAGGGGATAATTATTTTTGAGTCAAAAAGAACAAGGCAAAGTGTGATTCTGCATCAAAAATGACATGGTGGGTGGTAAATGGTTTTCACTGCTATAAAGAGCAATACAATAATTTTCACATTGCACTGCTTATAACATTTAGTCTCTGAAGGCCTTGCTTAATGTGCTCACTTTCAAAATTTCTACGATCTTTTCTTCCCACATAAATTTGCTAACTTTTGTCCTTTCCAACTCTGATGTAGGCTTAGCAAATTTTCTTTAAAGGAGTTATTTTTTTCTTGCCTGTAAGAGACTATAAAGAACCTGAGACTTCACGCACAAGAATTTACTGTATTCTGTATTTTCTTTTCCATTACAGTTTTTAATATCAATTTGGAACTTTTACTGGCAGTTTTTCTTTGCAGTTTTTTTGTGATTACTTTTTGTTTATGTCATTATAGCACAGACTATCCTGTTAGCTTTATAAGGACATCACCTTCTCTTTTCATACTGTTCCTGCATTTCGTTTTCTATGATATCTGTACATACATATATATGTTTTTCTCATTTGCATTAATTTTATATATTGTGTGGAGCTGTTCATGAGCTTTAATTGATAGCATTTCCAGTAAAAGCAGAGGGATAATTCCATTTCCTAAGCTTAGTGTTAACAGAAAAACACAAACTAGATTTTGCAAATGACTGTAGGTGAAAACAGTAAAGGGGTTACCAGCATTTAAATTGACAATAAGTCTAGAAGTCAGTTCTTAGTTCATCTCCTACTTTTTTGTTCTTTCTCTTGTCTTACATATAACCTTTCGTTTATCTCTCCCTTCCGATGTTTCAGGTTTGAATTTTAGCTGGACATTCATCTACATGTGCATATTTTTTCCCCACAACTTTACTACAAATATCACATTCAGTTGCAACAGTTAAAACCCAGGACTTAGTCAATTCCTGAGTTATTTCCTGGAAAGCACGCTCTACTCTCTCCTTTCTATAGATGGAAGGCTTGATGCTAAGAAGGAAAAAAGATCAATGGGGCATCTAAAAGATTGAAACACCATAAAATACTGTTTCGGCTTTTCCCTTTAACCACTCTGGGACATATAGCAATAAATCAATAATTAGATATTATTTTCTGTTCTATGGATTCTTCTCTGTCTCTCTCTCTCTCTGTCTCTCTCTCTAAATTTCATAAATAAATAACTGCATATTATTTGCATTTTAGTCATTTTTGGTGACTGTTGAGAGGGTTCACAATAAAATCACATTCTTGCAATTTCGTTACTCTGACATTATTCAAATTTAGAGTTCTCAAGAAAAGAAATTCGATTGCTCCTGTAAATATTCTTTATCACGTTCTCATTTTGGAGCTGATTTATGACTCACCATGTAAATTTTCTAAGCATTTGACTTAGGGAGACAGACATATGTCAATCGCTTACTGATAATTTTAAGAAAGGTACCATAACAACCAATAATTCCAAAGTAGTAAGACCCTGTGTGACATTGGTGTAGAAACTCAACTTCATGCTAATTTCTGCAGGTGGGGTATAATGAGCTTCAGTGGACCAGGACTCTGAGGAGGTAATAGGTAAAAGCGTCCCATGTAAAGCATTTGTTGTAAATTACTGTAGTTTATATTCGTGAACTGAAGATGTTTACACTATAAAGTATTAAAATAAATTTGGTTTAGTTATTCTAAATCAATAATTAATTTATTCTGTGTGCCATGCACTGCTCTAGGCTTTTGGCATACACTGTTGAATATAACTGGCCACGATCACTTACTTCGTGGGGTTTACAAATTCACATAGAGGGACAGAGAATGAGCCTTAAGTTTCTAAATAGGTAAGGTAGAGAGGAAATGAAAAGTTGATGGGCTAAAGAAAAAGGAAAGCAGAGTATGAGGTTTGGAAAGTGCTAGGGGTGGGTGACTAGGCTGAAATATTAAATAGGAGGCTCTCTGTTCTCACAAGAGAAGGAGGCTGGGCAAAACTGGAAAGAGTGAAATTCTGCTTAAGTGGATGTCTAGGGCAAAACTGGCAAAGAGGAAACTAGTACAAAGACCCCAAGGCAGAAATGTATTTCGTAAGTTCTCTGAGCAGGAGCCAAGAGTGGGTGGAGTAAAGTGAACAGAGCAGTTAGGACATGGTATCAAAGAAGTCAGGGATCACTGGGCCAATACATTCTCTCTGGTGTTTACTCCAGGGAAATGTGCAGACATTGCACAGCTTTGAGGAGAGAAGTGACATGCCCTGACAAATTAAAATTTTCATTGCGTTAGAATAGAGTCAAAGAGTGATCAAAATGAGAAGCTATGTCATACAAAAATGGTACCAGTATATGTTTATTTATTCAGTAGTATAAAAATTCTCTGTAAATCAAAATTTTTCCCACTTAAATGAACTAGAATTCACCCAAAGATTTGTCCTTTAAAGGAAACTTATAGTCAACCTTTTGTAAAGTAAAGCCTTCTTTAATTCCCTGCAAATAATCATATCATAGTTTATAGTCAGTCCATGTACAGCACTATTTCTAATAAAACAGTAGTCGGAGTAAAAACAATCCTAGATAATCGAAGACAACCATGTCTGATCCCAGATAGATGGATTAATTTTGTGTGTGTGTGGGGTGAGGTCTGAGGTATTTGTGTTTAGGAAGTTCTGCAAGTCAATTTACATTGGCCATGGACTTCTAATATTCAGTATTTGTCTGTGTGCACATGTGGGTTGTGTATATGTGTGCATGTATTTCAGGAAGATAGAGAGTAGGAAAGAGAGAGAGAAGCTGCTCATCTTTGCAATTAATTTATTTGTCTGTCTATTCCATTCTGTCTCTCTCTCTCCCCCCACATAACTCTCCATCTATCTATATGCAATTATATGTTTTAAAATAGCAGTGTCTGATTTCGCCCTAGAAAGTCAACAACAAAAAATTTACCTGTCATTACTTTTCAGCAGACGGAAATTAGGATACTAGGATACTACAGTGCGTTCCTTACTCCAAGCAGCAGAAAAGATAAATCATTAAGGAAAATGTAGTAAGAAAGGCCGGGCTTCTCCTACCATGCCAGTAGGTGACCCTTTTGACTCCATCTGCTGCTCATCTCCTGCTTGTAACAGTGATCATGCAAATTACCATGTGGTCAATGTTTCTTTTAGAATTGTTAATCTCAATTCATATCATTTCAGTGATTTACCTTTATTCTATATAAGTTGTTATCTTGATTTTGCATTATATCAGGGCAGCAATACACAGGTAATCATATCGTGTAACAAGAGGATACAGAGGAAATATCTATGGATAAAGATACCTCTTAGAAAAGATGTGGCAGAGTGGAACTGACATCAAAAAAAAGTATATATTTTTCTTCAGGATTAGCTGAGGTCATGCCTTTGAAATCATCCTAAATGTCAGTTTTATAACATGTGATAAGTGGCTCATTTTAGTTATTTATATATTTCTGACAGTTCTTATATTTGTGATTTTCTAAAGTATAGCAGTCCTAAACTTTATTACAATGTTGAAGTTTATTATTTAGCAAGAGGAAATTTGATGGGAAAAACTTAAGGAAGCTTTTAAATTATTTTACCTAACTTTCTCTCCTTTATGTATTTCGGGTTTTAACACCCTTTTGATGGCTTGTTGAAGCCAAAGAGAAAAAAATACCCTACACATTTCTTTTTTAAACCTAGAAAATTCTATAGAGAATGCATTTACATTGAAAATAGTTTATATTAACTGCATTCACCATGTGTTGCTTGTAATAAGGAGACAAATCTAGCATATTACACACAGTTCATGAATACATGTGACCTTCCAAAAAAATGACAGGCATCTATGTTCTGAACAGAAGATCATACATATATTTTTTCAATATGAATATTTTCTGTCAACACACATTCACCTTGTCATGCGGGCTTTTGTAATTGCTATCCTAAGAGCGTTAATTATCTCCTAAAATCATGAATACAGTTATGTGTAGCTTAATGACAGGGACACATTCTGATAAACACATCATTAGGTGATTTTTTCATTGTGCAAACATCATGGAGTGTATTTCCACGAACCTAGATGATATAGCCTACTACACACCTAGGTTATATGGTATACAGCCTATTGCTCCTAGGTTACAGACCTGTATAGCATATTACCATACTGAATATCATAGGTGACTGTAGCACAATGGCAAGTATTTGTATACCTAAATAGAGGAAAGTACAGTAAAACTATGGTATTATAATCTTATTGGACTGGTATTGTATATGCAGTTCATCGTTGACCAAAATATTCTGATGTGACACATGACTGTATTTCCATTTGCTTTGTCTCAAAACTGTTTCCTACTAATATGTTGCATTATTTTCATGTGTAGAGACAACTGGTCACTCATCATTAATAAAATGACAAGTCTCTTATCCAAGCTGTAAACGCAGTAGGTTTTAAAAACAAACTTCAAAGGATTAAAGCTCCTCTGTGATTTCCTACAGAGTGTACACATCAATAGAGTTGACTGTGTGCTGTCACTTTCTTCTATTAAGGCTAACTGAATTATCTACTGCACATTATGCACTTAAACTGACAACATTCTTTTAAGAATTAGAGTTGAAAGCAAGCAAGCAGTTAGAATATCTGCCTTTCTTTTGGGAATCCAGGGTCATTTATAAAATTGAACACAGAAAAGAGAAATACACTTTCAGTTGATCTTAACTCTCATTTGTATGTAACCATGTTGTAGTTAATGGTCTTATATTATTTATTGAAGCTTAGTAATAACAGAAATCATTTCTTTTTAAAAATGACTTGTTACCTTAACGTAGCCCATGTCTTGAGTGGGTTATTTTTAAATAAAATGTTGTTAAAGAAAACGGCTTGAATTACATAAGTTAGTCTAAGAATTTTATGTATAAAATAGATTTAAGGATGTAAGGATATTTGAGCCATTTTTGAGAATAATAGTTTGTAAAACTAAGTCAATTTCCTGTCAAAAATTTGCATGAAAGGTTTACAAATTGTATGCTCTGTAGGTGAAAGATATTTTAAGACACTGCAACAACTAAAGACAGAACAAGAACAACTAAAGAAACGGCTTAGGAGCATTTTAATATCTTCACCTTAAAATAGAATGTTTGTAATTTAGATCTGATTTGTAATATGACATTACTGTATATTTAAGCAACAGAATAATTTACTGATTGATTTGACTTATAAAATCAATTAAGTACTTACTATAATCAAGGGGAAGATAAAAAAGACAAAGTACAGTCATTGTTTCCAAGGAATTTAAAATCAAATTTGTGATGGCAAAAAAATACTATAATGAATTCTGTAAATGTGGCAGATAAACTAAGACAATGAAAATAGAAATAGAGACGAGAAAGGTGTATTTCAGGAGATAGTTTGATAGTAAGATTGACAAGATTCTGTGGCTAAATAAAGTGAGAAAAGGGGAAAATCAGCTATTACTGAAGTTGCTTGCTGTTATGATTTGAGTGGATTGACTACCATAACCCAAGATAATTAGAGCAAGTATCTTAGTCCATTTTCACTGCTACAACAGAGTATCTGAGAATGGGTAATTTATAAAGAACAGAAACTTATTTATCACAGTTGTGGAGCTGGGAAGTCCAAGATCAAGGTGCTGGTATCTGGTGTGTAGTGAAGGCCTTCTTGCTGCATCCTTACACGGTGAAAGGAAGAAGTGCAAAAGAGACAGACTCTCTCTATTAATGTCTCTTATGGGCAGAACCTTAATGACTTAAACACCTGGCAAAGGCCCTGTCTTCCAATGCTGATTCATTGGAGATTAAGTTTCCAATACTTGAGTAGGGGAGAATTAGACCATAGCAATGGTGTAATTCCAAATTTCAGCAAATGTGTTCGGCTATAGTATTTGGTTTGAAGGATCTGGAATTTAAGGTTGCTGCTGTTTGTTCAAGCAGAATGTCCATTGTTCCAAATAATCAGGGGAAATCTGCAAAAAGCGATTGGAAATGAGTTTGTAGTTCAAGAAGGATTTGGGAGTTATCAAGAAAGAAGTGGTAGTTGAGGCCATGATTGATGTGTTTTAACAAAGAAAAGAAAGATTAATCTTGATTTAAATAAATATTAATAGAGAATATAGTCTTTGAGCTTTCCAATAGAAACCCAGTATGAATTTCAGAAGTAGAGAAAGAAGACAACCATTCTAATCCTCAAAAATACCAAGTGTAAGAGAGTGATTATAGAGTTTTTACAATGAAAAAGAGATAACTTTCAACTATGTAAAAAAATCACATACATGTACAGACACAGTCCTTTATACACATACATGCATGTATATACTCCATTCTTGATGAATAACTCTAAAATGTGATTTTTTAGATATACAGATAATTTTGGTGGGTCATAATGACCCATGTGTAATCGACTGATGGTATTTTCCTTTATTTTTACTACCCTATTTCACACTTAAAAAAAATTATAATGGAAGTTCTGGGATACATGTGCAGGATGTGAAGGTTTGTTACATAGGTATACACATGCCATAGTGGTTTGCTGCATCCATCAACCCGTCATCTACATTACGTATTTCTCCTAAAGCTATCCCTCCCCTACCCCCCAACCCCCTGACAGGTCCCAGTGTGTGATATTCCCCTCCCTGTGTCCATGTGTCCTCATTGTTCAACTCCCACTTATGAGTGAGAACATGTGGTGTTTGGTTTTCTGTTCCTGTGATAGTTTGCTGAGAATGATGGTTTCCAGCTTCATCCATGTACCTGCAAAGGCCATGAACTCATCTTTTTTCATGGCTTCATAGTATTCCATGGTGTGTATGTGCCACGTTTTCTTTATCCAGTCTATCATTGATGGCCATTTGGTTCCAAGTCTTTGCTATTGTCAATAGTGCTGCAATAAACATACCTGTGCATGTATATTTATTGTAGAATGATTTGTAATCCTTTGGGTATATATGTAGTAAGGGGATTTCTGGGTCAAATGGTATTTCTAGTTCTAGATCCTTGAAGAATCGCCACACTGTGTTCCACAATGGTTGAACTAATTTACACTCCCACCAACAGTGTAAAAGTGTTCCTATTTCTCCACATCCTTTCCAGCATCTGTTGTTTCCTGACTTTCTAATGATCATCATTTAAAAAATGAAATTTTATCAATAGGAAGAGGAAGTCAAATTGTCTCTGTTTGCAGATGACATGAATTGTATATTTAGAAAACCCCATCGTCTCAGCCCAACACCTTCTTAAGCTGATAAGCAACTTCAGAAAAGTCTAGTAGTAGTAGTTGCTTAATAAATGACTAGTGCATCAAATATGAACAGGGAGTCAGTACACAGTCTCAAGAAAAAGTGTGACATATAGTTATACCTGAGGAATTAATTATATGAAGTACCTTTATTCCATAAGGTAAACAAAAATATAACAAGAAGAGCCAAAATGTAAATTTTCTGAGGGGAAAACCTTCACTTTCCCGAATGCAATTTTTACTTAATGATGTAAAAGATTAATGCATAGTAACAAAACTCTTCATAAGCAGTATTTTCTTCCTGAAATGTAATTCTTTACCAAATATATTTTTAAAAATTTGCATGATGTATGATATGAAAAAATTAAGTACTAAATATTAATAATGTTTAAAAATAGATTCATTAACTGGGACATTTTAATTAATTTACAGAAATCATGACAATTTATAAACTTCATACAAGATCCCCTTTTTAAAATATATCATCAACCTTGAAATTAAAATTGTTGGACAATGTTTGTATATGTAAATATGTGCATTATGTGTCCTTAGAATTTTTTAAATCAATTTAAGTAATTAGTATTAGGAAAATACGTTGTTAGGTTGACTACATAATTTAAGTAAATCAGATAATAACGAAATCATTCCTTTCTTGCAAATTGTGTGAAACCAGTGTAATATAACCATCAATATAAATGTGAAATTTCATTTGCTTGACAAATTATCATACTGGAAAAAACAATTTACACTATTGCATGATTTGCAGATAAGAAAGAGGTAGTGGGCAGGATAAATTTCCCTTAGAAATGAAATTTAGAAGACAATAGTTAACACTCCCAATATTGAACAAAATTACTGTTGAGAGATTCTAAATTGTAATTGTTGAAAGATTCTAAATTCTAATAGTAGATTGAGTGCCATCTACTAGATTTCTATGTTGAATGCAAATCTTCAGCAGGAGGAATTATGAAAATGTATATTTTGTGGTGTGACCTGTTATTAGCAAGATAGAAGTACCCACATTCCTAGAGATGTGAAATGTGATATGAATTTCCTTCTTAAAATAAGCATTGTCATAGTGAATTGCTGAATACAAGGAAGCTATTATTTGAGACTGTTTTCTCCATTGCATATCTGTGTAGCTGTTTGACTTCTTCGAAGGAAAGAATTGTTAAAATCTAACACAAGACACTAATAACTTTACTGACTTCTGTCTCTTGAATCTTACTTTTCTTCCAAATGTCATTGAGAAGATTAAGAAAAGAAAACTTACCATTCATAGATTTGTAATTTCTTGAATACTTGTTATTCTAACTGGCATGAGATGGTCTCTTATTGTGGTTTTGATTTGCATTTCTCTAATTACCAGTGATTATGAGCTTTTTTTCATATGTTTGTTGGCCCTATAAATGTCTTCTTTTGAGAAGTGTCTGTTCATGTTCTTCAACCACTTTTTGAGGGTTTTTTTTTTTTTTTTTCTTGTAAATTTGTTTAAGTTCCTTGCAGATTCTGGATATTAGCCCTTTGTTAGATGGATAGATTGCAAAACTTTTCTCCCATTCTGTAGGTTGCCTGTTCACTCTGATGATAGTTTCTTTTGCTGTGCAGAGCTCTTTAGTTTAATGAGATCCCATTTGTCAATTTTGGCTTTTATTGCCATTGCTTTTGATATTTTAGTCATGAAGACTTTGTCCGTGCCTACGTCCTAAATGGTATTGTCTAGGTTTTCTTCTAGGGCTTTCATAGTTTTAGGTTTTTCATTTAAGTCTTTGATCCATCATTAGTTAATTTTTGTATAAGTGGTAAAGAAGGGCCCAGTTTCAGTTTTCTGCATATGGCTAGCCAGTTTTCCCAACACCATCATAGGGATCCTTTCCCCATTGCTTGTTTTTTTCAGGTTTGTCAAAGATTGGATGATTGTAGATGTGTGACATTATTTCTGAGGTCTCTTTTTTGTTCCACTGGTTTATATATCTGTTTTGGTACCAGTACCATGCTGTTTTGGTTACTGTAGCCTTGTAGTATAGTTTGAAGTCAGGTAGTGTGATACCTCCAGCTTTATTTTTGTTTGTTTGTTTGTTTTTTGTTTTGTTTGTTTAAGATTGTCTTGGCTATATGGGTTCTTTTTGGTTCCATATGAAATTTAAAGTATTTTTTTTCTAGTGATAAAATTTCATTTTTTGTGACATATAGATGTCTCTTTCTTTATCCTTTATCCTTTGAAGGGTTTTTTTTTCTCTCATTGGGTATAGAGTTCTAGTTTGGCAGTTGTTTTTGTTTAGTACTTTATATGTATTGTTTCAGTGTCTTATAATTTTCATCATGTTTGCTTAAGCATCAGTTATCAATGTCTCTGTCACTCATTTGAAAGTATTTTATATTTTCTTCAGCTATTTTTAAGATCTTTGTCTTTGGTTTTCAACAGTTTAAGATATGCTGAGGTGTTGCTTTTGTAACTATTAGTGTTCTCAGAATCTCCTTAATCTATGGTTTAATTACTTTCTTAAATTTTGAATATTTTTTGGTTATTGCCACTTTAAATATTGCCTATGTTCCACTTTCCTAATTCTCTTCAGGCTCCAAGTATTACTGTTAAATCTTTATATTCTGCCCTGTATGCATCCTATACTCTTTTCTATATTTGCCTTTTTTTTTTTTTTTTTTTTTTTGACAAAGTCTCACTCTGTCGCCAGGCTGGAATGCAGTGGGATGATCTCTGCTCACTGTAACCTCTGGCTCCTGGGTTAAAGTGATTCTCTTGCCTCAGCCTCCTGAGTAGCTGGGATTACAGGTGTTGAGTGGCTGGGATTACAGGTGTGTGCCACCACGCCCAGCTAATATTTGTATTTTTAGTAGAGACGGGGTTTCACCATGTTGGTCAGACTGGTCTCGAACTCCTGACCTGGTGATCCACCTACCTCAGCCACCTAAAGTGCTGGGATTGCAGGCGTGAGCCACTGGATCTGGCCTTATTCTCCATTTTATTTGCATTTAGTTTACACGTTTTAGTGCTAGACTGTCTTCAGTTCACCAATCCTTTCTTCTCTAATCTGCATTTAAGTAGATTTTTTGATTAAAGATTACTACTTTTTTTTCTTAATTCCATTTGATTTTTAAAATTTTATACCAAATCTCTGAATCATCTCTTCATATTTTTAATCTATGCTCTTAGTAGTCTCTACTCTTTTAACATATTATTCATCATCTCTTCAGACCTCTTCCCTCTAACTGTGAAATCTGGTGCAGGTGTTTTTATCTTTTTTATTTTTTGTCTTATCATCCTATATTATTAATTGCTTATATGTTTTTTATTTAATGCAGAACATTTTATACAAAAAGATTAAGTGTTCTTCCTCCTATGAAGCCTTACTCTTTCTTCTCTTAGGCAAATTGAATTGGTACTAATCAATGTATTCCGGTAATGGACAGAATTTAGAAGGGACCAGGTTTGCTCTTGCTCCCAAAGCAGATCTTCCATTTTTTTTCCAGGCAGATCCTGGAGTGTTTGTTCATTGCAGCATCTTTCCTGGGGTAATTCTCTGACTACCATCAACTCTGCCTTCTTGTAAGCTTTTTAGGATTCTACCTAAATATCTTCTGAATTTAGTAAAATGACTTAAGGGGTAGCCAGAATTCATAAAGTTGAGTTCTCTATCCTTCCCTGGGAGGTTTTCATCTCAAGATTCTGATCTTGATTTTCAGTCCTATCAGCCTGGACTTTCTATCTGCTAGTAGTGGACATCTGCCCAGGCAAGATCTGAGTTTTTAGGCTCATGTTTTGAATCCAGTAAAGGCAGATACATTCAGAGTAGAGTGTCTCAAACTGTCAGCTTACTTCCACTAGTGTTTCTTCTCCCCATTCTGCAATACTGGTTCCTAAAGTCTTGGTTGCTTCGGCCTGCTCTTCAAATGTTCTTATGTGTGCATATATTCAGCAGTGTTTCTTGATGTTTTATGTGGCAATGTTGTTCTTCCACAAGCCATTCCATCATTTTCAGAAGAAGGCCCTCAGATGTTCATATGAAGTTCATTCAAAAACACTGGACAAATTATATGCAGATGATGAATGCTTTGTTTCGTAATTCCCACCTCACAAGATTGTTTTAGAGTTTAAATGAGTAAAAAAGGTTTAGGAAATGGCATAAAATTATACATATATTTATTGTTTTCATCATTAGTAAGAAATTACCAACTTCAATTTTATAATTTCTTAGTATTCTGTGTGACATTACTTGTGAAGTCATGCTAATAAATGATAGTTATTGATTATTAAAGAACAGAAAAATAAATACGTTGCTATTTTTAAGATTAGCTTTCACCTCCTTTTCTATGGAACTTCTGAATATGATGAGCAATATAAAAAAGAAGTTAACCGCTTTGGAAAAAAATTAGAGAATGAATGTAGTAACTTGCTAATCATGAACCCCTTGCGTAGTAACAGGTAAGAAAATGGCTCAATTGCTTTAGATATCAACTTTCTGGAGAAAAGGTTAGTATTGTAAGTGCATGTTAAATTAGTATAGTATATAATTTTACTCCACTGAAATATATATGAGAAGTTAATTTTTGACTATAATCTGTGGGCTTCCTTTTTATTTGTAATAAAGAAATTCTGAATTACCTAAGGTATTATCACATTTACAATTCACATTTATATGAACACCTCCATATGAACAGCATTTATAAAAGGTTGTTAAAATAATTGCAAAATTAGTTATGTCACTTTTAAAAAAGAAGAAAAAAATCAAGGCATATTCTGTCTTTACCCAGAAACTAATATGCATGTCTGTGTAAAATGAGATATGAATGGTGATAATATCTAGACACAAAGTCTCCAACCAAAGGGACTACTTTGAACAAGACCAGCTATAAAATTTAACAAATGCTGCAGACATTTACAACTCTGCACACATATAATGGAACCTATACCTAATACTTACATTAAACTGCAAATTTTATGTGGTAAAATGCTATGCCCAATGAATTAGAAATGCCTTTATCAATCTTATGGTGAAAATGAAGACAATCAACAAAAATATTATATTTATTGTAAAGAATAAGTAAAGTACAACATTTATGCCTTAGTGAAAAAAGCTCATATATGACTTTAAATAATAGTCTGGGTGCTACAGATCTGAAGAAGAACAGGGCTTTCCGATTTTAAAACAACCCCAAATTTCAGTAAGAACAATGGATTATATTTAAAGTGGTATGAGATTCCAGCCTCATTCAATGGCAGTGCAATAAAAACTTTAAAAAATTGTTGACACAAAAGGCTCATTTTTGAGGCAGATATAGTTATTATGGCTGTAACTCATTGATTTTGTGTGGATTCCATCATGTAGTAATTTTTCTTCCATTTTAATACAACACACCATCCAAAAAGAAATAGAGTAAGTTTCATATAACTAATCGTAAGCACTTTAATAGAATAAAAGTGTATTTAAACTGAGAGCAGACAGAAACATAATTGAGAGTAAAGCATTTAAAAATTATAGAAGTGATATGCAATCTTTGTGCAGTATCCAAGATCTTGACAAAAATCAGAGTCATACTACCTTAGGATGGTTATTGGTAAGGTCTGGGTATAAATGCACTAAATCAGTGTCTCCTGACCCTTTGACATACAGTGTGATAAATGGACTGATTGCCTGATCCCAGGTGTTATTGGTCCACATATTTCATTAAGAACACTCATTGTTTCCACTGACATTACATTTGTAGTAAGAAGTTATTATCTTTTTGAGCACTGGCACTTGGAGTAACTGTGCTAAATGTTAGCAGAGGCTCTCTCTTAATTATCTATCATCTATCTGCTTATCAGCAATCTACATATATTCATAAGGGAATATAGTTTGTTATGAGAAACAGATAAGATATATTGATATAATAATTTCTCCCTTTCTCCTACCTGTAAAGCCTTTTTGTCAACACCACATCACCCTCTTTTATATGTCTCACTACTCACTGAGGGAGAGAATTTTTTTAGAGCCACTTATTTTTTATATATATTGTACAATCTATGAAAAAGAGATTTAACTTCTAGTTAAGGCTGTGTTGAAAGAGTCACAAACATTTCTGACAGATGGAGAAGAGAGAGAATAGTTACTAGTTACAGCTAGGGCATAAAGCAGAGGTTTAGGGTTTGGCATGTGATAGGCTTCAGAGTAGATAGGTGGTACTGGAGAATTGGGCAGTGGAGATGGACTTTTGACTGGTATCGCTATGGGATATGAATAAGATGCCATCTAATGCTTTCAGGAGATGAGAGTACAGTATTTTAATTTTTTAAACCACGATATTGCTGAAAACCTGGATCTTAATATCACCCTTGTCTGTCAAAGAACAAAATAAAGAGATGGAGAACCATTTGATGACCCAAAAAGGGTATCAGGTAAGGAGAAATACACATGCTGTTAGAGAGATGGGGAAAGAGGGGAAATGATTTATTATTACTTGAACCCAAATTAAATAGCAACAGAAGAGTAGGATCTTGGAGATCACCTGGAGAAATACGAGTGTGTTGTAAGTCCTGAGGAGCAGCCAAATCCAACACCATCATTACCTTGCCCCTTTTCAGCTGTCCACTTTTTTATCTTTCAAAAGCCATTTGAGCAACTAATTGGTATGTAAAATTTCACAGGTCTAAAATCAAATTCCTGATTTCTACCATCAACCCTTTTATTTCTCATTTTCCCATTTTTAACTATTTCAGTAAACAGTCACTCATTTTCACCAATCACCCAGACCAAAATATATGAAATCATCCTGACTCTTTCTTACATGCCAGATGCAATTCATCAAAAAATCCAGTGTACTCTATTTTTCTAATACACCTAGCATTTAACCATTTCTTACTGCCTGTACACTTTCACTTCTCTCTCGAGCATTGCTGTAGTTACTCACCTAGACCTTTAACTTCTGTGTTTGCCCCTGACACAGTTGTCAGAAGGATTTGCTTAAAGTATAATCCAGATCATATTCTATTCTGCTCAAATGCATCAATTGATTTTAATTTACTTAGAATTAAATCCAAACTCCTCTCAACAGCCTACATAGCTTTCATGGGTCTAGTCAGTTTTCTGATACCACCTTTTCGTTTTCACATCTTTCTTCCCCTGCATTGCCTTTCACTCTGTCCTCACTGTTTCCTTGCTGTTTGTCAGTTACTTCAAACAAACTTCTCAAGCTTTGCAACTGCTATTTCCTTTGGTTGGAAAGATCCTCCTTCAGATGTGTGCATGACTTGATCCCTCAGTTACTATAGGTGAAGTCTTCGAATTTATCCACATCTGACACATTATTTACCTGTCTGTTTTGTCCATCCTCCACTCTACTCTTAATCTATTGATGCCAGGCATTTTATTTGACTGCTGTACCCCAAGACTCAGAATTATGTTAGACTTACAGCGGGCCCTTATTTACTGTAATATTTGTAAATGACTCAATGATACATTCACTAGAGCAATAATTTTATTGTATTGCAATTGTTTGTTTGCAATACAATTTTTTAAAACCTCAAAATTTTGATTCTTAAGAATAGAGCTTGCTTTAGTTTGTGTTATCCAAGAAGTATCTGAGTTATCCTAGAAGCATATGACAAGATGGAATTAAAAGTACATGAAAAGTATTTAGGGAAATGCCTGTGATGGATAAGGAGTGAGCCGGAGCGGGTGCAGAAAGCCTTCAGACTGAACTGCATGTCTGACTCCTCTACAGGAGAGGGGAAGGAAGTAGAATTGGGTAAGAAAAATCATAGATTGCATTGTACTTCCAAGAAAGTGGCACCTGGGCCAATGAGGAATCTTTATGGCAATGTTGCCATTTAAAGGAGCCTAGTATCTCACAGCAGTGGGGCTGCATTGTAAGTTCACTGTACTTAGTAATTGGGGAGAGCAGCCTGGAAACCATGGAAAACGTGACCCAGGAACAAATGTGATGGTAGATCCAGAAGGGCAGCAGCTGGGGTCATCAGTTAGTTATCTTCCCTGTAGCAGGAGATCTTAACAACACATTGTCATAGATGTCACAGGATCTAGTTTCTTCACTTACAGATTCTACCTAGCACATGAATAATAATATTGCCACTGCCAAGGATGCTGCTCCCTGCTCTTTGCCTGTGTTATCCTATCTGTTTTCTCAGATCAGTTTCAAGTCATAGACTCAAATTCCATGAAAATTTCTGCAAGCTGACCCTGTTCGTAATAGCATCTTCTACTAGAAATGTTAAATATATTAGCGACATTCGCTAGTATTTATTTGGCATCAACATGAATATGAATATTTCACATATGAAGGTCTTGCTCTTCCACGAAATCAATTGTTCTCTGAGAGACAATCTACTTGTTACACATCTAGACTTATTAAATAAATGACAATAACACACATTTGTAGTAGTTGCTTCATAAATGAGTATTGCATCAAATGTGAACAGGGAGTCCCTCGTCACTACACAGTCTCAAGAAAAAGTGTGACATATAGTTATACCTGAGGAATTAATGATACGAAGCACCTTTTTCCTATAAGGTAAACAACAATAAAAACAAGAGCCAAAAATGTAAATTTTCTGAGGGGAGAACCTCCACTTTCCTGGATGCAATTTTCACTTATGATGTAAAAGATGAATGCATAGTAACAAAACTCTTCATCAGCAGTATTTTCTTCCTGAAATGTAATTCTCTACCAAATATATTTTTGAAAACTTGCTTGATATATGATATAGAAAAATTAAGAACTAAATATTAATAATGTTTAGAAATAGATTCATTAACTGAGACATTTTAATTAACCTAAAAAAAAATCATGACAATTTATAAACTTAATACCAGGCCACCTCTTTAAAATATATTGTTAACCTTGAAATTAAAATTGTTGGACAATGTATATGTGACTATGCGCATTATGTGTCCTTAGAATTTTTTAAATCAATTTAAATAATTTAGCATTAAGAAAATACGTTGTTGGGTTGACTCCGTAATTTAAGTAAATCAAACAATAACCAAATTATTTCTTTCTTGTGAATTGTGTGAAACTGGTATAATATAACCATCAATATAAATGTGAAATTTCATTTGCTTGACAAATTACCACATTGGAAAAAACAACTTACACTATTGTGCGATTTGTAGGTAAGAAAGAGGTAGTAGGCAGGATAAATTTCCCTTTGTAACAAAATTTAGAAGTCAATAATTAACACTTAGCCAATTTTGAGCAAAATTACTGTTCTAAGATTCTAAGAAAGAGGCTTAACTCTTCCATGATAGTTTTTCTCAAAGAATTTGAAAGATCACCAGGCAGGTGTTCATTTAGTAGATTGAGTGCCAACTACTAAATTTCTGTGTTGAATGCAAATCTTCAGCAGGAGGAATTATAAAAATGTATATTTTGTGGTGTGACCTGTTATTAGGAAGATAGAAGTACCCGCATTCCTAGAGATGAAAAATGTGATATGAATTTCCTTCTTAAAATAAGCATTGTCATAGTGAATTGCTGAACACAAGGAAGCTATTATTTGAGACTGTTTTCTCCATCGCATATCTGTATAGCTGTTTGACTTCTTTGAAGGAAAGAATTGTTAAAAATCTAACACAAGACACTAATAACTTTTGACTTCTATCACTTAAATCTTACTTTTCTTCCGAATGTCATTGAGAAGATTAAGAAAAGACAACTTACCATTCGTAGATTTGTAATTTTTTGAATGTTTGTTATTCTATTTTCCTGATTTATAGTAATCATCTGGTTACACTGGTCTTCAAAATATTTTTCGACACTGTTCAACTGATAAGTTATACTTTGCTTGGAAAGCCTGACTGGCATGTATCAGTGTCATACATGATATCAAATGACATTTTCAGCAATTTCGTGTTTGTCTTGGATTCTCAATATAAACTAGTGTACATATACAAAGACACTCAATGTTGTAAGATATCCATAATTTAATACTATCAGTGTGCAAGCAAAATATACTTTATTTTGTTCCTATAATTTGTCATCCTTTTACTAAATCTCAGTCATAATAATTATAGAATAATTTTTTTTGCTTTTGTGGCTTATTTATTTGTCATTTATTATAAAATTCAATGTAGTACTATATAGAGAAAATCATGCAATGAACTATGAAACATATAAAGTGATCAATTACAATGTCTGAAATAAATTCCAGACCTCTGAGAAAAATTTTAAAACTTCATACCTCTTTTGCCTAAGAACTGATAAACTGGTTGAGAATTAGTGTAGGGTTCTGGATTATAAAATTTATATGCAAAGCATTTCTACATGAAAGTTCTTTTAATCTAAATATTTCATCTGTTTTATATTAGAAGAAATTCAAGTTGATGATTTTAAATTGTTAGTTCTGAAGTTCCTTGCTGAAAAGATCCCTCATACAATTCTGAACATTTTTTTCCTGTAACAATATTAGAATCTGTCTCTTTAAATTGGCAAAATCAAGATTATAAAATATATTTTACAGTCATTTTTATATCAAAGAGTAATAAATGTGTTCCATATTCCATTATTTCTTAAAATTTGTAGTAGATTTTTCAATTTCCAGAGACTATTCTAACTCATATACATCATCTATGTTTTTTTAACATCCTAACGATAATCCAAGGAATTAAAATTCTGACTTTTTATAAATGATAGAACTGAGGTAGGAATGTGCACCCAGCTGCTTCGTGAGAAATCTTCCAAATAAACCGTGCAGTCTGACCACAGGACCAGTATTCAGGGGCTGCTTTTATAAGTCTTATTTGGTTAATTTTTGTGTTTTTCTAACAAAGGAAATAACATGTGATCATGTTAGATTTCAAATCTTGTTAAGTTTCATGCTCAGTCAGCAATCAGTCCTATTCTTTAAAAGTAATTGTGTTTTTAAAATATTCTGATTGCCATTGTCTTATGTAAACATCTTAAGCCAACATCTTTGATCTGGATTTTGTCAAAAGCCTCTTCTAATTTCTTTTCCGCCCCATTTATTGTTGCTTTTCAAATTGTCCCCTATGTGATACTAGAGTAGTCTTTGTAAAATATAAAATTCATTATGTCATTCTCTGACTTAGAATACCCACTGCTTTCAATGTCAAGGTTCATTTTCTTAGACTGCTGCAGGAGACCTCACTTCGTCTTGTCCCTGCCTACCTCTCATATCTCAGCCCTCCTGACTGAGTGGACTCCACGTTCACGATACAGAACAATGAGCAGTTCTCTGATTTACAGCGTCTGTCTCTTTGTTCCTGTGCTTTTTCACATCATTTTTATGCTGTTCACTCTTTTCTTTTGCTACCTAGCACCTGCTCATCAATGATAGCACCATGTCACTTATGTCATCATTTTGTAATTGTTTAGTAATTTAGCCATCACTCTACCTATATTGTGAGTTCCCCAGAATGGAATCTACCCTTCATTTCTGAAACCCTAGTAGCAAATATTTATAATTATCATGTGTTAAGCATTGTTTAAAGAAATTGTCTGGTACACATAAATAACCCTGTCAATGGGAAATCTTACTCAGGCATTTGTATGGAATAAAGTGGCCTGTAAAACACACACATAGAGATTACTATTAGAGGTAGATAAATCCCTTGGGTCTTGGTAATCTAGAACTTGAAGTCAACAATTTGCCTCATATAACTAATTCCTGCTCACTTATCCCATTGTGGTCCTCATAACTTCAGTATATGCTATTTGCATGTAATCAGCATATAACAGGCAATGTTTCTCAAAGCATGTGTGGATGTGAGCTAAAATGGATGGAAAACTATAGCTTATTTAAATTGCACCTACATCTAAAGCAGTATGCTCAATTTCAAAATTCAATTTTCTAAATATTAGCTTAATAAGAATAGCGTTTTCTTGAAATAATTAATAGATAACACTCAAGTCATAATAAAATAATAAGGCAGAACTATGCACACTGGTTTATAGACTCTTGAATTACATTTTTCATGTATTCCTTTTCATCCTTATCATTCTTATCATTCATGTAATGGATTATCTGACTTCAACAGGGCTTCTTATTTCTCTCTTCCTTACCATCTTTTATTTTATTTTTATTATTTTTGTGTGTGTGTGCCTACCTCTGGCTTACTTTTTTCTCATGTTTATGATAACCAGATGACTTTTATTATTTTATTTTATTTTATTTTGTCAATAGATTTTAGGAAACAGGTGGTTTTGGTTACATGGATAAGTTCTTCAGTGGGGATTTCTGGTGTACCCATACACCAGGCAGTGTACACTGTACCCTATATGTAGTCTTTTATTCCTCATCCCCCCCCCCCACCCTTTTCGCAGAGTCCCCAAAGTCCATTATATCATTCTTAAGCTTTTGGTTCCTCATAGCTTATCTCCCACTTATATGCGAAAACATACAATATTTTATTTTCCATTACTGAGTTACTTCACTTAGAATGATGGTCTCTAATTCCATCCAGTGTTGCAATGAATGCTAGTATTTGATTCCTTTTTATGGCTTAGTAGTGTTTCATGGTGCATATGCACCACACTTTTTAATCCACTTTTGGTTGATGGGCATGTTGATGGGCATTTAGGCTTTATTTTTGCAATTGTGAGTTGTGCTGCTAAAAACTTGTGTGTAAATGTCTTTTTCATATGATGACTTCTTTTCCTTTGAGTAGATACCCAGTAAGTGGGATTGATGGATGGAATAGTCATTCTGCTTTTAGTTCTTTATAGAATCTCCATACTGTTTTCCATAGTGGTTGTACTAGTTTAGATTCTCACCAGCAGTGTAAAAATGTTTGCTTTTCACCTCATGCATGGCAATATCTATTTTTCTTAATTATGGCCATTCTTGTAGAATGGCAATAAGATGGTATCACGTTGTGATTTTAATTTGCATTTTCATGATGATTAGTGATACTGAGCATTTTTTCATATGCTTGTTGGACATTTGTATATCTTCTTTTGAGAATTGTATATTCATGTCCTTTGATCACTTTTTATCAGATTATTTGTTTTTTTCTTGCTGATTTGTTTGAGTTTCTTGTAGATTCTGGATACTAGTCCTTTGTCAGACGCATAGTTTGTGAATACTTTCTCCTTCTCTGTGGGTTGTCTGTGTATTCTGCTGTTTATTTCTTTTGCTGTGCAGAAACTTTTTAGTTAAATTAGATCCCATATATCTATTTTTGGTTTTGTTGCATTGGTATTTGGGTTCTTGGTGATGAACTCTTTGTTTAAGTTAATATCTAGAAAAGTTTTTCCAATGTTATCTTCTATAATTCTCATGGTTTCAGGTCTTAGATTTAAGTCTTTTATCCATCTTGCATGGATTTTTCTATAAGAGATGGAGATCTAGTTTCATTCATCCACATGTGCTTGCCAATTATTAGCATCGTTTATTGAATAAGGTTTCTGTTCCCCACTTTGTGTTTTTGTTTGCTTTGCAGAAGATGAGTTGGCTGTAAGTATTTGACTTTATTTCTGGGTTCTCCATTCTGTTTCATTGGTCTACATGCCTATATTTATACCAATAGCATGCTGTTTTGGTAACTATAGCCTTGTAGTATAGTTTATAGTTGGCTAATGTGATACCTCCAGATTTGTTGTTTTTGTTTAGTCTGGCTTTGGCTATGCAGGCTCTCTTTCTGGTTCCAGATGAATTTTAGGATTGTTTATTCTAGTTCTGTGAATGATGATGGTATTTTGGTGGGAGTTTCATTGAATCTGTAGATTGCTTTTGGCAGTATGGTCATTTTCACAATATTAATGTTACCCATCCATGAGCATGGGTTGTGTTTCCATTTGTTTGTGTCAACAGTGCTTTCTTTCAGCAATGTTTTGTAGTTTTCCTTGTAGAGATCTTTCACCTCCTTGGTTAGGTATATTCATAAATATTTTATTTTATTTTATTTTTGCAGCTCTTGTAAAAGGAACAGAGTTCTTGATTTGATTCTAAGTTTGCTCATTGTTGGTGTATAGCAGTGCTACTGATTTGTGTACATTGATATCCTGAAACTTTACTGAATTATGTATCCAATCTGGGGGCTTCTTGGGTGAGTCTTTAGGGTTTTCTAGGTATACAATCATATCATCAGTGAACAACAAAAGTTTAACTTCCTTTTTACCAATTTGGATGCCCTTGGTTTCTTTCTCATCTGATTGCTCTCTCTTTCCCTCTTTATTATACACATTATTTCTACAATCCAGGTATCCTGGTTTTATTATTTATTTATTATTTCATTCTACAGAATAAACAATTTTAAGCAAGATATAATGAAAGGCCTCATTGAAAAGAAGGGATTTTTAATATTATATATAGGTTTTATTTCACTGTTTTGTGTATGTGTTAACAATTACTTTCTATCTTATTTGCATCTTATTTTCTTTCTTTAAATCTCCATTTACAAATGGTGCTGATGATCCTGCTTCATACACACACAAAAGAAGCAATTTGAAGAGGGAACTTCTACAACTCTTGTGACCACATCTGCCCACTTCCCTGCATCCTGCTAACCTGCTCTATTCTTTACTATCGGTGAGTTATCTGTGCATTTCTTAAGCAGCTTCAGGGGCAACACATTCTCATATTTGTACCTCTACCTCATTGGCTGCTCCTTTCTACTCTCTTTTATTGATTTGCTTCATCTCCAGAGTGCCTCATATCTCAGTCTTTAGATTGCCTCTATCCTTCTGATACTTACCTCCAAAGAGATTTTATCTGGTCTGGTGACTTTAAATACACTTACAGATTGATGAATCCCAAGTTTATGTTTCCTGTGTGGAACTCTCACCTCAACTTGAGATTTGTTTATCTAAAACTTAATTCATTGTTTTATTCCTCAAATCTATTCCATTTGCTTATTTCTTAAATTTGGTAAATGGCAACTTTATTGTTTCAGTTGCTCAGGCCAATATTATTGGAGCTGTTTTTCTCTCTCTCAATCAATTACCACATGAAATCTTTCAACAAAGCCAATTGGGTCTGCATTCAAAATATGTTTAAAGTCAGACCACTTATTAGCACTTCTGCTCTTATCTCCCTGCTTAAACCACCATCTGCTTTTGCCTGAATTACTAGAGTAACGCCCTGAATCACCCCCCTTCTTTTGCCCACGTGTCCTGTGTTTCCTCTGTTATAATTACCAAGTATTATGTACTATACATATTTTTATGACTGGAAAAGCAGTAGGTTTGTTTACATCAGCATCACCCCAAACACTTGAGCAATACATTGCACTAAGACTTACGACAGCTACAAAGTCCGTTATGACAGGTACAATGTCACTAGGCAATATAAATTTTTCAGCTCCATTTTAATCTTATGAGACCACTGTCATATATGTGTTCTGTTGTTGAATGAAATGTTAGTTGACACTTGACTATATAGGATATGTAACTGTTACAATTTTGTGTCTATTGATCTATTCTTCAAAAGGAGAAATAAAAAATGTAAATGTATGAATGAAATAAATGCTGTATATTTTGGTACAAATTAGAAAATGTATACAATAATTATGTGGCCATGGCTGTATTTCCCTGCCTATCCCTTCATCATTCTTTTCTTGACAAGAGTACCTTGTCTCCAGCAATTACAGTTTGGGAGGAAAGTCACTTAGAATTTTATCTTCTCCCTGATAACAGTGTGCATGTTCTATGGAGTACGTCCTTTAGTTCTGGATAAGAAGAGCCTTGAAGCCATTCTTCTTCCTGTTCTTTCCTAAGTGTGGTTTTACAGTCTCCTTCAGTTTGATGAGCTATTGCACATCAATCCAATAAATTAATATTTTCAAAATAGTAGGCAAAATTTATTTTCAATACCTACTATCTAAAGTTTCCTAACTTATTAAACATTAGCTCACAAATAAATCACCTAGTAGAATATTGGCACCCACAGTATGATAAAAAAGTGTTTTAACAGAAAGGTAAGTTTTGCTTCTGTACAGAATATAGCAATCCTAATAAGAATGTCATTCCCAATGAGAAAATGTGTGTAATCTATGAAATCATTACCTTTCTTTTTTTGGAGAGTGAAGACATCAGATAGCAGTAGTCACAAGGCAAATAGGTAAACCAGATCCCAAACAGCCATAAACTCCTTGGGAAATATAACTGCGTGAACCATTAGCTAAGCATGGGAGGAAGTGTTGGGAGCCATAAAAGCGGGTAAGAAGGACACACCTGAAATTAGAAAGAATTATTGAAAGTGAATGTGAGTTAGGTTGACCATTCAGAAGCCTTGAGAGCCCCCAAACACATACACAAAATTCCCATTTATTGGTCGGCTCTTTTATGTAGATCTTTACAAGATTCTCATGACATAGATTGGAGTCAGGTCAAAAAACTTGAGAAAGCCCTCCTCGTTGCACAGTCCTAAGAACTCATCTACTCATCGAACACTCCTTTCATGGGGGAAAAATGCTAAATGAAAAGGTGGAATGTCCCTTGGGAAGGGGTAGAAGAAAATGTCATCTACCTGTGGAAGAAGAGCAAAAATCCCCAAGTGCCAGGAATCCTGCCTTGATTCAGAGCAGGGGTCTGCTACCACTGTGAGATGCATAGGAAATCTGCTCCCATCCAACACCTTCCACTGATACTAGTCTGAGTTTGCCCATGGCAAGGAGGGTCAGGAATTCTGAGAAAGATCAAATGATGAGGCTGAGGTCCAGTGGTCTTGGTCCAGATAAAGAGTGAAGCAGGTGCAATGAGAGACTCCATTGCCCCTGTCATTTGCCTTCTACCAAACAACAGGTAATAGTTCATTGATAAGGGAAAATCAGGAATGAAGAATGAAACTCTGTGAGATGCAGCCATGCCAAAAAACAAAAACAACAACAAAGAAAACTTGAGAGTGGAGTAGATTAGAAAAACTCTTTGGTATTGAAGCACCAACACTGAGAATAAAGTCTCAGCAGTCTGTAAGAGGACAAATTTTATCCCACCCCTGTGGGACACTGAGGGCAAAAATAACATGAAAGTGAGCCATTATTGACTAGGTTGATTCATTCTCACACATGATCATTCTGATAGAGAAGATGTAGGTCTATTTCTACCTCTGTTTTTACTATTCTTCAGACAAAATTTCTGGCTTTCGCTGATACATTTTGAAACAACAACAACAAAAAAATACTCTTTGTCAAGATACATATCAGTCAGCAGAACCAGACCCAGAGATGAACAAGATGTTAGAACTATCAGACAGGGTCTTTAAAATAACTATGAATAATATGTTAAAGGATTTTGTGACAAAGGTGAAATGGCATATAAAACTGAAAAACATCATTAGATATACAAACTATAAACAAGAGTTAAAAAGAAAAGGTATAATAAAAGCACATCAGAGATGAAGAATACTTTGGATAGGGTTATTAAAGGACAGATCACAGCAAGGAAATAATTACTGATCTTGAAAATAGATCCAAAAGAAGTAACCTAAAGTGAAGCACAAAAGAAAAAAAATTTAGAAAGAGGGACAGAGTATTCAAGAGCTTTGTGACAATACTACATCTGTTGTAGCTAAACATGCTAATATACTGTACATGATTTTCAAAAAAGGAGAAGGAGAGGAAAATAGAATGGAGAAAAAAAAAATATTTGAGAGAGCTCGGTTCCAGGGGAGGTGAGGGAGAACATATAATGAAAGAATGAGAGCAGACTTCTCATGAAAGAAACAAAGAAAAAAGAAGAGAAAAATGAAAACACCCAAGGCAGAAGATAATGGGATAATGCAACCTTAAAGCACTAAAAAATATTAATACAAAATTCTATACCAAGCAAAAACATAGCAAAACTGGAGGACAACTTACAGCTCTGGCCAAGATGGAGTAGCTCCATTTCTCCCAGTTTCTACCTCTGAAAACTATATACCCTAGACATAACACAAAAAGAAACATAGGAAAACTTTTGAAAGTTGGAAAAGAGAAGATAAAGTGTCTAGGGACTTCAAGGATTAAGGAACAACATGCTGGTTTTCTGGATTTGTTTTTATTTTATTTTATTTTTATTACTTCCTGTATATTTTGGAGAGCAGGAGAGATAACTTCAGAAACTTTTAACCTGGAACTACCAACATACACAGACAAAAATACACAGTTTTAAAAAAAGAAAAAAAAAACTTCCAGAAAAATTCTGTTCTGCCTAGTCAAATGACCAGGAAAAGTGCAGCCCTAATAAAACAGAAAACCTCCCTGCTAATATCTGACTAATTCCAGTCAAACACCAAAAAGTAAACCACCTCTCTACACCCAGATTCAGAAGGGAGTAAATAGTTTATCATTCATCCTATCTCTTTTACCCTGCAATAGCAAAGCATTATGATTCAGTACCCTTTCCAAGTTGTGTTGGTGGGCTGGGTAGGAAACTGATCTGTTATCCTCTGTTTGGCAAAAGCAGGAGGTGCTCAAACAATGGGATGATGTTGGAGAGATGCTGCAGGGAACTGAACTTCTATCCCCTACACAACAGTGGGAACACCTAACAAAGCCCACACAAGACAGGTCTAGTCAGCACTTTGGTCCCCCTCAGCTTTGATGTCAACAAAACAAAAAGAGATGATGGTCCTGTGCCCCAATCTGGCAGCAGTGAGACTGAACAAGGTGGTGCGAACTGGGACTAATCAGTGCTCCAATTCTTTTTCCCTCTCTTTTGTGTAAGCAGGCACAATGGTAAGCTACATTTCCATCTTAGCTGGCATCAACAAAGTGGGATGAGGTAATAGAAGGCTGGGCTATTTCTAATTTCGTTAGAAGACAGTTGACTAAAACAAAAAATAAAACCAATGCATTGTGGGGTTTTTAAGATACAAAGAAAAAATCTATAAAAGTAATAACATAAAGACTGGAAAAAAGAAATTTAAATTACGTAGTTGGAGGGTTCCAACTATATACTATACTGTTGTATAATACATTAAAATGTTGATTCTGATAAATACAAATGTATATCATATACCCTAAATCAACCATTAAATAAAAAATGATAACATATCAATAAGCCAATGGTAGAAAAATATAATCATATTTAATTCTACTGATACAAAAGTAACAGGAAAATAAGGAAAAACGGATGGAACAAATAGAAAACAAATAGCAAGGTGGTAGATAAAAAAAATAATCTTACTGATATTGATATGTTATATAAACTTTCCAATTAAAAGACATTTTATTGACTGAATGAAATGGAAAGAATCAACTTATTCTAACTACAAACACCTGCTTTAAATGTAAGATATAGGTTAAAGTGAAAGCATAAAGAAGGTATATAATATAAATGTAGATTTAAAGAGCTTAAAAGGCTACATTAATATTGAAGGAGACATCAGAATAAGTAATAACGGAGGAACATTACATATGATAAATGGGTCAAATGATCAAGAAGAGATAATTATCACTTTAAACAAAGAAAAGTCTAGGAACAGCTCAAATTCTACCAACATTTAAAGAATTAATGCCAGTCTTTCTCAAACTTGTCCAAACAATTGGAAACAGTATATATAACAAGAAGGAACCACAATGTTACTATGGACTTTGGGTGATTATGATGTGTCAATGTAATTTTACAAATTGTTACAATTGTAACGCCCAGAATACTGTTAATGGTGGGAGGCTATCCATGTTTTGGGGAAGGGAGTATATAGGAAATCTCTGACCTTCCTCTCAATTTTACTGTGAATCTGAAATTGCTCTTAAAAAGTCTTAAAATATACACCATGACAAAGTAGGGTTTATTCCTGGGATGCAAGAATGGTTTAACAAGTGAAAATCAGTTAATGTGATATATCATATTAACAGAAAAAAGAATAAAAGTCACATAACTATCTCAATAGATGCAGAAAATTTACTTCACAAAATTTAACACCCTTTCATGATAAAAATACTCAGCAAACTTGAAATAGAAGAAAATTGTCTCAGCATAATAAAGGTCACATATGAAGAATCACTGCTAATATTATACTCAACAGTGAAAAACTGAAAGCTTTTTTTCTAAGAATGAGGTGGAAGGGAACTTTTTCAATCTGATAAAGGACAAGTACCAAAATTTTACTTCTACTATCACACTAAAAATCATAACCAAAAATGGAGGCAGACCTCTGGCCATGATGGAGTATTTCTCCTAGTTCCTACCATCTTAAAATTATGAACCCTGGACATAACACAATAAAATAGCATAAGAAAACTTTCAAATTGGAAATATGTAATGTATCTGCTTTTATCTAATATTTTATCTAATATTGTATTGGATGCTCTAGCCCATGCAATAAGGTAAGAAAGTGAAAAAAGAAAAAAGAAAATCCATATAAATTAGAAAGGACAATATATTATTGAATAGAAATTCCCAAATTATTTATAAACAAGGATAGAACTAGGTGAGTTTAGCAATAACGAAAGATACATCAGTGATGTATACATAATTATCTGTATATATATATAATTGTATATATCTGGATCTTGTATTAATATATATACACACACATAGATATATATACACATGTAAATACATATATAATGGGACACTTGGACTTTACAGTTTTTTGAAAAAATTAAAATATCCCAAACCTTAAAACACATGAGATGAATTTTACAATATTTGCACAATTTTTAAACTGAAAATTATAAAACATTACAAAGATGCATTAACAAAGCCTTTAATACATGGAGAAATATGCATGTTCATGGATCAGAAGACTAAACAGCAATAACTGATAATTCTTTTCAACTCAATTTATAGGTGCAAAGTAAACCCAATAAAATTATTTAATTTTTGTAAAAATTGGCAAACTGCTAATCATGGAGTATTATGATCGGGAATGCAAAGGATCTAGAATAGTCCAAATAATTTTGAAAATAACACAGTTGGAGGATTAATGTGACTTAATTTCAAGATTTATTCTAAAAGTGTTGTACGCAAGTTAGTGAGGTATTGGTGTAAAGATACACATATAAAACTATGAAACAGAATCGAGATTCCAGGAGTAGAACCATGCAGATATGAACAATTTATTTTCAACATAGATGCCAAGAGAATGTAATTAGTAATAGATATAAAAAATTCTTTCAACCAACAGTGCTGGAAAAATTGAGCATCCATATGGTAGAAAATGAATTTAAAATTTACCTCACTCCATATTTCAAAGTTAACTTGAAATAATCATAGAATTAGGATATCTAAAACTTTAAAAAAATAGAATAAAATGCAGAAGAAAATTTTTGTAACTTGAGTTCAGTAGAACTCATAGAACAAAGTTAATCACATATTATAAAATAAAAAAATTAATAAGTTAGAATGTATTCAAAATAAAAACTGCTGTTCTTCCAGAGATGCTCTGAAAAAAAATAAAAACACAAAGTTTTATTTCACTAGAAATATTTGCAAAATACATATTTAACGACATACCCAGAATATATAAAGAAATCGTAAAACTAAATATTAACAGGACAAAGCATCTGTGAAAAATTGAACAAATGATATGGATAGCTTCTTTGCCAAGGAAGTTATATGGATGACAAAAATACATATGAAAATACGCTAAAATCATTAGCTATTAGGAAAATACAAATTAAAACCATAAATGAGATACCACAAACACTTACCTATCAGAAAATTTACAGTTTAAAAGACAACAACCCCAAGTGCTGGTGGGGGCATAGAACACCTGGAAATCTCATACACTGATGATAAGAATGCTAAACAGTACAGCCACTATTATGAATTGAACTGTGTGCCCTCAATTGGATAAGGATCATTGCAGATGTAATTAGCTAAGTCAAGATGAGGTCCTAAGGTTAGGACCTAATGCAACATGACTGGTGTCCTTATAAAAAGAAATTAGTACACAAGCCAGGCATAGAGGAAAGATGATGTGAAGAGACACAAGGAGAACATGACCATCTACAATCTAAGCAGAGAGACCGTGTAAATTCTTCCTTCACAAGCATCAGAAATAACCAAACCTGCCAAGACCTTGATTTCAAGCTTACATCCTGTAAGACAATATATTTTCTGTTTTTTAAGCCACTCAATATGTAGTACTTTGTTACAGTAACACTACAGTAGCCACTTGGAATATAGTTTTGTGGATTTTGTAATAAAGTTAAACACATCGTTACTATACCAAAAATCTCAGCCTTAGATCGTCCCAACATAACTGATAATAAATTCTCACTAACCGATTCATAAGGGAATATTCATAGCAGCTTTATTCATATTAGCCCCAAAGTGGAAACAACCAGTGCATTAGCTGGTCAATATACAAACTAATTGTAATATGTCTATACAATGGAGTAACAAAAGGGAAGAAACTAGTGATACGTACAAAAAGCATGGAGGGATCTCGATGATATGCTAAATGAAAGAATTATGTGATGCCATATTATGATAGTCTGGGAAAGACAAATGTATGGGGAGAGTCAGGAAACTAATTTTTAGCAAGTTCTCTATGAGGAAAGGGATTACTATACTCAGGCAAAAAAAAAAGCTTTTCAAGGTTATGGACATATTCTATATCTTGTTCGTGATGATTGTTAACATACCTGTATATGATTTTTAAAGTTATATTAAATAGTATATTTAAAATGGTTAATTTTAGTTGACATACATTTTTACCTCCATAAACTTTTCCAAAAGTACTCCATAAAGAAAAAGATATAGGTTACATTTTTGTGCCTTAGTTTCTTTCTAGATCTTTGTTTTCTTTACAACTGAAAACAAAAAAAAAAAACCATGTTTTTGTTTTCTGAAAGCTGAGTATATGCAGTCTTATTGGATCTGCCACACCATACATGCTGCAGTGACTTGTAAATAAAATAGATTTAATTGTTAAATTAACAAGTGCAACCAAAGCAGTAATACAGTAAACCCAAAATGAGTGAGAAAAATCTATCAAAAATGGTACCGTTTTTGATAAGGAAAAAAAGCACATATTCTTCATACTCATAATCCACATTAAGCAAAAAAAAGTAAAAACAGTTACAGAAAATATATTATGAGGCTTTAGTTACTCTGCTATTTCTGTGAACAGTTAACTGCATTTGCTTTTTCAAGTAATATTTTTCTGGGAGTTTAGGTTCCTCATTGTAATAACGAGTGGCTAGAGTACTAATGTCTAAATTTTTTACCAGCCCTACACAGGTAGATAGACTTAGGATCTCAAAATTTAGATTGACAGGACATATCAGTGCAACCTCAATTATAATAGAGTGACCTGTTAGGTCTTACAGTACACAAATAAACCACCTACCTACCTACCTACCTGTCTACCTACCTGTCTACCTACCTACCTACCTACCTACCTACCTACCTACCTACCTACCTACCTATCTCCCCTGAGATGTGGTAGAGATCCAGCATTCTTAAAACAGATTTTGAGAATTTTGAGAACAATAAACTCAACTTTGACAGCACTGCCATAAAAAAGCTTAAAGAATTGGTGAAATGAAAAAAATTATTAAAAGCATAAATAATTGGTGAAAGCAACTTATGAATAAAAGAAATGGCAGGACGTGGTGACTCATGCCTGTAATCCTAGCACTTTGGGAGGCCCAGGCTAGGGGATCACCTGAGGTCGGGAGTCCGAGATCAGCCTGGCCAACATAGTGAAACCCCGTCTCTATTAAAAATACAAAAATTAGCCAGACATGGTGCCGCATGACTGTAATCCCAGGTACCCGGAGGCTGAGGCACAAGAATCACAGGAACCTAGGAGGCAGAGGCTGCAGTGAGCCGAGACCATGCCACTGCACTCCAGCCTGGGCAACAGAGCGAGGCTTCGTCTCAAAAAAATTAAAAAAAAATATATATATATATATATATATGTAAATTCCAAACTAGGAAACAGAATACTTTAAAAGCATTCTTATTTATACTAAAGAGACCCTGCTGGAATATTACCCTGACTCTAAAGAATTACACCTTTCACATGCTGAAGACACACTATGGGGTGTCCAGAGGGGAACTGATGCAATATTCATTGTAAAGATTCTAGGCCGTGACATGTAGGGAAAACCGGAAGAATGGAATCTTTCTATCCCCTAATTCCAAGGGGAGCACGCCATCTTTAAATAGTTAACAGCTTGCCATATGGAAGAGGGATTAGACTTATTTATTTAAATTGTGTGACTCAAAGTTCTAAAACTGGGGCCTGTGTTTACAGACAAACACAGTTTTAGGCAAACTTTCATTTGTCAAAACTGTCTAAAAGTAAATACAGATGCTTGGAGAACTGGTTGAAAATCACATCACAGGAGTTATTCAAGCATGGGATGTATGGCTATGTTTTATGTGAATTTATAAGAATCAACTGGGTGGTTGGAAAAGATCAGATTCCAGATTCTTTCCAACGCAAATGTTCTAAGAGTGCCTGATAATTATTTTCTGCTACGTAAGTAAGAGCAAGTACTGAAATTAAGAGAAGGCAAATTGCTGTTCAAGATAAGTAAGAACTTGCTAAGAATTATGCCTGTACAATGATCTAATGTGTTCTCTCAGCAGTGAACCTCATTCCCTACTAGTAGAAATGTCAAGGTATATTCACTGTTTGAGATCATTTGTAAGTCCCCCGACTGCTATTAAAATCAAAATGTTCTGCCTAGTATTCAGGCCCTTTCTGGAGGACCCTGCTCTATCAATCTGTTTATTTCTATTTCCCAAGTCAGTCTCTACTGTAGATAAATTTATATTTATACGATTGCTCACATATTGTTTCCATCATTACATCTCTGATTATGTCGTACTCCTAAAGAAGAATAACCTCCCTTTTTCTTCTTCTGTGCGAATCTCACAGATTTGTCAAAAAACAGTTCAACTCCAGTCTGTTTCTGGAAGCCTTCCCTGACTCATGCCATCATGCTGATTTTTCTGCTGCAGAGTGCTGCCTATTTCATAAATCTGTTTCTCCAAAACAAAATCAATTGCTTTCCAATACTTTCTTAGTGTATATCCTCTATTCTCAATTTAAAGTTGAGAACCAAATCATATCACTCCTGTACAATCTGACGCAGAATTGGTATTTGGTAAATGCTTGCTGTTGCTTTTAACAGAATCCTAGAAATCTAATCATATCCATTCTCTGGGTAAAAATATTATAAAATCATAGTTACTTAATCATGTTACAGTCATCTTATATTATTTACCTATTGCTGGGTAATCCTAAATCCTAAATCCTAAAACTTTGGCGTTAAAAACATAAATATTTATTCTCTTGTACAATTTCTGAAAGTTGGGTATCTGGAAATGGCTTCGCTGGATAGTTCTGGCTCAAGGTCTCCCATGAAGTTGCAGTCAAGTATCCACTAGGGCTGCAGTTGTCTGAAGGCTTTACAGGAGCAGAAGGATCTGCTTACAAAGTGGCTTACAATTCTACAGTCCTGAATTTCTTGCTGGCTGTTGGTAGGTCTCAGTTTTTTGTCATGTGGATCTCTCCACAGAGCAACTTGAGTATCCTTATGACATGGGCAGCTAATTTAAACCACAGTAAGATGTCTAAGAGAGACAAATAGGAAGTTACCTTGCCTTTTATAGCCTAGTGTCAAAAGTCACATACTTGCTAGCATACATCTCCTACTAAATGTTTGATATAACCAAACTTATGAAGTGATTTTTTCATGCACACGTCACATAATTATAAAACAATAACAACAGATCAAATTATTTTGCTTTTTCCTTTCAGTTCTATGTATTTTCAATTTTCTTAGATTAATCGATTAATTTTTAAAATATTTTGACTTTTTAATGGATACTGAAAGAAACTGGAAAAATAAAGGAAGTTAAGTAAAGAAAAGGATAAAGGGCTTAATTTAGAGCTTTAAATTTGGAAACTAGGAAACAGAATACTTTAAAAGCATTCTTACTTATACTAAAGAGACCCTGCTGGAACATTACCTTCCTTCTGAAGAATCATACCTTTCATATGCCGAAGACACACTTTGGGGTGTTCAGAGGGGAATGGGTGCAATACTTATTTCAATGTGCATTGTACTCTTATTGAATAAAGTGCAAATTTAAGAGCTTAAATTTAATTAAGACAGAAGAAGTGATCTTAATAGATACTAGAGTACTTTCCTCACAATAGTGGCAAAAGTTAAATATATTTTCTAGAAACTTCATATTTTTTCATATCAGTGAAAAAATAATTTAAAACATATTTTTAAAGAATAAATGAGAAAAAATAAATGATGGTAACTATTAGTGTTGCTTTAAAATATGCAATCAAGTTTCCAAGTTTCCTGAACTGAAAACATTTTTCATGTAAATTAAAAATTAAATTATCTTAGTCTTAACAATTATTGACATTCAAGACTTTGTCTAATTTAGATCTCCTTGATTCTGAATTTCCTTTTGTTTTAAATCTTCTCCTATGAGTACCCAAATATTTCCTTCTTCCTGTTAGCTGACCATTCCCTCTGAAGATGATTACTTCATAGTCCAAATTCTATTTCACTTATTGCCTGTACCACTTACATACTTTTCATTTATTAGACATTGTCCACTTTTACATTTTTGTGTGTAACATTTCATCTTCCCAGCTAAAATGTTATTTCTAGCAGATAACAGTTGTACTCCTGACACTTAACACTGTGCCTAGTGCATGTTAGGTTTCTGTAAATGTTTACGGAAATGAAATATCCTTGCTTTACTCCAGATTTTATCCTAAATTTGGAGCTCTATGTATGTCCTTGTAAACCTGCATATCACATTTTCTTTGTAGAAAAGGTAAGTTTACTTATATTGTTGCTATTACACAATGAATCCTTTATTAAACTTTTAAATAGCTATTAGGATATTTCTGCACCCATCAGCTGTCCTCTACTGTGCGGTTATTTATGAAATGATGTTAATATACATTCTAGTGGGAATTGTTTTCTGAATTTTAAAAAATCATAAATTAGGTTCACCTTGGCTGTAGTATTGTGTAATTGTATTTTATTATGTTTCGAATAGAAATTCTATTTATGATAATTCAGTATCCCTTTGTCCTTCTTCATGGAACCCTACCCTAGCTTTTTTGGGCGAAGGATTTCTCTTCATTTCTTAGTCCTTGTGCTTCGGAAAGTGCTTCACTCCCGGCTAGCAGAGAATGGTTCTCAGGCCTAAACCAAGGAGATCATCATAGAGTAATCAGTTAAGTGATAGTCGCCACATAATCATTCTTTCAAAACCAATGAGAATCAAGATGTGGCTAGAAAAGATATTCCTATTTTTCCCTTATGAGATTGGAAGTGGAAAGAACGTGAGATAATGTATCCCAGTATCTTTACAGCCATGAGAAATGACTGTCTTAGAAAAAAATCACTGTGGAAAAGAAACAATGAAGAGATAGACAAAAAAACAGTTCATTTTATGATTTGAACCACTGGCCTATCTATGACTCATACAGAAATCAAATACCAAATTTTTCTATTGTCCCAGATGGCAGCTTGCTCACCACCATACCTGGTCAATATATTAACTAACAGTTAAATAATTTTATTACTTTTATTTTTTGGTGTTCGGAGACATGACAAATATTTTTTCTCAGTGTTGTCAGTGACTTTTCTTATCTTTTATGAAGCCTGTTAGCTAAATAGATCAGACTTCATAACAATTAGTGATTTTTTCTATCTGACTTATCAAGTAACTAATTACCAATATGCTCTGGCTGTGGTCACTTTTTAAACACATGTTTGTTTACAGCTTCAAAAGCTTAGCAAGCATATAAAAACATTTTCTTCCTACATAACTATCTCTAAGTAATTTGAATGAAGTCTACAAATGAAGAAGTGGCTTTAATCTGGGATACAGCTAGGGATTGCCCATGTTCAATATGGAATCAAGAAAGGTGACTTGGCTGTTGATGGAGAAGAACACTATGAACCTGGATCATTGTAGTGTATTTGAATCTATGTTAAACTCAGATACCAGGCCATGTCAATTCACTCTATAGTTATATATACTATACATACTTATACTAATTTTGTCATATTTACCTTGTAGGAGGTCATCTCACCCAAATCAAATTGGTTGAGTTGCTTCAGATAGACGTTATATTAGTCAGGATTCTCCAGAGAAATAGAAACAATAGGATGCCTGTGTGTATATAAAGAAGAGAGGTTTATTTTAAGGAATGGGCTCATGTAATTATGGAAGCTGACAAGTCCAAAACCTGCAGTGTGGATGGGGAAGAGCAAATGTTGTCATTCAATTCTGAAGGCCATCTGCTGGCAGAAGTCTCTCTTGCTCAGGGGAAGTCACTCTTTGTTCTATTAAGGCTTTCAATTGATTGGATGAGGGCCACGCCACCCACATTATGGAGGATAACATAGTCTTCTCAAGGTCCACTGATTTCATTGTCAATCTCATCCAAAAAATACCCTCACAGAAACAACCAGAATAATGTTTGACCAAACAGCTGGATACTGTGGCCCAGCTAAGTTGACACATAAAAGTAACCATCCCAGACATGATAAAATAACAAGACCATTAAACCGCTAACATGAAATTCATTTTGACATAGCTTGCTTCATATAAACTTTACCTTCCTTTTTTGCATCCTTAATATCTATTTATGTTTACTTACATTTTCAGTTATTTGCTTATTAAGTTTGCTTTTGACCCTTGACAGAAAACTGTCTTCCTGCGAAAACTGTGAAGGTCATGTTATGTTACCACTTTTATCAAATCAGTTCTGGGTTTAGTAGTCAACATTTGTTTCTCTTGCCAAAGCAATTTCTCAAGAAACATCACAGAGATTGACACCAACCCACAGGAGTCTGCCCTAAAATTTCCACAAAGGGTTTATGGTCTTAATAGGTCAATGGCTAAGACCTGATGAAATTTAAAAAGGGCAAAATCTTATGTCTAAGGAATATCTTATCTCAGTTTTTAAAGTCTACACATCTTAAAGGATTCAAAATCATTTGAATTTTTAACTTTTTTATAAGCCTAGCTTAGCTGTATTTCAACCTACTGTAAATACCATATTAAAAATAACTAGAGTGAATTTAACATTTTCCATGTAATGATTTCTGGGGTTCATTACCTTTTACTAGAGAAGTGCTTTAATGTAATAGATAGGTGTAAACATCTAAACATCTAATATCAAGATCTCCTGGAGAAATGATTGCTTTCCTGGTGATAAACAGGTTTATCAAACTTTTATCAAAGTTCAAGATAAAGTTCAAAACCTCAAAAAAGAACTGTAACTTCCAACCTGATGGAGGTGAATTTCTTGCTCTTTATCTTTTAATTTGTCTCCCTTTAATGCGATCTTTATAATATCTTGAATTGCATGATCTAGCACTATGGAACACTTTGGAAAAAAGTTTCCAGGAAATAATTCTACCTGTTTCACTGAATTACAGTACTTCCTCAGTCATATCATATCTGTGATGCCACTTAACACCTGCACCACACTTACATTGGTGAATTGTTGTTGCCTCTTCTGTGTCTCAATAGTACAGAATATACAGCATATGTTGGTAATGCTTTTATAATATGTTTGAAAATGTGCATACAAACGAATCCTCTTCAGGTGCAAGAGAATGAATTTATCGTGCAATTAACAGTTTGTGCTCACACCTGCTTTAAATACCACATAGGCTTGTATTCTAATTACAAAGTATGCAATGAGACCACCTAAAGCCTCTATTCCATATGTAGTCTAAAGAACTGGGGCAGAATCCAATTCTAAGCTTTGAGTTTTGTTTTCAAGGCCCATACATTTTACATTTAAAAAAACCAAACATTCTTCTAATATACAATTCGACAACCTAAGCATTAAAAATGAAATGGCATATATTTGAAAGAAAAATAGAGAAAAATTAAAACTATTGAATCATTGAATATTGGATAGTTAAAAATATGATAGAATTCCATAACTATGAAAAGAAGAAGTCAAATTGTCCCTGTTTGCAGATGACATGATTGTATATTTAGAAAACCCCATTGTCTCAGCCCAAAATCTCCTTAAGCTGATAAGCAACTTCAGCAAAGTCTCAGGATACAAAATTAATGTGCAAAAATCACAAGCATTCTTATACACCAGTAACAGACAAACAGAGAGTCAAATCAGGAATGAACTTCCATTCACAATTGCTTCAAAGAGAATAAAATACCTAGGAATCCAACTTACAAGGGATGTAAAGGACCTCTTCAAGGAGAACTACAAACCTCTGCTCAGTGAAATAAAAGAGGACACAAACAAATGGAAGAACATACCATGCTCATGGATAGGAAGAATCAATATCGTGAAAATGGCCATACTGCCCAAGGTAATTTATAGATTCAATGCCATCCCCATCAAGCTACCAATGAGTTTCTTCACAGAATTGGAAAAAACTGCTTTAAAGTTCATATGGAACCAAAAAAGAGCCCGCATCTCCAAGACAATCCTAAGTCAAAAGAACAAAGCTGGAGGCATCATGCTACCTGACTTCAAACTATACTACAAGGCTACAGTAACCAAAACAGCATGGTACTGGTACCAAAACAGAGAGATAGACCAATGGAACAGAACAGAGTCCTCAGAAATAATACCACACATCTACAGCCATCTGATCTTTGACAAACCTGAGAGAAACAAGAAATGGGGAAAGGATTCCCTATTTAATAAATGGTGCTGGGAAAATTGGCTAGCCATAAGTAGAAAGCTGAAACTGGATCCTTTCCTTACTCCTTATACGAAAATTAATTCAAGATGGATTAGAGACTTAAATGTTAGACCTAATACCATAAAAATCCTAGAGGAAAACCTAGGTAGTACCATTCAGGACATAGGCATGGGGAAAGACTTCATGTCTAAAACACCAAAAGCAACAGCAGCAAAAGCCAAAATTGACAAATGGGATCTCATTAAACTAAAGAGCTTCTGCACTGCAAAAGAAACTACCATCAGAGTGAACAGGCAACCTACAGAATGGGAGAAAATTTTTGCAATCTACTCATCTCACAAAGGGCTAATATCCAGAACCTACAAAGAACTCAAACAAATTTACAAGAAAAAAACAAACAACCCCATCAAAAAGTGGGCAAAGGATATGAACAGACATTTCTCAAAAGAAGACATTCATACAGCCAACAGACACATGAAAAAATGCTCATCATCACTGGCCATCAGGGAAATGCAAATCAAAACCACAATGAGATACCATCTCACACCAGTTAGAATGGCGATCATTAAAAAGTCAGGAAACAACAGGTGCTGGAGAGGATGTGGAGAAATAGGAACACTTTTACACTGTTGGTGGGATTGTAAACTAGTTCAACCATTATGGAAAACAGTATGGCGATTCCTCAAGGATCTAGAACTAGATGTACCATATGACCCAGCCATCCCATTACTGGGTATATACCCAAAGGATTATAAATTATGCTGCTGTAAAGACACATGCACACGTATGTTTATTGCAGCACTATTCACAATAGCAAAGACTTGGAATCAACCCAAATGTCCATCAATGACAGATTGGATTAAGAAAATGTGGCACGTATACACCATGGAATACTATGCAGCCATCAAAAAGGATGAGTTTGTGTCCTTTGTAGGGACATGGATGCAGCTGGAAACCATCATTCTTAGCAAACTATCACAAGAACAGAAAACCAAACACCGCATGTTCTCACTCATAGGTGGGAACTGAACAATGAGATCACTTGGACTCAGGAAGGGGAACATCACACACCGGGGCCTATCATGGGGAGGGGGGAGGGGGGAGGGATTGCATTAGGAGTTATACCTGATGTAAATGACGAGTTGATGGGTGCAGCACACCAACATGGCACAAGTATACATATGTAACAAACCTGCACGTTATGCACATGTACCCTACAACTTAAAGTATAATAATAATAAATAAATTTAAAAAAAAGAAAAAAAAAAGAATTCCATAACTACATATCTATCTCACCAGGAACATAAAAGTAAATTTCATATCTGGCTTTTTCAATTCTGTCATTTATATCTATCAGCAGTATGTATAAGCTATTATTACTCTGTGTCCTTGCCAATATTAAAGTCAACAGACTTAATTTTTTCTGTCTCATAGATCTATCATTGTGGTTTTAATACACATTTCTTTAATACTGATATGACTTTTTTATGATGTTTGGCCATTCTTATTTCTACCTCCATGAAATGCCTACTGCAATTTGCTCAACTGTCTTTTCACAGTCTTAAATGGTGTTGTTCATCTTACGGATTTGCAAGAATAGTTTATGTTCTGTATACTATTTCCTGATTATATGACTTGCAGATTGCTTCTCCCAGGTTGTACCTAGTCATTTAATCATCTCTGTAGAATCTTGTTCTGAATAACAAGGCTTAACCGTAATGTAGTAAATTTATGAATATTTTCCTTTGTGATTATTTTTAGTACAAAATATTTTCTAACCTAAAGTTCTAAAGTTATTATTTCATTTCCTTCCAATGGTTACAAAATGTTTCTTCTCATCTTTCACTTTGTGATATATGTACAATTAATTTCATTGTTTGGTGTGAGGCAGTGAACCAATCTGATTTTTCCCTCTAATGAATCATTTTCCCAGCACTATTTATTGAGTAGTTGCTCTCTTCCTGACTAAGCTGAAATGCCACTTCTGTCGTACCAAGAGAGTTCATATATAGGCTGATGAGGTTTTAATCACATTGTATTACTGAATTAATACGGTTTAGTTAAAAGTAGTTTTGATATCTGGTATAGCAAGTATTTTCACTTCATTATTCCTCAAGAGTTACTTGGATATTTTTGATATTTTGTTCTAAAGTGGCCATTTTACAGTCAGCTTGTCAAATTATTAGAGACGTGTATGTATGCTTTTTAAACTAAGGCGGAATTAAATCTGTGTATCAATTTGTGGATAATTGCATTTGTAAAGCAATTCATTTGTTGTTAATATATGTTGATGATATTTTAAATTTTTATCTATAAAAGTCTGGAATATCTTTCATAATATTTACTCCTAGGTCTCTTATTTCTCAGTTGATATTTTAAATGATATAATTTGCTATCATTTTTAATTTGGCAGACAGTATTATTGTCTGAAAATGCTTGTTATGTTCCTAGAGAAAGGATTATATTTACCTACATCTTTGAGATCAGGCTTGGTCATTTGGTATAGATACATACATACGTATGTACATGTGAAATATACATATATGTGTATATCTACACATATGTGTGTATATACATATATACACATATATTTACACTATATATACACACACATATATATATGTTACTTCTGAGCAGAAATTTTTTTAAGAGCCAGTACGTGATGTGTTCTATTTCCTCTCCAGTGGTAAACTTTCAAATGGATGTTGCTTTAGCATTCTGAGCTCCAGCACAAACACAATGGGGAGCAGTGCCACAGCTGACCTGCAAAAACATGAAGTATGAGCAAAACAGTCATACGCTGAGTTCTAAGCTACTGAGAACTCATTTGTTACTCCATAATTGCAGCCTGTGTTTTTCAACCATGTTTTTTCATTATAAGCGACTTCACTCCAAGAGCTTTTTAGGCTTTTTTTTTTCCAAGTAGAATTGAGTTAAGTTGGAGGCCCCAGAACAATTTTAATACCTAAGAATTTCGTCAGCTCCTAGAGCCAATTGTCATCCCCTTGGAGGTGAAATATGGTTATTTTAACCTGAAATATTTACTAACTCTTTGTCCTTTTAGGTAATTGAATTTTTTTTTGTATAATGATATTATATAAAGCTGTCTTGCTTAAGTCTCCAACTCTATTTTCCTTTTAAAAAAATAAATAAATTTATGTAGACAAATAATGTCAGTGTTGTTTATTTTTTTCAATATTTATATATTTAATTATTTACTTTTCTTTCTCACTGGAGTAGAATCCATCTTAAATATTTAGCAGAAAAGATGATAGTGAAGTTAATAAGTGGTCTTGATTTTAAAGGATATATTTCTTCTGTTTTTCTAATAGTACAGATATTTGCTTTATGTTTTCCCAGATACTCTATATCAAACTAATACAATTTTCATCTGTAAGAGTTAAGTAAGTGCTAACTTTCTTTTCAATGGCAGGCGAAAATGTATTGGTTTAAATCAGATAGTTGTTTTAATCTCTCAAAGAACTATTCAATGAAACTTTGGCATCTTTAACACATCTCAGATCACTCAAATTGTTACTTCTCATTTATTTTACTTATTTTATTCTCCCCAACCATTTTTTATTTATCTCAAGAGTTACTTGGATATTTTTGATATTTTGTTCTAAAGTAGCCATTTTACAGTCAGCTTGTCAAATTATTAGAGACGTGTATGTATGCTTTTTAAACTAAGGCTGAATTAAATTTACACAAAAGCTGAAGAAATAGTACAATGTATACCAATATGCCCATATACTCTTCACATATGGTCAATAAATGTGAATATTTTTCTACACTGACTTGGTTTCTCTGATATCTATCTATACGTCTATTTGTATGATATATATATATATAGTTATTTGCCATAACTACAGATATGTATGTAGTTATAATGTATGATTACCCACTCTTATGTATATAGACAGCTATCTATCTATCTATCTATCTATCTATCTATCTATCTATCTATCTATCTATCCATTTATCTATCTATATTAGTCAGGGTTCTCTAGAGAGACAGAATTAATAAGATATAAGGTTTAGCAATTTTTAAAATGGTTCAGGAAAACAGTTTTAACCAACAATACTTTTAACAGTGAATCATTTTCAAATTTTGTCAAACCATCCATTACCATTGAAATTAATTTTTCTTTTGATTGGATAATGTAACAAATTATATTTATAATGTTTCCAATCATTTTCAGTGTGCTAAAAGTTAATAACTATCACCTGGAAAAATAAACCCAGTGAAAGCAACTTTGAAGAAAGACAACAGAGTAAATACAGTTTTAGACAAGTAATAACTACCAACACATTCTCAAAAGGAAAGTTGATTAAAGGATAAACTACCAGAATCTGAACAATATATTTTTACATTAATTGCATAATTTAAGTTACAGCATATTTGCAAGGTAAATATTATTCTCAATTTACAATTGGAGACACCAAAACTAAGAGATGTTAAGTTACCAGCTTAGTTATACTGCAGTTAGTAAGGTCAGAACTGCAACCTCTGCTTCCCTATCTTGATCCAGTAGTCTGATATTGTTGGATTGTATTCAGGGACAGGATTGTTGAAGCTGAACATCTGGAAAGAATTTCACCTTTGCTTTTTTAGTCTCTATAATTTCAGCTTTTATAATTTTAGTATAAGTATTACTCTTTCATCCCAGAGTTCATCATAATTGGCCCTTAAACTTTCCATTCCTTCAAACGATGGCCAAACTTTTAGTTTAATATTTTGGAAGAATCTGAGAGAAGATTAAAAGATTGATTAACTTTAAAACTTTTTATCCCCATCTTCATATCTTCAAAATTTTAAAACAAAATGGATGTAATAAATCTTACAAGGATACATGTTTCACAGTTACATAGATTAAAAACTTGAGAATGAATTGTGGCAAAAGGAAATAAGGGTAGGAAAGTAAGATGAATCCAACAGTGAAGGTAGAAACCGCAATTTACATACTTTACTGAGTCCAACAATATTTTTCCAAAATTCATGTCCACTTGTAACCTACAAATGTGACTCTTATTTGGAAATAGGGTCTGTGTAGATAGAATCATATTAAGGTAAGTAAGATCATACTGATTGGGAGTGGGAATGTGGGTAACTCCAATGTGACTAGCACTCTTATAAGGTGAAGAAAATTTAGAGACAGAGTCACAAACTCAGGAGAAGGCTGTGAAGACAAAGGCAGAGATTGGAGTCACACAGCCAGTCAAAGAAAACCAAAACTTACAAGCATCTAAGCTATAAGAGGCAAAAAAGGATTCTTTCCTAGATACTTCCACAGGAAGACCATCCTGCTGATACCTTGATTTCAAACTTCTAGCCTCAGAACTGTGACAGAATAAATTTCTGTGTTAATTCCTCCAGACTATGGTAATTCGTCATGGCATGCTAGAAAACTAACACATGGCATGTACAGTCAAGTGCTGCATAACATTTTTGGTCAGTGATAGACCGTATATATTATGGTGGTCATAGAAGATAATATCGCATTTTTACAGTACCTTTTCCAAGTTTAGATACACAAATGCCATTATGTTACAATTGCCTACAGCGTTCAGTACAGACACACGTTGTACAAGTATGTAGTCTAGGAACAGCTGGTCATATCGAGTGGCCTAGGTGTGTAGTAAGCTGCTTTTACCTCTTGGTTTGTAATATATAGTTATAGTTATACAATTTATACAACTAATATAACAACCAAATTGCATGATGCCTTTCTCAGAACATATCCCCATCATCAAGCAATATACTTATATATTACACTATATGTAATATTTATATTACATAATACAGTCTATTTTGTATCTAATGTATCTTTAAAATATATGAGGCATTTTCAAAAAATTCAACGCAGATTAAACTGAATGGAGAAATTTATTTAGCAGTACAATCTCAGCCAGGCACAGTGGCTCACACCTGTAATTCCAGCACTTTGGGAGGCCGAGGCGGGTGGATCATTTGAGGTCAGGAGTTCGAGACCACCCTGACCAACACGGCAAAACCCCATCTCTACTAAAAAAAAAAAAAAAAAAAAAAAAAAGCCAGGCATGGTGGCACATGCCTGTAATCCCAGCTACTTGGGAGGCTGAGGCTGAACCTGAGGCAGAAGAGTAGTTCAAACCTGGGAGAGTTTGCAATGTAAGAGGTTGCACATGTTGAATGATACAGTTCCAAGCAAAATGCTCAAGAGTAGGAAAGAGAAAATAAGAGTTCTTCAAATCAGTGTATCCTAGGAATTTTAATTTTTAATGTACTCAATCAATTTGGTCTGTCAGAGGACCAGGAAGATGGATATGATAATATTTCAATTCTGATCAACAGAGAGGAATAATGAAGAAATTGAGCAAACACCTAGGCATTTCAATCTGACATCAGATTAAAAAATATCAAAAAAGAAATTCCCCTAATACTCAAGCTTGTATTGAGTAAAGCCAAAGCAAATCCACATGATTTGTTTGTTGGCAAAAATAGTGTCAGGACAGATTAATCTTTGTTTTGGTATGAATAACAAACATTTGATAATTATTAGTATTTATAACGAACCAATTTAACAAAAAGAGAAATATTTTTTATAGATAGGTAGTTCTTAGAATCTCCAAAGGAGCCAGAGTCAGGTTGGTGAATTTTCACCCAGGAGTCAATTCCTGCCAGATCCTTGGACTGCCCCAGTGAAGACCCCACTGACCTTTAGCTGGCCATAAAGATTATATTTTGAATGACTGGTGCTGGGCCCCAAACTCCATGGCTGCTGCCTAGAAGCCAGACACTTCTACTGGCACTCCCACCAGAAATAGCTTCTGGGTAAAGCCTATGACCTCATTTAGCCATTAGAGATTGTATTACACACCTGTGACAAGTCTGCCAGGGAGATTGGTGTTACGCATTTCTGGTCAATTTTTTAAAAGATAAAGCTCACTGTGGGAAATTTCTTAAACCATAGAATCAGTTTTTTTTTTGTGTGTGTGTGTGTGTTTGAGACGGAGTCTTGCTCTGTCGCCCAGGTTGGAGTGCAGTGGCACGACGTCGGCTTACTGCAAGTTCTGCCTCCTGGGTTCACGCCGTTCTCCTGCCTCAGCCTCCCGAGTAGCTAGGACTACAGGCGCCCACCACCACACCCAGCTAATTTTTGGTATTTTTAGTAGAGATGGGGTTTCACCCGTCTTGATCTCCTGATCTTATGATCTGCCCGCCTCAGCCTCCCAAAGTGCTGGAGGAGCCAGGAGTGAGCCACCACGCCTGGCAGTGTGTGTGTTTTGAGATGGAGTTTCACTCTTGTCGCCCAGGCTGTAGTGCAATGCCACAATCTCAACTCACTGCAACCTCCGCCTCCTGGGTTCAAGCGATTCTTCTGCCTCAGCCTCCCAAGTAGCTGGGATTACAGGCACCCACCACCATGCCCAGCTAATTTTTGTATTTTTGAAACTCCATGAAACTCCACTGCACCCATTTAAGTGACCAAAATCATTGCACACGTACATCCATTAGGTCTGTCAAAATGTATGTCAACAAACTAAAATAATATTATTCCCTGAGAATTCTAAGGGTTAAACAAAATCATGTATTATTTTATAAAAACTAGAAAACATGTTTAACATTTTTAAAGAAAGATCTCAGTAATATAGAAGAAAATATGCCTCTTCGAAAGAGATTCAAGGAGCTGCAGGAAGAGAAGACGTGGAGATGACAGTTGGTCTGGGATAAAGAAAAGTTGCAAAAACACTTGAACATGCAAAATCAAAATTTAAGTTACAATTAGTAGCAGTAAAAGAAGAACTGACTTTTCAAAAACTGAAAAAATAGGCCGGACATGGTGGCTCATGCCTGTAATCCCAGCACTTTGGGAGGCCAAGGTGGGCGGATTACAAGGTCAGGAGTTCAAGACCAGATTGCCCAGCATGGTGAAACCCCATCTCTACTAAAAATGCAAAAATTATCTGGGCATGGTGGCATGGGCCTGTAATCCCAGATGCTCAGGAGGCTGAGGCAGGAGAATGGCTTGAACCCGGGAGGCAGAGGTTGCAGTGAACCGAGATAGCGCCACTGCACTCCAGCCTGGGCAACAGAGTGAGCCTGCATCTCAAAAAATAAAAAATAAAAAATAAAAAAAGAAAAAAGAAAAAGAAAAAAAAGAAAAGAAAAAAAAAGAAAATTGAAAAAAAATAATACCAGCAGTAGTACTAGTCAGGGTCCCAGCACTGAATGGGTACTCAAATGGGTAATTTAGGAGAGTTTAGTGAAGCAAAATATATTCAAGTATAAGGAAATCAACAGGACATAACATAGTCATATATCAGGGCCATTGACATAGACAACTAAAACACCCTGTGGCCAAAGAGTCAAGAAAACAGGGTGACTATTAAGAAATTAATTATCTCATATAACTGGAAGTCTGAGGTTAGAGGTTATCTTTATGTTGAGAATGTGCAGAGAGGAACTGTGAGTTTTTATAGATTGATGCAGTCAATTCATAGAAACTCAAAGGGGAGAAACTTGGGGAACAAAGAGCCTAAGTTCTCTTCTGTCTTCTTCTGATGTCCTGTAACACTGTGTAGTATAGGTAAAGTGAAAACAGAAGTGTTAAATAGACTTGGGTTTTGATTTCTGGGTCTACCACTTGAAATTTGTTGGTAGCAGTGTTCAGCTGCAAGACATAAGCACTCCAGACCTCACATTGACTTGATCAATAAAGAAATTAACTATCTCAGATAACCAGAAGTATGGAGACAGAAAATTCTCCAGGAGCACTTAATGAATAGCTCACTGGTGTCCTCAAGAAGCCAGAACTCCATCATGTGGGAAAGAAATCCATTTCTCTTCCATACCACCAGATATTTCAGAAAAAAAGATCACCGTATCCCAAAGTTCCAGGAGCTGAATGTTATTTAGTCTAAAACAAGTACTGAATGGAATTCCTTTGCTGGTTCATTCTGGCCCAAGTGTGGGGGTGTCACTTGTCTACACAGACTTCAGTGTTGGCCTGATGCTAAGCCTGGTTCCTTTGTGGGTATAAGAGGGCTGCCAGCAATAACTGGAGCTCTCTGTTTTCTTATCCTAAGGCACAGGCAGACTAATTGGATCTTAGGGAAATCACTGAACTACTCAACAGACTACAGGGATTTGTTAGGAAAATTGAAGGGTATAGTTGAGAGACATCAGAAGCAGGGAATAGGGGCGTCTCTGTGTCTGTAGATTAACCTAGCACTGGAATTCTAGTTATGTAAGATAATACGTTTTTAAAATAATAACACTTTTTGAATCCGTAGTTTTGTTACTTGCAGCTAAAAGCATGCTACAAGAACAATTTGTTTGCTGCACACAACTTGTAAGTGCAAACCCAGAGATCTAGGTCCAAGACTATTTGATTCTTGTGGCTCACTTTTAATCACTATGCTGTCTTGACAGATGATTAAGAATACAGAAAAGAAAGTTGTCACCGTTCTTCTTAAATTCATCATATGAATTTAAGATACCCTCCACCTAAATAAACCAACACTATCAGAATGGATGCAGCGTTAATGTTTAAGCAGCTTTTTCCTCAGCATCAGAAAACCTGAAATTCACAAGGATACATTAATTATACTCAGAATTCATTTAAAAATTAAAGCAGGCACATAAATTGGTAATTTCCCTTCAAATTATAAGAATAACTATTAAAATATTACAATTATCCACACAAGAAAATTAGCAAATATTTATATCAACCACGTAATAATTGGAGTGTGCTGTCATTTAAATCCAAATGAATCATGTCAATTTTTGAACATAATTTAATCATTTAATCTAATTTGCTTTTTTACATCTCTTCAGGTAAAATTACCACGGTCTGTTAAATAGAAGCTTAAATAATAAAAGAAGCTCCCCAAAGATGTCAAAAAGCTAATCCTTGCTAAGCATGAGAGAATTTTCTCAACTGGAACATGTAGTTGTGTGGCAACCAGCTAATGCCTAGTGATGTTCAGGAAATTAGTAGATTGGTCAGTATGTTTCACAACATAATTCTTTTTATATTTAACTGGGAGCTGATTTCCTCATTCAAGGAAATTAGTACATCAAACAGGTTTTGGGGTTTCTTTTGTTTTTTGGAGGGGCCCTGACAAAGTACTAGTCACTATAAGACATTAACTGTTGCTGGTATGGAGAATTTTTCTTTCCACTAAAGATATGTAACCTAATTTGTTTTTCTAGTAATTCTGGTTGTCAAGGGAGAAATTTGAGAATAATCCGATATCCCTACTTTCTCAGAGCCTGCATGATCCAAATTGTCCTTGTGCTTACTGTTGTGTGTGGGTGTTGGGGGGGCGGGTTCTGACCTTACTTCTTTCTCATATTTGTCTCCTTTTCTTCTTCATTGTTTGCCTATATTTAGATTGTCATCAAATTTAGTCACATCAAACTAGTCTCAAAATATCCAGATTAACATGAATTTTCCCCTTCCTCTTCCTTCTATATTTATAAAATGAATATCAGATGTCATCCTTCTGTTCAAAATGCTTTAATATCTTATATTTAATTTCATGAAAAAAATAAATTGAGGATTCTCTTTGCTGCATTTCTCAGTAAATGATTTGGAGACAAATCCTTTCACTGCCTCTTGCTGGGGCTGTAGTTCCTCGTGGGAAATCTGATCTCTGGAAGCATCCCCATTCTGCCCACTAGTGCAAGGAGAAGACAACGACTCGTGGGTAGTTCACATAGGACAGAGTCCTGAAGATGTTAAGTGAGATCATATTCACCTTGGGACTTTGTCTTAAGAAATTCTTAATTCTTATTCTCTTCATGTTCCTTGGTGGTGGTGTTTTCTCTCTCTCTCTCTCTCTCTCTTTAAACTCACTACCTTTATCACTGGTGTGGAAAGATACTAATTGTGGAATTTCCAGTTAAGACTTAAGTTGAGGGCTGCCAAGGAGGCCATCAAATCAATGCCTATTATTATGGCTTTCTTGGACTGACAACTAACACAGAGCAAAAAAAGTTCTTCCAGAAGTCTAAACCAGTCAAAGAGGGTTAAGTTGGTGGCTGACGTAAAGGTCTAATGGTAATTAAGGTGGAAATTTGCTTAGTGTGCCTGCTATATGGTAATTTTCTCCAGAGACATCCAATGAGTTAACAGTGGCAACACAGGATTCTACGGTTGAGAAATGTTGTCTCTGGCCGAAGAGTCTTATTTGCTACGTTTGATCGATTAATATTTGAAATAGGAGGGAGGGGGTCTTGGAATCTGACCGTGCTTTGTCTTTCTTAAAGCCATCTTCCCATTCTCTCCACTTACCCTGGACTTTGGTAATACCTCGATAGTTCACTCTCTCACTATTTTAATAATATCTTTGAAAAGACTATTCCCCTTTTCGTATAAACTGCAAACAGCCAGAAAACTCCTAATCTTTAAAGACTCAATATACATATTATTTTCCGTGTAATCCTGGGGAGACTTTATTATAAAACATCTAATAAGCAATTATCACTGTTGTTTAATTCTTCAGTATGCTGCAAACTCCTGTGTATAATTACTAAGTTCTATCTTTGTACTTTCAAAACATAGGACAGACCCTTCAACTTAGTGCACTTATTGCATTTAAACACACAGGATTTGGAACCAGAAAGATGAGATTAGAATACTAGCTCTGCTGTTTTTATCTTTGAAAATATTATTAAAACTTTCTAAACTGAATATTGTCCTAATTTTTGTTCATTAATGTATTCATTCTTTAGTCTTTTCTTTATCCAAGAAATATATTGAAAACCTGCTAGCATTCATTCTAATTAGATATGTGTGTGTGTGTGTATATATATATATATACACATATATATATATGAACAAGATGAAATTATGTAGCACATTATAAGGTGGTAAATTGATTAGAAAAATAAAGATCAGGAAAAGGCAATGGAAGTCTTGATAGGTAGCAGATGGTAATTTTAAAATAAAGTGGTCAGATAAGTCTCAGTGACAAGCTGACATATAAGCAATGATTTTTAAAAGATAAAGGATATCTGGAGAAGAGTATTCCAGGAAAAGAGAACAACCAATGAAAAGTTCCAAAGGCAGGATTTTGACCTGCACATGGGTGGTAAACCAAGGACACCAGGATAGCTACAGCAAGGGGAGCTTGATTGTGAAGGGCCTTGAAAGCCATTGGAAAAGTTCGGTTTCCCCTGGTCATGATGAGAGGGCAATGCAAGGGCTAAAACAGAAGAGAGAGAGAGATACTTCTACATTTCTATATAATCTTCTGGTTGTTGTGCAGGAGACCTGAAAGGATATGATTGCAGTGTTTCAAATAGATGATATAAATTGGATTGGGTCACGTTATAGAGGGGGTGAAAATGAATTATATCCTAATGACTTTATGAAGGTAGTTTTAGGAGATCTGTGAATATTAAATGTGAGATACCTACTAGACATATGACTGGAGATACTGAGAAAGTGTCAGATTTCCAAGTTTTAAGTTCAGTAGATAGACCAAGGCTAAAACAGTTTGTGAAGAAGTTGTCAGAAGGTGAGTGGTAGCTAAAGCCATGAACCTTGATGAGATTACTAAAAAAGGAATGTCAATAGAGGAGAAAAAGCTCATGGGATAATTACGGGTATGTGTACATGTTCACATCCATGGGGATGAGAAAGAAATAGTAACTAATGAGAAAAAGAGATAAAGGTGATAGGAGAATAACTATCAGTGTGGTGTATTAGAAGCTGAATAAAGCGTTTCGAGGATCAAGTAGTCAACAGTACTCTGTGCTATTGATAAGTCACAAAAGATAAAGACTAATAATTGACCAACAGACATGGGAACGTGAAAGTTATTGTTGACCTTGATAAGAGCAAATTTTGTGAAATGGTGAAAGACAGATGCAGTGATTGTGAGCATGAAGTGTTAATCGGACATGGTTCAAAAGATAAGAAAATTAGCCTGTCTTTTGTATATATGTATACATATATATGAGTACATACAGACACACACATATATATGCTAAAAGTTTACATACATATAAATTCACATACAATAAGTATACATTTATTTATATAGATTACCTTTTCAAAATGTGTGCACTGTTATAAAGGGGAACAAGTAAATGGATTTATAGTAGAAAGGGAATATGGAATTTCAGATACACACAGGCACACACACATACTCACAGACACACACACACAAAGGGTGTAATGTCCTTGAGTAGCTAAAAGATATTGGTATGTAACATACAACCCTTAAATACAGTCAGAAAAAGATTCTTCCTTAATTATTAGTGAAAAGGTAGGCAGGCATGGTGACTCAAGCCTGTAATCCCCGCTCTTTAGGAGGCCAAGGTGGGTGGATCACTTGAAACTAGGAGTTCAAGACCAGCCTGGCCTACATGACGAAACCCTATCTCTGCTGAAAATACAAAAATTAGCTGCGTTTGGTGGTGTGCACCTGTAATCCCAGCTACTTGGCAGGCTGAGGCTGGAGAATCGCTTGAACCAGGGGGGCAGGAGGTTATAGTGAGCCAAGATGGTGCCACTGCACTCCAGCCTGGGTGACAAAGAGAGACTCTGTCTCAAAAGAAAAATAAAATAAAATAATTGAAAGGCAAACTATATGAGTTCAGTGTCAGGTAGATGTGTATATGATATGTAATCTTGCAGAAGTAATCATCCATATTAATTTTCTATTGTTGCATAAAAAAATGACCACAAACTTAGTTGCTTAAAAACGACACATAAATGTTCGTTATCTCACACTTCCAACAAGTCAGAAATAGCTGCATCCAGTGCTTGGAATCTCACCAGCCTGCAATCAAAGTGTCAGTCACGGCTGTGTTTCTTTCCAAGCCTCGACGTATGCGTCCCAGCTCACGTGGTGGTTAGCAGAATGTATTTCCTTACGCTTGCGGAACTCGTGAAGGCCTGCTTCATCAAAGCTTAGGCGGAACAGACAGATTCTCTGCTGCTTTGAGTGTATCTTCAGAGAAGGCCTAGACTGCTTTTAAAAACGTTCCCCCGATTAAATCAGACCCACCCAGGTAAGCTCCTATTAGATTGACTAAATCAAGTGTTCTCTCCACAAAAATGATAAGTATTAGATTGATGCAAAAGTTGTTGCGGTTTCTGCCGTTAAAAGTAATGGCAGAAATAGCAACTACTTTTGCACCAATCTAATATAAGAAATAATGCTTATGTAAATCAGCTTAAATAGCCATTCCATAATGTATATGTATTTCAAAGCATGTTGTACTTGATAAACACTGTATATAAATTTTTATTTGTCAAGTAAGGAAAATAAATAAATTAGGGGGAAAATTCAGTGATTAGAGATCTTAATGACAGCTGCAAAATCCCTTCACCTTTTCCTTATAATGTGATTGACCTCCCATTCCCTTCCCATATTTTCCTTATTAGAAGTAGATCACAGATTCTGCCTACAGTCAGAGGAGGGGCCTCTGAGGGAAATAGGATGCAAAGTCGAGGGCTATGACTGAGGAAGGGGGTATTAAGGCATGAGGAAAAAGACAAAGGTCAGAAATAGTCATATGAAGAAGGAGGAGAGAGAATGACTGATTTCGTATGTTTCCTAGGCAATGCTGGGACCCACTTGAGATTGGTCATAAATTGGATATGAACATAGTTAGCATTATTTCATGTTTTTTGTCAGTTACATTAGGCTTTGTAAGTTTTATGAAATAGAGTAGGCAGAGAGTTAAATTATAACTTAAGAGAGTACAGAAAAGTGAGGGGAGGGGAGGTAGTTAATGATGGGGGTTTAGATTGTTAACTGAAGGATAAACTAAATTGATTTTGTTTTCTCTGAATACCTTAAATTGTACTTTCACCTAGTTCATTCAAAAAATAATTACTGAGTTTAAATTAACGAATTTGAACCCAGTACAGTACTATAAGTCCAAGGAGTATTTATTACTTATTTGATTATAATCATCAATTCCTTTACCTATTGAGAAAAATCTCAAACAGATTTGTCTACAATGTTAATATGTAATAATGATCTGCATATTAAACACTCTTCAGTATTTAATGGCATCTTTTTTTTTTTTTTGAGACGGAGTCTCGCTCTGTCGCCCAGGCTGGAGTGCAGTGGCCGGATCTCAGCTCACTGCAAGCAACAGTTTCTTTATGTCTTTCAGATCTTTTTCTAATCCCAGGGTACTTTTAAAATGCCAATATAATGAACATGAGATATAATTAAAATGTCTCAAAATATATTTAGTCACTTTTACAAACTTGGTGTTAAAACCTGCTACTTTACATCTGTATTCAAATCAGATACTGTTAACATATATCTTTTGAATAGTTTTCTCCTCTTCGTAGCTAAAACATCATTGTCTGAATGCATCTTTTGTATAGCATCTGCAGCTGGCCCGTGCCGAGTGCTAATGGTGATCAGTTGTGGGAGCTGGATCCCTCTAGGCAAATATTTAAAGTGAATCTACTAAGCAAAGCATAGTGTGTCACAATGCAGTGGGACAAGTAGTAAGAGTTTATTTATTGAGCGAACGAGGACAATCAGCTGAAAGTGCAACAGAGACGGAATATGTTTAAGGGCAAGAAAGAAGCAAGCAGGTCAAAGAGGTTTCAAGGTAATCATATACCATGAATAGAGTTCCTAAAGTCCAGCGCCTCATTTAATACTTACATTAATAGTTTAAACTATTAGGTAATGTCAAAATTTTTGCATCTAGAAAAACAACTTTCTAAATAATGCTCTAGTATCCTGAAAGACTTATATTCCGCAAAGTTAATTTAATATCACTAATTTAGTCGCTAAGGCTCAATAGTATAAACTATTTTATTGAAACTGCAGTCTTGGATTCACCTAGATGTGAAATACTATCCTAATCTAATGCCCACAATCTATAACAACTATTAATTTTTTGTCTAGTATATGTGAGACTGTACATTGCTCCATAATAATGTGGTTGGTTTGCATAATACCTGTAATAATTGTAAAGAAAATGATGAAAAACAAAAGAAATTGATAATTATTAATATTAATATTTTTTAAGTTCCTGAACAATAGTCATAAAACCAATTGGAAAAAATGGCATGGATGATGAAGAAAATATTTTATTCAAAAATCATGACACTAATGGGAGGGAAGGAAAAATTTAGAGAAAGAGAAGGCAAAACCGTAGTGATTATCTCCTAAAAAGAGCATTTAAAAAATTATAGGCAAAGAACAGATTTCTTTTCTGTTTCAAGAATTATAATTTATATAACTTGATACTGTAATTTTTTAAGATCAAGCACACTTGATCATTTTCCTCATTTGTACTTTTTCTGCATGCTTGCCTGATACTTTTTATCATTTAATTGCCTTATCAATCACTTTTCCTCTTTTAGTTCTTAAGTACTACTAAAAATCATCTTCACAGTGTTGGAAAGCAAAATTGATTTCCTCTTCTTCCATCTCCTTTTTAAACTAGCAAGGACTGAGCCCAACATAGCTTAAATTTTATATTAGATTTTAACAGGGTGGTTAAGTGTTTATTAAACTTTCACCTTTCTAGCTTGTAGTTGTAGAAATCTAGTTGAAGAAATATAATTAAAAGAACAAAAATGAAAATGATATATTAGAGCAATCAGAAGAAACTGAACATGCCTCTAGTGGATTAGTTTCTTAATTACAGCCAACCAAGGACAAGCTAATAAAGAAACTTAAGAGAAACTGACAGAGAGACATACACATGCAGATGCAATTAATAATTTCAGAAAAGTATTAATTTCTGGTTGGTTTACTATGATGATTCACAGACATATTTATAAGAAGTATAAGCAAATGAACTTCAATGCTTAATACAGCCACCCACAAATTTGTTATTTTTTCTGTGGCTATTCAGTTTTGAGAGATAATGCATTTTGATGTTTCAGGGTCAGAAACTATGCTGAAATCATTGTTTTATCTGTGTGGTTTACTTCAACAAATATTTAATTATTTTAAAATACCAGACACTAGGTAGGGGCTAAAGATTCCAAATTAAAAAATAGTGCACTTTGGCCAGGCCTGGTGTCTCACACCTGTAATCCCAGCACTTTGGGAGGCCAAGACAGGAGGATCACCTGAGGTCAGGAGTTCAAGAACAGCCTGACCAACATGGTGAAATCCCATCTCTACGAAAAATACAAAAATTAGCTGGGCGTGGTGATGCATGCCTATAATTATCCCAGCTACTCCAGAGGCTGAGGGAGGAGAATCGCTCAAACCCAGGAGGTGGAGGTTGCAGTGAGCTGAAATCACGCCATTGCACTCCAGCCTGCAGTGTCACAGAGTGACACTCCGTCTCAAAAATAATAAATAAAATAAATAAAATTTTAAAAATTAAATGAAAAAGTGCACTTTAGAGGACTTGCCTTAACAGAGTACAGCAGATATCCTGGATGGTGTCTTGGAACAGAAGACAGACCAGGGGAAAACTAGTAAAATTCATATAAAATGTTATGTTTAGTTAATAGAAATATACTGATATTGGTTCTTTAGTTATAACAAATGTACCACACTAATGTAAGATATTAATTATAAGCAACACTGGGGGAGAGATCTAGACAACTCTCTGTCTTTGTAACTTTTCTGTAAGTCTGACACTATGCTAAAACATAAAGTTTATTTATAAAAAGGTATTAAAATGTGGAAAGAAAGCTGAGACTTGTTATATAGTGGCAGATTCGCAATATTGTCTTCTGCAATAACCTGGAAAATAGAAAGCGTACCTAATAAACTTGTCGATATGGCTGAGAAAGTTTCCACATAGAGTATAAAAAATACTACTCTTTTCTTTAAGTAATCAAAAAGAATAGAAAATATACTAAGAAAGAAATTATTTCATTCTTAAGTAGAATTTAGAAAAAATAAATAAGGCCTAACAATTTATTTTCAGATAGCAAAATGGTTCTTGAATTAAGAAATGATCACAGGGTGAAAATCAAATCCATCGTAATAAAATATGGTCTTAATGGGAGTTAAAATGGATTCAAGGTGAAATGTTTAAATCCTTTGCAAGTGCTGAGAAAGCTATAATGTCCATGCATAAAACATTTTAGCCAGACCAAAATTGTGTAAAAATCTTAAAGGAAAACCTAATAGAACCTCACCACTAAGATTCTGTTACTCTGTCTAAAAATCTGTTAAGATTTTCAGAATCTTAAATCCATTTTTTAACAACAGACTCACACCAGGTTCAATGTACGACATAACCCTATCTTGAAGAATTTTTTTCAGGTGTGATTATGAAATGGATAAACATTTAAAATAGAAGATGTTCACAATTCTTTTTTTAATCTGGAGACAGAGTCTCTCTCTGTCACCCAGGCTTAACTGCAGTGGTCTGATCTTGGCTCAGTGCAACCTCTGCCTCCTGGGTTCAAGAGACTCTTCTGCCTCAGCCTCCCAGCTGGGATTACAAGCACTCAATACCATGCCCAGCTAATTTTTGTATTTTTAGTAGAGATGGGGTTTAACCATATTGGCCAGCCTGGTCTTGAACTCCTGACCTCAGGTGATCCACCCACCTTGACCTCCCAAAGTGCTGGGATTACAGGCGTGAGCCACTGTGCCCAGCCCCCCAATTTTGTTTTAATGAATTATGCATCAACTTTGAAAGGGGCAGCATTAAAAAGGCCTATTGACCCTGAATCTACTATGGGCAGAAAGCAGAATGAGAGAATTTCTCAGTGTAAAGCAGATTATTTCTTATGGAAAAAGAAAGATGTTTCAGAGGGAATAATCAAGAATATGGAGGACATAGCAAAGAGATAAGGTAATTTTTTCCCCAAGAGGCCTCGTAGGAGATTTTAAACAAAGAACTGACATCATGGGCCCAGGTGAATTTCAGAATTGCTGAGTCAGTGACTGCAATGAGCTTTTTCACTTTCCCTTTTTTGAATGGGAGTATGTATTAAAATTATTTTATTTCTCTCACACCATTGTATGGTCTTAAGATTGAGAAAAACTCTACCCAATGTACTTCATTAGCATCAGGAATTTATTTAGATGACAAAATCTTGAACCATGAATCTGAATCTGATATCATAATACAATAAGCTTTCTGGCATTTTAAGAGGATGTCCATGTATTGTTCATGAGGAAAAATTGTAAATAATATGTGATTAGAGGACAAATGCTGGCATATTAAAATTTTTCAATTAGTCCAGCTAACTCAGTTGGTAGAAAGTGAGACTGTAAAAAATGCTCAATTTTTTAAATGATTTTTTTTATTTCCATAGGTTATTGGGGAACTGGTTGTTTGGTTACATGAATAAGTTCTTTAGTAGTGATTTGTGAGATTTGGGAGCACCCATCACGTGAGCAGTATACACTGCACCCAATTTATGGTCTTTCATCCCTCACCCCCTTCCCACCGTTTCCTCCTGAGTCCCTAAAGTCCATTGTGTCATTTTTATGTCTTTGCATCCTCATAGCTTATTAGCTCCCACTTATGAGTGAGATAATATGATGTTTGGTTTTTCATTCTAAGTTACTTCACTTAGAATAATAGTCTTCAGTCTCATCCAGGTTGCTGAGAATGCCATGAATTCATTCCTTTTTATGGCTGAGTAGTATTCCATCATATAAATATATATATATAAAAATATATATATATATCCATATATATATATATATCTCCATATGTATATATCCACACCACAGTTTCTTTATCCACTTGCTGATATATGGACATTTGGGTTGGTTCCACATTTTTTCAATTGCAAATTGTGCTGCTATACACATGCATGTGCAAGTATCTTTTTTGTGTAGTGACTTCTTTTCCTCTGAGTAGTCACCCAACAGTGGGATTGCTGGATGAAACGGCAGTTCTATTTTCAGTTTTTAAAGGAATCTCCACACTGTTTTCCACAGTGGTTGTACTAGTTTATATTCCCACCAGCAGTGTAGAAGTGTTCCTTTTTCACTGCATCCATGCCTACATCTATTATTTTTTGACTCTTTGATTATGGCTAATACCAAAACCAGGAAAGAACATAAACAAAAAAGAAAACTACAGACCAGTATCTGTGAAAAACGTAGATGCTGAAATCCTTAAAATACTAGCTAACCAAATCTGACAACATATCAAAAGAAAATAATAATAATAATGATCCATGACGACCACATGGATTTCATAGCAGTGATGCAAGGATGTTTTAACATATGCAAGTCAATAAATGTGATATATCACATAAACAGAATTAAAAACAAAAATCACAGGATTATCTCAATAAATGCAGGAAAAGCATTCAACAAAATCCAGGATCTCTTTGTGATGAAAATTCTTAACAAAATCAGCATACAAGGGACATATCTCAATGTGGCAAAAGCCATCTATAAAAAACCCACAGTCAACATAATACTGAATGGGAAAAAGTTGAAAGCATTCCCTCTGAGAATTGGAAAAAGACAAAGATTGCCACTCTCTCCACCCTTCTTTAACATCCTACTGGCAGTCCTAGCCAGAGCAATCAAACAAGAGAAGGAAATAAAGGGCATTCAAATAAATAAAGAGGAAGTCAAACTGTGGTTGTTTGCTCATAACGTGATTGTTTACCTAGAAAACCCTAAATACTCCTCCAAAAAGCTCCTAAAACTGGTAAATGAATTCAGCAAAGTTTCAGGATACAAAATCAATGTACACAAATCAGTAGCTCTACTATACACCAACAGTGGCCAAGCTGAGAATCAAATCAAGAACCCAGCTGCTCTCACAATAGCTGCAAAAAAATAATAGTAAAATACTTGGGAATATACCTAACTAAGGAGGTAAAAGACCTCTACAAGGAAAACTACAAAACAATGCTAAAAGAAATCATAGATGACACAAACAAATGGAACACTTTCCATGCTCAGGGACGGGTAGAATCAATATTGTGAAAATGACCATACTGCCAAAAGCAATCTACAAATTCAATGCAATTTCCATCAAAATATCACCAACATTTTTCACAGAATTTGAAAAAACAATCCCAAAATTCATATGGAACCAAAAAAGAGCCCTCATAGTCAAAGCAAGAGTATAAACCAATGGAACGGTGCTGCCGAGTCTGTTCTGCAGACTCTGGCCCAGCGACAGATGACAGGAGTATGCTGACACACAGGTATTTTACCTGACAGCATGGCTAGGGGACTGCTACTTAGCACCGTCAATAAGAGTGCAGCAGTAGCAGCAGCAGCCTCCATAAGCTGGAGATGCTCACATTTATTTCTAACAGATTTAATAACAAAGGCTTGGTGTAAACACAGTTTGTTGGTAATTAACATTGTCGACCCCCCTAGTAGAGAGCAGTCCTGCACGCAAACAATCAAAGGTTGGTTTCTGGAGCATAAGTAAACAGATTTACCTAGATAAGTTCCTTTACATTTCCTTGTTATTTGCCCTTTGTTTTCAGCCCCCAGAGAAGAGAATTTGGCTGCCTTCAGCCATAATCTTTGCCTGAAGCTTTTGCAAAACCTCCCAGCCTTCCAAGAAGGTTTGCATCTTTCCCTATAACTTTTTTCTTGCAACTTTTCCCACCACCCTGACCAAACTCCTACAGAACAGCATAGAGCACCCAGAAATCAAATACTTTCAGCCAACTGATCTTCAACAAAGCAAACAAAAACCTAAAGTGGGGAAAGGACACCTTATTAAACAAATGGTCCTGGGATAATTGGCAAGCCACATGGGGGAGAATGAAACTGGATCCTCATCTCTCAACTTATAAAAAAATCAACTCAAGATGGATCAAGGATTTAAATCTAAGACCTAAAACTACCAGAATTCTGGAAGATAACATTAGAAAAACCCTGCTAGACATTGGCTTAGGCAAGGATTTCATGACCAAGAAACTAAAAGCGAATGCAACAAAAACAAGGCTAAATAGCTGGGGCTTAATTAAATTACAGAGCTTTTGCATGGCAAAAGGAACAGTCAGCAGAGTAAACAGACAACCCACAGAGAGGGAGAAAATCTTCACAGTATATACATCTGACAAAGGACTAGTATCCAGAATCTACAACAAACTCAAACAAATTAGCAAGAAAAAGCAATCATGCTAAAGACATGAATTGACAATTCTCAAAAGAAGATATACCAGTGACCAATACACATATGAAAAAAATACTCAACATCAATAATCATCAGGGAAATACAAATCATAACTACAATGGGATTTTTTAAAATGAATTTTCTATTGAGAAAGCTCTATTGTGCCTTCCCTTAAATATGGGTAAGATCTGTGACAATTTTGGTCAATGGAATATGGTGGAAGTTGAGGCTCTGGAGAGTTCTAGACCCAGACCTTTACTGACTATAATTTAACATTTACTTTCTCTCAAATCACTCACTCTATAGGAAGCAAGACACTAGATACAAAGTGCAGCTTTGTTGAGATTGCCATACTATGAAAAATTCAAAACTAGTAATGTGGAATGACTCCCTGGAGAAAGAACAATGCTGCTCAGTCCCCAGCTATTCCAGCAACTTCACTCTAGGTAGCAGACAAGTAAGTGAAGGAGATATATGGGATATTTCAGCCTCAGGAGATACATTGTGGAGAAAAAAAGGCCCAAATTATACATTCCTAATTGGACTATTCTATCCATTTTCACATCTCTGAGACACCCCAGGTGTCATGGAGCAGCCATTATGAGCCATTTCTATTGTAGCATGCTGAAATTCTGAATCATGTACGTAATAAAATGTTATCTCTTTATTCCACTGATTTGTGGAGAATTTTGTTACGTAGCAGCAGGTAAATGGAGCACTACCTCACACTATGTAAAGTCTTTAGAAGATTGTCTGAAACATAGTAATTGTTTTATAACTGTTATATGAAGATAAAATAAGAATAATTTTTGCCCTCCTCTTCATTCTATGCTTACATCCAAGGCAGGATTGAGATTTTAGATGGCTTTTGAATATCCAAATATCTATAAATTGGACCTCCTTTAATAATTTAATTTTCAGTAGGTTTTCTTAGAATTTCTTTGTTGAGCAAATTTGCAGCTAAAATTTGCACCTCTGTAATTACAGAACTAGGTGAGAAAGGTGAAGAATATTCAGATAAACAAAAAGCTTCTTTAGTATTTATGGTAGATAATAAAGATTATCATTTTCTAAGAGCAAACATACAGCTGGATATGGAAAATCTAAAGTATGTCATTCATATAACATTCCACTGCCAGTCATATGGATATAAATATATAGGAATATGTCAGGAATAAACTATAAACTTGATTGAAGAAGACTTATGATGTTATAGTAATCTTAGAAATATATAAAATACTTGTGGCAATCTCTCTTTCTGAGTTTATTTTGGTCAGGAACATTTGATTCAAGTAAAGATTTGGTATTATGCCATGACAGAAATACATCATGTGCCAAATAAAATTGCCTATGGCTATCTTATACAAAATAACTCTGTTTTCTTTCAACAATTCTAAGATGCCAAGAATCTCAACAAAAGAGATGGGACTTGAAGAGGGACTTGAGTTTATTCTACAGTGGTTGACTAGTTTCTGACTTGAAGCAAGTTTATTTATTTATTCAATAAGTATACATTCAGCACGGTTATATGCTAGACTCTCTTCTAGACACAAAAGAAATGTTAGTAAAAAAGACAGCTTTCTTCCCCCATGGAGCTTAAGTACCAGTGAGGAAGAAAAACAATATAATAAGTAAATAATTAGGCATGTGATGTAATGACAAATACAATGGACTCCATTATAAAAGTGAAGAAATATTAAAAGAATGAAGCAAGATAGAGGTGTGATGCCATTTTAGATATGCTGGTCAAGAGATGTGGTGCCATTTTAGATATGATAGTCAAATTGAAACCTTTTAGAGCAGTTGACATTGAAACAGAGCCTTGTATTAAACAGAGTAAAACATGCTAATATATAAAGACAAACCTTCCAGACAAAACAGAAGGACTTGCTATTCTTGGAAAACTGCAAGGGGGCCAGTGGATCAGGAGCATAGTGATTAAAGGGAAGAGATATTATATGACAGCTAGGGGGGTAACAAAAGCGAAGTCTTGTAAAGGCTTGAAAATAAGGAAAGGATTTTGTTTTTATTCTAAGAGAGGTTATCAATCAGTTAGACATTGCTATGTAATGTTGTAATCCAAAACTCCATGGCTTAAAACACCAGGCATACTTAGCTCATGAACCTGCTGTTCATCTGGATGGTTTATCTCATTTTGGCTGGACTTGCTCATGTATCAGTGCTCAGCTAGTAGGTCAACCTCGGTGGTGACTTTCCTGGGGTGGCCTCACCTGAGATTACTAGGGTGCAGTCCCTGTGGTCTTTCATCCTTATAAGACTAGGCCTGTTCCCATAGCAAGTAAGGTTTAACAGTAGATTCATGGATGGGCAGAATGAATATTGTTAAAATGACCATACTCCCAAAGTGATCTACAGATTTAATGCAATCTCTTTTAAAATATCAATGACATTCTTCACAGAAATTAAGAGAAAAACAATCCTAATTCTTATATCAAGCCACAAAAGAACATATATAGTCAAAAGCAATCCTCAGCAAAAGAAAACAAAGTTGGAAGCATAATAGTACCTGACTTTAAAACATACTACAAAGCTATAATAATCAAAACAGCATGGTACTTGCATAAAAATAGACACATAGACCAATAGAACAGTAAATCCAAAAATGAATCCACATATTTACAGCCAAACAATTTTTGACAAAGATACTAAGTACATATGTTGGGGAAAGAACAGACTTTCAATAAATGATGCTGGGAAATTGAAAATTCATAGGCATAAGAATGAAACTTGACTCCTCTCTTTCACTGTCTACAAAAATCAACTCAAAACTGAATACAAACTTAGTGTAAGGCTGAGCACGGTGGCTCACACCTGTAATCCCAGCACTTAGGGAGGCTGAGGCAGGCAGATCACTTGAGGTCAGGAGTTGAAGACCAGCCTAGCCAACATGGTGAAATCCCGTCTCTACTAAAAATACAAAAATTAGCTGGGTGTGGTGGTGCACACCTGTAATCCCAGTTACTTGGGAGGCTGAGGCAGAATCGCTTGAACCCAGGAGGTGGAGGTTGCAGTAAAATGAGATTGCACCACTGTAATGAAGCCTGGGCAACAGAATGAGACTCCAACTTAAAACAAAACCAAAAACAAAACAAAAAACAAAAACAAGAAAAATTTAATGTAAGACCTGAAACCATGAAACTACTAAAAGACAACATAGGGTAAATGCTTTAAGACGTTGGTCCGAAGAAAGATTTTATAGATAAGACCTCAAAAGCAGAGGTAACAGAAGCAAAAATAGACAAATGGGATTATATCAAACTGAAAAGCTTCTGTACAGCAAAGGCTTGTACAGCAAAGGAAACAATCAACGGAGTGAAGAGATAATCGGCATAATGGGAGAAAATATTTGCAAGCTATTCATCTGACAGAAGAAACTCAGACAGTCCGTAGCAAAACAGAAGCAAAACCAAAAAACACCCAAATAATCAAATTTAAAAGAGGGACAAATCATCTGAATGAACCCTTCTCAAAAGAAGATAAACTCTAGCCAATAAATATGTAAAAATGATCAAAATCATCAGAGAAATGCATTTCAAAACCACAATGAGATATCAACTCATCCTAGTTATAATGTCAATTATCAAAAAAATGTAAAATTAATAAGTGCTGGCAAAATGCAGAGAAAAGGGAGCCCTTATACACCTTTGGTAGGAATGAAAATCAGTACACTGGTTATGGAAAATAGTATGGAGATCTCTCAATAAACTTAAAATAGAACTACCATATAATCCAGCAATCACACTACTCGGTATATATCCAAAGAAAAGGAAATCAATATGTTAAAGAAATATCCACACTCCCATGTTTATTGAAATATTATTCACAATAAGGTAGATATAGAATCAACATAGGTGTCCATCAACAGATGACTTGATAAAGCAAATGGAGTGTATGTACCCAATAGAATACTATTTGGCCACAAAAAAGAATGAAATCCTGTCATTCATAGCAACATGGATGATCCTAGAGAACATTATATTAAGTAAAAATAAAGCCAGGAACAGAAAGATAAATACTGTATGTTCTCACTCATATGTGGGAATTAAAATTGCTCTCGTAGAAATAAAGAGTAGAACTGTGGGTATTAGAGGCTGAAACTGGTCTCAGGAAGAGATGGATAATGAAAGTTTGAGTTAGGGATAAAAATTCCAGCTAGACAAGAAGAATAAATTCTAGTGTTTTTTAGCACGGTGAGGTGACTTTAGGCAGCAATAATTTACTGTACATTTTCAAATAGCTAGAAGAGAAGATTTTGAAGTTCCCAACACAAATAAATGATAAATGTTTGAGGTGATGGATATGCTAATTACCCTGATTTGATCACCACACATTGTGCACCTGTAAGGTAATATCACACTATATATAAATATGTACAAACAATTATGATGTGTCATTTAAAATAATAAAATTCTTAAAAGCCTGAATGCAGAAAGCCAGAAGGCCTTGATGTCTCCTCTGATTCAAAGAATAGGAAGAGAGACTCCATTTTTTGATGGCAGCAGCTGCAAAGTTACATTATACAGTGTATGGAAAAATGAAGAATTTAGATAATTTTTGTATTCTGTTGACAACAGGATGTCATAGGCAATTGAGAAAGTGGCATTGGAAGAAATGTAAGTTTCTGATGAGTTCCATTTTAAATGTGTTGAGTTTGTAATTCCTATAGTATTTCCAAGTCATGATATCTAGGAATTGGTTAGAAATATACATCTTGATTTAGGAGGAGGGTTCTGAGCTGGATATAAATATCTTAGAGTTATAGAAATATGTTTTGTAAATAGAGCCCAAGATGTAATTGAGATCTTCCAGAGAAGGGTATATAATTAGCGAAGAAAAATGAGAGGAGACAAAAAGATTTGATGAGAGGAAAGGCCAAAGATATAATCTAGGTATATGAATAATTCTTAAACCGAACTTAAGTATATTTCTGTTTTATCATCTGCTTAGTTGGCTATAACAAAATACTGTAGGCTGAATGGATTAGACAACAGACATTGATTTCTCACAGTTGTGGAGGCTGGAAAGTCCAAGATCAATGTGCCAGTGTGTTCTGTTCTGATGAGGGCCCTCTTTCTGCCTTGCAGACAGCTGCCTTCTTTCTGTGTCCTCACATGGTAGAGAGAGAAGGTAGGGGCCTCTGGCCTTCTCTCCCTCTTCTTATAAGGACAATGATTAAATCATGGGGTCCTTGCTCTCCTGACCTCATCTAAACCTAAATGCCTTCTATAAAGCCCCACCTCCAAATACCATCACATTAGGAATTAGGCTTTCCACATATAAATTTGGGGTTTAAAGGATGTAACATTAAATCTATAATAACAATATTGGAGGAAGACAGAGAAAACTAAGCTGACAAACACTTAGTATTTATATATTGCTTGTGTCTACTATAATAGAATAAAGCAGACTAAGGGTAGACTGACTAGAAAGGGGGATTCTATTTATGATAGAAGTCAGAGAAGACTTGTCAATAAATTGTCATTTGTCTTTCTAAGTGATTTATTCTAGTAAATAACTATGTTTAGAGATGTATAATATATGCTATATGGTATATATACCTTTTTCCTGAACTACAGCAGCTAACCCTGTGTCCATTCCTATCTCACTGGCATCCATTACTTTCAAAAGATGAATCTCAAAAAATAGAAAAAAAAGTTCGTCATTGTCGTTTTCTGACGACACCTGTTTTTATGTCCACTCTCTTCTGTTTCCAGGACTCTATGTTGAAGATTTTTCTTTTAATTTCAAGGACATTACACTTAATGTTTAGGATTCCTAAAATAAATTTTTTTTTTAAATCTTTAAATTTCTGCCTTCCTACAATGTAGGGCTCTGTTCAAATGTCAATTTCCTGATCATCCTAGTTAAAGAAATCTCCATTTACACCACAGTTATTTCCCCACACCATAATCCTATTTTCTTTGTATTATAGAATTTATATTTATTTGAAATCAGACTACATAGTTTCTTTTTTTTTTGCCTGTTTCCTTCAAGATAAGGTACATTCCAAAGGGACATAAATTTTATCAGTATTCTGTCCTTTTTCTGGTATGTTCTAGAGTTTAGAAGATATTAGCCCCTTATAGGTATTTGGTAAACATACATTGAGCAAATAAATAAATGACTGAGTCAATTGAATGACTTGGAATTGTAAGTCCTAATCTCATATCCCAGTTTAACCATGTACTTCACTGTATACTGGCAGGCTAGAAAAGAAGACTACTGACCCTGTCATGTGACTGTGAGAAAAACAAAACAAGCAAAGGAAGCACTGAAAACTTTAGATGACCGTAAAATTTGCATTATTATTTACATATCCAGCTTAAAAGTTTCAGTCTTCTTTGGAAATTTCTCATTCATTGAAAATCTACTATGGTCATTTCAAAAACAGGATACAAGCTTATCATGCACAATTTTACAACCATTGAATGAGACAACTGATTTCAGGATTTATTTACAATATTTTATCAGCCGGTGATAGATATCGTATGTCCTTACAATGGGTATAAGAGAAATGTGTGACCTCGTCAGCTCCAAAGTGATTTTTGAGGGTAGTCTTTTTTTTTTCAATGTGTTCTTCAATGAAAACCAAAGACTTTAATTTATTAAGCCTTCAGTGTTTCCTCCTAGTTCCGGAACAATCTTCTCATACCATGATTACTCTGTGTTTCCACTGATTCTTTAGCTGATTTTCTTTGTTGATGTTAGAATAAAAGTTTTAGGCAAAATTATCTTCCAAATCATTTGCATCTGCAACACAGTTTAAAAATATACTTGTTGATCCACCAAAATATATTTAATACGTACCTACTATGTACTCAACAAATGGAAATCGCCAAACAAGAATTCAAAGATGCCTTTTTTTCTTTATATATACTACAAGTCTAATTTAGTCCCTTCAGTTCTCTTTTTTCTTTCATTTTATTGTTTTTCTCTTCTTTTGTTTTAAATTGAGAACTGTAATGAGAAACACCATGTTGTATTCTCTGTATTACTTTTATTTTTATTTTATAGAGTTGCTATGTTTTTCTGTGTCTTTTTTAATTAGATTAAACAGACATAAATCATTTAAACTTTAACCACACCAAGACAATATTTGTAACTTCTCAACATTATTTGGATGGCATCCTTGAGGTTTCAATAGTATGGTCTCTTCATAAAAATATAGAATATCCATATTAATAGATGTAGAAATCTTTATAGATAGCACATTTTGCAAATAAAAATATGTGGAGAAAGTGATATAAACTTTGCATTGCTGCATCCTACAAATTTCTCTGTGTGTGGATTGTTTTCTAAAATAAGACAATTGGAAAGTTTTTTAATGCCTAAGGAAATATAAGAGATAGATATGTGTGAGGAGGTGATGATAACATCTTGTCAGGGATTTGTAACTGGTAGCTATATGTTCTTCATACTGCACTAAAAATGCCTAATATGAATTAAGTATTTTGAAAGGAAAACCCATCATATTATCAATATAATGTATTGGCTAAACATATAAGGTGATTGTAGAAATGAGAGTAACTTTTTTTTTTTTTTTGAGACAGAGTCTCGCTCTGTAGCCCAGGCTGGAGTGCAGGGTGCGATCTTGGCTAACTACAAGCTCCGCCTCCCAGGTTCATGCCATTCTCCTGCCTCAACCTCCCAAGTAGCTGGGACTACAGGTGCCCACCACCACACCCGGCTAATTTTTGTTTGTATTTTTAGTAGAGACGGGGTTTCACCGTGTTAGCCAGGATGTTCTCAATCTCCTGACCTCATGATCCACCAGCCTCAGCCTCCCAAAGTGCTGGGATTACAGGCATGAACCACTGGCACCCAGCTGAGAGTAACTTTTTGAGTTAAAAATAAGGCACATAAATCTACTTCCTGATATTCAGTATTTCAACTGTTATCTATTTATATTTTTCTCTTCAGACAATTTGGAAAATGCAGGATAAATTACAGGGTGAAAATAAAAGTCACTTAAAAGAAACAATCCTATGTATTGTTTGATGCATTTATATACACATTCACACATTTTTAAAAATTGAGATTATATTGCTCATAACACACTTACATTTAGTTTTTAAATTAACATCCTATCAGTAAATGTTTTCCAAAGTCAACATTGTGAAAATTATCTTTATTATTTATTATCTTACAATAGTACTAACCTTTTGTGGTTAAAATTTTTTTTTTCCAGTTTTAGACCTTTCTCTTCCTTTTCATATTTTTCTATTGAATAATCCGTAACTGATTAAGTTTGCAGTATATATTTTACCATAACCAATTCACTCAACATTGTAGACTGTATTAGTTCATGCTATAAATAATTGAGTAATTTAGAAACAAAAGAGGTTTAAATAACTCACAATTTTGCATTGCTCAGGAGGCCTCAGGAAACTTACAATCACAGCAGAAGGGGAAGCAAACACATCCTTCTTCACATGGCAGCCAGAGAGAGAAGCGCAGCGTGAAGGGGGAAAAGCCTCTTATAAACTCATTAGAGCTCATGAGATCTCATTATAAAAATAGTAATAATCAATACAATATTTTTTATGTAAAATGGACTAATACAGTTTCTGGTTTCCAGACTACCCATTTTCCATTTTTGTTATTTTTCCTCTTCATTCCCTCAACTTTGTACACTGGTGGTTTTAGATACTGCCACAGAATCACTGACCAGGTTGACTGATCTGAATTTCTGTTGTTGTTTCTTTGTTTGCTTTAGATTTGGAGATACAAATGCAGGATTGTTACATAGATACATTGCATGAAGCTGAGGTTTGGTCTTTTATTGTTCTCACTCACTATTAGAAGAGCGTGGGGGAAATACCCCCATGGTCTAATCACCACAAGATTCCACCCTCAACACATGGGGATTACAATTTGGATTACAATTCAAGATGAGATTTAGGGTGGGAATACAACTGAAATATGTAATAGAACTTGCAGATTGATATATCCGGTATAATGTGGTATTTTGGAAAAAAAAAAATCTGATTGTCCCAAGTGCCTTAAAGACAAATCCATCCTTTTAACTAATGAGAGCAAAAATCTTGGAATAATCATTTTCCGTTTTTATTCCACACCTTAGATCAAATCTATCTTCCAATGCTGTGAATTTTATCTTCAAAATGTATTCAGAATCCAACCACTTCTCACATCCATTCCACAGCTAACTAACGTTCTCAACTGATTTGCCATCATCTTTTGTCTGGTATACTCAAAAGAACCCAACTTTTTTCAGTCTATGCTTTTCACAGAAACACTGAAATAATACTTTAAAAAACAGAGGGCACTCTTCTGCACCAAATCTTTCCATAACTTTCCATCCTTCTTGGGGTTAAATTCAACCTAAAACTTCCTTCTTACACATTTTCCATCTTCAACTATGTATCCAATTGAATAAAAACAAATAATAATTTTAATAAAATAGTAATAATAAAATTTTCTTTTTTCTTTAAAGTAGGCTAATACCGTTTCTGGTTTCCAGACTATTGTAATTTTTGCTCTCCATTCCCTCGACTTTGTACACTGGTGATTTTAGATACTGCCTCAGAATCACTAACCAGGTTGACTGATCCCAATTTTTTTGTTTGTTTTAGATTTGGGGGTACAAATGCAGGATTGTTACATAAATATATATTGCATGAAGTTGAAGTTTGGGCTTTTATTGACCAGTTTCCATACATAGACACCTGGTTACTGCTGGTATTAGACCCACCACAGTGGTTAAGAGGACAGGCAGCAGCAGTACTAGTGGCGAAGGGAAAGACAACCAGGGAAGGATCCTGCTCCACCCACCAAGGGAAGTCAGCTCCTAAAATTCTCTCCCGTCCAAGACTGGTCTCGGAGGTCGAGTCTGCTAGAATACAATGAGTCTAATACTTCTACACAGTTATGTTCAACTGAGATCTCTGATACCAGGAGCAAGGTGGCGGTGTTCAGGGTATTGCAAACTTCAATGGTTATGCGGGGATTCTCACAGAGCAAGTTTTGGTACCTAGTCAGTCTAGCATTCGTTAACCAATGATGTCCTTTGGTATTCGTTAAAGTCACTGCAGCATGGGGGGCCTTTATGTTCAGGTTTTGCCTAAGAGTCAGCTTATCCACTTCTTGTGCTAGCAGGGCAGTTGCTGCCAAGGCCCTCAAATATGGGGCCTAACCTTTAGAAACCCCATCTAATTGCAACTTCTTGGTCTTAAAGAGTTCCATTATTGGGCAATGTTGCATAGCTAGAGAAGGGAAAAACTTCACTGTCCCTGTGGGAAAGCTCAGTTGCCCAGGACAAAAGCTGTATAACAGCACAACAAAGACGGTCACCTGGTATGGCCTAAACCATACTGAAAAGAACCCATTCAGTAAGTTTACTAAGTTGCAAACTGTTTGGGCCCATCCAGAATTTCACTGGGACTGGATGGCTCCTGCTGGACTGTATTGAATATGTGGGCATAGAGCCTACACCAGATTACCTGAAATGGGCAGGGAATTATATCATTGGCACCATTACGCCATCCTTTTTCCTGCTATCTGTAAAGACAGGTGAGTTTCTACATTTCCCTGTCTATACCTCCCGAGAGAAAAGAAGCATAACCATACGTAATTGGAAAGATGATGAGTGGCCCCCTGAAATAATCATACAGTAGTATAGGCCTGCCGCATGGGCACAAGATGGTTTGTGGGGATACCAAACCACCATCTACATGCTCAACTGTTTCATATGGTTACAGGTCATTTTAGAAATAAGGACTAATGAAACTGGCAGAGCTTTGACTCTTTTAGCCCAGCAGGAAGTCCAAATGAGAAATGCCATCTATCAGAATAGATTGGCCCTAAACTATTTGCTGGCAGCAGAAGGAGGAGTCCGTGGAAAATTCAACTTGACCAATTACTGTCTGCAAATAGACAATCAAGGACAAGTAGTCAAAAATATAGTTAAAGACATGAAAACGCTGGCACACGTGCCTGTGCAGGTTTGGCATGGGTTTGATCCTGGATCCCTGTTTGGAAAATGGTTTCCAGCTATAGGAGGATTCAGAACTCCTAACAGGTATATTATTAGTGCAAGGAACTTGCTTGCTGCTTCCCTGCTTGCTACCCTTGCTCCTTCAAACAATGAAAGGCTTTATTACCACCTTGTTCATCAAAAGACTTTGACACAAGTGTATTACAGGAATCACTATTGATCTGTCTCACAGGAAGACCTGGGTAGCGAAGATGAGAGTGAAAACTCCCACTAGTAAGCGAGGTTCTCAAAGGGGGGAATGAGGTGAGAGGCCATTTCTCTTACTGTCTCCTGTCTCTGAAGAGAAGGAGGAAGTAAAACCTGAAAAACAACAGGAATGAAATCAGTGGCAAGACCAACCAGCACCACTGACCAGGCCTGAGGTTAAAGATTAACCTCCCACTCTAATTATGTGTGTTATCTATAGATCACAGACAATGGTATGGAGAAATACCTGCCTGATTCACCACACCACTATTGTATGTGGACATAGTCACGTACCCCATGCTTGCTCAATTAATCACAACCCTTTCACGAGGACCCCCTTAGAGTTGTAAGCCCTTAAAAGGGCCACAAACTTTTTCTTTGGAGAGCTCGGTTCTTGAGACTCAAGTCTGCCAATGCTCCCGGCCAAATAAAGCCTCTTCCTTCTTTAACCCACTGTCTGAAGGGTTTTGTCTGAAGCCTGTCCTGCTACAAGAGTGTGCATCCTTGTCTTGTTCCAGTTGTTAAGGGGAATGCCTACAATGTTTCCCCATTCAGTATGATGTAGTTTTGTCATAGATGATTCTTCTTATTTTGAGGTATGAGCCTTTAATGCCTAGGTTGTTGAGGGTTTTTATCATGAATGGATTGTTGAATTTTCTTGAATTCCCTTTCTTTGTCTATTGAGATGATTCTGTGGTTTGTGTTTTTAATTCTACTTATGTGCTGACTCACATTTATTGATTTGCTTATATTGAAACATCCTTGCACCCCAGGAATAAAGCCCACTTGATCATGGTGAATCATTTTTGGTTGTGGTGCTGGAGTTGGTTTGCTAGTATTTTATTGAGATTGTTTGCATCTATATTCATCAGGAATATTGATCTATAGTGTTCTTTTACTGTCATGCCTTTGCCAGTTTTTTGGTATCAGGCAATTATTCAATTCATAGAATAAGATAGGGAGGAATCCCTTCTTGAATTTTTGTAATAGCTTCAGTAGAATTGGCACCACCTCTTTTCTGTATGTCTGGTACAATTTGGCTGTGAATCCATCTGGTCCAGGGCTTACAAAAATTTTTTTTTTGTATTTTTTTTGGTTGGCAAGTTTTTTGTTTGTTTTTGTTTGTTGTTTGTTTGCTTTTTACTAATTTGATTTTGTGACCTGTTATTGATATGTTCAGGCCTTCAATTTCTTCCTGATTCAATGTTGTGAGGTTGTATGCTTCTAAGAATGTATCAATTTCCTCTATATTTTCTAGTGTGTGTGCATAGAGCCATTCACAGTAGTCTCTAACCATCTTTTGCATTTTGTGGAATCAGTTGTAATGTCATATTTGTCATTTCTGACTGTGCTTATTTGGATCTTACCTCCTTTTTTGTTAATCTAGCTATCAGTCTGTCAATCTCATTTATCCTTTCAAAGATCCAACTTTTTTGTGGATTCTTCATATAGTTTTTATGGTCTCAATTTCATTGAATTCTGTTCTGATTTTAGTTCTTTTTCTTCTGCTAGTTTGAAGTGTGTTTTTGTTTTTCTAGTTTATTTAGGAGTGCCATTAGGTTATTGAGATCTTTCTATCTTCTTAATGTAGGTGTTTAGTACTGTAAAATTTCCTCTCAACACTGCTTTTGCTGCATTCCAGAGGTTTTGATATGTTGTGTCACTGTTTTCATTTATTTATGCCTTATTTTTTTTTGTTCACCCAAAAGTCTTTCAGGAATAAGTTGTTTAGTTTCCATGTATTAGGGTTCCTCTTGGTATTGATTTCTATTTTTATCCCGCTCTGGTTCAAGAAATTTCTTGGTATGGTTTTGATTTTTTTTTAATGCATTGAGAATTGCTTTATGACTAAGTGTATGGTCAATCTCAGAAAATGTTCCATATGCAGATGGGAAGAATATATATTCTGTAGTTGTCAGGTGGGATATTCTGTAAATGTCTCTTAGGTCCAGTTGGTCAAGTCTTGAATTTATTTCCAGAATGTCTCTGTTGGTTTTCTGCCACATTGATCTGTTTCCTGCTGTCAGTGGGGTGTTCAAGTCCTCTGCTATTATTGTGCGGCCATCTAAGTCTTTTCATAGGTCTACTAGTAATGGTTTCATAAATCTGGATACTCTAATGTTGAATGCATGTTTATTTTGGACAGTTAAATCTTCTTGTTAGTTTGAACCTTTTATCATTATGCAACACCCTTCATTGTCCTGTTTTACTATTGTTGGCTTAGAGTCTTTTTTATCTGATACAAGCATAGCAACTCCTGCTCTTTCTTATTTTCCACTTGCATAATAGATCTTTCTCCATACTTTTACTTTGAGTCTATGGGTGTCATGATATGTAAGATGGTTCTCTTGAAGACAACAGAAAAACAAGTCTTGTTTTTCCTCTAATTTGCCACATGTCTTTTAAGTGGAGCATTTAGGCTGTTTACATTCAAGGTTAATATTGATGTGTATGTTTTTGTTCCCATCATAGTATTCTTTGCTAGTTGCTTTATAGTCTCAATTGTGTAGTTGCTTTACAAAAGGGTCTGTGGGCTGTGCATTTATGTAGACTTTTGTGGTAGCAAGTATTATTCTTTCATTTTCACGTTTAGAACTCTCTTAGGCATCTTTTGTAGGACCATTTGGTGGTGGCAAATTCCCTTAGTGATTGCTTGTCTGGGAAATACTTCATTTCTCCTCCCTTTATGAAGCTTAGTTTGGTGGCATATGACATTCTTAGATGGCATTTCTTTTCTTCAAGAATACTAAAAATGGACTCTAATCTTTTCTGGCTTGTAAGATTTGTGGTAACAAGTCAGCTGTTAGTTTGACTAGTTTCCTTTTACAGGTAATATGGCCCTTTCCTCTACATGCCTTTGAGATTTTTTTCTTTTGAGTCAACACTGGATAATCTGATGCCTATGATTTGGGGATGATCAGCTTGTATAGTATATGCAGGAGTTCTCTGGATTTCTTGTATCTTCGTGATAACTTCTCCATCAAGATTGGGGAAATTTTCCTGAATTGTATACTCAGCTATGTTTTCCAAATTTCTTACTTTCTCTCTTAGGCATGCCAATAAATTAAAGGTTTGGTTGCTTTACGTAATCATATATTTATAAAGGATTTATTCAGTTTTTTGAAACTCTTTTTCTTTTGTCTGACTGTGTTGGTTCAAAGAACTGGTCTTCAAGCTCTGAAATTCTTTCTTACATTTTGTCTAGTGTGTTATTAAGGCTCCCAGTTGGTTTTTGAAATTCTTGTAGTGAATGTTTCCATTAAAGAAGTTCTGTTTGCTTATTTCATAATATAACTATATCATGTTTCAAATCTTGGATCATTTTTCTTGTTTTCATCAGATTGGATACCAACTTTCTCTTGGATCTCATTTAGTTTCCTTGCCATCCAGATTCTGAATTCTGTATCTGTCATTTCAGAAATTTATTATTGTCAAGATCCATTGTTAGGAAGCTAATGCAATCCTTTGAAGGTGGTAAAATACTATTATTTTTGTGTTGCCAGAGTTCTTGTACTGGTTTCTTCTCATCCGAAGAAGTCGATACTTCCTGTTTGAACTTGCTATTGTTTGGATGGGAATTTTTAATTTTGTATTCTTTTTAACTCTTGAGGTTATAATTGTAGTATATGTTGTATATGATTAATTGGATTCATTTCTGGGTGCTTTCAGGGGACCAAAACTCTGTATGGTTTCCTTGTTTGCAGAGTAGAACATCTGGTGGTTTTCTCAGATGTTGCTTTTTGTAGTGATATTTTTGTTTGGTGATGTAATTCAGCCTTTGGTCCAATAGATAAAGCTTGAGAGTAAGAACCAACAGGTAGGCTGTTATTCTGCATGTGCTCACCCTCAGTGCAGGTGAAGGCAACCAAAACGCTTGAGAAGCACTGTATTCTAGAAGGCACTCACCTTTGGCAGGGGTGTAGCCACTGGAAAAGACTGAGAAGTGGCCTCTTTCATCCCATGCTTCCCAGGTCCCAATGGGAAGAGCCACTGCCATGTCTGTAACATGGTGGGGAGGGCAAGGGACAAGAGATGACCCTTTGTCCACTTCACTTCCCAGTTTCTGCTTTGGTATTACAGAAACTGGTGCCATGCTCATGTTTCCTTTGACCCAAGAGAGACTTTGGTGGACTGTGCTTTCTTCCTTAGGGGCAGTCAGAGCCAAGGGTTAGTTCTGTAGGGGATAAGTTTCCACCTCCTTCGTGCTCATTGGAACTGGTGGGCACTATTCCCAAACTGATCAAGGGGACAGCATGGGGCACCCAGTAATGACATATGAAGACCAGTTGCAGGTCAGAAAGCTGTCCCTGTGGCAAGTCTTATTGCCCAGGAGAAACCTCTGTTTCAGCAACTGGGACACTGTTCCACTCCTGGGACAGGAGAGAGCCTAATTCCAGCATCTACTTCTGGAGCACTCTCCATACTCACCACTCAGTTCTGGCTGTGGAGGCTCTTTCCCCTCTCTGGAAAGACTACTCCAATCTCTGGCCCAAAACTAAAATGCCTACAGGGGCCACCACTTCCAGGTTACCAAATAATGACTGACTTTGTATGAACCTGGATTAAAAATGGCATCCTAATTTCAGGAAGTGCCTGAAGTTTTTCTGGTGTATTTCCCTCTGTCTGCCTCTCAGCCTTTCCACAAATTAGCTCCCAGCCTTAGAAGAAGCAGGGTGCTGTCCCTTGGCCTGGGTTGCACAGATCCCTAGTGGAAAGGTGACTCAGGGAGGGAAACTGTGCCTTTCTCATGTACTACGGCTTACTCATTTTTGTCACCCAATTTTGAAGGGGAAATTGGATTAAAACTACATAATTGGGTCAGGGAAAACTTTCTATTAAATTTATAAAAATTTTCTGCCAAATGTCTTCAACTTCTATACAACAGTAAAATTAATAAAAACACTTAGCAACTAAACAAAGTGAAGATGGAAAAGGCAAGGGAACAGTGAAGTCATAAGTATTAACTAGTCCTGAGACAAATTGTAGAGAGAAAAACAGAGACAAAGTGCTACTTTGTCCCTTGATTTTTATGTATATATTTACAAACACTGGCTAAGGTTTTTCCTTCCCTTCTCATTTCTCATTACTTTATATGAATATCATTCTCGGTAACTTTTTACTTGAGTCTGTGGATTGTAGGACATTCACGTGGTTTTGTATTCAAATAGTGATCGATAGAATCACCATCTCTGCATTGAGGATACGCTGGACATAGTTTACTCCTAGAACTTTACAGCTAACAATTTTCAAGAGAAGGCAAAGATGTCTTCATTTGCATCAAGAATTGTCATACTTTATTAGGAACAAGGATTGAGCTGTTATTGATATTCTATAGAAGCTTAAATATGCATAGAAGTATACAGATGCTGGACAGTGACGATGACTTTTTTCTCAGCTCCATGCCCACCCTTCAGTGTTTGTTTATTTTAAACTGAAATCTCATGAGATTCTAGCAAAAGTGATCCACAGATCACTGCTCTGTTATGCAGGGGCTGGAAGCGGGACACTCTCTTGATATCTGGGTTCTTTTTATATTCTGTTAGTCAGAAAGTATTAGAGGGAGATTTGTTGGCAGGCAAAGCTGTTAAGAAACTCTCATTCTGTGTGCTGCTTCAGGAAGACCAGATACCTGCAGTGCCAGGCTTTGGAAGACATTACCGTATACTCTGTGTCTCCTCGGAGGCCCAGACCCTAACAATCCTTGGTGAATGAGTCACCAGGAGTTCTGGAATTCTCTCAGCTGTCTAAGTACCAGTTACGTTGTGGTGCCTTCTTTGAGCTGCTAAGTTCCAAGTAACACTTATTACCACTTTTTATTTTTATTTCTATTGATACATAATAGCTGCAGTATTTTGGGGGTACATGTAATATTTTGATACAAGCATACAATTGGTAGTGATCAAGTCATGGTAATTAGGATATTCATAACCTCAAATATTTCTCCTTTTTATGTTGAGTCCATTCAAATTCTCCTAGCTATTTTGAAATCTATAATAAATTATTGTCAACTACAGTTACCCTACTGTACTATTGGACACTATGTCCTGTTTCCTATATTCAACTGTATTTTTATAGCCATTAATCAACCTCTCTTTATCTTTCCCTCTTATTTTTCCCAGCCCCTCATAACCACCAGTCTATTCTCTAGCTTTATAAGATCCATTTTATTAGTTCCCATATATTGGTGAGAACATGTGATATTTGTGTTTCGGTGCCTGGCTTATTTCACTTAATATAATGACCTTAATTTTCATCTGTGCTGCTGCAAATGACAGGATTGCATTCTTTTTTGACTAAATAATATTCCATTGTGTATATATGCCACATTTTCTGTATTCATTCATCATTCATCCATTGATAGACACTTAGGTTGAGTATTACCTTTTGTTCCCTTAGTCTTACAAAGGGTGCTGCTTCCATCCGTCGCTAGTTTCTGGCCTTCCTAATTATCCTGAAGGTTTCCATCATTTGCGTAAACACTTCCCTGTCTGTAATACCAAGTATGGCTTCTGCTTCTTTGTACTAGAACTTTACTAATACAGAGGGGACAAGGTTTTCTAAAAAATTACTCATTATATAATTTATTAAAGGTATGTGTGTGTATACCACTCAGTGTAAATACACAAAACCATTCTTAAACTGTTAAATCTGGATGATGAGATTCTGAGAGAATTATCATCATGTTATTTCTCAATACTTTCTCAATTTTCTACAGATCCCTACCTCACCAAATAATCAGGAAAAATGAAAATGGTGATAAGTCATATTAGGAGTTAGAAATCAAAATGTATGTTCTTTCTGGAGGCCTGTACATTCGCGGTCATTATTTACAAAATATGTTCTGTGAATCACTTTTGCTAGAATCACTTGGGATGCCAGTTAAAAAAAAAAAAAAAATCTTGGGTTTCTCTACAGAGCCAGTGTCTTTGTATTAATGCCAGGAATCTGAATTTAACAAGTTCCCTGAGTGATTCTTATAAATAAATATTGAATTTGAAATCTACCTCCCTAGGGTTGCCTACTTCTTGCTGGTAAGCAAATGCTGCGTTATACTTAGAAAACCCATCTAACTGTGGACCTGATATTTTACTGATAAAGCAAGTGCAATAAATGTATTATTAACCCACCTCCATTTAAGCCATCTTTTATTTTACTGGAAATTCTTTACTTCTTTTGAAAAACTCACTGTATAATATACACATCAAATAGATTGCTGTCATATAGAACACTATTCTTTAGTAACACCATGCATTTGCCCCCAGCGTTTTCTGTTTGTTTTTGAGATGGGGTCTCTTTCCATTACCTAGGCTGGAGTGCAGTGGCACATTCATGGCTCACTACAGCCCCAAGAAATCTTCCCACCTCAACCTTTTGAACAGCTGGCACCACAAGTGTACACCAGCATGCCTGACTAATTTTTTGTTATCTTTTTTGGTTTGTAGAGACAGGGTCTCTCTGTGTTACTCAGGCTTGTCTGGAACTCCTGGGCTCAAGTGATCCTCCCACCTTGGCCTCCCAAAGTGCTGAGATTACAGGTGTGAGCCACTGCGCATCCAGCTCCAACAGTTAAATTACTTGTGTATCAACATATAGTTGTGTCTATTTCCATTCATTATTACATCATTATAAACACACAAGCAAGTAAAATGCAAGTGCAAATGAGTATTTAACAAAAGTAAAGTTGAGTGTTTGAGGAAGTATACATAAAGTAGATAACCTAAGAGGCTGCTATAAAATCAAGTGTGAGATGGGGGAGAATAGCATTAGGAGATATATCTAATGTAAATGACGAGTTAATGGGTGCAGCACACCAACATGGCACATGTATACATATGTAACAAACCTGCACGTTGTGCACATTACCCTAGAACTTAAAGGATAATAAAAAAATACTCAAGTGTGAGAAAGACATCTAAAAAGAGTGGGTGGGGTATCATAAAATCTGGAAGAATAATAATAAAGTTTGCTTTACAATTCCCTTTAAATTATTACTATACATTTAGAAACGTATAGTAATACATCTGGTATTTTACAAACTATGTTATGATCATTGTTTATACAAAAAAAGAGAAAACAGCATGATATGAAATTCAAATAGTGGATTACAATAAAATAAATGTTCTGGGCTCTTACCTCAAAATATCAGTGAACAAATGTACCTTTTTAAAGATTCTCTTTTTCAATTAATAGGCCAAATATGTACATAGACTTGAGAGCATTAGATAAGAAATTTGGTAATATTTTCAGAGTGATTTTAGTATTGATCAGAGTCCCCTTGGCAGCTTTAGAGAATCTTTGTCTGATTTGGATGTGGAATAGATTGATAAATCAATTTAGGCCTAGATTAGGCATATTGAGAGTACTGGCAGTATCATATTTTAAGAAATATTTTACTCTATTTTAAAAGTAAATTGCGTGACTGTTGGGAGAACAGCAATCACTGTGAGACTTTTTTGTAATTTCTCTAACCTATTCCAAGAATAGAAATCCAGCATCCGAAAAATGCAGGAGTTCTTACAGATCAACATTCAACTCAATACAAATTGCTTCTTTTATTCCTTAGGAGACAATACTGTTTAAAGATTTCATTGTCAGGCATTTCAGTGCCTCATAATGCACATCATGCTAGATTTTTCAAAACATTGGAAACTGAAGGTTTAACATTGATTTTTAATCTTTTACAAATTAGGTTCTGAATTTGAGTTAAAAGGCAAAAACATGGCCATTTAAACAATTTTCTTACTCTGTCTCTCTCTCTTTCTGTATACTAATATAAAATATACGCATTTCAGAATTTAAAATGAGTAGAATATTGGCAATTTTGATTAATTTGTGGAAACTGTACAATTACTAGTGGGATTTTTGTATTAGAAAGCATCTATTCAAAAGAAAGAAATGGATAGTTTCTAATCAAGATTCACAGGATTCAATTTTTACCAATGACAAAATATCATTAAAACCTATATAAAGAACTATAATAATAAGAAAATTCCAGTTGCATCAGGAATATTTTGGGAATGCAGTGAATTAGTTTTGATTTTTGTTTTGAGTTTGTTTTGCACAGTTCACCAAAATGGGACCTTCTAAATGTTGTTTAGGCTAGAATATATGATCCTGTGTGGATAGTGGCTGGAAGAAGCCTGGGAACACAATGATAAGAGGCAAAAGAAAAATGCGTGAAAGCAAAGCCCTTATTGAAAGAAGCTGGAAAAGGAGGAGAGTGGACAGGAATGATGATATTTTGAAGACAGAAACATTGATGAAAAAGGGCCAACTTTACAATAAAATTTTAAGCTTTGAATAAAAACAGGTTGAAAAAAGGAATGAAAATGGTGCTTCAGTTAAACTATCTTAACAACTTTATTAAGAAAGGCTACAGATGAAATAAGTCAAAACATAGAGTTTATATATATTTACATATCTATTTATATATGTGTTTATATGTATGTATTTCAATATATAATATGATATGTTTTTATATTTAACATATATAAGATAACTGAGAACCAAATGTTAATACTTAACAATTATTTGTAATCTTGCTGAATAGGTATAATTACCAGCACCACTGAGGCTTATATTTTATTTCCAAAACAGCCTTAATTTAAATTGAGCATACCATTCCTTCTTTCAATGTTGTATCAACTGAAAATATCTATTATGCCTTCCAGCTATGATAGGACAATGAAAATTGATGCATGTGGGAATAGCCTTGATGTCCTGTAAACTCCTATAGCATGCTTAGATTGAGAAAAATAATGGATAAATTTACATTTTGAATGTTTTGAATTGCCTTTGTGTTCAATATATTTTATTACACTCTGAGTATAAAATTGATAACCTGAGTATAATACGTACTAATTTTCTGTTGACTAAAGTATATTGAGCAGAACATACCATTTCCCGAATATGCTTCTAAGCATCAGAGATTGTAGTATTTTTTTAATATCTCCTGGTTTTTGTTCTATTCAATTGTATATAAAGGAAGGAAAAAGCAATTTTTCTATAAAATGAAAGGGTATTATAGTTCAATTGTCAACAAATATAACCAAAATTATACATTCAAATAAGTATTGTCCTCTTCAAAACTTAGTGAGGAAGGCACAGAGAATGAGGTTGGGTCTTATTATTTGAAGTTATTATATTAATCTAGCTAAGCTTCAAATAGAAATATTTCTTTACTTCTTTTCTTTTCTTTTTTTTTTTGAGGTAAAGTATCTCTCTGTTGCACAGGCTGGAGTGCAATGATGTGATTAATGCTTACTGCAGCTTCATACTCTCAAGCTCAAGAGATCCTACCACCTCAGCCTCCTAAGTAGCTAGGACTACAGCCATGCACCACTGTGCCTGGTTAATTGTTTCTGGTAGATCTGGAGTCTCACTATGTTGCCTAGGCTGTTCATGAACTCCTGGGCTTAAGCAATCCTCCTGCCTCAGTCTCCCAAAGTGCTGGGATTACAAGCATGAACCACCATGCCTAGACTGGAATTATTTATAAAGTTTAAATATATTTTAAGTATAAGGAATAACAAACAATCTCTATGCCTTGGTAATGAACTTAACTTTCAAAAACTAAACATCATTATTTTCTAAGCCTGATAAAAGAATGATTACTCAAGGCGGTTTACAATTTGTCAAAATGAGGAATATTTATAAGATTGTGAGATAAGTGTTTCTCATTAAGTTATAAATTTTTCTAGAAACATAAAACTCTTTTGAGATATAGTTGTATACATTGAGATATGTTTATTTAAATCAGTTTGCTATTTGATAGTCCTTACAAGGTATTTGAATGTGTTAATTTACTGATTTGTTATTAACTCAAAGGAAGATTATCTATTTAATATCTTAATTTTTTGTTTTTCTTTTTTCTTTCACTGCCTTTGTTAATTCAAAAAAATTAATTGGGCACCTATTATCAGTCAGGCACTCTTCCAGTGCCCAATTAATAATAGTTAATAGAAAGATAGTGCAGGAATGAGGTGAGAAGCTGGATTTTGAATGTTTTGATGGTAGTGACAACAGGATTTACCGCCAGCTAGGATGCGGACTTAATAAAGGAAGTGTTTATAATTACTGTTAGGTTACAAGTCTGAGCACCTTCAAGGAAGTTTGTAGTAGCCAAGATGGTAAAGACTGAGGAAAAGTATGTCATAGAGAAAGATTAGAAGAGTTTTTTTGTATGAATGTCAAATATATTGTTCTTTGACCCCAAGGAGGTCAATCAACTGTTATGTGATGTTTCTTATTGTTCCTTTATTTCCCATTTCTAATCTTCATTCTGGTAACATTGTTTTATTGCTCATTTTAGGGGTTGAATTTATTCCCAGTAGTCTATTTTTTTTTTCTACTTGATACACAAGCAACTTCTCAGATTCACTGACTAATCTCACTGCATTTCTCTTTTGCAAAATCCTATTTTCGAGTCAGTGAGTGTAAAATCTTCTATGTGCCACAATCATGTAATAATTATCTGATAAAGAATCAAACTCTATTTCTAGATGACTGGTTTGAGAGTATGAGTTTTGTTGAGATTGTCTTAGTTTTCTGTTGCAGAACTCAGTCAACTCTGAATCAAAGTCGCAAAAAGAATTTGGATCCCTATAGAGAATCAAAAAGTAATAATTTTCTTGGACTCTTACCCTTAGTTGTCACCAAAATTCTTGTAATTCTAGACTGGTGTCTGAGAACAGGAATTAATGTGTGGTTGATTTCAAACTAGGAAGTTTTATAGCTTCACTTGTAAAATGGCTATGGCCACATGGATCAAAGCTTGGTTTATGAACCTTGGGGCAAACCATATAGAGAGTCTTTCTGCTGTTATTAACACTGCCATTGAAATGAAATGATATCACCCACTTTGTATTAACTATATCACCCACTATGTATTAACTATAGCTACGGAAATGTGTGGAGACATTTATTCCACTCACATCTACAGTATGTGTATAGGATCCGTCTTTCACTAAATAGACTATGAAGGGTACTTTTGGTTTCATTGGCAGTGTCAACAACAACTGCAGAAACATCCAATATTTAATACTGTGCTAGGTGGTGCACAGAATTGCATGAGCATGGTTCTTATCCTCTCAGAACTTAAAGCAAAAATTACTAAAAATGCTCAAGAAAGTTATCTGTAACAGTGACAACCATCAAATAAAGCTATAAGGAACTTCAAGAATATCAAAGATTATATTCATTATTTTTATAAAAATGCATTCATTGTGTTTATTGTACAAGAGCAAAGTGAGCCAAGTTCAGTGGATAGAACAATGAAAAACACAAACCTGTTTCATCCCATCTTGCTAAGTCCAGATTAGTAGAGGGAAAAATAATATTGAGGAAACATTTGCAATAGAGTATATTAAGAGCCATGATAGCAGGAAGAATGAGCATCCCCCTTATACAACTATAGATTTTTTGAGTCCTTGAAGTTACAATGTTGCTTAGAGAAACAACACTGAAAATAATAAGTCAACTACTTTTATTTATTTATTGTATTTTTTAAAATTTTTATTTCAATAGATTTTTTGGGAACAGGTCATGTTTGGTTACATAAATAAGTGGTAATTTCTGAGATTTGGATGCACCCGTCACCCAAGCAGTGTACACTATACCCAATGTATAGTCTTTTTTCCTTCACCACCCCCTCCCCCTTTCCCCTAAGGCCCCAAAGTCCATTGTAACATTCTTATGTCTTTGGGTTCTCATAGCTTCGCCACATTACACGTGAGAACATACAATGTTTGGTTTTTTATTCCCAAGTTGCTTCACTTAGAATAACAGTCTCCAATTCCATCCAGGTTGCTGCAAATGCCATTATAACATTACTTTTACAGGTGAGTAGTATTCTATGATATATGTATGTATACATATGTGTGTATGTATACATATATACATTCAGCTGTGTGTGTGTATATACACACACACACACACACACAAACACACATATATACACACATATATGTTTCTATCATGTTTCTACATGTTTTTATCCTCTCATTGGTTAATGAGCATTTGGACGAGTTTCATATTTTTGCAATTGGAAATTGTGCTGCTATAAACATGCATATGCAAGTATCTTTTTCATAAAATGACTTATTTTTCACTGGGTAGATAATTAGTAGTGGGATTGCTGGATCAAATGGTAGATCTACTTTTACTTCTTTAAGGATTCTCCACACTGTTTTCTGTAATGGTTGTACCGGTTTACATTCCCACTGACAATGTGTAGGTATTCCCTTTTCACCACATCCACACCAACATCTATTATTTTTTTATTATGGCCATTCTTTCAGGAACAAAGTAGTATTCCAGTGTGGTTTTGATTTGCATTTCCCTGATCATTAGTGATGTTGAGCATTTTTCATATGTTTGTTGGCCATTTGCGTATCTTCTTATGGGAATTGTCTATTCATGTCCTTAGCCCACTTTTTGATGGGATTGTTTTTTTCTTGCTGATTTGAGTTCTTTGTAGATTCTTCGTATTAGTTCTTTGTTGGATGTACAGATTGTGATGATTTTCTTCCACTCTATGGGTTGTCTGTTAACTCTGCTGATTATTATTATTATTATTATTATTATTATTATTTGCTGTGCAGAAGCTTTTTAGCTTAATTAATTTCCATCTATTTCTTTGTTTTTATTGAATTTGCTTTTCAGTTCTTGGTCATGAAGTCTTTACCTCAGCCAACGTTTAGAAGGGTTTTCACAATATTATCTTCTAGAATATTTATGGTTTCAGGTCTTAGATTTAAATCCTTGATCCATCTTGAGTTGATTTTTACATAAGGTGAGAGATGAGAATCCAGTTTCATCCTTCTACGTGTGGCTTGCCAATTATCCCACCACTATTTGTTAATTAGGGTGTCTTTTATTTATTTATTTATTTATTTATTTATTTATTTATTTATTTATTTTTGAGACAGAGTCTTGCTCTGTCTCCTAGGCTGGAGTGCAGTGGCATGATCTCGGCTCACAGCTCACTGCAAGCTCTGTCTCCCAGGTTCATGCCATTCTCCTGCCTCAGCCTCCTGAGAAGCCTGGACTACAGGCGCCCACCACCATGCCTGGCTAATTTTTTGTATTTTTTTAGTAGAGGTGGGGTTTCACCGTGTTAGCCAGGATGGTCTCGATCTCCTGACCTCATGATCTGCCTGCCTCAGCTTCCCAAAGTGCTGGGATTACAGAAGTGAGCCACCATGCCTGGCCCACTTTATGCTTTTGTTGGCTTTGTCGAAGATCAGTTGGCTGAAAGTATTTGGGATTGTTTTTGGGTTCGTTTTTGGGTTCTCTATTCTGTTCCATTGATCTATGGGCCTATTTTTATACCAATACCATGCTGTGTTGGTGACTATGGCCTTGTAGTGTAGTTTGAAGTTGAGTAATGTGATGTTTCCAGATTTGTTCTTTTTGCTTAGTCTTGCTTTGGCTATGTGGGCTCTTTTTTGGTTCCATATGAATTTTAGGATTGTTTTTTCTAGTTCTGTGAAGAATGATGGTAGTATTTTGATGGAACTTGCATATAATTTGTAGATTGCTTTTGGCAGTATGATCATTTTCACAATATTGATCCATGAGCATGGAGTGTGTTTCCATTTGTTTCTGTCATCTATTATTTCTTTCAGCAGTGTTTTGTAGTTTTCCTTCTCTCCTTGTAGAGGTATTTTACCTCCGTGGTTAGGTATATTCCAAGTATTTTATTTTATTATTATTTTTGCATCTATCCTGAAAGGGGTTGAGTTCTTGATTTGATTCTCAGCTTGGTTACTGTTGGTGTATAGCAGAGCTACTGATTTGTGTACACTATTTTGTATCATGCTGAATTAAATTACCAGTTTTAGGAGCTTTTTGGGTGAGTCTTTAGGGTTTTCTAGGTATGCGATCATATCTACAGAAAACAGTGACAGTTTTACTTTCTCTTTACCAATTTGGATGCCCTTGATTTCTTTCTCTTGTCTGATTGCTCTGGCTGGGACTTCAAATACTATGTTGAACAGAAGTGGTGAAAGTGGGCATCCTTGTCTTGTTCTAGTTGTCAGGGGAAATGCTTTCAACTTTTCCCAATTCAGTTTAATGTTGGCTGTGTGTTTATCATAGATAGCTTTTATTACCTTAATTTTTATCTCTTCTATGCCAATTTTGCTGGGGATTTTAATCATAAAGCAATGCTGGATTTTGTCAAATGCTTTTTCTGCATCTATTGAGATGATCATGTGATTTTTGTTTTTAATTCTGTTATATGGTGTATTACATTTATTGACATGCATATGTTAAACCATCCATGCATCCTTGAGTGAAACCCACTTGATCATAGTGGATTATCATTTTGAAATGCTGTTGGATTTGGTTAGCTAGTATTTTGTTCAGGATTTTTGCATTTATGTTCATCAGGGTTATTGATCTGCGGTTTTCTTTTTTTGTTATGTATTTTCCTGATTTTGGTATTAGGGTGATACTGGCTTCATAGAATGATTCAGGGAGTATTCACTCTTTTTTTATTTTGGAATAGTGTCAATAAGATTGGTACCAATTCTACTTTGAATGTCTGATTGACTTCAGCTGTGAATCCATCTGGTCCTGGGCTTTTTTTTTGTTGGCAATTTTTTGTATTACCATTTCAATCTCACTGCTTGGTATTGCTCTGTTCAGAGTTTCTATATATTCCTGGTTAAATCTAGGAGGGCTGTATATTCCTAGGAATTTATCCATCTCCCCCAGATTTTCTAGTTTATGTGCATAACTGTGTTTACAGTAGCCTTGAATAATCTTTTGTATTTCTGTGGTATCAGTAGTAATATTTCTCATTTTGTTTCTAACTGAGCTTATTTAGAGCTTCTCTCTTCTTTTCTTGGTTAATCTTGCTAGTGGTCTGTCAATTTTGTTTATCTTTCAAAGAGTCAGCTTTTGTTTTCATTTATCTTTTTCGTTTGTTTGTTTCAATTTCACTAAGTTCTGCTCTGATCTTCATGATATATTTTCTTCTGCTGGGTTTGGGTTTGGATTGTCTTTTTTTCTCCAGTTCCTTGAGGTATGACCTTAGATTGTCTATTTGTGCTCTTTCAGACTTTTTGATTTAGGTATTTAATGCAATGAACTTTCTTCTTAATGCCACTTTTGCAGTATCGCAGAAGTTTTGATAGGTTGTGTCACTAGTATCATTCAGTTTAAAGAATTTTTAAATTTCTGTCTTGAGTTTATTGTTGACCCAACAATCATTCAGGAGCGGGTTATTTAGTTTCCATGTATTTGCATTGTTTTTAGAGTTCCTTTTGGTGTTGATTTCCTCCCCTGAGGTCTAAGAGTACTTGATTTAGTTTAGATTTTCTTACATTTACTGAGACTTGTTTTGTGCTCTATTATATGATCTATCTTGGAGAATGTTCCATATGCTGATGAATAGAATGTATATTCTGCAGTTGTTAAAGAGATGTTCTATAAATATCTGTTAAGTCCATTTGTTCTAGGGTATAATTTAAGTCAATTGTTTGTTGGTTTTCTGTCTTGTCAACCTGTCTAGTACTGTCAGTAGAGAATTAACATCCCCTGCAATTATTGTGTTGCCATCTATCTCATTTCTTAGGTCTTGTATTAATTGTTTTATAAATTTGGGAGCTCCAGTGTTAGATGCATATATATTTAAGATTGTAATATTGTCCTGTTGGACTAGTCCATTTATTGTTATACAATGTTTCTCTTTGTCTTCATTAACTGCTGTTGCTTTTGTTTTGTCTGATATAGTAATAACTGCTCCTGCTCACTTTAGCTGTCTATTTGCATGGAATATCTTTTTCTACCCCTTTACCTTGAATTATGTGAGTTCTTATGTGTTAGGTGAGTCCTGAAGACAGCAGAAACTTGGTTGGTGAATTCTTAATCAATTCTGCCATTCTTTATATTTTAAGTGGAGCATTTAGGTCATTTACATTCAATGTTGTTATTGAGATATGAGGTACTATTCAATTCGTTGTACTATTTGTTGCCTAAATACCTCTTTAAAATTGTGTTATTGTTATATAGGTCCTGTGAGATTCATGCTTTAAGGAGGTTCTATTTTGGTGTATTTCAATGATTTGTTTCGAGGTTTATTGCTCCTTTTAGCAGTTCTTGTAGTGCTGGCTTGGTAGTGGCCAATTTTCTCAGCATTTGTTTGTCTGGAAAAGATGGTATCTTTCCTTCATTTATGGTGCTTAGTTTCGCTGGATACAAAACTCTTGGCTGATAATTGTTTTCTTTAAGGAGGCTAAAAATAGGACCCCAATCTCTTTGAGCTTGTAGGGTTTCTACTGAGAAATCTGCTATTACTTTGATAGGTTTTTCTTTATAGCCTACCTGATGCTTTTGACTCACAGCTCTTAATATTCTTTCCTTTGTCTTGAGTATAAATAATCTGATGACTAGGTGATTATCTTTTTGCAGTGATTTTTTCATGTACCCTTTGAGTTTCTTGTATTTGGATGTATAGATCTCTAGCAAGGCTGAGGAAGTTTTCTTTGATTATCCCCTTAAATATGTTTTCCAAACTTTTAGGTTTTTCTTATTTTTCAGGAATATTAATTATTGTTAGGTTTGGGCACTTATCATAGTCCCAAACTCCTTAGAGATGTTGTTCATTTTTTAAATTCTTTTTTCTTTGTCTTTGTCTGATTAAGTTAATTCAAAAGTCTTGTCTTCAAGCTCTGAAATTCTTTTTTCAGCTTGTTTGGTTCTATTGCTGAGACTTTCCAGTGCATTTGGCATTTCTCTAAGTGTGTCCTTGATATCCAGAAGTTGTAATTTTTGTTTTCATGCCCTCTATTTCACTGAAGAACTTCCCTTTCATATCCTTATCATGTTTTTGATTTCTAAGTTGAACCTCCACTGCTTCCTTGATTAGCTAATAATCGACCTTCTGAATTCTTTTTCTGGCAATTCAGAGATTTCATCTTTGTTTGGATCCATTGCTGGTGAGCTGCTGTGATCTTTGGGTGGTGTTAAATAACTTTGTTTTGTCATGTTACAGTAATTATTTTTCTGATTCCTTCTCATTTGAATAGACTTATCAGAGGGAAAATCTGGGACTCAAGTGCTGCTGTTCAGATTCTTTTGTCCCATGGGGTGCTCCCCTGATGTGAAGTTTTCCTCCTTCCCATAGGAATAGGGCTTCCTGAGAGCTGAATTGCAGTGACTGTTTTTGCTCTTCTGGGTCTAACCACCCAGTGGAGCTACTGGGCTCCGGTATTAGAGAGTATCAGCAAAGAGTCCTGTGATGTTATTCATCTTCAGGTCTTTCAGCTATGGATACCAGCACTTGCTCTGATGGAGGCAGCAGGGGAGTGAAGTGGACTGTGTTAGGGTCCTTGGTTGTATTTTTGTCTAGTGTGCTAGTTTTGTGTTGGTTGGCCTCCAGTAATGAGGTGGTGCTTTCAAGAATGTATCAGCTGCAGTACTGTAGGGAGGAAGCAAACTTGCCCTAGGGTTGCCTTGTGAAGTGTTCAGATTTCTCAGGTGGTGAGCAGAGCTATAGAACTCCCAAGAGATTATGTCATTTGTCGTCGGCAACAAGGGCAGGTACAAAAGACCACCAAATTGGGAATAGGTGTGTCTGAGCTCTGACTCTCCTTGGGTAGGGCTTACTGCAGCTGCTATGGGGCGTGGGGGTGTAGGTATCAGGCCAGTGGAGTGGGGGTGTAGTTCTCAGACCAAAGAGGATTATAACTGCCTCTGCTGAGTCATACAGGTCACCAGGAAGTTGGAGAAAGTTGGCAGTCACAGGACTCATCCTGCTCCCACACAGCCAGCAGTCCTAAAGGCTGATCCCATTCCCACTGTGCCCCCTGCCAATAGCACCAAGTCTATTTCCAGGCAGCCAGTGACCAGGGCTGAGAACTTGCCCCAGACCACCAGCCTCTCCACTGAGAAATCAAGCAGACTCACAGTTTTCCTCTGTCTCAGGGAGCCTACAGTGGCTATCCTGCTGAGAGAGTCTGTGGATTCTCTCAGCTTTCTAAGTATGTTGCTGTGGTAGTTCTTGGAGCAAAAGTTCATGATGTGAGTCTCCACATGCCTCTCTGTCTGTCTGAGCAGGAGCTGCTAGCTAGTCCTATGTTCTATCTGCTGTCTTGCCTAAATCAACTACTTTTTAAAAAAGATCTTAATTCAAATATCCTGTTCTCTTGAACTTCTATCCTATCATAGTAAGGTCATAGACAGAAAGAATGTCAGCTTATACACTGGCTGCGCCAAAAATTTCTATTCTAATGATCGCATTATGACAAAGTTTGGAAAGCTCGGAATCGAGTTAGGGCAGTGAGGGCAGCAGCACCTGACATTCACTGGGCTTCAAGGTAATGGTTTTATTTCAAAGTATGAATGTATCTCAATATCCTCTGTTAATCTTTCACTGGTTATTAGCTTCTGTAAACATCTCAAAACAATGTAGGCACAACAGCGTGTGATTGCAAAGCAAAATTACAACTCTTCTAACAAAAGTGTAGGATTTCTTAAAATTGTTGAAAATTATGTTGAAGAGCTACATTAATCCTTGATAATAATTAACTGCTTCAATCACCAGTTACTAATAATAAATGCAGTTAAATGAAGTTGACATATATTAATGTAGTTAAGTAGTAAAAACCACTACTGCACTTTTCATTGGTAACTAAGTAACTAAATAAATAAATAAGCAAGAATTAAATTTGGGTTCATCAAAGAGCTTATTTGACACTTTTCATTGATAACTAAGTAACTAAATAACTAAATAAGCAAGAATTAAATTTGAGTTCATCAAAGAGCTTATTTGACAAGCAAAGGATAAGACAGGTGTTAGGGAAAACTGACAAGCACTTGATTTCTCTTTATGATCATGTAAATGTTAGAATTTCTCTATAATTACGATAGGTGTGTCTTTATAATTATGCTTCAAAATTATATTATCTTTATTATATTAAATATATAACTTTAGATATAAAGTCAAAGTTAATTTCTTTATTTATTTCATTGTTCATTTTAATAAAAGGATTTTAGTTACACTTATAAGCTAAATTTTAAGTATCAGACAAAATAGATATACATGCATGGTCTTAAGTTTCATTTTTCATGATAAATTTCTAGTGAAAACATTTGTCAATATTTCCTACAATTTTAAAAATTTAAAGTGCATTTAAATGGTCATAGAGTTTATTATTATACTCTGCAAAGGGAACCAAAACCAGGTTTGGGAATGGCTGGGGAAAAATTCCCAGAAGTTGTAGGCTCTGGAAGCTGAAGAATGAATTTCAGAATTAGTCACATATAAGGCAAGTGCCTCATTTCTTCTTTTATTGGCTATCTTCTTTAAATATATTTGTGTGTATTCTCTACCACTCTTAGTTGGTTGTTTCCCTCCCCTATCCACTATGGACCTCACACATATTCACTGTTCAGCAGTTCTGAAACTCCAAGATTAAAAGTCTCTTCTTTGTCATGTTATTGCCTCTATAAGTCACTCATAAGTAGGTGCTAAACTTGTGGTAGGCTGCAACTCCATTTGCATTCTTGCATTTCAGTTTCTTTAAGCATACTAACAAAATCATACTGGTATATCAGCGTTACAGGAATCCATGCATGTGGTCGATGAGTACATACGAAACACTTCCGCTATCTCAGGCTATGTAGGATGTCTTCTTATAACCAGAGAGAAGGATCAGGCATGCTAATCAGATACTGGCAGGCAAAGATGGCAGTTAATGTTAACTCATCTTAGCTGCAGTGGAATATATGACACTCTAGTTTGAGAAACAATGTACAGGATAATATGTTGTTTCTTTAGTACTATAGATTCAATTACACTTTTAGTCCATCTGAATTTGTGAGCTTCCAGTGTATTTTGTAGAGGCGGTGAAGGTTAATAATGTTGTCTTCGGTTCCAGACTGCTTGAGTTCGAATCCTGGTTCCCCTGAAATATATCATTGTAGCTTTAAGTAATATACTTAATCTCTCTGTGCCTTTGTTTCTTCGTTTTAAAATGGGGATAATATGAGAATCTACATCATAGGACCGTTGTGGAATTAAATTATTTAACATATATTAATAGAGCTTTGAGGTGTCTGTCAAATGACATGCACTCAATATAGGTTAACGATTATTATGTAAGTAAATATTTAGCCTTTCTGAGACCCTGTTCTATTACCAGCAAAGTGGAAATTCTAGTATCTACTTTGTTGTATTAAATTAAATACATTAATGTAGGTGAAAACACTTGGCACATATGTGAGCTGGAGAAAGACTCATGATTGCATGTCTCTCAATATCCTAACATTTAGCAAACTCTCCTTTGAACCTAGTTGCCTCTTAAGGGAATAGGTGGAGAGTCACAAAAAGACAGTCTTGATGGGGGTTAATATTTGAACTGACTCAATACTCAAAGGGATATATAATTTGAAAAACATTTTGTAATTGGATATGAGAAGACATCTTTGAATCAGTAAATTTAGTTCCTTCTCTCTAGACAGGCACTTGTAAAGATGTGTAAGCCAAAGATAGTAATAATCCTAAAGTATTGTTCATCTTAATTAAACTTTGACTTCCCTGTTAAAGCAATACTTATGGAACTGATAAATTTCTAAAAGTAAACATTCCTCATTCTTTTTTTTTTTCCTTGTGCAATGTATAATACAATGTTCTTTAACAATTCAACAATCGAACTTGGTTTACATCTTTGGAAGTGTGAATTTCTATTAGTATATTCCTTGAAAACATGAACAAAACGATGTGTAACAGCTGTAGGCTAGCAGAATTTTGATTTGTTTTTATTCTTCTCTATCTTCACGTTGCCACATGAGTCGCATCTAAAATTATGCAGACTCTTGGTAGGGTTAGGGCTGCATGCTTGACACTTAGCAAAGTGTTTTTTCCTCCCCCCAGTCATTTTTGTTGTTGTTTGGTTAAATGCTCCAGGTTTACTTGTACTTTCACATTCTGCAAGAAGCGTGGTAATCTGTGTGTGAGAACTACCCAGCTGAAATACACAGAGAGCATTAATACAAGGATGTTATGTCATCTGTGAATTAAACCACAATTAGCCTTAACTATTACTCCTTACAGTGTAGCATTTTGTCATTCTCTTTGATACTAAAAGATGTTCACATACTTGTAATTGGCAGATAGGTTTAATTTGTGCTGGTTATAGTGCAATGAGCGAGGCAATTAAATAGGTTCTGATTTTTTTTTAATTGGACAAAACACTTTGCTTAGTCACAAATATAGGGACTTTTAGAGGGTATAAAATTCCTTCTGATAGAAGATAATTATTACTTTGATCTCAATTAAATTTCTGAAAGTGTTTATTAAAGAGAAATCATTCTTCATTTGAATATAGCAATCTTTCTAAACAAATAACACATTCATTTATCTCACACTCTACAGTAAAAATTACCAAGACTATGTTATTACAAAAATAATCATATTTATATATTTTTTTGTTTTTATTTTTCTTTCCACCAAACTTCTAACTGAAATTTAGGGATTAACAACAAAGTGTAATTTCTGGAAGAATGCTTTGTGTATAAACCTTCATGGGTGATTTGAAATGTATCTTTGAAAAGAAGTGGTCCTTCCTTTACTCTCATCAAGCTTGAATGAAAAAGGTCAAGACTCAATAGAGTTACTAGTCTTACCTTGGGAATTAAAGTTGCCAGGGCTTTAGATTTTACTGCAGGAAAGAATGTAGTCTAGTGGAGAAAAGCATTTGAATACTCAGAGATAAAAGAGTCTAGGTCTCTCTGGGAAGACATTCTCTAGTCTTGTGACCTTTGTTAAGTTAATCAAACTCAGTTCCAGTTTCCTTATCTGTTAGATAACATGTTAGATAATAGAGTGGGTCCTGTCCAACTTCTAAACATTCGCTGGTTCTTTAACACAATATATTAAAATAAAATCAAAATGTTACATGTGTTAATTGTCTACATTTAATGATTAAAATGCAATTGCATAATGATTAAAATGCAATAGAGGATTAGCAGTTTTCTTTTTCTGTCCAGTATTATCCCTCCTCTTTCTTTTTCATTCTTGAACTTCCAGGAGACAGTTACAGAAGAGATCAGATTGGATACATTCTAATATCAAGTATTATAATTACCACATTTATAATATTTATTTTTATAATTTTATAAATTTATAAAATAATTTTATAAATATAATATTTATATAATATTGGTAATTATAATTGCAATAGAGTATAAATAATTTATACATTTAAGTAATTTCAGGAATACTCATCAAACTAAGGCCTGAAAACATATCACAACATAAAAATTCCAAAATAAATTTGATATTTCACCCGAAAGTTGGCAAAGGAGTTAGCCTTTGAGTTTGAAAACCTGTGCACCACTAGACTACAAGGAAAGCATATGTTGTAACACAGTACTAAGACTATAATAATATCTCTTGTTACAAATTAATCAGAAGCTAGAAATAAATTCATAAGAAATGCCCTAAAGTACATTCTGTATGTAACTCGAGTAGACGAAGAGTCACATAATGAACTGTACTGCAAAAATATTTGTATACTCCTTACATTTGTCTGGAAAGTTAAACTACTACATACAAAATAAGTCTTTAAAAATAATCATCATCAAAATCACCTCCTACTAAACCAGAATTCAAATAAGTAGATTTATGATAGAATATGGTTATCTTAAAATAAGTTTATTTCATAAAATTTTTTCTAAAGAGAAAACAGCAACCTGATAGAAAGGCAGATGAATTAAAGATTCATATTTTGGTGAAATATATATTTTTTATAGATTTATGGAATTTGAATATGTATTTTTGCAATCAATACTAGCACCTATCTACTTAAAATTAATATTTAGTATTTTTTCATAAGACAGTATAAAATCTTTAACTGTCAAATTGCATTTATTGTCCTATACACATGAAGCAAAGGGAGACAAAAAAATTTCATTAAAAAGTTTAAATAATGAAAATATTCTTAATAAAATCTCCAGTTAACCATAACACTTCAATTCATAAGGAACTCTAATAACAAGTCAAAATAATACATAGGGGAGAAAATTTAGTTCTGGCTTTCATTGTAGAGATTTCGTGTATCTTGTTCCTCACACTATCCCGTTTCTATCACAGTTCCTACCATATATTATCTGTTTGATTAATGCCAATTATGAATGTTATTAATAATAATATTACTGTTATATCTACAACTTCATAAATACTTGTTGAGGGAATGAGTAAATGGAAATCAAAGTTAACTTTATAAAATAAAATAAACTTTATACAATTAATTGTATATACTTTACCTATGTATAGTTCAATTTTGTTTTATAATTGCCAATATAAAACCCGGAAGTGACCCATATTTGGTATTCTCTGGTTCTTACATTTCAAGCCTTAAAGGTTCACTTTCAAAAAGGCATATCATTGGATATTTTCAGTGTTCAAAGACAAATCCTTGAGTAGTTAATTATATAGGTTTTAAAATGCTCTCTCCTTCTTCATGTTAATTACAGCCATATTATCATCATTATTTTTAACATTGGGTCTTTTGGTTCATTTACTAAAATGTAATTTTTCTGGTGGAAAACAAAGTAACAGTGTGTTTGGCATCTATTTTTGTTGTAGAAATACATGTGTATGTTTGTCTGGTCTATGTGTTAAAAAATAAATCAATAAACAACACATGCTTTACAAAGCAGTCAACAAAGATTGAGCAAAGCTGTACATATTAGCAAACTTGTTTTACTGTAATAAATCCTGATCACCAGTATACAAGAAATCATATTCTTTTAATGACTTATTTGCAAGTAAAGGGCAAATTAGAAGCTTTTGAAAAATTCATTAACCATTTGACCTATTTGCTTACTTTTAGTTCACTAAAGAAATTATAATCGTAGAAGTTGAGAAGAGTTTTGCCTATATTAACACACACACAGAGACATACACATATATGTATGTCTGTATATGTGTGTGTGTGTGTGTGTGTATGTAAAATAAGGTGAAAAACAGATCTATAGAACTCATATCTTGATTGTTTTAACTTACTCAAGTAGTTTTCCTAAAAGGCAAGACTTCAGCCACATTAAGTCCACAGAAGGGAGTTGTCTCAGTTCTAATTCAGGCTCACAGTAGATTTAGAGCCTGAACTTGACATGGAATATTCGATCTTCTGAGAATGTTCTTCCCCTCCTTTCTTATTCTTAGAATCCCACATTATCTTTCTTGGAGCCTCCCTCAATCATCTCAAGCAAATAATCCAATTGATATAATACAATCACAAAGACTTAGATTTTATTTTTTATTCTCCACTTACTAGTCATATGACTTTGTAAAATTATTTAACTTCTCTAATCACAATATCTTCATCAAAAAGAAGACTAATGATGTTTATCTCCTAGTACAGTTAAGAAACTTAAGAGTTAAACTCGATAAAGTAATGGCATATAATAGATACTGCATAAACGCTGCGGACCTTGCCACCAAGCCACAACGTTTTATACTCACCTTCGTTGTGGCATTTACTGTCCTGTGTCATTATATAGTTTATATAAATGTGTTCTTTGTTGGAACCCTATTATTTTACTTAAAAATCTTTGTGTGCAGTCCCAAAGCCTCATAAATGCCTAGTATGACAGTCACGCACATACATGAACATGTGTTGTTCTTGTTGAAGGAATAAATGACAACAATTGATTGAAAACTATAGAAATTAAGCCTCTCATCGGAGCAATAAAAAACAAATAAAATAGTACACTGAATGCACCTATAACTGTGGCTGGCATTATAAGTATTCAATAAATCTTAGCTCTATTATTATTATAAAATAATCTGTGATAAATAGATATTCATAAAGTTCTAAGGGAATCTGTGGTAGGAAAGATTACTTTTGTGAATTGGAGAAGAAATGAGAAAAGGATTAAAATATTATCTGAGTCCTTAAAGATGAGTAGAACTTCACCAGGTCCTATTTCATGTAGCTGAATAGAAACATCACATTTTAAACATGAATATTGAGAAGCAACACTTGGTAGGCATCTATCTGTACAATGAAGATTCAATATATTGAAAATCATAAAATGTAGATGGGAGAAAACTAACTCAGAGACAATTTACCGCTAGATGATAAGCATATGTCTTATTATTGCAAGAAAGATATATTAAATTAACATATGAGATAGAATTTATTAATAGTATGTTTTCAAAGGAAATCTTCATTTTCATTTCTTTACTAAAATCATTCCTTAATTCTGGTTGAATTTTTAAAATCGTATCAAGTCACCATTCCAATTCGGTATCACTAATTTTCTTCAATATGCAAACTATTACAACTGATGAGGTAACATAAAAAAAAACTATTATAATAGCAAAACACAAATGTGTACTATGTGGGATGTGAAACAAAGCCCATCTTTGTTATATTCTGAAACAGATTGGAAAAGATTCACCCTACATTCAGTTAATGAGAAATGGCAAAAGTTATTAAAATGTGTGGATAAGTAAGAAATTATGCTTCATTTCTTTCTGTGAAATTGTGATAAAATAGAAAATCAACAAAGTAACCCTATCAAATGGATTGCGATTTAATCTTTACTCATTAAAAATAACAGCAGCAACCAGCAATCCAACAACAACAAAACAACAAGCAAAATGGCTCTGGCGTATTCATTAGAAGATTTTTAAATGGGAAATTTTATCCAAAATTTAAGTATTAAAAACTCAGAAACACTCTTCTCTAAAACCATATCCCTATATCAGAAAGAATTTGTTTTTAAAGATTTCAAAAGGCACTTTCTGAGATTCTGATACTCACTTGTAAATTCTGTGCTCAAGGAATATGATATCTAAGGTTCCTTTAAATTAAAAAACATCTATGATATTAAGAAAAAAAAGAAAAATGAAATGGCAGTTGGCCATGCCTTAATGATTTAACTTGGCATCTGGTCAAATGACCTGGGCAAATGTTCTTCTGAAAAATGTCATGGAATTTTTATTAATGATGAATATTTAAGGTCTCAAGCCATACTCATCTTAAAGAAGACTACTTTAGCTATCTAGGTTATGTCAAAACTGGGTTTTGAATGACTTGACCCTCATAATAATTGAACTAGTTCTGCATGTAAATGCAGTCTAAATCACCTTTCTCTCAAGCATCCAAATTCTTTTGTTGAACGTGAACAAACTATGCTCCAAAAATTAAAGAGATCTACAAACATTTATTGATTCAGGGAACTGGGAGTTTTCATTCAGTTGCTTATTTCAATGCTGAATTTTGTGAAGTTAAATTTTGCAAACTTAGTTTTATGCACTATGTATTGTTTAGAAATTACTCATCCCCAATACAACCTTATTCCAGATGTCCTAATATAAAGGAAATGTGTTAATGTAAAATATTGGTAGTGAGAAAATCTAAACAGATTTTCAAGTGCATAAGCAAATTTAAGTAATGACAAAAATAAATATAATTCTTGGACATTTTAATTTTATTTATAGCTAACATGTACCACATGACAGGTATTTTCTTAACGCTTTTTATAAATTGTCTTATCTATAGTTACTGTGTGAAACTTTAGGATGAAGGCACAAGGTTATATGGCTAGTAAATGATGTTACCAGAATTTAGGAGAGGGGTTTTTAAAATAAAGCTTTCAAACTTCTTATTGGAGTGCAAGTGCAAAGACATGGGCTTAAATCCCAGTGCCACCACTTATGAGCACAGTGAAGTTTCCTACAACTTAAGTGGTTTTACTGTACCTCCATTTCCTTATGTATAAAATGGGAATAATAATATGTGCCCCATAGAGTTCCATTAGAAATAGCTAAGAGGATACATCTGATGATCATAGAAGACTGTTTCTGGCGTATATAACAATGATGTACTGTTATTGATATTATTATTTTTGTCAAGATTTTTTCTATTTCCATTTGTCAATAATTTTTTTATTTTTTTTGGAGATGGAATCTCGCTCTGTCATTCATGCTGGAGTGCAGTGGTGTGATCTTGGCTCATTGCAACTTCCGCTTCTCGGGTTCAAACAGTTCTGCCTCAGCCTCCCGAGTAGCTGGCACTACAGGCACACACCACCAAGCCCAGCTAATTTTTTGTGTTTTAGTACACCGTGTTGCTCAGGCTGGCTTTGAACTCCTGAGCTCAGGCAATCCACCCGCCTCAGCCTCCCAAAGTGCTGGGATTACAGGCGTGAGCCACCGCACCCAGTGCCATAGTTTTTAATTAGAGTTGTTGCATCTTATATACTACGGGGATATAATAAATAATTTGAGATTACCATAGGTTGCCATAAATTCAGAAGACAAGATTTCTGGTATGTCAGAAATTAGGAGATTACTGCTTCAACACATTATTAGGAAATATCTTAACTAGAAATATATTCCTGGCTATATTAAAACACACTTAGTCTAAATAATAATAATAATATTGTAACACAAAAGCTTACAAGTTAAAAATAAAACAAATATGTGTGTCTAAAAATTGAGTTGATTCTACATGTACTGTAAAAAAGCAGACATGTCGGAGAGGGAAAGGAAAATCGAAAACGGTTGAATGCCTGTGCTATGTCAGATTCTACATTCTTTTTTTGTTGTTGTTGTTTGTTTGTTTTTTGTTTGTTTGTTTTTGACATAGTCTTGCCCTGTCACCCAGGCTGGAGTGCAGCGGTATGATCTCAGCTCACTGCAACCTCCGCCTTCCAGATTCAAATGATTCTCCTGCCTCAGCCACCCAAGTAGCTGGGATTACAGGTGCCTAACACCACACCAGGCTAATTTTTGTATTTTTAGTAGAGACAGGGTTTCACCATATTGGCCAGGCTGGTCTTAGACTCCTGACCTTAAGTAATCTGCCTGCCTCGGCCTCCCAAAGTGCTGGGATTACAGGAGTGAGCCACTGTACTTGGCCAAGACTAGTTTTTAAAATACACATCCTTGAAAATTACTCCTCACTTTTTATTAACCTCGTAAACCACCCATTGCCAAAGCTTGCCGATTCATTCAAAAAATTCATTCATTTCTGCACATCTACCATGTTGATTTAATCCCAACCACCATTATCTCTCACTTTCGTTAATATAATTACCTTCCAACCAGTCCACCTTCATCTTCACTGACCACCTTCTAACTTATTCTCCATGTACATAAAGAATAATGTTTCCATGAATAAATCTGATCATGTCACCATATAATCTTCCCTGATTTTTCCCACTCTTAAAACTTTTCAATAGATTTCCATTAAGACAAAAATAAATATGTGATCATACTCTGCCTACTTCCCCAGGTTCATGTGAGACAACTCCCACTTGTGTGTTTTTCCTCTTCAACGAAGTGGCTCTCTTTTAGCCACTTCCCTATACTGGCAATTGCTCCCCTGACACAGACCTTTGGACAGAATTTTCTTCCCCCAGAATGTTCTTGCAGTTTTTCACCTGGTTAACTCTGACTCATTCTTCAGATCCCAAATGAATCATCAATCACTTTTCAAAAATCTTTCTCTGACTTTTGTGACCTAGTAAGATTCATACTGCAGGCTCTGAAATCAACGAATGACTCTCCTTCAAAATGATTATAACAGTGTCAACTTTATATGTTCCTGTGTTTATTTGATTTGTCTGTCTCTGCGCTAGATTGGGTTAGTAATAGATAATTTGTATTAGATATTTACTAGGTTCCATGCGTTGTTTTAATGTACTTTACACGTTAATTAATTATAATTCTTGTAGCAACCTAAAGGTAAGTTCTATTATTAATAATACCACTATATGAATGAAAACCATCTAAGGTACAGAAAAACTTAAGTACATTGTTCAAGGTCACAAAATAGCAGAGACAATTCAATTTCAAGCATTACATTGAGAGTACATTCTCTTAATCCCTTCATTTGTTGCCTTTTAGGAGCTGCAAAAGGATAGCTATTATTTCTATTGTATCCTCAGAAATGAGCATAGTGATTGAATGTAAGTTGGTAAAAAAAAAATCATTGAAAGATTTATTTGCATTGTATAACTAAATGTAAAATGTACTTTTGTTTTAAACCAACAATCTACTTCTAGGGTTATCTTGCAGTTCTAATGGTACATGTGCTCAATGTATGTAGGACGTATATTGTTTTGCTGTGTATAGTAGCAATATGCCAGGAACAATGACAAAGTAAGTCTGTAGAAGACTAACTAAATAAATCCCACTGTATTCATATGAATGAATAATCTATGGCCATATCAAACATTAGAGCTGTATTATTTATATGCAATTACACTGAAAATACAAGGCTAAGCAAAAAAAAAAAAAAAAAGTGAAGGAAAACACTATGTAAAGCTTATTAAAAATTTTAGGTGATGTAAATAAATGTATATATCTAGAATATCTAGACATATACAAGAAATTGATAATAGTAGCTGCCTTTGAGAATGACAATAAAGGCACTAGCTATCAGTATCAGAGTGACTTATTTCTTAATTCTGTTTTTGTTGTATGTTTTCTTCTTCCAATAACATGTATTGCTTTTCTAATTTTTTAAAAAATACATTTAATTTGTGGGCTAGAAAATATGATAGCTCAATGAGGACTTTTTCTTTCTTTCTTTCTTTCTTTCTTTTTTTTTTTGTAATTGAAGGCAAATACAAAAGTCTTCTTTTTTTTTGAGAGGGAGTCTTGCTGTGTTGCACAGGCTGGAGTGCAGTGGCTGCTCTCGTCTCACTGCAAGCTCCACCTCCCGGGTTCACGCCATTCTCCTGCCTCAGCCTCCCAAGTAGCTGGGACTACAGGCGCCCGCCACCACGCCCGGCTAATTTCTTTGTATTTTTTAGTAGAGACAGGGTTTCACCGTGTTACCCAGGATGGTCTCAATCTCCTGACCTCATGATCCACCCACCTCGGCCTCCCAAAGTGCTGAGATTACAGGCATGAGCCACCGCGCCCGGCAAAAGTCTCTTTTTCTAAAGTATATGTTATTCCTCCGGAAGGATTAATTAATTTGAAGTGAAGGAAAAGACATTAAAACTTTAAATTAAGGCTATCTGCCCTTATAATGGGAAAGGGTAAAAACAACTCTTTAATATACATTTAAGAAAACAATTGGTAGCCACCTAGATGAGTCATAATTCATCTTGGGAGAGAGAGTTGTTCCTTTAGCAAAGTACTTTAAAGGACATTTGAGTATGTAACAATGAGCACTGCCACTCCCACACCCTTAACCTCAGGGCAAACATAGACAAAGTAAAGTTAGAGTTGAATTTGTAGGCGGAATAAGTAAAAGAAACTATAAGTTTCTTTGGATAGCTTTGTAGCAAGGGGTTCTATGACTCTGAAGAGTGTCCAAGGCTTAGGAGAGCCAGGGTAATGTATCAAAGACTGTACAAGGAATATCACAAGAACAGTGATAGTCAATATTTAACTTTTAGTCATCTCCTTTTCGGCAGTGTGCTCCAAATCTTTAGTAAAAGATGATCACGTGAACAGATCTCTATTAAAGGTGCTATGGAATATGACAAATACAATAAAGTGGTGGTCAAGATGAGATGACAAATAACTGCGGGACCAAGAAGGGTGGTCAAGAACATAGGCTGCAGTTTGGAAAAGGAGACTGCAGGGCAGATGAAGACAAATATAACCTTTAATTTTTCTCATACAACTACATTTCTTTCAACATGTTAAAAGTCGTCTAGAATTTCCACAGGGCATAAATAGGGCATTGAGGGGTTTTGTTGTTGTTTTCTTGAAAAGGAGTCTCCCTCTGTCTCCTAGGCATTGAGGTATTTTAAAATAAGACATCTTATGAGGCTGAAGAACTGGGACTTTTACTTGGATATCTTGGATTTATGTGTCTTAAGGAAAAAGTGCAAACTAAATAAAATAATATTTACTTTAAATTCTATGATAAGGTTTAAAACAAAATGCCAAAATTGCATTTTCTAAAATTTAAAGCTATCCTAAACTCATTAAACCTTGTGCAGTGAATTTGGTAATACTGAAATAGAAATAACATTTTCAGTATTTCTCTTAAGACTATGAAATATAAATTATAGACAGACCCAATTTACATTCAAATGTTTTCCCCAGTATTTTCCTCACTTGGCTGTCCTCAAGGTGATGCATGAGGTGATTTGAGTACCATTCTAAAGTGTGGTCCAAGGCTAAGCATTCATCCGATTTTCCCGTTTAATTGAAATAATTTTTATATCATCTACATTTTTATTCTACCCAAATTTTTATTTGCTGAATCTTGGAAATGCACTTTAATGATGTAGTACAGTAAGAGGGTAAATTTGGATGTACTTAGACAAAAGTAAGATATTAAATGTAAACATTCTTCATTTGTTAACATTGGAAACTTTCCAGCATAGGTAACTTTAGAGTGCTATCTTCTGTACATTATATATAGCAGAATTCATATGGAAAACAGCATATGCATACACACAACATAGGAACAACTATAAAACCATAATTATTACACTATATTAACTAATATTAACTAATATGAAAATATCTTTCTCACCAACTTTTGTTAAAGAATTATCCTATTCTCTGAATTCTTTCCCTTTTAATTACTTAGTGCTTTTTAAACTAGACTGTATTTTTTTTAGTTTTTGTTTTCACTCCTCCCATCAAATTATTGTTTTTTATGTGTTCATGAAGTTTTTATTTAAAAATATTTTCAATGCTTTTGGCATTTTGATCAAAGAATGTAAATTTGGATAAAATTTTATATGATTTATGCCAGAATATTAATATATATACATATTTTACATGCAACTGGAAAAAGTATAGTATACCAAATTTGATATAGATGCTAGTGAATCATATTTTATGGAACTCAAATTTTTAATTTTATATTTCATAAATTTGCCTTTTAAAGATAAAATTTCTCCCAACACTTTTTTTTGGTAAAATTTGCATAATATTCACCATCTTAATCACTTTAATATGTACAATTCTGAAACACTTAGTGCAGACACAATATTATGTGACCATCACCACTAAATAGGTCCAGAACATTTTCATCACCCACAAAGGAGACTGAATATCCATTAAACTTGTGTTTTTGGTCTTTATGGATTTAGCTTTTATACATATTTCACATTACATTACATGTGTGTGACCTTTTTTTTTTTTAAACTTTCTTTTCACTTAGCATAATATTTTCAACATTCATCCATACTGTATCAGGGATCAGTTTTTCATGGCTGAATAGCATTCCATTGTATGGATGTACCACATTCTGTTTATCTGTTCCTCAGGTGATGAACCTTTAGGTTGTTTCCACTTTGTAGCTATTGTAAAAAGTACCGTTATAAGCATTTGTGTACGTATTTTTATCTGAACAGCTGTTGTGATCTGAACAGCTGTTATTTTTGGTGGCAACTTGACTGAGTTAAAAGATATCCAGATACCTGGTAAAGCACTATTTTTCATTATGTTATGGGGGTGTTTCTGGAAGAGATTGGCATTTGAATCAATGGACTGAAAAGGAAGATCCACCCTCATCAATGGGAATGGGAGTCATTTAATCCATTGAGGGCGTGTATAGAACAAAAAAGGCAGAAGAAAGACGAATTTGCTCTTTCTTCTGGAGCTTGGGCACTCATCTTCTGTCTCAGACACTAGAACTCCAATTCTTGGACCTTCTAGATGAAAACCATTGGCTTCCCTGGTTCTCAGGGACAAATACCATTAGTCCAGAGACGAATACCATTGGCTTCCCTGGTTCTCAGGGACGAATACCATTAGTCCAGACACGAATACCATTGGCTTCCCTGGTTCTCAGGGACGAATACCATTAGTCCAGACACGAATACCATTGGCTTCCCTGGTTCTCAGGCCCCTAATCATATTGAATAGCAACATTCACCTTCCTGGTTCTTCAGCTTGCAGACATCATAATATGAGACATCTTAGCCTCTATAATCATATGAACCAATTACCATAATAAATTATTTTTTACATAACTAGCTATATATCCTGTTGGTTCTGTTTCTCTTCAGAATTCTGGCTAATACACCAGTTTTTAATTCTTTGGGTTATATACCCAGGAGTGGAAATGCTGGGTCACATATTAATTTTATGTTTAACTTCTTATGGAATCATGGGACTGTTTTCTACAGCACCTGTACCATTTTACATTCTCACCAGCAATGCATTAGGGTTCAAATTTCTCCATGTCCTTGCCAGCCCTTGTTATTTTCCATTTTAAAAACAATATCAATATGCCGTAATATTATATGACGTGTCCCAAAATATGTTTCATGTGCACTTGAGAACAATGTTTATCCTGCTGTTCTTGTGTGGAATATTGTTCAGTCTTCTATTTCCATATTGATCCCTGTCTAGTTTTTTCCAGTTATAATTGAAATTACAACATTGAGTCATCCAACTATTATTATTGAGCAACCTATTTCTCTCTTCAATTCTTTCAGTTTTGGCTGCATATGATTTAGGACTCTGTTGTTACATGCATATATGTTTACAATTGTTAAGTCTTTTATATATATTACCTCTTTCACCAACATAAAATGTCCTTCTTTACTTTTGGTAAACATGTTTATTTTTTCTGTTAATCTTATTAAGAATGCCTTTTTTAATTGAGGTAAAAAACATATACAATTTGCTGTCTTAGCCATTTTAAGTATGCAATTCAATAGTGTTAACTAGATACAAACTGTTGCACAACAGATCTCTATAATTTTTTATCTTTCAAAACTGAAACTCTGTGATCATTGAACAACTCCCCTCTTCCTCTCTTCTTTCCCTGGAAATAACTGTTCCACTTTCTGATTCTAGGAGTTTGACTACTTTAGTTAACTCATGTAGTTAGAATCAAACAGTATTTCTCTTTTTTGTGACAGGCTTATTTCACTTTGCATAATGTCCTCGACGTTTATCCATGTTGTAGCATATGACAGAATTCCATTACTTTTAAAGCTGGATAGTATTCCGTTACTTTTAAAGCTGGATAGCATTCCATTGTACGTAAATATCACGTTTTTTAATTCATCCATTGATTGACATTTAGGTTGCTTTCAGTTTATGGCTTTTATGAATAATGCTGCAGTGAACATTTGTATACAAATCATCCCTCAAGCTGTTTTTATCGATTCTTTTGGATATATACACAGAAATGGAATTGCAGGATTATATAATAACTTTATTTTGATTTTTTTGAGGAATATCCATGCTGTTATCCATAATGGCTGTGTCATTTTACATTCTCACCAACAGTGCACAACGTTTCCAATTTCTCCTTATCCTCACCATAACTTACGTTTTTTAATAAAAAGATATGTGGGATCATATCTCATTATGGTTTCAACTTGCATTTTACTGATGATTAGTGATGTTGAACATCTTTCCGTAAGGTTAATGGTCACTTACATATTTTCTCTGGGGAAATGACAATTCAAGTCATTTGACAATTTTTTTAGTTATTTGACTTTTGTTATTGTTGTGGACTTGTAGGAGTTCCTTACGCATTAACCCTTTATTAGGTATTTGGTTTGTAAATATTTTCTCCCATTCCTTAGGTTACCTTTTAGCCCTTTGATTATTACAATTGCTATAAAAGAGTTTTTAAGCTTGATGTAGTCCCACTTGCTTATTTTTGCCTTTGTTGCCTATGTTTTTGGTGTCATATCCAAGATATCATTGCAAAATCCAATGTCATGAAGCTTTTCTTCTATGTTTTCTCCCAGGAGTTTTACAGTCTCATGTCTTAACAGATATATCTTAAACTGATACTAAAGATGTATCAGATTTGAGATATCTTTTTGATATATTTGAGATAACTTTTATATTAATATATGGTGTAAGGTAAAGGTTCAACTTTATTCTTTTACATGTGGGTATGCAAAACACCATAGTGTTTTGATTATTATCACTTTATGATACGTTTTGAAATCAGGAGTATGAGCCCTCCAGCTTTGTTTTTATTAAAATTGTTTTCGCTATTGGAGGCCTTTTGAGATTTCATAGGAATTTTAGAATTTTTTCTCCATTTCTCTAAAATATGCTGTTGGGATTTTGATAGAGATTGCATTGAATCTGCAGATGGCTTTGGGTACCATGAACATTTTAGCAATATTAAGTCTTGCACTCCATGAACATGAAATGTCTTATAGCTTTATTCTCTTCTTATTTATTTCAGCAATATTTTTTAGCTTTTAGTGTGCAAGTCTTTTGCTTTTTTGGTTAAGTTTATACCTAAGTAATTTATTATTTTTGATGCTATTGTAAATTGAATTGTTTTCTTACTTTTCTTTTCAGATTATTATTTTGTAGTCTATAGAAATGCAACTGATTTTTTGTCTATTGATTTTGTATCCTGCAGCTTTGCTGAAATTATTAGTTCTAACAATATTTTTGTTGAGTCTTTAGTGTTTTCTATATATGAGATTATATCTGTAAGCAAAGATAATTTTACTTCTCCCTTTTAGATGTAGGTCTTTTTTTTTCCCCCTTGCTTAATTGCTGAGGCTAAGACTTTCAGTTCTGAGTTTAACAGAACACAGGTGAGAGTGAATATTCTTGCTTTATTCCTTATCTTAGAGAAAAAGCTTTCACTTTTCACCATTGAGTGTGATGCTAGCTATGCATTTTTCATATATGGTCTTTATTATGTTAAGGTAATTTACTTCTCATCCTAGTTGGTTGAGTGTGATTTTTTTTTCTCTTTTAATGTGGTAAAACACACATAACATAAAATGTATTCTTTTAACCATTTTTAAGTACAGTCCAAGAATATTAAGTGCATTCATATTGTTGTGCCTTCATTATCAAACAGTTACCTCCAGATCTCATTTCATTTTGCAAGACTGAAATTCTATATCCCGTCAAAAATTACTTCTCATTACTCCCTTCCGATGGCCCTTGGCGACCACCATTCTACTTTCTTTTTGTATGATTTTAATTACACTGAGTACTACATACAACTAGAATCGTGCAGTATTTGTGTGTGTGTGTGTGTGAGTAGCTTATTTTGCTTAACCTAATGTCCTCAAGATTTATCACGTTGTAGCATATGTCAAAATTTTCTTTTTTTCTATGGCTGTCTGTAAAAGCTAAACTTAATTCTGTCATTTTAAAGTGTGTTTCCTGCAAGACTTATAGCTTTCTTGTCTGAATTTCCTGCCATACTCTTTTCCTTTGTTTTTATTTAATTTTTTTTTTGTAGTGAAACAGTCAAATTTCTTTTTCGTTATCTTTTGTGTATATTCTGTAGCTATCTTTTGTGTGGTTAACATAGGAATTAGATTTAAAATTCTAAAGCTAAAACACACTAATTTGGATTTATACCTGCTTAACTTCAATATATACAGAATATTTGCCCCTTTACATCCCTTTCACCACTTCTTACAGTTGCTGATGTCACAAAATTATATTGTGTGTCCAAAACATAAACCAACAATTTTTAAAATGCATTAGTCTCTTAAATTATGTACAAAATAAAATGTGGAGTTATAAATCAAAGTTACAATAATACTGCTTTTAAGAGGACCTATTATGGGGAGGGGGGAGAGGGAAGGGATGGCATTGGGAGTTATACCTGATGTAAATGATGAGTTGGTGGGTACTGACGAGTTGATGAGTGCAGCACACCAACATGGCACAAGTATACATATGTAAGAAACCTGCACGTTGTGCACACATACCCTAGAACTTAAAGTATAATTTAAAAAAAATAAAAAAATAAAAAATGCATTAATCTCTTTAATTATGTAGAAAATATAAAGTAGATTTACAAACCCATATTACAATAATACTAGCTTTTATAATTTCTCATATATTTACTTTTACTGAGATCTTTGTTTCTTGATATCGCTTCAAGTATTCTCTAGTGTCTTTTAATTTCAACTTGCAGGAACCGTTTCAGCACTGAATGTAACTTTGGTTCTTCTTTTTTCCTTCCCAAGATTGAAGTCATGTATTAGAAGTTTTCACCCAATTTTGCTGAGCTGTGTCAGCTTGCAGGAGGGACAATTGTGGATAAAATAAAATAGCTTTTCTTACTTGTTAATTTAATGTGGCTATTGTTTGCTTTGTGCTTGTCTGGATATATTAGTCAGGGTTCTCTAAAGGGACAGAACTAATAAGGTAGATGAATATATGAAGAGGAGTTTATTAGAAGAACTGACTCACAGAATCACAAGGTGAACTCCCACAATAGGCAATCTGCAAGCTGAGGAGCCAGGAAGCCAGTCTGAGTTCCAAAGCCTCAAAAACAGGGAAGCCAATAGTGCAGCCTTCAGTTTCTGGCCAAAGGCCTGAAAGCCCCTGGCAAATCACTGGTGTAAGTCCAAGAGTTCACAAGCTGAATAATTCAGAGTCTGATGTTCGAGGGCAGGAGGCACCCAGCACGGGACAAAGGGAAGCCAGAAGACAGCCAGTCTAGCCCTTCCACATTCTTCTGCCTGCTTTTAGCCATGCTGGCAGCCGATTAGATTGTGCCCACCCAGATTGAGGGTGGGTCTGCCTCTCCTAGTCCATTGACTGAAACGTTAGTCTCTTTTGGCAACACCCTCACAGACACACTCAGGAACATTACTTTGCATTACTTCAATCAAGTTGACACTCAATATTAACCATTACACTGCGGTACTGCATCTTCTTAATTGGTTTCTGGAATTCTCATGAAGGCTTTTGGGTTGCATATTGTTTTTAAGTCATTGTCTCTGTGGGGAACACCAAAATCTGTGGCTTTCCATTTTGCCATCTTGCATGAAACAGAGGATGCCTTTTATATGACTTACTTTGCTTTCTGCTGTCAAATTTCTTTCTTTGTCTTTCAATAATTTGATTGTAATGTGTTGCAGTGTTTATTTTTGAGTTTATTTTAGAGTTAGTGGGCCTATTTATATGTGTAGGTGTATGTCTTCCATAAAATTCAGGAAGTTTTAGGTCATTATTTTTTCAAATGTTCTTTTTGTCTTTTTCTTTCTCTCCTCTTCTCTGGGACTGCTATTATAAATTTGTTGGTATTTGTCATTATTAGTTGGACTATTTGTACATGTAGATGTATGTCTTCCATCAAATTTGGGAAGTTTTAGGTTATTATTTCTTTAAATGTTCTTTTTGTCTTTTCCCATCTCTCCTCTTCTCTGGGACTGCTATTATAAATATGTTGGTACACTTGATGGTGTCCCACAAGTCTCATAGGCTTTTATTTTTCTTCATTCTTCCTTTTCTTTTTAGTCTTTAAACCAGATAATCTCAACTGGCCTTTCATCAAGATCTCTGATTTTTTTTTCTTATTACTGTTCAAATTTGTTGTTGATATCTATTAGTGATTATTTTCACATAAGTTATAAATTTCTGCTTTGGAATTTTTGTTTCCTTTTTATAATTTCTATCTCTGTTGTTTTTCTTCATTTGCTAAGACATCATTCTTCTTATTTAGTTCTTTGTTCATGGGTTCATTTAGCTCTCTGGGCTTATTTAAGGAAATTAATTTAATGGTTTCCAATATCTGAGTTTTCTCTGAGACAATTTGTATTTATTTCCTTTTTTCCTGTGAATAAGCCACATATTTTTATTTAATTACATGTCTCATATATTTCTTAAACTAGACATTTTGAATATTATGTGTAATAAATCTTGAAAGAAGATTCTCCCCACCCTCAGGGTTTACTGTTGCTGCTTATTATGGTTTGTTGTTTTTTTAGTAACTTTTCTAAATTACCTTTGAGAAGACTGCATTCTTTGTAAGTGGCCACAAAATCTGTCTTTTTTAGAGTAATGGCTCATCTAGTGATTTGACAGAAATGCCCTTACATTCTTGGAGTTTTTTTTTTTTTCTTAATCTCTCCCTGTCATTTCAGATTTTCTCCACATTGGGACACTCCTTCAATGCTTAACCAGGATGTTTACAACTCTAACTTAGCCATCACTTCCTGTTTGCATGTAGTCTAATTGTCAACCAGTGGTAAAAATTTATGGTCTTAGTAGTCTTTACTGACCTTACACTGTATGTGCACATGGATTTTTAGATTCCCTGGTTAAGTGGGAGATTTTTATTTTTCTTTTGTTTGAGATGAAGTCACGCATTGTCACCCAGGTTGTAGTGCAATGGTGTGAGCTTGACTCACTGCAACCTCCACCTCCTGGGTTCATGTGATTCTTCTGCCTCAGCCTCCCAAGTAGCTGGGATTACAGGCACACAGAACCACACCTGGCTAATTTTTTGTATTTTTAGTAGAGATGGGGTTTCACTATGTTGACCAGACTGGTCTCGAACTCCTGAACTCGTGATCTGCCCACCTTGGCATCCCAAAGTGCCAGGTTTTTAGGCGTGAGCCACCGCACCTGGCCTATATGGGAGCTTTTCAAAACCCTTATTCAGTCCTTATTCCTCCATGTGTCTCCTTTCCCACACTTTTCCTTCCTAGGCTATTCATTTAGTATACTACTTGTGCCAATGGTTACTGTCTGTCACAGGCAGCTTCACCTCATTTGTTTCTTCTTATGCCTTTGACAAATGTCACCTGAGAAGCCTGTTCATCCTGAAAAATTCCACGGTAGGCAAAACAAAAGCAAGCTCTTGAGCTTAGTTTTCAGAAAGCCACCAGAGATATCAAAACACACTATTTCAACACTTTGAGGATAAGGTCCTCTATTGCTTCCTTCACTACCAACAAGTTTTATGAGAAATTTGACAGCTATGTTTGCAGTCACTGATGTGCTGGGGAATGATTTGATTCCAGAGTTTTGAAAAAGGTTATTCAGGCAGGTGTTTTTTGTTTTTTTTTTTTTTACCCAGTAATAGTTGTTTTAGTGGAGGGATAGAGTTTTGGAGTTCCCTACTCTGCCATTTTAAGTAACATCATATCATACCACCATCATTTTATTTTCTGATAATTTTTATAACAATTCTAATTTTATAAATTAATAAACTTATAATTTAAAAACCTCACATTTAAATAAAAATCATTGAAATAGACAAACATTTTTCTAGATTGCTTTGAAAATAATTCTGTAAATTATCTCTGGACTCTTGAAAAAAGAGCATAGGGTTGTATTTATAAACATTCAAATTTTTTATTTGTGATGTGAACTAAATTCTCTATAGGTTGACTATTAGTTTTGTTTGTTAATTTGGCGATGGTGGATCCTGTTGATTTTTGAAAGACTGAAAAAATTTATAAAATGTTTTAATACATTTTTGTTGTTTGTAATGTTTCCATGTATTTTTAAAATATACATTTTCTATATTTTGAAGTAATTTTATCAGACAGGCAAAAGTTAATGATTTTCATATAATTACATTTTAATTGTGACTAGAACTTTTTTTAATTATTAAATTTATTCCTCTATCTTACTTAATGTATTTTTTCTTCAAATTCTACTTTGTACGATATCAATTTTGTCTGCGCACTTTATTTTTTTTGTTTGCATTTGACTAATACATTTTAACCAATCCTTTATATTTTATCATTCTAGGGTCACTTTATTTGAGATGAAGAGCTGATTTTAAAAAATAAAATGATGTTTTAAATCAAATTAATATTTTTTGCCTTTATGTAGACTAGGTGCTTGAAGCATTTGCATTCAGTGTTATAATTTATATTTTCTCTGGTATTGTAGAATTGTGTTTCTTCTTATTTCTTTTCCTACACATCAGGAATCATAGAAAATATGATTGCCATTGGTCATGCTGTATTGAATGTGCAAGACCATTTCCAGGCAGAGTAAACCTGCTGTTCTTTCCTGGCCCTACTAAAGATAGAGGGGCTCTATAAGTTAGCATAACTTAACCCATACCCATAACCTATTAAAAATAAATTAATGGGCCAGGTGCGGTGGTTCATGCCTGTAATCCCAGCACTTTGGGAGGCCAAGGCGGGCGGATCACGAGGTCAGGAGATCAAAACCATCCTGGCTAACACAGTGAAAGCCATCTCTACTAAAAATACAAAAAAAAAAGAAGAACTGAGTGTGGTGGCAGGTGCCTGTCATCTCAGCTACTTGGGAACCTGAGGCAGAAGAATTGCTTGAGGCCAGGAGGCAGAGGTTGTAGTGAGCCGAGATTGTGCCAATGCACTCCAGCCTGGGCGACAGAGCAAGACTCTGTCTCAAAAATAATAATAATAATTAATTAATTTTTAAAAATAAAATAAAATAATGTGTCACAGTGACTTCTCACAGTTTGGGAGTTTTGCTAAATTGGCCATTGTTGTTTCATTGCCCAGAATCCACTTACCATTCTTATGGCAGAAGCATCCCCATAATATGGTGAGAAATATTACTTTTTTCCCACTCCCAGTAAATGTTTGAATAAATTCTCACATTCTTCCCTGGGATTTTAGCATATGACTTATGCCAAAGCAATCAGGGTAATTATATTACTTTGGTCATAGTGCTTGTATCAGGATGAGACATTAATTCAATCAAAGACAATAAAAGGCAGTGATTGAATGACTTTTGTAGTAGCCACCAAAAATATATTTTTCTTGTGGATTTCATGGGGTGAGAGTGTAAGATGTGGGGCTTGTGCAGCCATCTTGCTGGCATCTTTCCATGTGGCTTGCTTGCTGACCTGCGGAAGAATAACAGCTAGTATGTGTATCCTAGGGATGTTGTTTTATTTCTCAATGGAACCCTTCCTCAGTCGCCCAATTTTATGAGCCCATCAGTTCCCTAACCTATTTGTAAGATAGGCAAGCAGTTTTTAGCCTTAATAATGGTTATATTTTTTCTTAAAACTTTTAACGTGTTCATTATTAATATCAGAAATTAAATACTAATATATATTTTGTGTAAGAAATATCATATGATTAAATAGAAAAATGAGGCATTCTGAATTCAAAATTAGTATGTTAATTGGTCATTTTGTGGTTGTAGGATTAGTTGTTAAATATTTATATTACTTTGTAATTTCCAGCTTTTCTCTAATAGAAATTAAATGTATATAATCAAAAATAGAACAACAAATGACCTATATTGTAAAGCTGAGAGTGAAACACACAATTTTAGGCTCAATTACCGTACTTGATAGTATAGTTCCCCACTACCACTTCCAGCAATCTTGCCTCTTTCATCCATATGATCCATGATTTCCAATAGTCACATGATATGTATGTAACCTTACCTAATCTTACTTTGTGCATATCAACATTGGCCATACTTCTAAGACAAGCCGCTTTCAACCAAACTATCTCTTTCATTTTTTCTCTTAGCATTATTTTTCTTGTTTACCTGATTGAAATTCTTAAGATTGGAATTGCTTACCCCACTCTCTCATCACCTAATCACAATGCTCCACTCAACTTGGGAACTCCAAAATATTCTGACTTGATTAATTTCTTTCCTTCTCTACCATGACAATTCTAATTTTGAAAAAACATGGTATTTATCCTGGACTACTGAAGTAGCCATAGAACTAGAAAACCTTGTCTTTCTATTACTCCACATACGTTAGAGGTGCAAAAAAACTCCTTTAAAGTATCTGGTTAAAACTATCCAATGTCTTTCTATAGCACTTGAAATAAACTCCTAATTCTAGCTTATAAAGCCCTATGTAATCTGTTTTGTTCCTACCCTTCATATTACCCTTGGACTACCCTCCCCTTCTCTCTGGCTCTACTCTAGCCAAATTAGCCTCTTCCCTTTCTTCCTTAAGCCTTTGGACAAGTTGAATCCTTTGCCCAGAAGACTCTTCCTTCTGGTATTTAAAAAGGTTTGCTTCTTGTCAATTAGTGCACAATTCAAGACTTACGTCCTCAGAGAAACTTTCAATTGACAATTCAATATAATGTATCTCTGAAACAGAAATTTATTCTCCAGAATAGCATGCTTTGTCATTGAATGGTTTCTTAGTTGTTTGTTTAGTTAGCTGTTTATTGTATTATCTCTCACACTATAATGTAAGTTCCATTATGTCTGTCGTAGTCTTAAGTCTAGAACAATGACTATCTTACAGTTTGTTGCATAAATGATTAATCACTGAATAAATGAACAGATCAGTATTCCATAAGAAAATGTTCATCATGTCAATGTAAGAATTAATTTTCCCATCTTTACTGTTACATGGCTTCTAAGCATTACTGTACTATAATGAGATTTGTACATGTCTTTCCTCCCCATTATATCCCATGCAATTTGATGAAAATGAGTGCTTTATTTTCCCTTCTTTGTACTTCCCAAGTAAGTGCCTTGCACATTACCTTAGTGTCTTATGCATAATGGCCATTCATAAATGTTTGTCTAATTGAATTATGTTGCCTTTACAAAATCTTAAGAGCCTCTCATGAGCATTCCGAAGGGAAAGATTTTTCTCTTAGAACCTCTCATGAGTCCTTAGACCAAAATTAATTGCTACTTCCTCTCTGTTTCCATTGCGATTAGTATATGCTAAGTGTTTTGAACAATATGATTTACATTGTAGAAATTCATCAACATGTCTATTTCTACAGCTAAATTGTTTTCTTAAATATAACAGTGCTCAAAAATATCATTGATAATAAATGGCAGTAGCATTCAGTTATGTGTTCATTCTCATCAAAATATGGAGGTCAATATGGAAGACCATTATAATATAAAGATTTTGCAGTCTTTCCAGTTAGTTATTTCTACCAAAGAAAAATCATACATAGTTCTTGAAGGATCTTGACTATTACAGAATCACCACTCAGTCAGCCAAGCAACTTGCTTGAGAAAACAAAGCTGAAGTTATTTACATGCATTTTGCCTAACCAATCCGTGAAATCTATGACAATGAAGTAGAGCCCATAGTTCAGTTTTTGTTTAGGGAAGTATGTGATACAATTCTTTTTTTTTTTCCTTTGCTTTAGTATTCTGGTAATAACAGACAATCTTCTCAGGAAAGGATAGTTTTTACAAGTATATAATAATTATGTTTTCATTAATTTCTAATATGCTTTGTCTTACTCTGAAAAACAAAAACAAAAACAAAACTGGACTATATACCATCAAAACAAACACATCAAACACAAAAGGAAGTTCAGCACAAATGAAACTTCCTAAACGATACCTGCCCCTTGGCTGATTTTTTAAAGAAACGTGTTCTGGCTCAAACCACCTTCAATATATTCGGGAGGAACAGAAATTGTGCCTTTGAAATAGGGAGTTCCACTTTAAGGAAACCCAACACTCTTTAATGCCCCTGTGTGACTATGACTTCAATGTTTCTTCATCATTCAATTGTTCATTTGTTTGTTTTTTAATAGACCACTTTTTGCCAGGCACTGTTACTGAATCTGGGAATACAGTAGTGAATCGGACAGAGTAGGCCCTAGCTAACAGACATTTGTCATTCTAGTGAAAAACTTGAGAGTTCATCATGTACTAGATAGGGTAGGCATTTTTCTTCAGGTACTTTATCTTTTCTATCCCTTACAAGATGAAGCCACCAAAACTGATGAATGGCATACTTGTCACTGAAAGTAGAATAGTGGAAGATAGCAAAGACCATTCTTCCCCTATAAATTAGCCTGAAAATTTTGTAGCCATCCAGACTTTATCTCACTGGTCTGAGCAATCCAACAAGAACAAAGCATTGCAGTAGCTCTTAGCTGAGATCCAGATTCTCCAGGTGGTAGACTGATGAACTGTAAATAATAAGTAATCATCCAGAATCCCAACAATGCAACTTGTTAGGAAGAAAACATACAGATTCAAATTTTATTCTTTTAACTTTCATCCCATGATGTCACTAGATAGTTCACAATACTAACAATGACCTATAGTGAGCATCTGGCAAAATGTCCTCAAATATTTGAGCAAAACTGATGTTTGTTGAGGCCACACAATTCCTAAGAATTTAAAAATATTATTCTGTGCATGTTTGATTTTAAAGCTCCCCTGGTCATCACTGTGGTAAATTTTATTTTGGATCTTTCATTTCATATGGCTGTGGCAACACCTTAGTGGTCGTAAATACTTTTGCCAAGAAGGCAACATTAATCCATGCCAGCCATCATTATACAGTTCATATGAAAGTCCAGGAACTAAATGAACTTTACTATTCTTCAGGTTATTTTACTTTCTGGGTCAAGTATTCAAACAACTCCATGTCAATCTAGCAAGTATATGACTGAGAATAAAACGTGCCTGGTATCTATCAAATGGGTCAAGAAAGAGTGCTTCAAACAGTTCTGTAATCTTAGCATTGCAGAATTTGCCTGCCACAATTTACTACATTTTATTTTACCCATGACCCTTAGATTCATAATCTGCTACAAACACTACTTTTCCTAGTAGTGCATTCATATCTGGAAAGGCTACACAATTTTTGGCAAGTAACATCATATTGGACCAAGACGCAGCACAATGTTTTCCCAACTGATGCTGGAGATTGCAGGCAATGTTTATTGTAGGGCTTGAGGAGTAGTGTTTGGTCTGAGGTATATTTCAGAGAGAAATACTGCATAGCTCTCTTCCCAGTGTATAAACCATATATTATACCATCCGCCTTTGCCAAAATCGGCAGAAACTCTACCTCAAGTGAGTCAATGGAATGAAGATCATCAACCTTATGGCCTCGTAGCCTTACCACCAATCTACTTTATTTTATATCTCTTCTTGGTTTGCAAGAAATAATTTTATACAGGAATGACTTACATAATGGGTTAAGTCTGAACATCTGTTGACATTGCGGTTAATGTCAATACACATCTATGACCACATGTATTTGTTAATATAATTATTCACATATTTATCCCATTGTCTTTGTCTGTGGAGTTTGCAGCTGCTCACTCTGTATATTTTTCTTCGTCATTCCTTCATTGTCTCATGTAAAAATTCCTATACTCCCAGCCATGCTATCCTATTCATCCCATGTGAAAGGAAATGCAGAGAGGTTCAGGTAAATTGTTACTGACAACTGTTTTTCCTGTAACAATTATTATAGAGAAAATTAGCAATATTAGGGACATCAAAACAATTTCAAAAGAGCTGTGTCTTGTACTCGGCATATACTAATTCAAGAGGTCAATGTTCCTCTGCCAGGAGGTGGCATGTGTATGTACTCTCTTAAGGAATCTGTAAGATAAAGATCCTTAAAACTTGGATGTTGATTAGAAATATAGCCTATCCATAAAGTGTTGCTTTTTGTCTCTGTAGCAAGAGTAATGGTTATTATATGACATTACTGGATGTGGGGTGAGAGATTGCCAAGTTAATAACTCTAGAACTTTATATTCTTAGACAAGAAATATAGGCACTTGTAAAGGTTTAGGAATTTGTATGGGGGGTGGGGGCTATGTGTCATTGCAATAGAGTATCTCACTATACTGTGTAGTGGCACTTAAAGTATCTAAGTAGGAATACTCTACCAGTTTAGCAGTAGAGGGCAAATAATGATGCAGATAATGAATTACACAATCTGTAAGCAACCACTCTGTTGAATTTTCTATGGAAAAAGGACATGATATCACTAGTGCCTTAGGCTTAAACCATTTTGATATGTTATAAACTGGAAATGATAGTGACCTGAATGCTTAAGAAGCACTAGAAACTAGAAAATATGAAAATCTGCAGGTGGAAACCTTAAATATTGCATACTTCTTTGGCTGGTTCTTTCTTTGTGTTGCAAACATCAATTATTAAATACTACCGACATTATTTAAGTAGTCACTTTTAATCATAATATTTTACATGTATATTTATACCACCATAATGAAAGTTCCCAATGTGTTTTACCAACTATACATAGCTTTATTAATAAACTGTGGTTATCTTCACTCAAAGCACATTTTTATTCAAGATAATTGTACAATGCAGTAGACATAGATTATGCTAATAGACAAGAGGAAACATGAATAAATAAAAGCCGTAGATAATCCCCAAATCTAATTTTAACTACTATTTTAAATTTTTCTCTTCCACCAAACCTTTATAAGGGCTGCTAACAAGTAATAAAATTGACTGACTGGCATTTCATTTCGCCTTCCTTCTGTTGCTCACCTATAGGTAGAAATGCTAACAAGCATGGGAATAGGGATGAGACAGGAAGTAAAGGAAAAAGGCAATAGAAGAAGTAAGAGGTAATCCAACACCTGGGTGATCAGCTCATGAATAACAGAGAGTTGACTGAAATGATAACACTTAAGTAAGTACTGTGATAAACTCTGTAATCAGTATTCTCAGTGGCCTAGTGGCAAGAAAGAGAACTACTATCTTTGCAAGTAAAGGGAAGTCCATGATTTTTAAAGGATTTGTGCTACAAACAGGATATTAAGCTTCAGTGCAAAATACCTGGGGTATTTCAACTGGGGCGTTTAGATACCTCTAAAAAGCCTTTCTCATATTATATAAAGACTCCAAGTTTATAAGCAGTCTTAAATGAACATATGTATTTATATTTATATATAGTCATGACATTATCACCTCGTATAAAATTCACTAATCGCAAAATTCAATATTCACAAAATGTGATAAGATGAAATGTTTTGGTTTTCTCCAAATTATGTTTTTCCTTTACTAACTAAAGTTATAGACCTTTTTTTTTTTTTTTTTTGAGACACAGGAAAGTATTGTGAAAAGAATGAATACTTGCATTCAATGACTGCACTCCATCCCAATAAGAAAGCACATCTATCTAGAATCATCTTGCATAGGTACACAGTTATCGAAGTTATTTTTACCATCACTCCTAATGGAGGATTGTGTCTTCCATTGTTTTTCCTTGCTCTATCACAGGACTGTGTAACACACCCAAGTAAGGAAGAGCTGGTTGCTTACTGGCAGGAATAGAAACACTGATTATGTCTTCCTCTTAGGTCTCTTTCAATCTGTTTGTTTTCTGTAATCATTTTATACATGTCTGCCAACAAACCCTTCAATCAGAATTAAATAAAGTTCTTCAACTTATAGAAATGTTACCTTCCTGGGCCACTAGATGTTTACCACATTTCTTAAATATTCTCAAATAACTTTTTTTTAAAAAAAATTTTAAGCATTTTTTTCTTTTTTTCTTCACGGAAACCAATCACATTCTTGCCACCTTCAGGCAAACCCACTTTTGAAGGCCCATTTTTACTTTGCAAAGCCATATTTTGACTTTCAGATCTAGAGTCTTAACAATGCCAAGGCAAACCATAACTCTCCTGTTGTAGAATGCTGAACACTAGAAAATAAGTTAGTGGCCTCACCTCTAGATATATGCTTAATATCACACATTTGTATTTGGGGTATTAAAACTCCTGCATTTGTCACTCCTAATTGGATCCTAAGCAGAGAAAAAGCAGTTCACAGCATGCCCTCTGCGAGCTGTCATAAACAAATATGAGGCAGTGCCAAATCCTCCAAGGATTGACAGCCAATGATTAGGATGTTTTAGTTTAGTGGACATACAGAACTTCTTTTGACATCTAAATGGGTGAGTGCCATGAGTAATCTATTTTTTGCAAATACTCAAATTTAGAATGAACAAAAAGTAACTTAAAGTAGCATTTTAAAAAAATTAGAGTTAGCAGAGAAGTTGATTTCTCCAAAAATTATGAATTACCAGAACTGAAATAATTAAAATAAGTTGTAGACATTTTCTTTCTGAAAAAACATGGTATGAAGGAAACACATGCACATGGAGTGTACTGGTTTTTTATTTTATTTTAATGTTTTGTTATGCTCTCTCTTTTGGCTGAATTACTCTATATATATTTGTTACTTGAGACAGGGTCTCACTCATGTCACACAGGCTGGAATGCAGTGTCACAATAATGGCTCACTGCAGCCTCCACTTCTCAGGCTCAGGTGATCCTCCCACCTCAGCCTCCCTAGTAGCTAGGACCACAGGCATACACCACCATGCCCTGCTAATTTTTTGTATTTTTAGTAAAGAAGGGGTTTCACCACATTGCCCAGGATGGTCTGTTCATCATGAATTAAAAAAAAATCAATGGGAAAGGTTATAGGTAACCTCTTGATTTAGAGAGAGACTGGATAATGGACAGTTGGAGAGGCCTACTGGTTGGGTTAGACTCCTAATCAGTTCTAGTTTATTGTTACAGTTTATTTGAATATAACTATTCTATAAAATTTTAAAAATGGTGTAAAAATTAGGAAATTTTACCACCTTTTTTCTTTAATTTAATTTTTTAGGTAGGGTCCTGCTATGTCACCCAAGCTGGAGTGCGGTGGCATGATCATGGCTCACTGCAACCTTAACTTCCAGACTCCAGCAATCCTTCTTCCTCAGCCTCCCAACTAGCTGGGACTACAGACATGTGCCACCATGATTGGCTATTTTTTATACTTTTTGTAGAGACAGGTTTTTCCATGTTGCCCAGGCAGATCTTGAACTCCTGGGCACGTGTCTGGCCTCATGCTATCATTTTAAATTTTCTGTAGAAGTTTCATTTACTCTCAAGGAGGTCTCCTAACTCACCCATTTGTTGCTTGCTGTGATCCAGATAGAAATTTTAATCTTTCAACTTCAAATTTTAATGATTGAGAGAATGTTAATAATGATGAAGAAAAGTTATTATCCATTTGCTACCAAACTCTTGAAGAATTCTAGTTCTACTCTTGAGAGTATGTTTCGAATATGAGGAGAGAAAAAACTCTTATGGAAGCTTGACAGAAGTGGGGAAATATTACCTTTGTACTTCACAGCTTATTTCTGGTATAACCCTGAATACAACATCTCAGAATATAATGCTTTATTCCTGTGCATGATTTTAAGAAAAAAATATTGACCATTAGAATAATAAAATGAGTCTCATCAGCATGTGAATTTGAATTTATAAATAACCTTTTCCTTGGGAATTTTATCTTTGGAAGAAATACAGTCCATACAATGAAGGATGTAATGGCTCCATCATTGTTAAATAATTATGATCAGGAAACAATCAGAAACTTGGTATTTTATTTTTGTGTGTGTTATTTTGCTTCATGGGAACCAGCAACATTTCACATGTATGATCTTTCCACTTTTAATGGCATTGGTCCTAAGGGTTTGAGATAAAAGTTATTTTAATTATTATTAGGAGAAGGGGATACCAATAATAGCTTATATCAGTTTATTTGCAATAACGCGACTAGAATGAGTAAGTGGAACAGTTGACTAACCACAGTGATTTGCATGTGGGATCCTGTAAAATCATCTAAAGAAATTAACAATTAAATGAATTTATAAACTATTATTTTCTCCTAAAACTTTTTTGAATTTTCTGATGTTTTCTTCTTTCATTACACGGGTCATGTTATTGTTTGTATTTTGTTTTTCTTTTTGATTGTTGTTACAAGTAGAGAGGCATATGATTGACTAAGGGGAAAGAGGGGGACAGTAAAGAGTCCTTGACACTGGCCATGAATAGCTACTTTTTGTTGGACTTTAAATGGTGCTGAGTTGTGCAAACATAGCACCAACTCTAGGGCTATGAAATATAGGGCACTGATTAGACCAAATCTGGAAAGTCCTATTTATTTTCAGTCAAGAAAATTTAAACCATACGAGGAAAACTAGTGCATTTTCATGAAAACGTTCCAGGATTTTTTGATGGAGTATATCCTGTTATATGGAGTAATTCTAAATGTTTACTTTGATAATGATTTAGCTCAGCCACATATGTGACATTTTAAGATCCACAAGATGTAACTTGATATAAGGAAGAACTTTTTATCAATTTTCTGCAGATAGAATACATTGTTTGTGAGACCGTAAACTCCCTATTGTTTGGATTGTTCAAATAGAGAATGGATGGCAAAATAGCTAGACTGAATGGATTTACAGAATATTGAATCTGGGATTGGACTTACCTTGTTTCAAATCCTGATTTCAAGACTTATGAACTGTGCGATCTTGGTATAGTTACTTAAATTTTCTAATGCCCAACTTCTTGTTTCACAACATGAGAATAACATGTACCTCATCAAGTGTTTATGGGGCTATTATAAAGTATGCAAAGCAATTAATGCAGAATATGATACCTGTAGAAACTCAAAAATAGTAATTGCCATTTTACTGCAGAATTAATTTATTCATTCAATGGTTACTGGAGTAAAATGTTTTGAATTGTCCTCAGCTCACCATGATAGAGCTCTTTTAACCATGATTTTTAGCATGTATCCAATACTCACTATTATAAAATAGCTGATATGAGTGACACTCTTTATCCAATTACAATCATGGCATGGTGTAACAGTAAACATTTCCCATGACATGAAATTAAGCATAATTGAGTGAATATTATAGAATAGGATCTCTTATTGAATCATGATAAGTGAATAATATTGAGCTAGCTATTTTAACTAGCTAACCCACCAACTCTAATTGCATGATACCACCTTTATATAGATGGTCAGTAAATGGAAGGACATTAGCTAGAGTTGGCTCGACTTGCAATGGCCTTCAAGTTTCTCATTTGTTCATTTCAGTTTTAGTTTATCTTTCTAAAATTCATAATACATGGCAGACCACATTTCTGAGAAATATGTATATACATGTGGACATGTCTGTTAGTTTCTTCATTTGAGCAATGCTTTTACTCTTTTTTTTTTTTTTTTTTGCATACCTAAGAGAGCTTTCTTCAGATAAAATTTGTTTTTAGCAAGTCATTCTCAAGTATTGTTCCCTAACATATCTGCACAACTGAGTTCCAGATAATTTGTGGGTTCTCACTTTGCTCAGTTTTCAACCACTTTTGAAAAATGTGATAAACCAGAAACCCAAGTGAGTCAAAAATCAGTGGAAGTGTTTTCCTGATATAGCTGTGTCTTCTGAAATTCATATGGAAATAATGTTCATGTGTTCCTGAGTGCTTCTTTTCCAATTTCTTGTATAATGTGGAGTTCAACTTCATTTTTTCATAGTGTATCATTGATGATGTGATCATGAATAATCCCTGAATTATATACAAATATGTGTTCATTACCAGACATACCTTTGTCAATTAAAAAAAAAATTAATGAAACAGTGTTTTATTCAGGATTCTTGGTTAAAAGCAACACGGTAGTGGGGGTGGGGAACACTGAGTACTTTTAAACAATGAGAGAATCATTGCAAGCAAATCTGTACTCAGAAAATCAGTAGAAAGCTGACATACCAAGTTTGGAAAATTGGCAGAAGCCAAGAGAGATCTGGAGCATGAACAGCAGGAGCCAGAGGAAGGGCACGCATCAGGAATCCGATGGTTTGCTCACCAGCTAGGCGGCTGCTGGAAACCTGACCTCCGAGTGTCCCTCTGCCACTAGAATAAGATTCAGCTTTTCAGATTAGGTCACACGGCCAAATCCTGGCTGTTGTCTGTAGGTGGAGAAGGGAAGAATATGCCTTACTTTTCCCAACAGAACTGTAACAGCTTGAGGAAGTTTGGTGTGAGAGGTGAGCCCCAGCAATTTCCATTCAGGTAAAAGTACACAAATTATAAAATTCTTTCAAAAAAGATACTGGTATAGCTGGGTGCAATAGGAAAAAGTGGAGTGGAGCATAAGACCAGACTTTTCCAATTAGAAAGATGCAAATTGTACATTACTCAGAAATACTCACAAAAGTGTAGTTTGTAAAAATGTCATCTGCTGACTGTATTTTTTCCGCATTTGTTGAAAATTAAGAAAATAGATTTTTATTTAGGATAAATCTGTTTTTTTTAACAAATTTTTTTCTATAAAACTGTATATATTTATCTTTTATATTATGAATAAGCACCCACGACAATGTCTTAGTTGCCACAATAGACATATCCAGGACAAGTAGGATTATCAAAGTTGTATCATAATGACTTAAATGAAATTTACCAAAAATACAATTAAGGAATATTTAATCCTAAATATCACTAAGCTTAGGAATTTACAAAAGAGGAATAAACACTATTATTCCTTTCAAATTGATTCTTCATCCATTTTTCTTCCTCTGGAGATTTTATACATTGTTTCTTTAATTGTCTAGGAAACTTTTGCATCAAAATCATTTAGGGGATGGGGTATGTATTCCTGAGCCCCATCCTAGAACTAATGAACCTGAATTTGGGATGGTGAAACTAAACACACTTATTTTAAACAAACATCCCAAGTATATTTGAACATTTAAAAACTATGCATTAGAAATTGTTCTTAGTAGCTCAATCTAACTTAAGTTGATCAGGTTTGCTAAATAAGAAAAAAAAATCAGAAAGATCAGGTACAATCTGAAAAGAAAAAACATCAGGACATTAAGTGTTTTTGAAATCTTATTCTCTCATATTGTGTCACTTTTATGTCCCAAAAGCCAAGATACTGTGTTGCCGTACCAAAGTGTTTTAGATGCTTAATAACATATTTAAACATAAAAGTAAATTTTCACTGTGGGCCAAAGTCATCTGTTTTTCTCATGCGAAACATACTAAATTTACTAGAGATGCACATGAGAATTTCAACCCAAGTTTTAAAAATATGATTTCCTTAGATGTGAATTTTTTAGGCATGCTAAAGGAAAAGTTATTTAGAATGAAAGAGAAACTGCTAACAGAAAGGGAGGTTTACAAGCCTGTCTTTAGACAGCTTCTTGCCTTACAGTGTTCTAGCAAACCGTATTGAAATGAATGAAAGCAATTATAAAAGGAAGCTGCTGACCTTTTTGAAAAGGCTGCCGATCCATAATACCTCCTGCAATGCTCGTCCCCTTTATTCATGCTTAACAAACCTTGTCACCCTTGTCGCAGTGCCTTAGAACCCCTTGTTAACTTTTCCCCTTTTGTTGTCTTTAGGGTATCTGCAGTATGCCTGTCTGCTGAAATACCTCTCAATTGCCAATTAGAGGAAGTTTAAGAATGAGTACCTAGGGATGAATTAACCTAGCAAGTTAACCTGGGGAAGAATGTGTTAGGGATACAAACTCTCATCATCACACCTTGCATATTTACTTACTCATCTGGTTTACTTGGGAGTGAGGATGGAGAGGTTTAGGTTATGTATTTGCACAACAGTTGGAAAGCATCTCAATCCGGTTTTTCAGCATGTAAACAATTTGAAAAACAAACACCAGAATCTTAGAAATACCTCCCCACCAATGTGTTCATTTTCCCTCAAGTGAAAAAAATGCTAATATGTAAGCACTGCTTTGCGGAAACACTTAACAGCTACCTGTAGGTAGAATAATACAATTCCTTTAGGAGAGTCTTATCCAGAATATCTTCTTGCTTTATAAGGCCGACTTAACATATAAGCCCCTGGATCATCCCTGTTTGGATTAACAATCATTTGAATGATTATTAAGCAGAATTCTGTGGAATTGAGTAGTTCTGGCACTCAGATAAGAAAAAAAAAATCTCTTCTATTTAAATTATCTGATATTTGAACATCTAATCAAGATTTTTTTTTTTTTTTTTTTTTTTTTTTTAGTTTGTGCTTCTCATTTTCTGCTTTCATAGCAAGTAGTTTCTTGAAGGAACGTTGTAGACCATGAACTCTTAGTACCTATTGCTGAATAATTTGTTAACATGCTTGCAGTAGCAGAGTGAAGAAAAATGAGATGAGATAATGTAAAATATGTGGTGTATTTGATCCTGAGGTACTCTTACTTTCCATAAATGTCATGTATTGTTGCTAATGTACGCTGACAACATATATAACCTTCTGTGCATTTATAAAGGTTGAGGCATGGAAGAGGAAAAGCATATAATGAGCCTTTACTATGTTCTGTTCACAAAAAACCGATGAGCTTTGCGGAGGCAAAAGGAGAACTTTATTTTCTAAAAGCAATCTGCAGACTGGGGAGACATAGTGTTTAGGTGCAAAATGAAAGTGTGCTTCAAGGAGGAGTCAGGGAGTAGGAGATTATAAATGCAAAAATTGCAAGGCGTGGGAAAAGGAGTCAAGGGAGTGAGAAATCGAGTCTTGATTGGAGGACGTTTAAACCCCAAATCACTAGTCTCTCTTAATTGCGTGGTTCCAGGCAGTCTGTCCGTGGGCATGCTATGATTTGGATCTGTGTCCCCACCCAAATTTCATGGGGCCTGATGGGAGTCGATTTGATCATGGGGGCAGACTTCCCCCTTGGTGCTGTCATATCCATAGTGAGTTCTGAGATCTAGTTGTTTTAAAGTGTGGGGCATCTCCTCCCTCTCCTTCTTCCTCCTACTCTGACCCTGTGAAATGCCTCGTTCCTCCTTTGCCTTCCACCATGACTGAAGTTTCCTGAGGCTTCCCCAGAAGTCAAGCGGAAGTCCTCATGCTTCTCTTCCGGTCTGTGGAACTGTGAGACGGTTAAACCTCTTTACTTTATATATTGCTGCTCTCAGGTATGTCTTTACAGCAGTGCGAGAATGGACTAGTACAGGGCAGTCAGGGAATTTCCTGCTGCAGCCGATTTTGACACCAACAATAGAACCAGGTTTGGCTTGATTGAAGGAAGGGCATTCTTATAAGACACCTTTGCAAAAACATAAAGTCCTTTTTTGAACAGACAGGGTGAGTGACTGCTTTTCTGTACTAGCTGCCTGGTTCGGCTTTTAAGTTTGGGTGTCTTAGAGATGAAAAGTCTATTTTGCCTGCTGGGCAGGGCATACTTTAACAGTTCAGTTTTTTTTTTTTTTTTTTTTTTTTTTCACAGATCGAATTTAGTATCTCAAAAAATCTATTATAGCGTTATTAATCTTAGTTTTTAGATGAGGAACATAAGATAAATACAGATGAAGTTATTTGCTGAAAGCCACATAGCTAGTAAGAGGCAGCAGAGAAATTAAAATTCAAAGAGAATTTTCAAATTCAAATAGAATTTTCTATGGGTCCAGAATCAGTGTTTTGTTTTCCCCCCATATTATCCCATACTATATATAAATAAATTCTTTGCTAGATCAGAGGGTAGCAAATATAAAGTGAAAAGGGCCAATTACAAGATCAGACATAGGTTATGAAAATTCTAACTAGAAAATTGAAAGGAATAGTGGAGTTTATACAAAGTTAATTTGTAAAAATAAGTCTTTTCACGTTTTATTAATATCATCTGAAAAATGTTTGTTTCTTGTTTCACCCAATTTTACATTGGATTGGAAAAAAATATCTAGGTAAAGAGAAGCATGCAAGAAATGAACTGTAGGTGTCTCTAGCTATATATTAAGATTCTCAATTCTAATAATGATGTCACTGAGACAGAATGCAACTTGCCCACAGTTACACAGCGCTTATGACAAATAAAGTACAATATTCCATGTCTTGATCTTTTAAAATGTGAATAACTATGTTAGCGTGAATTATTTTTTCTTATAAAATGCTTGCCAGTGTATTTATATAAAAAATTACTATGTTTCCTTTCTCCATGCTTTCTGTAAATATCTTTTACAAAGTCATAATGATATTATAATAAAGCAGATCATTACAGCAGCTTCATTATATCACCCTTTCCCATATTTCCAAATTCTTAATAACTTTCTGACTAAAGGTAAGATGGCTGAATCAATTCCTCTAGAATTCCTCACAGATAATTACTTCTTATAGTGCTAGAAACTGTAGGCACATCAGAAGTCACTGGATGCTAGTCTGATGGTGTCAGTTTGCTTTGACACTTTATTTTAAACGGAAATGAGAGCTTCTCCCTCTTTTACACAATATAATGTTCCATTTTTTACCCACTAGACAGTGTCACTTCCAGCCTCCTACAGAAACATTTCACTAGGGTGCTTCCTAAATCCCTATCAGCATGCAAGGGATTTGCATTGCAAATGCTTATATTATATTGTATTTCTATGTTATAACATTTCAGGGTGTTTTTTGTGTGTTACATTCCCTGTCAAGGTTGTTCATAAAGGAGGAAAAACTGCTCTCATGTAAAAAATCACCCGATTGATTTTAAAATACAGCGTTTAAAAACTATAGTGTTTTATTTAACTTAAAGTAAGATAATTGTTTATTATTATTACTTAATTAATTAGGAAGAAATTCAATCAGTCATTTGCAAAAGTGCCTAAGGCTTAATTAATAAAAAATGCAGTCATTTGTAAAAGCGCCTAAGGTTAGATTAGGTAGACTAGAGAAACATATATGTGTATAGATAGATAGATGGATAGATAGATAGATAGATATCTTATTTTCCAGTTTCTTTGTGAACATTAAGCTATTTTAAATATGTAAAGCTTCAAAGGATAGTCCTCTTAAACTTTGTATAGAATAAATAATACTTCTTTTTCTTTCTTGGTCAGTAGCCCCATTCCCATTATTGGAAAAGAAGTGATTTTTCAAAAGCAACTTTATCTTACACAGAACAGAATAACAAATTCCTGATTTGTCCCTGTGACATTTCTTATGAGGTCCCTGAAGTCTTCAGAGAAAAATTTTGGAGGTGGGAATCATAGCTTAAATAAAACAGGTTAAGAAGAGTATGAGGTAATTCTGAAACCAACCACTAGAAAACTGAAATGAAGTCTTCCCCAGTTTACTTACTTTTCCCCCATGCCTTATCTACCCTAGTAGTCAGAGAAGAATTAAGCCCCTATTACATCATCATCCTTCCCAATTTTGTAATAACTTTTTAGAAGAAAAGACATGTTGGAGCAAAAGGTGTCTTCAACCTTATTCTAATTGCTCAGCATGATTCTCAACAATCTGACTTTTTATAATTAAAAAATAGTCTGGTATAAGGTTATTTTTTGCAGCTCCTTGTGGCACTTTATTAGATTTCATATTTATGGTCTAGCCATAATTTCTTTTCCCACATCTTGTACTTTGATCTCCTCCTCAGCTAGACAAGTGCCTTATGAAGAGAAAAAAAAAAGTTGGTTTACGTACTACAGTAATTAAGAACTAAAAAGATGCTTTCACAGCTGTTGCTTTTGAAGTCAAGTTTAGTTAGTGGCAAGGTGCCAATTTTCAATTAAAAATAAGATTTTTATTTTAAAAGTATAATGTGTTATATTATTTCAATAATTCATTTTTAATGCACTCTTTTTTTTTTTTTTTTTAATAAAAAAGTACTCTGCTAGTAACTGGGGTCCAAACTATCAATTACTTAAGGCCGAGTCCTTCGACAATGGTATATAGCATGCTGTGTTTGTTCAGCTTTTGTTTGTTCATCATTTGTTAAGCTGAAATAAAATACTTTCTCCCATTTAAAAAAAAAATGTTTAGAAGGAATTTTAGTTAAGGCAGTTTTTTTTCTATTTTTGTTTCATCTCTGAAAAAATATTTGAAGTATACAAATACATACATGCATATATTCACTGTGCTTTAATTTTAAAATTGAAACTGAAGGGGATAGGTACTAGTGTTAATTCAATTCAACTTGGTAGAAATTGAATCTATTTTCTGTTCTTATCTTTTCTTATAATTACAGAGATGTGTTTACTTAACTTGAACAGATAAGCCATTTTACTTAGTTATCAGAAGAATGGCATTGGAGGAAGCTCAGGTGTAACTTATTATACTAATGCAAGTTTGGCCTTGACATTGGCTTATAATAAAGCTAAAATCCTAGAAAGATGCACCAGTATCTGAATGTCATGCCCAAGGAAGGATGGGAAACAAAGGATGCTTCTCTTTCCTTGTGTAAAAATGTTATTATTTTTCAGAGTGATGGGCCAAACTCTGAAGACTTCAAATTTACATGATTGTCCTTTATAAAAGAAAAGAAAAGAAAATGTCCTTAATTTCTTTATTTCTTTCCTTCTGTCATCTCTCTGCCCCATAGTTTGTCTTCCTTCTGGGTCAGTGGTGCTGCTCACTGCTGATGATGCTCTGCTTGGTCCAACCTCAGGTTTCTATTGGCACTCTTGGTAGCTGTTGCTTTGTTTGTTTGTTTGTTTGTTTTTGTTTTCAGTTTCTCGCCCTTATCATCAAGACTCACTGCCTCCCATTATCAATATTTACTTAGCATTTACAGTGTACTAGAAACAATAGAACATACAGAGAGCATTGTCCCTGCTCTTGAGGAGGAGCTGACATCTTAATCTTTTTTTTAAGTCTCTTTTAAAATGTCATTTTAATTGGTGTTTTCTGCAAAAAACTGAGGAAATATTTTATAGCATGAGCTTTGGGTGTAACTTAGCCCCATCATTGTTTAGAGGATAGAGGAAGAAAAAGAGGAAGAATTTTAAAGGCAGACAATGACAGACCATTCAGATAGGGATTAAAGGGAGGTAAACACAATCTCATCAACTAAGGAGAGATTTGCTGCAGTTAGGATGAGGGAAATAGCTTATGGGATGCCAGCAAAGGATACAGGGTCCCTTAGGCATTGAGTGGAGCCAGAAAGATCGTGTGGCCTTTTTCCAAGTACATGGCTACCAAGTAGGAATGGTAGAAGAGAAGGCAGAAAAAGGAAGGTAAACTTGTGCACCTGACAAACAGAAAGAATCAAGGATCAAAATCAAAGGCAGGTTATAAGAGTACCAAGAAATTCTTAAAAACCAAAAAGTGATTTGGAAGCACAAAATTTATTCTTAATGCTACTAAAAGTCATGATGGGCCAAGAACATTGTGGCTTCCCAAGTTAGAAAATGCCATATAACAAAATTTTAAACTGAACATACTACTTTTTTTTTTTTCAATCTCCTCCTCTCCCAGAAAAAAATAGGAATTCAGTTTTTTCAGGGGAGGAAAGGGGACTGTGGGACATGGTTGGAAACAGAGTTATATTGGTGGTATTTTTGTTGTTATGATAAACTTTGTGTTTAAACTCGATTGAAAACTAATTACCTGCCAAAGGGGAATAAGGAATTAACTTTCTTTTTTAGATTTCTTTGCTTTCGTAGCTTTTATTTTGATACTGCCTAACATGCATGTGCTGTAAAAAATGTTAACAGGGAAATATCTTGAGATGATGACTAGCTTTGTTTAATGTCTTATGAAATTTTCATGAACGATCCAAGGATAATTGTTAAGAACACGTGCATTAAATTCATGTAAGTGGAATAATAGTTTTATGAATGGACTTTTCAACTACTTTTTCTACAGCTTTTCATGTAAATTAGTCTTTTGGTTATGAAACTTCTCTAAAGGAAATTGTACATTTTTTGAAGCTATAGCTTTTGACTTGGAGATAGTCAAAAGGCCTGGGTGGGGATCTAATTCATTGCCAACTTAATTATGTGTGTGTGAGCACAAATGCTTTTATAACCAAAATTTATCAATATGCTTTTCCCCTGCTTAGATTAGATTCTTCGGCTAGTGATAATTACAATGATGGAAATTTCAATTGCATGTCCAGTTGGGGAGTTAAACAGGAAGTTAGTATCTGAGCATGAGTCTTAAGGGAAGGCTATTTGACAGTTCTTCTCATAATATTTCAAGCTAGATATTAAAAGATGTCTTCAAAGAAGAGAGCTTTTCTTTTCTGGTGTTGCTTTAAATAGACTTATACACTAGGCAATTAATCCGCATTTTCCAACCCAAATTATTTGAAAGACATTAAACTTGCAATTCTCTACAGAATATTGGAAGTGAGGGAGAGGAAAGAGGAAAGTTGATCAGGAGGAGAAGATCTCCCAAAATGTCATTCTTCTTTTGTCATACTGATGTAGCAAAACTTTGACCTTGTTTTAAGTGCAACTTTTCTCGGCTTATTCCTCTATTTTAGCCACGCGGCTGATCACAGGTAGAGAAGAAAACAACTCTTTTGGCTTATTCCATTTAACACTCATTACCATTAAAATTTGGCTGATGTTTAGTGTTAACTGCCATTTCTGTTACATTATATTTGTCCAATGGATAGTTAGAAATGACACTTGCATATTCCCTTTTCTTCTCAACCCTTCAACAGCTTCTCTCCCTTATTTACTTGCACTGGTAGACTCACTTTCTCTGTGCTTCTGAGACAATAAAAGCAATCACCAATCACAAGATGTTTTCCACAAGCTCCCACCATTGCCTAGGCCCACACACTTGCATCTCTGCCCTCATGTTTGACTTCTGTCAGTTGGGAGGAATTACTCATGCTTCAAAGGACAACCTGTCCACCTGTGTTCTAGATCCATGTTTTTCACCTATTCAAGGATAGTGTGCTCCAGGAATCCTACCTTCATTTTCTTAAACTAGCAACTCTTTTATTATCTATTTGATCATCCCCATTGGAAAACATATGGACCATAATTGTTCCCATCACATGAAATGAAAAAGAGAAAAAGACCTACTTTTCGCTATTCTACCACATTGTTATTTCTGTCTTAATAGAAAAGATCCTTGAATATATATTCTAAAACTCTAATTCCTCCCTTCCAATACACTAATGAGCACAGGGGCAATTCATACTGGTCTCCATCTCCATCTCTGTCATCAGCATGTCATATAGCTGATCTCTATTTCTTTGAAATGCTGTCCTCACTGGCATTCAAGCTACCACTCCACCCTTCTAGGTTTCTTCTTGCCTCAGGTATCATTCTACCCCTTATCACCCTTACCTCTGAGACCTCTTCACATTAGTGTGCCCCAGGGTTCAGTCTTTGAACCTGTCCTCTCTCTTCACCCACATGCTGCATGGTCATATACATCCTGTTGCCTTAAATTCCAACTCTATGCAGAAAACTAAATTTATATCTTCAGCCTGGATAATTTCCCCTGTATGGATCTCTTATAGCCATTAATCTACAAAATGGTCCTGCAGCAATATCTAGTAGATAGCAGAAATCCAATTACACATCCCTACCCCTATTCCTACACACACAGACACACGCACACACATGCATTTAAGTCACAAGGACTCCATTCTTCTAGGTAGTTAAACTAACAAATCTTGGCACAAGTCTTGACTCCCTTCTTTTTCTCATGCCCATGTCTAATTCATCAGAAATTTTTCAATTCTACCTTCAAAATATATTAACAATCCTAACCTTTTTATTTTTTATTTTTTATTTTTTACCATCTCTGCTACATCACCTCAGTCCAAACCACCATCGTTTATTTTCCTGGGTTATTTAATTAGCCTTTGAACTAGTATCTCTACTTCTGCCTTTCCACATTTGATCATCAACTAAGAATAATTTTCAAACACCATGAGTGAAATCATGCCATGTATCTTACCAGAAACAATAATATAGTCATTGTCCTTCTTCACAGTAAAAGCTGGAGTCCTCCAAGAGTTTCCAAGACTCTAACCAAGTGGGTAATTTTCGGATTTTTTTCACCTAATATCCTTTAAACCATTTTATCTTACCTCCTTTCTGGCTGTCTAATCGCCCATCCATGCTTCCCGCTCTGGGAGTTCTCACCTGCTGTTTCATCAGTCTTTAATTCCTCTCTCTCCTATTGAAGTGTCCGGGTGGTGGCCCAAACACCTATATGTTTGTCAAGCTCACCATAAGCAAGTTCAAGACTCTACCTGGCATATCTCATGAGGGAAATCTGCCTTCCATCATCAGTCAAGGTGTACAGCCACTGCAATGCAGCCTCTAAGGGGAGCTGCATTCAAGGACTCAGGCCCCTCTGACCAGCACACTCTTACTACTTTTGTAGCCCAGGCACCTTCATTTCTAGGCTTTTATTTTTCCTGGGGTCTTCAGCTGAGGTCTTCTTCGTGTGCCTCTGATGAGAACTCCTTGTTGGGTGCAGTAGGTGAACGTTAAAGACATTTTTTCCATGTCTGACTCTGTACTCGGTACTTTCCTACTCCAAGCCTCACCCATTCATCCTAGCTCCCAAATCCATAAAACTGCAGGAGTCTTTGGGAGGTCTGGTGCGCTCTTTCAACAGCGAGAGGACTCCCACATGTGTACTAATCTGCCCTACTGTGTACCTGTGTGCCATTCCATGGGGTGAAATGGAATGGGGGAAATTCGAGCCTTCTCCAGTTTGAGCCTCTGGCTTATACTTTCGCAATGAATGATTAAATGCTTGATTCTTTTTGTCTTGTTTTGTTTTGTGTTTTGATTGTTGTTTTAATCAGTTACTCCAACAACTGGTAGTTCAGGACTATCAAGCTTAGCTGAGCTTCTGAAACTTATTATCTGAATAGTTCAATTCTTTATTCAAATGTCCCTTCCTAATATAGTTTTCACTGACCAAACATTTAAAATTATTATTTTCACCCAAAATTTCCTATATTTCTACCCTGTTTTATTTTTCTCCATAGCATTTTTCCCTATGGGATGCACTATATGTTTTATGTACTTATTTTTTAATTGCCGATTTCCTCCCACTTAAGTATGAGATTTAAGAGGTTAAGAGTTTTGGTTGTGGCACTCTCTTATCCCTTAAATTTGAGAACAGTATCTGGTGTATAGTAATTGTTCAATAAAATTTTGTTGAATTTTGTTTGAAAGGGGTAAGAGTGAAAAGCAGTTTGCAGAGTTACAACTGGATATCATTCTCAGCCTACCAGTGGTTGCAGAACCTGGCCTTGGTTACTCTTTTCCTACCCTAAGGCCTCTAAGGGGTTCTAAACCATACTTAGAATATAAGTTAAATGTCTCACTGGGTCTTTTATCTACTGATGGGAAGGGAGGGGATAGTGTGGGGGTTAAGGGGACAAGAGGATCTGAATTGACTTAAAGTATAAGACAATCTCAGAGAATCTGTACAAGTTAAAAGTGGTTATGTAAGGAAGGTATGATTTAGTGTTGCAATATCTTCAGCTGATAAGTTGAGATCAACCGAGAATATCAAGTTTGCATCAAGGCCATTGTTCTATCACAAATACATTATGCTACATTTTGAGAAATGGGGATAATGATATTGTTTTGTATTCATAATCTAACTTGACAGTCAATCATTCCTCAAGTGATGATCACCTCAAAAATAGGCATTAACAATATATACTAACTTTTTAATTCTTAGATATATTTACAAATTATAGTTTAACAAGCTATGAAGTGATACTAGAATTTAAGATAGAATCAATCATAGAACCTTATCTTTTAAAATTTGTAAGTTTACATATCTCTCTAAATATGCTTCTTTCATTTAATTTCTTTTATATCACATAGCTCTTTTATTCAAACGTGTTCAACAGCTTTCAAATCATGCTTTCAAACAGAAAGATGATAATCATTCTAGTTTAATAAAACATTCTTCTTCAGTGCTAGGAGACTTCTGTATCTATTTTAGTTACAAGGCCATTTATGTTCTCTCCAAGTTAGAAACAATGTAGGTCTGTTTCTGTGGCAGGAATTATCGCCCTTACTTTTTTCAAAATTAATCAACTATTTAAAAATATTTATTGCATATTAGTTATTTTCTGGGTGTTATCTTAGTCATCAGTGGTGAACAATACAAAACCCAAAGGGATATACAAACAAGCAAATAACTCATTTAATTTCAGATATTGTGTGAATTTATAACATATATAAATAGATAAAGGGAGTATGTGGTGTTAAAGTTTCTAGAGTGTATTGATTCCTAGAGTTTTCATAGTGTTGACAGGAGGATGAATATCTATTATCTAAATATGAATGTCTATATATGTATATACATGTTTTGAGAGGTAGAGAGATTAGAGAAGGATAGTCAGCAAGAGCCTTTGTGTATATGTGACATTGCTGCTTGAGAAACAGGAGTGAATCATAGAAAGAACAAGACATGAAAACATCTTGCTTGGACAAGAGTATTCCAAGTAGGAAGAAAAAGAAATGAGAAGAAAAGAAAATATGAAACCTACAGGTGAAAGGAAATAGTATCGTTATTATAGTCTGAATGCTTGGGTTCCTTTAATATTCATATGTTGAGATCTAATCACAAAAATGATAATATTAGCAGGTGGGGCCTTGGGGATATGATTAGATCATGGAGCCTCTGGCCTTATGAATGGGATTAGAGCCTTATAAAAGTAGCCCCAGAGAGCTGCCTAGCTTCTTTCACCATGTGAACACACAGCTGGCAGGTCCCATCTATGAACTACAAAATGACCCTCACCAGACACTGAACCTGCCAACACCTTGATCTTGAATTTCCCACTTTCTAGAACTGTGATAAGTTCGTTCCTATTGTTTATAAGCTACCCAGCCCACAATATTTTCTTATAGCAGGCCAAAGAGCCAGGAAGATATTTATAACATATAGATGACTGTGACTAAAGATAAATAAGCAAAACAAAGAATACTAGGAGTTGAAGTGGGTTCTGTTTGGAAAGATATAATTTACAAAAAAAAAAAAAAAAGATTGAAGAGATATTTACACAAATTACTTAGGAACTCATAATTTTATAAATATATATTTTTTGTTTTAAAGGTAATAGGAAACCATTGAAGAGTTTTATGAAAGAGGGTGATGTTATTTTATTTATCTTGATCGCTATGTGAAAACAGCTTAAAGGATGAGAATGGAAGCAGGAAGAACAGTTAATATTTCTGTATCCCAGAAAAGAAATGATGGGAGTTGAAAAAGGGTATGCATAGTAAAGATAATGAGAAGTAGTTAGAGTTAGGGCTTGTTTTGACTCTACCTGATAGGAATTGTTAACATATTTTTGGTGATAACTAAGGATAAGAAAATAAAATAAAATGATGTCTAAGTTTTTTGGTTTCTAGGGGATATGCAAATTCTGTTTGGGCTTTGTTAAGTTTGAGGTGCGTATCATCCATCCATCTCCTGATAAAGCAGAGCAGGAGGTTGGATATGCAAATGGGATCTCAAGGGAGGAGTGGGAACCAGAGAAATAAGTGTATGAGATATCAGTCTTGCTTGTGACATTTAGGAGGCTATGGCTAGGTAAAATCACTGGCAGAGAGGGTGGAAAGAGTTCCAGGACTGAGCCGTGGGAACACTCAAGTATACAGAGGAGGAAAAATGAGAAAAATCCAGCAAACAAAGCTAAAAGGATAAGCCAAAATCATGGAAGGTAATCTAGAAGTGTGATATGTAGGAGATCAAGTATAAAACATTTCAATGAAGGAGCAGCCATTTGTACCAAAAGTAGCTGAGAAATTGAATGAGATAAGATAGAATTGAATGAATGTTAAAACACTAGCATGCATCTAAGCAATTATTTAATCTGTTTAAAAAGATTTCCTTCGTTTGTTTTCTTTATGTTTGATTGTATACTGATTTAGAATAAAATTGTACACATTGTCTGGTAACAGAAATCTAGTCATTTATACACGATGAACTGACTTTCACCAGTTATCTGCTCTGTTAGGTCTGTATGCTGAAGGAAATTTGGATTTTAACTTATAAAATTAATACGAAAACATACCCCAAATTAAATGATCTATACTTTTGCCTGTTTCTCGGGTATTTCTTGAGTGAATGTCTAGAGAAGCATGATTCTATTTAAATAAATAAAGAACAGCAGTAAGACAATTACACAAAAGACTGCAAAGATATCTGGAGATGGAAGCAATGCAGAAAAACTCACAAATAAGCACTTGCATACAAACGAAATTTTGTATCTGCAAGAGTGTATTGTTTTACTCCAAAGTAAAGTTCATGCTATCACTCAGCATGAAGCGCAGTTATTATATTGAAACTGGTGGTGTGTGGTGCCAATCTTGGGAGGGTAACATTAAAATATATAGTCTAAGCAAATGAATGAGACTCAGGAAACAGCTCAAGAACATAATTGGGCATATTAGAGTATAACATCCTTCCTTCCTTCCTTCCTTCCTTCCTTCCTTCCTTCCTTCCTTCCTTCCTTCTTTCCTTCCTCCCTCCCTCCCTCCCTCCCTCCCTCCCTCCCTCCCTCCCTCCCTCTTTCTTTCCTCTCTCTCTCTTTCTCATCTCAAATGAGGTAGCAAGCTAAATCTTTGGCCTAGGTCCAGATTTGATCCCCAAATAGTTTTATATTCCTTATATCTATAGCAGCTGCTCATCCTCTCTACATTATGCTCCTTCCACTTTGCATAGGGTGGGCTGTAGCAAAGTATCCAGCTTTGTAGTGAAGCTTTCTGCAGTTACAAATTAAGACAGAATGTGTCTGGAAAGTATCAGAGCACACATTCTGCTCTCAGTACTGTCTCTGCATGCTTTTAAAGTTTGCAGCATCAACTCTCAGAACTACTGACTATCTCGCTGAGAATTTTCTAACACTGAAATTTATAGATGACCATGTGTGGCTCCCATTGCTAGTCAATTGCAAATTAGAACAACTAAGAAATATCTCAAAATTGAGTTTGTTTTGTTATTTGCTATCTGAAGTTGACCTTTACATTCCCTGAATACATTGTTTATGCATTTTATTTTCCACCTTTAAAAAACATCTGGTGAAATAATCAATTCAATAATTATTTTCTTATGGCAATAAAGCTGAATAAATATTCAGTATTTGCTAACTATAAGCATTGTTTTCTTTTACTTATTTTTTTTTAACTCTATATCTATCTCTGGGAAGAAACATTTCCAATTTAGGGTAGAGGAGTGACTCAGGTTAATTTCATGCAAACCATTTCCTCCTTTTATCCCCATATATCAGTCCTGAATTAATACAATAGGTGCTCTGCAGCCCGCGTGGTTGCGCATTGATCTTGGCCAGCTTGTTTACAGTGTTTTGGCAAGTTGCTGATGTACTTCTCCCTGGGGATAGAGCAGGGGTTAATTGCTGTTAAACTCTCAGTGCCAAGTAATGGTTCAGCCTCTCTGCTACATTAAAGATGACACTAATAAGGAAAGAGTGCAGTGGATTGCTCTATGTTGAAAATTGGACTAGTGGTGACAGAAACTTGGAGCAGAGCTGATGTAATAGGACGACCATAATGTAATTATAACTGCTGAACATGTGTCATACCAAGTTAAATGATACATTAATGAATCAAAACAGGTGATGAAGTGTTGCTTTTACAGCGGATAGAGGTGCTTTCAAGGTTAGATTGCCATTAATTTAATAATCTGTAATATGGATATTCTTCAAATCACAAATAAAATCAACCTTAATGCTTCAATACAGTATTGCTCCTTCAGTTTCAAATAGATAAGATAAAAGAAACAAAGCAAAAGTGAGCAGAGTTCAATGCCACTCATTCTGTGTTTAATTTTGTAAGAGCAGGTTTTACATCGTAAGGTGAGTGGTTGCCCAAGGCCTTCTTCTTGCCCCAGTAGACTACTTGATCATTTTAATCCACAGCTAGCCAGCCAGTAACTCGCAAGGGAGCATAGACGTTTAGAAGCAAACAATTACTTTTTTTTTAAACAAGCCATTATATATTATCTATAAATAACATTTTAACAAGGTTTATTCTAAATTCATAATAGGTAGAATATAGTACTGTTCCTGAAATCTTCTAATCTGTTATCCTGTAATTCTTTTTCTAAGAATTTATAAAGCTTTCAAATCTATTTTCTTTCAGATTTTAAAATTAATTTAAAAAGTTATAAATGATAACAGATCTATTATTCAGTGTCCATGATTTTCAATTTTTATCTTAATTTAAAAAAATACTCCTGTCATGATTGTACTGAGTTTATTTAGCATTGTTAGGAGATAAAACAATATATTTTTAGTTGTACTTGGCATTTAAGATCCCATATTAGATTTATTTTGAACAATTATTAATCTTATCTTTATTTTTTAAATATCCTGGAACCTCAGTATACTATTCTATTGGCACCTATGATATATTTATATATGTACACGTACTTATCCATATATATGTATATATGCATATATAAGAAATATAAGCAATTTATTAACAGAAAACTTTTTCTATGTTGGACCCACCCTATGTTGATTTCCATCGTGTAATGTACAATTTAATTTTAATTTTGCCATATATCACACTTTCTAGTGACAAGTAGTTATTGTTGTTTCATCGTATTTTACTAAATGATTGAAACCTCTTCTAAAGGTTGATTAGTTTCCACAAAGAGCTACTATTGTAAGAAAGTAGAAAATAGATGGATGAATTAACAAGTAAAATAATCATGCCATATCTGCCTTGAATATATTAGGTATAAAATTTTTTATACTAAAGCTCCGGTTTTTATTTAATATTTGTGCACACTCTCAAGACAAGCAGATTTGGATACTATTTGTTTCATTATCATTAATGGCATTAATAAGAACACATGCTATCACTTGTCTATTATTTATTTATTTATTTATTTATTTTATTTATTTATTTTTTGATATGGAGTCTCACTCTGTTGCCCAGGCTGGAGTGCAGTGGCACAATCTCGGCTCACTGTAAGCTCCGCTGCCTGGTTCACACCATTCTCCTGCCTCAGCCTCCCGAGTAGCTGAGAGTACAGGTGCCCGCCACCTCGCTTGGCTAATTTTGTGTATTTTTTAGTGGAGACGGGGTTTCACCGTGTTAGCCAGGATGGTCTCGATCTCCTGACCTCGTGATCTGCCCGCCTCGGCCTCCCAAAGTGCCACAGGCATGAGCCACTGTGCCTGGCCCACTTGTCTATTATTAAGAAAAAACAGTTTTGGAAGAAATAATTTTAATCATTTTGATATATAGCCAGCCAGCCTGTAACTGCCATGGAAACATAGAACCTTAAAAGCAGAAACAAAAGAAAACCTAGTTTCTTTAATGTTGGCATTGAATTTTATTTGCACACATCTTTCCTACTAACGACAGAGAGGAAAGCGTAATTTGTATCTGCTAGGTTTACTTCTCAAGGTCCCATGTTTCATGTGAAATATTATTTTCCTGTTTAGTCTTAGATGATATTGGGGGAGTATATGGAAGCTAATCTTGAACTAGAGGGAAGGGACTATGGCTGATGGTTTCTTGAGTGTCACACTCCATGACTTGCTTTTTCTTGCGTTCTGTTGGGAATGTGTGCATGATGCTCTTAGGAAAACTACATTCATTTATAACATCCATCCTAGGTAAAAGCCTCCCACCCAAGTTTGACACTAAAGAAACAGCGTCAACCTCTTAAATGTTCACAGAAATTGCAAAACAAGAGCATCAGCAGCGTCCACTGTGAAATGACAGCTGGAGACCTCTACCTTGAATATTCTAGAAAGTCGATGACCCTCAAAGACCTTGCACTAACTTATGGTAGGCTAAGTCTCTCTAGAAAACATCTGAAATGAAAATTTTTCTTAGCTGGGTAAACAGTAGCTCAGAGAAGTGTTACCTTAGCAGATATAAATGAGGTGTATTGTACACTCGCAACTGCGAGGAGAAATCCGTTCCCACCATATATTGACTTCTAATTTTATACCAGGAATTATCCTAAGTACTGAATATATATTATCTCATTTAATCTTTAAAGGTGAACAACATGTTTCCAGATTACAGATATAAAATTGAAGTCCAGAGAGATTGAATATATTGTCCAAATCACACAGTTAGTAAGCTGCAGAGATGAGATTTGAACCTCAGGCTGTCTGACACCAGAGCCTCACCATTAACCAGAACATCGAATTGCTCCCAAAGAATAAGGAGCAATGTAGAAGTGATGGTTTATTTCTCAGAGTAATTGACATAATTCAATTCTAAATTATTCCATAGAAAATACCCCCTTCTAACTTTAAATTAATGGTTTTCTAGTTCCATTTGAGAATTAAGCATTGTAGGACTACTCTGATATTCTATAAAGACACATGTCTTTCATTAAATGACAACAGATATTTTTCCTGTGTGTTATTGATTATTTAGGGGTTTAGCAGCTAAGGTCATTTATTTATTTATTTCACCAGTTATTTAATAAATGCGTATTTTGTGCCAGAAGTTGTGCTTGCAGTGAACAGCCAAGATTAAAGACCCCAACTTTCAAGGAGCCAGCAGTCTCTAATGGAAAGGTAAAGAAATTAGTTAGAAAACACAGAATTATCTGAAAATTGAAAAGGTGGTGTTGATGTACAGACAATACATGAAGTAAAAACTTATTTCAACACTCCTGAGTTTGGTTTGGCATCTGGATGAACTGAGGCAAAAAAATAAAGAAACAGAGATGGAGATGACAGACAGAGAGAGATGAATAGGCGAGGGAATATTTTAAGTAAATCTCAAGCTTCTTCTTAAAGACTGAGCTAAATCATAAACATCAGGAAACAACATAAAGTATGGTAATATTTGAGGAACATAAATAATACTGATAAAATTTAGAATGTTTGAGGATTAATAGAAAAATTCAAGTTTAGAGAAAAAGAGGGACAATCATTACTTTATTGAAGGTAGACAAAAGTCAACAAAAGATTATTTGTAAAAGAAGGCCTTGCTTAGATTTGACGTTTACAAATATAAATAAAGATCACTGTCAGAGTAGTGTGAAAAATGTTTATAAATGAATAAATAGGAGAGTAAGGGAAACATTAAGAGAGGGCTAGAATAATGATACCACAATTACAAAAAATGAATGAAGGTATCACACATGGATCTTGAGAAGCAGAAGCCACCTTAGAAAATGCTAAGAATGTAGAACTTATAGGATGTGTATAACTAATTGCAGGAGATAAGAAAAATAAAAAATCAAGTTTGACTCTCACAGTCCTCTCACAGGCAATTTAGTGACCTTTCTTAAAGACTAGAAAATACTAAATTGAGTAGGAGCCAATTAGGGAAAGAGTATGGAAGTAAAATAGAACATCCAAAATGAACTTGATGGTACCTTAAAAGTAAGGTAAATATATAGAATTTGGAATGATCTAGGTACTCATGAGTTAGAGAATAAGACCAAAGCCTAGGGTCACTACTACTCAAAAGATAGGTAACTTGAAAATGTCTTACATCAAGGGAAGGAGAGTTAATTCCCAAAAGGGAGAGAAAAGGTCAATAATACCAAATGAAAGGGGAAGTAATATACTATTAGGTAATATATTACCTAAAAATTACCATTGACTTTAATCATCAAAGGTTGATTACTCTCTAACCAAACAAGGATAGTGGCAGAAGCTACTCTATAGAAAGTAGAGGAAAGAATGAGAGATAAAGATGTGTATTACACATGTGTCCACTGCTAGGAATTGTATTTTATCCGTTAAGAAAATAGGGAATTTTTGTTTTCTTTTCTTGAGATGAGGTCTCTCTTTTGTCCCCAGGCTGGAGTGCAATGGCGAGATCTTGGCTCACTGCAACCTCTGGCGGGAAAATTTTTAAATGTAGAGTAACATAGGGTTGAAAGGCCATTTTAAGTTTAAATAAGGAAGAAACTAGACATTCTTCACATGAAAAAGAAAAAGAATCAGATAAGAGGAAGGAACAAAGATACAGTGTAAGAGTAAGTGAGCTATTTATATGATGGAGTGAGGTCAAGGCAGAAATGTAAACTTTCAGCCATGAGATAGTGAATTCTTCCATGAAAACTAAAAGGGATCACGGATGTTGAATTTTTAGGGTCAACTTTTCTTCCTGTTTAACTTCATTATTTACTTGTTTGTTTTTCTGTGAAGTAGAGGATGGGATGAACTGTTGTGTACAGTGTTGAAAAATATGAAACAGAGGACTTAAGGAAATTGGTAAACTAATTAAAATAGCAGTTGGGGTTGTGTAAGAAGTATTTAACTAAAAACATAGAGAAAACTCACAAGAGAGCATGGGGGAAGTGACTGTATTTTAGTTCAGAAGAGAGGTAAAAAAAATCCTTCTCAGAACCAATAGGCCAACTATCTCGAAGAAACTGCAAATTTTTATTGGTTTCACTTTTTTTTAGATACTCAATTTTATATTTTCTCCCATTTATTTAGTATTTTGTCAGAAAAAAATGATTCCTTGATCCTCATACTTTTTAAGAACAATAGATAAAGCTAAACATGAAGATCTGAGGTACTAAAACAAATTAAATGAGAGCATTCTTAGACTGTTTAAGGGCTGTCTGAAGTCAAATTGGAGGGTTATATAAGCAGGCCGTAGCTTGTAAAGACTGCCCCAGATCAAACTGAGTAGGTACAATAATTCACTGAAAATTGCTCCTGAGTTATTGCATGCTACTGCTGACCACAAGGAAAAACAGAAAAGAAAATTTCAAAAAGACTCAAGTCAGCAACTTGTGGTAAATGTCCCCTTGGTTTATGTTACTCTATCTATTTCATTTTCTTTTTCTACATGGCATTCAGAGTGATATTTCGTTTTATGATTTTTTTCAGATGACTCATGTATTAAGTTTATCAAACAATTTGTTAGGTTTTGATGTCATTTTTTAAGTAAGAAAGTCTAAAAGATGTTTGAAAAATCTTGGGCATGCATTATTAATGAGGACAACACAATCTAAAATGAATAGTTGCTATCACTTTTTATTTATATAACACCTTTTCCCAAATTGTTTAAAGTATTATTTTATTATTAATTGATAAATCCTTGTGATGTTTGAAAACATGTATTATACATTGTGGATGATCAAATCAGGCTAGCTAACATATCCATTCCCTAAGTATTTTATTTTGATCATCGTTATTGTTATTAAGGACTTAATTGTTGTATCTGCCCTTTAAGGTCTCAAGTTATATAATTGAGTTTAATTTTATGGGTAACACCTAAGATGAGAAACATTATATGGGATATAGTATTAGCCAGGGAAAGTTTAGACAAATATACTTGAAACCATCGACCAATTCTTTGCTTCCTTCTCCTCTCTTCCCTTCCCAACTTCCATTAACCACTATTCTGGTCTCTACTTCTATGAAATCACTTTTTGTTTGTTTGTTTGTTTGTTTGTTTTGAGATGGAGTCTCGTTTTGTCGCCCAGACTGGAGTGTAATGGCACGATCTCGGCTCACTGCAACCTCTGGCTACCGGGTTCAAGCGACTCTCCTGCCACAGCCTCCCAAGTAGTTGGGATTATAGGTGCCCACCACCACGCCCAGCTAATTTTTGTATTTTTAGTAGAGACAGGGTTTCACCATGTTAGTCAGCCTGGTCTTGAACTCCTGACCTCAAGTGATCCACCAGCCTCGGCCTCTCAAAGTGCTGAGATTACAGGTGAGATAAACTTTTTAAGATTTCACACATGAGTGAGATCATGAGATGTTCACCTTTCTGTGCCTGGCTTATTTCACTTAATATAATATCCTCCAAGTTTATGCTTGTTGTTGCAAATGATAGGATTTCATTTGGTATTATGTCTGCCTTTTCTAGTATGTGTGAATGTGTGTGTGTGTGTGTGTGTGTGTGTGTGTGTTGTAAACCAAAAGTAAAATTCTAAGCCCCCAAGCAACTGAACGGATGCCCCTCTCCGCTAAAGGTGTCCCCAAAGAAACCTGAAAAACTGGGCTGTGGGGAGTAGGGATTGGACATGCCTCATTCTACCCTCCTTCCTTTGGAGAACAGACACAATTAACCAGCATTAACATTAAAACAGATATCTTAAGACTGACCAAACAGAATATTTGTAGCAATAAGATACCACATTCCAATCAGACTCTGGTATAGCATCACATGTCAGATAGTGAGCCCTGAAGGAAATCAATGTATTTTATCCCCAAATATATTTATTTGACATATTTTGAAATGCCCCTGAAAAGCTGTCTCTTGAGGGGAAATTTTACATTCTGTGGAGAATCCCCATCCCTTATTGGATCTTTTCCAGATAGTCTGACACCTTTTAAGGGCTAAAAAGGGACTTTCACATCTATTCTCTCTGAAGCCTGCTACCTAGAGGCTGCCTCTACATGACAAGCACCTTGACTTCTGCACCCTACTCCCCACCGCAACTTTACCTTAACTAAGGCTGAATTGAACTCTTCAAGCAGTTCTTAACTCTTTCAATCAATTGACAATCAGGAAATGTTTCAATCCACCTATGACCTGGAAGCCCCCATTTCCAGGTGTCTCGCCTTTCTAGGCCAAACAAATGTATACCTTACATGTATAGATTTATAACTTTGACTGTAACTTCTCTTTTCCTAAAATGTACAAAATTAAGCTGTCACCCAACCATGTTGGGCACATGTTCCCAAGACCTCCTGAGGCTGTGTCACAGACCACAGTCCTTAACCTTGGCAAAATAATCCTCAGACACTTTTTGGTTGACTCTACACATATGCCATTTTCTGTATCCATTCATCTGTAGACAGGCATTTAGGTTGATTCCATATCTTGGCTGTTGTGAACAGTGCTGCAATAAACACGGGCGTGCAGATGCCTCTCTCACACACTGATTTCATTTCCTTTGGCTGTATACCCAGTAATGAGATTGCTGGATCATATGGCAGTTCTATTTTTAATTTTTTGAGGACTCTTTCTACTGTTTCTCATAATGACTGTACTCATTTACATTCCAACCAACAGTGTAAAAAGAGTTCCCTTGTCTCCACATCTTCACCAGCACTTTTTATTTTTTGTCTTTTTGATTATAACCATTCCAACTGGAGTGAGGTGATACTGTGATTTGGATTTGCATTTCTATGATGATTAGTGACGCTGAACATTTCTTTTGGGTATCTGTTGGTCATTTGCATGTCTTCCTTTGAGAAATGTTTATTCAGGTCTTCTGCCCATTTTTATAGGAAGAAGACATTTTGATGTTCTATTACACAGTACAGTGACTATAGCTAATAACAATGTAGTGTACATTTCAAGGCAGCTAGAAGAGAAGATTTTTTAATATTGTCACCACTAAAAAATGATAAATCTTTAAAGTGGTGGACGTGGTAATTACCCTGATTTGATCATTTTACTATGTATACATGCACTGAAACCTCACATTGTACCCCATAAATATGTACTATTATTATGTGTCAATTATAAATAAAAAATTAATTTTAAAATGGTTGACTCTCTGTGCCAAAGATTTACAATGACTTTATTTGACAAGCACAGATGTAATGATAGAGATTCTTCTAATAAAGTATTTCATAATTAGGGAAGTTGTAGTTTGCTAACAGAGCTCACAACAGCTGCCTGTGGAATAAGACAATATGCTTTTCCTCTCCCTACTGGGCCTAATTCCCCAGTAACCTTATTGAAAATGTGCATGGGCTACAAAACTAAAGATTAACTGTCCAGGGACCTGCTTCCTGGAGCTTATTTGAAGATTAAATCAAATGGCAGACAATATATATTTGGTAATACGGCTTTGTTGCAGTCTTTTCCCATGTAGTGCTAAGTGTAATAGAAGAAGATGACACTTTATGGCTATTAAAAAAAGATTTTTCTAAATGTGAAATAGTTTTGTTCTCATGCTGAAATAGAAATGAATAATTTATTTCTTCATAACCAAAAGCATTTTCTGCTTTTTGAACATATAATAAAGACTCTCTAATTACAAATTTTCCATAATTACAAATTGTTCAGTCTTTTAAAAGGTGATTATTATTCATTATCTATTTATTTCATAACAAATGCCACTAAAGGTGTTAAAGATAAGTTTAAAATGCCAACTAAGATATTGCAACACTTTAATTGAATGGAAAGCAGTTTATATATATATTTAAAAACATAGCTTTTAGACTACACATTAGTAAATGCATTTTTATTTAACAAATCATAGAAAGATAGATGAAGATGCTCTGCTTTTAAAAATATTATATTTAGAATGCCTGTGCAGACACACTGAAGTGTGATTTGTCCTCATAGCAGACATCTGAAGAACAAGTGACATTCTTACACAAAATCCATATTGGTGATGTATTTAATTACAGAGCTGATTGAAATTGACAGATTTAGTGACCTGCGTTTGCACTTGTGGTGATTGATGTATGCTTCAACTCTGGTTACTTTTAAACCAATTCACATATTGCTCAATACTATAATATCATCCTGTCAAATTGCAAACTACATTTTTACAAGTTGGGAGACTAGAGAGTGCATGTTTAATTAAAATGAGATAGAGATGAATTGTTTAAAAACACCTATACAACTGTTAAAGTGGGACCACTGTTATTTGAAAGCGGAGTGAAGGAAAATTCAATACACTTACTCAGGCATTTATGTTCCTAGAGTCATCTTTTCTCTTCTAAAAAGATATTTGACTGCTGTTTGTATAAGAAAGAGGTCCCAGAACCTTCTACTGCTATCTCTAAAGCCTTGCTTTCTTTGGTATGATGTCAGCATTTAAAAATAAGTAAAATTCATGTCTTAGAACAAGGAGCGACCTTAATGATCTTGTAACCCAAATCTCCTTTCTGTTTTGGTCTGGTTGTGTTTCCTTGTTACTCTGGCTAGAGAGCTGCTACCCAGAGAGGTAACTTGTCTGTAGAGGGGCACAAAATTGGTTTTACTGCATAGAACTGGGGCTGGAGTTCACGTCTTTTCTGTTTCAGTTCAATGTACTTTCACACTATATAGAATTCCCTTCTCTAGATACTTTTCACTCCTTGACTCACTTTGTTGGCTATGGACATATAAGGATTACAGCCTTTAATATCCAATGATCCACTTAACTTAGGTACTTTTAATTATATTTTAAATAACAGTAAAAAGAACCGTTGATTGAATCTTGCTGTATACCACACTCTGAAATATATCCTTAACATAAATTATGTCTCACAACGTATATGCAAGGTAGGTGACATTGCTGTCAATTTATTGATGTGTGGTGAGACTAAGGGAAGTTCAGCAAACTTTACAAATGGCCTTGGGCACTAAGTAGATGAAATTCGAATCCAGTGTTGTTGAGTACAAGGGCCCACAACTCTTTTTACCACATAACACTATTTTCTCATACCAGAAAAAAAGTCTTAAAATAGACTTCTTGACTGTCAGAATGATAAATAACTCTTGAAGGAGGTTGTCACATATCTAATTGTTAAGAATAGAGATCCACAATCTTGGGTGGTTTAATATACATCTCTCCGAAATGTAAGATAGCTAGGTAGCATAGTCTTCAAAGTCTCTTTCCCAGATATAGAAATTTATGCCGGAACTAAATTTGTCACTTCGTTGAAAGATACTAGTTTTAACAATGTGAGGGTCATTGGAAATTTTAAAATTATACAAACAAAATCGTTTAAATCATCATTCCAACTACTTAGGCAAGCCTGTTCCTTTCCCAATATTTCTTAGTTTCCTTAATATATGATGAACTGGAGAGGAGTAAGCATAAATGCCCCTCCTGTCTTTATTGACTCAAAATGTTCGCTCCCATTTTAATTCCTTATATGGCAACTCATCTCTACTCCAATTCATCCCACTCATAAACTTATGCTTTCTTCTTCATTCCTTAAATTGTCATGAAAAGATATGGCATAGAAAAATGGCAAAACAAGATAACTAAAATTAAATATTAGAAGTACTGTATATTTTAGCCCTTCCCGTGCCAGGTTGGACTGTTTCTACTTAGACTCTACTTGTCACCACTTCCTATATCTGTTAAGAACTCTTTTTCATGTTTCCTGCTCTTTGACTATTGAGTTTTTTTGTTTTGATATAATGCAATGCCACAGGAAACACAAGAATTCAGCACACAATTCATATATATAAAGCAAACTTTCTTGTTTTGGTCCTCTCCCATTAATTGTTTGATTTCTTATCTAATCAATTTATAAATAAACATTATTAAAAATTGTAGACTAGATAAAAAAGTATATTTCTAATTTTTTCTCAAGCTACCCTATTCCCCTCAGAAAATATTTAACAAATTAAAAAAGGTTATAAACCCAAAGAATAGAAAAAATGGGGAGAAGTCAGGAGATAACTAATACCAGAAAATTTTTAGAAGATGGAAAGAAAAAAAAAAAAAAAAAAACAAAAATAGGTGAAACCGAAGAACATACAAGAGTTAGGCACCAACAGGAGCCATGCAGATTTAAACCACTGATCTCTAAACGAGTTTAAGAGTTGAAAACACCAGACTCTCTGGAACATAAATGAGTAAGGGGATCAAGTAGGGTTCCATTTACAGAATGAGGCATTTTAAGCAACAAAGGATTTCATATAGGAAATTAGTTTTTTTACACTATTGAAAGAGCTGGTAGATTAACTTCTGGACTGGCTCTCCTGAAAGATGAAAAGAGCAATACAGAGCAGAAACTCCAAAGAGATTACTTCTGAAGTGGCTGTGGAGTTATGAAATCGAGCAGGTACCCATAATGCGTGTTGTAATCATGTCACAACTGCTACTTCATACGTAGGAATCTAGAGAACAGACTATAGAATTCCACTTTGTCTAAGTCAGATAGAGAACCCTAGCAGAAGGAGGGTATGATGAGATTAGGTGGTCAATCCACAATGTTTCCCTCAGTAGGTATGAGGAACAGGACTAAAAACATGTCCATTACAATCAATTTTTCCCTTCTTATCCTAGGAAGCCAGGCGATTACCCACTGGGTACTCAAACAAGAGAAGAGACATTTGTTTTTCTGAATAAATTTATTATAGGATACTTGACACCGGGGCAATGAATGACAAGAGTGACGCATTGTACTGAAAACAGACGAATCAAAAATAGAGGATGAAACTTTCACCCTCCTCTTACAAAGAAAAAGCAGGCCGTGCATAAGAGGATTAAAGGGGTAAGAATCTGAATTATAGCTGCTGTAGTCTGAATGTGTCGTTCAAAATGTACGTGTTGGAAACTCAATCCCCTAATGCAATAGTATTGGGAAGTGACGCCTAATGGGAGGTGTTTAAGTCGTGGGGGCTCTGCCCTTGTGAATGGATTAATGCTGCTACACAAAGGGTTAGGGGAGTAGGTTCTCACTCTTCTGCTCTTCTGTCATGTGAAGAAGAAAGCATCTCCCATTCCAGAGGATGCATTGTTCAGGGTACTGTCGTGAAAGCGGAGACTTACACCTTACCAGACTTCAGATACTGGCACCTTGATCTTAGACTCCCCAGCCTCCTGAACGATAAGGAAGTAATTTCTGTTCTTTCTAAATTACCCAGTCTGTAGTATTCCATTATAAAAGCACAAAACAGACTAAGACAATGTCAGCTTTCTCAAACTTGTAAACTTGATAACAAAGGAACATTGACAGTAAACAATTTCAATATAAATTTTTATAAACAAGCTATCAAAGTATGAGGTTAACATAAAAGTAATTTCAGACATAATACCTTTTTTAAAAGGCTATGAGTGACCCTCTTGGAATTGAAACAGAATGATTGAATACTCCAGGTGTAAGGGAAGCATGAGGTAATAAGGTAGGGTGAGGGACAATAAGGAAGGGAATGAAAAAAATCAAAGGAAAGCGATAGATTGCTTGATATGCTGGGGAATATTAAGATTCTGTAATTTTGTCAGCACATTTGAAAACATTTAATAAGAGATATGTAGAAATGACATAGAAAAATTTAAAGTATATTTTTATCTTTGGGAAAAACTAAGCATGTAAAGTATGTATTTGACAGATATTTTATGTCTAAATAATAGATAATAGTCTTAATTATGTAAATCTTAAATATTGTACATAATAATGACATTTTTCATATTGAGATTTGAGAAGTGAACTATGTACATGCTCATATAGAGATATACAATTGTTAGATTCTGTATTCATTTCAAAAATGTTACCATTGTATAATGGTGATATTTCAAAGAATCCAGAATTAAAAATTATATATAGAGTATAGTTGTGTTACTTATATATACATCAATCAATACAAACAGTAAAGACTAAAGGTTGAAGTGTATTGTGTCCTGGGAGTAGGCTGTGGTGAGGAAGTATATTAGAGGCAGTGTTGTTTTCTTGCAAATCTTTTTAAATAGATGGATTTTAAAAATACATAAAAACATTACTTAAATTATGCTTTAATGGTACAGAAAAGTACTACCGATTCATTAAAGAATAGCTAGAAAATTCAGACTTTGTGTGTGAAGGAGCACGCTTTATTGGGAAGCAGAGTGCTGCACAGTGACGAACAGACAAAGATGCCCAATGGCTACTTACACATCTTACTCCAAAAGATACACAGGATGTTTTGCTAATAAAAGTCAGTGGTAACAGATTCTCCTGGGCAACTTCTCCAACCTCATCCCTTTCAGGAGATGGGAAATCCCCCAACAATTTTCCTGATGGCAGCTGTGGTTCACTAGAAATAGATCTCCTTCCTATTTCTTGTAAAGAACACTTTCTTTAGATTTTTTGAGGTCTTCATTTGTTCCTTTTATTCTAAGTTCTCTTAAGGCCATCAAACCAGTTTTTGTACAGATTGCCTTGATGTCAGCACCAAAGAGGTCATCTTTAGCTATGCTCAAATAGTGCAGGGTTACATCATTGATCACTCTCATCCTGCTTGTGTGAATCTGAATGATGTTCTTCTCATTCTTTTCATCGGGCAGGGGGACCTCGATCTTCCTGTCAGTGCGGTCTGGTCTGATGAATGCTGGATCCAAAGTTTCTATGTGGTTTGTAGCCATAATAGCTTTCACATGATGAATGGTGCCTGTTCTTCAACAACTCAAAACAATTCCAGTATGGGTTTGAGCCCATCACCTAGGTACTTCTGAATAAGTTCAGAGCCAATCACTCTCAAGAAAGTGGCTGAGGTTTGGTTGGCTGCTGCTTTGACTAACAAGGTTTTACCTGTGCCCAGTGGACCATAGAGAATGACCCCCTTGAGGAGGCTTTATACCCATCTCTTCATAGTATTCAGAATAGGTGAGAGGAAGCTCCACAGATTCCAGATTCCTTAATTTTCTGAATTTGGTTGTCCAATCCTCCAGTATTGCCATAGGTCTCCTGGGGGGCCTTTTCCACCTCCATCACTGTGACCAGGGGATCTGTGTCATCTATCAGCACCCCTATCATGGCATGCACGTTGTGGTTGAGCAGGACCAAGCCAGGTCCAGCAGATCCTTGTCAACAAATGAAAGAATATAGTGTTCTGAGCCTGCAGATATGGATACGATGTCATGATTGTCATGGATGATCTCTTCCAACGTTCCTACTGACAACAGGGTCCCCTTCAGATCACCCACTTTTGATCTTTCCTCCTCTTACTTTTCTTCTAATGGTTTTATTTGTTCCTGATTTATAATGAATTCTTCCTCTATGAGAAGATAGTCTTTACTTCTTTCCAACTTCAGTAATTTTAACCGGCACTGAGTGTGAATCGTCACCAGTGTGCAGTTTGCTGGCAGCATCTGGTCTCTTTAATTCTTTTTTTTTTTAATTCTTTTTCCAACTCTAGTTGGTACAGGAGGTTCATATTTCCTTTTCTTGTCTGTCATCCTTCTTGACCTCCAGAACCGTGACCACCACTCTGACTTTGACCCATCTTGCCTTGGCCCCAGACATTTTTAAAGGAAATAATAAAAAATAATATAGAACAGTTGATGATAATCACTAAAAACATACTGATAGGCTGGGCACGGTGGCTCAAGCCTGTAATCCCAGCACTTTGGGAGGCCGAGAAGGGCGGATCACGAGGTCAGGAGATCGAGACCATCCTGGCTAACACGGTGAAATGCCATCTCTACTAAAAATACAAAAAATTAGCCGGGCGAGGTGGCGGGCGCCTGTAGTCCCAGCTACTCGGGAGGCTGAGGCAGGAGAATGGCGTGAACCCGGGAGGTGGAGCTTGCAGTGAGCTAAGATCTGGCCACTGCACTCTAGCCTGGGCAACAGAGCGAGAGTCCATCTCAAGAAAAAAAAAAGAAAAAAAAAATACTGAGATATCCTTAAAGCTATGTACATATATATGATATGTATATGATATGTACACATACATTTCTGCATTTCATTTATAATATCTTCACTTGGCATTTAATACATTTCAAAAATGTATTCTGCATCTCAAAAGGTATGGTATGAAAATATTACATTCACTCCTTTGGGGTATTTAGACTGTTTTCTCTTTTAATCATCATAAATAAGGCAGAAATCATCACTTTACATGAATAATCTTCTCAAAATGGTATTTAATTACATTTTCTTCATAACAGTTATAACTTTTTTAAACTTAAATATCTAATCCATATGGAATATATTTTCTTCTATAATATGAGACCTAACATTACTCATTTACAAATGATGAAGTGATATATAAAGACTGTTGAATAGTTCACATTTTTGTGCTAATTTTGAATTGTTTCCTTACTTTAAAATAAATATGTGTCTTTTGGTATGTTCTTCCCTAAAATACAGTTTTATTTTTGTTTTCTTCTTCAATTTCTTGTATCATTTACCTATCTACCTATCTAATCTAATAACCGTTTGGTCATTTATTGTTGACTTATAAAGTAAGACCATCAGTAAAATATTAAAAGTGATAATTGGCATATATAAAACTGATAACTGGCAAACAGTAAAATATTTGTTATAGAATTTTTGTAGAAATAATTGATCAGATTAATGAGGTTTTACATTATAATTACTTTGCTGTAAATACTTATTACTAATATGGCAAATTATTCTATTTTTAAACTGTTAAGCCAACCTTGCATTCCTGGAATAAATTCAACTTTGTCACAATATATTAGCTTTTTAAAATACGTCATTAAGTTGCTATGCTAATATTGTAGTCATCAGAGAGATTACCGTGATCATTTTCTTTTTCTTAATGTCTTTGTCAGGTTTTGGTATCGAGATTATCCTGGACTCATAAAATTAGTTTGAAATTGTTTCTTCTTTCTCATAAAACTCTGTATAAGAGTTTATGCTACTTTGGTATGAATTAGTCACTAAAAGTTTAGAAGAATTCACTGGTAAATCAAGCAGGTCTACAGTTTACATCAACAGAAGATTATACATTATTCATTCATTTTATTTTATATTTTGTTCTATAACCATTCAGATGTCTTCTTTAAATGTTTTTGCCCAGAAAAGTGGATGTGTTATCTAAAATTTTAAATTCTTTTAATAAATAGTCATAAAATTCTCTTATTATCTATTTAATATCTTCATTGTATGTATTAATACTTCCTTTTCTATCTGTGATATTATATATTCCTCATTCTTTTCTTGTTTCTCTCTTTTAGTTTTGATCAATCTTGAGAGGAATGTGTCAGGTTTAATAGTCTTTAAATAAATAAACTATTTATTTTATTTATTAGGTTTTTCATATTTATTAATATATTGACTTCTGTTTACTACTTCCATCCATCTTATTTATTTTTGCTTAGAATACAATTCTATTTCTAACTCTTAAAAGATGCTTACAAATTTAATTTTAAAGTTATTAAAACATTTTCTAATATATTGAAGGCTATAGATTTCTTTATAAGCACATCTTCAATTGTGTTTCACAAGCTCTTTTTATATACCACATTGTTACTAAATTTAGTTCAAAATATTTTCATTTAAGCCCATGAATTATTTAGCTTATATTCTTAATTTCCAAATATTTAAGAAGTTTCCATTTGTCTTTTACTTATTAATCTGTAGTGTAAATTTAATGTGGCCAGTGAACATGATCTATGTAATTTCAGTCCTTTAAATTGTGTTCTATATGATATAACCCAGCAAATGCTCTATTTGGTAAACACTCTGTTTTTTCTTGAAAATATGAACATTTCCCTTTTAATTTGGTTCACTTTTCCATACACACCAATTTTTCTTTGTTGCTAACATCTTTGATATTTTTGTTGCTAACATATTTGATATTTTTGTCTATTCTTTTTCTAACCATTTATCATGAAAATCATTTTCTCAAGATTCCCATTTGGGAAGCTGACTCATAATACATTTTATCATTATACAATTGCTGGTCCCAGTATTAACCCTGACAAAGGAGGCCTTCATCTTTATTCAAGGTCCCAATCATAATCTGCATCATTTCTTAATAAAAACATAAAAGTTTTACACACATATACATAACATGAAATATATTTATGTATTATATGTTCTCTATATAATATGTTTAAATATATTTAAATATTTTATATTATATATTATTGTATTGCCTTGCTGACAGTAAATATAGTTATTTGTGTGAAAAACACCCCATTCCCTTTTTTTTTAAGAATAAGTTTTGCTCAGTATAATATTCTAAATTGGCAGTTCATTTATTCAGTATCTTAAAGATATCTTTACAGGGTCTAATGAATCCATTGTAGCCGTTAAGAAATCAGGTATTAGTCCTTTACTATTTCAATGTTATCTTTTTTCTCTGGATGCATTTATATTTTTTCTGTTTTTTTTTTTTTAAGTTTGCTATTCAAGTATAAATTTTAAAAAGTTAACACAGTGCTCTCAAAACAGTGGATTGGTGTCTTTTATTAGTTTTGGATAATTATTTAAACATCCCTTTAGCTACTGTTTCTACACTTTTCTCTTTTTCCTATTCTTTTGAAATTTTGTCTAAATATACTATACCTTCTATTATGTCTCACATATTCTTTCTCCTTGGAGTTTCCGTTTTTTCTTTTCACTTATTTACAAACATTTTAATTCTCTCTTTGACCTTTATTTAATGCTACAATTAATTGTTAATTTTAGCTTTTCTATTTTTTTCAGGTGTAGAATTTTTCCTTTTCTTGAATTGACTATGTTAATTTTATACTTTCCTATTTTCTGCTAACATTATCAAGCTTGAATTTTGTTTTGTTGAACACAATAAACATAGTTGATTTATAGTCTGGGGTTCCTGTAAGGCTAATTGTATTTTTGTGCTTTCTGGCATATTCACTCATGTTATCTTGTCTTCTTCAATGCCTGGTTGTTCAATCACTTATTTTACACCTTAGGTTGAATATCTTTAAGAAAAAATGAATGTTTAACCATTTTCTCCTCTACTTTTGTCAAGCCTATTTCCACAAGTCATCTTCACTTTGTTACATAAGTAATTCATCTATTAGATTGCTAATGCAAATATGTTAGCTGTCTTCCTTTTCTTTTTTCTCATACCATAAATCTATTAAAATTAAAAATTAACTGTTTATTTTTACATATAATAAAATATATAAAATATGTTCAAAACTTATCACCTGCTGTTATCTCTGATTTAGTCATAATTCAATCAGGAAAATAATTTAATATCAAAAATTAGGCATGCAAATAAACCTTTGAAATCAGAGAAGCAAAGGTAAAAATTAGATGTATATTGAGTTCGTGTGCTCAAATATGCTGCTAAAATAGATGCCAGAGCCCAGGCTGAAGAGAGATGACTGTGGACTCTGAGGAAGCAACATTAATCCTGTGTGCTGCTTTTGATAAATCATGGTCTAGCTACCACTAATGCTATTATAAAAAGGATTAACTTACTTTTCCTATGCCGTTCTAATTTTGAATAAGTGCTTCATATTAAATATTCAAAATTAAAGGAATATATATATATATGCATGCCTGAGTGCTAGCCTGCAGTGAATGACTCATCACTGTAATTCACGCTCCCATAATATCTACAATCCACTACTCAGCTTTCAGTCTTACTCTTTCTCATCTCCAAATCCATCCTCCAAACAATAGAAATCATATCCTCCATACCTTTATTGAATTATTTCAAGACCTGTCTTTAAACCCTTTAGTGACTTCCCTTTATATTTAGCATACGTTCTTAATTTTGACCATATCCTAACAAAATGTCATTGACCACAAGCCCTGCACAATTTAGCTCTATCTCTAGATCCAGTGTTATTTCTCTGACTATTTTTACTATGCTCCAGCCATATTAATCTTCCATTTCTTATGACATCAAATACTATCTTATATCAGGAAATGTGTACATGAGAGAGGTTGCATACACTCCCTTTGTACTGAATATTTTTTGTCTCTAAAGTTCACATGGCATGCTACTTTTCACCTTTTAGGCTCTATACTATATATTTCCTCTTTGGAGTAATTTTTTGTCCACCCTCAGGTATTTTCCATATCCCTACCAACATTATGCTTTTTCTCATAATTTTCTTTGCTTTCAGTCCTAGATCCTACACAAATATGGAATCATTTTATTTAATTTTGGTATACTAGTTTCAAATCTGTTTCCCCAAGTAAACGATAAACTCCATGAAAACAAGGAAAACATTTGTCTTTTTTCATCATGAAAATTCCATTACTAATTCAGAAGTCCCAGCACCAAGGAAGTACTCATCAAACATTTTTGAATGCAGGAATAACTACAGAACTTTGGGGAAATTAATTATCTTCTCTAATCATCTTTAAAATGTAAATACACACTAATTCTACTCATAGAATTATAGTGAAAATTAGATAAATACCAGGCAAATAATGTCCACATAATGTAGCTGATATCATTAATATAAAATATTAATATATCATAACTATATATTACAATATATGTAACATAATAATATATTATACTAATATTAATTAGAATAATCCCAGCTACTTGGGAGACTGAGGAAGGAGAATTGCTTGAACCCAGGAGGAGAGGAGAAGTTTGCAGTGAGCCGGGATTGCACCAATGCACTCCAGCCTGGGCGACAAGAGCGAAACTCCATCTAAAAACAAAAAAAAAGAAGAGGAATCTAAATTCAGAAGTCATTGGCTATTTTTTGAACAAAAATGATTTAATCTTGCTTTAGGAACTTGATTTTGAGCTTACTATAGGAATAATAGATAATATTAGAAAGTAAGCAGACTTGGTAAGTTATTTTAGTAAAATATAAAAATAATAACGCTTTCAATTAAAATGGTGACATTGTGACTAGTACCAAGTGTATGAATATGAAATATATTATGATGATAGAATTTGCTTTACTTGACAACTAATTAGGTATAGAGAATAAGAAATAAAAATATTTGATATTTCAGATATGAAAGGCATAGAGAATGCGAGTGTCATTAAAACCAACAGAAAAAATTGTATGGTAGAGTAGATTTTTTTGGAGTTGGGAGTAGGAAGAGGGTATCAGGGGAGATAATTTTAAGTTCCCTTTTGACTCTGATTTTCGGTATTAAGAAATCAGAAATGTTGGTTTGGAATGCAGAAATGAAGTTTGCCTAGTTATCAAAGTGTTGGAGTCAACAGAATTAAAGGAAATAATGATTGCATGTATTTAAAAAAGTCTATTTGGACATGTTTCAGAGATGTAAAAGAAAAAAAGTTTACAGTTAGGACTAAGCAAAATAAGGGACACAGCAATGAGAGAAAGGTTATTATTATCATAACCTTGAAGAAAGAGTTTCAAAAAGTAGGATATCAGCTACCACAGAGAAGCAAAGAAGTTGAGTGTCATGAGAATTGAAAACCGTCATTGTTTTTGGCAGTTGGCAATTCTTGGTGTGAGAGCACTTAAGTTGTGTTTTGATAACACAATTTTAAAATGTTAAGTGCATATAGTTAACACAAAAACATCATTTTTGCTTTCTTAGGCCAAGAAAAATTATCTTCTCCATGGCTGCCATAACATAACAGCATACCACAGTGGGATTCTGTTCCCTGAAAAATTCCTGTGTTGAAGCCTTTGCCCTCACTACCTCAGAATATAATCTTGTTTGGAAATCAGGTCATTGCAGATGTAATTATTTAAGACCGTCATACTGGAGTTGAGTGGGCCCTTAACACTCTAATATCAATGTTGTCCTTACAAAAATGGGAAACTTGGACACAGACACACACACAGGGAGGCTGCTGTGTGAACAGCAAGGCAAATGTCAGGCAATGTCTCTACAAGTTGAAGAACACCAAAAATTGTCAGCAAACCACCAGAAGCTAGGGGAGACAGCCGATTCTTTCTCACAGACTTCAGAAGGCATCAACCCAGCGAACACTTTAATTTTGGATTTCTGGCCCCTAGTACTGTGAAACAAATTTCTATTGTTTAAGCCACCCTCTTTGAGCTATTTCGTTATGACAGCCCTAGCAAACTGATACAGATTTCAATGCAGAAAGAACTATACTGACAACTGATACCCAAAAATTGAGTAGGGGCTATATTTCTTTCTTATTTTTCAAGTCTATTTCTGTCTCTTGAATCCTCTGTAATTATCCTTCAATATCTTATGGTACATTACTTAGCAAATAGTGTATTTGTCACTGTAAAAAGAAAAAAGAAAGAAAGAAAACTAACTTCCACAATGGCGCAATCTTTCTATTACCTATGCAGATTGATTTATTTTAGATATCCCTTCCAAATCTCATGTTGGGAGGTAATCTTCAGTGCTGGGGGAGGGGCCTCATGGGAGCTGTTTGGGTCATGGGATGGATCCCTCATGGCTTGGCTCTCCTCAAATAAGGAGCTCTCCCAATATCTGGTTTTTTAAATGGTGTGGCACTTTTCTTGTTCTCTCTTGCTCCTGCTCTGGCCATGTGACCTGCTGCTCCCACTTACCCTTCTGCCATGAGTAAAAGGTCTCTGAGTCCTTCCAAGAAGCTGAGGAGATGCTAGCACCATACTTCCTCTACAGTCTGCAGAACCACGAGCTAATTAAATCTCTTTTCTTTGTAAATTACCCAGCCTCAGGTATTTCCTTAGAGCAATGCAAGAATGGCCTAACACATAGATTCATGCTTACTGCTTTTCTCCCAGTACATAATTGGTTACTGAATAAAATAATAATTATGTGAATGAATACTAGATGTTTTGTTGCTGGATAGACTTAGTAAACCTCACTCATAATATAGGTATTAGTGTGTACATAACCCTGGCCATTAGTATGTACATAACCCAAACTGCAGCTTAAAATGATAATATTTTAGATTCTTGATTGAAGAGATTGTAGCAGTCAGCATTCCAAATCTCAGGCCTTTTTCTGTCCCCCCACCCCCCACCCCCGGCTTTTTAACTGGGAAATCTGAGTTTAGCAAAAACATAAGCCATTCAAAAACCCCTTAGGATCTTCTTCCTATGTGTTTAAAATTTTCCTGACATCAGAAAAACAACAGTTGAATGATGACCAGATGGCAGAAGAGCTGTGGTAATTTGGCTGGAAGTAAGATGAGCATTGAAGCATAATAAGCGAATTAGAGATTTAAATATTTTCTATGAGCAGATCAACCTAATGGTGTGGACAAGATCACCTAATGGCTCTTTATTAAGTTTATTTATTTCTTTTAAAAAACAGTTCCTGATTTATCAGTATGATGATTTTGGAGAGATATTACTGATGGATTACATGGAAATATTTTTCAGGTATTATCTTCTCAGAGCTACCCAGGGTGAATCCTTCCTAATCTTAGTATGTGAGGGCAGGAATGATATCATTGAGGCACATAGCTAAAACCTTGGAAACAATCTTGTACTCTCTATTCAGGAGAGTAAAAGAGGATGAAAATCCCCCAATTGTTCCTTACCTTGTCATCTTTTTAAGGATTAGGGGATTAAGGGAGTTTTCATGTCTTGAGGCGTAATTCTGGTCTTACAAAATTCTGAAAAGACTCTGATGTCAGAGATAATTGCCACAATCAGGTTTTATAAGAATAGATGGGAAATCTGTCAACAACTGAGGCTTTTCTGGGTTTATGGATTGGATTTGGGGTTTCTCACTTTTAATGATATTATGTTATCCAACTGATTGACTTAATGGAGGGAGTGAACTGAAAGCAAGACCTATCGGTTTTCTTCATGGTGTAGCATAGAAAACATATGTTGACTAGATTCAAAAACATTTTGAAAATATTAAATGCCTTTAGCTTGCGTTTCTGAATGATTGGAATAGTTTAATTGGGCATGCAGTTTACTTGTATCTTTAGCAGTATGCTAACCCATATGAAACTGCTGAGAAATGTATATTGAATAAATTAATTAATATCTGAGGTATTAGAAATTGTAATTCTATGGAGGTTGTGCTATTAATATAAATAGATGGGAGGGTGTATATTTAGTGTATATTTCCTACTCGATGTAAAATGCTGGTGATTATATTTTTAAAAAATTAAGTGGACAGGACAAGTTAGACTGAAGGGTCTATTTATTTAAATTTTATTTCTAAAAATATGACAATTTACCATCTTGAAAACTAGAATGTAATTCTGCTTTATCATGTCCTATCAATAGTTGTTACTACTAAATTGGCAATAAACTCATGATAATAACAATATAATATTTCAGCACAAGAAATTGCATATGGATATACATACAATTCTGAAAACTTTAATGTCACTGCATACGGATATACACACATATTTGCATACATGCATATGGATATACATACAATTCTGAAAACTTTAATGTCAATGCATATGGATACGCATACAATTCTGAAAACTTTAATGTCAGTCTTTATATGCAGTTACTCAAATGTTTTATAGCATTTTAAAAAAATAAGTTTTCAGACATGTATAGTGAATTAAGAGAAATGGATACCTTATGTGAATTAAGAGAAATGGATACCTTATGTAAATATAAAATTATTAAGTTTTGTGAAATATGAATTTGGTGAGAAATAATGCCACAGTAGGTTCATTTCCTTCTTGTGTCCCAGCGCCTCTTTTCATGTTGGCAAATTTCCTGTCTTTTAATTAGGTGGGTCTGTTGAAACAATGATAATGTCTACCTGGTAGAACATCAACTTGGGCCACTGAGAAAAGCATGAGACTCCAGCCTGGCTGATCATCAGACATCTAACCATAGCAAGAAGTCATTAGAAATTCTTTTTGCAATTTGCTATAGTATGGCTGAGAGAAAGGTCTCTTTCTCTGGTATATGAGAACCACACAGTCTGTCACTTCTGAGAGTCATCTTTTTTTTTTTTTTTCCTCTCATGGGCAGAATATGTCCATGAGACAAAAACATGTCTAAAAACAAAGTGAAACAGAGAATAGCAGTTTAAGAGATGAAAGTAAACATGTGTAAAGCAGTCAAGAAAGAGAACTACAGAGATAGAAAGAAAGAGAATGGCCCATTGCTATAATTTTATCATTTGGATCTCTGGCTCAATAATTTGTAAAGCCAGTGACATCCCTTTGACTTCCCAGTTATTTTAAGCAATGCATTTAATCTTTGTGTAAGCTAGTTTTATAAGATTTCTGCCACTTTCAACCAAAAGAGATCTAATAAATACACTGACTTAATAGTAAATTGTGAAAAATAAAATGTAATTGGTTAATGAAAGCAGAAATATATACATTCTACTCTTTATCCTAGATCATCATGATATAGGAAAATCATGACTTTAAATGATATAAACCTTTTATTTAAGCTGGTCAACAGTGGGAATAAATTTGCCCAAAATCCCTTGAAAGATATGGATTCAAGGGAGTTGCAGTCAGAATGTGAAAATCACTTTGACTTGTAATATTAAAGATCCTTACTTCCAAAGATAAGACAAAGGATAAGAAAACAGAATTAGTTATAATAGCTGTGTATTAGTCCATTTTCATACTGCTATGAGTAAATACCCCCAGACTGGGTCACTTATAAAGAAAAAGAGGTTTAATGGACTCAGAGTTCCAAATGGCTGGGAAAGCCTCACAATCATGGTGGAAAGTGAAGAAGAGCAAAGGCACATCTTACATGGCAGCAGGCAAGACAGCATGTGCAGGGGAACAGCCCTTTATAAAACCATCAGATCTCCAGACTTATTCACTATCACAAGGACAGCACAAGAAAACTCACCCTCATGATTCAGTTACCTCCCACTGGCTTCCTCCCATGACATATAGGGATTATGGGAGCTACAATTCAAGATGAGATTTGGGTGGGGACACAGCCAAACCATATCAAGCTGAAGAATTTATTTTCCACTTCTGCTGTTGTTTTAATAAACGGATATGTTTTAATAAAGGAGCAACACAGTAACCTAGAAAAACTTAAGAGTTTAATTTTGTGGTCGATGTTGAAAATATATTGTACTATTGCGGATGGCTCTTGGTCATTTATGAACATCCTTTGAAACATGTTGAAATTATTGTAGTAGTGAAGATTGTGCAAGATCTTGGGTTTATCTGATGAAAGTTGGTACTAGCAGCCAGCCATCAGTATATATTTCTACTCTTTGATTTGTGAGAGGGGCAGGGATCTTTAGTTACCTGTTCATTTGACAAATATTTACTGAATGCCTACTCTTTGTCAAGTACTGGGAAAAAGTGAACAAGACAGAACTGTTTCCTTCTTTCAAACACCTTACAATGCAATAAAGAAGACATGTAAACTGGATAATTTAACATTGCATACTATAAACTATGATGGGGCAGGGAAGAATGAAAGCTATAAAACACATTTAAGTGGCATCTAATTCTGTCTTAAAGATTCATGGAAGTCTTCCTGGATAAATGGCTGCCAAAACTGATTCCTGAATGACTAGCAGAAATGAGACAGTAATAAAGTCGAGAGAATGATACAGACAAATAACATATCCTGTACAAAGTAGAAGAGGGGTTTCCAACCCATGTGTCATGGACTGGGTACCAGTACGTTGCCTTTTAGAAACTGGGCCACACGGCAGGATGTGAGCAACAAGCCAGCAAAGCTTCATCTGTATTCACAGCCATTCCCCATCACTTGCATTACCACTTGAGTTCCTCCTCCTGTCAGATCAGCAGTGGCATTAGATTCTCATTGGATCACAAACCCTATTGTGAACTCCGCATGTGAGGGATCTAGGTTGCATGCTCCTTATGAGAATCTCATGACTAATAATCTATAACTGTCTCCCATAATCCCCAGAAGAAACTGTCTAGTTGCAGGAAAACAAGCTGAGAGGTCCCACTGACTCTACATTATGGTAAGTTTATAATTATTTCATTATATATTACAATGTAATAATAATAGAAATAAGGTACACAATAAATGTAATGTGCTTGAATCATCCCAAAACCACTTGCCTCCCTTGGTCCATGGAAAAATTGTCTTCCAAGAAACTGGTCCCTGGTGCCAAAGGTTGGAGACCTCTGGTCTAGAAGACAGTAAGGCATGACACAGTGGAAGTAGTTCAGAATGGCTCAAATATACATACTAAAATTGGTTAGAAGATAAGAATGGTGAGATATTCAGAAACCAGATCCAGAAGATTAGAGGAATGATGTGGAGAGATTTGGTCCCTATGCTGAAGAAAAGATCATCATTGAAACAGCAGTTATATGATCAGATTTCATATTTGAGGTCTATAACTGGCTGAAGGCTTGTGTGAGTGAATACAAGGGAGCCATCATATAAATATTTAAGAGGATAATGCAGTAATCTGGTGAAAACATTACGGAGCTGAAAAATTTTACTCACACAAAACCCTGCACATTGATGTTTATAGCATCTTTATTTTTAATTGCCCAAATTTGAAGCAACCAAGGTGTCCTTTCGTAGGTGAATGGATAAATAAATGGTGGTACATGCAGACAATGCAATATTATTCAGTGCTAAAAATAAATGATGTATCAATTCATGAAAAGATATAGAAGAGGCTTAAATGTACATTATTGAGTGAAAGAAGCCAATTTGAAAATAATAATTACTGTATGATTATGATTCCAATTATATGACATGTTAGAAAAGACAAAATTATGAATACAGTAAAAGAACAGTAGTTTCCAGGAGTGAGGAGGGAGAAATGAATGAATAGGTAGAGCACAGATTATTTTAGGGAATTAAACTCTTCTGTGTGATACTATAAAGGCAGAGACATGTCATTATACATTTCAAAAGACTTGTAGAATGTACATCAAGAATAGACACTAGGCCAGGTGTGTTGGCTCACTCCTGTAATCCCAGCACTTTGGGACGGCGAGATGGATGGATCATTTGAGGTCAGGAGTTCAAGACCCGCCTGGCCAACGTAGCGAAACCACGTCTCTACTAAAAAATACAAAAATTAGCCAAGTGTGGTTGCATGTGCCCATAGTCCCATCTGCTCAGGAGGCTGAGGCAGGAGAATCGCTTGAACCTGGAAGGCAGAGGTTGCAGTGAGCCCAGATCATGCCACTGCACTCTAGCCTGAGCAACAAAGTGAGACTGTCTCAAAAAACAAAAAAGAATAGACATTAGTGTAAACTATGGACTTTGAGTGATGATGATGCGTCAATATAGGTTCATTCATTGTAACAAAAATGTACATGCTGGGATGTGGGATGTCAATAGTGTGGGAGGCTGTGCATATGTGGGGATATATGGAACTCTCTGTACCATCTACTTAATTTTGTTGTAATTGTAAAAAGCTCTAAAATAGTCTATTTAAAAATTACTGTAGTGTGTACTAGGCAACTAATAGTTTCTATAAAGAAAATAAATACTTTCAAATACATTTAAGAGAAAATATTTGGCAATTTGTTAATTGCGCTGAATAAAGAGAGAAAAGATTGTGGAAAAACACTCCACCTCTGACTTGAACTAGGGACTGGGGGAAATGCTATTCACTGACAATAGGAACATAGAAGTAAAAACACACTTCGAGTAGAGATGATGTGTTAAGTTTTGATATATGATTTCATGGTTCATGAGACATTCAATTGAAGTAGGATTTTTAGCTAGAGCTCAGACACAACTGAGCTGGAGTTATATAGAGATTGTATAATCTGTAGACAGACACACGTGAAAACTTGGGTGGAGTCAAAATAAACTAAAACAGGGTCCTTAAAATATCAAAATTAAAGAAAATTTTATAAAAATATACAAAGTAGCCTGAAAGGTCAGAGAAAATCCATTTGTCATATACCAGGATTCAGGATAACTTCATAATATTGCATAGTATGGATCAGGGATGAAGGAAAGTAACTTAGGTTGATAGAAAAGGCAAGTTTTCTCTGATCCTCCTGTTGTCTTAAAATATGAGTTTGGCTCCGTTGGAAAACAAAACACATACTTTGCTATTTTTTTAAGCAAAATAATAAAGCAGGAATGGGTAAATGAGTTATGCCAGGCTTTTTGACTTGGGATGCTAGCTTTTTACAGAATTTGTCTAGGAATACCAGCTCTCTCTCATCTAGAGACTTTGGGACCAATGGGAAGCTGAAGTCTCCTTCTCTTAAGAAAGGAACTGACTGCTTCAATGCAAAGCTGAATGTGAAGACGTTCCCTCCCATTGCCAAAAAGAAAGCAGCCAGTTCTCTATCCTCTGCCCAATTCTGCTGGCCCATTTTCTAGGAAACTCACAGTAACCACCTGAAGACATTTGCAGACAATTCTACTCTTGCACCATGAGATAGGTTCTCAAAAACAAAAGGAAGGGCATGTTAAAAAGGGGGAAGTGGTTAACATTGTTCTATGCTGCTGAAAATTGAATTAAGAAAGTACTGAAATGTGTATATTGGATGTAGCGACAGGAACTCATTAGGGATCTTGGTAAGAATATTTTCAATTGAATGATGGGGAAAGAAGCTAGACTGCAGTTGTTGGTGAGTATACCATTTCTTTCTTTTTGAAATAATTTCTTCACTTTTACTCCTTCACAACCTCCTTTTCTGGATACTCACCTTTGCAATCCATTTATTTGGAGTTTCTCTGGTGCAGTTATTGAAACTTCTGTCTATACTCACTTATTTATCCAGTATTAAGAGGCAAAATATCATATATAGATGGCTCCAGTGACAACCCAACAACTATCCTTTTTACATAAATAATAATATTTTAATGTAAATAACGGACAATTCAAATTTAATATGTCCAAAAGTGAATTCCTACCTTTTCCACCCAAATCTGTTCCTCCAGCAAACTCTTCTCAATCTCAATTGATGTCAACTTAATCTTCCTAGGCGTTAAGACCAAAAATGTTGAAACCATCCCTGACTACTTTGTTTGTTTTATACTCACATCTAAGTTAGCAAGGAATCCTGCTGGAATACTTCAAAGTATTTTTACCACTAATGTCATCCCTAACCAGCTTGATAAGTTTCTTACTTTATTTCTTTCTCATTTTCAACTTTTGCTTTCTTTACTCTAGTCACACCGATGGCTTCAATGTTTCTTGAACAAATAAGTGATATTCCCAGTTTAGGACTGTTGAAATAACATTTTCTTTTGTCTGGTATCATTCTAGGCAAAGTCACATAACTTGCTTCTTCATCTTATTCACCTGTTTGTTTAGATGTATATTCTTTGTAAGGGCTATCATAACAACCCTATTTTAAATTACATTCTCCTGCATGGACGTTTTTTATTTTATGTACTCAGATTTAATTTTTCTTTTCTTTCTTTTAAATTTTTTTTTGTGTGAGATGGAGTTTTGCTCTTGTTGCCCAGGCTGGAGGTCAATGGCGCCATCTTGGCTCACCTCAACCTCCACCTCTCAGGTTCAAGCAATTCTCCTGCCTCAGCCTCCCGAGTAGCTGGGATTACAGGCATGCACCACCATGCCTGGCTAATTTTTGTACTTTTAGTAGAGATGGTGTTTCTCCATGTTGGTCAGGCTGGTCTCAAACTCCCAACCTCAGGTGATCCACTCACCTTGGCCCCCAAAGGGCTGGGATTACAGGCGTGAGCCACTGCACCCGGCCTAATTTTTCTCTTCTGTATTCATCAACCTCCCACATGCTATACTATTTATTTATATTATGATCTGGTTGTCCTCATTAAAATGTAAGCTCCATGAGGAAAGGGCTTTTAAGTCAGTTTTGCTCACTGCTATATCAACAATAGCTAGAAGAATGCCTAGCACATGCTTATCTTTAAATATATAATTTCTCCATAAATGAATAAAGTCATTACTGTCATACATGATCTCGTTAATACTCATTTAATACTCACAGAAAACTTAGAAAATTTTATGTTACATATTATGTAACCACAGAATTAGTGGTATCTTTTTCTAGACTGGATAAAGGTTTGGATTCATGTAGCAAGTACAGCAGGCAAAAAGTATGCATATAGATATCTGTATATATATATATCTATGCTATTTGTAATAATAAAATGTTAAACAGGAGAAGTATCTAAAAATTTCATCAGTAGATGATCTGCTAAAAAAGTTTAGTAGCCCAAATACTTTATATAGAAAGTAAATTATTTTTTTGCTTAATATGAACTAAGCATATTTTATCGCTGTGTAAAAAAAATAGTTGTAACATAAAAAATACAATTGTGGTCATCCAGTGCCACAATTGGAGGAGTACGCCTGGGAGCCTTGCCCATGGCGAATTGTGGATGATTGTGGTGGAGTCTTCACTGTGGGTGTCATCGGTGGTGGAGTCTTCCAGGCCATCAAGGGTTTCTGCAATGCCCCTGTTGGAATTCGGCACCAGTTGAGAGGTAGTGCCGACACTGTGAGGATCCAAGTCTCCCAGACTGGAGGTAGCTTTGCAGTGTTGGGGGTCTTGTTCTCCACCACGGACTGTGGCCTGGTACAGCTTCAAGGCAAGGAGGATCCCTGGAAATCTATCACCAGTGGAGTATTGATGGGGCTGTGCTGACTGCCTGCAGTGGCCCACTGGCCATGGTGGCCTCAGCGATGATGGGGGACATCCTGTTGGCCCTCATTGAGGGTGTTGGCATCCTCCTCACTCGCTACACAGCCCAGCAGTTCCGAAATGCTCCCTCATTCCTGGAGGACCCAAGCCAACTGCCCCCTAAGGACGTTACCCAGGCCCCAGGCTATCCCATATATTAATACCACTGAGGAAGCCATTGCCACCGTGGGAGCTGCTTCTCGGTTTTCTCCCCAAGAATCTACCTCAAAGGGAGGGTTGGCTCCCATTTAGCCCTGGGACCCTCCAGAGAGGGCTTCTACTCTGCTCCCTAGTCCCAGGCTGGGGGTGGGGCTCCCCAGCTGCCCTGACAGATGGGTCCCCGTTTTCTCTCTCAGGGCACCCCAGCCCCACACTCCTATATATCAAGTTCTCACCCCAGCTCCTTTGTGTGGCACTCTGATGTGTATTTAAAGCCCATTTTAAATGCCAAAAAAGTATGATTGCATTTGGAAAATACATACAACTCTTTGCACACAATATGTCTATATGTGTATGGATTCATGTTTACATGGAAAGGTGACTAAAAATTAGATAAAATTAACAATATTAAATATTTACCTCTAGAGTTTGAGGTCACTGTATTGAAAGGGAACTCTACTGGCATGTTTGATTATTTATATTTTACATTAAAACTCTTTCCTGTTTTGTAATAAAAAGTAGATAATAAAGAATATTTGGAATGACATAAAATAAAAGTTAAAATAAGAAAAGAGATGAGCAGTATTCAAACAGGAAACAAGGAACAATGAGAAAGAAAAATAAATAAAGTGAAACAAGGTAAATAAACCAAAACTATTTGCCAAGATGCAGGTTAAGTAGTTTCTTTTTGCAAATTCAAATCAATCATTTTGAGAGTGACTAGTCTACATATAGTTAATGAAATCTTTACATTACTTGATCTCAAATTTGTGTTTTCAACTCAAGTAAAATTTTATAAATTTTAAATGGAGCTATTTAAGAAATCTTTATATAGAGATCCCTAGTAACTGAAATTTTAAATGTTTGCTTTCAGAAAACAGCAAACCTTTGCCAGAATATCAAAGTAAAATGGGCAAAAAAATTAAATTTAATAGAGTCATAAATCCAAGTGAGCTAGGACAAGAGATTTTTTTTTTTTCTGTAGCTGCTTGATGCAGACATGTGTCACCATTATCACCATGTGTAACTTTTCCCGCTTGACACACTTTTATGAGAGCTAGTTTGGTAAGAAAGTATGGTTCTAACTCGAGAATTAGTAAGTTTCTCTCTCCACCTTAGTCTTTCAATATTCACGGTGGTCATGCTACCCAGTAATTGAAGAGTTTCTGATAGAAGTCATAAAACTTTATGGTGGTTAGATAATGTGATAAATTTGCCCCAGGATGAAAATTTCTACCTTATGATCCCATTAGGTAGAAGAAAGAAAGCCTTTGGGAGGTGTGAAAGGAAAATATCTTGGGTCCCTAAAATCACTACGCTAAAGGGAAAATTCAAGCTGGAAACTGCTTAGAGAAAACCTGCCTCCCGTTCTGTTCAAAGTCATCCCTCTGCTCACTGAGATAAATGCATATGTGATTGCCTCCTTTGGAAAGGCTAATCAGAAACTCAAAAGAATGCAACAATTTGTCTCTCATTTACCTGTGAGCTCAAAGCCCCCTCTCCACTTTTAGTTGTCCCGCTTTTGCGTGGAATTGTTCCACCTTTTTAGACTGAACCAGTGTTCATTTTACATATGTTGATTGGTGTCTCATGTCTCCCTAAAATATGTAAAATGAAGCTGTGCTCTGACCACCTTGGGTACTTGTCGTCAGGACCTCCTGAACTGTGTCACTGGTGTACATCCTCAACCTTGGCAGAATAAACTTTCTAAATTAACTGAGAACTGTCTCAGATTTTCAGGGTTCACAGAGGACAGATGAAAGCAAAGATCAACATTGTGAGAATCAGAAAAAAAATGAATTATAAAGTTTATTAAATTTTTAAGTTAGGGTTTTTTCAATGTAATATATCTCTCTTCCCATGGTCCTCCTATTAAGAATAATTTTAAACATTAGACATTATGTATAAAACAAGTATGAAAAGACTCTGAAGATGAAGAAAAAATTTAGTAAAGTTAGGGACCTCTGGACAAGAGAAACAAGGTGATATTGAGTTGTCTGAGTATTTTTGTTTCTGTTTCATGTATCCCAGCCTGAGCGCTGAAGATAGAAACCCAAAATGACCACTGACTGAAAAAGAAATTAGAAAAGAAAGCTTGTTCTCTAGCGAAAGTATAAGGAAAGGAGAAGCATGGCAAGAAAAAAAACTTCTTGACAATAACCTCTCTATTCCAGCCAAACAAAACAGAAAGTAAGGTGTTGCCCCATTCTCACCCATCCTATGTAAGGACTACTAGACCTAGATATCCCCCCACAAAAGGATCTAACAAGTTGCCTCCAAAACCTCACTGTGGTGTTATCAGGGAAGACCAAATAGGGAGAATGTGGTCTTCTACCCCAAGAGGCTATAAGGAGGTTCACTTTTTCCTCTCAGCTTAAATGGTGTCTTAGGAGGTCTAATGCAAAGTCAGGACTTTCACCATCACTCAGCTATAGAGAACCTGCACCCACTACATTGTCAGTAGGGATCACCTGAGAAAAAAATAGCCAACAGTAGCCCTGCAGTAAAAAGGAAGGAGCCCCCCTATTCCCATCACTCAAATGTCAATAGAGGTCAAGTGAGGAATCCTCAACTTCTACCTCCAAATAGCAGTAATAAGGTGGTGCCCTCTATCCCCTACCAGAGAAGAGAAATACTGTTAAAACAGAAGTTTTAAGTAAAATCCAGAGTTTCACAGCACAATACAAAAATGTCTGAGTTTTAATAAAAAAATCTCTTATCATGACAAGAACCAGGAAGATGTCAAACTCAATTTAAAAAAACACTCAGTTTTTGCAGTGAGCTGAGATTGTGCCACTGCACTCCAGCCTGTACAACAGAATGAGACTCCATCTCTAAAAACAAACAAACAAACAATAAACCACCAATTGATGGCAAGTTGACAACAATATATGAAAATAATTATATAACATGACTGATATTTTTTGGCTGTGTCCCCACCCAAATCTCATCTTGAATTGTAACTCCCTCAATTTCCATGTGTTGTGGGAGGAACCCAGTGGGAGGTAATTGAATCATGGGGACAGGTCTTTCCTGTGCTGTTCTCATGACAGTGAATAAGTCTCATAAGATGTGACAGTTTTAAAAATGGGAGTTTCTGCCAGGCGTGGTGGCTCACGCTTGTAATCCCAGCACTTTGGGAGGCCGAGGTGGGTGGATCACGAGGTCAGAAGATCGAGACCATCCTGACTAACACGGTGAAACCCCGTCTCTACTAAAAATACAAAAATTAGCTGGGCATGGTGGCGGATGCCTGTAGTCCCAGCTACTGGGGAGGCTGAGGCAGGAGAATGGTGTGAACCCAGGAGGCAGAGCTTGCAGTGAGCCAAGATGGTGCCACTTCACTCCAGCCTGGGTGACAGAGTGAGACTCTGCCCCCCCCAAAAAAAAGAAAAAGGGAGTTTCCCTACACAAGTTCTCCCTCTTGCCACTGCCATGTAAGAAGTGGCTTTTGCCTTCCTCCATGATGGTGAGACCTCCCCAGCCACATGGAGCTGTAAGTCCATTAAACCTCTTTCATTTTTAAACTGCCTAGTGTCAGGTATGTCTTTATCAGTAGTGTGAAAACAGGCTAATATAGTAAATTGATATGAGTAGTGCTGAAAAGATACCCAAAAATGTGGAAGCGACTATGGAACTGGGTAACAGGCAGAGGTTGGAACAGTTTGGAGGGCTTAGAAGAAGACAGAAAAGCGTGGGAAAGTTTGGAACTCCTAGAGATTTGTTGAATGGCTTTGACCAAAATGCTGATAATAATGTGGACAATGAAATCCAGGCTGAGGTGGGTCTCAAATAGAGATGAGAAACTTGTTGGGAACTGGAGCAAAGGTAACTCTTGTTATGTTTTAGCAAAGAGATTGGCAGCAATTTGCCCCTGTACTAGAGATCTGTGGAACTTTGAACTTGAGAGAGATGATTTTCAGTATTAGGCGGAAAAATTTCTAAGAGGCAAAGCATTGGGAACTGGAGTAAAGGTGACTCTTGTTATGTTTTAGCAAAGAGATTGGTGGCAATTTTGCCCTGCCCTAAAAATTTGTGAAACTTTGAACTTGAGAGAGATGATTTAGGGTATCTAGCAGAAGAATTTTCTAAGCAGCAAAGCATTCATGAGGTGACTTTGGTGCTGTTAAAGGCATTCAGTTTTATAAGGGAAGCAGGGCATAAAAGTTCAGAAAATTTGCAGCCTGAAAACATGAAATAAGAGAAAATTCTATTTTCTGAGGAGAAATTCAAGCAGGCTGCAGAAATTTGCATAAGTAACAAGGAGCCAAATGTGAATCCCCAAAACAATGGGGAACGTATCTTCAGGGCATGTCAGAGGTCTTCATGGCAGCCTCCCATCACAGCCCTGAAGGCCTAGGAGGAAAATATGGTTTTGTGGGCAGGGCCCAGGGTGCCCATCCTGTGTGCAGTCTAGGGACTTGGTGCCCTGCATTCCAGCCACTCCAGCTATGATTAAAAGGGGCCAAGGTACAGCTCAGGCCTTGGCTTCAGAGGGTGCAAGCCCCAAGTCTTGGCAGCTCCACTTGGTATTGAGCCTATGGGTGCACAGAAGTTAAGAACTGAGGTTGGGAACCTCTGCTTAGATTTCAGAGGATGTATGAATATGTCTGGATGTCTAGGCAGAAGTTTGCTTTGGTGTGGAGCCCTGTTAAAGAACCTCTGCTAGGGCAGTGAGGAAGGGAAATGTGGGGTTGGAGGCCCCACAGAGAGTCCCTACTGGGACACCACCTGAGAGCTGTGAAAACAGGGTCACCATCCTCCAGACCCCAGAATGGTAGATCCACCAACAGACAGCTTACACTGTGCATCTGGAAAAGCTGCAGACACTCAACACCAGTCCTGAAAGCTGCCAAGAGGGGGGCTGTTCCCTGCAAAGCCACAGGGAGGAGCCTCCCAAGAATGTGGGGACCCACCTCTTGCATCAGCATGACCTGGATGTGATACATGGAGTCAAAGGAGATTATTTAGGAGCTTTAAGATTTGACTGCCCCACTGGATTTAGGACTTGCACGGCACCTGTAGTCCCTTTGTTTTGGCCAGTTCCTCCCATTTGGAATTGCTGTATTTACCCAATGCCTGTACCTCCACTGTATCGAGGAAGTAACTAACTTGCTTGTGATTTTACAGGCTCTTAAGCAGAAGGGACTTGCCTTGTCTCAGATGAGGCTTTGGGCTGTGGACTTTTGAATTAATGCTAAAATGAGTTAAGACTTTGTGGGACTGTTGGGAAGGCATGATTGGTTTTGAAATGTGAGGACATGAGATTTGAAAGGGTCCAGGGTGGAATGATATGTTCTGGTTGTGTCCCCACTCAAATCTTACCTTGAATTGTGACTCCTACAATTCTCATGCATCAGGGGAAGAACCCAGTGGGAGGTAATTGAATCATGGGGTGGATCTTTCCCATGCTGTTCTCTTGGCAGTGAATAAATCTCATGAGATCTGATGGTTTTAAAATGGGAGTTTCCCTGCACAAGTTCTCTTTCTTGCTGCTACCATCTAAGAAGTGCCTTTTGCCTTCCTCCATGATGGTGAGGCCTCCCCAGCCAGGTTGAATGGTAAGTTCATTAAAACTCTTTCTTTTGTAAATTGCCCAGTCTTGGATATGTCTTTATCAGCAATGTGAAAATGGACTAATACAATGACCAACTTAGCTTTATTCCAGGATGCAAGACTAGTTCAATTTTCAAAAATCAATCAGTGAAATTCACCATATCATCATTCTGAAAAAGAAAGATCACAGGATCATACAAAAGAAAGCCAAAATTTTTTTTTAAATATATCAATTAAGGAGAAAAAAAAATAAATTACAGAAAACTAGGAATAGAGGAGAACTTTCTCTACTTTATAAAAAGTATCTACAAAAATACTTCAGCTAACATTATGCTTAATGGTAAAAGCCTGAATGCTCTTCCTCTAAGATTGGGAACAAAGAAAGGATGTCTGCTTTCACCATTGTTATTTTAACATAATGCTGAAAGTTTTAACCTGTGCTGCAAGACAAGAAAACGAATTAAAGGGTTTACAGGTTAGAAAGACAGAAATAAAACTGTTCCTATTTTCAGGTGACATAATTGTATGTAGAAAATTTAAAACAATCTACCAGTAAAACTTCTAGAACTAATAAGTAAGTTCAGCCGAGGTCAGAGGAGATAAGAAAGATAAATTTAATAATATTGTTATATCCTACCAATAAACACAAAAACATTAAAAATGCAGTGCCATTAAAATCACTCAAAAAAGGAAACTAATGTAAAGATAATAAAATGTATTGGACACATATTGTTAAAACTACATAATTATAATGAAGAAATCAAAGATCTAAATACTTTGACATATCATTTACATGAATAAGATATTCAATATTATTAAATATGTCAGTTCTCCTCAAATTGATATAAAGGTTTAATTCAAATTTTGCCAAAATTGCAACAAGAATTTTTTCTGTCAGGATAGACAAGATTATTCTAAAATTTATATGGAAAGTCAAAAGGACTAGAACAGCTAAAACAATTTTGAAAAGGAAGAATATATTGGGATAAATTAGTCTACACTATTTTAAAACATACATCTATAGTACTCAAGACTGTGTGATATTGGCAGAAGTATATGCACATAACTATTAGGACAGAATAATGAAACCAGAAATAGACTCACACAGATATGTCCAACTGACTTTTGACAAAAGTTCAAAACAATTCAATTAAGAAATACAGTTTTTCAATGAATGATGCTGGAGTTAGTGGACAATCTTTGGGAAAAGTAAAACTGTTCTTTGACCTAAACTTTATATTTTATGCAAAATTTAACTAAAAATAGATCAGAGGCTAAACCATAAATTACAAAATGGTAACGCTTTTAGAAATAAACATAGGAAATATATTTCAGGATCTAGTGCTAGACAAATAATTTTTAGACTTGACAACAAAATCATGACTTATAAAAAGGAAAATAATTAAATAATTAAGTTAGACTTTATCAAAATTAAAACTTCTGTGGTTCCATACAAATTTTAGGATTGCCTTTTCTCTTTCTATAAAAATATCAGTGGAATTTTGATAGAAATTTCATTGAATCTATAGATTTTTGGGGTTGTATTGACATTTTCATAATATTAATTCTTCCAATCCATGTACATGATATCTTTCAATTTACCTGTGTGTAATTTTTTAATCAATGTTTTATAGTTTTCAGCATACATATTTTTTACTTAAATTTATTATTGAGCATTTTATTTTTTCTTATTTTACACATTGTTAATGGAATTATTTTCTTAATTTTTTTTGAATAGCTAATTGTTATTTTATAGAACACTGCTCATTTATGCATGTTGATTTTGTATTCTGCAACTTTACTAGATTAATTTATTTGTTCTAAACAATTTTTTGGTAAAGTCTTTAACAATTTCTACATATAAAATCATGCCATCTGCTAACAGAGACAACTTAACTTCTTCTTTTCCAATCTGGATGCCTTTTATACATTTCTCCTGCCTAAGAACCCCAATAGCCAAAGCAAACTTGAGCAAAATGAACAAAGTTGGAGGCATTTACACTACCTGATTTAAAAATACACTACAAAACTGTAGTTTACACAGAATAATACTGTCATGAAACAGCCATCAGAAAATGGAACAGAATAAAGATCGCAGAAATGAATCTATGCATTTATGGTCAATTGATTGTCAACAAAGGTGCCAAGAACACATACAGGGGAATGGAAAATATCTTTAATAAATGGTATTGGAAAAACCAAAGTAAAATAATTAAAGTGGATCCTTATCTCACACCACAGACAAAAATCAACTCAAAATAGATAAAAGGCTTAAATGTAAGACCCAAATCTATAAAACTACTAAAAGAAAACATAAGAGAAATGCCAATTCAAATCAAAATGAGGTATCACCTCACCCCTGTTAGAATGGTTATGATCAAAAGGGTGAAAGACATCAAGTGTTGGGCAGAATTGAAAGGGAACCCTTGAACATTGTTGGTGAGAATCTTAGTACAGTAATTATTAAAATCAGTATGAAGTTTCCTCAAAAAATTAAAAACAGAACTACCATATGATTCAAGATTCAATAATCCTACTACTGAGGAAATATCCAATGCAAATGAAATAAATATTTTGAAGTGATAGCCATACTCCCATGTTTATTGCATCATCGTTACCAATGGCCAAGATATAAAATCATTTTAAGTATTCATCAAAGGATGAGTGGATAAATAAAATGTGGTATATATACACAATGTAATACTATTCATCCTTTACAAGAAGGAAATCCTGTCATTTGAAACAATGTGGAAGAACATAGAGGACATTAATTAAGTTAAAAAAGCCAGGCACAGAAAAACACATACTGCATGGACTTCATTATGTATTGAACCTAATAAAGTTGAACTCATAGAAGCAAAGAATGTAAAGGTGATTACCAGAGGCTGGGAGTTGGGGAGATCTGGCAGATGTCTGAAAAGATACAAAATTTTAGATAAAAAATGAGCACATCAAACTATATACAACATTATAGCTATGAGGTAATTGCAGATTTAAACCCCGGTGAAATATCACTACACATCTATTAGAATGACAAAGATAAAAAACAGTGACACTACCTGTTCCAGGGAAGGACCATACATACAAAGCAAACCACAGAGCAGAAGGTGCTGAGAAGCCAAAGTGTGAAGCAGACAAATCTAGTTTGTTAGTAAAGGATGTTTAATTGGGGTTTACAGAGAGAAGTGTGGTCTCGGTTTAACTGGGGGAATTTACAGAGAGAAGTGTGGCCACCCAGGACTGATACACCATAGGGAAACGTTGTACCTGCTCTATAGAAACAATTAAAAGCAGCCCTCCAAAAAAAAAATACTAGATGTGTTATAGCCTTTATGTGTGATAAAATCAAGATTGAACATGTTCTTACACTAAGAACAGTAAATAAAGTAGGAATCAGGAGGCATTCGAGGAACTGGGGCTGACAATAAATAAACATGATGGATTAGCATCCAAAATGGAGTCACTTTTGTCTTCACACTCCACCTCTCTAATCCTGGTCTTACAATCTCATGTACTCACGTCTTCTGAGACAGCCCCTGAGTCTCCATGGGGTGGGGGTGGGGGATGCTGCAGTTATTCTGATGGTGTGGGTGACACGTTGCATCAATTCATTTCCTACTTGTAATGTATGTTAACATCATGTCCTCAGGATCCAAACCTACAGACATAAACAGAGAAGCAAGAGGAACAGAAGGCAATAGGCAGAAATAGAAGTGTTTAGGCAAGGCAGTTCTTCCCCATCAAGCAGCATGACAGTGGTATCTTCATCTCTGTTGGTGAGGACATAGGATTATGGGCTGGGATTGCATATCAAACATGTTACTCAAGGGTCTAGGGTGCTGGTATTATTTGTAAGATTACAGGGGCAGCAAAGGACCATGTCAAGTAGCCAAAAAGAGTGCCCTTAAAAAGGGGCTGTATTCCAGTGTATTGGTATGTGGAACATTTTGGCTCAGACTCAACCAGGACCAATGGATGCCACTTTAGTTGGCCATGGAATTCCTTGATCTCTGGCAAGAAATACTCTGTCCAACTTGGGTGAAGTAGGCAGTTCCACACCCATGCAAGTATCCCCTTCACTGGTTCAAGGACTTGGGGAATCCCGAATAACATTTACCATTGTTCCTTTATCAGCTGCAGTAGGAATATATCTGGTAAGACCTTCTTTACAACTATGGATAATAGTCCTTCCTCTGTGGTGGTCCTGAGTCCTTAATATGGTGCCAACCCCATATTAGTCTCAACTGAATTAGAGTTCTTAATGGCTTGAGGCATAAACGTCACCAACTTATGAAAGATATAGGATTGTGGGCCGGGCGCGGTGGCTCACGCCTGTAATCCCAGCACTTTGGGAGGCCGAGGCGGGCGGATCACAAGGTCAGGAGATCGAGACCACGGTGAAACCCCGTCTCTACTAAAAAAAATACAAAAAATTAGCCGGGCGCGGTTGTGGGCGCCTGTAGTCCCAGCTACTCGGGAGGCTGAGGCAGGAGAATGGCGTGAACCCGGGAGGCGGAGCTTGCAGTGAGCCGAGATCGCGCCACTGCACTCCAGCCTGGGCGACAGAGCGAGACTCCGGCTCAAAAAAAAAAAAAAAAAAAAAGATATAGGATGTGAAAGTGCTAGCAGTTTTGCCTTCAAAATGCCATTTTTCCTTTCAATCAACCCTCCTGACTGGGGATTATATGGCAAATGAAATCTCCAGTCTATAACATTTTCATATGTCTAATCTTGGACATCCTGTCCAGTGCAAATGTGTGCCTGGGTTGCTATCAGTGCATCAAGAACCTTCATACGTGACATTTAATTCCTCCAAGCTTTAACGGTGGCTGTTTTGTTTGTTGTTTTGCAAAGAAAACCTGCAACAATCCTGTGGCGGTATCTACACACATTAACGCACACTTCTCTCCCAAGCTTACTAGGAGGGGTTGAAGAGAGTCCATCTGCCAGTCTCTTATAGGGAGAGCTATCTTATGTATGTGTCTTGTATAGGTAGAATATAGCAGGGGCACAAATGAGAACAAACTAAGCACTTTGCTACAGCTGCCACAAAATCTGCATAGCGGAGGTACAATCCTGCTGGCCTTGTTATTTGCTAGTCCACTTCTACACTGCAATGCCTACTATGTTTATGTTCCCAATAAGCTACCTGCAAGGATTAAGAGAGATCCAGTGTTCTAGTTTTTGCTGGAGTATCAGCCTCCATGTTACCAGAAGGTGAACCTGACTAGTGTGCTGAAGTATGATACACAATTAGGCTTGCCGTGGGTTCTTGTAGCCTTTCTCTAATGTCTTTTCACATAGCAGCCCTTTATAAGGGTTTGTAAAGCACATACAAATCATCTCGGGCTCATTGAGCAAGACAAGTTGTAAGATGCTTAAATACTGCTCAACTATTTGTACAGAGAACTGTAGGCCATAGCTCATGGGTACAAAGGAACCATGCAGCTCAGAATTCTACACATTAACTGCTTTGTTGCATTCCCATCTCAAACTAGATGGTTATCTCTCTGCCGTTGTATAGCTGCTGTTGTTCATACATGAGCGTTATCCTGGCTCGCCCCATCTGCGTACCAGGTGTTTTCAGAAAGGGTGGCCGTGCCTTCCTGTATCGCTGGAGGGATCTCCAGTGGGGACTCCACAATAGCAGCAGCCTTGTATTTTTTGTAGGTCGCTGACTTATCTTTTGAATTGTAGGAGGGTGCACAATGCATCCAGTTGTTGCTGTAGCAATGACAAATCTTCAGAGGTTAGCATAGTATCATCAGTATAATGCCTCTAAGTTGGGATGTAAAGGGATGCTAAAAAAGGTGTCAGCCAAATTTAATACAGCGTAAGTGCCAGTATTTTGCATTATTTATTCTATCACTAGAGATACATTAGGCAGAGCAGTGTGTATCTTGGAAACTGCTTTAGTTCTGAGTAGTCTACTGTCATATGCCAGGCAGCATCAGGTTTTCTTATTGGCCATACAGAGCTATTAAAGGAGCTCTGGGCAGGACAAGTAATATTAACTTTGGCCGGTTCCTGTATGGTGGGGAGGGTGCAAAGAAACTGGATCACTCATATATTGCTGACTGGAATGTAAAATGGTACAGCCACACTGAAAAAAGTTTGACAGTTTCCTACTAAATTAAACAAACAACTACCACACAATCCAGAAATTACATTTACCCTGAAGAATTGAACACTTATGTTTCCATAAAACCCTATATATAAAATATTATAGTATCTTTATTTATAATAACCCAAGACTCCACCCTGGCTAACACAGTGAAACCCCGTCTCTACTAAAAAATACAAAAAACTAGCCGGGCGCAGTGGCGGGCGCCTGTAGTCCCAGCTACTCGGGAGGCTGAGGCAGGAGAATGGCGTGAACCCGGGAGGCGGAGCTTGCAGTGAGCGGAGATCCGGCCACTGCACTCCAGCCTGGGCGACAGAGCGAGACTCCGTCTCAAAAAAAATAAATAAATAAAAAATAAATAAAAAATAACCCAAGACTGAAAACAACTCAAATGTCCTTCAACAGATGAATAGTTAAAGTTACTGTGGTACATGTATGCCACAGAATAGTACTCACTCCAAAGGAACAAATCATGAATACATGCAACAACCTGGATGAGTTTCCAGAGAACGTTGCTAAGTGGAAACAAATAAAAAGCTCCAAAGTCACAGACTGTTTGATTCCATTTATATAATATTCTTAAAATGAAACGATAGAAATTGAAAATGAGGATTAGTTGTCAGAGGTGAAAAAAGAGGATGCGGGTTTGAGGGAAGTGGGAGTGGCGATTAAGTAGCAACATAAAGGATCATTATGCTTACGGAAATGTTCTTGTATCTTGAGTGTATCAATGTCAATATGCTGGTTATGATATTATATTATAGTTTTACAAGATATTACCATGGGAGAAATTGGAAAAAGAGTACATAGGGTTTCTCCATATTTTTTATTATAAATGCTTATGAATCGATAATTATTTCCATTAAAAATTGCTTTAAAATATACTGTGGATTGACAAATAACAATATCAACATGTTTGTTGCATGTGGAAGTTCTCTGTTTTATACATATATGTATTACATTATATATATGCACACATATATATAATATATATTACCCCTCCACACACATACACATAAAGGATGGATCTTCAAGATTTTTATGAATACCTGTGAACAGTTTTGATTTATTGAATTGTGGATGTTCTATAATAAAATTTTAAATACATTGAATACATTTGAATGGAAAATTAAATTTATGTTAAAATGACCACATTTTATAAGATGTCATAAAAATCCAATTTTGTTTTGTTTTACTTTGGCTAATCAGTTACTTTTAAGTAAAAAAAAAAAAATGAAAAATCTAAAAGAATGCTATATGGTTACAAGGCATCGCATTTAGTGCAATTTGTGTCAAAAAGTATAAGTGGAAGTCAAAAACTTCAAATTTAAATAATGAAACACAAAATGCATGTTCTAGGTTGTCAACTGACAACTTTTCAGTTAGCTGACATGTGCACTGTAGGTGTAAAATCATATTTTATTTTTAGACAATTGCAGGCTGCTTACTGATTAGAAGTTGAGAATCATTTATCTTTTATCACTTTAAACAACTTTCTATTTGTGGGCCAGGCCAAGGTAACCTAGATAAAAGAAGGCTCAAGCTAATAGCTAGAAAAAATGTAAGAAAAGAGAGAAAAACTTTCTCATACTATATAAAGACCTTCACTCTAATGGATATCTACTAGGTGTTAAAAATATATAATATTTATATTGGACAGATATCAGGATCAGCACCTTTTATTGTTATCATTATTTTAAGATGTAAGGGTTTCGTGATGCTAGATAGGCAGTATTTAATGGGCATTGTCCTGGAACACTATCAACAAAGTGAAGAGGCAAGAGGAAAAGGTAATTTTCTGGCTTCTGATTTTTGTTTCCCAGAGGTTGCCCTAGTAGATAGCTTTGTTTAGCATAAGTTGTTAAAAAAAAAAAAAAAAAAAAAAAAAAAAGGCCGGGCGCGGTGGCTCAAGCCTGTAATTCCAGCACTTTGGGAGGCCGAGACGGGCGGATCATGAGGTCAGGAGATCGAGACCATCCTGGCTAAAACGGTGAAACCCCGTCTCTACTAAAAAAAAATACAAAAAACTAGCCAGGCGCGGTGGCGGGCACCTGTAGGCCCAGCTACTCGGGAGGCTGAGGCAGGAGAATGGCGTAAACCCGCGAGGCGGAGCTTGCAGTGAGCTGAGATCCGGCCACTGCACTCTAGCCTGGGCGACAGAGCGAGACTCCATCTCAAAAAAAAAAAAAAAAAACACCTATCTTCTTATGTTCTTCTTTGGCCCAAACACACACACACACACACACACACACACACACACACACACACACACACACACACACATACAGAGCACATTTTTTAGGGTATCTTTAACTTTTGCATTGATAAACTCAGTAAATAATGGTACATATGAATGTATTTAAATGAATTGTATATTGAATAATACTCTATGATGCAATGTAAAATGCAAAAGCTCATTTTTGATAACTGAAGAAAATATTTCTTTGCAAATGATTATGTTGAAACCTCTAGATTCTGTTAAAATCTTTAACAATAATATGAAATTGCATAGGATTTTTTTTAATGGATCAAAATTGCAGGATATTTAAGTGGGGTTTGAGGGCTGTAGAAGAAATCGCACTCAAAAAAAAAATCCCAATATTTATGAAATGTAAATATGTAGTTGCTCCTAAGTAGTGATTATTTAGAAAAAAAGGATACATTAGAAAAACATGAAAGTGATCGGCTGTATCAAATTCTCACTGAATTTTGATTAAAATTAAAAAAAAAAAAAACTTGAAAAAGCAAAGTGAAGAATCAAAAGGGGGAAAACGTTTTGCTCCATCCAAGGAACACTATATGAATTTTATGGAAGTTCGTAATAGAATACTAAAGGAATTCTATTTGGAAGTTCACAAGCATTCCACATGAATCCCTCAGTGACTGAATTTATAGTTCTCTGGTTTTTGAATTTGGCTTGAACTGTGCTTTCTGCTGGCTAGGTTAGTGCTGCATTAAATTCTAGCTTAAAAAATCTTTTCTATTACACATTGTTCATATAAAATACATATTTTCTCTTTAAATGTTACTATATGTTTTCAGCTAAAATATTTATAATGCATTTGAAAATTGTTGGCATTTTAATTCAAAATGCTTTCAAGTATTGAATGTACATAAATGAAGTTATTTTTGTGACTTCTGTCAATAAGTCTGCCATTTGTGTCTGGGGATAGAATTTATTTCCAAATGATGGTTTTTTGTTGTTGTTGTGGCTGTTGCTTCATAGTCATTATTGTTGTTTTGCAACTCATTCCCCTACCATTTTTATTTTTTTGCTGTCATAGATAGATATTTCTATAGACTGTATGCCCTACTAAATTCACTAGTGAGTGCCACATAGATTAGGTCACTGGGATTGGACATTGTTTTAGTCCATTCAGGCTGCCATAACAAAACACCATAGACTGGTGGCTTATGAACAACAAAAACGTATTTATTACAGCTCTGGAGACTGGGAAGTCCAAGACAAAGGTACCAACAGATTAGGTGTCTGATAAAGACTTATTTCCTCATAGACAGCTGACCTCATCATAACCTCACAGGGAGAATGGGCAAGGGAGCATTCTCTGACTGCTTTTACAGGAAACTAATCCCATTCATAAGGACTCTTCCCTAGAGCTAATCATGTCCCAAATGCCCCACTTCCTAATATATCAATTTAAGGATTAGCATTTCAGCATATGACTATTAGGATACAAACATTCGGACCATAGCCTTATCTCAGAGAAAATTATTAAAGTCAAGCTCTTTATATATTAAAAGGAAAAATATCTGGACTATTCCTTAAAAGAAGAAGAAACTGTTACCTGATTTATGTCCTGGCTAGTAATGAAAATCAAATCTATAATTATTTTGGAAATGTTTTACCTGTACTCACTTCATAAATTTACACTTCCTATCTCTTTTCACCCATCTTTTAAACTAATGTCTTCTGAAATAAAACAGTATTACATCAATAAGCAGAAAGCCATTTATGAGGTCTAGAGTTTTCACTGCATAAATATTGTTCATTGATTTTCTTTTTTTATCAGAAAAAGTCTCAATAGTGGCAGAAATCAGACAAATTGCTGGGCAGATAAGGGCTGGTCCCTGGTGAACCCCGACCTTCAAGCCAAAGGCAGCCTGAAGCCTGAAAACCTGGTCGCCAGTTCTTGGTAGAATTAATAAACTAGAGGACCGCCTTGTTGCCTTTCAGCCAATCACATGGTGTTTTTTTCCAGGCCCCACTAATGAACCAATCAGTACACATGTCCTCCATTTGGAGTCCAGAGAAAAACCAGGACTCAGCCGCACGTGAGGACTACCTGCTTGTGGGTAGGAGCTACTCACTTCGGGTCTTCTCTCTGCTGAAAGCTCTTCTGTCACTCAATTGAACTCTTCTCCACCTTGCTCACCCTCCGGTTGTCCACATAACCTCATTCTTCCTGGACACAGGACAAGAACTCAGGACCCACTGAACAGTGGGCACAAAAAAGACTGTAATATTTTTCTGTCCAGCTCACCAAGCTGTGGGCAGAAACAAAAGGGGCTGTAGCATGTTTCTGGCCAGCTGGCCAAGCTGCAAGCAGTGACATGCTTCCATGCATTGGACTGCAGAAGTGAAGAACAACCACACTTTTGAGGTCCTGGACCTCCGTATTCTCCGAGCCAGAGCTGTGACTCTATAGCCCTCCCACCTTCTGCTGGCATCAGGCAGCTGCCCCATATGACGGGAAGCAGTGGCAGAGCCAAGCCAGCCAGGAGCTATGGGCCAGAGCAAGGCAGCTGAACTGAACGAGGTGAAACACACCCCTCCCTACTGCTCACTGAACTGCAGGTGGTGGGAACGAGATTGCCATAGTATGCCTACCCCCCACCCCCACTTCTTGGGGCTCTGTGGTTGCTGGTGTCTCCCAGTTTTCAGGCACCACCGCGTTCCGCTTGTCCAGACACTGACTCCCACAGTGGAAGCCACTACCAGTACGCTTGGTCCAGCTGCAGACTCGCATAGCTGTGCCTAGTGACCGGACATCATGCTCACTTACTCATACACCTGTCGTTGCTCTGCACCTGGATCGCCCATGCTGGGTGTGGGATCTGAGCACAGCCTTCTAGGTCAAGTGGGCAGAACGAGCCCAGCAAGCATGAACAAAACTCAAGTAGAGGTGCTGCTGGCCACAGAAGTTTCCAGCTGGTGAAGAGACACCCAAAAGATCTTGTGACAGTATGATCCTTCTAAAAACATATGCAGGGAGGTTAAGGTATAGAAATAAAAAGATATATCAGGAGGCTCCTAGTAATGAAGGATGCCAAATAAAAGTAGTAACAGTGAAGCTGTAGAAAAGTGGATTAATTTCAGAAATAGTTAAGAAATATTCGTAGGACTTGACGTTTATTTAGATATGTGGTCTAAGTGAAGAAGGCTTCGAATTTTCTTTTTTCTACTTTTTTATTCATCACTTTTAATTTACACTTGCTACATAATTATAGATATTTATGGGGTGCAGTGTGATGTTTCAATGCATGTATACATTGTAAAATGATTAAAACAGGGTAATTATCATATCCACCAATTTTTTTTTGTTTCTTTGTTTTGTTGTTTTGTTCTGTTTTTTTTGTTGTTGTTGTTTTTTTTTTTTTTTTTTTTTTTGTTTTGTTTTTTGTTTTTTTTTTTGAGACGGAGTCTCGCTCTGTCGCCCAGGCTGGAGTGCAGTGGCACGATCTTGGCTCACTGCAAGCTCCACCTCCCAGGCTCATGCCATTCTCCTGCCTCAGCCTCCCGAGTAGCTGGGACTACAGGCACCCGCCACTGCGCCCGGCTAATTTTTTGTATTTTAGTAGAGACGGGGTTTCACCTTATTAGCCAGGATGGTCTCAATCTCCTGACTTCGTGATCCACCTGCCTCGGCCTCCCAAAGTGCTGGGATTACAGGCGTGAGCCACCGTGTCCGACCTATATCCACTAATTTAAACATTTATCATTTCTTTGTGGTAGTGATATTTCATTGTTTTTTCTTCTAGCTATTTTGAAATATACACTACATTGTTATTTGCTGTAGATACCCTACAGGAACGTGTTCTTTTTGCCTAACTGCAACTTTGTACCCTTTGGCCAATTTCTGTCCCCTAGTCCCCACTACCATCCTCAACCTTCTGTAACCATAATTTTATACCCTACTCCATGAAATCAACTTTTTAGATTCTACATATGAATGATATCATGCAGTTTTAGTCTTTCTGTCCCTGGCTTATTTCATTTAACATAACATCTTCCAGGTTCATACATGTTGTCACAAATGACAGAATGTCATTCTGTTTAATGGCTGAATTGTATTCCATTATATGTGTATATCTCAAATGTGAGATATCTATCACATTTTTAAATTCATTAATCTGGAGATGTGAATTTAGATCAATTTTATATCTTGGCTATTATGAATAGCACTGAAATAAACATGAGAGTGCAGATATCTAAAAAGACATAGTTTTCTGACCTGAGAAATGTAAGGATAATGTTGCTATTTGTTGCAATTAAACCATAAAATACAAACAAAATAATCATGAGGATAAATGAGAGGATGTTTTTCTCATCTTTCAAGTTGGAATCCAAACCTTTCCAGTAAACTGTTGGTGTAACCAGATTCACTTCATGCTAGCATATCTGTTTTAGGCTCTGGTCAGAGCAGCGTTAGAAATGGCATCCACGGTTCTTGCCATCACAGAGGAAAATAGCTGCTGCTAAGTGATGTCTCTGGAGACAACTCAGAAGAGCTACTACCCCTCTGCCCTTGTGATACTTATGGGTTGAGACAATAGTACCTTGCCTTACTTCTGAAGAACATAAACTTTTGATTCCTTTCCTGGTAGCCACTGAGGCACAAGACACTTAAGGAGCCATTTGACACACACATATAAAACTCAGAAATGCAAGATTGTAGACTCTTCAGAAGCAAACGTTGACCATCTGAAAACAAAATTAAGTAGATAAATTGTTATCTTCTCCAATTTTATTTTAAAAAATGCAATGTAATTGTAGTCTCTTTGAAGATATAGTGAAACCAAGAATTCAGTTTTTCATAAAGCTGTGAACAATATAACTGAGTACCTTCTGATAGCCCTTTATTCTTTCCAGATCATTCTGATTTCCCCACATTCCTGCTTCCCTGTGATTGACACTTGATATGCAGCCAGTGGTGCAGCAAACTTATTATTTAAAATATCCATCAATTAGAGTGATGAAATGCATTACAATTTTGAATGCCAAAGATAGCAGTAAACATTCACGTTTTACCCAAGGGCTACATTAACTCTCTTGCTCTCTGTCAAAATGTGGTCCACAGAGACCATTGATTATTTTAAATTCCACAGGATACCATGCTGGCTCACTATATTTATGACATTATGCTAATTGTATCTGATAAACAAGACGTGAAACATATCTTACATGCCCTAGTGAAATAGATATGCCAGAAGGTGAAAGATATAGTAAGATTAACAGAAGTAGACCGTGATGACAGGACTCTTGAGTCTTGCTCAAGAGTGCTATGAGAGTTTGCTTATGAAGAGAAATTCACACAGTAGAACAAGCTATGAGTAGAACTTCTGGTCTTTTATTTAATTTGGAGGGAGAGGTGACCAGAGATATCAGTGTATATCTGGGCTATGGTGAATGGCTGGACTGGTTAAGATGGTCCTGAAAGAAAGGGAATCTAAGAAAATGGAACACGGAAAGACATACATAATTTTGAAAAATGGCATGGGGACATATGGGGAGATTCTGATGAAGCTATGGACCTTGAACACTTAAATTTCACCAAATCTTCTTTGCTATTAAAAGCTATCTTCCTGCCCCTCCCTAAATATTTTAATCCTTCTTTACTGAATTAAATTATAATGATCTTCCTTGAAATACATGATTTGCAATGCACTGTTGATACAGCTCAGCATCTACCCCGCCACATTCCTTGCTTTTCAAACAGAAGTTACCAAGTTTATTTTTAATGTAATTATTTATTTTAGAGTAGTTTAAGATCTACAGAAAAAAAAATGTGAAGACAGTACAAAGAGTTCCCATATGCCCAGTATACAGTGTGCCCTATTAATAACATATTACATAAGTCATAATTAATACAACTGTATTGAGCCATGATTATTTAGTAAAGTTCACTTAGATTTTCTTAATTTTTGTCTAATTTCCTTTTTTGGTTCAAGGGTCCCATTCACAATCCCATTCATAATACCATACTGCATTTAGGTGTCATGTCTACTAATTCTCTGCTTGACTGGAACAGTTTCTCAGACATTTTTTGTTTTTTGCAACGTTGAAAATGTTCAGTATTGGCCAGGTATTTTGTAGACTGTTACTTAATTGGAATTTGTGTTAAGTTTTTCTTATGATTAGACTGAGATTGAGGTTGTGAATTTTGGAGAGGAATACCATACAGTGGTAAAGTGCCATTCTCATTCTCATCACATTTTATCAACATTACATCTTGTGTGTGTGTGTGTGTGTGTGTATACTTATTATTTAAAATATTCATCAATTTGAGTGACGAAATGCATTGCAATTTTGAATGCCAAAGATAGCAGTAAACATTCACATTTTACCCCAGGGCCAAATTAACTGTCTTGCTCTCTGTCAAAATGTAGTCCACCAAGTCCACCAAGACCACACACACACACACACACACACACACACACACACACACCCTATCAGAATATATATATATATACACACACACACATACACACACACATACACACACACACGTATATACACACATACGTGTGTGTGTGTGTATATATATAGTATATATATTCAGTAAATTTTCAGTTAAAAACTAATACCCTTTCATTTACGTTTTGCTCAAATTTTTCCAATGTTGGCTATTGGGACCTCTTTCCCTTGGCTCTTGAAATACCCAAATCATTGTGATTTTATTTTCTCAGCATTTCTTTATTTTCTGGCACTATAAGGTGTTCCAGGTTCCATTAAATATGTTGTTACCTGTAGATTTTTCATAGATGCCCTTTGTCAGGTTGAGAACCTTGTACTCTATTGTTAGTTTGTTGAATGTTTTGCTTTTGAAAGGGTGTTTGGTTATTTCAAATGCTTTTATTGTATCTCTTGAGATAATTGTGGATTTTTACTGTTTATTCTACTAATATGGCATATTACCTTACTTGATTTTTAGACGTTAATTCAACATTGCATCTCTGGAGTCAATCCCACTTATCCATCGTGTATGATTCTTTTGACATGTATTCTGCTGAAGATTTTTGCATCTATAATCATAAAAGCATTACTTTGTAGTTTTCTTGTGATGTCTTTGACTGATTTGAGCCTCAGAATAATACTGGCTTCATAAAATAAAATAAATTGGGAATTTTTTCTCTCCTTTTCTATTTTTGGGGCTACTATGTAAAACATTGTAATCAATCATTTGAATGTTTCATAGAATTCGCCAGTGTAGCCATCTGGATCTGGGCTTTTTCTTTGTGGGTAGTTTTTTGATTATTGTTTCTGTTTTGTCACCGGTTACAGATCTATTAGAGTTGTCTATTTCTTCTGTAGTCAGTTTCAGTAGTTTGTAACTTTAAATCCAGAATTTTTTTCCATTCTAAGTTATGTAATTTTTGGCATATAAATTTTCATAGTATTTCTTTACTTTTTAATTTTTGCAAAGTTAATAATGTTATTTTCTATTAAATTTCTGATTCTAGTGACTTGAATCTTCTCTCATTTGTCTTAGTAAAAGTAGCTAAAGATATTTTATGGTTTTATTTTTATTTTTTCAAATAACCATCTTTTGGTGTCACCAATTTTCTCATTTGTGTTTCTATTGTCTATTTCTTTAATTTACTCTAACGTTTATTATTTTTTCTTCTTCTTGTTTTAGGTTTTGTTTCCTCTTATTTCATTCAAAATCTTCAAATGTGAGATTAGGTTAATGATTTGAGATTTTTCTTATTCAAAATATAGATATTGACAGCTATAAATTTCTGTCTCAGCAATTTTTAGCTGCATTCTGCAAGTTTGATATGTTGTGTCTTCGTTTTTATTACGTATTTTCCAATTTCACTTTAGATTTCTTCTCTGACCCATTGGTTATTTAATAGGGTATTGTTTAATTTCCACAGATCTTGGTTAACAATATTTTATTGTATATTTCAAAATAACTGAAAGAGTGGAACTAGAATGTTCCTAACACACACAAAATAGATAATACTTGATGTGATGAATACCCCAGTTATCCTGATTTGTTTATTATAAATTGTATGCTGGTATTAAAATGTCACACTTACTTCATAAATATGTATAACTAGTATGTATCCATAATAATTATGAATTTAAAAATTCACGTATCTTCACTTCCCCACTTCCCCATTTTTTCTATTATTAATTAATTAATTAATTAATTTATCTGAGATGGTGCTTAGACAGAGTTTCGCTCTTGTCACTCAGGCCGGAGTACAATGGCATGATCTTGGCTAACTACAACCTCCACCTCCCAGGTTCAAGCAATTCTTCTGCCTCAGCCTCCTGAATAGCTGGGATTACAGGCGCCCACCACCATGCTCCACTAATTTTTGCATTTTAGTAGAGATGGGATTTCACCATGTTGATCAGACAGGTCTCAAACTCCTGACCTCAGCTGATCTGCCCACCTCGGCATCCCAAAGTGTTGGGATTACAGGCATGAGCCACTGTGTCGCCATATTATTGACTTATAATTCCATTCTATTATGCTAAGAATATACATTGTATTATTTCTGTCCTTTTACATTAAGACTGGCTTACCACATAGAATGGCATTTATTCTGGGGAAAATCCTAGGTTTACTTAAGAATAATGTAGTCCATTTTTGAGTAGAATATTCCACAGATACTGTGTTCCATAGATGCCTGCAAGATCAAGTTGATTTATAGTGTTATGCAAGTGTTGTATTTCCTTATTGATCTTTTGTCTTGTTATTCTATCAATTATTGAAAGTACAGTATTGAAATCTCCAACTACTACTGTTGATTTGTTTATATCTCTTTTTTTTTAGGCTCCTTCATGTATTTTGGTGCTCTGTTTTATATATATGATGTAGGAGGCTGATAGGTAAAGAGTATGGGATTCCTTTTTAAACTGGTGAACATTTTTTTTTAAATTTAACTCTCTCTATATATGTATGAATATATTTGGCATATGTACAATTTGATGAAATGTCTACTGTTTTTGTGCTCCTTTGTCAATAATCAGATGACTATATTTTTGTGGGCCTCCCTTTGTGGGCCTTTATTCTATTCTATTGATCTGTTTCTATTACTTCATGGATATCATGCCTTCTTGATTGTTGTAACTTTTTAGTAAATCTTAAAGTTGTGTAATGTCAGTCTACCAACTTTATTTTTTTCTTCAGTATTGCATGTCTGTTTTATATCTGTTTTCTTTCCATACAAACTTTAAAATCACTTTGTCGATATATACAAAGTTTTTCTCCAGCATTTTGACTGAGATTGCATTGAATTTATAATCAAAGTGGGGAAAATTAACATCTTAATGATATTAAGTCTTGCAGTCTATGAGCATGAAATATTTCTGTAGAAATCTGGATTTCCTTTGGTCTCTTTCAGAAGCGTTTTACAGATTTCTTTATACAGATTATGTACATTTTTTTTAGACTTTTTATGTATTGCACATTTGATACTGTTGTAATTTTTTTGAAACTTCAAATTCAAGTTTTGCATTTCTTATCCATAGCACAACAAGTGAGTTTTGGATATTGGACTTTTATCTTGAAAACTTGCTGTTCTGAAAACTGTACTTGGTTATTAGTTTCTGAAGTTTTTTGTATGCATATTAAGATGTTTAAAAATAGACAATATTATTCTCTGTGAAAAATGTTATTTTTCTTTTCTAATCTTTATTGATTACTTTTCTTATTTTAATGCACTAGATAGTACTTTCATTACGACGTTGAACAGGAGTGGTGAGAGAGAGAGGACTTCCTTGCCTTGTTGATGATCTTAGGATAAGAACATTATTGAGCATAAAGTTAGCAGTAGGTTGTTTATGGACATTCCTTTTATAGTTGAGAACATTTTATTCTGTTACTAGTTTGCTGAGATTTTTTGTCTTTAAATAACTAATAGTATTGAATTATGTCAAATGCCTTCCTCTGCATCAATTAATATAATCATACATTTCTTCTTATGACCCTTGATATGGTAGCTTATATTATTTGATTTCCTAAAGCTAACATGCCTTGCATATCTGTAATAAATCCCACTTGATTGTAGAGTATATTTGCATATATTGTTGGGTTCAATTTGCTATTTTGTTGAGTTTTCTTTCTTTGATGTTTATGAGAAATGTTGGTCTGTTGCTTTCATTTCTCATCATTTTTCTTCTGGTTTTGGTATTAGAGTAATTCTGTCCTCAGAACATGTGCTAACAGTTTCATGTACTTTTATTTTCTGGAAGATGTTGTGGAGAACGGGTGTCATCACTTTTCACTAAATGTTTGGTGGAATTCATCAATGAAATCATCTAGGCCTGGTGTATCCCATTTTGGAAAATTATGAATTTTTTATTAAATCTTACTAATAGGTAACAGAGCTATTCAGATAATCTCTTTCTCCTTATGTGAGTTTTGATAGTTTATTTCATTGAAGAATTTTTTCATTTAATCTGATTTATCAAATGCATGAATATACAATTATGTGTGCATTCTTTAATATCTACATTTAATGTGTGTGGAATCAGTAGTAACAAAACATCTTTCATTTCTGATTGTGATAATTTGTACTGTCTTTTTGTCTTTTAGCCTGTATACAGAATGATCAATTTTTACTGATATTATAAATATATGAGTTTGGGGCTTTTTCTACTATTACTTTTTCTGCTATTTTCTATTATTATTCTACTATTATCTACTATTATTTTTCTGTTTCAAATTTACTTGATTTCTGCTCTAATTTTTTACTTATTTTATTCTGCTTTCTTTTATTCTGTTTTCATGAGATGTAATCTTATGGAACTGATACTAGATTTTTTTTTTCTAATCTATGAATCTAATTCTGTAAATTGCCCTCTCTCCACTATTTTCACTACATCTCACAAACATTGATATGTTGTATTTGTATTGCTGTTTAATTCCAAATAATTTTTCTTTTATTTTGAGACCTCTTTTTTGACTTATGGACTACTTCAAAGTATGCTATTTAATTTTCAAACACATGGAGATGTTTCTAGTTATACTTTCTTTATTTACTTCTTTTTCCTATTTACTATACTCTTTTTACTTCTACTTTACAATATTTACAATTCCATTGTGACCTGAGAACATGCTTTGTATGATTTCAATACATAAGTTTGTTAGGGTGTGTTTGTTTCATGGCCCAAAATATGATCGGTTTTAGCAAATGCTTTATGATAGATTGAAATTAATTTGGCTTCTGCTGTTGTTGGATAGAGTATTTGTAAGCGGCAATTTCATACATTTGATTAATGGTCTTTTCAGTTCAGTCTTTTTCTGCCTGATCCATTAATTACTCAGAGAATGATTTTAAAGTCTTAAAATATCACAGATTTGTCTATTTATTCTTTCAGTTCTATCTGTTTTTTTTTTTCCTCACATACTTTGACATTTTGTCATTAGGTGCATACATTTAGAATTGTTATGTCTTCTTGGAAAATTGTCATATTTATTGTTAAGTAACACCTCTCTGTAACCCTGATAATGTTTTTGTTTTAAAATCTGCTTTGTCTAAAATTGATACAACTATTTCAGCTTTCATTTGACTAATGTTGGCATATTATGTTTTTCTCCAGCCATTTAACCTGTGTCTTTAAATGTAATGTGGTTTCTTGTTGCCAACATTCAGTGCATGTTCTTTTTAAATTCACATTGAGAATCTCTGTCTTTTTAACTTGTATATAGAGAGAATTCACATTTAAAGTGACGATTGATATTGTTGGATTAATATCTATCATGTTTGTAACAGCTGTATATTCTTTGCATGTATTTTGTAATTTTTTCCTCTCAGTTTCTGTCTCTTCTAGTAGTAATGGAACCTTTTAGATATCTTTTTATGTCCTCCCTTAGCATAGCAGTTCAGTTTTTTGTTTTGCTCAAGTGTTTATAATACACACTTTAGCCAAAGCCCACCTTCAATAACTTTGTATCACTTCAAGTGTAGTGTATGTACCTTATTACATATTATTTCCAGTACTTTCATCCTGTTACTTCTGATATTGCTCTCATTCATTTCCCTGATTGCTCTGCTGTAATCACCCAATATATTGTTACCTTTATTTCCTTAAGCAGTTTTCTTTTAGATCCATTAAGAATAAGAAAAATTAAAAATTTATTGTACCGTCCTTTATTCCTTTGTCTGACACTCTTACATTCTTTATGTAGATTCAAATTTCTGACCTTTATTATTTTCATTTGGTCAGAATAATTTTTTAATTTTATTTTTTTCCAGAAAAGAGGTGCTCAAGATGAATTCCCTCATTTTTTGATTTTTTGAGAAAGTACTTCTTCATGTTTGAAGAATAATTTCATTGATTATAATTTTCTTGGTCGATGACTTTTTTTTCTTTCAACACTTTAAATGTTTCACTCTTCTCCATGCTTGCATAGTTTCTGATAATAAGCCCACTGTAACTTTTATCCTTGTTTTTCTTTAGGCAATATGTATTGTTTCTTCCCAGCATATCTCAACATTTTGTTGTGACTTTGGTTTTATGCAATTTGAAAATGATATGTATGGATTATTTGGTATGTATTCTTTTTAGTGTTCTCTAAGCTCCCTGGATGTGTGATTTTTATGTCTGTCACCAATTTTACAAAATTTTGGGGCATTATTTGAAATATTTCTTCCACGCCCTTCTTTTTCTTTCCCTGCTTGTATTCCAGTTATGCATATTAACACCTTTTGAAATTGACCCATAGTTCTTGGATCTTCTATTTCCTTTCTGTTTCATTCATTCATTTTTTTTTCTAGACATATCTTCCACTCCATGATTCTTTCCTTAGTCCTGTCAAGTATATCAATGAGTCTATAAAGGACATTCTAAAATTCTATTTTAGCATTTTGATTTCTAGTGTTTCCTTTTGCTTTTTTTCTGTTTCCATCTCTCTGATTACACTTTCCATTGTTCTTGCATGTTGTGAACTTTTTCCATTATAACCATTAATATATGGACCACAGGAATTTTTAATACCTTGCTGCACACTTTCAACATTTGTATTATATGTGAATCTGGTTATAATGCTTGTTTTGTCACTTGAGATTGTACTTTTTTTGGTCTTATGACATGCTTGTAATATTTTTGTTAAAAGTCCGAAATGTTTTGAGTAATAGGAACTGAGATAAATGGGATGTTAGTGGGAAGATTTGTTTTAAAGTGGTTAGGAATTTATCTATGTTTAATGTTTGCCGACACTGTATGTTCCAGAGGCTTAAATTTTTCTACTTTCCTTGTTTTTTTGTCACCTTTGTTGATTTGAGTTTCCATGAATCCCTTCCACAGAAAGAGTCTGTGTCTTACAGGTCTTTCCACAATAACCCACCATTATTACTCCGGAATCCTATTTCTGTTTCATTAAAGTGTAGGGGAGGAAGAACATTCCATAATCTTACAATTAAACCTCATTGTTTAGTAAATTTATGTCTTGGGGTTGTGACCTTCCCCAGTGGTGTGGCTTTATTTCTGCCTGCTTTCTATTTTCTTCCTTGGATGCAGTTTTTCGAGGTTATTTCCTTGAGGCCCTAATCTCTGTTGTCTATACCCGCTCACCTACACTTTTGGTGAGAAAAGAAGGCTATACAGGGTGAGGATGGGTGTAATCTCTACACCCAATTGTGAAAAGTTCTGGCAACATATTTTCTTCTGGAGATTAGGTTTTTATTATAAAAACTTATCTGAGTACATATTTCAGAGAGTCTACTCTTCTCCTTCCCCTGCCAGAATTATAAATTATTTTTCTGGATTTGTCCCATGAGGACCTGATGGGGTTTCTGAAGAGAAAGCCCAGGAAAGCATTAAGCCTCATAAAATTCTGCCTCTTCCTTCAAGATGTTCTCACTCTTTAGTTTAGCCTAAAACTTCATTAATTCTTACCAATTGTTATGTAAGTATTCTTACCAGTTTATTATTCCAGTGGCTCATGCTTTAGGTAACCATATCCTGGCTATGTCTTTTAGGGCATGCCTCTCTCTCCTGATTTTGTAGTGTTGTTTTGCTATGCAACCGCTGTTCTCTGATGTGTACAAGAAAAGTTATTGATTTTCAATTTGTCCAGCTTTTTTTGTTATAAAGACTGGGAAGACAACTTCTAAACCCTTTAAATGTTCTTAAATGGACATTTAATAACTATGTTTGTCTTGAAAGTCATATGATGTCTGCCATAATTGCTCATCTCTGTTGTTGTAGTGCAAAAGCAACCATAGATAATATATAAACTAATGGATTTGAGTGTATTTCAATAGAAATTTATTTATAAAAACAAAGTTTTCACCACATGTGCTATATAGTTCACTGACCCTTAGTTTGCACTACACAAAGATTCAAATTTCAGCAAGTCCTAATTGTGAAACATGAAGTGAGACCTTTGATAAGATGTGATAGACACCTAAACATTTGCATGATTTAGCTAATTTATGTAGGCAGAATACCGAGGAATCTGTGGCATGGATTTTAGAATTGTAGGGTTAAGGTAGAAAAATATATTAAGTTGGATGGAGCTAGATTTATTAATATTAGCCCTCTGCAGCAAAGATTCAGTGTTTCACTTGATGGGCTAGGAATGTCTCTTATAGTTTACTTGATTAACTGAAATATGAACCAAACAATAGCCTACCCTACGTGAAGATAAAATGCCTAAACTTTCTTTTTTTCTACTACAAAGGAATGTTATCAACAGATTTAGGGAGATTGGAATGCTACAGAGAATTGATCATGTAAGATTTGTTCACTCATTTTGAGAGGGACTATTTACTATTGTTGCAGTAAATAAATGTGAGGAGAAGTCCAGTTCACAGACCCAGAACCCCTTCAATATGAGAAGTGCCATGTACTTTTGAGTAAGGCCCTTGCAATTCTTCCAAAAATGTATACTGTTAATTATCCTCCCAACCATCTCTATAAAAAAATAATAATTCTCGGGGATGACTGGACATTGATTCTGTAGACCCAAAATATCACTGTGACCTACCAATCGGAGTGGGGGCTTTAAGAGGTTAGAATAAAAGTGATTTTTATTTTTCCTTTTTTGAGACAGGGTCTCACTCTGTCACCCAGGCTGGAATGCTGTGGGACATCTCTGTCCACGGCAGCCTTGATCTCCCAGACTCAAGCTATCCTTCCACCTCTGCCTCCAGAGTAGCTGGGACTACAGGCATGTGCGACCATGCCTGGCTAATTTTGTGGGGGGCTTTTTTTTGTAGAGATGGGGTTTCACCATCCCAGGCTGGCCTTGAACTCCCGGCCTCTAGTGATCCATCCGCCTTGGCCTTCCAAAGTGCTGGGATTACAGGCATCAGCCACCATGCTAGGCTTGCATTTTTTATTTTATTTTATTTTTTTATTCAGTGAAGTTTTGTTTCAGATCTGTTTCAGAGTCATCTGTTTTCCTAGAATGCATCTTTGTAGTTTCAGATTCCTTGGTTTTCCTTGGAAGATTGTATGGGCTGGAAAAATTTATTTTTCCCCAGAGAGCAGTACTATGGAAAGCAGTATTGCCTTCCACAGTGGGTCTGAACAGCACCATCAGATCACTGTAACAGACCTAGGACAGTCTGTCCTATGAACAAAATCTTATTTTGGCAAAAATATGGAAGCGTCGCTTTCCAGCATGGACCTTATCCTTATCTAGCCATCAGATTTTAATCACCAGCTTGCATACTTTCATGTATATGAGACTGGTAAGTGTACCTACCCAATTGATAATAAACAGCACATAGAAATAATGAATTTGAGCCAGTAAAATGCAACTGTACTACTCATATCAGCCAATCTAATAGAATACAATATAAATAAATTAATTTAAATTTCCACAAAAGCTACTTCATGGACTTAAAATTGAAAAACATATACCTTTCAAATAATACAGATAGCTCAAGGTGTAGCACAAGTACTTTATCTTGCTAAGAGATCAGACAAATTCATTTTGAAATGATAACCTCTATATTAATCATAGCATAATCAGAAGTGTATAAATCTGTCTATACTGATAGATATAAATATAGTTGTCAGTGCTTAAAAATATTTTTAACAGCTGAATATATTATTTAATTCAAAGTTAAAGGGCTTATACTAAAGTTCAAATAATTTTAGTAGATTAAGTGTCATTATGTGAACATCTTTGTCAGCAATTACTGGGTATAAAAATATGAAAACAAGTACAATTTGTCTAAAATAGACATTTTTCCTTTGAAAGGTAATATGAACGTTTCTTTAGTTGTCCTCTTTCATGAAGAACTAGAAATAGAATCAGCCATAGGAGTGTCAAAAATTTACCTTCACTTTTCCAAAACTGAAGTTAATTGAGCTTTAACGTCAAATAAACAGTTTTTACCTTTAAGACTAATGCACCCAAAAGACAGTTTCTACTCATTTTGTATGATTAAAACTACGTAAGGAATATAAATGTATTAATTTATAGATACAGATACTAATTGCTTAAATATTAAGTTCAAAACCAGGCACCAATATATGTGGAATAATTGCTTCTCGCTGTAGAAGGAAACCATAATAAAGAACTTGAAAGTGCTGTCACATTTCACATAACTAGTAAAATCTCAGAATATTTGAAAAATACTCTGAAAGAAAATGTCTTGGGGCTTTCTTAATGAGAATGAATGTGGTTTGAAAAGATCAAATAATATTCGCATATGTCAAATACAGGTTTTAATAACAGTTAGAGATAATGAATAAAATTAAAGTAGGTCAATTTAAGTCATTTATTTTCCAAAAGGAGTTACACATCATAATCACTACTTGTTAAGATATAATTAAAAGTGAAAAATGATATTTACCGAAGAAAGCTGTTACTAAATATAAAAAAACATGAATTATTTTATCATCTTTTAATTTTAATGCTCATTTTTTTTTACCAGCATATCAGCATTTTGTAGTTAATGGCCATGTAAATATGATAATGTAATAATAATTGAGATAAGGGTAGATACCACAGTCATGAAAACAGAGTGCCTCTGCTTTGCCACTGATGTTTTAGGAGCCTATTACTGTTATTGAAAAACAAATCAGATGTTTTCTAGTATAAATAAAATATTCTTGGACATGCATATCTTATCTCTGGAAACAAATGACTCCAAAAATCAAAAATCATCCCAAATATAAAACATGATTTTCACATATGCATAAATTAAGTAACATAGGCTATAATTCTTGCTTTAGTAAAACGTATTCTTTCTAAATAAGTCTCTCATACTGAAGCCTTTCAGGTCATGACTTCAAAGAGATTATTCTTGTTGGAGGGAACAATTAATTTAGTAAGAGTCGGTCATAATTCAAAACAAATACCTAATCTCTTTTAAAAATCAGACTTGAATGTGCTGGGATTACAGGCGTGAGCCACCGCACCCGGCCAAAACTGTGGGAAGCTGAGATGGGTGGATCGTTTGAGGTCAGGAGTTCAAGACCTGCCTGGCCAACATGGTGAAACCCTGTCTCTGCTAAAAATCCAAAAATTAGCCTGGCATGCCTGTAATCCCGGCTACTCAGGAGGCTGAGGCAAGAGAATTTTTTGAGCCTGGGAGGCGGAGGTTGGGGTGAGCTGAGATCATGCCATTGCATTCCAGTCTGTGTGACAAAGTGAGACTTTGTCTCAAAAAAAAAAAAAAAAAAAAAAAAATTCAGACTAAAAATTTTGGGTATTTTTTAGAAAATTTTATTAAATTTATAAACTCCAATGAGTATACTATCTGAAATAATTTTCTATAATACTAATTTTTTAAGGTACCCATTTAAGAAGAGTTCGAGATAATCAACATTCTAGAAGTTATGACTATAATTTCTAAATTTTGAGTGAAATGAAGGAATATGATTCATAATCAATAGAGGAATTTGTAGTTTCAAAAAGGCAGGTAGTATTATTATTCTCTCTAATGCATTGCAGATGATAATTTTTTTAAAAAAATTCTAAATTATTGGCAGATTTCAAGGAATAATTCATTTATCTATTATTTCAAAATAAACATTACTGCCATCTTGTTATACTATGTGGCACTGGATGACATACTTAATGAAATTTGCTTCAAGTTTAAGACTAGAAATATCTTCACAAAATTCACTCTACTAAAACAGAATTTATCATTTATGAAGTAGATTTGATTTAGGCTATATAAGAGCTTACTTCTTAAATTACTTAAACTAATTTTGAGTAAAACTTGGTTTTCAGAAAAGACTTTTATACATATTTATTCTATATGAATATGAAAATAAATATTAACTTTTCCTTGGAAAGTTCTTCCAGTAAGTTTACCTGCTGAATTATCATCCATTTCTGAAATTCAAATACTTACCTGTTTGAATTTGTTCCAGATATACCAAGAATTAATAACCTGCCTTTAATATCTTTTCAATGCGTATATTTCACTAAGTATCACAGATTTCCCATACTTCAGGGAAAACTAAACTATTTTGGCCAGTTGCATTAGCTGCTTAGGAGGCTGATGCAAGAGAATCGCCTGAGCCAGGAGTTCAAATCCAGCTTGGGCAACATAGTGAGACCTCATCTCTACAAAAACAATACAAAATCTATTTATTGAAATATATATACAACAAAATGTATAAATCATAAGTATAGCACAATGACTCCTCACAAAGGGAGCCCACTCAAGAAACCGCCACCCAGGTAAAGAAATAGAACATTAACAGCCCCTGCAATCCTCTTCCTTACCCCTCCCAACCAATACATTTTCCCTTCTAGCAAAAGTCTAAGTGTTTATGTGTATTTTTTGTTTTACTTTTCATAAAAGGAATATATGATATATACTATCTGTGCCCACACTTTTTATTTTTCATTTTTTCATCAACACTACATTTGTGAGACATGTTCATGGTATTGCATTCCTTCATTTTCATTGCTGTTTGACATTCCGTTGTATGAATAAACCAAAACTTATTTGTTCATTGAGTTGCTAATGATATTTGAGTTGTTTTCAAATTTTTGAATATTATAATTCATGCTGCTGCAATTCCTTTTACATGCCTGTTGTTGCTCATGCATTCTATCAGTTATACAATGAGGAGGAAAATTTCTGAGTCATAGAATGTGCATACATTCAAATTTGGTAGACAATGCCAAAGAGTTTCCCAAGTGGACGTGCCCAATTTCACTATGATATAGGCACTTTATGGGAATTCTAGTTCCTCTAAATCCTTGTCAACCTTATCATTAGTGGCTATATAATGGTATCTAATGTGGTTTTATTTGTACTTTTCTGATTACCATGAGATTGGATACATTTGTTCTTTGTTCATTGGCCTTTTACATATCCAGTTTTGTAAATTGCCAAAACTCATGTTTGGCCCTATTTTCTCTTTAGCTTTTTCTGTCTGTCTATTAAGTTATATAAATTTTTATAAATTCTGAACACAAAAACTTTTGTGGCTTATATATGTTGTATTATAGATGTTTTTTTCCCACTCTGCAGGTTGTATTTTCACTCTCCCATAGATGATACTTGCTAGGGAAGAAATGACAATTTTGATGTATTTGAAATTACTGGTATTTTTATTCCTAATGCTGCATTTTGTGCCTTATTTAAGCAATTTACTTCCATGCCAATGCTTAACATACTCTGTTATACCCTATACAATTATATTGCTTAACTTTTTACATATGTACATATATAATCCAAATGAAATTGATTTCTACATATGGAATGTGGTTGAAATCCATTTTTTTCTTCTTTTCTTCCACATAGATGTCCAACTTACCTCACTCTTCTCTATTGTCACTTTAAAAAAAAAAAACAAATAAACTGTCTTCGTGTATGCATGTCTGTTACTGGGCTATTTATTCCAGTTTATTAGTTTATTTATCTGCATCAATACAAGAATTATCATAGTTTAATTATCATAGCTTTAGAACAAGTCATGCTATCTAGAATTATTCTTGCTTTATTATTCTTACTCAAGATGGTCTTGGCCCCTATTGAACCTCCGTTCTTCAATTTTCACCAAAATAAAACCATCTGAATATTGACTGTGGTTACGTTGAAACTGTAGATTAATTTGGAGAGAATTGACACGGTATAGTCTTCCTTTACTTAAGTTTACTTTCATTGCTGTCAATAATATTCCATAGTTTTCTATGTAGAGATATTGCACATCTTTTTTAATGTTATTTTAAATTATTTAATTTTTAGGTTATTGAAAATCATGTTCTTCTTAAAAATTTTCTTCCAGAATATTAAAATTAACTGTGAGTGTGAGTGTGTGTGTGTGTGTGTGTACGGACTGACTTGTATTAGCAAGTATATAAAATTGACTTATTCAAAGTAGTAGCATACGTAAGTATATTTGAGTATTCACAACATGTTCATTTGTCATCTGCAAATAAAGACAGATTTATTTCTTTATCTTCAATAGTTCCACTTTATTTCCTTGCTTTTTGAAATAGTTAAAACTCCAGTACAACAAAATTGATGACAGTGGACATTTTGGTCTTATTCATTATCTTAACGGGAGTTGCTTCCAACATTTACCATTAAGTATAATAATTGTTGGAATATTCTTTGTGTGTGTGTGCTTTTGGTATACTGCATGGAATTAAGGAAACTTGTTTTATTACATGTTTGCTATGAATTTTTACCATTAACAATTATTAAATTTCATTGAAAGCTTTTACTAAACCTATTAAGATGTCATATATTTTTTCTAATTGTTTTCTGTAATAAGTGGCAAATCATATAGACATAATTCAAATGTTAAAAAATCTTTGTGTTCCCAAAATAAGCCCAAATTGGTTCTGACCTTTTTTAAATATATAGAGTTAGATAGCAAATATATCTTTTAGCAATGGTTTATATATTTATTTCTTGTAATTATTTTGACAAATTTTATTGGGGTTATTTTGACCTTATAAAATGAATTAGAATGATTTTCTCTTTTTGTATTCTCTGAAGGAATTTATAAAGATTGAAGTTAAACATTTGGAAGAATTCAAGTGGTAGCTTTGTTGATAAGCCCAAAATTTCCTTTGTGGGAGGTATTTTTAAAATGCATTAATTTTTAAATGGATGAAAGATTATTAGGATTTTAAATTTGTTTGCATTGGTCTTATAAGTGTTTCATAAGTGTACTTCTTAAGGAATTTGTCATGTGTGAAGTTGTTCATTATTGCTTTTGGTTCACACCAATGTATTCTATTGTCTAATTTTTAAATTGTAGACTGATAAATTACAGTTGCACATATTTATGGGCTACAGAGTCATGTTAGGATTTATGAATACAAAGTAGAATAATTAAATCAAGCTAGTTAACATAACCTGTCACCTCAAATGCTTATTTTTTGTGGTGAGAGCATTTAAAATTCACTTTGTGAATTATTGATTTTGAAACAAAATTCACTGGGTGAATATGGTAAATAGTAAGTTACTATTTACTATGTTCAACACACTGCCAGGCACAGTGTCTCATACCTGTAATCCCAGCATTTTGGGAGACCAAGAGAGGTGGATTACTTGAAGCCAGCATTTCGAGACCAGCCTGGCCAGCATGGCAAAACCCTGTCTCTACTGAAAATACAAAAATTAGTGCAGCATGGTGGTGGGTGCCTGTAGCCCCAGCCTCTTGGGAGACTGAGGCAGGAGAATCACTTGAACCCAGGAGGTGGAGGTTGCAGTGAGCTGAGATTGTGCCACTGCACTCCAGCCTGGGTGACAGAGTGAGACTCTGTCTCAACAAACAAACAAACAAACAAAAACCAAAAACACACTGTGCAATGTATCTCAAAGTAATTTTTAAAATATTATTTCTGTTTAATTGAGGCTTTATACCCTTTGATCATCATTTCACTTAGCATAATGGTCTCCAATTCCATCCATGTTGTTGCAAATGACAACTTTTTTTAAGACTCAATAGTATTTCATTGTGTGTGTGTGTATTTTCTGTATTCGTTTATCCGTTCATGCACACAAGTTTGTTTCATAATCTTGCTCTTTTAAATAGTGCTGCAATAAACATAAAAGTCCAGACATTTTTTCAACATACTTATATCACATCTCATGGGTAAATACCAAGAAGTGTGATTGCTGGATCATATGGTAATTCTATTTTTAGTTTTTTGAGGAATATCCATACAGGTTTCATAATCGCTGTACTAATTTGCATTACCAGCAACACTGTACAGCATTCCTGTTTTCTCCACATCCTGGCCAACTCTTGTTATTTTTCATCATTTTGATAATAGCCATTCTGACAAATGTGAGGTGATATCTCGTTGTGGTTTTAATTTGTATTTTCCTACCCAATTTATTTTTGCATATTGGTTTTGTGTCCTGCTACTTTTCTGAATTTATTAATTCTAAAAATATTTTTGTGGAATCCATAAGGTTTTCTACATACAAGATTATGTCATCTGTAAACAGGAACAATTTTACATCTTTCATTCCATTTTGGATGCCTTTATTTCTTTTTCTTGCCTAATTGCTCTGGCTCGGACTTCCAGAACTATGTTGAATACAAGTGGCAAGAGTGGGTATTCTTGGTTTGCTCTTGGTCATCAAGAAAAACTTTTAGATTTTCACTGAGTATGATGTTAGCTATGGGCTTTTTATATACGGCCTTTATTATGTTGAGAAAATGTTCTGCTTTTCCTAGTTTGTTGTGAGTTTTATTATAAAAGGGTATTAGATTTTATCTAACTATTTTTCTCCATTTATTGAGATGATCATGTGATTTGTATCCTTCATTCTTAATGTGGTTTGTCACATTAATTGATTTCCTCTTGTTAAAACATCCTTGCATCCCAAAGATAAATACCACTTCACAAGGGTGCCAAAAATACCCAATAAGGAAAGAAAGACTCTCTTCAACAAATGATGTTGAGAAAACTGAGTATTCACCTGCAAAATAATGAAATTTGTTCCTTATCCTACACCATACACAAAAATTAACTCAAAATGAATTAGATTTAAATATAAGCTTTAACTCTATAAATCTCTTGGATGAAAACTGTATTAGTCCTTTTCCACGCTGCTATAAGGACATACCTGAAACTGGGTAATTTATAAATTAAAGAGGTTTAATCAAATCACAGTTCTACATGGCAGGGGAGGCCTCAGGAAACTTAAAATCATGGTGGAAGGCACCACTTCATAGGGTGGCAGGAGAGAATGAGTGCACAGCGAAGGAAGAAGTCCCTCATAAAACCATGGATTTTGTGAGAACGCACTATCATGAGAATGACTTGGGGAGGAACTGCCCTCATTATTCAATTACCTCCCACCGGGTCCCTCTCGACATGTGGGGATTATGGGATTATGATTCAAGATGAGATTTGAGTGGGGACGCAAAGCCAAATCATATAAAAAACTAAGGAGAAAGCCCCTCATGAAATTGGTCTTGGCAATCATTTAACATATGTAACATCAAAAGCACAGACTACAAAAGCAAAAATAAGCAAGTTTATGACATCAAACATAGCAAAGAAAATAATCAACAGAGTGAAAATGCAACTCATGGAATTGGAGAAAATATTTGTAAACCATATATCAAATAAAGGGCTAATTTAATTTCTAAAATATATAAGAAACTCATAGAGCTCAATAGGAAAAAAAAAGAAAAAGGAAAAAGAAACAAAATTTAGCAACCAGTTGAAAACAAGCAAAGGGGTTAAATAAATACTTAACAAAAGAAGACATACAGTTATCAGCAGGTATATAAAAAGGTGTTCAACATCACTAGTAATGAAGAACTGCAAATAATAACCTCAATAAGGTAACATTTTACACCTGTTCCAATGGCTATTATCAAAATAAAAGAAGAAACAACAGCTAGTAAGAATGTGGGAACATTGAAACCCTTACACACTATTGTTAAAGTAAAATGATACTGCCACTGTGAATAGCAGTACAGAAGTTCCTCAAAAACTTAAGAATAGATCACTATAAATTCAGCGATCCTACTTCTGGATACTTAGTCACGAAAGCTAAAATTAGGATATTAAAGACATATTAGCACACCTACATTCATCGCAGCATTTGCAATAGGCCTAATGTAAGAGCAACCTAAATGTCCATGAATGGATGAAGGGATAAATGAAATTATAAATAATTATATGTCTATAATTATAATTACATATTTATAATTAAATAATTATATATTTTAAAGTATAACTAATATATAATGTTACATAATACATATGAATTATTATGTATTATATAATATATACATATAAATAACATATATTTTATATATTATATATAATATATAGCATGTTATGTATAATATAAATAAATATATATTATTACATGTAATATAGTATTAGTATATATAATATAGGAGTACATACAGTATATATACTAATATATAATATGTATTATATATACTTTTATATAAGAAAGTATATATTATATTACATATATTTTATTTATATTATTAGTATATATTATATATGTAGGTTATATATTATATGTTGCATATAGGTAGGTAATATATATGTAACATAATAGACATATATATGTGACATATAATACACACATTTATATACTTTCATATGTAATATATATTACGTGATTTTATCTCTGTCTCTCTATATCTATCTATCTATATACACACATATATATAACTTTTTTATGCATTAATCTAGTAAAAAGAAAAAGAAGGAAATCCTGCAATATGCAACAACATGGATGAAACTTAAGGTCATTATACTAAGTGAAATAAGCCAGTCACAGAAGAATAAATAGTGCATGATTCCACTTATATGAGGTACCTAAAATAAACTCATAGAAGCAGAGAGCAGAATAATGGTTGATGCATGGAGAAGAAGGTAATAGGGAGTTGCTAATCAATAGGTATAAAGTTTTACATCATGCAAGATAATTAAGTTTTAGAAATCTGCTATAAAACATTGTACCTATAGTTATCAATATCATATTGTACACTCAAAAATATATTAAAAGGCCTGGCATGGTGGCTTACGCCTGAAATCTCAGCACTTTGGATTCTGAAGTGGGTGGATCACTTGAGGTCAGGAGTTTGAGACCAGCCTGGCCAACATGGTGAAACCCCAACTCTACCAAAAAATACAAAAAAATTATCCGGGTATGGTGGTGCATGCCTATAGTCCCAGCTCCTTAGGAAGCTGAGGAAGGAGAATCACTTCAATCTGGGAGGCAGAGGCTGCAGTGGGCCAAGACTGTACCACTGCATTCCAGCCTGGGCAACAGAGCAAGACTGTCTTTAAAAGAAAATAAAAATCTATTAAAAGGATACATTTCATGTTAAGTGGCCTTCAAAAAAATCGAATTTAAGATTAAAAACAAAACAAAACCAGGAAAATGTCATTCTTGTTTAATGTTTAACTCCTGATAGTATTCAAATCCCACCACACCTCCTTTGTCTTCTGGCCCTCATCAAGCTGATAGAAATGTCAGTGTTCCCTCCTTTGTAGTTGATAGAAAGTTCAAGCCGCACAAACCCAAACCCATGCTCAGGAAACACTATCCCAGACCTACCTTATAACCAACAGAATCAATCTTACCAACATATGAGCTAAGGTAGTCAGCTCTCCTGGCTCTCTCAATTCATTTTTGGACCAACTGCTCTGCACTCCTACAGAATGCTTCATTATGTGAATAATAAAACTGTTCATCTCTGGATTAGTCCGTTCTTCCACTGCTATAAATAAATACTTAAGACTGGTTAATTTTTGAAGAAAAGAGTTTTCATTGGCTTGTGGTTCTATAGGCTCTACAGGAATCATGGCAGTTTCTGCTTTCGGGAAGGCCTCAGGAAAATTACAATCACAGCAGAAGGGAAAGGGGAAGCGGGCGCATCTTATGTGGCCAGAGCAAGAGAAAGAGAGAGGGGGGAGGTGCTACACGCTTTTAAACAACTACATATCATAATAATTCATTCAGTTACTATTATGAGAACAGTGCCGGGAGATGATGCTAAACCATTCATGAGAAACTGCCCCAATGATTTATTCCCCTCCTGCGAGGCCCCATCTCCATCATGGGGATTACAATTGAACATAAAATTTGGGTGGGGACACATTCAAACCATATCCTTCCACCCCAGCCCTTTCCAAATCTCATGTCCTTCTCAAACTGCAGAATACAATCATGCCTTCCCAATGGTCCCCAAAATCTTAACTCACTCCGGCGTTAACCCAAATGTCCAAAATCCAAAGTCTCACCTGGGCAAAGCAGGTCCTTTCCACCTATGAGCCTGTAATATAAAAAATAAACAAGTTAGTTATTCCCAAGACACAATGGAAGTACAGGCATTGGGTAAATACTCCCATTCCAAAAGGGAGAAATCAGCCAAAAGAAGGGGGATACGGTCTCTATGCAAGTCCTAAACCCAGCAGGGCACTCATTAAATCTTAAAGCTCCAAAATAATCTCCATTGATTCCATGTCTCACATAAAGGAACACTGGTGTAAGGGATAGGCTTAGAAGGCCTTGGGCAGCTCTGCCACTCTGGCTTTCCGGGGTTCAGCCCTCAAAGCTGCTCTCAAGGAATGGCTTTGAGTGCCTGCAGCTTTTAAGGTACATAGTGCAAGCTGTTGGTGACTCTACCATTCTGAGGCCTGTAGGACAGTGGTCCTCTTCTCATAAGTTCCCCAGTGGCACCCCTGTGTGAGGCCTCACCTCTAACATTGGGAATTAGAATTGAGCAGATATTTGGGTCCAGACACAGATACAAGCTGTATCAATCCCCACTTGGTATATGAGTGACATCTAAGAATGAAACTGAAAACCTAATTTTAAATGTGTGTTGCGAAGCTCTAAGTAAATTCATTCTGGTGAGTTAACATGATCCAGAGTTTGAAATTATTAATCCAGTAATGTCTTTATAATGTTTGATTACCTTGGTAAATCTAGTTCTGTTCTTTTACTTTCTGAAAGAGGTGTGGAAAATTGGTTTTATTTTTATTTAAATACGTGACATAATTTAGCTGTAAAACCATCTTGACCTGAAGCATTATGTAAACATTGTTATTATTTTAAATCCTTTAATAGATATATTACTATGTAGATTTTGCTTTATTTTCTGACATATTTGGAAAGATTTTGAGAAAAAAATTCTTAATTTTTTTAAGTCATCAAATTTGTTGACAGATGTTCTTTATATTCTCTTACATTTTTGATGTTGGTAAGATCAGGTATTCCGTAACTGATATTGGTAGTTTGTGGTATCTTTCTCTTTAATTAATTTTATCAGTTTTGTTAACCTTTTTCAAGAGTCTGCTTTTGGCTTCTTGTTTTATGTATTCTGTCAATCTCTATATTTTAATGGGAAAATTTGGCCCACTGTCATTTAATGTAAATTGTATGTGGTAGAATTTGTCTGACATTTTATTTGTTTTCTTTATGTTCCTTCTTAATTTGCCACTTGTTTATTCTTGCCTGAATTAAAAAAAAAAAAATTTAAATGCCTCAATTGGCTTTTAAAGACTTTTTAAAGAGAAGTTATACTTCTCTTTAAAATTAAGAGTTATACTTCTCTTTAAAATTGAGAGGAAGATACAGAGATTTTCCATATACCTACTGCCCTTACACATGTATAGCCTCACCAGTTGTAAACATCTTCCACCAAAAAGTGGTACATTTCTTATAATTAATAAACATGCACTGAAACAGCATTATCACCCAAAGTTCACAGTTTATATTAGGATTCATTATTGGTGTTGTACTTTCTATGAGTTTGAAAAATGTATAATGACATATATACACCATTCTTTTGTCATATTGAGTATGTACATTGCCTACAAAATATTGTGCTGTTGCCATTTATTCATCTATTCCTCCTCCACTGATATTTTTTCAGTCTCCATAATTTTTCCATTTCCCAAATGTCAAGAAATTGATCCATTTTATCTAGGTTATCAAATTTGTGTGCATAGTTATTGATAGTATTCTTTTGTTATCCATTTAACATCCATGGGTTCTGTCATTTCTGTTATTAGTAATTTGTGTCTTCTTTTTATTCCTTAGCCTGATTCAAGGTTTATCAATTTATTGATTTTTCAAAGAATCAGTTATTAGTTTCATTTTTGTCTATTGATTTTCTGTTTCACTTTTCATTAATTTCTGTTCCAACTTCTATTATTTTTTCTCTTCTGCTTATTTCAAATTTAATTTGCTCTTTTTTTTTTAGTTTCCTAAAGTAGAATCTTAGATTATTTATTTTAGACAATTCTTTTATTGAAATATATCCATTTGGCTGGGCGTGGTGGTTCAAACCTGTAATCCCAGCACTTTTGGCAGCCAAGGCGGGTGCATCACCTGAGGTCAGGTGTTCCAGACCAGCATGGCCAACAAGGTGAAACCTCATCTCTACTAAAAATACAAAAAGTAACCAGGCATGGTGGTGCATGCCTGTAATCCCAGCTACTTGGGAGACTGAGGCAGGAAAATCACTTGAACCTGGGAAGCAGAGGTTTCAGTGAGCTGAGATTGCACCATTGCACTCCAGCCTGGGTGACAGAACAAGATCCTCTCTCAAAGCAAAAACAAAAATAACAACAACAACAACAAAAATATATATCCATTCAATCTCATAAATTTTTCTCAGCCCTGATTTCACTGCATCCTACAAACTTTCATAAACGGTATTTTTATTCAGTTAAAATATTTTTAAATTTATTTTGAGATTGTTTCTTGACCCATGTTTTATCTTGAAGTATGTTATTCATTCTTCATGTATTTTAGAATTTTTCCGTTGTCTTCCTATCACTGATTTCTAATTTTAATCCATTATGGTGTGAATACATCCATGGTAATATGGTTTGGCTGTGTCCTCACCCAAATCTCAACTTGAATTTATCTCCTGAAATTCTCACATGTTGTGGAAGGGACCTAGGGGGAGGTAATTGAATCATGGGGGCCAGTCTTTCTCATGCTATTTCTGTAATAGAGAATAAGTCTCAAAAGATCCTATGGTTTTATCAGGAGTTCTTGCTTTTGCATTTTTCTCTTGCTGCCGCCATGTAAGAAGTGTCTTTTGCCTCCTGCCATGATTCTAAGGCCTTCCCAGCCATGATGAACTGTAACTCCAACTAAACCTCTTTTTCTTCTCAGTCTCGAATATGTCTTTCTCAGCAGTGTGAAAAAGGACTAATACAATAAATTGATACTAGGAGTGGGGTGTTGCTGAAAAGATACCTGAAAATGTGGAAGCGACTTTGAAACTAGGTAACAGGCAGAGGTTGGAACAGTTCGAAGGACTCAGAAGAAGATCACAAAATGTGGGAAAGTTTGGAACTCCCTAGAGACTTGTTGAATGGCTTTTCCCAAAATGCTGATAGCAATATGGACAATAAAATTCAGCCTTTGGTGGTCTCACATGGAGATAAGGAAATTGTTGGGAACTGGTGTAAAGGTGACTCTTGTTATGTTTTAGCAAAAAGACTGGCAGAACTTTGCCCTGGCTTTAGAAGTTTTTGGAACTTTGAACTAGATAGGGATGATTTAGGGTTTTTGGCGGAATAAATATCTAAGCAGGAAAGCATTCAAGAGGTGACTTGGGTGCTACTAAAGGCATTCAGTTTTATAAGGGAAACAGAACATGGAAGTTCAGAAAATTTGCATCCTGACAATGCAGTAGAAAAGAAAATTCATTTTCTGGAGAAAAATTCAAGCTGGGTGCAGAAATTAGCAAAAGTAGCAAGGAGAGCAATGTTAATCCCCAAGACCATGGGAAAAATGTCTCCAGGCCATACCGGAGACCTTCACGGCAGCCCCTCCCATCACAGACCCAGAGGCCCAGGAGGAAAAAGTGGTTTCACGGGCCGGATCCAGGGTCCCTGTGCTGTGTGCAGCCTAGGGACTTGGTGACCTGTGTCCCAGCTGCTCTAGCCATGGCTGAAAGGGGCCAGTGTAGAGCTTGGGTTGTGGCCTCAGAGGGTGGAAGCTCCAAGCCTTGGCAGCTTCCATGTGGTGTTGAGCCTGCGTGTGCACAGAAGTCAAGAATTGAGGTTTGGGAACCTCTGCCTAGATTTCAGAAGAGGTATGGAAACACCTGGATGCCCAGGCAAAAGTGTGCTGTGACCAGGGGTGGGGGGTAGGGGGTGGGGCGGGTAGGGTGGCTCATGGAGAACCTCTGCTAAGGCAATGCAAAAGTAAAAAGTGGGGTTGGAGCCCCTACACAGATGGGAACCCACTTCTGTATCAGTATGACCTGGATGTGAGACCTGGAGTCAAAGGAGGTCATTTTGGAGCTTTAAAATTTGACTGCTCTGCTGGATTTTGGACTTGCATGGACCCCGTAACCCCTTTGTTTTGATCAATTTTTCCCGTATGGAATGGCTGTATTTACCCAATAACTGTACTGCCCATTGTATTTAGGAAGCAACGAGCTTGCTTTTGATTTTACAGACTCATAGGTAGAAGGGACTTGCCTTGTCTCAGAGGAGTCTTTGGACTGTGAACTTTCGGGTTAATGCTGAAATGAGTTAAGACTTTGGGAGACTGTTGAGAAGGCATGATTGGTTTTGAAATGTGATGACATGAGATTTGGAGGGGCTGGGGTGCCATGATGTGGTTTGGCTGAATCCCCACCCAAATCTCGAATTGTGTCTCCCAGGATTTCCATGTGTTATGGGAGGAACTCAGGAGGAGGTAATTGAATTATAGGGGGCTGGTCTTTCACATGCTATTGCCATGCTATTCTTGTGATAGTGAATACGTCTCATGAGATCTGATGCTTTTATCAAGGGTTTCTGCATTTGTATCTTCCTCAGTTTTCTCTTGCTGATGCCATGTAAGAAGTCCCTTTCACCTCCCACCATGATTCTGAGGCCCCTCCTGCCATGCGAAAGTATAAGTCCAATTAAACCTCTTTTTCTTCCCAGTCTCGAGTGTGTCTTATCAGTAGTTTGAAAATAGACTAATACATATGGTACGATTTATTTTACTATTTTATTTTGAAGTTGGTTATTACTCTGTCACCCAGGGTGCAGTGCAGTGGTATAATCATAGCTCACCAAAGCCTCTAGCACCTGGGCTCAAAGGATTCTCCCACCTCAGATACCCAAGTAGCTGGGACTACAGACATCACCACCACTTGAGACTCTGATTTCTATCCTTTTTAAATTTGTTAAGGTGTGTTTCATGTCTCAGAATGTAGTCTACCTTGGTGAATATTCCACATGAATTTGATAATGCATATTCTGCTGTTGCTGGATGAAGTAGTCTATAGCAATCAATTCTATTGAATTGACTGATGATATTGTTGAGTTCAACTGTGTCCTTATTCATTTTCTAACTGCAGGTCTATTTCTAATAGAAGGATGTTGAAGTCTCGAACTATCACAGTGTGTGTAATTACTTCTCCTTGCAATTCTACTCATTTTTTTCTTCTTGTATTTTGATGCTCTATTTTTAGGTACGTATATATTAAATGTTGTTATGCTTTCTTAGAGAATTGACCCCTTCACAGTATGCAATGACCCTCTTTACCCCTGACAATTTTTCTTGCTTAATTAGCTATTTCCACTTTATTGTGATTAGTGTTAGCATGTTATGCATTACTTACTTTTACTGTATATGTGTGTTTATATATGAAGTAAGTTGTTGTAGACAACATATAGTTGGGTGTCATTTTTTATCCATGCTAAAAATCTCTATCTTTTATTTGGTACATTTAGTCAATTGAAATTAAATGTGATTATTGATGTAATTGGATTAATATCTATCATATTTGTTACTGTTTTCTATTTTCTACCCTTAATGTTTGTTTCTATTTTTATCTTCTTTGTCTGCCTTTTGTTGTTTTAATTATGCATGTTATATACTTCCATTTTCTCTCTGTTTTAAATATATTAGTTCATCTTTTTTATTTTTTACTTTTTATAGTAGTTATCCTAGGGTTTGCAACAATACATTTACAACTGATCAAAGCTCATTTTCTTATAACACTATACCATGTCATAGTCTCATGTAGTAAAACAAAATAAAAACAATCCTAATTATAAACAAAAATACTTATAAAAACAAATAATCGTAATCCTGTACTCCCATACCTTGTATCATTGCTGTCATTCATCTCACTATTATATATAAGCATACATAAGCATATATGTACACTCATTTTTATTAGGGCCTCAAGAAGAGTTACTGATTTTTCAGTTTTTACTTGTTAGGTTTTTACTTGTTAGGATGAAGTGGCAACTTCCAAGCTGCTTACATGCAGAATTGGAAATTGAACACAATTGTCATTTTAATTACATCTGTTTGCATTATTTTATTGGTTTCTTTATGTTTGGACTGCTCCAGGGCTTACAGTTAAAGTTTTTAGCTTTCCAAAATCTCCTTAGCCTCAATAATGTAAAATGTACATTCAGTAATATAGGGTAAGTTACCCCTACTCTAAGCTTTAATGCTATAATTGACATATGTATTACCTTTTTGTTCCATATAATACCCTCAGAATGTTTACATTTTTGCCTTAAAGTCGTATTTATTTTAAATAAATTAAAAAGAAAATATAGTCTCTAATACTTTTCCACATCTTTAAAATTGTTAGTTCTTATATATTTAATGAAGATCAAGATTTCCTTTTGACACTATTTTTCTCTATCCAAGAGAATTATATATATGTGTGTGTGTGTGTATGTGTATATATATATATATTCCTTTTCTGAAGTTGAAATATGCTAGTGATAATTCTCTTATTAAGAACTTTCTTGAGCGAGTTTTCTTTTATCTAGTCTTTGTTATGTCATTTTCATTTTGAATCATATTTTTGTTTGATACAAAATTCTACTGTGATGGCTATTTGTTTTTTCTTTGTTTTTGAAGGTGTCATTCCCCTGTCTTCTGGGCTGAAATGTTCCTGATGAGAAATCTGCTGTCATTCAAATATTTGTCATCCTAAATATAATTAGATGAACTTTTCTGAATGCTTACAAGGTTCTCTTTAAATTTGATTTAAAATAATCAATTTAACTTTGTTTTCAAACTGTGATATGCTTATGAGTAACTTTCTTGTATTTGTTTGCTTGGAGTTTGCTCTACAGATGTTGAATCTGTAAATGTATATATTTTGTCATTTTTATAAATTGTCAGATATTATTTATTCTGAAAACTCATTCCTTCTTTGTACCCCCTGTTTCCTGTTGGATTTTTATTATGCATATTTTACAACTTTTGATATTTTCCATGTATCTCTAAGGCTCTATTCATTTTTTTCTATCTTTATTCTTCAAGTCATATAATTTTATTGATCTCTTTTTGAGTTTACTCAATCTTCTTCCACTGTCAATCTACTCTAAATCCCATCTAATATATATTTTTTATTCCAGATGTTTTTTTTTAATTTTATATCTTTTTTGTGATTTTTTTTTTTTGGAATTTCTGTTTCTCTACTGAGAATTTTTAAATCTACTATGAAAATATTATTTTAAAAGCTTCTTAACATCCTTATCTGAAAATCTAATATCTACATGTCTTAATATTGATATCCATTTGATTGCCTATTTTCTTGAATATGGGTCACATTTTCCTGTTTCTTTATATAACTTGAAATTATAAATTGTGTACTGGACATTATGAATGAAACTCTGCAAAGATACTTTTCTATTGTTTCAGTAAGTTTCTTCAAGTAATCTTTTAAAGTAGGTGATTGAATGTGTTGAACCAAAACTCCATACTTTGATATCTTAGTTAAATTGTTTTGCCTCCGGTGGGCTTCTTGTAGTTATCTTCTTAAATGTATGCATCATTCAGAGGCCAGAGATTTAGGCTGAGTATTTACAAATGATTGAAATTGCCTTGCTAAGACTCTCTCCTCCCTAGGATTCACACCTTACTTTTCATCTTCTGTGGTTGCCCAAAACTCTGCTTCTTCAATCTAATTATACGGTAGTTTTCTATTATTTCTGAAATTTGAATTACGTATGTCTTGATTTTAACTAAACAGCACTTACTGTGGCCTGCCCTTTGACTACAATCCACTTAAAAATAGAAAACATACCTAATTCAATTCCCTTAATCTTGATTTCAAATTCCCTTCTTTATTTGTCTGCTTTTATTATCTTTCTAGTCCCTGTAGGTAGTTTTCAAAAATATTTTATCCATAATTATTATTTATTATTTGTATGATACTTGACAAACTGGGAACTATTTTCAAATAAAACCTGCCCGTTGTGAAAGTATAACTTTACAATTTGTAATTAAACAAAAACACACTTTACATAATACAAAACATTTAAATACAGGAGCATAGGCAGAGAAAATATAAAACATGGTTGGAAAGGATTCATACCAATATCAGTTGATGTTTACTTCTGGCACTGAGGAATGAATAATTTATTTTTTAGGGTCATAAGAGGAAATGCATCATTTATTTTAGGATATTAAAATTAGGGGAAAGGCCAGGTGGGTTTACTTAAATTACAACTAATTATAAAGAAACAAGAAAGATATGAGATATTGTTACAGTATAGTACAGGAAACATAAATTTGAAGCAGGAAAGCTCTTCCATTCCTAAATCAGGACCCAGCAAAAGAGATAATTTTCCCCAAGTTAAAAGTGGCTTTCTGTTGAAAAAAATTCATCATAAAGTGTTCACCACTAGAGTGTTAAATAACCTGAGTTTAATCTTTTCTCTCCTGTAATCTCCTACTGCATTTTTCCAATGGCATCCAAACTGGAAGTCAGAAGAAGGGAACCTATTAAATCAGTACCTATAGATCAGCCTACCATGGGATAAAGCATGAAGAAATGTGTAGAAAGCAGATCTGAAGAGCAAAGAGATAGTATCTCACATCATCCATTCCATTTATCCCTTAACATCCACTTTTGTACTTAATCTTACTAGAATATTATCTACTGGAAGGAGAAAATATTTATAAAGTCTTATCCATCTATATTATCGTAGAGTAATGACAAATGACAACAGGAAACTAAATTGTTAGGCCACTTAATATAAGGTAGGAGGGGAAAATAAGATAAAATAACACAATTATGTATAATAAAATATAGCACTATAGTCCCTCCCTGTGGCAAGTTTTGAGGACTAAGTTGGTAAGCATGGTTCCTTCTTCAACTATACATTTGTTGTTAACTTTACCTTTTGCTAGCACCTTGGCTAGATTGGCTAGACTTTACTTAGTGGATTAAAAAGATCTTCATTCTAGCAGGATCTAAGTTCTTATTGGTGTTGTGTTTATTCAGTTCCCATAACATTCTATTGATTAGAATTGTTGGGCAAGAAGGTATAAGAGGCTCTCCAGTGGGCCGGTCATTGTGGCTCACTCCTGTAATCCCAGCACTTTGGGAGGCCGAGGCAGGCAGATCATGAGGTCAGGAGATCGAGACCCTGGCTAACAAAGTAAAACCCCATTTCTACTAAAAATACAAAAAATTAGCTGGGCGTGGTGGCACGTGTCTGTAGTCCCAGCAACTCGGGAGGCTGAGGCAGGAGAATCTTGAACCTGGGAGACGCAGGTTGCAGTGAGCCAAGATCGCACCACTGCACTCCAGCCTGAGCAACAGAGAGAGACTATGTCTCAAAAAAACAAAAGGAGCCCCAGTGAACCCTGTTCATCCAAAGATATTTCTACTCGTTCCTATTGTGTTGAGACATCCCAATTTCTCCATGGTAATTTTAACAGTCTCCTAAGCAAATATAGTAATTGTTTTTCTACATTTTGTTTCATTGGCAAGATGAGCTTAACATGGCCATCAGTCAGTCTCAGCTTCCAGTTTCCAGTCAAGCATAAAAGAGGCTCTACCTTGCAGTAATGAGACCCAAAAATTCAGAACTGAGTTTCTTTTTAACTTTTTCATAACCAGGGTGAGCTGATCCAGGAAAAAGGAAACAGGATGGAGGAGTCCTTGCTATTTGCATTTTCATGATTTTTGTCTCAATGCGTTCAGATCACCTAGTATCCAAGGATGAATGCTTTCATCAGGAAACATTGTTATGCCTCTAGAAGGATCTAGTTATTTTTTATTTGATTTTTTTCTCGTAGGAAATTATGTAAGTGGATTGGATTTTATGTATATTGAGTTTGAATAGGGATATCTAGATAGAAAAGTATAGCATATAGTAATATATGTAACTGAAACTCTCAAGAGTAGACAGATTTTGAAGTACAGATCTATAATTCGTCTACAAGGATTAAAATAATCTAATCAGAGAAAATCAGATATCTCAATAAAATAAAATTAAGTAAATGAAAAGTTGACCAAAGGGACTTGTAACATAATCATGTTTAACTTTTAGGGGAAGGGAAAAGAGCTAACAAAATAGTCAGTGGAGTAATCTGAAAGATGGAAGAATGAAGAAGATGGAGTGTAAAGCCAAACAGAAAAACAGGATTATCATTTAGGATGTGATCATGTGATATACTGTAGAACAAAAGACACGAGATGTCCTTGGGCTTGTTCTTTTGGAGTTCATCCAGGATCTTGACAAAAGAGGTTTTGCTACATCACCTCAACAGAAAATCTCTAGGTTTTAATAAAAAGTGTATATGGTAAGGCATTAAATGAAACAATGGGAGTAGTAAAAATAATATTCTTTTAAAACTTGAGTAGTTAAAAAGAGAGAGTTGATTTTAAGAATATTATTTTTCTAAGGTGAATGAAGTTTTGTACTATCCAAATTGAAAAGGTCAACTGATAGCTGAGAAGAAACAATTAAAAATATTAATACAGTAAATAAGTCTTGATGTATTCTAATGAATTTTCAAGACATCATTGATGAAGAGGACATGTTGGAAAAGTGTCAAAACAAAACAAAGAATGTTTGGTATGATAAGCACAAGAAGCACATTAATTTCAGACTGTAATTTGTAATAATCAATACTTGAAAATACATGTCTAAGGAAAAATAATAAATGTATGTCTAATCCATGCATAATTCAAGTAAGAAAATAAATTAATATTTTCTAACATTAAAGGAGTGAGAAAACTAACACATTTTTAATATTATTATTTTTGTGGTGACGCAGAATTCTTTGAGCAGCCATTTATGTTTGGAGAAAGTCTCGTAATATAAGTTCTTCTTTTCTAATGGGAAAGTTGATATTTATTCTCCACTTTTCCCTTTATTCTGGAGACTGGAAACATGTGATCTCGAAACTTCCAAGCAAATAGAGTCAGTGATATTTTAATTAAGAAATAAGCAATGTGAAAAATAAAGCACTGAAAAGGATCAATCTTTAGATGATGTAACACTGGAGGCCTTGTACAGGCAGCAGTTGCAAAGCTTCTGGACACGTTGATGTATTGTATTGTGTGCAAACAACAGTTGTGTGCTCACTAAATCAGCTTTTGAATCTGAACTCCTGACTATATCAGAGATTTCTGGGATACCCTTCAACAAATTATCTGTATTCTTAAACTAACCAGAATGTATAGGCTTGTGGCAACTATTAAAACTGATAAAGTGTTTGGTGCCACACGGGCAACAGAAAATGGAAATCTTTCAGTAAGGTAGCTAATAGTACAAAAAGATGTTACTCAAGCAGCCCACAGTGTTTAGAGGCAGAATGGTAATACAATTAGTGCATTTCATCAAGAATCATAAAACTCCCAGTGAAGGCAAAGCTTTGAGGCATCCAGTAGCCATTGACACCAAACAGTATGATGAGCATGAAGAATTGAAAGACGGTGGAATGCCTTGTGGCTTCTAATTACACTGTGAAGTTAAATAAATTTCAAAATCCTTGGCTCAATATATGTTAAGAGATCTGGGAGGAAAAAAAAATCTGTTATTTCTTATAGGTTAAGATAACATAAAATTTGATTCAATGGGTTTCTAATTTATGACAACTTTTGTTGGGATTTTTTTCTAATATGAAAATTAGAACATGAGTTTGAAAATACAGAGTACTACATTGTAAGGGAAAACTATTGGATGCTTTTGATGGCTCAAAGAACCTAAAAAACACCCTGATGTTTTATTAAACAGCTTTTGTGGTATAGTGGGAAGAGATAAAGTTGGAAACTGTATTACATTGATTTATATGAGTAACGAAACATAAAATATTGTGATAAGAAGTGTCAGATTGAAGTCCATGAAGTCCTCTCTTTATAGAAAATCCAAAGTTTTCTCACATTCTGAGTAAATCAAAGACATTAATGCAATATTTAGGACTTGACCAATTTTGGAGACATCCTCATGACATCCAGAGGCATCTTGGAATTAAGAGCTTAGTTAAGGGGAACAGACACACTAGTTCAAATTTTAAGTCTCCCACTCATTACTTGCATTTTCTAGGACAATTTTTAAAAATTTTCTATACCTCCATTTTCTTATTTGTAACTGCAAAGAAAAAGTACTATCTACCTGCTAGAGTGATATTGTAAGCATTAAATGAGATAATTGCAAAGTCTTAGAACAGAGTGTGAAATAATGTGTGTGTTAAAATTGAACGATATGTTTGGCCAGTCTAGAATTCAAATAGACTTTGAAAAATGACAATAATTTATTGCAAGTGAAGTTGCTTGTTAAATTCAGCATTTCATTTGCTGTGCCAGATTGGCCACTTAATTGGAGGAAATAAGAGAAAGAAAAGCCTTTGGTACCTATTATTTCATTCTTCAGCTGTCAAATGCTTTGTCTCCTGTATTTCAAAAACCAGGAAAACTAAAGGAGCCATTGTCATTCCTTGGCAGGTGCAGCAATACACTTTCATTACCTAAACTTAGGTCAGTATCATTTTTATTTATATTTCATAGATACTGATATCTTTTCATGTAACAAGATAAAAACCCATCCATTATCTTGATGCTAAGATAATAATAGTGCTGTCTGACTGTGGAATAGGTGTCCTGTATTTCTTGCAAAAATCAGATTACTGTAGGTAGGTGAGAGAGAAATTGGTTAAAATAATATGTTACCTTGAGTACCTTATCATGTAAAAAATGCATTTTCCATTCTTGTTTTAATTATAACAGATATAACTGATTTTTTGTGCATTTATTCTGCTTTGTTAATTTAACCTATCAGATGGTCTCTGCCTTTTAATGCTATAAATTAACTCAGTTATATTATTGTCAAAATGGAAATAATTTATATGCTTAAAATATTTTTGTATTTTATAATTTATAACATCCTATATTTTTAATCTTTACTCCAGTTTAATTATTTTTCCTTTGTTCATCATTTGTTTTAGCCTGTGTTTTGAAAAGCACTGAGCATATTGTTCAGGTAACACATTAGTGTATTTTTGCAAAGAGCAGATCCTACACTTCCTCCTCTCTCACAATGAAGCTGACACTCTATTGAATAATCCTGCTAGATCTGCAAATTATTTGATGGTTCTCTCTGGAAAATGATGTTATTTCCTCACTCCTGCTACCTCCACTGGAATAAATTCTCTATGATCTCTATTGATTCAATAAAAATCTATAGGAGGTTTATATAATTAATGAAATTTACAACCATGCTTTCAGTTCAAACGATTTGGTGTTTTTAGCATTTATGATAGGATAAGACTTCTGCCTCATAAGATGGGAGGTGCTCCAAAAGTAGGAGAGAGATTCAGAGGTTCTGTTGCTGGATGACTAAAAAATTGGCAAATATCTTTTGGTGTCCCCTTTTTGGCTGTACATTATCATAAAAAGGGAGGGGGGCCAAAAGCCCTTACAACTTTATGACTTATATTAAAAAATATATGTTAACTCTTTTCCCCAGAGAAAAATCCTATATCTCTTCAATCTTTGCATATCAAATTCTGAGCTCTTTAAGTGACATACTTTCCTCTTGCTTTGTTTTTTGTGGTTTTCCATAGATATTCTGTAATCCATGGACTAAATGTTAAAGTGAACGAAAGCCAATACATTCCTATATAAAATTGTGTAGGAGAAGAAAATTAAGAAATAATAAAAATACATGATTTCCATCTCATAGTAAGTGAAGACATGCCAGTTAATGATATATATCCAATTCTACAATTAATACTGATTCTATTATTATTTATAAAGGATCAGAAATAATTTGTGTTAATTTCATCAGTGGTCACAAAAGGAGATTCTAGATTCTGAAAACTACAGAAAAACAAATTGTAATATACCTTCAGAAATTTTTGAAGTTACTACAAAATAATAAAAATTTATTTTAAAATTTCACTTTATTACTTGAAGAAGAGGAAAAATAAAGCAAAAATGTCAAGGAAAGGCAAGGAAATATAAAAGTCATAAGAATACGTGTAGTAGTATAATAATGTAAAAGGGCTAGATTTCTGAATCATTATAAAAATTAAGGATATTCATGGTAGTTTGGAAAAGCACATAATATATATTCTCTTGGGAACAATGCATAAAATACTTTTTCAATACATCTCAAAGAAAAAGATGCCTACTTATTAATATTAAAGTCATAACAATAAAATTTAATATAAAACATTTTAGATGGGGCAAAATGTTCATCTTATATTGATAAAATATAAACCCTTAAAGACATAACAGGTATAAATCTTAATATTTTTATTTTAAGCAAAATATTTGGTAATGTTCCTAACTGAACCAACTGTTTTCAGGGACCTTTCAGATCTTCCTATCCCCACACTGATCTTATTTTCACTGTTAGCAATCTTTAGAAGCTCAACTTGCTGCAGAATGGTATTGGTTTAGTATTCTACCAAAATTTATAGTTTCCATACATTTTTTAAATTCTTCTAGCCAGTTTATTTCAAATTTACATCTCTCTTAATAGCCTCATGTACTTTTGAGGCAGGATATTTTCCTGACCCCTTCACAGAACTCACAACGGGGTACCTCGTTTACTCAGCTCACTGCTCGGAACTCCCTGAGAGAGGGAGCGCACAGGCGAACCAGGTGGGAGCTGGAGTGCAGGAGCGCTGGAACCAGCCAGATGCTTCGCCAGCGGGAGGAAACTCCATGCAGACTCTGTGGCACCATCTTGTAGGGGGTGCCCGGGACCCCTGAAGCCCTAAGGGAGAGTTACAGTGCTCTTTTAGCTCTGCCTTCCGTGGACACCTTAACTGTTAAAAGCTCAGTGGGCCCTTTTGTGTCTACACTCGTGGCTCCTGAGCTCTTGTGGGGCATCCGTGAAAAACGAAGTTGCATGAATGAACTGAAGAATGGTAGATGCGGGAGATTTTATTGCTGACGAAAGTGGCTCTCAGTGGAAAGGGGGACTAAAAAGGAGATGGGACAGGAAGGTAATCTCCCCCTGAAGTCCGCCCACCTCTGGCCGAATTCCTCTCTGAGGTTGCCATCAAGCTGTTACTCTGAAGTCAAGCAGCTTCTCTCTGAGCTCCAGCTGTAGTCTCTGACATACAGCCGCTTCTCCTCTCTGCTGGCTGAGTCTGAGGTCTTCATAGCCACAAGATGGGGCGAGGCCGGCCATGGGTTGTTTAGGAAAAGGCAGCATTTGACTGGGAAAACAGGTATAGAAATGGTCACTTTGGGCTACGGTCTAAGGCTTTTCAGCTTGAGGGTGGCACTTTTCCAGGGACTCGCCCCCGTCTGCCAAGAATTTCTCTGCCCCTGTCCCCATCACTTTTATTTTATATTTTTTTCCTCGTGTATTTTTAAAGTTTATATTTTTATCTCCAGTATTGTTACAAGTTTTAGGCACTAAGTAGGAATAATACGAATGCTAATGATGATAAAAGTATAATCATGTAGACAATATTGATGAAGGTAGTAACGATGACAGTGTAAAGAGATAAAATCAAACAGTAAAAATGGAGGCCTTTTTTTTTGAAAGGAAATAAAATATCTCTGGTTCTAAGACAATATATCCCAGAAAATTTTGCTATTTTTGTTTATAGCTTCTGCCCCCATTCTTTTTCTCTTGTTTTCTTCTATTACCTGCAGTTATATTTGATTAATTTAATTGTATACTAGCTTATTTTCTATTCATCTCCACTGCCATGTTTGGAACTTGAAAGTTTGAATAATTTTTAAATGAATTTTCCCTCATTCTACATGCAAATATTTCGCAGAGTAGCTCTAGCTTTTCTTGTGCCCTAATTTCTTCGAAATAGGGTCACTCACAAGAGATGAATAATAAAACCCTCCAAATAATTATTTGTAGCATTGGTTATTGATTGTAAATGTTTATAACTTCAGGCTCTCTAGTGCTTCAAAGCAAAGACTATCTTGGTTTGCTGATTGGAGGTTTATAAAACTGTTTTAGTTGGACATGGTTATGTCTTAGGTTTTCTCAGTCTCATGCAAACAGTACAAACTTTCCATAGGGTATATTGCTTCTGCATATTAAAGTTTTTTTATTACATATTGATACTTTAGTTGCATCCTCAGAGTTTGACTTCATTGCCAAGTCCTGGAGATCAGTTCTCTAGCTTTCTATAGAAAGATTACTGAAGCCTATAGCTATATTTCTCTAAGATTAACTAGTTACTTGAGACATTTTTGGTGCTCACAATGTGTAAGCTCTCCTCCCATTAACACATCCCAGATCTTATTTAATTGCATAGCCATAGGCATGATGAGAGAGAAACTGTCTTTGAAAAGCACATCTGCTTTTAAATAAGGAAAATATCTTATTCTTGGTGTTTTTTTCCTCGCATTTTCTATCTCTAGGGTGGAATATCACCATTTTTAGAAGAGAACTCTAAAGAGAGAGCTTGCATATGCATATGGTATTCAGTGTGACATTAGCAGGTGCAACATTGCTTTAAAGACAGCAGTTAGGCATTTTTTAAATGAATGTAAAAAAGCTTAGGGAACTCCAATCCATTTGATTTAAGCTAAAGGATAGTTACCACTTGGGCTATTCTTCCATATTCAAAACACTTTGTAACTTTATCTCTTTCTTGCTTTAATGATACAAAAATAGGCCATTAATATCATAGGCTGTATAAAGACACACATCAACTTATATCACTTTAGGACAATATAAGACTGTGAGATATTTACATGATTTTCTGGGAACCTGTTTATAACCTACTTGCTATGGCTGGAATTTCAATCCCCTATATTCTCTTCATTAAAATGTTGGCATAAAAGCTCTGGAAAAGACAGGAAATACTAGTTTTCTTTCTGTCTAGCTGAAGTTTTAAAATATAAGTTCAAGGCCCAATATTGATTTTCTTATAGCTGTAGTCCTGATTGATTCATTTATGTAGCCCATCGCTATAAACTTAGCACTTCTTATTTGTACATTATCATTATGAATCATTGGAAATTCCAAGACTGATCACATATGACTCCCAGCACACTCTTGGAATATTGAGGCTTAAAAATTCAAAAAGAAAATTAAATATCTTGATATATAGTTACAAGTATAAAGTTGGAATCAGTGAGCGTCAAAGCAGGAATATAAAGTATTATGTGAGTTGAAAGGGGACATGTTTTAAAACTTTAAGATAACTATGACTGTCATACATTTGAATACAAAACGATGTATCTTTTTCACTAATTGTATATCATGTGTGTTAAGGTTGAATTTCAACTAGAAGGCAAATGTGAGGAATTAGTGTCGTAGACTGGGCCAGTAATTCTGTGTAACTCAAGTGCTTGTCTATTTACTGCTTGTTATGTTGGTCAGCAGTGTGCAATGTGCTCATTAATATTATTCCATTTAATTGTCTAAAATAATCCCAGATATAAGTATTAATATATGACATTTACTCATAAGGATGATGAGTTACCGAGAGAGAACCCTACCTCCTCAAAGTAGTACAGTTCTAGTACAGGGCTCTATGCAGGAGAGGTATATATCACATCCAAGCTTTATTACTTACGTTCGTATAATGTGTGGCAAGTACTTAAACTTTCTGTAACTTGGATCTCTTATCTGTTAATGATATATAACATTTGCACTTCTGAAATTAAGCTCAATTTAATAACAATGTAGTATTGTTTTTATATATTGCTGTACTTTGTTAATGTTCATGAAAATTTTTTCTTTATTTACTGTATTGATTTCTATATCTATTTGTCTTTATTATCTGGCAGTTTCTCTGTGATGTGTCTAGGTAAAAATATTCTTCCTTTTTTCTCCCTTCCTTTCCTTCTTCTTCCCTGTCTCTTTCTTCCTTTCTCTCTCTCTCCCCTTCTTTTCTCTCTCTTTTCTCCTGCTTGAGTTTAATGGAGTTGTTTAGTGTGTCAATTGATGTCATTCACAAATTATGTAAGCCCATCACATGGGTGGGTACGAGTTGACTTCTGATTCACTCTAACATGAGAGTTCTATCAAGCCTCGAACTTAGGGAGAGTTTCCTATTACTTTTTCTTGACTTTGCAGCCTTTTATACTCCTGTGTGTCATCAAATTTAAGATTTTAGTATGCATTGAGAATGCTTAGAAGGCAAAGTAGGCTTTGGTTTTCTGCTTATCCTTTTACATTACTGCCTTCAACTAAATGTTGATTTAATAACTCATTATTACATAGGCTCTAAAATAATTTTCTAAATATTTAAAAATGTTTATGCACCATTTTCAGTTATTTGTATAAGGAAAACTTACTGCTACATGTTACCAAAAAGGGAAGTGACATGTAAGGTATTATAGTATTCTTAGTTGTGCCATACATGCACATCTATTGTTCACCAAATGTATATTTCTTTATCAATTATTGTTAAACACATATTATGTGCAAGGCACTGTTTTGGATACGTGGGTCCCATCAGTGAACAAAAGAAATATTCCTAAGCTCATGGAGTTTACATTCTATCTTATGTTTTCTTTTTAAACTAAACTCTATTAGATAATACACTTAGGTAGATAGACTTGAATCCACAACGAAACACATTAACTATAGTAAGCATTAACTTATAAATATGAAATATGAATTTTAAAAATATGACCTATATGAAAAATGAAAAATAATTTTTCTACCTATTATTGCTCTTTAAGTTTTGTGTGAGTATCAGTAGGCAATCAAATAATGATTCCAAGTTTATCTTATCCATAGTATAATTAATTTAGCTTGCTGAATATTTTTTATTTTTAGGCCAGTAAAATAGTTTGATAAAATAGTTTAGATCCACTTTCTGTTAAGATCTGATATTTTCCCAAATCCAAGCCTTCTTAACACATAATCTTATTTTTCTTTCTCTTCCCTGGAGGCCTGCCAGGATATTTGATATGGAACTATAATTAAATCTTTTCATTGTTCATGTATTCTTCTTCTATATTTCTGATTTTTAACTGTTTTCTCTCCATCTTGTTTGTATTTTTTTTTCTTTCCTTGACAACAACATTCTAAATAATTGTTGGTTGTGGCTATTTGGCCAGGCTAGCACTTTCTATTTGTTCCTGTGTCTTTTTCACTACAATTGATTTTTAACTAGCCAAAGATAAACTGTGACTTCCAACTGTTCTGTGACTCTAGTTGTTGTAATTCCTTTTTTGAAGTGGCTGAGTGAGCAGGAGATGACTCAGATCATGGGTAGGAAGCAAATGATTTCTTCCCTCATGATTCTTTGATTCGGTGTTTGGCAAATTCTAGAGATGTTGAGATATTTCCAGTTGCCTCATTCTTCTACTTCCCCTACATCGTTCCAGCACTTATGATCCATCAGAACTTCATAGAAATACTCATCTTTTTTTCACAGCTCATTGATAAGAAACAAGTTGAAAAATCTAGTAGTATATTTTGGGTGATAGTTGAGACACCAAGGTAGAAGACAAATGTTACTCAAGGTAATTTTAATTTATTTTCTTATTTAAAGATGATCTGAGGACATATCATTTACAGCAAGCTTTTTAAAAGAATTATTAGATAATTGACCACTGTTTTTTATTACCTAAAGTAATATTGTACAGGGAAAACAATTTGGTCCAGCGTCAGGAAGCCTGAGGCTTGTTCCAGCATTTATGATCAATCAGAACTTTAAAGGGATGCTCAGTCTTACTAATACATGATTGCATAATTTTAGGCAACTGATATATACAATCTAGGTCTAATTTTGATCGTGCATTGAATGAAGGGATTAAACTTGATGCCTTCTATGATCCTTTAGAGTATCCTTTGATTAACTAATAGAATTTACTGTCTTATTTTGACATGCAGTCATATGAACTTTGTTACATGAATAGATTTGTGTACCCATCACCATAATCAGGATACAGAACAATTTTTGCAAACGAAGAAAGTCTTCATGCTACTTCTTCTATAGGCACACCATCTGCCTAGCCCCAGTCCATGGCAGTAAATGATCTGATCTCCATCTCTATAGTTCTGTCTCTTAGAAAATGTTACACATATTGAGTCACATAGCATGGAACCTTTTAAGACTGGTTTTATTCACTTAACATAATGCACCTGAAATTCATCCAAGTTATTGTGTGAACCATAAATTCGTTCATTTTCATTCTCTGAGTAGTATTCTATTTCCTAGATGTACCAGAATTTTTTCATTAACTCATTTGCTAAAGGGCATTTGGGTTATTTTAGCTTAGGAAAATTATAAATAGAAATTTGCTGAACACCCTTGTGCAGGTTTTTATTTAAAATCAGTTTTAATTTCTCTTTAGATCCCTAGTAGTGAGATTGCTGGGTAATATGATATGTGTACATTTAACTTTATACGAAAATGTGAAATCAGTTTCTAGAGTGGCTGTGTCACTTTTCAGTAACACCAAAAACATGCATGATCAAGTTGCCTTTTTTTTTTTTTTCCCATCCTCACCAGCTTTTGTTATTGTCAGCATTTCTAAGGCTTCCTGTTGTAATAGTCACATAGTGGTATCTCTCATGGGTTCAATTGAATTTTCTTAATGGCTAATGATACTGAGTGTCTTCTCACATGTTTGTCATCTGTATATTCCTTTTAGTGAAAAATCTGTCTATGGTTTTTGCCAATTTTCTAATTGGATTTTTTTTTTTTTTACTGCTATGTTTTACTATAAAAAACATATTTTATATATTTACATATTTAATACATCCTCTATCAGATATGCAGTTCGAACATATTTTATAGTATTTAAACATTTAAATACTTTTTCAAAATTTGTTTAACAATATATTTTTTCATGGTAATTTTTTTAAGTGCTGATGATGTTTATGTATAGACTTTCTTTTATGGATGTTTTTGATGTCATGTTTAAATGCTCTTTGTCCTTCCTAAACTCAAAGATTTTCTCCTATGTTTTATTCTAGAAGTTTCACAGTTTCATGAAAATGTTTTACATTTAGATCTAAGACATATTTTGAGTTTGTTTTTAATTTGGCTTGTGGTTTAGGTTGAAGTTCTTTTATATTTTATTTTATTTCCATATATATGTGTAATTGCTTCAAAATTACTTGTTGAAAGATTTTTCTTTCTCCTTTGTTTTTGTATCTTTGTTAAATATTTATTGATCACTTTGTGTGGATCTATTTCTGGAATCTACATTTTGTTCTGTTAATCTATGTATGTATCCCTTTAGAAATATCACATTGCCTTCATTCTGGTGGTTTTATCATAAGTTTAAAAATTGTTAGCATAATGCTTCCAATTTTTGTTTTTTACACTGGTATTAGCTATTCTAGTTCCTGTGCCTGCTTAGGTTATTAATATTGTACAAATTGTAGATTTGTTTTATTTGTTGAATCATGTTTCTACTTTGAGTATTTCTGTATTTTAGCTGTATTTAAAAATGCCATTATCTTCTTGGGTGAATTTTAATGCTAAAAAATATTAGAGTTTCACTACAAAAGAGCACAAAGTAACAAATTATCACTATAGTAGAGGTCAAAATATGTATCAAATATGGTTCTTTAAGTTTGCTTTAAAAGAGAGTAATTTTTAGCAAGTGCTACTATGTGAGCATTTAACTTTGAGCATTTGTTCAATTCTCAACCCTGGGGGAAGTATGGATAAGTTTAATTTTTAGATGTAAATAAACATTTTTTTACTTCTCATTCTATTAAACTCTTACGCAATATTGACTGTATTTTATTATTTATTCACCCAGATATTTTAGTGTCATGTGCTATTCACTGTGATGAGTAAAAGAGCACATCTTTTTGAAAATCATTTTATTCTTTATGTTTCTTTCCCAGGTGTCACCTTGAATGAGTCAGCTTATTCTTCTCAATGTGTGCCTGAACGTTCTCACCTTACCTCCCTGATCAACTCTCACATCTATGGGAATGACTCAAACCCAACTCTGTGACATAATGTCGACCTTTCTCCTAAATTCTAGTTTCACATTTCTGACTGTCAAACTGTCATCTGTCTGAATGTTTTGGAAGCTACTCAATTCAACGTTTCCTATCTTAAAACCTTCTGTTCATTCAAATTAGTATATCACCCATCTTATCTTTTCCATTGTACCACCATTTTCAAAGTAGCCAATCCTCAGCCAATCTCTACTACACTTTTTTTCCTCAGTATATTCCATTAATTGCAAGGTATAGCTGATTCAGTATATGCAATGTCTTTATTATCTATCCTCCTTTTATTTCTACCACCACTGGCACCCTTTGGGTCAATAAAAAAAGAGTTTATGATGAGAGTATATTCTATAAATATTGAATATAAACAACAACAAAACAAACAACAAAAACAGAGTTTTTAAACAACAACAAAGAAAGAGTTTATGATGGGAGTATATTCTATAAATATTGCATTTTTTCAGTATTCAGAATAAAAGTCTGTGGATATTTATAGAATATTAATTATACCATAAGCTGAAATTCATCTAAGAATATACAGAAATCCAGTGTCCATGTGAATAATAGGGTAAGGTATAGTTTATCTGAAAGAAATTTCTGGATCATTAATCACTAAAGGCAGTAAAAAAAGATATTGGTGATATAGGTAAATTTAGTTGGAGTTAAATGCTGAATAAAGAAGGGGTTTATAGGATTCTCAGACCTACTGAGGGTACCTTGGACAACTTAGCTAATGAGGACATGAAGTTGTTGGCCGATGTGTTTCTATTAATCGAAATAAGTTTAGGGAAGCTACATAAAATTTTTCTTTGTAGTCTATTTTACCAGTATCTGAAGTAAAATATATGAGGTAGCTTGATCGTTAACATGTGAGCCAATAAATTGGATGGGAAACAGACGACTACAAAGGTAAAGCCAAGTTAGCAATCATATATAAATTTATGTTAGCCTAAAAGATCAGTATGAAAACCATTTATTCAATATGTATTATCTAGTGTAATCTGAGTTTTCATACTGATCTTTTAGTGGTGAGATATAAAGCAGACTTTGAATGTCAGGAATTTAAAATAAATACTGGAGTAAATCAAATAAGGAGATAATTTTGATAGAGCATACTGCTGTGCTATATGGATTAAATAATAAAAAGAGGTTTCTAACCCAGAATACTAAAGAAAGGAAAACCTCTGTAAAAGAAGACCATGAATCTTGGCTTGGATGAATGGTGATAGCAAAGAAAAAAAAATGGAAAAGGCATCCAAGTTAGCGAGAGATGAATAAAGTTAGAGAGTACTGCATGGTTTGCCTATAATATGTACCATTGGAACCCAGAACAGATATACAGTCTTGTTTCTTTTTTGCCTCCCTTCCTATCAATCCCTTGGCTAACCTAAGAAATACTCCAACGTAAGAAGTAAACTACTCTTCTCTGATTAACAATTTGTCCTATGCAGACTAGAAACATGAGCAGGAGCTAATTATTGAATAGGAAGCAAATTTATTTTGAGGAGAACAGAATAGCAATCATAAACATCTGGAAACTGGAAAGATAGTGTCTTGCATCTTTTGTGAATATCAGAGAAACCCTGAAGCATAGAGTCTAAAGAAAAGAAGGAAAGTGGTACAAATGGAGTACTAAGTAGCATATTCAAGTGCCTGGACAGGACACTATAAAACTTTTGTATTGTCTTGCAGAATATAACTAGAATCATATTTTAGAAGGCAGAAAAAGAACTGCATATCCAATGCCAGGAGGTGAGACAGAGCATGGCACTTTTGAAGAACTACAAAAATTTTTAACCATAGCTTGATACCCTGAGTGCCTGTAATGTGGGTGGTAAATGAAGCTGCAGCAGAAAGTAAAGGCCACATAAACCCTCTCTGTATGCTATGCCAATTATTTTGCAATTATTGACAATGTATAACCAAAGGAAAGAGGATTCTGAACATTTTGAGCCATATGTAGTATTAATTCATACCTATTTCTTTATAAGTAATGCATTGTTCAATTACAATCAGTGCTAGAATCTGTTGAAATGAATCTGATTATGTCATTATTTTTATGAATTGTACTCATTGGAGAAATTCTTTATAAACGTATTCACTCTGTTTCCTTTTTACAATATTATATGAGTCATAACAGAGATTTGAATACAAGTTTCTTTTACACAGTCTTTACAGAAACATTTAATTAATATTCACAACGAAGTTGGTAGGATAGATACTTTAATCCCATTTTGCAGATGTAAAAACTGTGGCATATTTTAAATACTATGCTTACCATCACAAGGGTAGTGAGTGATACTGCCAAATCCAAATTTTGCCTTGTGGATAGTTTTCATGAGAGCCTACCATGTTTTAAAGGTACCCTGACATTTCTACTTCAGTGATTTGAAATATTAAATGAAGAATCTGGACTTAATTCTACCAAAACAAAAGATTAACTAATCTAATGGAATCATCAAACCTAATTGTTCTGATGTTTTATGACTCTGAACTTTGTTCCTTGGCTATAGTTCTATTTAAAGAGAAGCAAATCTAACTTTTTACAGTAATTGCAACATAATTTACTGTAGTGCTCAACTCTTGCACATGAAATATTTTAATTTTTATTTGTTTATCTACAGCTATCTATCTATATCTATCTATATATCTATCTAGTTGTATGCTCTGAAACTAAAATCTTTTCCTGGATTTTAAGAAGTCTTTCATAGTACATATACACAGAAAATGTGTATATAGTTTTTGATGTTTCTTTGTGAAAGTTGTATGTATACAAATTATGTGTGATTTTCAAATTTTGAGCACTATTGGTTTTCCTGTTTAATTCCATTACTACTAATATTTTAATTTCATCACTTTTATTGCTTTTTTATTGTCTTTGAAAATGACTTTATTGCTTTTGTTGAGGGATGTTTCTTTTTCTCAGATTGATTTCAATAAGCATATTTTAAAGATTCATATGTTTTAATGTTATATATTTTTGCTACTCATTATTGCTATCTTAGGAATTTTGTTTACTGTTTGTTACAAAATCTTATCTTTTCTTCCAAATAATGTACATGACATGGACCTCTTAAGAAAGTATGCTACCCATACGATGTGTTTATAGTGTGTATTCTTTGACTTTCATTAGCTAAGCTTTTTTGCCAGAATGTGACTGTATTATCCAATTTAGAGAACCATTTCATAGCTGCCATTTCTCCCATTATTTCTGTGTAAGTTGGCAAATGAGAATATTTTCTTTGGATATTTTATTCAGCAACTTTGGATGCATGCAGATATTAAATTATCATCTGTTTTATCAACAATTACCACTGAGAGAATCCAGGCAGCCGTCATTTGCACCTGACATAAAATGCCATTTGTCTACTAGTTAGTTAGATTATACCTCAGTTTGGTCAAGTTTTCAATAATATTAATGTTTTTCTAATTGCGTGTATCAGTGACCTCATACGTTCTATTGATTCCAAGTAGTAATAACTTGGAGATAACTCGGTGTCTTCAACTAAGCAATAAATAATAATAATATATAATGTATTGGACATATACACTATATTTCTGAGTATAAAATATGCTACCACATTGGTCATATCCCAGGCAAGACTCTAGCCTTGTTTAAAAAAAAAATTAATAACATGAACTGGTAAGACAGAACATAATAAATAATAGTTTACTGATATAGATTGATGAGCTTTAATATTAAATACATTACAATATTTTACAGTACTAGTACCCAATAGTTATATTGGTAGATGAGTATTAATGAATTTTTTTAAATTAAAGAATCATGAGGCAACATTATATGCAAAGATAGATTGATTGGGCTAGGATTGCTCATGTTAACAAAGCAAGGGTCGGGGTAGTGGAAATAAGTACCAGTAATAGATTAAATATTTTAAAAAGAAAAACATAAATATATATTATCTAAAGTGAATGAGAAATGAATTTCAATATAAAAGCTGTAGGTCACTTCAAAGACTATTATATAGTCTCCATTCTAGACTGAAGGTACATAAGAGAATAAATCAAATATGTAATGCAATCTGTATAAAAGTTCTTACTAACATATCTGACTAACTACTCCAGAAGCATATGAATTTTCTTTTTCTCTCTTACCACCCTAAGCCCACTCTTTTTACTACAATTTTGGACATGTTTAATAAGTCAGTGAGTGGATATGTAGATAAATTTCAATATTAATATCTAATGTCACCAAAGTCTTAAACACTTTAATAATCATGTAACTAATATTTTACAATAAACCTATCTGCTCTGAATTATGTGTATTAAGCTAAGTATAAAGTTTTAAACAATTTGGTGAATTTTCTGCAACAATTTTCCTGTGTATAATAAAAATAATCAGTAAAATGTACAGAAAATTAAGAAACACATAACGTGTGTTTGCTATGGTTTAAATACCCCCTTCAGAACTTACATTGACATTTAATTGTCATTATTATGGTATTTGGAAGTGAAACTTTTAAGACATGATTAAGTCATGAATGCTCTGCCTTCAAAACTGGTTTAATGCTGTTATTATGGGAGTGGGTTATGGTTATGGGTTCCTGATAAAAGGATAAAATCTGCCCAATTCCCTCTTTCTGTTTCATGCATTCATTTGTCTTTCTGCTTTTCATGATGGGATGACTCTTTAAAAAGGCCCTTATCAGATGACCGAGCAGATGCTGGTGTTATGTCCTTGCATTTCCCAGGCTCCAGAACTAAGCCAAGTAAACATTTTTCTCTTTACAAATTATCCAGTCTGTCATATTATGCTAGAGCAGTAGAAAATGGACTAAGACAATGCTGCTTTACTATCCTTACCCCAAATTGAAATAATACACATTCAAAAGATTGAAATAATGAGTTAAAATAGAAAGTTTGAGTTCTAGGGAAATAATATTTGATCTCTCAAAAGTTCAATTTAAAAATTATATTGATATCTTTTATGTGATGTTTAAGTGATAAGTAAATTGAAGCAAAGTGAACTGATTTTTAATTAATGGGGCTTCAATAACTTGCAGAACAAGAATATAATCATTTAATTCAAAATATTTTATCACATAATCAATATTTCTTGTTGATGTTAGTATATCTATTAACGTTCTTAAGCTTGGAATTTGAAAATTTACGAATGAGAAATACTTACAGAATAAAAGAGTAAGGACATTGAAAAATTTACACCTCAGTAAAACCAATGAGAACACTTGGTAAACTTTTGTCAAAGTCAGTGTTTTCAGAACTCTCAAATTAACCAAAGGATTTCCAGAATTTGTGGGTTATTTTACTAAAAACAAACAAATAAAAAACCCAAAACCCAAACCTTGGTTAAAAAAAAAAAAAAAAAACTGAGCTTGGTGGCTTTTTAACTTGTCCCAATCCCATGCCCCTATCCTTGGCTTTAATTGGCATTGAAAAGCAGCAGCCTCATAAACATAGTAGTTATGAAAACTATTAATAGCAACCTAACAGCCACAGAAGAGGGGAGAAAAGTTTAGAGTTCTCCCAAAGCCCCATACACTGAGGACTGTCACTAATGGACCAGTCTCACAGCTCACTGGAAAAGCTACACTCACAGGACTTATCTTATTTGATCTGCCACTGAGCTCAATTATTGATAAATCTTATCACCAGGGGTTTGTTTAAAACAGTCAATGGAGGCAAAGTGTACAGGTTGGGGCAAACAGAGTGGCCAGAAAATGAAGAGAAAAATATGGACAGTGAGATGTCCATAGGCGGATTTGAAAAGCTCCAAAATATTCCTATCTAGAAGGCTTGTTAATAGGCAGGGCTGTGAAAGTGTCCTGGAAAGTCTTGAGGAGATCCCAATCTATCATTTCTGGCTGACTTTGAGGCACTGTATAAAAAGTAAACGAAGGCTAAGACAGAGATTTAAACTGCTAGAACATTAAAGGCTTGCCCTAGCACACACATACAAAGCCCCATAGTAACAAGTGAAAGATATATTAGTTCAAAATATTTAAGAACACCTTAGTATAATCTATAGCTGACTACTGAGCCCAATAGAGAAGAGACTTCCATGGCTGGACACAACATGTAATACAAACTCTAGAGAATTAATTCTGGAAAGTGACTAAACAAATAGCCACAGTGACAACAGCAGCAAAAACTAGCAACACCACCAATCCTGGGTGGAAAGGAATCTCATTTCCATGGTTGTTACTTTATGTTCTTTAAAATGCTCACTTCTTAAAAACAATTATGAGATATACAAAGAAACAGAAAATTATGGCCCCCACTTGAAAAAAATAATACCTTCCTAGAGAAAACCCAGGTGTTGAACTTGTAATACAGAGACTTTAAGTCAGTTCTTATATATATGTTCCAAGAGCTAAATAAACTATTTCCAAAGAACAATTCTGAAGTTAAAAAGTACAATCCACAGTAAAGAAAAATTGACAAAGAAGCTCAACAGCAGATTTGATCTAGCAGAGAAGGAAGCATTGAACATGAAGGTGAATCAACTGATATTATTCAAAGTAACAATAGACAGAAGACGAAAAATTAACAGAACCTCAGACATTTGGAAGACATCATCAACCATATTAACATAAATACAATAATAATCTCTGAATAAAAAGCTAGAGAGAAAAAGGTGGAAAGAAAATTTGAAAAAAAAAAAACTTCTCAAAGTTAATTTTAAACACTAATGTATACATCAAAGATGTAGACACATAATAGCCAAATTGTTGAAAACCAAAGACAAAGAGATAATTTTGAAAATAGCCAGAAAAAAAGATTTTTATGAAGAAACTTTAGTAACAATAACAGCTGATTTTTTATTATAAAAATGAAGTCCAAAGGCAATGGGATGGCATATTAAAAGTGCTAATAGAAAAAAGACTGTCAACCAAGAATTATTTTTCCAGCAACACTATCCTTCAAAAGTTAGGGAGAAATTAATATAGTCCAGAAACACAAAAACTAAGATAATTTGTAGCTAGCAGACCTGAGCTATAGGGAATTTTGAACAGTCTTTTGAGCTGAAATTATGGGTCATGGAGAGTAACTTGAATCCACATGAGAGAATAAAAAGTGTCAGTAAAGATAAATAGATAAGTTAATATAAAAAAAGCAATTAAAATTTTTTTCTTCTATTTTATATAAAAAGACAACTGCATAAAGCAATAATTACAAAGCTGTTTCTGGGATTTACTGTGTAAAAAACAATGTCATTTTAATGACAATATTCACACAAAGGAGATAAGAGAAAATGGACTTTTTGTATAATATTGAAACTGAGATGGTATTAATTTTAACTAGATTGTTTTATATTTAGATGTTGTTATGTGTAGAGCAACAGTAAAAAAAGAACTAAAGAAAATATTAAGAAATAATAAAAAAGGTGGGTACAGGTAACTAAATGTCTATTTAACACAAAAGAAAGTAGTAAGGGGGATTACAGGAACAAAAACAACATAATGCACAGAAACAAAAATAGTAAAATGGAAGATGTAAATCCTACCTCATAAATTCAATGTGAATGAATTAAACATTGTAATTAACAGGAAGAGTGTAAAATGGGTTAAAAATATGTTATCTACAAGAGAGTGATTTTAGATTTAAAGACACATCAGTATTGTAAACATATAAAAAATATATATCATACAAACTATGACCATTAAATAAAAAACCTAAAACCTCGAGAAGCCTTAATTTAGGAAGTGAGCTAGAGATATGATAAAGACTGGGTGTTCAAAATGGACATTGTGGAGTGGTGGAATTATGGTTGATGTTAAGGTATTCCCTCCATAGTAACCATCATTTACAACTTACAGAAAAATAAGATCTAGGGTCTAACACCTTTCATGTTTTGAAAGAATGTTTTTGTTTCATCCCAAATTCGTACGTTGAAATTTGAACTCCCAATGTTATAGTATTAAGAGGAAAAGTCTTTGGTGGGTAGTTAAGTCATGAAAGTAAAGCCCTCTTAATGAAATTAGTTCCCTTAAAAACAGAGGCCACAGAGAGACCCTTGCCCTCTATACTGTTTGAAGACACAGTGGTAAGTAAGGCACTGTCTGGGAACTAGAAAGTGACCCTTACCAGACATGAAATTTGCCAGCATATTGATCTTGGACTTTCCAGGCTCCAGAACTGGGAAAATTAAATTTCTGTTGTTTATAAGTCACCCAATGTACAGAACCTTGTTACAGCAACCTGAGTGCTCTAAAATGACATGAGAATAGGTGTTTGAGGTAAATAGCCTAACTTCTTATTTGAAGCAACATCAAGAAAGTCAGGGTGTTCAAAGATCCACTGAGTGGATATAAAAAACATCAATGGTTTTAGCAAGAGAAACTTATGAGTCAATCAATGCCATAATCTTTATTGAATAAGTAAGTTTTCAAAAAGAATGTAGGAAAGGAGGAAAGGAAGTGGCATACAGTTAGGATATTTATATCTAAAAACTGCTGAGTTTTAGAGACAAGAGATAGTCTGTGGTTTATAAGTGACAAAGAGATATTAAGAGGACACTAACTTTGCCTTAGGACTGAATAGTACTTTTGATGTGGAGAACACAACCCATATTAAAACACACACACACACACACACACACACACACACACACACACACACACAAATACTATGGGAGAAGACATAGATTTTGGAAATCATAGGTTTCAGTTATATCTATAAAATGAAGGAAATATGCCGGTGAACATTTGATATAGAGGAGAATTACCCTGATGACAGCTTTTGAGTTCCGAAGCTCAGAGCAGATTAGGAAGAAATGGAAAGTTCAGTCATATTTGGTAAAGTTCAGAATCATAAGGGATCTTACAGGATCCAGGTTTTGAGAGTTACAATGAGAGGCTTTGACATCTGAGGGAAGTACTACACCTGGGTAGATTAAACAACAAAAAATTATTTTCCCACAGTTCTGGAGCCTGGAAATTCACAATCAAGGTGCCAGCTGCCACAAAATCACTTTTCTGGTGATGGCTCTCTCCTTGATTTTCAGATAGCCAATTTCTTGCTATGTGCTTACATGGCTTTGTTCTGTGACCACCTAGTCATTGTGTCTCTTCTTCCTCAAAGGACACCAATCCTACTGGATTAGAGTCTCAATCTTATGACTTCATTTAACTTTAACCACTTCCTTAAAGGACGTATTTCTAAATAGAGTCACATTGGGGGTTAGGTCTTCAACATATGGATTTTGGGGGACTATCATTTAGTGACAGGGAGTGTCAGACCATAGGAGAGATAATCTGTCTTAAAGTGTTTGGAGCCTTGAAAGATGTAGTTATCTATCTATATATCATCTTTCTATCTACCTACCTACTTGCCTATCTACCTATCATCTATCTCTATTTCTAAATCAAGACATAAATAACAGGTAAAGATGTATTCATATCATTAACACAAAGCTCTATGGGCATTAGTGAAGTCACAACATACACAGGAGATTGCAAATTTTCTCTTCCCTTCATCTTTTATAAGCTCTCATTATCAGACTTCTAATGTATTAAAACAGCAATGTTGAAAATTGCTTTCCCACAATTCCAATCCATCAGTCTCCCTGGAATTATGTCATGATGGAAACGTAATGGTATGACTTTTTGTTAAGAATATTTCTGTCTATACTAGTATTCTTGTTCTTATATTAAAATTATATAACTGTGTTTCAAAACATTGAGAACTCACAGAATGCCAGGGAATTTATTTGAAAATGTATTTGCAGATCTCTCTGATTAAAAAAGAATAAAATCTAAAGAATATTGTTTATAAAAGCAAATTGTTTATATAAAATGCAAACATTTACCATATAATTATGGTAAATTTAAACAAGGCAAAAATATATTTTAAAAAATTTTAATAAATATTTATAGTAACTACAAGTAAAATCACTAGGTTCCATTTCCAATAAACCACTGGTTTGGACATTCTTCTTCAGTGTCCATAATGATGTCATGTCTCTTCTCCCTGCATCCTACAGAACAACCATCATTTCTCTTCTCCCTGCCTCCAACAGAACAACCTCTATAAAATCAGTTTACACTGTTTATAACATATGTCTTGAACATCAAACAGTATTATAACTTTTAGTTTTTAGAATTGACAGATAAAATTGTATTTAGTATGTACAGCATGTTTTGAAATTTATATGCATTGTGAAATTACTAAATATAGCTAATATACACATTACCTAAGATAGTTATCATTTTTGTAGTGAGAAACTTTGTCAGGCCTCTGAGTCCAAGCCTGCACTTATGCATCCAGATGGCCTGGAGCAACAGAGGAACCACAGGAGAGGTGAAAATAGCCAGTTCCTGCCTTGACTGATGACATTCCACCATCGTGATTTGTTCCTGCCCCACCCTAACTGATCAAATGACCCTGTGAAATTCCTTCTCCTGGACAATGAGTATCAGAAGCTCCCCACCCAGCACCTTGTAACCCCCGCCCCTGCCCACAAGAGAAACACCCCCTTTGAGTGTAATTTTCCACTACCTACCCAAATCCTATAAGACTGCCCCACCCCATCTTCCTTTGCTGACTCCTTTTTTGGACTTATTCCACCTGCACCCAGGTGATTAAAAAGCTTTATTGCTCACACAAAGCCTGTTTGGTGGTCTCTTCCCACGGACGTGCGTGACATTTGGTGCCGAAGACCCGGGACAGGGGCCTCCTTTGGAGACTGGTCCCCTGTCCTCGCCCTCACTCTGTGAGGAGATCCACCTACTACCTCAGGTCCTCAGACCAACCAGCCTAAGGAACATCTTACCAATTTCAAATCAGGTAAGCTGTCTTTTCACTCTCTTCTCCAGCCTCTCTCATTGCTCTTCAATCTCCCTGTCCTTCCAATTCCAGTTATTTTTCCTCTTTAGTAGAGACAAAGGAGACACATTTTATCCATGGATCCAAAACTCCGACGCCGGTCACAGACTCGGGAAGATAGTCTTCCCTTGGTATCTGATCATCGTAGAGATGCCTGCCCTGACCATTCACCCACATTCCATTGGTGTCTGATCATCACGGGGTCACCTGCTTTGGTCATTCACCCACATTCCCTTGGTGGCAAGTCAATTGCAGGGACGCCTGCTGTGGCTGCTCATCACCCCCTTCTCCGTGTCTACCTTTCTCTTTCAACTTACCTCCTTCACTGTGGGCAACCTTCCACCCTCCATTCCCCCTTCTTGCTTAGCCTGTGTTCTCAAGAACTTAAAACCTCTTCAACTCACACCTGACTTAAAACCTAAACGCCTTAGTTTCTTCTGCAACACCACTAAGCCCCAGTACAAGCTCGACAATGGTTCCAAGTGGCCAGAAAATGGCACTTTTGATTTCTCCATCTTACAAGACCTGGATGATTTTTGTCGAAAAATGGGCAAATGGTCTGAGGTGCCTGATGTCCAGGCATTCTTTACTACACATTAATCCCTCTCTAGTCTCTGCCCCCAATGCAGCTCATCCAAATCTTTCTTCTTTCTCTCCTGTTTGAGTCCTTTGAATCCTGCTTTTCTACAGACCCATCTGACCTCTCTTCACCTCCCCAGGCTGTTCTTCACCAGGCTAAGCCAGGTCCCAATTTTTCCCCAGTCTCAGCTCCCCCACCCTATAATCCTTCTATCACCTCCCCTCCTCACACCCCGTCCGGCTTACAGTTTTGTTCTGTGACTAGCTCTCCTCCACCTGCCCAACAATTTCTTCTTAAAGAGGTGGCTGGAGCTGAAGGCATAGTCAAGGTTAATGCTCCCTTTCTTTATCCGACCTCTCCCTAAGTTAGCATTTAGGCTCTTTTTCATCAAATATACAAACTCAGCCCTGTTCCTGGCCCATTTGGCAACAACCCTTAGATGCTTTACCGCCCTAGACCCAGAGGGCCCAGAAGGCCGTCTTATTCTCAACATGCATTTTTTAACCCAATCAGCTCCCGACATTAGAAAAAGCTCCAAAAATTAGATTCTGGCCCTCAAACCCCACAACAAGATTTAATTAACTATGCCTTCAAGGTATACAATAATAGAGAAGAAGAAACCAAGGGGCAACGTATTTCTGAGTTGCAATTACTTGCCTCTGCTGTGGGAGAAACCCCAATCATATCTCCAGCACACAACTTCAAAATGCCTAAACCACAGTGGCCAGGCATTCCTCCAGGACCTCCTCCCCCAGAATCTTGCTTCAAGTGCCAGAAATCTGGCCACTGGGCCAAGGAATGCCCGCAGCCAGGGATTCCTCCTAACCATGTCCCAACTGTGCGGGACCCCACTGGAAATCAGACGGTCCAACTCGCCCGGCAGCCACTCGCAGAGCCCCTGGAACTCTGGCCCAAGGCTCTCTTACTGACTCCTTCCCAGGTCTCAGTTTAGTGGCTGAAGACTGACTCAGCCAATTGCCTCAGAAGCCTCCTGGACCATTACAGACACTTTGTATAACTCTTACAGTGGAAGGTAAGTCTGTCCCCTTCTTAATCAATACAGAGGGTACTCACTCCACATTACCTTCTTTTCAAGGGCCTGTTTCCCTTGCCTCCATAACTGTTCTGAATATTGATGGCCAGGCTTCTAAACTGTTGGGAAAATGTTGAGTGTTGGGAGGGAAACTGAGGCAGGGCTTGCATAATGTCCTCTGGAATGTGTCTAGACTTGCTGACTCCTTGCTTCTAGCCTTCCTAGGCTCCTATTCCCATTATCTCAAGTAGCAGAACATGTTCCATATAAATGTTAAACCATCACAGCTGTAAATCATGTGCTTAATACAACCTGCCCTTTTGACCTCCACATTCTCACCACCTGGTTCTTTGTTGGATTACCAATAAATACCGTGGGCTCCCAGAGCTCGGGGCCTTTGCAGACTTCACAATGGCGATGGCCCCCTGGTGTCCCACCTTTCTCTCTCAAACTTTTTCTCAATCATTTGACTCTGCTGGACTTTGTCACCCCCATGACGTGGTGTTGGGTCTGATCACCGCAACATAAACCTCTTAAAACTCCCCAATTCTGGTGCCAACTTGGAAAACATTCTTTTATGCACTCCTTTTTAGTTATCCCCACCTGTCCAGCTCCCTTACTAGGTCTAGACATTTTAACTAAATTATCTGCTTCCCTGATTATTCCTGGGCTACAGCCACACCTCATTGCCACCCTTTTCCCCAGTTCATAAGCCTCCTTTGCATCCTCCTGTTGTGTCTCCCTACCTTAATTCACAAGTATAGGACGCCTCTACTCCCTCCTTGGTGACCGAGGGACTCCTTACCATCCCATTACAAATCTAATCACCCTTACCCCACTCAATACCAACATCCCATCCCACAACAGGCTTTGAGGGGACTAAAGCTGGTTATCACTCGCCTGTTACAGCATGGCTTTTTAAAGCCTACAAACTCTCCATACAACTCTCCTATCCTACCTGTCCAAAAACTGGATAAGTCTTACAGGCTGGCCCAGGATCTTCACCTTATTGACAAAACTGTCTTGCCTATCCACTCCATGGTGCCAAACCCATATATTCTCCTATCCTCAATTCCTCCCTTCACAACCCATTATTCTGTTCTGGATCTCAAAGATGCTTTCTTTACTATTCCTTTGCACCCTTCATTCCAGCTTCTCTCCACTTTCACTTGAACTGACCCTAACACCCATTAGTCTTAGCAACTTACCTGGGCTGTACTGCCGCAAGGCTTCAGAGATAGCCCCAATTATTTCAGTCAAGTCCTTTCTCTTTCCATCATCTGCTTCTCACCTTATTCAATATTTTGACAACCTTCTACTTTATAGACCCTCCTATGAATCTTCCCAACAGGACACCCTCATGCTCCTCCAACATCTATTCTCAAAGGATATCATGTATCCCCTTCCAAAGCCCACATTTCTTCCTCATCCATTACCTATCTCGGCATAATTCTTCATAAAAACACATGTGCTCTCCCTGCTGATCGTGTCTGGCTAATCTCCCAAAGCCCAGCTCCTTCTACAAAACAACTCCTTTTCTTAGGCGTTGTCAGATTTCTGACTCTGGATACCAGGCTTTGCTATCCTAACAAAACCACTTTACAAGCTCACAAAGGGTAACTTAACTGATCCCATAGACCCTAAGTCTTTTCCCATTCTCCCTTTGCTTTCTCAAAAAGGCCCTAGAGACAGCTTCCACATTAGCACTCCCCGACTCATCCCATCCTTTTTCCTTACACACAGCTGAAATATAAGGCTGTGCTGCTGGAGTTCCCACACAGAACTCAGGCCCATGACCTATTGCCTTTCTATCAAAACAACTTGACCCCACAGTTCTGGGCTGGTTCTCGTGTCTGCATGTGGTGGCAGCCACCCTTTTAATACTTCTAGAGGCCTTCAAAAATCACAGGCTATGCTCCACTTACCCTTTACTGTTCTCACAACCTTCAAGCATTAATATCCTCCTCACACCTTTCACGTGTATTGTCTGCCCCACGACTCCTCCAGCTCTATTCACTCTTTGTTGAAACTCCAACAGTAACTATTACCCATGGGCCCGATTTCAATCCAGCTTCTTACTTAGCACCCAACGCAAGTCCTGAACCACATGACTATATTTCCCCAATACACACAGAATCTTCCCCCTTTCCTCATATTTCTATTCTTCCAACTCCAAACCCAGACCACACTTGGTTTATCAATGGCAGTTCTTCTAAACCCAATCAACTTTCACCAGCTAAAGCTGGATATGCTGTCGTGTCCCACACCTCTATTTTTGAAGCTGCTGCACTTCCTCCCTCCATCACTTCCCAACAAGTCGAACTGATTGCTTTAACTCGTGTGCTCCCTATTGCTAAAGGAATGCGCATCAACATTTATACTGACTCCAAATATGCTTTCCACATCCTCCATAACCATGCTGCCATCTGGGCTGAAAGAGGCTTCCTTACCACACAAGGCTCTTCCATTATCAATGCCTCTCTAATAAAGGCCCTCCTTAAGGTTACTCTCCTGCTGGCCAAGGCTGTAGTCATTCATTATAAATCACACCAGAAACCTGATCTTATTGTAAAAGGAAATGCCTATGTTGACAGGACAGCAGAAGAAGAAAAAAAAAAAAATAGCCAATGCCTCCATACCCGCTAACATTCCAGCCCCCACTCCAGAGGACCAGTATTTTTCTTTCTCCTCTATCACTCCCACCTACTCTTCTGAAAACCTGCTCTACCAGTCTTTTCCAACTCAGGGGGAGTGGTGCTTAAATCATGAAAAATTCATTTTTCCTGCCTCACAAGATCAGTCCATTCTTCCTTCCCTTCATGACCCCTTCCATGTGGGATACAAGCCTCTGGCTTGCCTCCTGCACACCCTCATCTCCTTCCCTTCATGAAAATCCATTCTTAAGACCATCACCTCTCAATGCTCTATCTACCATGCCACCAGCCCCCAAGGCTTTCTCAGACCTCCTCCTTTTCCTACGCATCAGGCTCATGGATTTACTCCAACACAAGATTGGCAGATTGACTTTACTCATATGCCCCGTGTCCATAAATTTAAATATCTCCTGGTTTGGATCGACGCCTTCACTGGATGGGTTGAGGCCTTTCCCACTAGCTCCGAAAAGGTTAACGCAGTCATTTCTTCCCTTCTAACAGATATAACCCCCCCGATTTGGCCTCCCCACTTCTATTCAATCTGATAATGGTCCAGCTTTTATTAGTCAAATCACCCAAGCCATCTCTCAGGCTCTTGGTATTCAGTGGAACCTTCATACACCTTACTGTCCTCAATCTTCAGGAAAGTAGAACGGATTAAGGGTCTTTTAAAAACACCTCACCAAGCTCAGCCTCCAACTTAAAAAGGAGGACTCTGTATATTTTAAATGAAGAGTGTTGTTTTTACCTAAATCAACCTGGCCTGGTATATAACAACGTAAAAAAACTCAAGCATAGAGCCCCAAAACTCGCCAACCAAGCAGATAATTAAGCTGAACTGTCAGGCCTCTGAGCCCAAGCTAAGCCATCATATCCCCAGTGACCTGCACATATACATCCAGATGGCCTGAAGCAACTGAAGATCCACAAAAGAAGTGAAAATAGTCTTCACTGATGGCATTCCACCATTGTGATTTGTTTCTGCCCCACCCTAACTGATCAATGTACTTTGTAATCTCCCCCACCCTTAAGAAGGTACTTTGTAATTCTCCCCACCCTTGAGAATGTACTTTGTGAGATCCACTCCCTGCCCCCAAAACATTGCTCTTAACTCCACCGCCTATCCCCAAACCTATAAGAACCAATGATAATCCCACCACCCTTTGCTGACTCTCTTTTCAGACTCAGGCTGCCTGCGCCCAGGTGAAATAAACAACCATGTTACTCACACAAAGCCTGTTTGGTGGTTTCTTCATATGGACACAGGAAACATGAACCCCTTTGGGTACTCTCTAATTGGATGTCCTGGCTCCTCCCAATTCTTAGTCCTCTAATACCTGTTTTTCTTCTTTTCTTATGCGGACCTTGTGTTTTCCGTTTAGTTTCTCAATTCATGCAAAACTGCATCCAGGCCATCACCAATCATTCTATATGACAAATGCTCCTTCTAACAACCCCACAATATCACCCCTTATCTCCAAATCTTTCTTCAGTTTAATCTCTCCCACTCTAGGTTCCCACGACACCCCTAATCCCACTCGAAGCAGCCCTCAGAAACATCGCCCATTATCTCTCCATACCACCCCCAAAAAATTGTCACTGCCCCTTCACTGTACCACTATTTTGTTTTGTTTTTCTTATTAATATAAGTAGACAGGAATGTCACGCCTCTGAGCCCAAAACTGCATGTATGCATCCAGATGACCTGGAGCAACTGAGGAACCACAGGAGAGGTGAAAATAGCCAGTTTCCACCTTGACTGATGACATTCCACCATCGTGATTTGTTCTGCCACACCCTAACTGATCAATTGATTTTGTGAAATTACCTCTCCTGGATAATGAGTATCAGAAGCTCCCTACCAAGCACCTTGTAAGCCCCGCCCCTGCCCACAAGAGAAAAACCCCTTTGAGTGTAATTTTCCACTACCTACCCAAATCCTATAAAACTGCCCCACCCCATCTTCCTTTGCTGACTCCTTTTTTGGCCTCAGTTCAACTGCACCCAGGTGGTTAAAAAGCTTTATGGCTCATACAAAGCCTGTTTGATGGTCTCTTCACAGGGACGTGGTTGACAAACTTTACATCAACTCTCTTAGCATTTTTCAGTAATATAATATATTCACTATGTTCCCCGTGCTGTACAATATATCTCTTGAGGGGTGGGGCCAAAATGGCCAACTAGAAGTAGCAGCGATCGGAGGCTCACATCAAAAAGAGCCAAAACAGCCTAAGAATCCTGCACTGGCAACCAAGGTATCCAGGTTCTGGCTTTAGGACTGATTAGGCGGTTGGCGTTACCCACGGAGACGAAGGAAGAGCAATGTGGTGGGATGTGGCTCACCGGAGAGGCACACGGGGCAGGGGAGCCCCCACCTCCCACCAAGGGAGGCAGTGAGTGAGCACACTACCCAGCCTGGGAAACCGTATTTTTCCATGGAACTGTGCAACCCACGGATTGGAACATCCCAATCGTGAGCCCACACCACTGGGGCCTACGGACCCAACTACGGAGTCATGCAGATTCTCAATAGCCTCTCAGGTAGAATCTACCTAAGCCTGGTGAGTTCCTCGGGGGATGGGTGGCCATCACCACAGCTGTAGCTGCCTGCTGTCTAAGCCCTCTGAGCTCCCTGGGGAAGGAGCAGCAGCCAAACACTGGGACTGCTAGCTGCCTAACACACTAAGCTTCCAGGGTGGGGGAAAACAGCTGCCAGAGTGCTTCTTCAGGTCTGACCCTGACCCATCCCTCCTCAGTGGGTGGGGCCTCCTTGCAGGAACTCTAACAACTCCAGCCAGGGGCTCTGGGATAGAACTCTGATCTCCATGGGCCTGAGCCCTCAGGGAAAGGGGTGGCTGCAGTCTCCATGGACCAGCTGACTTAGTCTTTCCTCCTGCTAGTTCTGAGGAATCCAGGCAGCCCAGATGAGTAGGTTTCCTCCCAGCGCAGCAAACCCCCTCCACCAAGGGACAGCCAAAGTGCTTCATTAAATGGGTCCTGCTCCCCATGCCACTTAACTGGGTGAGAGCCTCCAACAGGGGTTGTCAGGCACCCTATACAGTAGCGTTCCTACTGGCATTAGGTTAGTGACCCTCGAGGTCAGACATCCCAGAGAAAGGAACAGGCACCCATCTTTGCTGTTCTCCAGATTCTTCAAGTGACACCTCCAGGCACAGGAGTGAACCAGATGAATAGGGCCTGAAGTGAATTCCCAGCAAACCGCAGGATCCCTACAGAAGAGGGACCTGACTATTGAAAGAAAAACAAACAAATCGAAAGCAACAACAGCAGCATCAACAAAAGAAATCCCAACAAAACCCTCTTCCAAGGGTCAGCAGCCTCAAAGACTAAAACTAGACGAACTCATGATGATGAGAAAGAATTGATGAAAAAATGCTGAAAACTCAAAAGGTCAGAGTGTTTCTTCTCCTGCTAATGATCACAATGGCTCTCCAGCAAGGGCGCAGAACTGGATAGAGGTGAGATGGATGAATTGACAGAAGTAGGCTTCAGAAAGTGAGTACTAACAATCTATCTCTTGAACTTATTCTTTCTATTAATATCTAACTGAACTTTTGTGTTCTTCGATCAACATATCACCAACCTCTCTCCCCAATAATCCCATGCCCTGGTAACAACTATTCTACCATCTAATTCTTTGAGATCAACTTTTTTAGATTCAAAATATGAGTAATATCATATGGCATTTATCTTTCAGTGCCTGGCTTATTTCACTTAACATAGTGTCCTCCGGTCTCGTCCCCGTTCCTGTGAATGACAGTATATCATTCTTTTCTATGCCTGAATAGTATTCCTTTATATACATATCACATTTTCTGTATCCATTTATCTGCTGATGGACACTGAAGTTCTCTTCATATCTTGGCTAATGTGAATAATAGCACTGCAATAAACATGGGCATGAAGATATCTCTTCAACATCCTCATTTCTTTTACTTCAAATTTATACTAAGTAGTAGGATTACCGAACCATATGGTAGTGCTATTTTTATTTTTTTTGAGAAATCCTGATACTGTTTCCCATAATGCCTGTACTAATTTATATTTCTACCAACAGTTTGTGAGGGTTCCATTTTTTTCATATCCTTACCAATTATTGTTTTTGTTTATTTGATTATAGCTATTCTGACAGGTGCCAGGTGATATCCAATTGTGGTTTTAATTTTCATTGGCTGGATGATTAGTGAGGTTAAACATTTTTTATATATTTGTCTGTCATTTGCATGTCTTCTTTTGACAAATGTCTACTCATTTGCCCATTTTTAAGTTGGGTTATTTATTGTCTTGTTGTTAAGTTGTTTATATTTTATATATATTTTGGATATTAACTACTTATTAGATATATAGTTTGCAAGTGTATTCTTATATTATGTAGGTTTTCTCTTTGTTGATTGTTTCCTTTAATGTGCAGAAGCTTTTTAGTTTGATGCAATACCATTTGTCTATTTTTGTTTTTGTATCCTGTGCGTTTGAAGTCATATTCAAGAAGTCATTGCCCAGACCAATGTTATAGAGCTTTTCCCCTATATTTTCTTCTAGTAGTTTTATAGTTTTGGGTCTTATGTTTAACTTTTTAATCAATTTTGAGGTAAATTCTGTATATGGTGTGAGATAAGAATCCAGTTTTATTCTTCTGAATGTAGATATTCAGTTGTCTCAAGATTATCCTGTCTTCATTGTGTGTTTTGAGCATAACGTCTAAACTCAACAAAAACTCTGGCTGAGAAATTGAATGACATTCAGCAAGAGGATATAACGATTGTAAATATATATGCACCTAACAATAGGTACCCGGATATATAAAGCAAATGTTATTAAATCTAAAGGGAGAGATAGATCCCAGTACAATAATTGGTGTCTTTAATACTCTCTCAGCACTGGACAGACTGTATAGACAGAAAATCAGTAAACATTTTATTTAAACTTCAACACATATCAAATTAACCTAACAGACATTTATAGAACATTTCATCCAACAAATGCACAATACACAATCTTTTTTTTCAGGACATGGAATATTATTTGGAATAGACCATATGTTAGGGCACAAAACAAATCATAAAAAATTTTTGTAAAAATGTAAATCATATACAATATATTTTCTGACCACAATGGAATAAAACTAAAAATCAATAACAAAAGAATTTTGGAAACTGTATAAGTACATACAAATTAAGCAAAATGATCACAAATGACCAATATATTAATGATGAAATTAAGTGGGAAATTTAAAAGAATTCTTGAAACAAAAATAAAAACAGAACTTAGCAAAACTTATGCAGTTAAAGCAATACTAAGCAAAGTTTATATAAAAACACACATATCAAAAAATATAAATTTTTAAATTAAAAACCTAACAATATACCACATGCAACTAGAAAAGCAAGAGCAAACCAAACCCAAAATTAGTAGAAGAAAATAAATAATAAAGACCAGAGCAAAAAGAAACAACAGCTACAAAAAAAAAAAAAAAAAAAAAAAAAAACCCACAAAAAATCAGCCAAATAAAAAATTGGTTTTTGAAAAGACAAACAAAATCTGCAAACTATTAGCTAAACTAAGTAAGATTTTTAAAAAAGAGATGAATCAGATCAATAAAATTAGAAACAAAAAAGGAGACATTACAACTGATACCACAGAAAGAGAAGGGATCATTAGATACCTTTATGAACCACTGTACATCAACAAATTGAACAAATCTAGAGCAAACAGATAAAATCCTAGACACACACAAGCAAGATTGAACCAGGAAGAAGTAATAAAAATGAATGGACCATAACCAGTGACAAGACTGAATCAATTAATAAAGAAGTCTTGTAACAAACAAGAGCCCACAATTAGATGGCATTGCTCTGAATTCTAACAAAATTATAAAGAAGAACTAACACCAATTATTTTAAAATACTCCAAAATAATAAAGGAAGGGAATTCTTTCATATTCATTCTATAAGGCCAGCATTACTCTGGTACTAAAACCAGACAAGGACACAACAAAATAAAAAAGCTACAGACCAGCATCCCTGATGAACATAAATGCAAAAACCTTCAACTACATATTAGCAAACTGAATCCAACAGCACATTAGCAAATTACACACAAATGACAAAGTGAGATTTATCCCAGGATGTAAGGATGGTTCAATATACACAAATCAGCAAATGTGATAAAACACATCAACAGAATGGAAAACATATTGTCATCTTAATAGATGCAGAAAAAACACTTGATAAAATCCAACATGACTTTATGATAATAATACTCAATAAATTAGTTATAGAAGGAATGTGCCTCAATACAATAAAAGTCATATATGAAAAACATATAGATACAGTCATACTGAACAGAGAAAAGTTGAAAGCTTTTCTTAAGAAAAAGAAAAAAGACAAGGATGCCCACTTTCACCTCTCATATTCAACATAATATTGGAAATTCTAGCCAGTGCAATTAGGAAAGACAAAGAAATGTAGGGCATCTAAATTGTAAAAGACAAAGACAATTTGTCACTGATTTGCAGACAACAGGAACTTATGTATAAAAACTGCTAAAGACTACCCAAAAATCTCTGTTAGAACTGATTAATAAATGTAGTAAAGTTGTGGGATATAAAATCAACATACAAAAATTAGTGGCATTTCTACACACCAGTATTGGGTATCTAAAAAAGAAATCAACAAAGCAATTCCCTTTTCAGTAGCTAGGAAAAAAAAAAAAAACCAAAAACAAAACACCTACAAATAAATTTAATGGAGATGAAAAACCCTATGTTGAAAACTGCAAAACACTGATGAAAAAAATTGGAAGAGGACACACAAAAAATGAAAGACATCGGATGTTCATGAATTGGAAGAATTAATATTGTTAAAATGATCATACTACCCAAAGTAGTCTACAAATTCAATGTACTATCAATCAAATTACCAATGACATTCTTCATGGAAATAAAAAAATCCAAAATTTGTATAAAACCATGAAACATCCCAAATAGCTAAAGCAATTCTGAGCAAAAAGAACAAAGCTCCAGCATCACAGTATCCAACTTCAAAATATATGACAATGCTATAGTAATCAAAACAGCATGGCATTCACTGAAAAACAGACACCTAGACAAATGGAACAAAATTGAGAACCCAGAAATAAATCTACATGTTTACAACCAACTGATTTTTGACAAAAGTGAGAAAAACATACATTGGGGAAAGGATTGTGTCTTTGATAAATGGTGCTGATAAAACTAAATATCCATATGACAAAAAGTAAAATTAAACCTATATTTCTTATCAAATACAAAAATCAATACAAAGTATATTGAATATTTAATACCTGAAACTACAAACCTACTCCATGAAAACAAGTGAAATGCTTACGGACATTGATCTGAGAAATTTTTTTTTTGTATAAGATCTCAAAAGCACAGACAACAAAAGCCAAAATAAACAGCATTATACCAAACTAAAAAGCTTCTGCACAGCAAAGGAAAAAAAAGTGAACAAAGTGAAGAGACACCTGCAGCATTGGAGAAAATATTTGCAATTTATTAGACACAGGATTATTATTCAGAATATATAAGGAACTCCAACAATTCAACAGCATACATATTTTAAATTGTCAATTATAAAGTAATTTTAAAATTGACAAACTGAATAGACATTTCTCAAAAGAGTACATGCAAATGATCAATAAGGATATGAAAATATTTATTTTTATATGCAAATCAAAACCATAGTGAAATATTATCTCATCCCATTTAGAATGTCTATTATCAAAAAGATTTAAAAAATAAACACTGGCAAGGATGCAGAGAAAAATAATCCCTTATACACTATTTGTGAGAATATAAATTAGCACATTCATTATGGAAAACAGTATGGAGGCTCCTCCGTGAACTAAAAATAGGACTACTATATGATATAGCAATTTCACTAGTTGGTATATATTTAAGGGAAAGGAAATCAGTATTTTGAAGAGCTACCTGCACTCCTATGTTTATTGCAGCACTATTCACATCAGCCAAGAAATGGAATCAACCTCAGAGTCCATCAACAGATAAACAGGTAAAGAAAATGTGGTATTTAATACAAAGAATACTATTTAGCCATAAAAAAGAATGAAATTCTGTCATTCACAGCGACACGGATGAGACTGTAGGACATTATGTTAAGTGAAATAAGACAGAGAGAAAGAGAAATACGCATGTGATTATTGATATAAGTAAGCTCTTTTTCTCATAGAAGTAGGAAGAAAAATAACAGTTACTAGAGGCTAGAAAGCATAGGGGGCAGAGAGGATGGGGAAATGTTGATTACCAGAGACAAAAGTAGTTAGATAGGAGTAAGTTCTAGCGTTTTATAGCTCTTTAGATTGACTATAGTTGACAGTGATTTATTGTGTATTTTCAAACAGCTGGAAGAGAGGATTTTGAATGTTTCCAACACAAAAAGAAGATAAATGTTTTAGATGATGGATATGCTAATTATCCTGTTTTGATCATTACACATTGTATATATGTATCAAAATATCACTCTGTACCCTATAATTATGCACAATTATTATATGTCAATTAAAAAAAACAAAAACTGAGTGACAAAAATAAGTTATAATTTGGGCATCCCGATGATTCATAATGTGTTCATTTCTGATGGAGAACTTACAAACCACTGAAAATAACTTTTTATGTATTCTCTGGACTTACATGCTTATGAAGACGTATCTTAAAAGCTTGCAATTTGGTGATCAAGTTTTCAACTATAAAAGTGATGTCTTAAGGACAGAAGGGGTCTTACAATAAAGGAAATAGTAACAAGACAAGATAGAAGAAGTTGGATTACTGGATCAGAGTAAGAAAAAGGTAGCAAGTGGAAACTAGAAAAATTCTCTGAGCTCCTGGGCCTCTAGAGTACTATTAGTATTCTAGAAGGTAGGTACTTAGTAAGACCACTGTATGGGAAAGTGAAAGGAAATATCCTAGATATTTTTGCTTATTTTTTTCTTTTATCCCTTGCTTTTTAAATTTATCATAGACATGATTACTTATTGGAAAGTAATGGGTTTCCACAAAATTAGTGTGTAATTTTTTTCACATGATTTATATTTTCATAAAAACCCACTGAGATTTTAATAATGCAAGTCTCCGTGATTTCAAATAAAACAATCTGCAAGTTTGATTATGATAATTTTGTTTGTTGATTTTTTTGGATAAATCAAACATTCTACATAACATTCAGCATACCAATGTTCTCCTTTCACATTTTATAATCATTGCATCTTTCATGCACATGGCCATAGCTAGTGTCTCCTCTACTGGGGAAAGATCTCTGAATTCCCTGACAGCTCTTCATTAGTGAAAATTTTAAAAGTACATGTTCTCATAACTGCTGCATTTTTCCTGTTGATTGGATTTCTTTTCCCCATTTGCCTCTGAAATACACTGGCATGATCTGTTGTCTCAAGGCATATGGATTATGTATATATATGGAATGAGTATTTATATATCTTATTTTCTTTTTTATAAAATGATTCAAAGAGGCCACTTGCTTTCGTTCTAACAGAGGAACTTGGTTTTGATGGCTTATTGTCAATAGGTTAGATTTTTGGGAGAAGGTTAATTAGAGGGTAAAAGCAGCATCCTTGGTCTTTGGAAGGAAAGTAATTCTTCAAATAAACTTCAAATAAACTACAAACAAAAAAAGACATCACTTTTATAGTTGAAAACTTGATCACCAAATTGCAAGCTTTTAAGATATGTCTTCATAAGCATGTAAGTCCAGAGAATATATAAAAGTTATTTTCAGTGGTTTGTAAGTTTTCCATCAGAAATGAACACATTATGGATCATCAGGATGCCCAAATTATAACTTATTTTTGTCACTCAGTTTCTTTTTGTTTTGTTTTTTTTTAATTGACATATAATAATCGTACATATGTATATATTAGTTTATATATACATATATTTGAAATTCAAATATATGTATTAGAATTCATACATATATATATACATACATATGAAATAAATATATTTCATTCCAGAAAAATGGTCACATTTTTACTGAATCATAGTAAATCAGATAATATCTGAGTTTTGTATTTCATATGGTTTGTCAAAGATAAGAAACTCTTAAGAGCAGAGATAAGAGATTTAACAAAAGATGATGGAAGTGAGATACAAGATTGTTTCTCTAAAAATAACGCATTATAAACTCATTAAAAATGAGAAGTTAAACTGTACAATCATATAGGTATTGATATATTTAGTGAATATCTCTCACTTGTATGCAATTTAGCCTAGTCTATTTTGGGGGAAGATTTTTGTCCTTCCAAATACTTATTAAAAGAGAAACATGAAAAATGATGCAGCACTGAGACATAAAGGTAACAACTTCACAAAGAAGGATGAATCATTGCACATTCAACAATGGATCTCATCAAAATTGTTCTTAGCATCACATACTTTACATTCAATGGTCAATCTATGAACAAACTAGTGAATGAACTATGGGTTCTCCATCTCATTTATCACAGCAGAACTGTATCTTTCACATTTCAAGAAAATTACAGAAAATAAAACTGCAATAAAACCAAAAAGCTGGAAACAGAGATGACACCCATGACAACATTAAAAAAAAAGGATACTAAAGATGTGCAGCCATCCGCTCAACTTACAATTAATACAGGACAAGATCGATGTCTGACTTTTCCTGGTGCAATATCTGGCTGAACCTAAAAGAGGACCCAATGGGAATGCACCAAAGATAAGAAAAAACGCACATTTAACTAGGTTATATTATTAACTTTAACTGATGTATATATCAGTATATCCATAGATTTCCCGGTGGCTCAACCTTAAATTCAGTGCAAATACGTACATGCGTAACATTTGTTAATCTGAAACATTGTTAAATCTGTGCTTTGTTCTGAGCTAATACTATGCATTTCTTTCAAGGTGCTTATTCTTGGCTATAATCACTCCTTATTTGAGATACTTCTATTATGCAGACCTGTCCTAAGTAGCTATTGGAACTAAAAACTTTAGATCATATGTTTGTGTGTGTATATGAATGGGGGAGAAAAGAGACAAGTAAAAACAGGGTGAAGAAGGATGCATACCAGGACAAATTCAAATCGTATAGAATGTCCTGATAATGCCCCCGGAACTAACCTGACCTCTACTCTGCAATCCTGTTGGTCAGTGGTCTTCAAAATGGGGACACATGTGCCCCAGGGAACATGAGAAGAAAAATTTTAAGGTTTATATTTGTATTTTAGCTTGCATTTTTCCAGTTTACATTTTCATACAAAATATTTTAATACTGTAAATAGTATAATTTTAATATTAATACTAATTCAAATATTGATAGCACATACTCATTTTTTTTTTTAGTTTGGAGATCATTGCTAGACTTTACCAACTGGCGTGTATCTGACACTGTTCATAGCAGGAAAGTTGCAGAAAGACATAGGTTTCCTTCCAAGAAAACTTTCAGAGTTAACAAGTTGTTTTAGAAGAATGCATATGGAATCACAAATCAATGATATGTGCTTGTCACCGATAAGGGCATACCAAACCTGCTTTGATTCCCTCTTGTTTATTTTTGAAGTCCTAGCTTCTAAATTTATAGTACTGTCCTAAATTCTAACCTAAGAGATTCAAATTACATGTAACATTTTCTGTCAGAAATATTTGGATGAGTTATCAAATGATGATTAATAAAATAAAGATGAGGGTGGTGAAAAGAACTTTTTGGTCTGCTTTTCCTTGGGGTGTCAGCATGAAGTATTAAGGAAAAAAAACCTGGAATGACATGTCTGCTTCCTATGCATGTGACTTTGTTTTCATAAGGCATGGAACAGAAATAAACACTTTATAGCTCATTTGGAATTATATATAAAATAAAATGTATACAAAGACAAAACAAAACATGTTTATAAGATACACTTATAAGGCATATTAATAAAAATTGTTAGCTACAAAAAGAATGCAAACTTTCATTGGTTTTACTTTTTACCTTAAACATTTAAAAAATACTGGACATGAAAGAAACGTACAGGAATCCCTTACAGTGTAAAGAATACATAGGAAAGTTGCATTGAAATTCACAATAAAATATCGATATGTTTTTACATTTTCACTTATTGGAAGACAAAGGGAACGACATACTTGTACATATGCTCTGATTTGATGTCCGTGTTTGTGTGTTTTAATGGCTTTTTGTTAATTAGTTTGCATATTTTTGAATTTTGCTCACCCCACACCACCCACTTTGAGTGATTCTCCAGGAGTGATGGCCACGCTTTTCTGATCTGATTCATCTGAATTACCTCTGAGATCTTCCTCTGCCACCTTCACAACCATTCATCAGCTTTGGCTTAAAATGCTGGCTACAGTGAGCCATTTTTACTCATGGGCATGCATTGTAGTGGGAAAAGGTCGAGAAACGCTGTGGAGCCAGCATGGCCAATTTTTATTTCAGTACATTTATTTCTATCAAACTTGGATAAGACACAACCTCTTAACGTGTCTTTAGGCAGGATTTCAAGTAAAAATCTTCTTTCCTTCTCTCAGTTTTTGGTAGGAGTCACACAAATATTTCCCTTTTTTAACTAAGTCAATAATTGGCACTACCCATCCTCTTCAATTATCCATTTTTGTTAGTTAGGGTTCGATCGGAACACAGAAACCACACAATCCATTTGAACAGGGATCATTTAATATAAATAACTATTAACGATAATGGCAAATTATCTTTAAAGAAGAGAAGAAAACTCAGAAGACTACCCTGGGGAGAGTACTCAAGGAAAAGTCAACTTGGAAGGATGACCCTTCCCAAACCTGGGATTTAGGTCTTGTTGGAGAAAGTATGGTTGCAGCTCACTGCACAACAGAGAAGTTTTCTATGTTGCCTGGATCAGAGCTGGTCCAAAATCACCAGGAAAGGTGGAAACACTTCTCTGGGGTGGAGGTAAAACAAAGCCTGTCAGTCAGAGAAGTCAGCCAAGACAGGAAACACTTCTCTAGCGTGCAGGTGGACACAAAATTATAGCTGAAATTGGCAAGTAGGAAACGCCCCTGCTGGTTGGTTTAGGCTACAATGCCAACAACTAGGGTGCCTGCAAGCCTCCCTGAGAATTTGCTTGCAGTGTTCTGTGGAAACTTGATGGGAAGGCATCCACGCGCCTGATCTCCATTGGATATATCTCATATGCATTGCTGACAGCTACACAGCAGGAGTTAAGTACAAGCAAACCAAAGCATACCAGAATCAGAAGAGAAAACTATTCTTGGTGTTTCTCTATACTCTACTAACAAAAGAAAACATAGTTTCAGCAACGAAGGAGAAATATTTAAAAGGTGCAGCTCGATTTTTGCAAAAACAGTGAATGAAGAGAAGATTTGAGCCTGAGAGGCAGTAAATTGACAACTTGCACATTTGTTTTAGTTTGCTTCATTACTATCAGTCTCTCCCTTCCTTCTTCTACTACCCACAATCTATGGTGAAGATTATCTTTCCTTTTCTCACCCATAGCAACTAGCACATTTTTTTCTATATAGTGAGATACTATCAAGTATTTGTTATTAAAATAAAATTCCATACTCAACATAGCACTATTAGTGTAAAGGTTAAAAGTATGGAGTCTGGAGACAAACTATGAACATACAAATCTTATCCCTGCCACATTCTAGTTATAGGACTGTGGGATAGTAATCTAAACTATTATTGTGTCAGTTTCCTCACTTGCATTTTGAAAACAATAATTCTACCCTTATTTTGTGGTTTAAATAAGTGGAAAACATTAGACTAGTGCCTATAACATAACATATACAACAATTGCCATCAGTTCATATTATTCTTCTTTCTCTTCCTCTATGATTCTCCCCCAACATCCAATATAATTCCTTATGCAATCAGTAAATACTGTTGGATAAGCGAATAAAGATCTATAGATGTTCATACTTTTTATTGAATCATACATTTAAGGAATGAATGAGAGGAATGAAGGAATTATTCTGGCTTTAGAAAATCCAATTCATTCTACTATAGCTACTTCATAGTTTGTTTTCATTCTTCAGTACATTAACCCCTAAACAGTTTTGTGAACAACCCAATAGTTTCAACCATTTTATTTGGATTGGAAGACATTGTTTAGTCTGAGATCACACATACCAACGACAAGTAAACACAAGTTGTTTATTCTTACCTTGATTCTATGATAGTGGTGATGAAACAGGGGGTGGGGTAGGTAGGAAGAAGATAAATAATTTGCAGTGTATCTTAGACTTTGTAGTTACAATTAGATTGCCTGTAGTTCAAAATAAATACAAAATATTCTTTCTTATATGAGGAGTCACTTCCTAGCTGATTCTCCTTATTTCTGTTTCTCACTTCTCTACCTCTCCTTATAGGCAGCCCCTTGCATTTGGTGCATTCACTTTTAATTATAAATCACTATTCAGGTGGAAATATTTCTTTCTTCCTTTTGTTCAGGAATATAATTTAAAAAAAAAAAAAAAAAAAAAGGATATAGGCCGGGCACGGTGGCTCAAGCCTGTAATCCCAGCACTTTGGGAGGCCAAGACGGGTGGATCACGAGGTCAGGAGATCGAGACCATCCTGGCTAACATGGTGAAACTCCGTCTCTACTAAAAAAATACAAAAAACTAGCTGGACGAGGTGGCGGACGCCTGTAGTCCCAGCTACTCGGGAGGCTGAGGCAGGAGAATGGCGTAAAAACCCGGGAGGCGAAGCTTGCAGTGAGCTGAGATCCACTGCACTCCAGCCTGGGCGACAGAGAAAGACTCCGTCTCAAAAAAAAAAAAAAAAAAAAAAAAGGATATAAATAAAAGCAATCAGATTAATCATTTTTAAACATTCTTTCCATTATGGCACAACCATATTTAGAGAAATAGAGGAATATCTTATTCCCCACTTTACCTTTTATCTTGTATTCATTAATGAATCTTCACTGCCCAGGTATTTTTACATATGTTCCTCCATTTTTATGTTACCCTCATCTATACTAGACTACTACACTGTTCTTTATAAAACGTTTCCATCTGTAATGGGTTGAATAGTGATTTAAAAAAGTGGTTAAAATAGTGGTTAAAAAAAGTTCTATCTGCAGAGTTTGTTAATGTGACGTTTTTTGGAAAAAGGATCTTCACAGGTGTAATTAGTGATCTTGAGATGAGATCATTTAGGGTGGGACCAAAATTCAATGACAGATGTCCTTAGAGTGAAAAAGCAGAGCGAGTATTGGAGAGAGACAGACAGAGGCAAAGTTTCAAATTATATGTCTATAGCCAAGACATATAATTGCCTAAACCCACTAGAAGCTAGGAGAAGGGTGTGAGCAGATTTCATTCAGAGTCTCCAGGATGAACTAACTGCCAACACCTTGATTTTGGAATTTTGGCTTTTAGAACTCTTATAGAATAAATTTGTTTTCCTAAGACACCAAATTTGTGTATTTTGTTACGGCAGCCCAGGGAACTTACTACCTCATTATTCAAGAATAATTTTATATTTGTAAAAAGTAATAGCATAGAATCTGGAGCTGTACTGCTTGGATTTCATTTCTAACTTCACCACTTCCTACATGTTTGGCTTTCTTGTGCCTCAGTTTCACAGTCTGTAAAATGAGGACTACAAGTATTAGACTACACATTAGACTATTGGGAAAATCAAACAAGTTACTATTTATAGTTGGCATATAATAAAAGTATGCTATATGTTTATTTAAAAAAATAAATAAACAAATGGATAGCTATAAAGTTGGGCTAAACTACCTAGTCCTTACTGGCCTCCTAGTGAATTTCTAATACCTTCTCTGTCTCTCACTTACTTTACTTTTGAGTAAAGTTTAACATTAACATATAAAAGTGTTCAATTTATAAATGTCCAGCTAGATTAATTTTCACATCAGACACACAACTATGTATCCATGTAACCAGCTACTTACTATTCACTACTTACTGAAAGAAACCAATCTTCTGACTTGTAGTACTGTAGATGAATTTTCCTATTTTCAAACCTAACATGAATAGAATCTCACAGTATACTGGGTTTTTTTTTGGTCTTGCTTCTTTTGTTCAACTTCATGTTTGTGAGTTTCATTCATGTTGCTCATTCTCACTGAAGTACATGATATATCAGTTATTTAAATATATTAAAATTTTTTGTGGGGGCACTTGATTTTTTTCCAGTTTTGCCTAATATTAATGCTACTGTCATAGATATTTGTTTTCCATGCACTTGGGCGAACAAATTTAATCAGTTTTGCTAGGCATACACTTAGAACATCAGTGTCACAAAATGTGGTATATTTAGCTTCAATAAGTAATATACTTTGTCAAAGTAGTTGCAAAAATTTATACTTCACCAGTAACTTATGAAGCTTGCAATTGTTCAACATGTTCTCCAACACTTGCTGTGGTTTCATCTGCTTCTCATTTTGTCATCTACCTTTCATTCCAATGCATGTTGAATTTGTATTTTAATTTGAATTTCCCTAATGAATAACGAAGAGGTCTACATTTTCTTTGTTGAGCTACATGTTGATCTTTTGACTACTTTTGTAATGAGTTATGCTAAGGTGTTATCCTATTGATTCATTAGCATTCTTTCTATATTCTGTATATTTTTCAGATGTGAACATTGCAATATCATCTCTCAGATTGCTTTGCCTTTTTACTCTTTTAATTGTGGCATTTTTAACAAATGTGTCTAATTTTAATGTAGTCCAATTTTTCATTTTTTCCCTTTGGAATAAGCACTGTCTGCATTGTTAAGAAATTTTACCTGTGCAAAGATATTAAAGGTTTTCCTTTTATGCTTTACTCCAGAAAATTTAATGTTTTACAATTCACATTTGACTGTAACATTTATCTGGAGTACTTTTTGTACATGATTTGAGGCAAGAGTCGAGTTTCATTTCTTATGAATAGACATGCAGCAAATATTTGAAAGATTATTCTTTTAAATCTGTAATTCAGTGTCAATTTAGACAACCTCAAAACATCTTGCTTCTACAAATAGATGGTAAGTTTGAGAAAAGAATGGAAATGTTTCCTTACTTTCTACTGAGTATATTTTTAACACTGATCAATGATTGAAACTGGTCAGTCAGAGAAAGGTGATTTAGTACACACTGTTTATTACATTAGTATCCCTTTTTTTTTTTTTCTATTTTTGACACAGGGTCTCACTCTGTTGCTCAGGCTGGAGTACAGTGGCATATTCACAGCTCACTGAGGCCTCAACCTCCTAGGCTCAAGGGTCCTCCTATGTCAGCCTCTCAAGTAGCCAGGACTACAGATATGCACCACCATGCCTGTCTAATTTTTAATTTTTGGTGGAGATATAGTCTCACTATGTTACCCAGGCTGATCTTGAACTCTTAGACTCTAGCAAGCCTTCTGCCTCACCATCCTAATATGCTACGATTACAGGTGTGAGCCACCATGGCTGGCTGTTATCTTTTTAATTGGATATTCTGCTTGGAATAAACACACATTTTTCTAATCTGGAAACACATTTTCTTATTCCACTTGATTAAGTTGATACTTAGAACAACTCCTGTAATCCTATAACTAAAAAACAATTCTTTAACTGAATTTATTATTACTTTTATTCTTTGTTGCTGGCTATCTATTAAATTAATCAAGCATTGATAACACTTGTATACAGAGCCTAGTACATATTAGGTACTTAAGAAAATCTTTTAAATACATAAACAGTGACAAACATACTGTTTTCCAGATGCTGCACTCATAAGAAAGATAATGTGTCAAAAATCAAAAGATGAGAGATATATCTCTTAATACTCTAAGATATGTGTGCTAACTTATTTTATATCAACTTTGTATGTTTTTGCATATTCAAGTATGTATGTCTTCTATATATCTACTATGCAGTCCCTACATACATATTGATTGATAGGGATAACTTAACACAAAAGTTAGCATCTCCTCAGGTTGGGGACATATTTTCACCTGTGAAAATAGTGCATCAAAAATGTCATTTATTGGCTGGGCGCAATGGCTCATGCTTGTAATCCCAGTACTTTGGGAGGCCAAGGCGGGTGGATCACTTGAGGTTAGGAGTTCAAGACCAGACTGGCCTACATGGTGAAACCCCGCCTCTACTAAAAATACAAAAATTAGCCGGGCCTGGTGGCGTGTGCCTGTAATCCCAGCTACTCGGGAGGCTGAGGCAGAAGATGGGCTTGAATCCGGGAGGTGGGGGTTGCAGTGAGCCGAGATCAAGCCACTGCACTCCAGCCTGGACAACAGAAAGAGATTCTGTATTTAAATAAATACATAAAAAATAAATAAATAAATAATTTTTAAAAATGTCATTTATCCCTAAAGACAATCCTATAGCAAGGGTGGACAACTTTAAATACTACTAAATAGCCTCGCTCTGAGATGGCTCCTACTTGTAAACTGTTACCATGATAAATTCTGAGGACATTTCTGACACGCAGTGAGGTTGTTTACTAAAATTTGAAGGGCTGCTTTAAAAATACATTACTGAAAAATTTGGTAACATATAATCCAGCAGAAATCATTCATTTCTTCATTCATTCATTCATTCATTCATTCATTCAAGCACAGTGTTAGAAACTGAGGGTAAACAATGATAAATGGCTACGACATGCTTCCTGTTCTCATATATCACTCTTGAACGGAAAGGAAACCCATTTTGGTTTCTAAGTGACAAGGGAGAGGTAGGCTAATTCTGAGGTCAAGGATGCTAGAGGAGTACACATTTAGTTGAAGTTTATACCTTCAGGGTAAAGATCCTTCCTCTCTCTCTCAAACATAATTTCTTTCCTTTACTTCAAGTTGAGCTGACACTTACCTGTGGTGAATGAATACAAATACTAATAAAGTACAACTAGAGGTCTTTTTATTCAGCTTGTTGAATATGCATTGCCAAAACCCAAGTACCATATAGAGTAAAATATAATATACTTGATATATAGCCCTTCATACTCAAGGTATCCCAAAGCACTTTACAGAGCAATGACTTAGGTAATGTAGTGCAGTGATTGTGTTGGCAAACTTGACTGTCATTACTAACTCAGCAATAGATCATACTTTAGCCTTGAACATTATAACCTGTTTGAGTGAGAGAAGCAAGTTAGCAAAAATTTTAAGCATTATATCCTGATAGATTTTTTAAACTGACTTCCTATATCGTGATTTTTTAAGTCTGATGCTGTACTTAACCAACTATTGCTTTTATCAAAATTGTATCTGTAAGATGATCCAGGTATTAGTGAAACCACTTCATTAGATTATCTAAAAAGGGGAAAATATTATGCTCTAACTGAAATGTAGAATGCAATTTAAGTTTTATAGATGTAAATCCATTTTTAGAATAAAATTTTCCTGTGTTTCACAAAGTGAAGGAAGTTTGTATATTTTTGGTTTCTGTTGGGGGTATCAAGTGCTGAAAAGTATCTACTTATTATAATATTTTATTAATATCTGTTACACACAGTTCTATAAATTTAATTTATTTTACTTTCAATTTTCATAATAGCCTTGTAAGGTAGATATTATTACCTTCATCTTACAGGTAAAGAAACTGGTGCAGAGAGATTAGGAATCTCACTCAAGGTCACACTATTAATAAGCATAAAAGTAGGTTTTAAACCCTGCTCTGTCTTACACCAAAAAGGAACAACAACAACAAAAAACCTTCCTCTCCATCAAGCTGTCTATGAAGTGTAAAGACAAGGAATGTGTTGATTATGATTCTCTTAAAATTGAAATTTGAAAGTAGTTTGACAGTAACGCAAATATGTCTAGGTTAAGATTATACCTCAGATATAAAACACAAAACTCTAAAGAAGCCTTTGGTGCAGTAAAAAAAATTACTTTTACAAATAAAACTATTTTAAAGCTTCAAAAATAATCTCAGCTACCTCCAGTGTTCAGAAGCAGTCTCTAACTACTTAACGTCAAGGCAGACTTCTTTAACTGGATGTTAATCAATGGGAGGCTAGAGGCAATGTCTAAGTGTTGTCTTGTCGTTGTTATCTGACTTTATATCGTATTTGGTCATGAAAATAAGATGATAAACTTAAATAGTATTCATTGCCTATTACATATGAGATTCTAAGCCATGGACTGTGGAATTACAAATATGAACTAAACAGAGATACTGCACTCAAAAGGTTCACATTCTAGCCTATTTGTACATACATTTCAAAATGCTGGAAATAAGAAGAAGAAAGAACGAAGGAAAAAGTACTGAGACTGCAAACAATGAAAGACTTCCAGGAGTGAGATCAGGGAAGACTAATATTAGAAGGTATATTAGTTGAACAAGTGTCCAAGTACAATGTGCACTAAAAGCAAGCATTATGCCATCTTTTCTCTCAAAAATTTTTATTCTTCCTCTGTTTCATATATTAACTAAGAACATCATCATGTATTTGGATATTTATGCAATAAATCTACACTTCACTTCTGACTTATCTTTTTCATCATATAGTCCATCCAAAATGCAATTCTGTCAATTCTAGCTGTAGAATGTATACATTTTCCCACCTGCTGTACCCTAATTTCACCATTCCCATTACAGTTCAGAATTTGTTTATCTGTCACTTAGATTGATTCAAGAGACTATCCATGTATTAACTTGCCACATGTTTTTGTTGTTATTTTTGTTTGTTTATTTGAGACAGAGCCTCACTCTGTTGTCAAGGCTGGAGTGCAATGAAACAATCAAAGCTCACTGCAGCCTTGAACTCCTGGGCTCAAGTGAGTCTCCCATATTAGCCTTCTGAGTACCTATGACTACAGGCATGCACTGCCATGCCAGACTAATTTTTTTTTTAAATTTTTTGTAGAGGGAGGGTCTCTATCTGTTGTCCAGGCTGGTCTTGAACTCCTGGCCTCAAGTGATCCTCCCACCTGGACCTCCAAAAGTGCAGGGATTACAGGCATGAGCGACCACACCCAGCTGAACTTGTTACATTTTAATCTTCTCTTCACCCACTAGTCAAAATTATCTTTCATAATGTAAGCGTCAGTATGTCTTTCCCGTGCTTAAATTATCATGTTAGTCCTCTGCTTCAAGTTTGAATTTCTTATTTATTTTATTGGATGTTTATAGCAACTGCTTAGCTCTCTAGCATCATTTCACCACTTCCCACCTTACCTGGTAAACTTCATTTATCTAAGGTAAACTTGAAATTTTGAGAACACAGTTGGCTTCCTAGTACCAAGACTCCTACAACATACTATTCTCATTTTTAAAATACTCCCATGACACATACTTATATTTCAGATTTCAGGTGAGTTTTCACTCTACTCAGCTCTCATATTTAGTAAGTTTTATAGGAAATCACACATGGCTTTATGTACTTCTGCTGTCTTCTTTATGTACCGTAGCTGTCTTCTACAATGGCATTTTCATACTCTGTGATCAGCCTCTGTAAACCTCAATAGACTAAGCATCACAAGAGCGTACCCAGAATACAGTGGCTGCAAATACCTATGAGTGGGAAGAATTAACAACAAACGTATTAATTTTTCCATCTCTGCTCAAGATTTTTATTTGTTAAAGTAGTTACAACTCAGCTACATAAAGAATAATTTGTCAATGTCACTTACCAACATTTTAGAATGAATTGAAGAGATTTTTGTTATTTTTCACTCAATGTACAACTTCCCTAGGTCATAAGCTCACTTGCATAGTGTCGTAGACAGAACAAGGGCCTCACAAAGATGCCCATGTCCTCATCCCCAGGATCTGTGAATATTTACCTTCCATGGAAAAAGGACTTTACAGATGTGATTAACTGAGGGGTGTTGAGATGAACGATTATCCTGGGTTATCCAGTGGCCCAATGTAATCACACATATTCTTATAAATGGGAGGCAACAAAGTCAAAAAGCAGTTGTAGAACATGTGATGACGAAAGCAAGAAATCGACATGATGCCTGAAACAATCCATGAGCCAAGGAATGCAGACTACCTCCAGGAGGTGAAAAGAGGCAAGAAAGCAGATTCTCCCTTAGAACCTCAGAAGCAGCCAGCACTGCCAACACCTTAATTTTAGTCCGGCGAGACTGATTTCAAACTTGTAAACTCCAGTACTTTATGGAAATAAATGTGTGTCATTTTAAGCTACTAAATTTGTTGTGGTAATTTCTAGAAGCCATGGAAAACTAATACAGGTACTGGCGGTCACTTAGTAAGAAATAAATCATATTTATTGTATGAATAAAGCAAAATCCTAAAAGCATACCTGAAAAACAGAGAAATGGCAAAGTCAGTGTAAAGAGTCCACGGCCACAGATTATTTATCCATTGTTTTGGGAATGATGATTAGAAATAATTTTAAGAAAAATTGCAGATGTAAACAGAAGTACCTGATGAGTTGAAAAGTGTAGAACAGAAGTTGTGTTTCTCATAGTTTAGCATGTACCAGAAACACCCGAATTTTTGATGCAAGAGGTCTGTGATGGAGCCTAAAAGTGCATTTCTGACAACTTCCAAAGGAAGCTACTGCTGTTGATCTGTGCTGATGGTCCACGTGTTGAGTCATCTGGATCAATAAATATTTTGTGCTTTTGATTATCCTTGTTTCCATCATCAAATAATTTTAATAGCCTGTCTTTTACATGTTTTCAAACATCTCTTATGTGGCTTTTATATTCTACTCATTTTCCAAGTCTTCCAAAATATTTTCATTTTCAAATAAATTGGTTTTATTTCATATTATATGTGAAATATGTACATTGACTTTTTAAATTGAAAAATTATTCAAAATTGCATTACATTTTTAAAAGGATCTAAAAGTCTTCAATCTGACTTTGTAAGTATAGATGAATGGGGACATTTGGAGGGACGATGGGAAAACTAACTTTAAAATAAAATAGTGAGGCATGATAAATGTTAGGCATAAAAATATATGCTCTATGACTCCATATTACATTTAAAAAGCAGAAACAAATAATTTTTTAAACTAGAAGATCACAATCATGGTTTTCTTTGGGGTTGTGGAAGGGGGCAGACACTATATGGCAAGGAGGCCAATTGTGGGGCCGCCATGTTCTGTCGACTGATTTGTTTGTATGTGCATTCATCAAGCTATACACTTAAGACTTGTGTAGTTATCGGCATGTATTTTATAACTTAATTTTTAAAAAGACTTTAAAAAGCTGAAAGAACTGTGTCACATGTGTTGGCTGAAGGGTGTTTTGCCTATGATTGGATCTTTTTGTGTATATTTCCTGGAAACAATTTCTCTATTGGCAGAGTGATTTGAAATAGATACTGTGACAGAACCATATCCTGAGATTTTTTTATCTGAAACAAGTAGTTTTTAAAAAGTGAAAATGTCTATTGCCTTTGGACATGTTCAACAAGAATTTTCTATGAGTGTTTAACATTTTCATGTACATGAATCTTAAAAATCCATCACATATGTGTACCTGAGAAGATAATTTATATGAGCCCTTTTACATTAAGGAATTTAAATAACTCTGTTAATACATGCAATATAAGACAGAACGGTAGGTAAAAAAAATTAAAGTTTCTGTTAATTAAATAATATTTTACCATCTTATGAATAGAAAAATCATTGTGTTTATATTATTTTTTATTTCATTTCTTTGCTTTTCTTGCCTATAATCCATTCCAGGAGCATTGTTTTATAGTTAGCTGAATTATAAAGAGGTGAAGTAATTGGTGATTCAGTTAGTAATTCTACTGGATTAAAAGCAGGACAGGTTGGTAATGATCCAGCGAAAGTGAATAAAAAGAGAACAGGTAAGCACATATGGTACAACATCTGCTTTCAAACTTAGAAAATATCTTCTCTAATCCCCAAAGCTTTCTTGGCTTTTCTTCTTAATTCTCTTTCTTTGCAGAAAGCACTGTGAAAACACATCCTGACTATTTTTTACATTTATTATAATTTTTCCAAATATTAAATCACTACAATTTCCATTTCACAGTTTCTGATCCTATCACAAAAGCTTCTGAATACCGAAGCAAATAGATTTAGAATAGTTAAACATAATACTGAATCTGAATCTCAAAGAGAATCTTTCTCTTCTTTAAGTGGATTCAGTCTATTTCATTCTTTATCTTTTGTAATAGGAAGTATTTTTTATTTTTTAAAAGCCTGTCAACACATTGTAGGAATGTTACGCAAACAAGTGTATTATATATTTACTTGTATTATTCCTCATCTTCACTAAAGATAGCTGAAGCAGTCAGACGTCATTTTGAACACAGTAGTGCTTTGAAAATACAGTTGTTCCTTGGTCTCTATAGGGGGTTGGTTCCAGGACCCCCGTGGATATCAAAATTTGTGGAGGCACAAGTCCTTTATAGAAAATGGTGTAGTATTTGCAGATAACCTACTCATATTCTCCTTTATGCTTTAAATCATCCCTAGATTATTTATAATTATTAACACAATGTAAATGGTATGTTAATAGTTGTTAGAGTGTACTGGTTTTTAGAATTTGTATTATTTTTTGTTATTGTATTAGTATTTTAGTTGTTTTTTCCCAAATATTTTCAACCCATGGTTCATTGAATCCAAGAAGCAGAACATGTACACTGTAATCGTTCCTTTCCTTTCCACAATGATTTTAAATTGCTATGTTCTTAAAAGGCTAAATAAGACAGGCTAGTTTTAAATTGCATTGCTTGATTCCTGATATTCAAATGTCTGATAATTCAAAAATTCAACCTGATTTATAAAAAGTCTTTTTTTTTTCTGTTGAGTAAATGAATAAAGCAGATCCTACTTAGAAGGAATATTTCTGTCGCACAAATATTTACTCTGTATTAAAAATTAACTGTCAATAATACTTATTTGTATAGTACACTAGCATCAACAGATGATTTTTTCACAATAATTTCAATACATTTCTGCTTAGTTATACTACCTCTTGTTGAGCACCTACCTTAATGGGAGTTTTCCTGATGTCCATTTCATTGATCCTCACAACGATCCGGTAAGGCCCCATTCTCACTGCACAGACTAGAAAGCAAGGTTTAGAGCTGGTAAACTGGTGAGTCTGATGTCACAAAACTGCCGAAGGTGGAAGCTGGCTCTTCTTTTCTATTTTAGTTTCATCCCATAACCTATGTACATCACAGCTTATTTGCTTCATAATATTTATTAATTTTAATGTCTTTTCTCTCATCTGAATTAAATAAGGGCTAATATAAAATATCTAAATTTTATATGGAGTGAAGCATGTTGCATTTATATTTAGAATGAATGTACAAACCATTCCCCCAGTAACAGCACTGGGCAAATACTGCCTATCACAAAACAGAAAAACATCATGTACACAACTTAAGGAATTCTTTCAGAAGATTTAAAATATTGTGGTGGCTTTTCTTTATTTCTAATGATTAAGATGTATTTGTAAGATGCACTAATTATTTTCAGTCCTTAGTTTACTATTAGAAAATCATCTCTTTAGTATTCTAAATGCTGATGATGTTTGGAAAGTAGTCGTTTACAATTTCCTGTCTTTCTAAAACAAAACAGATAAGATGTTTTAGTCTGCTTCAATGCTGTTCTTAAGTGTTCCATAGTGGTGCCTTCTTGTATATTATGGCCTTACACAAGAGAGTAAATTCATAAAAATGCATTTCTGATATCTTTATCTTTATGTTGAATTGACTTTTAAACTTCTGAATAATTTTTTTTTCAATCACAATCAGTCATTTCTTGCTGCATAATAGTTTTTATACTCCAAAGGTATAACCACTAGCTTCCCTGTACTTGTACTTTTAACTGATGCATTGTGACCATAGGTTACACTCAACAAATGACCTTAGAATTATTTAATGGTTACTCATGTTATTATTAATAAAAAACATTCTATAATGTCAGCATCTGTTTCAATAGTATCCTTGGATTATTGTAATCTGACCTATTGTCTTTAGACACAGATCCTCACTAAAAGTGTAGGCACCAAGCTTTGGAATAACAGGAAAAGGAAGAGACTATTCAGAGAGAAATACAATGTAAGAGAATTTGGTATTATGGCACCAGGTGATATAGTGCTATTGTACTATATTCCATACTCACAAAAAAATCAATGACTCCTTAAGTGCATTTACGAAAGAGAAAACAGGATGAAAAAGAGAAAGGAATGGGATGGAAATAATCAGCTCTATTCTCCTCCTGGCAGGCAGGAGTCCAGCAAAGCAGATTCCTTAGGGAGAGAGAATGTCATTTTCCTCCCTGACCGGGACTAAAACTGCAACATGCTAGAAATCTATGGCTTTCTTAGGAACTGTCACTTTTGTGGAAGGCAAGATTTAGAGGTCGTATCCAACAGCCAGGAATGCTATATAAGCACCATTTTTGTATAGCAGTAGCTCTATAGGATTCCCTTTGTGCATGGCCACAAGCTTTGCCCATGATTCCTGCACATTTATGGCAAAAGTGATTCAGCAGTGTGGAAGGGAGGGGTGGCGTCTCTCTTTTTGCCTAAAGTAACTCTTTGTTTTCTTCAACATTTTTTTATTGATTTACCTTAAAACAAAAATCATTTTCCCTATTGGGAACAGAATTGATAAGTAATCCATCGCGTCAAATAAATATTTTTCAACCACATTGATACACACACACAAACACATGTGTTTTATGCTGATTTCATTTGAATCAGGAATAAAATCCACTATAGAAAGTTAAAATATCTGCCTGTCTAAAGAGGTAGTCCAGAGGCTGCATTTTTAATTGGATTCAGAAATTACATTACTTGAGCACAGTAGGGCCCAAAGTACACAAACTCGTTTATTTCATTTCTTCTAATGATTCTTCTAATGAAAATAATCAATCTGTCAAATGTGAAGCTATGTCTCTAAATCTCTAAATTTTATAAAAGCTTATAATTTGATTTTTACTTGACAATGCATTTTACTAATTATTTAAATATGAATTTATTACTGGCATAAATGTACCTGATTGACAATTAAGTAGGCCTTTCTTTGTGCAATAGAGTAATGCATTCCTATCCTATGTTTCAGATGCTTAGGATCTTCAAATTTACAAATAATGTGAGTCTACTTCTATTGCTAGATGATCAAGGTGGGTAGTGATGGGTTAATCATCAGTGTCTAGCTAAACTTCTGATTAGTATAGAAGTTCTTTTGTTTTGCTTATCTATTTATTCACTATTAAGTTTTAAGCTTGGCACGTTCTAAGATTAGAAGCACTTTTTTTGTTGTTTTTCTGCATGGTTGGTAGCTACTCATAAAAGTCCTCAGAACCAGATCTAGCCATTTAATAGGTCACAAACTGATAGGTATAATTGATAGTGGACAGTAAAGCTTTTTGTATTCAGCCTGAGATTAAGAGGTTTAAGTGTAAGATAGTTTACATTACCACTGATTCCTTATCTTTACAATGAAGATCAAAAGTGAAAAAGTATAACTAGAATAGAAAAACATAATCATTTTTTAAATCGATGTTAACAATTTATGTTAGTTAATCACTAAATCTCACACTCAGACTGCTAAAACTCTTTTTCTGTCTGTCTTTATTTTCTTCCTTTCCTTCAGGTGCACTTTACTGAATTTATTCGAATACTTCCTTTCTTCCTGCCACTTAGTAGCATTTAACAGAGTTGTCTCAGGACTTGGAGTCTCTTGCTATGTAAATATCCTACCCACTGATCACCCTTTCACTATTTAGATATTTATATGTAAGGCCTCTTGAGTTCCTATGCATATTACTATTCTTATGGAGGGATGACTGACCTTTAGTAGGGCTCCTTCCTTATGAATGGCTTTTACTGCTAGCAGAGAGAATGACACCCCTATAAGTCTATTCCCGACACTGAGTGCTTCATAATTACACTGTAATTAAAATGTAGTTGATCTAAGAAAAAACATTGGATTTAGTTTAAAACTAATAATATAAGTGTGAAAAGTTTGGTTTCTAAATTTTACAGTCACTTTCTTTTTGTTATAAAATGAAATTTAAAAGAAAAAGCTTTGTAGAAAGAATGATTTCATAGCACTTTTTTTTCATTTTTTAAGAGCAACCAATTTCATGCATCTTAAAAATATATGCATTTTTTTCTGATATGAAATATAAGAAAAAGTGAAAAAGAAAACTTGTGGTAATAATATTTCTTGATAAAAGCCATGCTCACCATTTTTTTCTAGCATATATATAGTTAATATAGGCTAATAAATATAATAGAAGATGCTTGTTCCAAATTTGTAGCATCATTATACATTAATGTTTCACGTGTTTCTGCAATGTTATTTGCTACTGGGAAACAGGCAGTTCATCACTCGTTTGTGTTCCTATATAATCATGTCTGAATAAGAAGTTAAGTTTTTATTTTAAATTGTCTTTCCCTATTTTGATCTGAATAATTATCATGTGAAGAGATAAATCTATTTTTAAGAAAATATATCAATATTATGTATTTATTGTTTTTCATTTATTTTCACTTGGCCTGGCATGGGCATTTCTTAGAACAGAAAAAGATGGCTAATACCAGCATGAAAGTGCAATGATAGTGTGCCTTGTGAAATGTTTTAAAAGTCGATGTAATAGATATACATTTATTATTTTTAATAGAGCTGTTTTTTTTCTATTTCTCTTCTTTCCAATAAATGAAACTTTTATAGTCCATTGGTGGGACAGAGTTGAAAATGGATCTTTGAAGACCTCTATCGTCACCTCTATCATTATTCCTGCTCCAATGACAACGGAGAGCATACTGTCAAAGTCCTCCAGGTAATACCCTTATTACATGTGTCATTAGAGGATGTTTGCCATATCTGCTTTAACACCACAGACATTTTAAGTAGGTTATTCCATCACTTTGCCATTTTGATTATGACAACAAAATGACACCATATTGAAATGGATTTTGGAAAGAAAGGCTAACTGTCCAAAGAGGTCCATGCTCACTCTAATTAAAATTGGCTTAGGTGGCACAACCTTCATAATTCAGAGTATGACTATGAAGGATATGTATGTTGAAAACCTTCTTTGCTCATTAGTGCTATTTCTGTCAGACACCACTACCTGCTCTTTTCTTAATGAATGCTAAGCCATCTCTTTAGAAGATTGTGCTGCTTCTCTGAGCTGAAGGAACTGTCTTATTTCCTCCCAAGTTCGTCAGGAGTAAAATCGGGGAGTCACCTCTTTGACATTTCCCAACCTCTGTACTTATTTATCTCTTTGAGACCTTGCGCTCCAGAGATATCACTGTCTTAATTAAGAAGAAGGATGTGACCATGGTAAATTGACTGATTTCATTGATTAAGGACTAGCTGTACAAGTAACATTGATTTTAACAGTGGGTCTACATAAATGTAATTGTTCGAACATGGGGCTGCATAATTATGGTGATGTACGAGAATACTTGGTTTGTCCTTTTCAACCTTCACTAACATTCTTTTGCATGATAATGTACCTTGTGCAATTAGCAGAAATCTTAAATGTTACAAAATGTCTTTTGTGAAGACATGAAGTAATAATTATATTCTAATTTAATTCAACAATATCAGACAGTTTTTCTTTTCTTTCTTCTCATTTTTCTTCCTTTTGTACACATAAGATCATGTAAATGGTAACATGAACACAGAATTTTACCTTCCAGTACCAACAAGAAACCCATGCAAATATATAAAAACACCTATTATCCTATTATTTATTTCAAAATGAATATAGTATATATGTTCTGACATTCAGTAATATTTGCTATTACATATATTTTTAAGTGGAGTTCTCCATAGCAGGGCTTAAATCCAAAGAAAGTACTTATTATCTTTCTACATTTTTATGAAAAAATATGTCAAGGTCACTAGTTTGTAAGAGATAAATTATTATTAAATTATTTATATGAAATCATTTAATAGAACAAACATAAATTAGAATATAAATAAGACAATATAATCATTATTATTTATTATTACTACATGTAGATAAGAAGACAAAACTAAAACTCTATAGGATGTTCCTGTAGGGATCTCATCTCACAGAAATTAAATTTTCAAATAGATAATATGAGGCCATAGGCAGTTAAGTATTTTTATGCTTAATGAATGAAAGAAAAAAATTCTAATCTTGTACATAAGTGAATTCAAAAAAATTAAAGAGAAAGGAGTAAGAAATTTATCTAGACAAAAATTCCTGGTGAGTCCAAATCATTGGATTTTTATCATAAGCCTGCCACTAATTAGTCCTGTGACCTTTTGTAGCTGTGTATCGTACATAATAAAACATAGCTCAAAAAATAATGCAAGGGCTCATTCATCATACGAGTCTATCTTTTTAATCCACTTTTTGGCCAACTGAAAAAGGAATTCTATAAACTATTGTAGAAATACTAGGTCTCCAGGTTGACTGTGTCTGCATGTGTGTTTGCTTATTTGTTGATTGCTTGTTTTTTAAATATGCAGTGTTTGTAGCTTGAACTAAGATAGAAGGTTAATGACAAAACTGATAGCAGTGCTATTATTCCCATATGCCATTAGCATCCAAAGCCTCCCTGCATAATCACATGGTTACCTTTATATAAATTGAGCTCCACTACTTTGCATACCTATATAAAGGACACAATATTTTTGAAATGTCATTCAATGGGTGTTCCCTTCACAGTAAGAGGTTTCTCTTTTTGAATCTAGTCCTTCATTGAAGCTAAACTTAATGTTTCCATCTTCCACCTACCACTTCAGAAAGAAGATGTAATCCTGTCCAATTCTATTCAATACCTATCCAAACCTACCGATTAGTTACGGGAAGTAGAACATGTATAACCTAGTGAAATATAGGAAGAATACGCAAAATGTAAGTATTTAAACCAAGCATGCTGACATAAATGTTCTCACTCCCTTCACTGAGCCAGAATTCCTGTATATTGTGGTGTATGTGTGCATCTGTGTGTGTGTGTGTGTGTGTGTGTGTGTTTAATTTGACAGGTGGCGATAAAAGCCAAAAGCAGAGAGGGTATTTATTGGAAACATCATTTGAAACACTGAGGGAAGATTAATATGCTGGGTGGCCCTATTCTAACTCAGGGTAGCTGCACTAGAATGAAAAGCACAGCACAGAATTTTAAAGAGAATACTCTCACCCTTCTTTGGCTCCCATGAGTGTTAGAAAAGAATCCTATGTGATGTGTGCAGGAGTACAAGATCTGAATGGCCTTGATCAACTCAGCTTTCTGTGCCTCCTAATCATAGTTCTCAGAACAATTTTAGAATGTTCCAAGAATGCAATATCCTGAGATAAGGAGGACCTGTCTGGAACAGTCTGAGCTTTGTCTTCATTGCTCCTAGAACAGGATGTTCCCGCAACTCTTAAACTCAGACAGCCAAATTGCATGTGGGGTATAAGACCTAGCATGCAACATTTAGGGGTTCCTCAGCTGCAGTGCAAAGTCAGGCATGTGCAGAGGAGACTCCATTCACCTTGGGCAACTTTCCTGACCTCGGGAAGTTTTCTTTCCATATTTTCAGAGGTCAGGCTTGCCATAGAACTTAGGCTTTTGCCGATTCTTCCTGCCCGTCTGTGAGTAACAAATTCAGTTTGCCTTACTTACTGTGTGAGCATTCCTCTGGCTCTGGCAGCTGGATTATAAATAAAATCTCCCTGTCAGACCTAGGAATCTTTGCAATGTATTAGTGTCATAGAGGAAAACAAAAAGTAACTGAGTTAAAAACTAGCATACCTAACGGGGGCCATTGTAGCATGAGTCAAAATGATCCTGCTGATAAGGCCACGTGTGACCATCCCAGACACAGCCTGGAAAAAGAAGGAAGCTGAGACTCAGAGAGGTCTGAAGATCTTTTTGAAGTCAAAAGGAAGCTACTAAAGCAAGGGAATTCCACTGTATACTGATTCAAGAGAACAAGCTGCACATATATTTTTAGCTTTACCTCAACGGCCCCACTTATCAGACCAGAGAGACCCTCTGCTACAGAGAAAGCAGAGCTCTAGAGGACAGCTTGGAGACAATAAGGAACTTGAGACTCACTTTCCCTTTGCCTTGAGGTCATACAAAGTCCAAAGCATCTGGACACTTTCTTGGAGGCATTTACGTAAAAGAGGTCTATTGAGACTTTAAGAAAAATGTGAACTGAGAAGCTAAATTGGAAATACATCTTTGACTCCAACCCCTACCCCAAGTTAATCACAAGTCTAGTGAGATAAAGGATGTCATTTATACAAAATACAGAAGTTATATTTTCTTTATGTGAACAGAAATATATTCAATTGTACTCACTAAATATATTTTGTTTACTACTAGGAATAGCCATTTCCTTGGTCATGGCTTTATTTTATAATTATCTTTCTTTAAATTCATATCAGTCTAGAGACCTTCCCATTGGATGAAGAGCTGAACAAAGAGTTTCAAGTACCGTGCTGAGCATTTGAAACACATAGTCTCACACCTGATTTACACATCTTACATAGCTTAAGATATGCAAATGATTACATATCTTAATCCAGTGTTAATGATGAGATGCGTTCCAAGATTTGTTAAGAATATAGGGATATAAGTCTACCTAAGGTTTGAGTTTTTCATGTATACACACACCTATACTTTCTCCAGTAAAAAGACAGTTCAATTATAGGGAGAAACACATTAAATGTGTTTTTTAAAAAATCTTTTCACCCTCTAGAGACATATAGTCACTTTCACTAAAGCTGGAGTTAGAGAAGGAGATTCTTGAAACATGTTTGTTCTTGAAATATGAATAGTTTTCCTTGTCAGGTAGAAGAGGAACACAGACTGGGGAGAAGAATAAGGCCTGAAAATAAAAAGGAGCTTGGAAACTCAGGAATCATGTAGAGAGATTGGAGCATCAATACAAAATGGTAGTGTTGAGAGATGAAGCTAGTGAGTTGTTAGAGCCGAATTATGAGTGATTCATGCTTTATTAGAAGGACTTCAGATTTCATTCCAAAGACAGTGGAAAACCACTGGAGGTTTGAAGCAGGAGTGTGACATAATCTAAATTGCATTAAAAACACTTCTCTGCCATCGATGTAGAGTTTAATTTTGATAGAAGACACTAAGAAACAAATATTCCAGTTCAGAAGCTTCTGCGAAAATCGCAGGGAGAAATAGTGTCTATGTGAAATAATTCAGTGACAGGTAGAAGAAGAGGTGGATGGAGTTGGAAAGATAAGAGAAATTCTTATCATCAAGTGACAACTCAACTTGCTTTTTCTACCAAACTCTACAGGAATGGGATAAGTAATTACCACATGAACAACTATATAAACAGTTTTGGGGCCCTGATTTCCCTGATAATCCTTTGATTACTCTTGGGCTCTCCTGAGACCGTGAGTCTATGAGTTTTTGATAGTCTTGGAAGGCAGTTAAAAAATGAATCATAGCTCATCGTGTCAAATAAAATCTCTAACTTCTTCATAAAATCTTATGTGTGTGAGGCCATGGTCAGGAGAATTTCTTGTTTTATTTGATTATTTTTATGGGTGAAATAACAAATGTTCAATACATGCTTCATCACCCTGGAGCAAATATAATATATAAACACTATTTATATAATATATAAATTATATATAATATATAAACACTATGTTTTATATGTATAATATATAAACATTATGTTTATATGTTATATTTGCCCCAGGGTGATGAAACATGTATTGAACCTTTATTATTTTTATAAATTATTGTATAAATCTACATATATACACAGTATGTTACATATGTATATTTTAAAGTATATTATTAATAATTTTATAGATTATTGGATGGAAATATTTAGTTGAGTTTAGCTTTTTTTCATAGTTTAAGTAGAATTATCACGTGAATATATATCTCCTTTTTGTAGTTGATTTTGGAATGTTCTGTTTCATAAACAATAATAGTAATAGGTAACATTTATTACAACTTCCTGTGTGTCAGGAATGACGCTAAATGCTCCACATTTTTCTCATGTAGTCTTCATCTACACAATGAGATAGGTACTATTATTAAAACAAACAAACAAACAAACAAACAAAAACCAAGATTCATGAAGTTAACTCAAGGTCACCTAACTCATATGTGGTAGTAGGCTCAATTCAAATCCAAACATCGGGCTCTAAGTCCTCTGGTACAGATGGGTTTATTTTACCTGGCAGTACCTGGGATATAGTAGTTGCTTAATAAATATCCATCAGATTAATAAGGAAACAGATTATATGCATCTATACAGAGATGTTAAACTTATATTCAGTGACCTAAAATTATCTTCCCTTTGAGCAATGAGTTAGACATTGGGCCACAAAATCTGTGGATTGATGTGAGGAGATTTGCCTTTTTGGAGGCAAATTCTAGTTCAAAAAAGAAAAATACTTATGAAAAAGTACAGATTTGAGGTAGTAAATCTAGTAAAAGAGCTATTTTAGTAATTCAGTTGAGAGTTTCAAATAAAACAATGGCAGAAAAAATGTGATACACATTATGGAAGGTGAACTAACAGAAGTTAGTGAGTAAGAGGATACTATAAATTGGGAAGAGAAATTAGTCAGTTTTCTCCATGATACTATGCAACAGTATGAAAAATTCACAACTGCTTTCCTTTAGTTACATTTATGGGAATGTGCCTCATAATTTTCATGACTCATAGTATTTGTTGCACCAATTTTGAAATTTGCTTGAGGAGAGGAAACATCATATTCAGAAACTCCAAAGTGAGAGAAAGAGCAAAAGCAGCAATTGGAAAGGAAAGTATAAAACTTAGGTGTGTGACATTTGAATTCCAAGATATCCTAATATTTCTCTTTTATGATCTATTTGATTTCAGCCTCTGTCTGTGTTCTTTTCAAGTCAAGTGAGCAAGTATCGCTGGAGTCTGTTATGTATATTCAGCCATTTTAGAAATTAAATACCTACTAGCTGGCAGGTGCTGTGCAAAACACTTCACCTATTTAATTACTTTACAGTTAAATACAAATATATGTCTTCAATTATCAATAAATTTGTATAGGCAGGAAAAAATCATGCAAACTCAGGTTCTCGATAAATTCAGAAGGTGAAATGAAACATCATGCGTTATTGTCAAAAGGAAAGGCCTCAGGAGGAAAGCAAGGTTTGGGCTGAATTTAGGAAGCTGTTATAACAACTCATGCCAGGCTTCTTCCTAATCACTACAAAGGATTACATTTATAAGGAAAGCTGTGTCTGCTGTTATGATGCTTAGAGTCTCTTTAAGAAATGTTTAAAACTTGAATTGCCTGAAAACTGGTAGAGAGCACCTCAAAATAAAGAATGGTCTCTATAAAATAATTCTTAGGAAACCAACATATTGGGAGTGGAGAGCCCCTACTGGCAAGTAGTAGAAGACTATTGTGAGTAAATAAAATGAGATCATTTTATTGTGAACTCTTCAGGAACATATCAGGTTCTTGGGAAAACTCATCTTTGTATAATTGACACAACATAAGACTACCTGTTCTTTCTTTTAAATGAGTCCTTGGAACAAATCAGTCAAAGAAATGTCAATTCAACTTCAAAAGTCTCCAAGAGTAATTTGAAGCTTACTTCAGTGTTTCTTGAAGGGACAGAAGTTTTACAGTGGATCAGAGAGAAAATCTTATAATTTATCTTTAGATATCCTTTTAAATTCTCTAGGTCCCTGTCTACTCATTCACTTCAGAACCGAGGAATTTATATCCTACCCCGGATAAAAACCCATACACTCTGCATGGGGACCTTATTAGTCTTTTCTCAGACTTCTTTCCCACTCCTTCTACCGCAGAATGAGCAGCCTTTTTTAAGCTCTAATAAATAAAAATATTCATATTAAAACATCATCGTCTGAGAAAAGCAAAACCATTACATAACTTAAGAGTGGAGGTAGAGAAAACATTTTTTCAAAAAGTAAAACCTAAAATTATATGCATTAATAGATGTGATGTGTGTGTGAGTGTGTGTGTGTCTGTTTGCTTTTACTAACAACATACTTTCTTCCAATTTCACTTCTTTTCCATCTGGATTGGGCATTTAACTTTTTTTGTTGCTCCTGATAATTTTATTGCCTTCATTAAAGAGGTAGAGTTTACTAAATTTTTTCCTAGAAGACATGGTAATTCTCTAGAAGTAAATACCATTTCAGTGCTTTTTCACAAGTGTATTTTGGTCACACAGTGCCCCTTCACAGTGCAATGGCAACAAATATGAGAAGGCAAAGTCCTGGACAATTAATTCCTTGATCCCTTGTTAGTATGTTTGCCACTCTACGCTGAAGCAATGGTAGCTGAACACCTGACTATCCAAGACACATTTTTTTGTTGTAGGAGTAGTGGTTGTTCTTGTTTTCCAGACTGTCTGATGGAAGCAAATTAGAACATGGCATTTCCACCAAAAGCCCTTGACTCGTTTAGTCTGAAGAGCCTGCTAGTCTTCATATACTAGCACCTTGGTTTTTCAGCATCAACTTTAATATGGGTTGGCTGCATCAATTCCGTTAGCAAAGTCCTGAAAACAATAGTTGCACATTTTTAAATGCTTGTTTGAAGGAGTAACACATAATGATACAAACTTTACACAATATATCACACAGGAAAAAAAAATCTTACAAAATATTTTCCTTATATAATTATAATTAATAAATGAAGGACTGAGGAAAATGGAAAATCACCTTTAGAATACCACAGCACTAAATGTCTCAGGCCAGATCCACTACTGAATACTGACATTAGTGGGCAAAAGTTGAAAGAGAAATGGGATATTTGTAAAGCCTCTAATTATCTCTTCCAAAATGTCTATTAATTACTCTTGTGATTTTAATACAGGCCTACATATTCTTTCATTTTTTCTCAAGAAGTGAAACTTAATTCCTCTTTCTTTGAATGTGGACTGGATGTAGGAGTCATGCAATGCGTATATAATATGGAAAGGGGAAAAATTTTACTTCACAGCAGAGAAACCTGGCAGATGCCACCTTAAATGGTTAACTTTAGCAGTAATGAGACATTTTCCTCTCATGTACCCCCAATTTGACCTGATAAGAAAAAAATATCATCTCTGTGGTAGGCTTCTCCAAAATTCATAGCCTCAATTGAATCATGAGAAAACATCAAGCAAACCCATATTAAGAGATATCCTACGAAATACCTAAATAATCCTTTCCAAAAGTAAGAAGGATATGAGAAAGAAGTTTTCCATGAGGATCTATGATAGAGTGGAGAAGATGAAGAAGGCACAGCAATTAAATACAATGTGGGATCATAGATTAAATCCTGACATTGGTGCAACGTTCGGGAAATCTAAACAATGTCTGCATTTTAGGGATAGTATTGTTCCATTGTTAATTTTTTGGTTTGTACAATTCAAGATATTATAGGTTTGACTAGATATTGCAAGATATTAACAATAGATGATGCTACGTGGTGGGTATAGGGGGACTCTGTACTATACTTGCAATTTTTTCTGAAAGTCTCAATGTATTTCCAAATAAAGTCTAAAGCAAAAGTTGAATAAAAGTATATCTGAAATTATCTGTCCCCTCAAAAAAATATATAAATAAACTCATGGCCCAGTGTAGTGGCTCACGCCTGTAATCTCAGCACTTTGGGAGGCCGAGGTGGGTGGATCACAAGGTCAGGAGTTTGAGACCAGTCTGGCCAGCATAGTGAAACCCCGTCTCTACTACAAACACAAAAAATTAGCTGGACATGGTAGCAGGCACCAGTAATCCCAGCTACTCTGGAGGCTGAGGCAGAAGAATCGCTTGAACCTGGGAGGTGGAGGTTGCAGTGAGCTGAGACTGCACCATTGCACTCTAGCCGGACAACAACAGCAAGACTCTGTCTCACAAAATAAATAAATAAATAAATAAATATATAAATAAACTCTAAACTCTTTATCTTTCTAAAATTTTACATACATGAATTAGTTAAAAGCCCATTTTTTTCTCTTCATTTGCTTTTCCTCATGACATGATGTTGTTTTTGATCTTTCCCTGATGACATTTGTTGAGAACCTATTTATCCTAAGCAAATTAATGCAGGAAAAGAAAACCAAATGTTGCATGTTGTGGCTTGGAAGTGTGAGCTACATGTGGGAGTACACATGAACACGAAAATAGAAACAACAGGCAATGAGAACTACTTGAGCCTAGAGAGAAGGATTGGAGAAAGGACTGAAAAAAACAGCCTGTTGGATATTATGCTCCATACCTGGGTGATGGGATCATTCGTACCCCAAATCTCAGTGTCATGCAATACAGCTATGCAACAAACCCACATGTGTACCCTCAGAAACTAAAATAAAGGTTGATGTTTTTAACGAATAAAAAATGAGGGAAAGAAAAAGAATAACCAGCTACAGGTCTAACAAGTCTTTCCCTATCACATAAAGGAGCATTTGAATCTTGAGTTTTTAATTGAGTCTTGTTGGAGTAGGAGGGTGAGATTAGAATTATGTTTTCACATAAGTTTTCTCATTTTGGAATCGTCCCTGAAGGGATATGGTACCTTTGAATCAATTTGCAATGAATTTGGAGTCACAACAAATGGATTGTAATCCTTACTCTTTTGCTCATTCTTGCTCTGTCTCCTCAGAATAATCATTTAACCTCTTTAGCTTCACTGTCTTCAACTACAGAATTGTGATAATTGTGTTACAGAACAGCTACTGTAATCATGTGTTTGAATATCCTTCAAATTTGTCCACTTTCCATCTCCACCAGCACTCACCCTTTCCCACAATAGATCATTTCTTCTATGATCCATGGTTAATAGCCTTTAAACTAATTGACCTAATCTACACTGCCACTTATCCAATCCATTCCTCACCCTGTGATATATGCTATCTATCTAAAACGTAAGTCTAATAATTCCATCTTTCTCATTCAAACCTTCCAAGCCTTCCTATGGCTTCTGAAATAAATGCATTTCTTAAATTGCCTGAAGACCTTACAAGCTTAAATTTACTTCTGTGTTCTTCTCCGGGCCCTTTATGTACCATGCTCCTCCAAGCCACCTTAACTCCAGCCACAGCATTCTTTTTGCACCCTTTGATGTTCACCATGCACCCTTTACCCTGACCCAGTGCTTCTCCACATCTCTGCCTCTGTCTGGAGTTCTCTTCTCTTCCTTTACTGAGCTCCCATTTTTACTCCTTTCTCCACACTTCAGCCCAGTTCACATCCTCAGGAAAGACTCCTCAGGCTTCTCTTTCAACACAGTATAAACATTTACACAGCTATGTGCATCTATTCATTATCATGAAATTCAGTAGAATTTTTCAATGTATTTGTGTGATTATTTGACTGATGCCTGTAACTTATTCAAGATTAATTCAAACACTTAAGCTTGTAGAGAAAAAGATCATTTATATTTTGGCTTAATACAGTGTTTAATAAAGTGCTTGGCACATGTCAGTACTTGAAAAATATTGGTTGAATATTTTGCCATTATTGGGATACTGTATAAATGTGTATACTGTCATTACATCACTACCTAAATTGTATCTTTGTTCTACGCCACCGCGATGTTTTCAGAGTTTAAGACTAACTTGAGTTTAAAATGGACACACGCTATCATTGTGGGAAAGAGGTTACTGTGTCCCATGGAATTAGTAGAAAGAATTAAAATTAAATTACAGCCAACTCTTATTATTCTTGGCATTTATGCTCTACAATCTGCCACAAACACTGATGAGAATATATTGAACAATTGCTCCTAGGAGAAATACAGGGCTAGGTTCCTAACAGCTTTTGGTCAAAGCTTTACCTCAACTGATCAGTATATAACCTTGTTTTATGTGTGTTTCTGTTTTAAAAACTTTAATATATATTGTTGATTCACTGCCATTGAATTCATGGACAACAGGAATCACGTATAACAAAACGCTCATAGCCTTCTTGTGTTTAGGAACATTAGACAACGCTTCATCACTATGCTTGGGGTCTATTATAAACATCTAAATCACTAATAACCATAACAGTGCAAAAACACTGACATTAAATACATTGCAAAAAAGGACACTTATTTATAGTATGATAGGTAGCTGAAACAAGAAGCAACGTGTTGCCTTGTTAGATCTCAGCTAGGGATGTACAAGTCAGGTGAGCCATATTTCTCACCAGTCTGCACAGGCTCTTGGTTGACTGTGCTGCAAATATTAATTTGAGGGTTAAAAATACAATTTAGTAAGTAAATAATAAGTTCACAAAAAAAAAAGAGTCAGGAAAAAAGAAGATTGCCATGTACAGTTGACCCTCCTTAGCTCATCTGCAGGACCTGAACATTTTCTAATTTTGTGATGGGGGTAGACAGTGTCTTGGAACCAATCCCCTGTAAATCTTGAGGAATGACTGGTATAAATTGCTTCAAGGTAATCTACAGGTGATTTCATTTGTGTTTTCTTCTTCTTTTTTTTTTTTTTTTTTGTTTGAAACTGACATGTAGGCTGAAAATGCTTAAGGACTTTCTTCTTTTTCAGAAATAATCTATTCTGAAAAGGTATCTTCTTTCTGAAGTATATGATTATCTCTATTGACTTTTTAACTGTTATTACACAGAACGAAACAAAAATGTTGTCTTTAGACAGCAAATATGTTATTAAAGCTATTGTATTACCACATATTCATAGAGCACACAATAATTACTTAAGTACATCGTAAGCATTTTTAGCAGTATTTTTATCGTATCTTTAGTTTGGCTCCAAACAAATAAATGTAAAGTTTGTCACACTCCTACATACATTTGCCACCACTAATGTTGAGGTTCTTGTCAGGAACATGGATATATTAAGGATGGTTTCAGCAAAAGTTACATTAGGGAGGAAATCAGGCAAAGGCACTGCCCTCTTTCGAAGCTGAAGTCATACAGATATTACCTTAAAAATAGTATTTTGTACTTTTATTTGCATATATATACACTTTATATTTAATGCATATTTTATCTATTATATTACATATCATATGGATAGTGCATATATTGTGTAATTTACATGCTAATTCACTTAATATCATCTTTCTATAGTATATCTTGTGACCATCAGTAACATATTCATTTTTAAGACTAGTGACAACTATAACATTTCCTGATGCAATTAAAAACATGACAGTTTAGCTTTTTTTTCCCTTAGAAAATGCCTGTTTTAAGTAGAAATGTCTACACCAAAAGTGGACATTAAAAAAAATAAAATTTTAGCAGATGAACACTCAGTACTCGCATTAAGAAATGCAATTTTGTGTCAAAGCTGTAAAGGACTTCAATTTTTTATTGCAGTAAACAATAAGAATGTTGTTCATTAGGGTGTATTTTAGTTAGGACATGTGTATATAACATGTGAAATAAGAAAAGAAAAGCACCAGAACAAAGGTTAATGGCCATATATTTGATTTTAGAAGGTGCTAGCATGCCAATAATAGAATTTGAAGAATAATTTTATATTTTGTAGTGTACACCTGTTCCTATTGCACTGAATAGAATTGAGAGCCTTATACAGTTGAATAGTGTCATGAGTTTGCACAGAGAGGGGTAGGAACACCTAAGCATCCAAGCCGAGGTGAAATAATGTGTACTTTTCCACTTTTAGTCCTTATTCTATTTACACTACTTTTTTCTTGAGCTATATAACACTTCTCTGGATATTAGTGATGATGGAAAGGAATTGATTTTACCAGGATTTCTAATATTGGCAGTCTTCTATTCACTTATGTCAGTTTTTTATTTCAGCTTGTTGTGGAGGGAGTTGAACATCAGAGAAGAAATGAGTTGAGAGAACCGGTAAAATTGTTTTGCATTTGTTTGTTGCTCTTGGAACTGAGAATAATCTCAGTCTCCATACATTTGCACTCACTCTCTCTCACACACACTGTCTCTATATCTATATATAGAGATAGATATAGACAAATATATATATAGATATATGTACATATATTTAGCAAAGAATGTATATATACTTTTCATGCCATACTCTCTGCCATATAAAATGACAAAAAATGAGGAATTTTATAATACTAGTTTCTGCTAGAATTCTTTTGTCTTACAAACCTAAAACTGTTTGAGGCAAGTGCTAAGTACTATGTTTAGCTGATTGCATGTGCCAAGTAAATGCTAATGAGGTGAATAATAATTTGAAGACAACTGGTAGAATCTGTAACTAGGTATCTTCTCTGGCAAAGCAGACCTAGCAAGGTGACTTTTCATACGCTTGAATCGACCTGTCTCATCTGATGTTAAAGAATTGCTATCCATCTGCTAATGTCTAAATGAGAAGCTGAGTCTGCAAGTCAAGGCACTACACTTACATTGACTTTTTGGTGTTTGTGAGTAGCTCTGTTTATTTGCCTACATCGTACCACATGCAGACACACCAAAAAGATTTCAGTTTCAGTCATGCAGATCACAGCTGAATCATAGATATATAGGCAGCCCAAACCATGAACATACTTTAAAAGATGAAAATAATAGCCTAAGAGTCACAGATCTGGAAAATCATAGAAGTCAAACTCAATGAAGGATATAAGTCAAAGACATGAACAAAATTACTTCTATAACACAAATTTTTTAGAATGCTGTAAAATATAGATGTTACTAAGTGATGAGAAAACCAAAGTGAATCTCAGAATTGTGCACTTTATATATCTATGCAAAAGCTCATGTAATATTTAGATTTGTTTGTGTCTGGTAACATGTCTATTGATTGAAGGTGTTTAAGATCACTGGCTGCAAATCAAATGTGATAAACATATGCAGGAATGGCTGTGAGGATTGAGTAGATAGGACCTCATCTACTCATGTGAGCAATTTTTTGTAATAAATATTTTTCTTCTGTTTTGGAAGCACGATTTTATTTATCTCAAAATTAATATTATCCTAATACATATATTTATTAAAAATAAAATGCAACCCAGATATTCATATTGCTTATTTAAGGATCATGCAAAACACCATAAAACAATAAACAATAAAATGACATTAATATAAGGCAGAAGAAAACAAAGAGACATGAGCTAGGAAGGGTTAGGTGTGTGGTATCTGTGTATGTGATACAGAGAGATTCTCAGCTTCACAGCTCTATATAGTTAACACTAAATGGACTTAGAACTACCCAAATAATTAGTTGCTTTTCTCAAAAATAACAGTGGAATGACTTTCTTTCTAATTTATTAGAAACTAGAAAGTATTATTAGATGAAATCTAATGATTATCTCAAATTCCTCTAATATCTATATCACCATTCCACTTGAAAAGTCATCGAGTTTAGAATCAAGGGACAAACTGCTGTCTAAATCTTGAATGATTTTTTTCTTTTTTTCTAGCTGAAAGCTAGAAGTGTAAAGTATACTGGTGACTTTGTTTTATTATCAACTTCTTATTTTTGCTAGGCACTAAAATAAAAAGACTCTTTTACTTTTGACAGTGGATTCACTGCAGCACAAATCACTGAAAATTATTGCAATTCTCTCTGTGGTAAATACTCTACACTGAGTGCATCTCAGTATTAAGACCCTTAACACATACATTCATAATAATATGCTTCTTTAGTCAATTCCTCCTTTCAATCGTGAGTTTCTTGAGGCTTGTGCCACTCATTCCCAATCCCTGGCTTTGATTATCACACACGGAAGGTGCTCAATAAATATTTGTGGAATGGTTGAAAGTGAATAATAAAATTTATATTTAAAGATAGTGTACATTCATTAAAATCACTGCTCATTGGTTAGTGCCTTTAATTCAGTTTAAGATTTAAGATAAAAAAACAAATCTTACAATTCCTTTTTCTACTATTCCATTAATATCAGCCTCCTTTAAAAGGTCTTTGTTTTTCCTTAAGCACACGTTCTACATTTTTATGCAATTTGAAAATTTGTTATTCAACTATGAAATCTTTTGAGTGCATTATATTATTGAAAAGGCTATCAAATATTTACTGCATATATAAATAAGAAATTTGAATCTGCTGCATTTTTACACCAATAAATTGCAAAATCACCAAACTAACAAACAAAACTTGAAAAATATAATTTTAGCTGTAAGGGTCTATATGGTGATTATAGAATATTTATTGGAAATTAGAAAGTATTATTAGATGAAATCACAATTGTCCACATTTTATGATTTTACTGCAGCCTGCTGATGCTTTTCTCTCATTATTCTAGACAATATAGCAATGATATTTGATTATAATACCTTAAATAAAGATGGTTTCAAAACCTATTTAAAAATTAATAATCTAGATTTTTCTAAAAGGATTCTGTGGCTCTTTGCAGGTAACTCACTAGGTTCATGAGGAATGCCTGGTACTGCACGTGTATCCCTAAAAATATGCAACATTATTAAACTCTTGCAAATAAAACTTTCAAATTTTAATGGGCTCTAAAGCAGTCTTATGTAGATTAGGAAAAGCTTGAAACATATAATTTTTGAAGTTTTCTCTCTCAGAAGTTAATACCTATCTGGTTTTTTTTTTAAAGCAGTATTTAACTTAATACAATAATGACCTTTTTCTAGTAATTTGCAATATGTATTATTCCTTTAGGGGAATATCGTGATGCATTCTGGTAAGATGAGCTTTCCTATGTAAATGCTACCCTTTTAAGGTCAAAAGCTGTACTCAGCTAATGATGGCAAACGAGAAATGGTCAGGTGTTCAATATAAACAACATTGAAAACTCAAAGCTTTGTGATAATCCTCTAATATATTTTAAAGCACTTACAGCTATTTCAATCTATCTGTATATGCATATGTACTTATAAACACAGCAATAGATACAGATATATGCACAAAAATAAATTAGTTTCTACAGAGTAGCACACAATTATGCTATCATTTTAAATATCAATTAGAGCCTTAATCTATACTAATGAAATTAGTAAGACCATTCTAAGTATCATTAGCATAATTCATCTTTCAAGGTTCACAATTAGATATTCACCTTTGGAAGAAAACGAGATTGCATCTTTTAAATAATTCTTCCTTTGTTTATAATCAAAAAATTCAGTGCAGCCATTATTCAGAATCTTTCTCTTAACTATCTTTACCTAAGTTTGACAAAGCGATGCAGTCCAAACAAACGAAATGCCAGCACATTATATGTATTCTGAGTTAAATTAGCTTTCTTAAGTGAAAAAAGTTTAAGAATAAAAAAATTTACATAGTGAGAACAATAGAACTTGTGTAGACCAATTTTAAGAAGAGCAGTTTCCTGTAAAGCTGTCAAACGGTATTGTTAAATATCACATGTTAATACAGCATGAAAAATAGTGGATAGAAACATTCTTATTAATAAACTACATAGTAATATGACATTTTTTTGCCACATTTCTTTGAAATATCTTAATTTTGTAATTAACGGAGCCTAGAGAATTTCAATATGTAATTATGACTGTCGGTATCTTACTAGTTAGTGCTATAATTAAGATATATTTAATTTTTAATTATACTATAGGTAGTGGGTTGATTTTTGAGTTAAGCATAACACTGATAACTCTGCATATGAACTCTGTAACATGGATATTAATTTGTCTGCTGAAAAAGCTTCTGCCTGCTTTTAGTAGAAAGACAAACTTGTGTTAAAAGGGACAATTGCTTAGCTGATAATCTAACAACTTATTTGGTTAAAATTACTTGTAATACAAATAAGTGTGATTTGTTTAGTCTTATAGTGTTGCAAATTCAGTGCTATGAAACAGTTCGTTCTCTATTCTGTCTTGCTTTCCCCTTTCTCAATTCCCCACAAAATACACACATACATATAAATAAAATACTGAGAATGATGTATGCTACTAATTTCTTTATTTTTAATTCCTCTCATAAAAGTTATCCTTGCTACAAGATAATATTTTATAGATATGAAGAAATAGCTTCTTTATTTAGAATTCTTTCTTTAATTCTTTCTAAATATAGAATTCTCTATTGGGAAGCACTTTGGGGACAGTTTCCTCTTTCCTTTTATTGTGATTTTTTTCAGCCTGTAATACTCCACTTGATTACTTCTCCAAACATCAATATATAATTAAACTAAAATTATTAATTTAGTGTGAAATGAAAAGTGTTTTCGGAATTATTATTTGGAAAAGGACAATCACTTCAGTATGCTAAATTAACCAACAATGCCATGATAAAGAGTTTTTGAGAGCATGGGATGATAACTTCTGATTTTGATTGGTCTGACAATACTGGACAAAGCAATGGATTGTACTAGAAACACACAGCTAAATGAGACTTTGAGAGATTGCTAGATTGTGTAAACATAATTCACCTGAACACTCCAAACACATGAAAACTTACAGCACATGAGAACATTATTTTAAAAAATGAAACAGTAGTAACCAGTAGACTCTTTTTTCATGGCATAAGGGGGATCACTGTTAGCTATATTGAGTATGGGTAAGGTAGGTTTAGGCAGCAATGAAAAAGTTTTGAATTACTGATTTTAGTGAGCCTGGGATTTCTCTAACACATCCCACGAAATAGGGTTTACACCTGAAGATGATTGATGCCACGCCCTAATCCACTGACAAGAGCGAGCACCTTCCCAGCACTTTTTGCTGCAGCTCACAAGGAGATGCAGTGGCATGCTTGCCCACCTGCCTCTGCTTGACCAAATCATCTAGGCTTTGCTGTAAATAAAGGGAAATGTAGATTTTTGCAAGGAGCAGTGTCCTGTGTGTATTCAATTAGAATCTGACACTTTTTTCCCCCCTCTGGCTCCTCCTAAGGTAGTGCAATCTTTCTTAAGAGTATCAATCTGTAAACCACTCCAAACCCCTTAAAAATGTTCTTATCCCCTCACAGTATTTTTTCCTATTTCATTTCTTCCTAGATTTGAAAATTCTAGCACTTCTTTAGGATTTAGTAAACATCCTTTAATGTTCTCCATAGGGACTCTTGCTGAAGAATGAATGTGGGCACTCTAATTCCTCTGCAGTTGTCCCCAGAAATTCGTGTTACCTGTGAACATAAACCCACTGTTCCTGTAAATAAGCACGTGTTTTCTGTAGAGAAAAAAACAACTTAATGATATGGTTAGGCTTTGTGTCTCCACCCAAATCTCATCTTGAAGTATAATCCCCACGTGTCAAGGAAGAGACCAGGTGGAGGTAATCGAATCGCGGGGGTGGTTTCCCCGAGACTGTTCTAATGATAGTGAGTGAGTTCTCGTGAGATCTGATAGTTTTATAAGGGGCTCTTTCCCCTCACTCGGCACTTCTTCCTGCTGCCTGGTGAATAAGGTGTCTCTTCCGCTTCGCCTTCCTCCATGATTGTAAGTTTCCCAAGGCCTCCCCAGCCATGCCGAACCGTGAGTCAACTAAACCTCTTTCCTTTATGAATTACGCAGTCTCGGGTAGTTCTTTATAGCAGTGTGTAAAACAAACTAATACACTTATAATCCTCCAAGTACAATTTTTGTCCATTGTTTGCTGTGATCTGTTAACCTCCTCTCCATTATTAAGGAGAGATGAGTTTTGCTCTGTTTTACCCCTCCTGGGAGCAGTTACCTGCTCTGATTACATTTTTATGATTTGTTAAAATCTGCCTTTGAAAAGCAGAATGCTATTTCTTTTTAACTAGTTCTACCATTAGCAGCTGAGTAGTGGTAAGACTAAAGCCTCTGAGTCAATCTGGCTGACTTCGAACACAGTAATACCACTTACCAACTCTGGTACTTGCAGCAATTTACCTAATCTCTCTAGGCTCCATTTCTTCTTCTGTTAAAAGATTACCGAGCATAGAAAAATTTCAAAAAGTTTAGTAAGGTTATATATATAGATTATATATAGTATATTTATAATGTATACACATACATGTGTATATGTGTGCATATGAATATATAGATGCATTCATAAAGAGAAGGAGAGATGTTTAGAATAGTGCCTGGCATATAATAATGCTATTATCAAAGATCTAGTGGGCGGAGGGAGTGACTCTACAATGCTGTCCTAAATTTACGTGACTCTGCTGACAAAATTTTATAACCTCCTTCAATAAATCATTATGAGTTTTAATTACACTCATTTCTTTGAATCTTGGAAGTAATGTGAATAAGTAAATCAATTATTTTTTCTGGATCTCTCTTCTCAACAAGCGTTTACTACCATTCTGATCAGGGTGAACTTTTTCCGCCAGAAGCTTGCTGATGGTAATCTCTTGGACCCTAATATAGTGTTGGTTCAGCCCAACTAGAAATTTCCATATGTTTGATAAGAGGTTTGTTTTTAAATAGTCCTAATTATTAAAACCTTTTCACACATTGATTTAAAATGAAAATTTCAAAAACCAACCAATAATACACTATTTAAATTTAAAATGTGACTGAAAGGGCAATATATACAGATACAAGTTTGTGTGCATGTAGGGGCGGGGGCGGGGGGGGTAACATCTGTCACCATTATAATGACTCCGTAATTCAATACCTTTGGGGCTATGCTTAACATAAAGAATTTCTAACAGAATAAATTTGAAAATATATGTGCGTTATTACCAATTTAGGGTGTTTCCTCAATCACGCAAGTGGATTTTTCAGTGTTAACATCTTTCAGTATCACATTTATGGATGCACATTTACCCATTGTTTAAAAGCAGCAATGTCTGGGTGACTTGATGTAAAAAGAAATTTTGTGCCATCTTTTACAAAATATGAAAGTGTACTTTAATCAGACAAATGCTACTTCAACAATGCTGGTTACATTGGACCCAAAAATGCTTCTACTTAAGCAAAATTTACTGAAAGTAAGGAGAAATGTGGCATCAGAGGACAAACTAGACAATTTACAAAAGTGTTAAGAGAATGAGAGGGAGAATGTCCCAGGAACACTCATGAGGTTCTCATGATATAAATATTAAGCAGGAGAGACTTTCAAAGGAGAAGCCTCATGTTGATGCACTCACAGACCAAGCCTGCTGATATGAAGTCTCCTCTTTCCATTGAAGAGTTACTGCTAAGGTTTTCAGGTTATATGTTTATTTGTTACTGTAATTGGAAAGCATTCTTGTTACTACTTCAGTAAACTTAAAAGTATTTTTTAAATGTTTATCCCTACCACTTATATCTGGGGGTAGATTTGCAATTAAAATTAAACATTTTTTTTCTATTTGTTTCTAAGTTTTGGAAAATATCTTACATAAGATATTTTCCAAAGGCTATTTAAGGGCTTGCATAAGAGCAAGCCCTTAAAATTAGACATATTTCAAGAAAAGTCTTATGCTCCCTTTTCATTATAATTACGTTAATATAGCTCCCTTATACTTCTTGTACATCTTAATAGTGTATATATCAATGCCATGATCCCATACTTCTGTAGCAGTATACTGTATTCATCATTTCTGAGTGAGCAGGGGCTCTATTTTCATGTTCTTTTCATTTTGTTCAATGTCAGTGTTTGGGCATATGGTGGCCCTTTCTCAATTTCACTGTGTGTAACTTCAGTGAATTAAATCTTATTCACATGTGTGGTTAATATATATGCCATCAAGCTAACTATTCTTTACTGAACACCTAGTATAACTTAAAAATTATGTGAGGTATTTACAACTGTATTGTTTTGCCAAATATCTATTGAGTTCCTCTTTGTTCCAAGCATTTTGCAAGAAATTGAGGTAATAAGAGTGAAATATGAAACTTCAAAACAGGCCACAGTTAAGCAGATAAATACTATCTGCATATATGTCTATGCATAAATATATAAACGTGATGAATATTAAATATATGTGCATAAAATATAGGAACACAGTAACAAAAAAGCTACAATTACTGTGTATTGAGGCATACTACTTCATGTCTATTATGTCATGACATCTTCGGAATAATCATATGAGGGGAATATATTTGCTATAGTTTGCTTGTCTGTCCCCCAGACCTCATGTTAAAATTAAATCCTTGATGTTGGAGATGGAACCTAGTTGGGGAGTATTTGGGTCGTGGGAGTGGATCCCTCATGAATGGCTTGGTGCCATCCTTGAGACAGTGAGTGAGTTCTCTATTATTTCCCACGAGAGCTGGCTGTTAAAAAGAGCCTCCCACCTCTCTCCCCTCTCTCTTGCAACCTCTCTCACCATATGATCTCTGCACACCAACTCCCCTTAACTTTTGCTATGAGTATAAGCAGCCTGAGGACCTCAGCAGAAGTAGAGCAGGTGCCAGCATCGTGCTTCCTGTACAGCCTGCAGAAACATGAGCCAATTAAACCTCCTTTCTTTAAAATTTTTCCAGCTAAAGATATTCCTTTATAGCAACACACATGAACTAATAATGCAGAACATTGGTCTTGAGGCATGGGTGTTGCTGTAAAGATACATGAAAATGTGCAAGTGGTTTTGGAACTGGGTAGTGGGCAGAGGTTGGAAGAGTTGGGGCCCCAGAGGAAGACAGAAAGATGAGAGAAAGTTTGGAACTTCTTAGATACTGGCTAAGTGGTTGTGACCAAAATGCTGATAGAAATATAGACAGTAAAGGTCAGGCTGACAAAATCTCAAATGGGAAATGAAAATCTTTTAGCAACTGGACCCAATATCACCCATATTACCCCATAGCAAAGAATTTGACTGCATTTTGACCATGCCCTGCGCTTTATGGATGACTGAACTTAAGAGTGATGAACCTAGGGCATCTGACAAATTTCTAAACCTCAAAGCCTTCCAGAAGTTGTGTAGCTGCTTTTAACAGCTTACAATCGGATATGGCAGCAATTAAATACTCTAAAGGTGGAAATTATGACTAAAATGAAGAAGAGAAGAAAAATGTAGAAAATTTGCAGTCAGGCCACGTGGTAGAGAAGAAAAAAGCATTTTCAGGAGAGAAATCCCAGGGTGCTGTGATGCAACCACTTGTTAGCACAGATGAAAGAGAGCCAGATTCTAATAGTAAAGACAATGTGGAAAATGCCCCAAAGGCATTTCAGAAATCTTTGAGGCTGCCCCTCCCATCACAGGCAGAGAGGCCTAGGATGACAGGATTCACTGTCCTTCACCACCTCAGGATGAGGCTCTATATCCCTGCACTACCTCAGGATGAGGCTCCCTATATTCCATCAACTCTGGCTTCAGCTGCAGCTCAAACAGCCCTAGGTAATGACTTGCACTCCAGAGGGCACGTGCCTTAAGCTTTGGTAGCTTTCACGTGGTGTAAAGTCTGCAGGCACCTGGAATGCAAGAGTAGTGGAGGCTTTGTGCCTTCCACCTAGATTGCAGAAGATGTATTGAAAAGCCTGGGAGTGCAGCCATGTCCCAGGAATGAAGCCACCCCAGAGAGTACCCACCAGGGCAGTGCCCAGTGGAGCTATGGGAGCAAGGCCACTGCTCTCCAGAACCAGAATTACAGAGCCACTGTCAGACTACAACCTGGAAAAACTGCAGGCACCAGATTTCAACCTGTGAAAGCCACATGGGCTGCACCCAGTAAAGCCATAGGGGCAGGGCAGCCTAAGGCCTGAGGATGCCACACTCCCACCAATGTGACCAGGGTGTGGGACATGGAGTCAAAGATTATTTTGGAGCCTCAAGATTGAATGTCTGTCCCACTGAGTTTCAGATTTGCATGGGACCTGTTACCCCTTCCTTTTGGCATTTTCCTCCTATTTCTCCCTTTTGGAATGATAATGTTTGCCCAATGCCTGGACAACAATTGTACCTTGGAAGTAAATTATTTGTTTTTGATCTCGCAGGGTTATATCCATAAGGAACTTACTTTGGGTCTCAGATGAAACTTTGGACTTTGAGTTAACGATGGAACTTTTTTTTTTTTTTTTAACATTTAGAGACTCTCAGGATGGAATGATTGTATTGTGTATGTGAGAAGGTTATGAGATTTGGGGGCCCAGGACCAGAATACTATAGTTTGAATGTTTTTCTTCCCAAAATCTCATGTCAAAATTTTATCCCCAGTGTTGAAGGTGGAGCCTAATGGAAGGTGTTTGGGTCGTGAGGACTGGGGGGGGGGGGTGAACCCAAAGTCCCTCATGAATGATTTGGTGCCATCTTGTGACAATGAGTGAGTTTTCACTCTATTTCCCATGAGAGCTGGTTGTTTAAAAGAGCCTGTCGCCCCTCCTCTCTCTTGCTTCCTCTCTCACCACGTGATCTCTGCACTCACCAGCTCCCCTTTGTCTTTTGCCATGAGTGAGCAGCCTGAGGACCTCACCAGAAGCCCAACAGATACCAGCACTATAAGTCTGTAGAACTGTGAGGCAAATACAACTCTTTCCTTCATAAATCGCCTGGTCTCAGGTATTTCTTTATAGCAACACAAGTGGACTAAGACCGTATTTTAACCTCAATTTTGATCATGAAAAAATGAACAGGCACAGAGGCTGGAGACCTCCTAAAGGTCACTCAAATGTAAGTGGTACACAAAGAATGACTAAGATCTGTCTAACTGCACACACTGTACTCATAATCACTTTACCAAATCAATTCAATTTGATGTTCTCTTATGTGCAGGTATGCTGTGAAAAGAGCAGGAACCGATGGGGTTGGGAAAGCAGAGGCAGAGTAAAAGGGAAAAGAGAGTGAAATAGAAATGCTTTCAATTGGAGATAGTATTAGAACTTTGGAGGTTAAAGTTTGTATATGATTTACTAAGACAAAAAGGGATATAGAAAAAATGTATTTTGAACAATGATAAATGAAACTAGAACATAGCAATTACGGTGAATGGGAAGAAGTAGTGGGAGATAAAAATCGGAAATTTATACCGAAGCCAGGTTCTAAAGGGCTTTGAATTCATAAAGTGTTTATGCTTTATACGGCGGGCAGCGAGAAGTTCTTGAAAGTTTGTAAATGTAGAAAAAAATCACCTGTGTTTTAGAAAGATAATTCTGAATATAATAAAGGATGAATAAGAAGAGAGTAAAAGAAGCAAGAATAGAGCAGTTTTACTAATCAAGTGAAACGTAATAAAGAGCTAAATTAAAACATTGCCAATAGGAATGGGTAAAAATAAGTACGAGCAACATTTCATTGATAAAACTGTTAGAACCTTGAGGTGAAATAACTATAGGAGATATTTATTGGATATACTGATAGAGACTGGCATGTTAGGTTGAGACTGCAGAGTATGGCAATTAAGGTTGAAAATAAGGAATGGGGTAATTTATGATAGGAAAATAAGTCTACATGCGCATATGGCATAATGAAAAAAATAGTGAGAAAACAAGACAGTACATGATCCTTTAGTCCGTTGTGTGATCCATGCAGTAAAACGGTAAAGTTGTATAGAATGGGTGAATGAATCTCTTGTCATTTCCTTTAGGAACCCTTTCAGGACTTGACTTTGGCCTTTCCTGCTACAATAGCTGCTATTCTCTAGGTCAAGGAACCGATATGATGGATTTGGAAAACTTTTAAGCATGCTTTTCTGAATATAAATTTGGGGAATGAATTTATTGTATCGATAGGGTCAACAGATTCATTGTGAAAAAGACCTAGCCTACCATTGGACTTATTACCTGCTTGTTAGGGATCCATACTGTAATGGGAGGTGAAAGATGAAAATTCAGGTCCCCAGATTTCAGCATAAGCTCTATCCCTGTATCAAGTAACCCTCAAAAGATGTGGTTTCACTAATGTTTGGACTTGTGTCTCTTTAGCGAAGATTTGGAGAAAATATTACTGTAATTATTTTTTGTGGTGTTGTAAGATTCTTCCTCTTGAAGATGTGACTTTGACTTGTTAGTTAGTGAATCCTTAGTCGGAAAATAGATTCAAATCTGGAAACTGAGATTGTGACTTTTTGGGGGGGGCGTAATTAAGTTAAACCCTGGACATGCTACTCGTCTATTCTTACTCTGTCTCTCTCTTTTCCTCTTATCTATGTATCTGTGTATATATGTATGTATGTATGTATCTATCACTTATCTATCCAATCTTCCCCTTTGCTACCAGATAGCCCATTTTTAGCCCAACATTATAATTTTCAGAGCTCTTAGAAATTCCCAGGAACCTTCTCACCAGAATCTTACTTAACATCTTTGTAAACAATGTCCCCCAGGGCTTCTGGAACATCATCACTTCATGTGTTTTCAAGTCTTATAAAGAAGACCCATTCTGGAGTGTCCAGTTTTCTTTCTTTTCTTTCTTTCTTTTCTTTCTTTTCCTTCCTTCCTTCCTTCCTTCCTTCCTTCCTTCCTTCCTTTCTTCCTTCCTTCCTTTTTCTTTCTTTCTCTTTCTTTCTTTCTTTCTTTCTTTCTTTCTTTCTTTCTTTCTTTCTTTCTTTCTTTCTTTTCTTTCTTTTCTTTCTTTTCTTTCTTTTCTTTCTTTCTCTCTCTCTCTCTCTCTCTCTCTCTCTCTCTCTCTCTCTCTCTCTCTCTCTCTCCTTCCTTCCTTCCTTCCTTCCTTCCTTCCTTCCTTCCTTCCTTCCTTCCTTCTTTCGAGATGGAGTCTTGCACTGTTGCCCAGGCTGGAGTGCAGTGGTACTATCTCTGCTCACTGCAAGCTCCACCTCCTGTGTTCACACCATTCTCCTGCCTCAGCCTCCTGAGTTGCTGGAACTACAGAAGGACTACAGGCACCTGCCACCACGCCCAGCTAATTTTTTGTATTTTTAGGAGAGACAGGGTTTCACCATGTTAGCCAGGATGGTCTTGATCTCCTGACCTCATGATCCGCCCGCATTGGCCTCCTAAATTCTTTCTTTTTTTAAAACCACTTTTATTGACATACAAAAAGTTTTAAATACTTGATGAATACAACATTTTGTTTGTACACAAGTACACACCCATGAAACCATCATTAACAATGTTATAAACATATCCATTACCCCCCAAATTTTCCTTTTGCCAGCAATTTTCCTTTTGTACTAAGCAATTAACATAAGATCTACATTATTAACAAATTTTAGTATGCAATATAGTGTTGTTAATCATAGGCATTATGTGGGACAATAAAACTCAATAACTTATTTACTTTACATAGTTGAAACTTTATAATTTTTGTAATACCATAGTTTCTAGCCATCTGTTAATGAATAATTAGGTTGTTTCCATATTGTCCCTTGTTTGGATATTATAAATAATATTTATAATGATTTGAACATTTATAATGAAATGAACATGGGAGTGCAGCTGTCTCTTTGAGATCCTGACTCTGAGATCCTGATTTCATTTCCTTTGGATATATACTCAGAATTGAAATTGCTGGATAGTAAAGTAGTTCTACTTTTAGTTTTTTGAGGAAACTCCATATTGTTTTCCATAATGTATATGCCAATTACAGTCCCATCAACAGTACTCAAGGATTCCCTTTTCTCTCATCTCTCTTGACTTATTTTTCATCTTCCTGATAATAGGCATTCTAAGAGGTATGAGGTGATACCTCAGTGTGGTTTTGATTTTAATTTCTTTGATGGTAGTGATGTTGAGCACTTTTCATATAGCTGTTTTCCACTTGTATGTCTTTTTTAGGAAAAATGTCAATTCTGGTTCTTTGCCAGTTTTTAACCAGCTTATTTGATTTTTATATTGAATTGTGTTCGTTTCTTATAAATATTGCATATTAACTTCTTATCAGATGGTTTGCAAAAGTTTTCTCCAATTCCATTGGCTGCCTTTTTGTTTTGTGGTTTCTTTTGTTGTATAAAGCATTTTTAGTTTGATGTAGCCCCATTGTCTATTTTTGCTTTTGTTGCATGTGCTTCTGGTGTCATAGCCAAGAAATCATTGCCCAGTTCAAAGCCAAGAAGATTTTTCTTTATATTTTCTTCCAGTAGTTGTATGGTTTCAATTCATAGACTTAAGTATTTAATCCATCTGGGGTTAAATTTTTATATTTTGTGATATTTTCAGAGTTTCCAACACCATTTGCTGACAAGACAATCCTTTTCCATTACATGTACTTGGCAAAGACCAGTTGATTGTGCATGCATGGATCTATTTCTGGATACTCTGTTCTTTTCCATTGGTCTATATTTTTATTATTATGCCAGTACCATAATATTTTAATTAAGATAGGTTTGTAGTATATTTTGAAATCGCAAAGTAGAATGCCTCCAGCTTTGCTCTTTTTGTTCAACTTTGCACAAGAAGTTGGATGATTTTTGAGGTCTTCACTCATTCCATATGAATTTTAGGATTATTTTTCCATTTATGCAAAGAATACCTTGGAATTTCCATATGCATTGTCTTGAAACTTTAGATTACTTTGGGTAGTGTAGACATTTTAACAATATTATTTCAATCCAATAATATGGGATGTCTTTTCATTTATATGTGTCTTGTCTTCATCAATGGCTTATAGCTTTTAGCATGCAAGGCTTTTACCTATTTGGTTAAGTTTATTCCTAAGTATTTTATTATTTTTGTTCCTGTAATGAAAGATTTTAAAAATGTCTTTTTTATAATGCATTGTTTGTATATAGAAACATGATTGATTTTTGTATGTTGATTTTTGTATCCTACGACTTCACTGAACTCATTAATTCTAACAAAATTCAGTGAGCCTTTAAGAGTTTTTTTTGTTTTGTTTTCAAACTGAGTCTAATTCTGTCACCCAGGCTGGCTGGAGTGCAGTGGCACCATCTCGGTTCACTGCAACCTCTGCCTCCCGGGTTCAAGTGATTCTCCTGCCTCAGGTTCCTGAGTAGCTGGATTACAGACACCCACAACCACGCCCAGCTAATTTTTGTTTTTTTGGTAGAGATGGGGTTTCACTGTGTTGGCCAGGCTGGTCTCGAACTCCTGACCTTGTGATTCACCTGCCTTGGCCTCCCAAAGTGCTGGGATTGCAGGTGTGAGCCACTGCGCCCTGCCGCCTTTAAGTCTTTCTATGTACAGGCATACCTTGTTTTATTGTATCTCACTTTATTGTGCTTTGCTAATACTGTGTTGCTTATAATTTGCAAGTTTGTAGCAGTCACTACTCTGTGTCACATTTTAGTAATTCTCACAATGTTTCAAAATGATTAGTTGTCACTATACCTGTTATGGTGATCTGTAATCAGTGTTCTTTGATATCCTGATTGTAATTGTTTTAGGGAGCCACAGACTATGCCCATAGAAGATGGCAAACTAAGTTGATAAATTCTGTGTGTGTTTGGACTGGTCATTTGGCTAACCATTTCCCACTTTCTCATCTCCCAGGCATCCCTATTCCCTGAGACAAAACAGTACTAACATTAGGCCAATTAATAACCCTGGAAGGGCCTCTAAGTATCCAAGTGAAGGAAAGAATCTGATGTTTCTCACTTTAAATCAAAAGCTAGAAATGATTTTACCTTTAGCAAAGGAGGCATGTGTTAAAGGTTGAGATAGACTGAGAGCTAGGACACTTGATCAAATAGCCAAGTTGAGAGAGCAAAAAAAAATTCTTGAAGGAAATTTAACATCATCATTTCAGTGAACAAATGAATAAAAAAGCCAAGCATCTTTATTACTATGATGGAGGAAGTTTGAATGGTCTGGATACATCAAAACAGCCCCAAGGTTCCCTTAAGCCAAAGCCTGATCCAGAGCTAGTCCCTTCTCTCTTCAATTCTATAAAAGCTGAGAGAGGAAAGGATGGTGCAGGAGAAAAATTGGAAGCTAGCAGAGGTTGGTTTATGAGGTTCAAGTAAAGAAGCCACCCCCATAACACAAAAGTACAAAGTAAAGCAGCAAGTGCTGATATAGGAGCTGCAACAAGTTATCCAGAAAATCTAGCTAAGATCACAAATGAAGGTGGCTGCAGGAAACAGATTTTCAATGTAACAGGAAATTTTTCTGTTGGAAGAAGATGGCATTTAAGACTTTTATAGCTAAAGAGGAGAAGTCAATGCTTGACTTCAAAGCTTCAAAGGACAGGCTAGTCTCTTGCTGGGGGTTAATACAGCTGGTAACTTTAAATTGAAGCCAATGTTCATCTACTATTGTGAAAAGCCTAGAGCCTTTAAGAATCATGCTAAATACACTTTGTTTTATAAATGAAACAACAATGCCTATATGAGAGCACATCTGTTTACATCATGGTTTAATGAATACTTAAAACCCATTATCGACACCTACTGCTCAGAAAAAAAAGGTTCCTTCCAAAATTTTACTGCTAATTGACAATGCACTTAGTCATCCAAGAGCTCTGATGGAGATGTACAAAAGTTATAGATTGTTTTCATGCCTACTAATACAACCATTCTACAGCCCATGGATCGCAAAATACTTTCGACTTCCAAGTCTAATTATTTAAGAAGAAAGTTTAATTTTGTAGGGCTGTATCTGCCATAGATAGTGATTCCTCTGATGGATTTGAGCAAAATAAGCTGAAAACTTACTGGAATTTATTCCTTCTCCCTAAGTGGGTAAGTTCGTACCCATTAACCAACCTCTCTCTAGCTTCTCTTCCCCCTTACACCCTTTCCAGCCTCGGTAACTATCATTCAATTCTCCACCTCAGATCAACTTTTTAAATTCCCACATATGAATGAGAACATGTGATATATGTATGTATCTAGTTTACTCCACTTAGCATAATGACCTCAACTTCCATCCATGTTCCTGTAAATGACAGAATTTCATTTGTATGACTGAATCGTATTCCATTGTGTATGTATATCACATTTTATTTATCCATTAATTCACTGATGGGCACTTTGGGTGATTCCATACCTTAGTGATTGTAAATGGTACTGCAAGAAACATGGGGATGCAGGTATCTCTTATGTACTGATTTCCTTTACTTTGAATAAATATCCAGTACTGACATTTCTGAATCATATGTAGTTTTATTTTTAATTTTTTTGAGAGAACTAAAACTACTGTTTTTCACAATGACCGTACTAATTTATATTTCCACCAACAGTGTATAAAAGTTCCCCTTTCTCTGCATCCTTTTCAGTTTATCTTCTTTGTAGTCTTCTTGGTTATCACAATTCTAAGTGGTGTAAGACAATATTTCATCATGAATTTTGATTTGCTTTTCCCTGATGATTAGTGATGTTGAATATTTAAAATATAATTATCAGGCATTTTTATGTCATCTTTTAAGAAATGTCTATTCAGGTCCTTGCCCACTTTTTAAAGAGATTATTTGATTTTTCTTTTGCTGATGACTTGTTTGAGTTTCTAGTATATTTTGGATTTTAGCACCTTGTCAATGAATAGTTTGCAAATATTTTCTCCCATTCTATAGATTGTCTCTTCACTCTTAAAGACTTTCCTTTGCCATACAGAAACTTTTTAGTTTAGTCTCATTTGTCTATTTTTGTTTTTGCTGACTGTGCTTTTAAAAGTCTTAACCACAAAATATTGCCTAAGCCAATGTGCAGAAGCATTTCCTCTGTTTTCTTCTAATAATATCATAGTCATAGTTTAGTGTCTTATGTTTATGTTTTTAATCATTTTGATTTAATTTTTTTCTATATGATGAGAGATAGATGTCTAGTTTCATTCTTCTACATATGGATATCCAGTTTCCTGGAACCATTCATTTTAGAGGTTGCAATTTCCCCAATGTATGTCCTTGGTACCTTTGTTAAAAGTCATCTGACTGTAAATATATTGATTTATTTTTGTGTTCTTCATTCTATTCCATTTGTTCATGTGTCTGTTTTCATGCCCACACAATGCTGTTTTGGTTACTCTAGCTTTGTAGTGTATTTGAAAGTCAGGTAGAGTTTTGCCTCCAATTTTGTTTTTTTTGCTTAGTATTGCTTTGGTTATTCTAGGTCTTTGATGGTCCCAAATGTTAGTATTGTTTTTCCCTTTCCTGTGCAAAGTGTCATTAGTGTTTTGATAGGGATTTCATTGAATCTGTAGATTGCTTTGGTTAGTTATGGTCATTTAAAAATAGTAATTGTTCTAAATCATGAACATGTTAGTGTTCTGTCTCTCTCTTTTTGCTTGGCAGTGTTTTGTGGTTTTCTTTGTCAAAGTCTTTCACCTCTTTGGTTAAATTTATTCCTACATATTTTTTGGTAATTATTATCAATGTGATTGCTTTCTTGATTTTTTTCAGCTAGTGTTATTATTGGTGTACAGAAATGCTACTGATTTTTTGTGTTGATTTTGTATTCTGCAAGTGTACTGAATTTATAAATCTCAAGAGTTTTTTATTGGATGATTTAGGTTTTTCTATATATAAGATCATATCATCTGCAAAGGAAGACAATTTCACTTCCTTGTTTTCAATTTGGAAGCCTTTTATTTATTTCTCTTGCCCGATTACTTTGACTAGGACTTCCTGTAGTATGTTAAATAAGAGTGGTAAAAATGGACAAACTTGTGTTCCATTTCTTAGAAGAAAAACTTTCAGTTTTCTACATTGAGTGTGAGGTTAGCTATGTCATATGTGGCATTTATTATGTTGAGTTATGTTCCCTGTATGCCTAAATTGTTGAGAGCTTTTATTAAGGCATGCTTAATTATATCAAGTAATATATTTTTTCTGTGTCTTTTGAGATGGTCATATAATTTTCGTACTTCATTCTGTTAATGTGAAATTTCATAGTTTTTGATTTGTGTGTGTTAAACCATCCTTAATTTGCTGGAATAAATCTTGCTTGATCATGGAGTATTATCTTTTTCATGCGTGATTAGATTTGAGTGGCTGGTGTTTTGTTGAAGATTTTTGTATCTATATTCATCAAGGTTATTGGCTTGTAGTCTCTCTGTCTCTGTCTCTGTCTGTCTGTCTCTCTGTGTGTGTGTGTTTGTGTGTTTGTGTGTGTGTGTGCTTGTCTGGATTTGGTACCAGGGTAATGCTGTCCTCATGGAATGAGTTAGAAACAAGCTCTTCCTCTTTAATTTTGGCATTGTTTAAGAATTGGTGTTAGTTTTTCTTTAAAAGTTTGGTAGAATTCAGTAGTAAATCCACCCAGTACTGGGCTTTTCTTTGGGGGAGATTTTCTTTTACGGATTCAACCTCTTTACTCATTTTCGGTCTGTTTACATTTCCTGTTTCTTCCTGGTTCCATCTTGATAGATTGTGTATGGCCAGGGCTTTATTCATTTCCTGTAGGTTTTCTAATTTGTTAACATATACTTCTTTAAAATAGACTCTACTGGCTTGTATTTCTGCAGTCTCAGTTGTAATGTCTTTTTACTTCTGATTTTATGTACTTGGTTCTTCTCCCTTTTTTTTCTTAGTCTAGCTGTCAACTTGCCAATTTTATTTATGTTCTTACAACCCAAATTTTCTTTGTTACAGGAAAGGGGTCCCAATCCAGACCCGAGAGAGGGTTCTTGGATCTCACAGAACAATTAAGGGCAAGTCTGCGTGCAAAGTAAGAGAAAGTTTATTAAGAGAGTAAAGTAACGAAAGAACAGCTACTCCATAGACAGAGTACGATGTTCCCAAAAGTAAGAGGAGGAATGTGTCTACCCTAGGTACAATGCTTGTCCATGTGTGTGTATATATGCATATGATAATAAAAGATGTTGGGGAGATGTACTCTGCCACAAGCGTTTGTGATAAATGATTAATTTTCTTAATTACTATATTTTACAAAAATCAATATTATTACCTTTAAAGCAAAATTAAGAATGCCTTTGTTCTCTAGATATCTGGATATCCAGACACTCCCAAGTCTGGGTCTGTTTAGTAAATACTATTAACTTGTTCCCTCAACCATAAACATCTAGAGGCTAGGAATGCCTAACTTTCTGGGAATGCAGCCCAGCAGGTCCCAGCCTCATTTTCCTAGCCCTCACTCAAAATGGAGTCGCTCTGATTTGGATGCCTCTGACTTGTCTCCCCTTCTCCCCCTGTGGCCCTGCCCCCACTGCCCCATTTACGAAAGGACCCTTAATCCTGAGGGTTGCGGAGGGATGAACATCTGTCTAGAATAACTTCATCAGGCTGAATAGGGGAAATGATATTCCTGCCTAACTATTAGGGTCTCTTGCATTCAGAGTAGAGAGAAGTTCAGAGAGTGTTGGTATGATGAAGGCTGTTCGTAACTCTAACAAAAAATGGTATCTGCAAGGTTAATATGTCCAGTTTAAGAAAGCGTTGAGTGAGCTTATCTTGCATTCCTACACAAAGAGTACAGCTGCAATATATTCCACAACAGCAAAACAAAATCAGTAGAATTATTCCAAGTAAACTAAACAGGAAGGCTTTCCAAGAACTGGGCAGTTGTTGGAACCAAGCTGATATAGGGTCAACTGATAGTGCATTAATGGCAGAGATATGAGTGTCTAAAGAACGTTCATAGCCTGGGTAATATTATGTGAATAGTCTGGAACATCCACACAACATTTGATTTTCATCAAAGCACAAGTTCTGCCTCAGGTCACTATTAAAATATCCACACACCCAATAGTTTGTCTGATTATGCAGAGAGGCTAAAGTCTGTGCCCATTCAGTAAATGATTTACTCTCTGCATAAGTCCAACTAGTACCCAAAAGTAGGATGTCAATCCATGTTTATGTTACCCATCCCTTTCATTTCTTCTGAACAGCAGTCAGAGGTCACTGATTGGCTCATAGGAATAAATAGGATCAGTCTCTTTTGTTCTATCAGCCTGTGGGACTTCCTAAGAATTTGAGATAAGTGGACCCAGCTGTTTATTCCCAGAAGTTTAACTGCAGTTGGGGTGCTAAGGGGAACATGATAGGGTTCCTTTCATTTTTGGGAAAGTTTAGCTGCTGGGGATCCTTCCTTCCAAGTTTTTAATAGGACCCAATCTCCCAACTGGGTTATAACAAGATTCTCTTCCTTAGTGAAAGAAGGGAGTCTTTGATTTCCATATTCAAGGAATGCATTTTGCACTTTTCCTAAGTTGATCCTTAATTCTGTAGCTTGAAAGTATCTGTGTCTGTTAGGAGGTCTGTTGTTAAGAACGGCCTTCATACATTATTTCAAAAGAACTGAGCTGTAGATTTTCCTTAGGGGCCACTCAAACCCATAATAAGGCTACAGGTAATAAAGACAGCCAAGTCTCCGATGTCTGTTGGCATAGTTTAGCAAGAATCCTTTTTAGAGTTTGATTAGCTCTTTCTATTTTCCCTAAAGACTATAGTCTCCAGGCTGAATTCCTGGGCTGAAGATATGTTTTGGGTAATTGTCACTGTGAAAGATGGCCATTATCGCTCTATAAGCTTTTAGGAAGCCCAAATCTAGGGATTATTTCCTTTAGTAGGAGTTTAGAAACCTCAATTGCCTTTTCAGACCGGGTAGGAAAAGCCTCAGTCCAATCGATAAAGGTGTCAACAAATATAAATATTTAAACCGTTTACATGGGAGCACCTGAGTATAGTCTATTTGCCAATCTTCACCAGACTGTTTCCCTATGTTGAACAGGCCTTACTAGAGGAGGAGGTAAAGATTACTTATTTGGATTATTCCGAGCACATAGTTCACAGGCCCGAATAACCTACTTTGCTCTTTTAAGTAAGCCTTTTCGTATAAAAAGCTAAGACATTAATTGAAACAGAGAATCACTTGCCAAATGAATAGAGTCATGCAAATGCTTAACTATTTTCCATTGATTAGCATCTGGTATCAAGAGTTCATCAGGAGTGTCTAGCAGCAAAGCCTAACATTTCAATAGGCATCCACCTGTCATCCACTGGTGTCCTTTAGCTTCTAGAACTCCTTGTTCTTGGTGTGGGGTTAAAACCTCCAAATGTTGTCCTCAAGCCAGTTTATTGGCTCTTCATCTACTAAAAGAGCAGTTGCTGCCACTGCCCAGAGACATCCAGGCATGGTAAAAATATGTGAGAAAACCAGAGTCCCTGAAGGACAGCTTAGAGGATAGGTAAAATGGTGTCTATGCGCCTGTCCATCTATCCCAGTGATCATACAGTTTTGGGGTGACAGAGGCCCATTATCATGGGTCAAAACAGAGTAAGCAGTCCAGAAGGAAGTTAACATTCTTACCTAGCATGCCAATGGTAACCTCTGGAGATAGGGCTCGTTGTCCAGTGGGAGCTGTGGCAGAGGATCATGGGCCCTGTCACTTTGGGGCTTGCCTGGCTATTTCATTCATCATTGGCTTGGGTGCCTATGGCTCCCTTTGGAACTCTGGGCAATCCCTCTTCCAATGGCCAGTTTTCTTACAGTGTGCACACTGATTTATGCCCAAGGCATGGTAACTCAGATGCCCAGCTTTTCAGCCTCCCTTGTTCAGGCCAAGAGCCAGGAGGGCAGCCCTATGCGGGAGGTGAGCTTAAGGCTGCAGACAAGAGCTGCACCTTCTGAGAGGTCCTTCTTGCTCTTTCTGCTTCCTCTGCTTTGTCTCTGTTATTAAAAACTAAAAATGCCAAATCCAAAAGCTGTTCCATAGGAGTTTGAGGGCCCATAGCTGTTTTTGGTAGTTTCCTACAGATATCAGGGGCAGACTGGGTTATAAAATATACTCCCAAAAGGGTTTGTTCTTCCCTTGAGGCAGGATCAGTGTTAGTATGTTTTGTGATTGCCTCAACTAAATGCCCTTGAAACAAAGCTAGATTCTCATCTTTGCCCTGAGAAACTTCTTTAACCTTTTCGTAGTTAGCTGTCTTTTTCAAACATTTCTTCATACCTTCCAACAAACAAGTGACCGTATGATCTCTCCTCCCAAAGTTCTCACTGCCTTTTTGATAGTTCCACTGTGGATCTTGATCTGAAACTGCTATATCTCCTGCCTGATACATATTATGGTTCGAGTTACAAGCCAGTGCCTCATCTGCATGGGTTCTAGCTATCCCCAAAATGCATTGTTTCTCTTCTACTGTACAACGCAGAGACAACAAAACCCGCAGATCCTGCCAAGTTAAACTATAGGTCAGAGTTAATTTCTCAAACTCATCCATGAATTTTCCTGGATCTTCAGAGAAATTACCAGATTTCTCTTTACATAGAGCCAAATCAGACATAGAAAAGGGAACATATACTCTTACAATGCCTTCTTTCCCACTTGCCACCTCTCCAAATGGACAAAGATTTCCCTTTGGAGGTTGATAGGAGACTCCACTATGAGTAGTACTCACTGGATTAAGTTCCTCAGGGAGTGGAGGGTATAGAGTGAGACTAGACAGGTAAGGAGGAGGGGACAGAGGGCTCTCAATAGAACGTTCAGGTGGATTCCAGGGAGAAAGGACTGATAGATCTGAACCTTCAGAGCTTACAGAAGGAGGTTCTGCTCCACCCAAAAATGCCCGCTGAACCTGGGGTGGAGGGGGTTGCATTAAAGGATCATCTAGTATGTCTAGCTCTTTTTCCTCTCGTCAAACATGCACACACCTGTTTCCGGGTTTTATTCTGACTAAGCAGCAAAAATGCTTGATCATATGATATTTCATCCCATTTTCCCTCCCGCTTACAAAACAAATCAAATTGAAGTATAGTATTAAAGGACATAGTTCCAGTAGGAGGCTATTTCTCTTGTTTTTCCAAATAATATCGAGGCCAAACGGTATTATGTAGAAACACCAGTTTTCTCTTCTTAAACCCATTCAATTTAAGTTGGTCCCAATGTTCAAGAATACATACATTCTAGTGGTGAGTTCTTTGGAATCGATGCCGTGGTTCCCATGAAGGAAGCAGGTGATATTGAAAGAAAAGTTCCAAATGTGCAAGTCCTACGACACTGGCCGAGTTCCACTAAAAAGGATAAGAGTGGTTTTTAAGTCCAGCTGCATTAATAAGGGGATCTCTGCCAAAAACTGAATTCTCATCTTCACATTATCCAAATAATATAAGTGAGCCGAGCCATGAATCTTAGATAAACCACAACATGGACTTCAACAAAAATGTTGAATAAGGCAAAAGTAATGAAGAGGGTTTAGATGGGAATGACCAGAGCAAGTAGGATCTGGGCAATAGCAGACAAGCAAAGCTGGTTTGCCCAGATCCAAAAAGAGTGTGTGTGTGTGTGTGTGTGTGTGTGTGTGTGTGTGTGTGTGTGTGTGTGTAAAATGAAGTGAAACAGCAAGAAGCAAAGTCCCCTGATTTCCATCCTCGTGCTTCTTAATCATACCTAGTTTGCATAGTGGCAACAAAACAACCACGCCTATTTAATCTTACTGCTTATACCTGTTAAATACCAAATCCCAATCAGCAATTTTAGAGATGGAGTGTTCAATACTTTTTGTTCCCAATGTTTCACAAGAAAATGGATGAAAATCGGAAGGCACACAGGAGACAAATATGTTATAATTACCAAGACCATTTAAATAGTCTCTAGAAAATGACAGTGAAACAGAGATGGCAACCAAGAAATTGATTCATGCAGCAAAGAGGAAAAGGTTGATTAGTACAAAGACCATAGCCTGCAGTGCCAAACCCATACTTAGCCTAGAAAGACTTTACTAAGAGGGGTCTCTAACACCCTAAATCTTAAAAGAGACTCTGACCCTCTAACCCAAAGTCAGTCAAGAGACTTTAACCCTCTCTTTCTTAGGAGAGACTCTAACTCCTCAAAGTTGGGCCTCTAACCCAATCTCATTCTTTACCCAGGTATATGTACCACACTTACCCAAAGTCAGCCAATTGGTGCACACAGATGATTTTCCTTTGGATTGGGTTGGGGGTCTCTTCAGTATCGTCCCTTTTGTAGTTCACCAGAAATGTTACAGGACCCTAACATTTACCCAAAAGTGGCCGTTGGGTCAGAGCTTCTGCACTACAGTCCCTTCTGTGGTCGTCAGAAATATGTTACAAGACCCCAATGCTTGATGCTTTGCATGCTATTTTTTTCTCTCTTCTTTCTTTCTTACTTTCCTTTCCTTTCCCCCCCTCTTTCCCCCCCTCTTTCCCCCCCTCTTTCCCCCCTCTTTCCCCCCTCTTTCCCCCCCTCTTTCCCCCCCTCTTCCCCCCCTCTTTCCCCCCCTCTTTCCCCCCCTCTTTCCCCCCCTCTTTCCCCCCCTCTTTCCCCCCCTCTTCCCCCCCTCTTTCCCCCCCTCTTTCCCCCCCTTTCCCCCCCTTCCCCCCCTCTTTCCCCCCCTCTTTCCCCCCCTCCTCCCCTCCTTTCTCCCCCCCTTTCCCCCCTCTTTCCCCCCTTTCTCCCCCCCTCTTTCTGCCCCCCTTTCTCCCCCCTCTTTCTCCCCCCTCTTTCTCCCCCCTCTTTCTCCCCCCTCTTTCTCCCCCCTCTTTCTCCCCCCCCTCTTTCTCCCCCTCTTTCTCTCTCTCTTTTAGATCTGTTCTAATCTTTATTATTTTTTCTGTGTTAATTTTGGGTTTGGTTTGTTCTGATTATTCTAGCTCCTTGAGGTATGTTATTAAGTTTTTTATACAAAATCTTTCCAGCTTTTTAATGGTAGGTATTTATTCATGTAAACATCCTGCTTAACACTGCTTTTGCTATATTTCATGGGTTTTGGTTAGATGTGTTTTTCATTTCCATTTGTTTAGAAATTTTTTTAAATTTCATCCTTAGTTTCTTGTTGACTCAATGATAATTCAGTAGCATGTGTTTGTTTTTTAAAATTTCCCCGTACTTACACATTTCCAGAGTTTCTCTCGTTACCAATCTCTAGTTTTATTCCACTGTGATTTGCTACAAATTCATTATAAAGAAAAAGAAAAAACTAGTAGAAATGTGTTTTGTTCTCTAACATATGGGTATCCTGGAGAAAGTTTTATGTGCTGATGAGAAGAATGTGTATTCTACAGCTATCACGTATTATGTTCGTAAACTCCTGTTAGGTTTATTTGGTATAATCTGCAGTATAAATGAAAAGTTTCTTTGTTGATTTCTGTCTAGATAATCTGTCCAATGCTGAGAGTGAGGTGTTGAAATCTCCAACTATTATTGTACTGAAGTCTACTTCTCACTTTAGATCTAATAATAATTGCTTTATACATCTGGGTACTTCAGTGTTGGGTAAATATATATTTAAAATTGTTATAGCCTCTTCCTGTATTGATCCATTTATTATTATACAATTATTTATTTGTCTTCTTACACAGTTCTGAAAAAATGTTCTCAACATCTTTTTCTGATATAAGGACAGCTATTCCTGCCAAATTTTTGTTTCTGTTTACATGGAATATCTTTTTTCATCCCTTTGCTTTCTGCCTATATGTGCTATACAGGTGATGTGAATTTCTTGTAGGAAGCATATAGTTGGATCATAATTGTGTGTGTGTGTGTGTGTGTGTGTGTGTGTGTGTGTGTGTGTGTGTTTTGAGATGGAATCTTGCTCTGTTGTCCAGGCTGAAGTGCAGTGGCATGATCTTGGTTCACTACAAACTCTGCCTCCCTGGTTCAAGTGATCCTCCTGCCTCAGCTTCCCAAGTAGCTGCATTACAGATGTGTGCTGCCATGACCAGCTAATGTTTTTGTATTTTTAGTAGAGATGGGGTTTCACCATGTTGCCCAGGCTGTTCTCGAGCTGTTGACCTTAGGTGATCCACGTGCCTCAGCCTCCCAAAGTGCTGTGATTACAGGCGTGCGCCACTGCGCCCAGCTGTCTGTGCCTTTTAAATAGAGAATTTCATTAATTTACATTCAAGGTTATTATTGATAGATGAGAATGCATTCCTGCCTTGTTGATTGGTTTCTTGTTGTTTTGTATATCTTTTGTTCTTTTCTCCCTCTTTTATCATGTTTTCATGTTGGTAAATATCATCCTTTTGCTTTCTGGTGGAGGACTCCCTTATGCATTTCTTGTAGAGCCAGTTAAGTGGTGATAAATTCCCTCAGTTTTTGCTTATCTGAAAAATCCTCTATTTTTTCTTTATTTATGAGTGATAGCTTTGCTGGGTATATTATCCTTGGCTGGCAGTTTTTTGTTTGTTTGTTTTTCAGCACTTTGAATATATTACCCAATTCTCTTATGGACTGTAAATTTTCTGCTGAGAAATCTGCTGTTTTGCGGATGGACATTTCTTTATCTGTGACTTCACATTTGATGATGGCAAAAGGTGTGTCCTCAGACTCCCCAGTTGTGTACCAGTGGCAGCAAGCTGATATGCAAGCTCTCAGAAAACTTGTGTGGGCAGTAGCAGGGACAGTGCTGGCCCCTGCAGTCCTGTCCTTATGCCCCCCAGTATGAAAAGAAAAGGACAATCAGAGGACCTCAGCAGCCCTCACCAATACCACAGAAATCCTCAACTTTTTCAAGTAAGGATACTTATAGTCTCTGCTGATACTGATCCCAGTTGATAGAACCTTCTGGAGTGTACACCATTGCATGTCCCCCACACCAGACGAAGAGCTGCGACTGTAGCTTCCAGAGAAACAGTCTCTGCTGTACCACTCTGGGGTCAGACCCACCACAACACCCAACCATGTGCACACACTGAACCTCAGAATCATAGTCACTTAGTGTGCACCTACGATTCAGACTCTGTCTTCACAGCTACCCTACACATCTGCACTTTGGACATTAGTGCCATAGCTGCTGTAACAGGTGCTCCTGACATTGGACCACAGAACCATGGTTGACACATGTGTGTCAGCATCCAGGACACAAAAATGTGCTCCAGGCACTGGTTCTGTGGCCACTCTTATACCACAGACATAGATAACAATGCTCCCACAGTGGTGAGAGCATGGTTTGTCCATGCCTCAAACCCCAGAGCAATGATCATGTCCCATATGCCTGGGCATCAGACATCAGAACTACTACCATTGTGAACATGCCTTCACCCCATAGCCAGGACCAACAGGAACCCCCTCTGCCATGACTCCCTTCTGTGGTGGAAAAAGAGAATAGGAGTACCCCCAGAAGACTTTCTCAATAAAGACTTCAACAATCCTTGCTGTTTGCTATCAGGGTGATGCCGGCCTCAGGAAATAAGTATGGAAATGTTCCCTCTGTGATCCCAGCTACTCAGGAGGCCGAGGCAGGAGAATTCACTGGAACCTGGGAGGCAGAGGTTACAGTGAGCTGAGATTTTGCCACTGCACTCCAGCTTAGGTCTCAGAGCAAGACTCTGTAAATAAATAAATAAAGTTCAGCCATAGTGTACCTAGACTCGTGACTGGTAGAACTGTGAAATTATAAATTTGTGTTGTATTAAGCTGCTAAATTTGTGATAATTCTTTATGGCAGCAATTGAAACCACATGGCTGGGGGCAGGGGAAGATCTCAAGTAGTAAACTCATGTTAATGCAGGCTTCAGATTGTGAAATACTTAAGCCATGTTAATGTAAACATAGTTTTGAATCCTTTAACTGTTTGTCTGCAGGTGGTTTGGTTTTAGCTCTCACCCCTAAACATCAAAACCTATCCCACATATTCCGAAGTATACAAGGCAATAGGAAAGCTAATTCCATACTTACCAACGAAAACTAAATAAAGGTATGGTCTTCAATCAACACTCTGGGAGATCTCATAATTGGGTGTGAGAAATTCCCTTATTTCCATGCACAAGAACCTTACCTTGCTTGTCAAAAATCTAATTTCAAAAGATGAAGAATCAATCTGTATTTCCTCCCACTCCCTGTACCCACCTTTATATCTTGTCTATGTATTGTTTAATCTTCGCTTCTTTTTAACACTTTATCCCTGTATGTGTTTCCTAATACAGAAAATTCAGAAGTCTTTTGAGTTTGAAATGCCCTTAAAGTTTTCCCTAAACTTTCGGCCTTAATTGCTACCATGCAGATCAGATTCAGAAGTAACTGAACCTCCACTTTATTCATCACAATTTCCCATTGAATATTCATCTTCAGGGGTTCCTCAGATCTGAACACACATGTGGATTATTTTCCTGATGGCATATTATTGCGTATTTGACATATATTTACTCCAATAGCTAGCTACTGATCAAATTGTATATCCAGTCTACGGCTGTCAGGCATTTTGTCACAGAACAAAGATATTCAGTAAGTTTTTAAGTGTGCTCTCTGTCTCTCTGTCTCTCTCTCTCTCTCTCTCTATATATATATATATGTGTGTGTGTTTGTGTGTATATATATACGTGTGTGTGTGTATATATGTGTGTGTGTATATATATGTATGTGTATATACATATGCATGTATATATCTATGTGTGTGTGAGAGAGATTTCAAAGACTGTCATTTAATCTCCAATATTGTTGTGCTTCCAAGATTGTCTACCTCTTGCTTTTTAGTAAACTTTTCAGTAGACTCTTTGTGTTTTCCTTCGTCTCTGGTGGAGCACCCTATAAGAATTGCTCTACTTTTGTAATGGAGCATATAGCTTCTGCCAACAATTTCAAAGTTGCTTGCTTTTTGTCTTATTGAGGCATTAGAATATCCAGTAGGGATGATCTTTCTCAGTAAACAAGGCAAAGTTCTTGAACAAATGCACTCCTGTCTTCCACGTTTTTCCCTTTCTAGAAATTACCAGAAATTCTTGAGAAATACAAAGTAGCAAACAAAGGCTTGCAATTTAGTAAAGAGTCTTATTACACTTCCTCTATTTTGTGAATTCATAATACTTTGCATTGGTTACATTCAACAGTCTCTAAGATAATTCTACAAGAGAGCAGGGTAGACAAATTATCTCTGACTTGTAAGGATATTTGTAAAATCACTGGGCCTCATGCCTTGCAACTTCTGCTTTCTAAAACCATAGTTCCAAAAACTGTTTAAGGCGAAGCTGCATTTTTAATTATCTATTTTTGACCAAGGAAATTATTTAAAATAAAGACTGCTTCTCCAGTGTAACCCACATATGGCAGTTCATGTTAGCATTGTACTATATTCAAAAGAAATATCAGGTAACTGTTTACCAACTCACTCACTTCCAAATAGAAATAGAAAGAAACTGAAATCTGTATTACATTCCCTTGACCATAAAAATAGCCCTCAAATCATGTATGTTATTCAAATGTTGCTATTCATTTAAAATTTTCAAAACCTCTCTCTCCCCCTGCCTTTCTTTTTCTGTTATTTTCCATGTCACAACTCTGTTTCTGCTGTTTAGTGTCTCATTCACCCCCCACCCCCGTTTTTTTGTTTTTGTTTTATTTTTGTGTTTGCTTTTTTTGAGATGGTGTCTCGCTGTCACCCAGGCTGGAGTGCAGTGGCACGATCTGGGCTCACTGCAACCTCTACTTCCGGGATTCAAGTAATTCTCCTGCCTCAGTCTCCTGAGTAGCTGGGACTACAGGCACCCGACACCACACCTGGCTAATTTTTGTATTTTTCGTAGAGTCAGGGTTTCGCCATGTTGGCCAGGCTGGCCTTGAATTCGTGACCTTGTGATCTGCCTGCCTCAGCCTCCCAAAGCGCTGGGATTACAGGTGTGAGCCACCATGCCTGGCCTCACCCCTTTTTTTTCTTCTTTCCAGGAAAGAAATTATTCTGTCTCAAATAAATGAAAAATAATATCTACCTCATAATACTGCTTTGAAGAGTAAATAAAATAATGATTATAAAGCACATAGAATTCTGCCTATTATTTAGTAAGAATTACACAAATTTTACCTATTTATGTACCTCGTTTGTAATACATATAAATGTATAAATGTTTATTATCTCATTTTTAAATATAGAGTTTAATTTTATTAAATAAGAAATTTAAAATAAGATATTTTATTATATAATCGTTTCAGTGAAGAAATCATATTTGAATATATCTCAATATTTCAATTACAAAAGAGTAAAATTTATTTTTCTTCCAATCTACAATATTTGCTGTATACCTATTATACACTAAGCATTATGTTGGATATCATGAACAGATAAAAATGAGATTAAATATCTGCCCACCTAGAGCTCCTGGTGTATTTTATGCAATATATGATACATGTTAGCAAACAGACAAAGTAAGTGCAAAATGCTTAGAAGGCAACAAATGGTTGATAGGGAATATGAATTTAAAATGTTCAAAGATGGCCCATTAAGGAGACAATGTTGAAACTGGCAGCCAAAAAATGGGAAAGGCCTAGTCACACATAAAAAATAAATCACAATGGTATAATGGCAGATCTTAAACTAGATTGTTACATGTTTTGTATTATGATATGATTTATTATAATTAAAATTATAGTATAAACCAATACTATCAATCTAATGAAACTGGACACTGCTTATAATAAAATTAAACTATTATTCATAACTTACTTCCACATAACACCTTCAGTCACCAATACTTTAATATTTCCTGTTTAAAGTTACTTTTCTCTTAGCATGAATAACTTGCTGGAAGTTGTTTTATTCCTGGAAGTCACGACTTTTCTGTTCTTCTGATAGCTTGAGATTAGTGAGCATTGGTTCGTCAAACACATAACCTCTATACATTTCTGTTTGAAGCATTTCCACCCATATTTTTAAGAAGCAGCAGTCAGCTATCGATTATATCTAATTGTAAAAAAAAAAAAAAAAAAAAGGTTAGACAATATAAATGTCCAGAGCAGAAGTTTCTAAACATTCTGAATATATTTGCCCCATCACAAATATTGCCTTTTCTTTCAACTTCAAATAAACTTAAAAACATTGGTTCACATGTGTATTATCTGCCCTTTTCTCTAAATATTTTAGTTCTGTAGTCCTATCAATTAGGCCAATTAAGAAAGCAGTAGCCGAGGAACTATCTGAATATTTATGATAAAATTTTTGCTTCTGTCACTCATTTTTCCAGTAAAATTCTGCTTAATTCCTCCCTTAATGGACTCGCCCAATTCCCAGTTAAACCTTTTATTTTTTCCTTTTTTCTCCAGCTAGTTTGATTAAAAAGTAACAGACACAGATTCTTTGGCTGCCAAACATTAAAGGAAAAAAAATTAATTTTTAAATTTCTTTTACATATATGTGACTGTTTTGGGGATACCAGAAATATTTGTTACCCCAATTTTCTCTTTTTGAAAAACAAGATAGGATTAACCACATGTCTAAGATACAAATTCTTATATTTCTGTGAAAATGCAGCTATAGATGTCATCATGAGTAGGGACTTTTATAGTGTCATAAAAATTCAGTGTCACTATAAATTTATGCTGCTGAAAATGTCGACATTTATGGCAACTTCTACAAGGACATATTTTAAAATGATACTAAAACTTGATGCAGCAACTTTTATTTAGTTAAAAAGTAAAATTATGAACAAAAACATTTACTCTAATTTTTGAAATTGTCAATATGGATAATTTTTAAAATTCTCAAATCACATCAAGGTTTGAGGGGTACTTAAAAATCATACCAATCAAAATTAAGAAGCATGAAAGCATGTTCATGTATTATTCAAATGTAGCAATTGATGCATATAATTAATACTTATTTACAATGTTAATGTAGAGTTTTAATACCTGATAATGCTATTAACAATGCAAGCATATCATGATGCTTATTTAAGAATTATACATGATCACAGCTTTATATCAGCAAACTTTTAACTGATTTCATATCCTGGGGCAAAGAACAGTTATTATTTTGATCAATTTTAAAAAAATTATTTATATAAAGATTGTTCCAAGTCACCAACTCATGCAGAAGGATGATTCTGTTTAGCAATAGAAGTATTTTTTGCAATATGAAGAGTAAGCTCATTGATTGGTCTAGTTTTGGTAACTACAGAAGAACCCAAGGAACTTCACATTCAAACTCAATATCTAAGTCAGAAAAGTTGCGAAATAGTTATTAGACGTATCTTAACAGTGCTGGTGGTAGGTGGGAAATTGATAAAGTTTGAAAAGTTCAAACCAGGATCCTTTTCCCCGTGTCTCCATAGCTGGGTAACTTGACACCCACCAGGAGGCTCAGCCTTATCATGGAAAAAATGTCATATTTAGAATTAGAAATTCAAAGAGCTCTAGTCTACCACTAGAAGATAGATGCGTTGTAACTCAGGCTCAGACACCATCTTATAGTTCCTATGTATAAGATATTGATATAGATAGACATTTTCTGAGGTCAATGCCCACATTTAACTAAGTTATGGTACCTGGATAATTTTATTGTTCCTACATATATATTTTGAAATGTGTTGTTGTAAAATGTGAGTTTTTTTTTTTTTTTTAAGATAGGATGCCTGGGCTACAAACTAATACAATGCTATTAATATGTTACAGATATATTTTTACCTAGTTTGTTGTGCATAATTGTATTTGAAAGCATTCAAGTATGTTGTCTCAAGTAAGTTCCTTATTTATTTGGAACAGGTAAAGAGTTGAGAAGTAACTTCTGAGAGCTCATATTGTTGCTCAGACTTCCTGCAACCAATTGATATCTCTCAATGCAATAAAAAGAAATTAGTGATTACCAGTTCCAGGAAGGTAGAATAGACATGTGTTTCTTGATCTCTATCGCTAAGTATGACCAAAAGCCTTGAATATTATACATAAAACAAACAATAATTATCCTCTGAAAGGAGGAGTGAAGAAAGCAGACTCCAGTGTTGTTAGGACACAAGGAACAACATGATGGTAGGGTCTCTGGACTTTTTTTCTGCCCGATATATTCTAGACGTGGGGCTGATGAAGTTGACAACCCAGGACTGACAGGTGTGTAGAAAAAACATCTCCAATACAAGCCTGCTTTTACTCTAACAGACCAGGAAAAAGGCAGCCTACCAAAACAAAACTTTTAAACAGTAATTATTCTCATGTTTCCACAGAAAAAAATACATACAAAACCTGTGACCCCACCCATGACAACAAAAACCCAGTGAGAAGCCTAGACTTCCACCCTTGGGATGCTGTAGTAGAGCAGAGATGCTGTAACTCCATGCTGGTGTGATTTCAGAGGAGGTGTAGGAGGAAGCCAAGACTTTCAATCCACTGGGTGTTACAAAGTCTCTTCTCCCCATAGTATCAGACCATGTGAGAAGCCGGAACTCCCATCCTCACTCAATAACAAGAAGACTTTTCAACTCTGATGAACCTTCAAAAAAAACCTAGTGGAGAGTTGAGAGTTGAAAACAGTTGTTCAAACTAAAATGTGTATACAGATGTTTCCAGTAGTAGTATTCATACTAGCAAAAGAAGTGGAAAAAACCCAAATGTCCATTAACTGATGAATATAGAAAAAATGTGGTTTACTCATAAAAGGAATATCATTCAGCTATAAAAATGAATCAAGTACTGATAACTGCAATAACATGGCTACACCTTGAAAATATCACGCTAAATGAAAGAAGCCAGAAAAACATTCACATACTATATGAATTCATTTATATTAAATATCCAGAATAGAAAAATAGATGTTAATGGTTGGCAGTGGCAGTGAGGAGGGGAGGATGGAGCGTGACTGCTTAATAGGTATGGAATTTTACTTTGAGGTGGTAAAAATATTATGGAACTAGATAGCTATAATTGTTGCACAACATTGTGAATCTACTAAATGGCATCGAATCACACTTTGAAATGGCTTAAATTACAAATTTCATGTTACAGCTATGTACCACAATAAAACATCAAATAGCGAACTTAGACTTTAATATGGCAATAATTAAATCAAATTTAAATGGTTACATGTACCAATTAACATACAGATATTAGAAAAGTTGATCAAAATGTGTAGAGCAAGAATATATTGCCTGGAAATGATGCCATTCAATTATATTTAAACATTGATTAAAAAGTAGATTTTAAATGTTTTCGTTACAAAAAAGTATGTGAGGTGACAGATTTGTCGATTAGCTTGATGTAATCACTCTGCAATGTAAACATATAACATCACATTGTAACTGATAAATATATACAATTGTTTTTCAATTAAAAATAAAATTTAAAATATAAGCAGTTTGAAAGTAAAAGGGTGGAACAAACACGTGATGCATACTATCTGACATTAATATAGCAAATCCTGCTTCCTTTTGATTGCATTTCAGGGCAAATGAAATTACTAAAGACAAAAAGGATATTGTATAATGATATCAGCACTATTTTCTGAAAATCCTGTCTTTCCCCATGGAATCACCTGGTTTCTTTGCAATATCAATCATGAATATAAGGATTTATTTTGGGACTCTTAGTTCTGTTCCATTGGCCTTCAGGCTTGTCATTATCCTAGTATTTGAATGGATAGGTTACATTTTGCTTTTTCTATTCATCTTTTGATGGACTTGTTTTTTATTCTTTGGCTATGACAAATAATGATGCTATGAATATTCACGTGCAAGTCTTAGTGTGAATGTATATTTTCATTTTTCTTGTGTATATAACTAGGAGTGAATTGCTGGGTCGTAGGGCAACTATATTTAACTTTCTTTGGAACTTCCAGGCTGTATTTCAAAGTGAATGCACCATTTAACATTCCAATAAGCAAAGCATTAGGGTTTCAATTTCTTCATATTCTTGCCTGCACTTGTTATTATCTGTGTTTTTCTATAGAGCGGATCTAGTGGGTAAGAAGTAGTACCTCAGAGTAATTTTAATTTTCTTCTCCCTCATGATTCGTTAAGTATCTTTTCATGTGCTTATTAGGCATTTGTATATTTTCTTTGGATAAGTATTTATTGAAATTATTTTTTCATTTAAAAAAGGTCAGTTTGTTTTGTGTTCTAAGTGTGTATTACATGTATTAGATAGAAATCCTTTAACAGATATGTTATTTGCAAATATATTCTCTCAGATTGTAACTTTCCATTTCATTGTCTTTTGAAGCAGGCAAGTTTTATATTTAATTAATTTAATTAATTATAGACCTTTTTTCTCATTTGCATATCATGCTTTTGGTGTTTTATCTAAGAAATATGCTTCATCCAAGATTATGAAGATGTTTCTGTGAGTTTTCTTCTGAAAGTGAAATAACTTTAGTTTTAAATTTAGGTCTATGATATTTTAGAATTCATTTTTGTAGGTGCTGTAAGTTAAGGTTAAATTAACATTTTTGCATGTATACATTCAATATCAGCACATCTAGAATACTGATTTTTCCCATGACATAGTTTGACACGATTGTCAAATAATAACCAATCACAAATGTCAGGGTTTATTTGTGGATTCTTAATTACTTTCCATTAGTCTGTATGATTACCATTATTCTAATACAAAACTGTCTTGATTACTGCAGCTCTACACAATATTATAAGTCAAAGTATAGTCTTTCAGCTTTTTTCCTTTGTAGATTGTTTTGGCTATTTTAGGTCTTTTGCATTTCAAGTAAATTTCAAGGTTATTTTGGCAAGTCCTGCCAGAAAGTATACTGGGATTGTGATAGAAATTGCTTTTAATATACTATAAATCAATTTGGGGAAAATCGCCATCTTATTAAGTCCTCCTGTCCAGAAAAATGTATTGTCTCTGTTTTTAAGTCTTCTTTAACATCACTTACAAATGTACTGTAGTTTTTAGTGTATAAATCTTGAGTATACTTTGTTAAATTCATTCCTAAGCATTTTATTCTATTTAATGTTACACTGAATGAAGTTAATCTCATTTTTGTAGAGTTCATTGCTACTATATAAAAGTACAATTAATTTTTGTATGTTGATCTTGCATCCTACTACATTGATGAAATAATTTACTATTTCTGTTGTTCTATTACTATTGTAGTAGTAGTTCTTGTATATAACTTTAGATTTTCTATGTACAGAATTATATCATTTGCGGAGAAAGGCAGATTTATCTCTTCCGATTTGAATGTCTTCTTTTTCTTATTGCCAAATTATACTGACTGGAAGCTATAGTAAAATGGTGAATAGATGTAGAAAGAGTGGGAATCTTTGCCTTTTTCTATTTTTACAGGGAAAGATTACCATTAAGTATAATGCTAGCTGTACATTTTTCAAAGATGACCTTCATCAGGTGGAATAAATTTATTTCTACTCTAAGTTTATTGATAGTATTTAATCATGAATGAGTGTTGGATTTTGTCACATGATTTTTGTGCATCTAATGTAATAGAGAAAAGTTGTTCAGAAAATGGAAACTTTTCTGCATATGAGAGAGTTCTAAATGGTAGATAACTTTTAAAATGTATCTGTAAAGAGATGAAATGTCATTGAAAATGACAAATCCAAACTAATAGAGTTAAAATTAATATGAATGGCAGAATACATACTTATGCGTATTTGATGATAGTCTGAATTAATCGTTTGAAAAGAGTAGGAACGTAGCACGAGCTTGTGTTTGAAATATTATAAAGTAGAAGAGATGACTTTCTACTAGTCACTGTATGGTAATAGCTTAACATATTAAGAACAGACAATATGACATATATTATGACAAAAAAATACTCATTATTAGACAAAGGAGGAAAGTGCAGATAAATACAAAATACAAAGGGGCAGAAAACCTCAATCCCATTGGAAGATTACACAGGGGTATCATTCTTTTATTATTATTATTATACTTTAAGTTCTAGGGTACATGTGCACAACGTGTAGATTTGTTACATATGTATCCATGTACCATGTTGGTGTGCTGCACCCATTAACTCGTCATTTACATTAGGTATTTCTCCTCATATCATCCCTCCCCACTCCTCCCACCCCACAACAGGCCCCAGTGTGTGATGTTCCCCACCCTGTGTCCAAGTGATCTCATTGTTCAATTCCCACCTATGAGTGAGAACATTTGGTGTTTGGTTTTCTGTCCTTGTGATAGTTTGCTCAGAATTTAGGGATATCTTTCTAAACATTACACAGGTACACACCCACACCCACACACATCTCTAAGTAAATTATAAAATCAAAAAACTAGAGAAATTAGGTTATAAAACTCTGAAAATAGATGAATAACTTTGACAGAAATACTAAAAACAAAAAGAATATTACATAAAGTCAAAAAGAAAAAGTATAAGCAGCAATATTTGATACTTTATATCTAAATTATAAGGTTCCCAAAATGACTTGAATGATAAAGCAAAAACAAAATATGGAAGGAGTGGACCAATGTGAGGCACATGTGTTTTTTTAAGCTTTATGCTAAGTATTCATGGTACATACCTAGAGTGTGATTATGAGGATAGGGCTAAGCTAGCAGGGTCTTACCAGGGCAGGCTAGAGAGCCCACGGGACTGGTACTAGTTGTCCAAACTTTTTTAGGCAGAGAAACGTCATGAAGACTGCCTGGTCTTTAGCTAGACTAAGTACCTCCAGCTAGTTACTAGATGTTCTAGGGAGATTTAGTAAAGCTGGATACTCTGTTTTCAAATCAGCAACTATGAAGGCAGCACATCCTGGTAGCTCAGGAGCCAACTGTAAACCTGGAAAGAACTCAGTACTAGTATTAAATACACTTAAATAGATATGTGACCTAGATGACTTACAGGATCACTTGTTGAGTCTCGGGTTTTATTCAACCGTAGAAGCATATGGTAGTTTTAAAAGATGTAGATATATTCGGAAAAGACAAACAAATATTGACAATACAGACGACTTCTCAAACTCAACGTCACATATTACATGATTTGGTTAGTCATTCATTCGAAGATTCCAGCCCTACCAGAGTCGGTGGGAAAATACTCTGATCATCCTTATTACATTTTTATGTGTTTTAGCATTCCTAGGGCTATTTAAAATCAAACCTAAAAGCAGCTATTTATTAATAAAGAGTGTCATATCCATCTCCACCTCTGCTAACAATGAGTAGGAACATCTTTATTTCCTTATTGATCCTAAACAATGCCTTATTTCTCATTAAGGAACTTATCTATAGCCTGATGATTTTTAAATATTTGCTTTATATATCTTAAGGTCATTGTATTTATTCATGTGAGCATGGTTTTATGGCAAGTAATGCTGGATTTCTGTGTATGAGGGTTATGTGCATTTTGTTTTTAAATAAATGTAGTGTGATGAATGTAAATAAATGTAAAGAAAAAATAGGTTAAAAGCACAGCTTATAAGTAACATGAATATGGATAGATATGGCAACATTTTTGAAGATAATATGCTGACTTATGTATGGGAAGCAATAACTTAATGTAAAATTAAAGAAAAAATTAAAAAGCAGTAATAACAAAATAATGTTGAGAGAAACAGATATGGAAGTTTTTTGTCTTAAGTAGAAATAAGTTACATTGAAGAATATATAAAGGTAAAAGCTAATACATTCATACACATACACAAATAATACTCTTTAATTAACAGCATAATTTTTAATATATTTCTGTATCCAAACTTAAGTCTTTCCCCTCTTTAGACTTCAGGTGCAGAAAGTTGAGTTAATCATATTCCTCAGTTAATGGCATGGTATCTTCATTGGTTTGTCAAGGCATTTGCATTTTTAAAGTATCTTACCCGATATTTTCAGTTTTTATTAAATCACTATCACACCCCAATAACACTCAAATATATTTTAAAATATCCCTTGGATATGTATACAGTTATGTGAAATAAATAGCTTTATGTTCCTTTATGTGATTGTACTTATTTCTATATAATTTACCAATGAAAATTATATTTTTAATTAAATAATTTTGATATATACTTGGAAGCCTCCAAGTAGAGAAATATTTTTGAGTGTTTGTCTCCTTGCACTATATTTTTTGAAGTCGATTAGTTTATAGAAGCCACAGTCTCTTAACGCAAATTTGCTTTTAAGTGAAAATATTTACTGCACACAATTTTAAAACAGTGTTTTAAAGCAGTTAAAGTGATAACATTTAAATCAGTGTAGACTGTAAATTTTAATTTTATCCTATAATTAGTCTTTTTAAAATGTATGTACATTATATATTATTAAAAAATTTAGCATAGAAAATCTTTGTATTTTTACAGTATAACATAAAATGTTGGGTATATTAACATTACTGTTTCACATAAGCAAATTATTAGCTAAATTATTAAGAAATCATATTTATATTTTTCTTAGTAAGTCACTGGCTCTAGATTCTAGATTTTGAAGCATATGTCACAAACTTTAGCCTATTGCAATTTGGTCTGGTGAACTGATTTTCCTTTATCAAATGTTTAAACTGGAGTAAACACCTATTGTCTCTGAGCATTAATTTTTCCATTTCAAAATGAGCGGAAGCAATAATACTCTTAACACAACTGCGAAGAGATTATAATGATGCCTAACACAGTAGGAGCAAAACAAGTGACAAATAAGTATTATAATGTTGAAGACCATATGATCATTTACTTGCAAATGTGCAAATGCTATGTTTATTATTTTTCTCTATATTTCTTCATTTAATAGGAGACATTATGGTCAAGGACAGATTAAAATCTTTCTCAGTTTTACTTCTTCCTCAGTCACACTTAAGTTCCTATTAGAACTTTTAGTCATTTCACGTTTTTAATATATAAAAACTCTTTCCATTATTTTAAAATTACAAGGAATTTGTCCAATCACTACAAAATCTCAGGGCTTATGTTAGTCTGAGTGAAATGATGAAGAATTATAACTTAAAATTATTAGAGACGGAGAAATAATAATTATCCAAACATTTGTGAATTGTAATTGTAACTAATGCCTCATTGGAGCTCCTATTTTTCAATAGTTTATCCTTTATTTGTAAATTAGACATTATTCTGACAAGAATACTATCCCATATTTAACAGGGGATAAAATTTTAATAGAAGGAGGATATGCCAAAAACAGATTACACTAATTTATGTCCAGAATATCATGTGGATCAGGTCTAAAAAAGCACAACCTTTGCTATTACTACTACACACAAGAGGCTGTAACCATATGTGTAATTATGTAAGATTGTCACAGAAACATTATCTAACATTAAGAAGAGTGACAGTCTGCAACATTTATCTTAGAGGTGTCATTCCCTGAGATGAGGTGTTTTCTTCATTAGAGCTTGGTAGCTATGTATAAGAGGAGTCAACAATCAATGATTTTATCTCTGTTAAAATTAATCAAAAGATTGAAATAATTAAACATACATTTAAATAAAATCAGGAATGCTATGTTCTAGTTAATGTAGTTTTTGGCAAATAACTGAAAACATTAAAAAGAGATGGAAATTATATGAAAAAAATAAAATAGCTGAGATTAAGAACTCAATAGGTTGTTTTAAGTCATTAGAGATAACTAGAGAATTATTGATTAATTTATAATGTACCAATTGAAACATGAAGGAACAAGAAAATATATAGTACAAAAACGGTGCAGAAAACATAAACTATGAAGAGATCTATAATTACATGTAATTTATACCTCAAAAGGAAAGTTGAAATAAATGGAGGCAAAATTTAAAGAGGTAAGGGTGAAAATTTTACAAAACAAATGAAATGTGTCAAGTACTGATTCAAGGAACTCCAAGAAGCTAAAGAAAATCACACAAAGGCACATTACATAAAACTGCACAGATGGATCAATATGCAAAAATCAATAAATGGGATATATCACATCAACACAATGAAAGACAAAAACCATATTAGCATCTCAATAAATGCTGAAAAAAATAGCAAAATTCCACATCCTTTTATAATTTAAAAAAAACTCGCAACAAATTAGGTATACAAAAAATGTATCTCAACACAATGAAGGCCATATATGGCAAGCCGACAGCTAACAGTTATATACAATGGTAAAAAGTGAAAAGCTTTTTATCTAATATCAGGAACAAGACAAGGATACCCACTATCTCTATTCATCATAATAATATGTCAGAAAGAAATAAGAAGTATCCAAATGGGAAGAAAAGTTAAATTGTCTGTTTGCAAATGGCATAATCTTACATATAAAATACCCCAAAGAATCCGCCAAAAGTTGTTAAAACTGATAAATGATTCAATAGCATTGTGGGATACAAAATCAGCATACAAAGATCATTAGGTTTTCTTAGACTAAAAATTGACTACCTGAAAAAGAAGTCAAGAAAATCCTAGTAATTATTCCTAAGTATTTTTATTGATTTTGTAGGATTTTCAAATTAATTCCTAAGTATTTTGCTGATTTTGCGGGGTTTCAAAATCCTGCAAAATCAATAAAATTTGAGAATCCTACATTTCAGAATCCTGCAAAATCAGCCAAATACTTAGGAATAAATTTAACCAAGGAAGTGAAAGCTCTGCACACTTAAAACATAAAACATTGAAAGAAATTGAAGAATATACAAATAAATGGAAATATGTTCCACGTTCATAAATTTAAATAACTAATATTTTCAAAATGGGCATACTACCTGAAATGATTTACAGACTTAATTCAATCCCCACCAAAAGACAAAGACAGTCTTCTCAGAAATAAAAGAAACAATCCTAAAATTTATATAGAACCACTAAAGCATCCAAACAGCCAGGGCAATCTTGAGCAAAAAGAACAAAGCTGGAGGCATAATACTACCTGACTTCAAAATACACTACAAATCTGTAGTAACTCAAACAGCATGATGCTGCCACAAAAACAGACACACAGAGCAATGCAACAGGATAGCAAGCCCAGAAAAAAATCCATGCATTTATGGTCCCTTGATTTTTCATTTATTCTCTTTAATACTTGATATTGGAAAAACTGGATATCCACATGCAGAAGAATGAAATTGGACCCTTATTTCACATCTTATAGAAAAATCAGCTAAAAATGAATTAAAGATTGGGCATAATATTTGAATCTGTGAAACTGCTAGAAGAATACATAGGGGAAAAGCTCCATGATATAGGCTAGGGCAATGATTTTTAGGATATGACCCCAAAAGCACAGGTAACAAAAACAAATACGGACCAATGGGATTACATTAAACTTATTATTATTTTTATTTTGTCACAGCAAACAAAACAACAGAATGAAGAGGCAACTCATGGAATGGGAGAAAATGTTTGCAAACCACACATCTGATAAGGGGTTAATATCCAAAATGTATAATAAATAACTCAATTGCAAGAAAGTAAACAGATTTTAAAAAGGGCAAAGAACCTGAATATACATTTTTTCAAAGAACACACATAAATGGCCAACAGATATGTGAAAAGAGGCTCAACATTACTAATCACCAAGAAAATGCAAGTTAAAATTACAGAGATATCCTCTCACACCTGAGATATCAATTCACACCTTGCTATTTTCAAAATGACAAAATATAACAAGCGTTGACTAGGATGTGGAGAAGCAGGAATCCTTGCACGTTGTTGTGGTGAGTGGAAATTAGGAGAGCCATTATGGAGAACACTGTGAAGAGTCCTCAAAAAATTAAAACTAGAACTAATATATGATCCAGCAATCCCACTACTGGGTATATATCCAAAGGTAACAGCATTTGTACGTTGAAGAGACACCTGCACTCTCATATTCATTTCAGCATTATTCACAATAGCAGAAGCTGAGGTTGAAGGATATTCAGGTGACAGAGGATACAAAATATCAGCTAAGCAGAGGGAATAAGTTCAAGATATCTATTATTCAACATAGTAACTACAGTTAATAACAATGTTTTATATTATATTTGAAAATTGCTAAGAGTAGATTTTAACTGTTTTCTCCACAAATATGTGAGGTAATACATATGTTAGTTTCATTTAGTCACTCTTCAATGTATACGTATTTTTGAACCTTATGTTGTACACCATCATTTTATACATTTTTATTTGTCAAATAAATTTAAAAAATTAGGCCAGGTGCTCACAACACAAAAACAAATCAACAAAGCAAAACAAAAAGAAAACCGAGATTATTTTCAAAGCAGCCTGGGAAAACAGTAGTATATTACCACTATCTTAGCAACAATAATGATAGCAGACTTCCCAAAGAAACAATCGAAGCCAAAAAGTACTAAAATTATATCTGGACACTACTGGAAAAAAATGCCTACCGATCGATAATTCTATACCCAGCAAATATGTTCTTAATAATGCAGGCAAAAATAAAAGTATTTCCAGAAAAAAAATGTCATAGTTGGTGCTTTCTGTCCCCAGCTGGGCTTTTGCTGGACGTTAAGAATTACAGAGTAAAACCAGAGCACATATTTGCGCTGACCAAAGTATATGAAAGTGGTAATTCATTGGCACATTGAAATAAACAATGGTCTAACTTTCATCCTCAAAACATCATCTTAAAATGGTACTAGGGGGCACATATCATGGTTGAAGTTCCTTTATTTAAGCATTTGTTGTTTGATGTTGCATTAAATATTTTCCCTCTCTAACTAGCTAGGGCCTGACTGCTTCAGATTGAAACTGGCAATAGTAAAGTGGTATTTGTTGCTTCTTGAATTCTCTGCTACGAGCTTCTTTCTTACAACTCTATCCCACCCCCATGCACTGCTGTGCTAGTCATCTTGGAACACCTGAAGAGCCAGAGCAACAAAATATGAAGAAATGATAAGGGCAAAGGAAAAATCTTTACTTACATGGTTGCTTTGGGAGTTTATTGGTGTTCTCTGCAACTGTCAAAAAGTTCTAGTCTGTCTCTCCCTTCCCCGGGACTCTTTCATAGAATCTTTAGTGATTCTGTAACACTCTCTCCCGGATATCCCTTATACAGAAGAGCTAAGAACTACTTTCTGATTTCCTAGAGTTTCTCTCCCAGATTCTTCCTTGTAGGTATTTCAGTCCTCTAAGTGGCCCTTGCAGATAGAACCCTAACTGACTCCAAGACAATACTTCCTCTCATATGGCCCACATCCAGTGCATGAAAACACTTGCATTCCTCATTCCAACAATTTCAGAGTGGAGTCCTATAGCACTGAAATGGGAGTCTCCTGACCCTACCACTATAAAAGTTAATATTTTATTTCTAGATTTCTTAGGCATGAGTCAGACCCTGGTCTCTGTCCCCAAAATGTAAAATGTAAAGATTCCTGGAAGCAACACATCCTATGTGCTTAGCTAAAGGTTTCTTACAAACGCCTTTTCATAAAGTATATTTTCCTCACAAACATACTTGCTTTTCTCTGTTATGACCTGTTTTTAGTCCTTAACATTGCCATTGTTTTCAAGAGTTCTGAAATGTCCCTGTGAAAATTGCTATATGTATGTTTCCTTTCTATTTATTTTGAAATTTAACTCTTTTGTGTCTTGGCATCTATCAGTTTTGATGCCTATTTCCATTGGTTCTCTCAGTATATTTGTGAATGACTGGATGACTGTTTTCATTTTGGTGCAAGGATTTCTAACATTGACTTTCTATATAAAATATAAAGTATTTGTATTTTTAACTTCTGAGAGCATGCAATATCATCCAGTACAATTCAAGTAGGAAAAGATTATTAAGACTCAGAAAACAGAAAGTTATGATTTTTAATTTTACTTACATCCAACATAAATATTCCCTCTTAAGAATCAGAGTCAAGGAATAGTGAGAAAGTCGAGGGGGAAAAATCAAAAGCCAGGTCCTATCAATAATAATGGATTTTTTTTTTTTTTAAGAGAATCTTTACTTGGAAGACAAAGGATAAGGGAGTTTGACAAAGTTGGATAGTTTAGACATGTATCTTAACTTGTGATGCTTATCCAAAGTGAGGCTATTTTGAGTTTTGTCGATCATTATAGTCAAGTAATTGTGACATAGTCTCGCCAGTAAAGAGCAGCTTTAAGTACAGTAAACCTATTTTACACATCAGCGCATTAAAGAACATACCTCTATAAAATACGATTGTCATGGTTGTCATCATATCAGTGAAAAAAATTGGAGAATGCCATAAAGGAAAGTTTACTGAGCATATCACAAGGAGTGGGGGAAGGGGAAGATATTGCTTACAACTGAAGACATATCCTACAGCTAGGTATTCAGCCCTTACCTTGTGCCCATTTCCTAAACTTGCCTTACACAATTCTGTTTACACCAACCAATTTAGAGGAAAACAGAAAAAAATACATATTGTTATAGATTTTCATATGGGAAACAAACGAACCTCACAAGAAGTTCCTGCAATTCTGTAGTGTCTATACTGACATTCATAATGCCAAGAGGGATTTGTAATCTGGGGATTCCCGAGTGGATGATGAAATAATGATTTATACATTTACTGCTGCTCTTAAAAGCTAGAAATTGAATGTCTCTACAGTATATAGTCACGGAAGTTTGTATTTGTAGATTATAATTCTCTTCTCTTCTGAATCCCTCAACCCCAGCCCAACATTTCTCTGAAGGAATGAGAGGTATATGAAACATTTAACATTCAGAAGATTCTCTTGTAATTTTCAGGTTACATGCATTGTCTTCTGTATGTATTATGAATTTATTTCAAATGGGAAAGGAGACCTTGCATAATGAGGCAGAGCTTTTAAGCAAGATCGTCTTGTCTATAAGGCATGGTTCTTTTTTTGTTTTGAAAGCTTAGCTCTGTCTTAGTTACACAAAAAAGGAAGATTTAGAAGCATGTAAACCAATAATAATTATTCAATCTAAGTTGTAAGGGTATGGGCACTGGAGGCTGAGACGGGATATGGTATTTGCATATATACAGTATATGGAAAACTATTCTACCATTTTATAGAGCAACAATCATATTTAGTTTAATGTCTTTTAAGTCCCATAAAATGATATTAGAAAATTTTGCTATTTGGATGGTGAGCAATCAAAGCTGTGGTGTTAACTCATCATAACACTACTAGTTTGACTCTTCAGGCTTCATTAAATTGGGGACATAAATATGCCAGATCAACCAAATGAAATTGGAATGCTCCTATTTCGGGGTTTAGAGTAGGCTGAATGAGTTTGGTACCTTTTTTTACATTTGTAGTTAGGTACTGCACTTGCCTACTTTATGATTGCATGGATAATTCAGCAAGGATTAAGATTAATGGATATCATTAATTCTCCATTTTATGCCATGACTCTCCTGAGGCTCCTGTAAAATAGACATGTCCCAAATATTCTTCTTCACCTATTGCTCATACTTTTTTTTACCTGTACACCTAACATAAGCCCGAAATGTGTCTTGTGGCTCTTCCAACTTACAGCATTTCAGAGCTAAACTGTGACAACACTGTGATGTGTTAGAATACTACCTGATGTTTCCTGACTTTTTAATGATTGCCATTCTAACAGATGTGAGATGGTATCTCATTGTGGTTTTGATTTGCATTTCTCTGATGGCCAGTGATGATGAGCATTTTTTCATGTGTCTGTTGGCTGTATGAATGTCTTCTTTTGAGAAGTGTCTGTTCATATCCTTTGCCCACTTTTTGATGGGGTTGTTTGTTTTTCCTTGTAAATTTGTTTGAGTTCTTTGTAGGTTCTGGATATTAGCCTTTTGTCAGATGAGTAGATTGCAAAAATTTTCTCCCATTCTGTAGGTTGCCTATTCACTCTGATGGTAGTTTCTTTTGCTGTGCAGAAGCTCTTTAGTTTAATTCGATCCCATTTGTCCATTGTGGCTTTTGTTGCCATTGCTTTTAGTGTTTTAGACATGAAGTCCTTGCCCATGCCTATGTCCTGAATGGTGTTACCTAGGTTTTCTTCTAAAACAACAGGTGCTGGAGAGGATGTGGAGAAATAGGAACACTTTTACACTGTTGCTGGGATTGTAAACTAGTTCAACCATTATGGAAAGCAGTATGGCAATTCCTCAAGGATCTAGAACTAGAAGTACCATATGACCCAGCCATCCCATTGCTGGGTATATACCCAAAGGATTATAAATCATGCTGCTATAAAGACACATGCACACACATGTTTATTGCGGCACTATTCACAATAGCAAAGACTTGGAATCAACCCAAATGTCCATCAGTGACAGACTGGATTAAGAAAAAGTGGCACATATACACCATGGAATACTATGCAGCCATAAAAAAGGATGAGTTTGTGTCCTTTGTAGGGACATGGATGCAGCTGGAAACCATCATTCTCAGCAAACTATCACAAGAACAGAAAACCAAACACCACATGTTCTCACTCATAGGTGGGAACTGAACAATGAGATCACTTGGACACAGGAAGGGGAACATCACACACTGGGGCTTATCATGGGGAGGGGGAAGGGGGGAGGGATTGCATTGGGAGTTATACCTGATGTAAATGACAAGTTGATGGGTGCTGATGAGTTGATGGGTGCAGCACACCAACATGGCAGAAGTATACATATGTAACAAACCTGCACGTTATGCACATGTACCCTAGAACTTAAAGTATAATAATAATAATAATAATGAAAATAAATAAATTTAAAAAATACTACCTGAGACTGGGTAATTACGAAGGAAAGAGGTTTAATTGACTCACGGTTCTTCAGGCTTCACAGGAAGCATGGCTAGGAGGCCTCAGGAAACTTACAATCATGGCCAAAGGCAAAGGGGAAGCAAGCATTTCTTACATGGTGGTAGGAGAAAGGGAGACAGAGAAGAGGAAATGTCAAATGCTTATCAATTAGATCTCACAAGAATTTACTATCACAATAGCAGCATGGGGGAAACCCCCCATGATCCAATCACCTCCTACCAGGTCTGTCTCTCCACACGTGGGGATTACAATTTGAGACGATATTTAGGTGGGGCACAGAGCAAAACCATATCAGTGGCTAATTTTGGAACAGTATAGGAGTCAAAATATGTTAAATCATCTAATTTATATAAACCGATTTTTGACAACTGAGTATTTGAAGTTTAGAGGTTCTATCTCTGCCACCTCCCTTGGAACTCACTAATCTATTGTTAAAATGAGGAAGAGTACTCTACAATGAAGTTAAAGATATTTAAATCGTTTAAACACAGATACCAGGAACAAAGTGAATGTACATTAACAAAGTTAATATATTTTATGATTTTTAGCAAATTTTTAAAAATATTTATATGTTGAGGAGACCAATGTTATACAAATAGGCCATATTTCTACTGTTTGTTGTGATCCATATTTAATTTTTAACAGATGATCTATGTCTATTCATAACAAGAAAAAACAAAGTCATTTTGAAATACAGTTCTTCCTTATTTCTTTTTGAAAAAATTCTGTATATCTAGTGAATTGAGATTGGTATTATTTGTTCTGATAGAGCTGTCCCTTAGAGGTAACCCCATGACTTACGCAAGATGCTCGCGTATTTGAAACTACGGACGTTAAGATCCTCTTCTTACTGCCATAGGCATTAGTGAGATGATCTGAAGGAAAGAGCTGAAAGTGAAAGGCAAATCTTTATTCTTTTCTGAGAATGTTGAATGGCATAGAAATAATCTCAGAATCCAAAATTGAAAACTAGACATTAAAAAAAAAAATACTACTAAACATATAGTTGCAATACCATATATTGTCTCACAGTAACATTTATTATTCTACTCTTTATAGCAAATGTAAACTTGCTCAGTTTTGCTAAAAGATATTTAGGCACTCTAGCCTAGAATTATAACAAATATTTATTACATTATTTAACAAAAACATATTCTGAGTTCTAAATAAACTCATAAATACCTATTTATAGATTGGTGATCTTCTGGAATCTAGTAAACAAATAGGTATTGTATTCCTATCTGCATAAATTGCTTTTATACCCTTAAAACATTCTAATTATCTCTTTATCCATTACCAAGCCACATGCAAAGGATAATGTCCAATATCATTGAATAATAGTTATTTGGCAATTTCTTGTTGCTTAAAAGTAGTTAGAGCTTGTTTCAAGGTAACTATACTGAAGAAAAACACACATTGTAAGAAAAGAAAACTGTTACTGGTTTTGAAGAAAACCAGAAATAGTTAAAATTTATGAACAAAAATTAATTAGTGAACATTTTAATAGTTACCAGATTACTGTAAGTTATTATCCAAATGTATCAGAATACAAAGTTCATCTTTCAACTTGCATGATTCACGTCAGTATTAGCTGTCATATTGCTGTACTATTTTTAAACTACAATTTCTTTCGATATAAATGGTTCAGAGTTACAGGAAATTACTGATAAAAATACACAATTATACTACTTTAATATCAGGGTAGTCTTTTTATCAAATTATTTCTTTTACTGCTAAATATTATACATCATAAAGAATATTGTCCCCTCATTCTTCTGGGTATCGGGAGTTCAAAAACATATATTGGTAGAAAACGTATCTCACCCTTATTTGCTTACAAGGAACATTGTCAGAAGACTCTCTTCACAGCTCAGAGCCATTATATCTTGGAATGTCAATTGAAAGTTGTTTGCTTGGTTTCCAGTAGAGTTAGTTATTGTGTATCTGTCTGCACTATTCTCATTGTGAGTGACAATCATAGACTATTCTGCTGAATACCACCCCTGTCATTGTTGGTTGGCGTTTGCTACTTGACAATTTTGTCTTTTTTCACCTCACTCCTTACAAGTGGATAGAAAAATCGGGTAAATTCATCAAAAGAAATACAAAGTTAACTCAGCTTTCAAAACCCTGCCTGCTGTCATTTTCTATAGTTAAGATTTTTACCTGAAGCATTGAATGTCTCACCCTGGCATCAGACTGCAGTAATTAATCATTAAATAGTGATTGAAGCAGTGGACCCCAGAAAATATCTCCATACACTACCATATGCTGGAGCCAGCTGCAAGCTAGTACTTAGAGAGAAGCAGCACAGAGGAGAACGGTGCTTGACAGTTCCCTGCTGTGAAGTCCAAGTACAGTGTGCTTCGAACTAAGGGCCAGAAACAGAATGCTTGCTTGTGTTGACCTTCATTACCTGACACTGTTTAAAAGACAAAATGTCAGTGTTAATGTACTGGAAGTTTAAACATTTAATCACATTTTAATGAGGACACCAGCACTTTTTTTTTTCACACTTTCCATTATTATTGTTCTTACTTCTTTTTTCCCTTAACAAAACCAAGTCACTGTAGCAATATATATCTATCTGATCACAACAAAAATTAACATTGACTGCACACTACAAAATAAAAAAATGTATTTTAAAATCCTTTTTAAAAAAAACATGAAGGAATATCTAGAGAGAGAGATGGAGGTTGTCTTCAAATACTTAAAGGACTATGATTATAGTGAAAATAAAGTAAATCTGTGGTCTGTTTCTCCATAGGGAATTCATAGATCTCATGAGTGCAAATTATTGAAACATATATTTGAATTCAACTTAAGATAGAATGTATCAGCAATTAGAATTGTCTAATAATGCAATAACCACTGTCTTAAGGAAACGAGCTTCCCATTACATGCAAGTGCTTAAATGCACTGAAGTTGTAGTAGGAATTCCTTGAAGAGGGTAAGATGTTAGAACACATGATTCTATCAAGAGTTTTAAATTCGAGTTTACAAACAATATCGACCAACTAATATATTCTTATTGCATTATTTTACTTATTTATTAGATTAAAAAGTATGTCACTCTTTCTTGTTCACTGACTATAGAAGATAACTCTTATTTACAATGGGGATTTTATTTGTGCTGAAACAAAAATTAAAAGCTTGCTTGGCTTGCATTAGATGTATTTTATACATCATCTCTATTATCCTAACACACATACATAACTGACATTCATGGATTTTCTTTTTGAAAACAACCCTTCAGAGTTGATTGCCAAATTTACACCTGGAGAATGCATTCTAATTGTAATTTTTGTTGCAACTTTGGATAATATGTTTAAAACTGAATTATTAATCTTACACTAAGAAGATGTACAAAAAAATGTGTGATTCACAACTGCCGTCTCTAGGTATTGTTATTTTATTCCCATTAAATAGATGAGGCAACCTCAATTCAGAATGGGTAAATAAACGTACCCAAAGCAGTACCTAGAATGTCTGCACACAAAGTTGAAGTATTTGAACATGAAAAATTTCCCAGGAACTTGAATTTCCTGCAAACTATTTTAGCTGTTGTAATATAAAGGTAAAGCTTTGTTCTTGCCAAGTGAGAACACATGAATAGATCAGGGATAAGAAGAGTATTTGCAAGACAGATCAGAGAGAGAGAGAAGGAAGGAGGGAAGAAAGGACAGAAGGATGGAAGGAAGGGAGAGAGGGAGGAAGAGAAAGAAATTTTAATATGTTAAGTCATGGACATTCTAAGTTTACACTGTTTTGTTTTATCTAGAAACAGTTATTTTTGTTCCTTTGTTTTCTTGATGCTAATACCAGAAATGTTTATAAATGACAAAAATATAAATGAGAATATTTACAACTCTATGTACTTGAGTGGCAGTGTTTTCCCCATAGATGATACTGCATGGCATTTAGTGGTACTTATATTAGTGTGTGTATATGTGCTTTTGGATGTACAATTCCTTCAGGCAAGAATTGGAGGACGGAGATGGAGATATTTGAAGTTATATTTTGATTTGCTGAAATTGGTAGTTTTCCTTTTCGTTATAACTTTTTGTTACAATGAAATGAGAATTAGAATCAAGGATAACTCACAAATGGAAATCATCTGATAAGATGTGGGACTACAAGCGTTTTGCCAAGTAAAGGTTCTAGTCATGATGACCTTTAATATATTTTTTTCTTTTTCTTTAGGATTAAAGTATGTTAATTCCTTATGCATAATTTTAAATCTCAATTCTATTTGAGATCCTAGTGCCCTGTATCTCTACTTCTGCTTTTTAAAATAACAGCTGCTTACTTGAAGACTGCAGTTAGTTGATCATATGTCTATCTTTAGTTTATAGCTTTTATGCTTTTCTTGGTGGACAGATGTCTTCAGTTTTCTTGTGATTTCCCTCCAAAATTCTATATTAATGCTCAAGACAAAAAATAAAGAGAATAAAGGGATATTTCTCAAAGCTAGATACCAAGTTTATATTAGTCTTTAAATTTGTCTCAAATTGATTTAGACTTATATTTTATTTATAGGTATCTAATTTTAGATTATTTCTATCATGCATGTGACTTATGTTTCCTGACTTAAAATATAAGTGTTTCCTGACTTACATTGAAAAAATCTTCTAAATTAATTCTAAGCGTTAATCTATAATTTTTTGAAAAAATAATGCTCTTTCAAGATTAAGGGTAGTACAATTATCTGATTTAGGACTGAAACATCCATTTTGTTTTCTCATTGTAAACAAAATTTCCTTGAAGTTAAATTTATCAGTAGCAGCAATTCTTTTTTAAAAATTGTTTTTGTTGCTAATTTATATCGTACAGTTAAAAGTATTCATGGATATATAGTTAAACAACAAGAAAACCCTCAGAAGATCTCTATTTTTAGAAAATTCAGTTTGAATAATGTTGGGCAAATTTGGAGGATAATATATTAGTGTTATGAATGAAGCAATATGAAAGGTAAAAACACAAAGTTTGCACCTTGTTTCTGAGTCCGTTTATTAGGCAAACCCTTGAAATATGTACTGTTTTGTAAAAACTGTACATTTTACTACATTGACTAACACATGTGGGCTGAAGTGGAATTAACATGCCACTGATGTACACACAAATTCAAGCCCTCTGTGTGACATAAATTCAAATAAATACCAATTAAACACATTTTAAAAATTCAAAGAAAAATAAATGAAGCTATTTGAGACGTAGTGTACATCTAAGTCAGTTTCATGTAAAGAACAGTTTCTTGGTAAACACTGTATATCCTTTGCAGTATAAACGTAAAGCAATCAAAATCGCTTTTAATTAAAGCTCTTTTTCAGTTCACTAAGGAATATGGAGAGAATGCCAAACTATATTAATGTACTCCATTATGACTTTGACTATATTTTACAACTTGAAAAATTTTCATTTTTATGGCGCCATCAGCCTGCTACTTAATAGAAAATGTTTTATTGACATTTATGTTCTTTACCTAATGATGTGTATTTAAATGATGGCTGTCATCTTCATTAGAATTGACTGTTGAAAGAGTAATAAGAATGAGAATACAGAAACCTGGTCTCATTTTAATTGTACAAACTGAGAACATAACCTTGGGCTAACCATTTCACCAATTTGACTACAACCTTCAATTTAAAAATCGTGTATGCCTCCAATATTGTATGATCATTGTTTTTGTGATTTATTATGCTTACTTGACACGTGAAATATATGTATGTATGTATATTTATATGCATCATTTTCTATTTGTTCTTAAATACTGCTAATTAATTTTTTTAAACCTTTTCATCTGAATGTATTAATTTCATCAATGATTATCAGAAAAATATTAGGCTTGGTATAGAAGTTATTCCAAAGACACAGTCTGCTAATATGCCCAGTATTGATTAGTATGTATCAATAGAAGTCATTTAGATGTATAATTGATGATCACAAAAATCATGTTCTTTCAAACAAGTGTTGAATTGTAAGTTATATTCAGCTTTTATTTAATTTTTATTAATATTAAACAAGGCAGTAAATTATTCATTACAGTCACCATTCTATTTCTTGTCAAATTATAATTTGTGGTTTCCTGCTCTTAAAGATATGTTCAGCACTATGTTCTTAAACAAAAGTGTCAATAAAGTTTTTGTGATCTAGAATAAAGAATCTAAAAAAAATTGTACTAAAGAAATCATATTCAATCTTCTATAACTAGCAGTATAGTATAGTTTAACTTATTTTTGTAGTGAAGTATTGAATAGAAAACAAATAATTAATATTTACTTCTAAAACGTAACATGCATATACCCTATTTCAACTTATTGAGGAAATTTATGTTTTTCCAGTATAATACCTAATTAGAATTTCTATCATGTCTTCATATTCAGTTGTGACTTTATTATTCTGTCCTATGTATTTACCTTACATATAATGCCATTGTTGAATTGATGTACTGTTTTGTAATTATTTGCTTTTGATGCCTGTAGTACAGAGCATTCAGTATGGCTCCCAATGGTTCCTGTCTCCTGTATAGCCTACTGACATATTGAATCATGGTTGTTCTTGTGTGACAAAATGAATACGAAGTAAATGGTGGTGTTTTACTTCTTAGGCTAGGTCATAAAAATCCAATGTCATTTCTGTTTTGCTTTCTTGACTTATCTTCTCTGGGAGAAACCAAGTGCCATGTCATGAGGAAGGTCAAGCAACCCAGGAGACAGTCCTAGGAGAAAAGAATCAAAGAACTCCATAAACACCATCATTAACATTTTAGCCATTTACATGGACACTATCAGACACTTTAGTCTACATCTGACTGTGACTTGATGAGAGACCCCAAGTCAAGTCTACTCAATGTAGCCACTCTTGATTTTCTGACCCACAGAAACCATGAGATATAGTAAATTAATATTGTCATTTAAAGTCATTTTATTTTTGGAGTGAGTTGTTAAACAGCCATACATAACTAATATTTTAATTTCTATAAGTTTTTGGACATATGGACTGTAATTATTTTCTTTTCTACATTGCAGATACTTAACACGATGCTAGCCACAAAGTGGAGGCTCAGTTAATGTTGGCTGAATTTAAATAAATAAGTTTAAATATAATCTCCTTGTTGGTGCTATAGGTTCAGAAGGGGCTTAAAAAAGCAGTAAATATCTATTACTCAAAGTTGGCAGAAAAAATTGTTCAACATCAGCTTGACCAAAAGACTTAATATTTTAGGCAGAACATGATATTAAATAATTTTATGCATCAAAGGAATTGATCTAGTTATTCTGATTTTAAAAAATTAACTAAGTAAGCCTAGTCACAAAACATTTTACTCAAAATTAAATATTTCCTTAGAACTCTCTAAAATCTTTAAAGGGTCAAGAAGGTTAATTTGTAATGCCTACACTTGATTTTTTTTCACCAGTTTTGTCTTGCTTTGTTTTTTTCCGATTCTATGGCAGAAATTACGTTTTTTGGATCTCAGCTCTTCAGGCATATTAACCAGAAACAAGTAAAAAATAAAAACTATACAAGTAAGGCTTAAATTAATTCTGATAAGCTATAAACACTTTTTCTGAATAGATTCTGGGAAAACTGGATTAATTCTACTTAAAAGTCATGCCTCCTCATTAATAAAGTTTTAGAATTATTTTTCTTTTTTTTAAAAGAGATTAAATTTAATCTTTTTTTGGAGTTCATACAATTTTTTAGTATTCTTTTTAATATTATTTAAGTTCTAGGGTACATGTGCACAATGTGCAGGTTTGTTACATATGTATACATATGCCATGTTAGTGTGCTGCACCCATTAACTCATCATTTACATTAGGTATATCTCCTAATGCTATCCCTCCCCCCGCCTCCCTCTCCACTATAGGCCCCAGTGTGTGATGTTCCCCTTCCTGTGTCCAAGTGATCTCATTGTTCAATTCCCACCTATGAGTGAGAACATGCGGTGTTTGGTTTTCTGTTCTTGTGATAGTTTGCTGAGAATGATCGTTTCCAGCTGCATCCATGTCCCTACAAAGGACATGAACTCATCCTTTTTGATGGCTGCATAGTATTCCATGGTGTATATGTGCCACATTTTCTTAATCCAGTCTGTCACTGATGGACATTTGGGTTGATTCCAAGTCTTTGCTATTGTGAATAGTGCTGCAATAAACATACGTGTCCATGTGTCTTTATAGCAGCATGATTTATAATAATTTGGGTATATACCGAGTAATGGGATGGCTGGGTCAAATGGTATTTCTAGCTCTAGATCCTTGAGGAATCGCCACACTGTTTTCCACAATGGTTGAACTAGTTTACAGTCCCACCAACAGTGTAAAAGTGTTCCTATTTCTCCACATCCTCTCCAGCACCAGTTGTTTCCTGACTTTTTAATGATTGCCATTCTAACTGGTGTGAGATGGTATCTCAGTGTGGTTTTGATTTGCATTTCTCTGATGGCGAGTGATGACGAGCATTTTTTCATGTGTCTGTTGGCTGTATGAATGTCTTCTTTTGAGAAATGTCTGTTCATATCCTTTGCTCACTTTTTGATGGGGTTGTTTTTTTCTTGTGAATTTGTTTGAGTTCTTTGTAGGTTGTGGATATTAGCCCTTTGTGAGATGAGTAGATTGCAAAAATTTTCTCCCATTCTGTAGGTTGCCTGTTCACTCTGATGGTAGTTTCTTTTGTTGTGCAGAGCTCTCTAGTTTAATTAGATCCCATTTGTTAATTTTGGCTTTTGTTGCCATTGCTTTTGCTGTTTTAGACATGAAGTCCTTGCCCATGCCTATGTCCTGAATGATATTGCCTAGGTTTTCTTCTATGGATTTTATGGTTTTAGGTCTGACATTTAAGTCTTTAATCCATCTTGAATTAATTTTTCTATAAGGTGTAAGGAAGGGATCCAGTTTCAGCTTTCTACATATGGCTAGCCAGTTTTCCCAGCACCATTTATTAAATAGGGAATCCTTTCCCCATTTCTTGTTTCTCTCAGGTTTGTCAAAGATCAGATGGCTGTAGATGTGTGATATTATTTCTGAGGTCTCTGTTCTGTTCCATTGGCCTATATATCTGTTTTGGTACCAGTACCATGCTGTTTTGGTTATTTTTCTTTTATTGAGATGTTCTAAGAATTACTCATATGTAGAATGTTTCTATATTATAAACATTTTGCTAGATATCAATATTAGATATTAGATGTATATTATTATAATTGATTCTAGAAATAGGCAATTCTTATGGGTCAAAGAGAAAACAAACTAAATAATTTTACCAGTTTAAGGTAGAAACTAGATACAAAAAAAGAGATGTGAACCAGAACAAGAATAAACCTATTATCTAAACACAAGTATAAGAATTTTATTTTAAGTTTCTGTCAATCAACTGATGACAAATGATTGGGATTTGATACTAAATGCCTAATATATCACATACATTTTATCAATTATTTAAATCAAAAAAGGGTTTATCTCTAATATTGTTTGCCTTTCAATTAGTCATTTTTATTGTCATTCTAAATTCTCATGTTACCAAATGACTTTGAGTATCTTTAAAAAGAGATTCCTAAGCTTCGGTGAACTCTGGTAGCATTTGTTACTGTCCTAATGCTCTACGAGAACAAGGCCAGATTGGGCGAAGACTTGCATAATCAATTCTCTAACATGAAAGAACCTTTTTGAGTCAACTTTGCGTAAATATACCATTGATTTGCAGATTTACTAATTACAGCTTCTTACTGTGAATATATCTGAGGCCTTTTAAAAAAATTAAAATTGGTCCGTTTGATACTATAATTTGATTATTTCATAATCAATATAAATAAGAGAAAATAAATTAATGGTTTCTGTGAAGGAGTAATTTGTTTAATGCCTGAACAGAGGGAAAGACCACAAAGTCAATGATATAAAAAAAAAAACAACTCACCAATTCATTTTATTAGCTGTTAGTAGATGCAGTAATGTTAAGGTGGAGAATGAAAGTAGAAATGAAGAGAATATTATGGTGAACAACAAAGTAAATTGGAGATAAAAATGTAGAGAGATTTAAACATGATCAATATTAGATATTCCTTAACTGTCCCCCAAACCAACTTTAACTTCAGACTTTAAAGATATCATTTTCTTCCTTCCCTTTTTTCAACCATCAAAAATAATAAATTGTCTAAAAGATTTTCTTGGCAACTAAATATGAATGAAATCCCTCATTTTTGTCTTTTTATTGTTCAGGTGACAATATACAAACTCATCAGTTGCAAGTAAGCTAATTAAATACTTAATACATATTATTAAATATTTCTAAAACTTTTTTCTTAATCTAGTTTATTAAGAAAGAATCTTTTCTCTTTGTACTTATTTGTACCTTGGGATAGTTAAATACACTCCTAAAGCCGTGTTCCCTAATGTGCTTCTTTCATTTTCTGCAGCTTATATTCTTGGTAGAGAATATAGCTCAACCCACTATGTAATATATTTTGTGATCTTTATGTGAAAACTACTAGTTAGCTTTAATTAGCTTTGGCAGTCACTTTACAGTTCAATGTTGTGGGTATTTGTTTTATAATTATTGTGTTAATTTGTTTATTATTTAGTGTCTACCCATTATAGTATCAGGCATATGAAGTAAGAAGCTTTATCCCAAAACGTACCACAGTGACCAACTTGCACTAGGTGCTTGATAAACATTTGTTGAATAAATAAAATAATTAGTATACTATGAAAATAATAAAACCAACTCAACAAATTTACAACTACAGTGATTAATGTTAAAATATTGGCAGTATAGAATATCTTTACAATGGCTGACATGGGGGGGTGTCATGTACAATGTTTGACATTTATATCCCTGCATAACTGTTGATCAGAAACTCAACTCATATTAACACAGAAGTGATCTCCAGACATTGAGTCCAATCCTGGGTAGCCTCAGCCTGGAGGCATATATCCTGTTAATCTTTTTATCTAACTTAACTCCTCTTGGAAAAGTGAGTACAAATAAAATATCAACAAAATGGTTAGGTGATACTTTCTTTTTCTTTGTCAAAGTTAAAGGTTGAAAGGTATCAATTATCCTCTAACTGTATTTTAAAAATGGAGAACTGGGGCCATGAAGTCCTCAGAATGTTATGTGGAAGAACTGGGGCTTGAAGCTTTTTTGTGCAAATGCTACTAGCACAATTGAATGATGTGTTTCTGCTTGAACATGGACAATAATAAAGATGTTTTAGAAACAATGGGAACTGAATAGTTTACATCTTTACTTCCATACAAAAACATATATCTTTGAAAATAATACCTACTAATGAGACATGGGGATGAAGATTCAATTAGTGACACAAAGCATTTTCACATATTTGAGAGAAAAACAGGAAACAGAAAACGCAAATCACATAATAAAATGCAGTACATTATTTTCATATAATGAAACAATGAAATTTTGGAGTAAAATAAAAAGTACATACATTAGATATTTTATTTGAACTTTTTACATTAAGGAAATATGCACCTATATATAAGATTTAATATGCCCTCATGGTTCCTCTTTAATATAACATGTAAAGTATGAATGTTTTCCTACTGTCTACATACTTTTGCAAAATTGAGTCACTTCGAGTGGATAAAAAATATAGTTTCCCTCGATTTTAACTCCTAAGTTCCTGTGTTCTGGTATTTTGAAGAAAATAATGTTATAATTAATAATATATTTCAATGTATAAAAGATTTTAAAATATATTATTTATAAATATGTAATATAGCTAATACATAAAGCCTGTCTATTCAATATCTTCCTGAGTGATTCAGGAATAGCAACTTTATTTTGCAATTTTAAAAGAATAGTTTTAAAGTATTTAAACCACGTTTCATTATATACAATTTATATTAATTTGATCTCAATCTAAAATATCTAAAACCCTTGAGGAGAGAGGCCTTCTCATAGTAAGCTTTAGAGAAACCGGCAGATGTCAGGGAAGATATACTGAGGCAGTGAGTTGCTTTCTCTTACCTTCGATTCAAAATAGAACAAAAAGCCAAAGTTTTTTTGTTGTTATTGTTTTGTTTTCTACAAGACAAAAGTCAAAGAACCCCTCAGACTCAAAAACACATGTTGGAGTTACAAACTAATACACATCACAGCAAATTAATAATGGAACATGCCTACCAGCAGAAAGTTGACATTTGCTACTTCATTCAGCAAACATTTCAGTCACTGAGGTTTCAGACACACAATCCCAATTTAAAAGAACATATAAGGATGAGAAAGACACACAGATCTTTGATGGGGCAAACATTATTTACATATGGGGATCTGAAGAGAGGATTCTTACCATTCAGGCTTAACGTTAATCCTTTCTTCCCCCTTTCCATCTTCTACACTACCCACTTCTTACACTCATTGTCTGAGACAAGAAGACAAATTGCTGAAGTCAGATGTTGCAACAAAATGACAATGGGCATTAGAAGAAGCAAAACGCTCCCTCATCACGATGAAGCAAGAGTATTGCATAATGACTAGCTGGAGCCTCCTGGAGAAGGCACGTAGAGCAGGAAATGAGCACAACACGGGTAAAATAAGACAATGTCAGAATAGGATGCCTTGGTTGAAAGAAAAAATGTATTTGTGGGAGAAAAAAGAATCTTCTGGGAGATTTTGAAGTCTAGAGGTTGGGTAATGAGGCTGAGGCAGGAGAATGGCTTGAACCTGGGAGGCGGAGCTTGCAGTGAGGTGAGATAGCACCAATGCACTCCAGTGATTAAATATCTATTTTATTTAACAATGTATTTGTAGCACCTGATATATTGAAAAGAGCTTAAAGATTAAAATATTATAATTTCTGTTTATTGGTTGCATTGAAGATAACATTGTTCTAAGACTGGACTGGGTTACTGATTTCTAAGCAACAAACAAATAGCAAAATTATCCAAGTTACTCAGATAATAAATACTGAGAAAAGGCCTGTTTTGGAAAGAAAGATGATGAATTTAGTCTAGATATTTGAAGTTGAGATACATTTGAAATACCAGCAATAAGATAGAATACATACTGAATGTAAGGCCTGAAGCTCAGCCAAGATTTCTAGAGAGATGGACCAACAACAGGTCAGTAAACAAAATTTGGGGCCAAGAGAAGAATCCAGTATTTCTACCTCATTGCAGGAATCACATAGTCTTTACCATAATTGATATGTAACACAGAGAATATTTAATTGGTTTCTAGACTGCGCTTAAGCTATAGTTATTCTTAATAATTATACCCAAACTTGTGTTAAAGCCTTGAAAAAAACCTTTAGAAAATGAAGGAGAAATAAATTCCATATGTAAAGTCACACACACACACACACAAAATGGCCAAGATCCATAGGATTTAACACAAAAGTATATACTGAGAATTCAGAGGTAAAAGGAATTGTAGTGAGATGTAACCATGGAAATTTAAGATTCTAGTTATCCTTAAAAATCTTTTGAGAGACGGTAGACAGTGAATTTCATGTAAGTTACAGGATTAAATACTGAAACTGTTTTATTTTAAAATTAAAATTATAAACCAATAAAGATAGAGAATTGGGGACATTTTATTTACATATTTTAAAAGGAAAAAAAGGCAATCTAGATGTAAGGGAAAGAGTCACAAAAAATTTGAAGCATATATCATGAGAAGGTCTCCAAAATAGTCACATATGGTGAAAGCCTGGGTTTTAAGGTGAAAGCACAGTACTAGGGTGAAAAAAATTTGCCAATCAAGTAATAAAAAATATTACTAACAACAAATGTCACTTGCTACTCTTTAAGATCCAAGAGAGATTTTGTCTGAAAGATCCTCAGTTCTTAGAAGAGCGATTAGTTTAAGTAGCTGGCACTCATTAAATGCTTCTTGAATTAATATGTGAATGCATGGGTATGTGGATGAAAACACACAAACACATACAGGAATATATATATATATAGAGAGAGAGAATTATACTCCTTCATTCTTGCTGTAGATTATGAAAGCTACTGATAGAAAGGCCCATAATGGAAAGAGGAGAGGAGGAGAAGAAATCCTGTAAGAGTAGTGAAAACCATACAAGTAGCATATTGTCTTGAACAAGACAATCATCTAAGGATTGTATTAGTAGTTAACAATTCACTGGCAGTTTTAAGATATTGGTGCACTGAAAACTACAATTAAGCTAATAAGCACTGACAATGCTGTGAGGGTGACGGAATAAGACCCATCTTCTAAAATGGCTGGTGTTGATTTGGGAATTTAGCTGCTGTCTATGTTCAAGCAGAATTTGATTTTTCTCTTATCACGTCTGCCCTCTGCTGAAGACGTAGGGTGCCAATGGAGAATTAACCATATATTCTGATACATAACATTGAAACTTTTATTTTTAATTAAAATTCAAGTAGCTAAAAGTGGATACAGTAGACAGTTGGACAGACTATTTGGCAGAAGCTGTGTTCTAGGAAAAAAAAAGATAGAGAAACAATTTCTCTGCATGACTGCTTTGGAGCTCTCTCCTCTCAGCCATTCTTGGTGCGTAAAGTGAAACTTTACCCTAAATGCATACTATTTGGAAACAGAAAAAGCTTTTTTTTGTTGAAAGATACAATGGAAAATGCATAAATCAACCTTCTCTATTTGGATGACTTTGGTAATTTGCATTCATCTGTTTAAAGAGAGTTGTCTTTGGAGACTTCCTATTTTTACATAAAAATTACACTCAGCATCTCCCAGCTTCTTTTGTTCACTAAAATTAGATTTGCTCACTTATACAACTCACAGGACCTAATTTGTTCAGAGGAAAGTCACATGTTATTAACAGCATGTCCTTTCTCATTTGCCTTCTTCAAAAAAATTAATAGTATGGCAGTTCCCCTTCCATGGCACAGTACAAGTGCTGGTGATTCATGGGGTGCACTCCTGTGGGCAAAAGGCCACCTCTCTATTCCAAAACAGAAAAGAAAAATTGGCAAAAAAATAAGATTTGCAAGTATCATGGGATTTTGTGAGAGTAATTACACTGGCTTTCAATATTAATGAACTTTTAGAGGACCATCCGTAAAGCAATCCATTGAATCTTCCGCTTCAACCATTCTAGTCCTGTGTCTTTGCTGATAATGGAGTCCTAACTCTATACTAATGCTGAAAAACTCAGACTGCTCTCGTTATCATGACTGTAGCACAGTATTCTATCTGTTGGATGTGTAACCACCCTCTAATTTGGAAAACTATTAGCAGGGCAGTCGCAGAGGGAAGTGTGTTTGCTATACTAACGCAGGATTAGAATATATCAAGAGATAATCAGAAATGAACAGCCTATGAACAGTAAATACATATTTTTAAGATGGTATATCCAATCCCTCTACTGTGCTTTATACATATCATCTTTAAAACATATTATTTGGTAAAATAAAACAGACTATTTTTATATTATATCTGTTTTTGTCCTTTGCATGGTGTGTAAACTTGAGAAAATTATAATAGATATTTCTAAGCTTCAGTTTTCTAACCATAGAGGGATAAGACTATGCTGCATAGCATTTGTGACGGCACCAGTGACAAACCATCAGAGCCAGCTTCATGGACATGGAAACTCTGTACACGCACAGCACAGCACCCCGTGCTTAGAGGAGCCCTGCAGTTAGCTTAATGCTGTACTGATGCTCTATGGAAATTCTTAATAATTTTTGAAAAGCCCCTCTCCAGCCCAGTTTTCATATTCCACTGGGCCCATAAGTTACATAGTTCTTTCTGCAGTTAATAAATCATCTGGCCCAGTGATTGCCATATGTTAAGTGTTCATTATTTGTGTCTTCTTTGTCCTCCTCCTAAATGTGCAGTGTCAAGGTCAATCAAAGTGTCTACTGCTTTATACTGGTTTCTCACACTCTTAGGCTCTGGAAATCAGTTGCTTCATTTCCTCTTCTTGGCTGCCTTTTCCCACATTATCTTTGGGCTGACATTTCAGTACTGGCTGCACATTATTTAACAATTTACTAGGTCCACATGACCCCTTTCCTGGGCCTATAAAGAACCTCATTTAAAGCCTTTGGGAAATAATCACTTGATCACTTTTCATAGTGAGGAACTTGTCCTTAAGGCTAGATTGAGACAGAAAGTTAAGAAAATGGCTAATAGTGCATTGGGATGTAGTTTTAGTTTTGGCGTTCAGCTCAAATCTAGTTTTTTTTTTTTTTTTTTTTTTTTTTTAATTGCTTTGGCTCTGGTGTCTGGTCTAGGCTTTGGAAAACCAAATCACAGAATATCTAGTTTATGTCCATTCTAGCCCCTATGAACTGTATTTCATCATTGAAGGTACAATCACGTAGGTACTTTTATAGCCAATTAGTGTACTAGTGTCAATGATAAAAGCAAGTGTGGCATTTTATATATAGTTAATATCTGAATATGCATGTTCAAATGTAGGCAAGCATTCCAGATCCAATTGAGAGTAAAACTAGTTCTAAGGCACTTTTTGCATTGATATTCTATTAGTTATTGGTTATAAATGTTTAAATTATAATAGAAAATGCTATAATAATTCACAGTGGTGAAGTTGTTAATTGTATGTTCAAAAACAATTAAGGACTTTCAAATAGATAAATTATTAGTGAAATGAGAGTTAATATGAATACTAAGAAAGTGAAGTATATAAAAATTTTTGGAAAGATTATGTACTTTTCAGCCAACAAAATGTTTATATAATTTAGATAATAATTCTAGAAAAAATAATAAAAGTTAGATTATCTCATGATTTTATTGTTATGTAGATAGGGAAAACAACATTATTAACTTTAAACAAAATATAAATTCTATACATATTTTAGCTATTTAGAGTATGAATCCAGAAAACAGTTATGATAGATTTTTTTAACATCTTATGAAGATAAAAAGCAAAGAATCAACTTTCAATCTCAAAATTTCATAGAGAAGAAAATCCTAAATCATTTACTGTAACATTCATGACAAATCATCTTTGAGTCAGATATAATGAACAGCATAGAGAGAATGAAGAAAAATGAAAGTGGCATAGAAAAATTAGATACCTCAAACAGATACCAGCTCTCACTAATAATCTTCAAAAGAGTATGTTTAATAGAAATGCATCATCATCTTACTCATCATCATTTTAGAAATAGAATAAAATTGCTTAATTAAATAGAAGACTGAAATGATCTTAAAGTTCTCTTAGTTTATTTTTGTTGCTGTTGTTGTTTGTGTTCAATGCCTTTATTGCAAAATAGTGTTGCACAATAGTTGATGCTGACAGAGCAAATCAAAAAAATACTTTTCTTCTCTACCAAATTCATTTGCAAATGAGCATTTATTTAGAATAGCAAATGTGCAGTACATTGATCTAAGGAGTAATCTCAGCTAATGGTACAAATAAATATTTGCTCCTCTGCTTCATTCAAATACTGACATTTTAATATTTGTTGTGGTTAAAATTTTATTAAAAGTAATAATTATAGGTGAATACCAAAAATTTATTTTATTGTGATAATATTAATTTTAACACTACTTTATTGTGGCATTTGGCCAAAATATATACTCTGGATACATATACCCTGCAAAATAAGAAATGTTAAAAAGTTACAAAGATGACAATGTGGCAATGTTGATAGCGTATTTCCTTGTATATAACTCTATATTAGACCTGTTACTGGAAACCCCTGTTGGACCTTTGATTTTGAATTATTTCTGAAAGTAAAGCTCCCACTCAGTCATTTCGTCAGTCATTTATGATGTTAAATTAATTTAATTATATTTTATCTTAGTCTTTATATTATGTATTTAAACCTTTTTAAGGTTGGATACATTTCTTCTAACTATAATAACAATTGCCTGAGATTGCAAAACATTATAATATTAATAGCATTTTACAATAATACCACAAAAGAGTATTAATTTTGTAATAAAATATTAAACCTTCATACTTTTGTTTAAATTTGAAAAAATAATTTTCATTGACAAATTAAATTTTTTATGTGGATATAGCTTAAAAAATCCTTAATGTTATTTTGAAAATTTGCAATTTTTATAAAATACATAACAGCAAATGCATTTGTTTTTAATATCTTGACTGAAAGCATTCATCTCTCTTTTTCTCTTATTTTTTATTTTTTCTCTCCCACCCAACATTAAAACAAATGGGCTCATACTCATCATATACCTTATTTGAGAGAGATAATTTATATATAAATTTATACAAGCATACACATGTATATTTAACATATGTTGTAAATTAACATGTTTATTAGGTGCATTAAATTTCTCATTTTACATATAAATTCAAAAAATGCTTATTTTTTAAAAATACAAATTATTGATACACCCCAAATTTAGGGGTCAATGCTGGAAAAATGAAAATGGCTCCCTATTTTTTACTTATTGTTAGATGAGTATAAAAGATAAACACAGTATTTTTTTCTGAGTAACCAGATTAGATGAGCTATTAATCTATTAATTCAATAGAAGAAAATGACACTAAATGTGTGCTATTCTTCCCAAGCATTTGTATACGAATGAAGTCAGCTGAAATCTATTCATTTATTTTTTGATTCATTAATTCATGCCAGCTGCCTGTAAGCATTATTCTAGAAGACTGGAGATACAGTCATAACAAAGAGAGGCAAAATGCTTGATTTTTTTGGAGCTTACATCATGATATACTGAATGGCATAGACAATAAATCAAGCGGATACAGCAGTTGGGAAGGGCTTTCTGATTTGAGGTCTGAGTAAAGGCTCATTAGTAACTTTTTTTAAAAAAAAGGGAAGATGCAGCTACTGGGGAGGCTGAGGCAGGAGAATGGCGTGAACCGGGGGGGCGGAGTTTGCAATGCGCAGAGATCGCGCCACTGCACTCTGGCCTGGGCCTGGGCGACAGCGCGAGACTCCGTCTCAAAAGAAAAGAAAAAGAAAAGAAAAGAAAAGAAAAGGACTTGAGAAGGGTACAAATTTTTAGCATAGCAGATTGTAGGGAAATTGTAGAAAGATGCTGGATTAGAGAACATCTTTCGTTCTGCTTTAGTAATGAGTGGAGACGGGGAGTTACGGCTTGGTCGTACACATCTAAGACTGAAGTATTATCTCAGCAATAGGAAGACAATGACATTGAGAGATGCCATCTGGAGTGACAAAGAAAATGGGCCTTACATGATTACTCCACATCTAGGAATGCGTATTAGTCCCTAACTCCTAGTTTTTATTTGATTCCAAGACAAAAGATAAATAGCGTTTGTCTTTATTCTATAACGGAAACTAAAATTATATCTCCATTTTGTTCTCATGTTCTTTAAAAAAATAATTGAGATATAATTCACATACCACACAAATAATCTATTGAAAGCATACGATTCAATGATTTTCATATATTCATTGAGTGTACAACTATCACTATATTGAATTCCAGAACATCTTTATCATCCCTAAGAAACCATGTACAACTAACAGTCACGTCCATTCCCACCATCCCCAACCTAATTTTTGTCTCTATAGATTTGGTTATTCTGGACATTTTATGTAAATAGAATCATGTCATATGTCATCTTTTGTGATTGGCTTCTTCCATTTAGCATAAGTGGTTGCAGGGCTTATTCCTATAACATGCATCAGTCCTTTTTTTTTTTTTTTTTTTTTTTTTTTTTTTTTGCAGATAACACTCTATTGTATGGAAATACCACATTCTATTTGCCCTTTCATCAGTTGATGAGCATTTGGGTTAGTTTCACTTTTGACTATAATAAATCATGCTGTTAGGAATATTCCTACACAAGTTTTTCTATGGGCATTTTAAAAATTTCTCTTGAGGATACACCTAGCAGTGCAATTGCTAGGTTTAACCTTCTCAGAAGCTACTCTTTTATATTTCCACCAGTACTGTATGAGAATTCTCATTTCTGTTCCTTAGAAAATTAGCACCGTAACAGAAAACTAAACGTGAAAACACATGTTTTCACTTACAAATGGGAGCTAAATGGTAACACATGCACACACAGAAGGGAACAACACACAATGGGGTCTATTAGAGGGTAGAGGTTTGGAGGAGAGAGAGGATCAGGAAAAATAACTAGTGGGTACTAGGCTTAATACCTGGATGATGAAATAATCTCTACCCGGTGGGGAAAAAAAAAAAAAGAGTTCTCATTTCTTCACACCACCACCAAGATGTGTTTTTATCTATCTTTTTGATTATAGCCATTCTAGTGAGTGTGAAGTAGCATATTATTTTAGTTTTGATTTGCATTTTATTAATGGCTGACAGTGTTCAGTTTCTTTCCATGTGCTTTGTGCTTATTGGACATGTACATAGATTTTTCTGGAAAGAATGTCCAATCAATTATTTGTCTATTTTAATCCTTTTTTTTGGTCTTTTATTATTGAGTTATGTGGTTTTTTGTATATTCTGAATAGAAGTAACGTATCAAGTACCTGTTTTGCAAATAATTTCTTCTGTGGTTTATGTTTTCACTTTTTGTGGTTTTTGATCTATAAATAATCTTAAGTTTTATAAGGTCCAGTTTATTTTATTCCACTGCCTGTGCTTTTGGTGTCATATCTAAGAAATCACTGCCTAATTCTAATTCTATGTTTTTTTCCTAAAACACCTTATAAAAGTTTAAGATTTAGTTTTAGATTTTTTATCTTTTTGAAGTTAACTTTTATATATGATGTGATGTAGGTCCAACTTCATGTATGTAGGCTCAGCTTTAATTGCAGAAAACACTATTACTTCGCCATTGAATTGCCATGACACCTGTCTTGAAAATCAATACTGTAAGTGTTCAGATTTACATTTGGACTTTCAATTATATAACATCGATATATATGTCAGTATATATGTCACTATGACAGTATATATGTCACTGCAACACTGTCTTGTGTCTTACTGACACAAGTACCGTCTTACTATAGCTTTGCAGTTTGCTTTGGAAATAAAGAGGTAGTTAGGGGTTAAATTATAGTTGAAACATATTAAGAAGAAGCGAGGAGAAGGAAGAAGAGAACAAAAAGAAGAAAAAGGAGGAAGAGAAGACACTCAAATCAATAATTTAACTTTCTACCTTACACTAGAAGAAAAAAGAGAGCAAACTGAAAGCAAGGAGAAGGAAATAAGTAATAAAGATTTGAGTGGAAAATAATGAAATGGAAAATAATAAAGAAAATTACTTATCAAATGTAATCAAAATTGGTCCTTTGAAAAGAATGACACATTTGAAAAATCTTTACCTAGATTGACCAAAAATGTAATCAAGTTTCTAAAATCAGGAATAAAAGAAGTGATATTGCTAACAACCTTACAGAAATGCAATAGATAATATAATACTGTGTATAATTTTTATACTGACAAATCAGATTTCTTAAATGATGAACAAATTCCTAGAAATACACAAATTATCTGAATTGATGCAAGAAAAGCAGACTAATCAAAAAGACTCCTAACAAGTAAAGAGCTGAAATCAGTAATAAAAAAATTTCCATACAAACATTTTTGAAGCTCAGATGGCTTCATTCATGAATTCTACCAAATACTTAAAGAAGATTTAATAGCAAATCTTCACAAGCTTTCAAGAAATAAGAGGGGAACACTTCCCAACTTATTATATACATTGTTATCTCTACTAAAAATACACAAAATTAGCCAGGCATGGTGGCAGGCACCTGTAATCACAGCTACTCAGGAGGCTGAGGCAGGAGAATTGCTTGAACCCGGGAGGCGGAGGCATAGTAAGTCAAGATTGGGCCACTGCACTCCAGCCTGGGCAACAAGAGTGAAACTCCATCTCAAAAGAAAAGAGTTATTATGTAAAATTATATATACTTATATAGTTATAAAACACAGCATAAATGCATATTTTACTTAAATGATTTTTTAACATCTATATAAACAACATGGGTATAATTTTGTTGTTGAGACTATAACATATAGAAATGTAGCATATTTATTTATTTATTTATTTATTTATTTATTTATTTATTTATTTTTGTTTTTTGAAATGAAAGGCCTCACATATTTATTACTGAACCCAGCCAACCAACGCATTCGTAATAGATTCAGAGAGGAAAATACGTCGAACTCTCCAGAGAGTGGTGACATTTTCAGTTTGATATGGTAATGTGATCGTGACCTTCAGACAGCACAAATATATGTGCCATCTCATGTGCAATTCCTTATAGACCCAGCTTGGTTCTTCTCCAGTGTCTCCTTTTGGAGTTGTACCTTATTTTATTTCCAGTTTTCATCCGAATCCACTGGGGAATGGGACGATTTTGCTTTTGTTTCTTGGCCAGGAATCGCTTAATCCTGAAAGTCTTGTGAGAAGACATGGCGAGAAGTGGAGGCAAGAACACACCACGATGGCGGAGAAAGGAAAAGAGGGGATGTAGCATATTTAGCAATAAAAACACAAAGGGGAGGGTTGGAACAAAGCTGTACAAGTAAATAAAAAATGGCAAATAAGGTTAATTATATATGTTATATATATACATATATATACACATATATATACACACTTGTTCTCTAGTCTTCGGTCAGCATCCTTGAAATACATAAATTTATACAGAGTTTAATTATTACTATATTTTTGGTCTGTAAATATGTATAGCAAAAAACACATATAGGAAAATAAACTAAAGGTATATAGGAGTAACATTTCTATCACTGAAATTAGAGAAATCTGAAATAGATTCTGATAACATAAGAATTATATGATAAAACTTACAAAACCCACAATGACAATAACAAAAATATAGTGAAAAATCAATAAAATAATTTAAAACATTGCACTAGAAAATGTTCATTTACTGGAAAAAAAAAAAAAGCAGTAAACAAGAACGAAAGGAACCAAAAACGCATGACATGTATAGAAAACCATAAAATAGTAAAGATAATCCAACTATATCAATAATGACATTAAATGTGAATAGATTCGATAATCCAATTAAAAGACAGGATTCTAGGGATGGATTTTTAAAAGTATGATTCAAATATATGCTGTCTACACAAAACAGACTTTAAATTAAAATTCTTTAATAGCAAGTAAAAAGTTGGAAAAACTTATGTTATTTTATGCCAAAAAATAACATGAGAGGCCGGATGCGGTGGCTCACGTCTGTAATCCCAGCACTTTGGGAGGCCGAGGTGGGTGGATCACAAGGTCAAGAGATCAAGACCATCCTGGCCAACGTGGTGAAACCCCATCTCTACTAAAAAATACAAAAAACAAACAAACAAAAAAATTAGCTGGGTGTGGTAGCACATGCCTGTAGTCCCAACTGCTTGGGAGACTGAGGCAGGAGAATCACTTGAACCCGGGAGGAAGAGATTGCAGTGAGCCGAGATCGTGCGACTGCACTCCAGCCTGGAGAGAGAGCGAGACTCCGTCTCAAAACAAAACAAAAACATTAGAATGCTGAAGTTGCTCTACAAATACTGGACTAAATATACTTTAAGCCAAGAAATGTTACTAGAGATAAAAATAAGCACAATGTACCAGGAAGATATAACAATTATAAACATATACTCACCTGACATCAGAGCTCTAAAATACGTGAAGCAAAAGCTAACAGGTTTTAAGGAAGACGTGTGTGTGTGCGTGTGCATGTGTGTGTGTGATCAACAATACTTGGAAATCAATATCACACTTTCAGTAAAGGATAAAACAACTAGGCAGAAGGTCAACAAGTCATGTGCCACCTACTGTCTTCTATCCTATTAGTCTATGAAGAAAAGCCAGCTGTTAATCTTCTTAGGATTCCTTTTTATATCATGAGTCATTTTTATTTTACTGCTTTCAAAATGTTCTCAATTTTGGCTTGCTGCATGTTTATTACAGTGTATTTGCTTGTCTATACCTATGTATGTATGTATGTATGTATGTATGTATGTATTTAGAGATAGAGTCTTGCTCTGTTGCCCAGGCTGAAATACAGTGACATGATCTCGGCTCACTAAACCTTTGCCTCGTGAGTTCAAGTGATTCTTGTGCCTCAGCCTCCTGAGTACCTGGGATTACAGACACACGCCACCACCCCCAGCTAATTTTTGTATTTTTAGTAGAGACTTGATTTTGCCATGTTGGCCAGGCTGGCCTCGAACTCCTGACCTCAAGTGATATGCCCACCTCGCCCTCCCAAAGTGCTGGGATTACAGGCATGACCTTAAAAAAAAATTACAGCCTGTAAAATAAATTACGTGCCCAGCTGTATTTATTTTACTTAGAATTATTTGAGCTTCTTGGTGTAGATTAAGGGTTTCTATCAACTTCGGAAAGTTGGCAACCATTAATTCTTTGAATATCTGTCTTTTATCTCTCTAATAATCCCATTTTACAGCACTTAGTAGTGTCCCACATTTTTCTGAGGTTCTATTTATTTTCATTCATTATTTTCTTTCTGTTACTCACATTGCATAATTTCTATCAATCTGTCTTAAGTTGGCTGATTATTTCTTTGGCTCAAATCTAGTGTTAAGTCACTCTTGTAAATTTGTTTATTTCAGTGAGTTTTGTTTTTATACATCGGAATTTCCATTTCCTTTTGAACTAATTTTTATTTTTTATTGATATTCTCTATTAGATATTATATTTTTTACATCTTTAAGCATGATTTTCTTAGATATTTAAAAATATTTTAAAAAATAATATCTGCTTTGAAATATTTTTCTGTTAAATTCAACAGTGGAACTCTCACAGCCATTATTATGGCCTGTCTCCATGTTACCTACATTCTGATTTTAGGTTACTTTTCTTTTATTGCATGTCTTGTAATTTTGTATTGAAATCCAAACAATTTACGTATACATTGTAACAGTTCTGTATACTACTCCTTCTCCTGTGTCCAGGGTTACTTCTTGTTGTCATTAGTGTCCTTGTGGATTTCTTGTTTATTTCTTTAGTGACTGCTTTGGACTATTTTAGTGAAATCCATTTCCTCCTCGAGGTCATGCTACTGATAGTGCTACTCAGAGGATGTAGCATTGGGCATATGTACAGTCATCCTAAGATTACAGTCATTTCAGAACCTTCGGCTCTTTCCCTGATCTCTCTGCCTTTTCTGGTACCATACTCAGCTTTTAGGTTCCATGAATTTGCTGAAGACTGCTTTACTGTTTCAACAATATCCTGGGGGCATAAATTTCTCCATGGCCTGATTCAATTAAACATGAGCCTCTTTGTAGAAATAGTGTTTGAGGCCTGTTCAGACTCCAAGAGAACATTTATTAGTTATCTCTTTCCATGGTTCTCCCTGGCGAACTAGCTTGCCTACTTTATCTTATTTCTCCAGTTGAGATGCCAGATTCCTCTTAATGTTAATTAACAAAATGTCCATTTTCTTTTCTTTTAGAACAACCGTTGATTTGATCTTTCCTATTCTGTGTTTCCAGTAAAGTACGTTCCCTTGGGAATATATTTGAAGTTCTCCTGTTCCTGTGGACTGTCCCTCCTTCTGGGTAAAATCTCTGAGCTATTGCTCCAAAAGTGGGGACAGGCATAATAATCTGCTTCTCAAGGAGCAGCGTGCTCCGTGGGGACAATAGCCTCTGGTTTTCTAGTTTGCTTCTCTTGGAGCGGAACTTCCGCCCAATGAGTAAGCTCAGGAAAGGGCTATCCAGATCCCTGTAACTTTGCCTGCTATCTCTAGGGTTGAGAATCTGTCCTGTGAGTGGGGGCTGGGTGCCGGAAATGAGCCCCAAATTACTTGCCATGCTGGGATGCACATGCCGGGAATATAGCCTTTGGAACGTGTACCAGGGATGAAAACAAATGCTGGCAACTTATTTGTTCCAAAAAAATTCATATCCCATGAGTAGGAGCTGAAGGATGAGGGAATCCTGTTTTCTAGGGCACACTCTACCAGCTTCAAGTCACTGAAAGGACAGCAAGAGTTGTGATTCAAATGTCATAGATTCTTGCTATTCTTATCAAGATTAGGTAGTTTTTCTTGCATAAGTGTTTCTTCATTTGCTGTATGCCATTTGGGCACTTCCAGAGGTATTCAGTGGTTGGGTTTAAAAATAATTTTCAAAAATTATAGTTGTTTCCTGGATGGGGATATGTTCATGGAGGCCCTCATACTGACATTCTAAAAGTCTTTTAAAAATTTTTTAACTTGTATTTAGGTAGGTTTAGGAAGAAGCTTACATTATCTTCTTCCACTTTTCAAATTGCTATTAAAACTAAGATTCCAGGTTTTTAATTGTAAAATATTTATTCTAGGATGTGGACCATTCAAAGAGAAACTAGTAAAGAAGATGTATTATGTCTATTCTAGTTGTATCTACCTAGGTTGAGACAATTCAAAATGTGCCTATTTTATTTGATGCCACTGCATAATTATGATAAAAATAATTCTAAAAATAATAAAATTGATTTTAGAGACCACTTTAGACTGACAAGAAAAAGTGTGAAAAAGGAATTTATAGATGAAAGAGAAATACATATTTTCTATCAAGCATTATTATCAGACGGACTTTAGCATTAAGTAGCAAAGAAATAGTATACTTTCTTACTACTAAATTTGTTTTATAAGTTAACCTTCTAGTATTCCAAACTATGAAATTTGAAATAATAGTATTACAGGTTAAAGACTTTTTCTCTATGATGATGTACTATTGCTAATTTCCTATGTGATACCACTCCACAGAGTCAATCTTTGATCTTCTGCTAGAAAGTTGTGCTCACTTTCACTGTTTTCTCTTCTCTCTCTCTTTCTCTCTCTTTCTATCCTCCCTTAACACTTTTTTTTCTATTTATCCTGATATCATTTTTTTCTCTCCTTTTTTTTTTTAAACTCTACATGTCGGCTGTTTTTAATTTTCTTGGTTTAAAGATCACATTTCGGATTTTTGCCTCTTATGTTTCCTTGTCTTTTACAGACACTTGAAGAATGTATGTTGGGTTGATATTGATGTAAAATACACTTATACCTTTAAGGCCAGTCATATTTATGTACTCTGGTTCATCAAATAGGCATTGTTTAACTTCCTTCACCATTAAAAAGAACACTAGCTGAGTTAATTTATTTAATCATGTGTTCATATTTCCTCTTTACTTTTTCCAACTCTTATTTCTAAAAGAGATAGGTCTTAATTTATGTCTGTTTTTAGTATAATTTTCTGTTAGATTTTTTTTCATATAGCATAAATATTTTCTTCCATGTCACCCTATTTGGTTAACCCAACTATTTTTGACCTGAAAAGTGATCATTCATGTTCTATGTACTCCAAAAGTTAAACAACTAACGGTCAAGACTATTGTTTTTATAACTCAATGCTCAAATCGAATATTTTGCAAATGAGAAATAAAATGTCCTAGGTCAGATTTTATTTTTGAAAAGAATGGCTTATTATTTGCTTCTGTTTGTGATATCTTACCAAACCTTATATAAAAAATTAGGTCCAACTAACTGCTTTTATCCTAGGCTATAAAAGAGTTGGAGTGAGAAGGGTAGTCAAAATACAAATCCTACAATGAATGTACATCTATTACTGCCTACACATTGTGATTCTTTTTCAATAAGGAATGTTTGAACAACTTTCACTGGTGACGTGCTATTCCTCTCTCTGCTCAAGAATTAATTAAAACATGTTCCAATAAAAACCTCTAGCATGAATACATGGAACCAGAGCATGTTCTGTGTGCTGTACCTTCTTACGTGATAAGCCACACTATCCTTCAATGGATGCACGTTGCTTACGTTTTTAGAACTATTAAGCTGGAATAATTATGAAACATTCTAGGCAATGTTCAATAGCCCATGCAGATGCCTGACAGGGCATGTTGTCTCTTAATTAGAAATTTGAATGCCTAATGCTTGTATATTAGCTGAAATAATTGGATAGATGTTTTACACATCTTTCACTGTTACTGACAGCGAAGCCAGATTAGCTAGAATCACGTCTTTTAAAAATATATATATGTATATATGAAAGTTGTTCAAACATTGCATATATATGTATGTTACACAGAAATTAAATATTCTGAATATTTAAATTAATACTTAAATATAAATTTATGAATATATGGAATATCTATACATGTTACATCTAAAATATGTAGTTGATTATTATATTTAGTAGACATTGTTTCAATAATTCTTTGGGCTTTTAGCCCAATATTATTATGGTATTGTACACATTTTGATACACCCTGAGTCACCTCCTATTACTACCAGATATCTAAGTTAAATGTTTTACTTTTTTTTGGTAAATATCTGCTCTAATTAGGTTGCATACACACTGTGTGTTTGTTAGAAATGTGTCATCAGGATAGTACAAACATATGTATTGGTTATATTTAAAGTGCTTCATAACTTAGTGTTTATTCACAACTATTAATACAAAATCTGTTTTTAAACATAACAAATTGCTGTCTATTAGGAATACACATAATGACCTATTTCCATAATCATTTTTAGTAAAAGATATCTTGATGTGCAAAACCCTACAGACATTTTATGGAAATTAGACAAAATTTGGAAAAGTACATCAGAGCCATATTGTTTTTGCCTAATATTCTGAGAAGTGGATTATTATTGCCTGATAATGTGATGTGAAATAAAGGGTCCTATACAGAGGTGAATATGAAGCTTTGTATGTTTAAATATATGTCTCCCTTTGTTTTGCTTATGTACCTTATTTATGAGCAAGATTTTTACACATAAAACAAAAAATACATTATTTGGGAACTACATGCTGCGTGTGCTCTCACATGTAAACTCAGATTAATGTTGATTATATACAAAAAGAATTGCTGTCATGGGCTCAAAGACTCTTAAGAGATCTAAGTTTTGATGAAAAAAATATTTAACAATTAAAAGAGCTCTATTTTTCTGAGGAAAAATACGGAGTTTGTCTTATACCAGAGTTATGAGATTCAGAAATGTTGAATATCAGACAAAGATATGCATATCAGCTTTTCTCTAAACAATACAAATTATTCCACATTAGATTAATGTGATAGCCTTGCAAAGCGTAAGGAATAGGTGCTATGTGGAAAAACAAAGCTATAATTCAGAAGAAGGTGAACTCTCCTTGCAAGGAAAGAGTTGAAATCATACAGTATTCTTCTAATTTTGTGTTATAATTCAGAAATGCAGACACTCTTCCCATTTTTAAACAGTCATTCAGCATATAATATTTTTCAAATGTTATTTTTATATGAAAATTAAAGAACTCGTATTAATATGTTAAATTGATTTAAATGATATACCAACTCTTGTCATTTCTGTTAGAATATATTTGATAAATAATGCATATATTGGCCTATACTTGATAGAATAACTATACATCATATTGAGAAAAATTGCTAGTAAAACAGGAAATGTTCAATGCTCAAGAATCAGTCAACTGCCTTGATGACACATCAGAAGCCACCTGTCATTACATGCTTATTATGAACTAAAATAGAATTATAAGGTTTTGCTGACAATTACTGCAGAACATAGTATACCACATTTTTATTTGCTTGTTTTTGAAGGGGGTTTGTATTTTATTTTCACTTGGTCTACAGACAAGCTAAAGCAAAAAAAAAAAAAAAAAAAAAAAAAAAAAAAAAAAAGGGTCATATTGAGATAGAATGAAAAAAATCACATTCTGTGACTTATAAGAAATGCACCTAAGAAATGGAAACATTCTGTTCTTTGATCCCTTATTCTTCCTTTTACTGTCTCCTTTTTGATAGATATAATTTTATTTACATAAATTTAGGAAAATATATTTTAATTCAAAATATCCTTTGTTACCAAGCAATAAATCCTTTTGGAATGGAAATTTACAGAAAGAATTATTTACAGGAATCAACTATAATTACATGTAATTCATGCTGCAGCTGCTTATAATTGTAGTTTTCCCTAGGACCTTCTCTACTTATAATCACCCGAGAATTGCTTCTTTGAAAATGGTTAATCGGAATAATAATTTTTTTCTATAACTAAATGCAATGCATTAAATGATTAGTGAGAAGCATTTCTTTAATAATCAGATAAAAAGATAAACTTGGTTTGACAGCAAAAAATTGATAAATACCTAGTATGTGTCAAAAATTGAACAAGGGGACGCAAGTTAGAGTGCAGGACAAACGGAAATAATAGTCTCTCCCTTACAAAGTTTAAAATCTAGCTGGAGGAATAAAAACATACCCCATACCTAAAAACAATCAAAACATTTGTAAGGGATGACATGACCTGGTACGAAATATAGAATTAATATATTCTTGCTTTCCTAAGTACAAGACCCATTTTCTTCACAGAAAGGTAAAAGTTAAAAATTTCTTCACATAAACTGACCCATGAGACAAATGTAACATTGGATCTTCTGTATATATTTATGTTATTGGGCCTACAAAAGACCAGGTGAAGCAGAAAAATGCACGAAATTAGCAATTAGTCAGAACTGGGTTCAATATGTAGCACTAACACTTTGTGAACACATTGTTAAAGTTATTTGGATAAAATTATTTGACCTTTCTGAGGCTTCTACCAGTTAAAAATAATGATGTATCCATGATCCTTGTAAAAAGTCATTCACATCATGCATATGAAACCCCAACTTATACCACACTCAGGAAAAATAAGCTATTATAATAGGTGGCAGAATTCCATAAGTGACACTGGTTTTACAATGTGGTTGTCAACTTCTGGGAACTAGAATATTTTATTATAACAAGGTCAGGAGATCGAGACCATCCTGGCTAACATGGTGAAACCCCGTCTCTACTTAAAAAAAAAAAAAAAAAAAAAAATACAAAAAACTAGCCGGGTGAGGTGGCACGCGCCTGTAGTCCCAGCTACTCGGGAGACTGGGGCAGGAGAATGGCCTAAACCCGGGAGGCGGAGCTTGCAGTGAGCTGAGATCCGGCCACTGCACTCCAGTCTGGGCGACAGAGTGAGACTCCGTCTCAAAAAAAAAAAAAAAAAAAAAAATTTATTATAACAATAGTTATAGGGTTAATATCTATATACAATTCCTAGAGATTGCCTGTATTTAATAATTTCAGAAGAAAGCAAAAGTATTTATGAAGTGATTGAACCCATACTGTATAATTAAATCCATGCACATTCTAATATGTGTATATATAATGAATATTATATACACATATATGTGTATTTATAGATGTATATGTTTGGTTTTATGTAACATACATACATATATGTGTTTTATACATATATATTTGGTTTTATATAATAAACATAAATATATTTAAAAGATTCTGCAGGAGAGGCACAATTTTCTGTCTCTTGGAAAATGGTGGTATGATTTAGAACCTGTTTAGACTAGGCCATCTTCTGTGTGTCTAGTCAGAGTTCTTATATTTTGTGAATATATTCAACGTACAGACTGTGTCTACTGAGTCTCCCAATGAACTACGCCTTTGGGTGTACACATCCTTATTTAGTCCTGCCCCCTCGAATACAGGCTAGTCCGATGACTAATTTTGAGCAGTAGAATGTGATGAAGTGACTCCATGGAACTTCCAAACATAGATCGGAAGATGCCTTACCTTCCCCCTTTGGGTCTCTAGAAAACTTTCCTCAGTAGATGATCAGACCCCACATAAGGGGTCCAATTATCTGGATACAAATGAGAATACCCTAGATGTAACACTGATTGTCATGGAGAGACTTCCATGCCTTCGTGGTGACTGGACTTGGTTTGTGAAAGTTCTATTTTTTCTAGTAGGTTCATAGAAGGCACTGATAAACATTTCCTGGGAGCAGCAAAGTTAAAGCCCCATAAGTCACATGTTGACCAATAAGACCCAACAGAAGGTAAGGAACCAGCAGATAAAGATTTGGCTCTTCCTTCCTTTAGAAGGGATGTTTCAAAATGCTGTAGCTTTACAGTGCCTCATAGAGGGTACCCCAAGAGATAACAGCTCACTGTGCTTTTCTAGAATCTATGGTTGACACGGTCCTAAACCTTACTGTGACACCTTTCATGCCTACCACTGTTTTCTCACTTTTTTTTATTTTAGTTTTTTTAATCACTGCTATTTCTCTGATGTGTCCCCTCCAATATAATGCTAGCATGCAAGTTCTTGCCACAGGCTCTGCTTTTTAGAGAATCCAATTGAGATGACCAGGAAAAGGGACATTATAAAATACTTTACACTGGTATATGTAAGCATAGTTTTTAGTGAGATAGACTAAAATCTCAGGTATTAGGTGACTTAAAAATTTCTTATGGAAATTGTATTTCCAGAAGATTTTGGGAGTCTCAGGTTTAGCAAGTTTAAATGACTTAGCCTGATTATGTAGTAGGCACCACATCTCCATTTTGACTCCTGAATATTACCTTGTGTACTCTGGGTTTGATTTATGATACAATAAGCAAAAATAGTTTTTGTGTAAGTATGCTAAATTTTGACCCTGATTTTACTTTCAAGATAATTTTAAATTAAGATGCTAGTTGTATTAAAGCAATCCAAGTTCTTATATGAAAACAACTTGCTGTAAATACTACAATGAGCTCTTACTACCCTTATTAAAGGGAATGCCACATTGCATAAGAGAGGTCACCTTTTCTCCAGTAAATGTAAACATTTTATGAGGCAGAAAAAGTGCCGGTACAGAGTTTGTACCTCAGCATCTCTAAGGCCAGGGCTGGAAGTCAGGAGAATTAGCTGCAGGTGCTTAGGGTTTAGAAAGTGCTGAAGGGACGAAAGGCCAATGTATTGGCTCCAGGTTAGTTCTTATGATCAACTATTCTTTTTATCTTCCCATAAGACCACCTCTCTCGTTTGTTGCTGAGGATGGGGGGGGGATAAGAGGAGGGGGCCAAGAAGGAGTAAGGATGTTTCATTTCAAACAGGAAATAGAATTCCTCAGATGATGGCCCAGTAACAATGAGAAAAAGCACATTAGCTTAAGCAGACTGGGGAGGGCACCAGGGGTGGGGAATGCGAATTATCCTCGTAATTTAAAGCATTAACAGTAAATCAAGACAATGGCCTGTTCAGTGTTTAGACCTGTGCAATTTCTGGCCCTTTTCCACACATTTTTCTTTTGTTTATCTCCTGAGAGATGCCCACATGTGTACAATACAAAGAACTGAGTCATAAAAGCAGAGGCCTGTTAGCCTCCCTGAGGACCAATTAATGGTGCTCCAAATCTTGTGGGCAGGCAGATAAAAAGGATAGAGAGAGTGAAGGGGAAGAGGATGAATACTCAACTAGAGTAGGGCAGGATTTTTTTTTTTTTTTTTCAGATGTTAGAAGGGACTTCTTTAGCTATTCTTGTATAACTTCTTTGGGGTGTGTGGGTGTTTTTTTCTTTCTTGTTTTTTCTCCCTCAGCTGCCTCTGTAGTCCCCCTAGTTCTAATGGGAACAGAGAGAAAAGTAGTACTTCAAGATATCAATTAGACTTTCATCCGGACTGATAACAGCACGCAGCTGGTTGGGGAAAAAAAGGAATTTAAAAGGCCATTTAGAATGTTTCTGTCCCTCCTTTCATATATTGGCAGTTTTATTGATAGGTGCTTGAGTTTGTATTACCATTTGTATCTCCAAGCTGGAAATGACTGTGAGTGCAGGGAGCTTTGTAGTTCAACCTTTAACTCCAATCTCACCCCCTATGAGTCCACAGGCCTTTGAACAGCAACGAAGTGGCACTTTGAAATCAGGAGTTGAAAGTGTTTGACATGGAAAGGGGAGCTTGAAAGTCTTGCTCTTTGAACCTTTTCTTTTCAAAGTCCCACAGAAAGTACAGGCAGGACAATAATGGGCAGGCTGGGGGCTCTGTGGGTGAAGAGGGGATATGTGATAATGAGCTTTTAAGTGTTTCCCTAGCTCCATTCTACTCTGTTTCCTCTGAGAGAATTAAAGCTGCCTTAAGATAATACAGTCATCTTATGGTGGTAGGAGTTGAATTTTTCCTTTTTGCATGTTAATTCATTGCTTAAGGACATTATCGGGAAAAGCCTATCCGGCCATTGAAAATTAGAGAGTGGGCATCAGAATTCTGTCTTCCCCAGGGATGTTGGAGAAATGTGTCCTGTGTTCCAAAACTTTCCACACACCAGGCAGTGGTGATTCCTGAAGGAATCTGCTGAAGGGAGAATGTGCTGCTTAGCATTACTTGGAGAGAGATTTGGTCATTACTGTAGCATTTCCTCTGCTTGACCAAGGACTGGATTAAACTCTAAATCCATAATTTGTTTCAAAATCTGATTCAGACCATGGATGAGTATGGTGAAATAAGATTATACCTTAACTTTGGGAAAATTTAGCTGTCAACAAAATGAAAACATAAAATTGGAAGGAAAACAGCTTTATATGTATCCTCTATTAATCGTTATTTGGGTGTGAAGATACCTCTGACCCATTACCAGAGCAGTAATTTTAAAATGTTTTCTAGGAGTGATGCAACCAGTCTTTCAAGAAATCCTTCTCTTGACCATTGCATGCTCCCTTGATACAAAGTTCATGTTATAGTGATGGGATGTAGTGAAGCAAGATAGATCACAAAGCAAATAAATAGGTGACATTGTATTTGATGCGTTGAAAATAATAATTTACAATTATCTTTATTCTGGTGTCTTAAAAAGTCAATCATAAAAAGCACACATTGAAACAAGTTAGCGTTACCTCTGTTTTGGCTTAACATCCTATATCTGTGATAAATTTGGTAAAACAGAAACCAGTATATTTATTAAGCACCTATTATGTGACAGACACAGTACTTTACATGTAGCTTTACAGATTTTTTCCATTGATCTTTTCTGTAACTGAGAGATAAAAATGTTTATCCCTGTTTTTCAGATGATCAGTCTTGAAGTTTAAAGAGGTTAAGTAGCTAAAACATGATCACAATGCTTAAAAGTAGGGAAATTGGAATTGATATGCAATAATTCTGACTCATAGTTTTTGAACTGTATGGCAAGTGAATATTAGTAATTTACTAATTATAAAGAAATATTTCATGTAAAGTCAATGATCAGCATGTATCTCGATCATTTTCTATTACAATGATAGTTAATGCCATTATGACGATAACAGTGAATTCACTTCTTCAAGAAAGATAAATTAAAAGACATTTAGTATAGTTTTAAAGATTTGTGGAATTAAGGATATATCCCAATTCATAAGCGCCAACACTTTTAAACATTCTGATCCACCAACAATAACATGCAATTTAGTTATTGACAAAGATTGAAATTCACTGGATCTGGAAGTAGTTGCTTGGATTTCTCATATATCTTTAAACCATAATTTATCTCTGTAACCTTCTATACCTTTTAAGAATAATTTATCTCTTTATTATAAAACAAATTTTTCTCAAAATGTGACATCCTGTTGTTCTCGAATACTAATTTTGCTTCATTTTTGTGGCCATTTCCTGAAGAATGAAAAAAATTGGACTGGGGTATCAGAATTCTCTAGGTTACTACAGTTTATTGATTGGATAAAGGGTACATTTTTCCTTGAGCTTTGAAATTCTAAAGCACACATTTATTTCCTATCATGAAATGGTGTTTTGTTTGCATAACTAACACTTACTGTATTGTGACTACATAATGCTGGGTTAAAAATAATGACGGTTACTCTAATAAGCATAGATCCTTGTGAAATCCCTTCTGGCAGTAGAATGCTTCATTCTCTCTGCAGGTTTCTTGGATAACTAATTCATGGTTCAGTGTTTTCTATTTTCTGACCTGTTTGAAATGAAAATAATTTGTTATAGTAAAAATAGTTATATAGTTTCAGCACAAATATATACAAACATGTATAACAAATATATCACACAATACTTACATATACATACCTTTGCCAGTATATTCAATTAGGAAGAGTCTGGACACAGACTGCTTTGGCATTGAGTCCTGGGCTCACCCACTTAACTATGCAACTTTAGGCAAGTTACTAAATCTCTCTGGGTCTCCCTTTGCTCATCTGCAAACTGGAGATAATTTGTATGACAAATTCACAGAGAAGTTGTGAGGATTAAATGAGAAAACAAAGAATAGTGCCCAGTACAAAGTAAGCAATCAATATGTTAGTTACTATTGTTATCAAAAGTGCCGTGCCTCATTAAGCACTTTAGTGACCCAGTAACCATAGATACCAAAAGTTTGAATGCCATAAATAATATGATTGTCCTAGATCTGAAATATATTTTTATCTTAGAAACACCGAATAATTTTAGTTATGCTGTTTTTTCATCCATTATTGTTATTATCATTGTTACTACCTGTAAACAAAGTAAACAGTTTACTCAGGCCAAGAGCAATTCTGTAAGTGGAATATTCTTAGACACATTTATTCTGACTGTATTTTATCTTACCATGACACTGATGAAAATGAAAAAACAAGCAATAATTTGGCCAACTCTGGGATGAGTACATAATATTCCAAGAGATTAGAATTGCTTTGTGACATAAATTAAAAACATATATATATGTATATATATACACACACATACATGCACATACACAAAAATATATATTGTTTAAAGATATGTGTTTATATACACACAATGTATTATATATACATATTTATTCAATATGATCAAGTTTAGATGAGCAATATTGAAGCCTATCTATGAAAAAAATCTATTTTTTATTTTCTTCTCAAATGGTGAAGTTTGAATAATAATATATTAAAGCAGAGGGACAGGTTTGTGAAACAAAACAATGAAAACTGAAGTAAAAGGTCTTTGTGGGTGAAACATCATAACAAATATCTCTTTTGAGAAATGATAAAGCTGAGATGATGGACATGCTAACTATCCTTATTTGGTCATTGGGCAATGTAAGCATGTATTGAAACATCATAACATAATTCATAAACATGTACAATTATGTGTCAATCATAAACAAAAATTTAAAAATTCATTGGGAAACATTTTGAAAATTAGCTAAAAGTGAATATATGAGTCTCGCTATAATAAAGTTATTTTAATTTCTTCAGAGTCCTAATAGATAACTAATGATAATGTGTTAATTTTAAAAATTTGTCATGGAATTTTAACAATCTGAGACTATGTGTTTATAGATAGCAGCAATTCTTTACACGTCATTTCCTTGTCTATATTCTAGAAACAAAATGCTTTAAACAGTCACTACTAAATCAAAATTTCCTTCTAAGTACTTCTTTTCAGCATTATACAAATTTAAATCACTTATTTTATGAGATATTCAATTCTGAAACAAATTAGAATTTTATGACACTTTAAAATATTAGGAAATACAAAATTTTCTTCTGTTATAATTTTCTTTCACCATTTTTCTATTACTAAAGGATTTAATATTTCTCTTTACTTAAAAATAAATTATTCAACCTGGTATTTTTTTGCATAGAGAAATGCATATGAGTATAAATATTAACATAGATATTCATATAAAACATTGTTGTTATGAAAGTATTTTGACTTTGGAAAATTTGTCTTTTTCTGATTGACTTTGTAAGGTACGTAATTTATAAATACGTTTTTTCTTTGTTTTATTTATTTTTTTCTTTTTTTCAGTGGTTTTTTTATTTTTTTATTTTTTATTTTTTATTTTTTTATTATACTTTAAGTTTTAGGGTACATGTGCATAACGTGCAGGTTTGTTACATATGTATACTTGTGCCATGTTGCTGGGCTGCACCCATCAACTCGTCAGCACCCAGCAACTCGTCATTTACATCAGGTATAACTCCCAATGCAATCCTTCCCCCCTCCTACCTCCCCCTTCCCCATGATAGGCCCCGGTGTGTGATGTTCCCCTTCCCGAGTCCAAGTGATCTCATTGTTCAGTTCCCACCTATGAGTGAGAACATGCGGTGTTTGGTTTTCTGTTCTTGTGATAGTTTGCTAAGAATGATGGTTTCCAGCTGCATCCATGTCCATACAAAGGACACAAACTCATCCTTTTTGATGGCTGCATAGTATTCCATGGTGTATATGTGCCACATTTTCTTAATCCAGTCTGTCACTGATGGACATTTGGGTTGATTCCAAGTCTTTGCTATTGTGAATAGTGCCACAATAAACATACGTGTGCATGTGTCTTTATAGCAGCATGATTAATAATCCTTTGGGTATATACCCAGTAAGGGATGGCTGGTTCATATGGTACATCTAGTTCTAGATCCTTGAGGAATCGCCATACTGTTTTCCATAATGGTTGAACTAGTTTACAATCCCACCAACAATGTAAAAGTGTGCCTATTTCTCCACATCCTCTCCAGCACCTGTTGTTTCCTGACTTTTTAATGATCACCATTCTAACTGGTGTGAGATGGTATCTCATTGTGGTTTTGATTTGCATTTCTGTGATGGCCAGTGATGATGAGCATTTTTTCATGTGTCTGTTGGCTGTATGAATGTCTTCTTTTGAGAAATGTCTGTTCATATCCTTTGCCCACTTTTTGATGGGGCTGTTTTTTTCTTGTAAATTTGTTTGAGTTCTTTGTAGGTTGTGGATATTAGCCCTTTGTGAGATGAGTAGATTGCAAAAATGTTCTCTCATTCTGTAGGTTGCCTGTTCACTCTGATGGTAGTTTCTTTTGCTGTGCAGAAGCTCTTTAGTTTAATGAGATCCCATTTGTCAATTTTGGCTTTTGCTGCCGTTGCTTTTGGTGTTTTAGACATGAAGGCTTTGCCCATGCCTATGTCCTGAATGGTACTACCTAGGTTTTCCTCTAGGGTTTTTATGGTATTAGGTCTAACATTTAAGTCTCTAATCCATCTTGAATTAATTTTCATATAAGGAGTAAGGAAAGGATCCAGATTCAGCTTTCTACTTATGGTTAGCCAATTTTCCCAGCACCATTTATTAAATAGGGAATCCTTTCCCCATTTCTTGTTTCTCTCAGGTTTGTCAAAGATCAGATGGCTGTAGATATGTGGTATTATTTCTGAGAACTCTGTTCTGTTCCATTGGTCTATATCTCTGTTTTGGTACCAGTACCATGCTGTTTTGGTTAATGTAGCCTTGTAGTATAGTTTGAAGTCAGTAGCGTGATGCCTCCAGCTTTGTTCTTTTGACTTAGGATTGTCTTGGAGATGCGGGCTCTTTTTTGGTTCCATATGAACTTTAAAGTAGTTTTTTCCAATTCTGTGAAGAAACTCATTGGTAGCTTGATGGGGATGGCATTGAATCTGTAAATAACCTTGGGCAGTATGGCCATTTTCACGATATTGATTCTTCCTATCCATGAGCATGGTATGTTCTTCCATTTGTTTGTGTCCTCTTTTATTTCACTGAGCAGTGGTTTGTAGTTCTCCTTGAAGAGGTCCTTTACATCCCTTGTCAGTTGGATTCCTAGGTATTTTATGCTCTTTGAAGCAATTGTGAATGGAAATTCATTCCTGATTTGGCTCTCTGTTTGTCTGTTACTGGTGTATAAGAATGCTTGTGATTTTTGCACATTAATTTTGTATCCTGAGACTTTGCTGAAGTTGCTTATCAGCTTAAGGAGATTTTGGGCTGAGACAATGGGATTTTCTAAATATACAATCATGTCATCTGCAAACAGGGACAATTTGACTTCTTCTTTTCCTAACTGAATACACTTTATTTCTTTCTCTTGCCTGATGGCCCTAGCCAGAACTTCCAACACTATGTTGAATAGGAGTGGTGAGAGAGGGCATCTCTGTCTTGTGCCAGTTTTCAAAGGGAATTTTTCCAGTTTTTGCCCATTCAGTATGATATTGGCTGTGGGTTTGTCATAAATAGCTGTTATTATTTTGAGGTACGTTCCATCAATACCGAATTAATGAGCGTTTTTAGCATGAAGGGCTGTTGAATTTTGTCAAAAGCCTTTTCTGCATCTATTGAGATAATCATGTGGTTCTTGTCTTTGGTTCTGTTTATACGCTGGATTATGTTTATTGATTTGCGAATGTTGAACTAGCCTTGCATCCCAGGGATGAAGCCCACTTGATCATGGTGGATAAGCTTTTTGATGTGCTGCTGAATCCGGTTTGCCAGTATTTTATTGAGGATTTTTGCATCGATGTTCATCAGGGATATTGGTCTAAAATTCTCTTTTTTTGTTGTGTCTCTGCCAGGCTTTGGTATCAGGATGATGTTGGCCTCATAAAATGAGTTAGGGAGGATTCCCTCTTTTTCTATTGATTGGAATAGTTTCAGAAGGAATGGTACCAGCTCCTCCTTGTACCTCTGGTAGAATTCAGCTGTGAATCCATCTGGTCCTGGACTTTTTTTGGTTGGTAGGCTGTTAATTATTGCCTCAATTTCAGAGCCTGCTGTTGGTCTATTCAGGGATTCAACTTCTTCCTGGTTTAGTCTTGGAAGAGTGTAAGTGTCCAGGAAATTATCCATTTCTTCTAGATTTTCTAGTTTATTTGCGTAGAGCTGTTTATAGTATTCTCTGATGGTAGTTTGTATTTCTGTGGGGTTGGTGGTGATATCCCCTTTATCATTTTTTATTGCGTCTATTTGATTCTTCTCTCTTTTCTTCTTTATTAGTCTTGCTAGCGGTCTGTCAATTTTGTTGATCTTTTCAAAAAACCAACTCCTGGATTCATTGATTTTTTGGAGGGTTTTTTGTGTCTCTATCTCCTTCAGTTCTGCTCTGATCTTAGTTATTTCTTGCCTTCTGCTAGCTTTGGAATGTGTTTGCTCTGGCTTCTTCAGTTCTTTTAATTGTGATGTTAGAGTGTCAATTTTAGATCTTTCCTGCTTTCTCTTGTGGGCATTTAGTGCTATAAATTTCCCTCTACACACTGCTTTAAATGTGTCCCAGAGATTCTGGTATGTTGTATCTTTGTTCTCATTGGTTTCAAAGAACATCTTTATGTCTGCCATCATTTCGTTATGTACCCAGTAGTCATTCAGGAGCAGGTTGTTCAGTTTCCATGTAGTTGAGCGGTTTGATTGAGTTTCTTAGTCCTGAGTTCTAGTTTGATTGCACTGTGGTCTGAGAGACAGTTTGTTATAATTTCTGTTCTTGTACATTTGCTGAGGAGTGCTTTACTTCCAATTATGTGGTCAATTTTGGAATAAGTGCAGTGTGGTGCCGAGAAGAATGTATATTCTGTTGATTTGGGGTGGAGAGTTCTATAGATGTCTATTAGGTCTGCTTGCTGCAGAGATGAGTTCAATTCCTGGATATCCTTGTTAACTTTCTGTCTCGTTGATCTGTCTAATGTTGACAGTGGAGTGTTGAAGTCTCCCATTATTATTGTATGGGAGTCTAAGTCTCTTTGTAAGTCTCTAAGGACTTGCTTTATGAATCTGGGTGCTCCTGTATTGGGTGCATATATATTTAGGATAGTTAGCTCTTCCTGTTGAATTGATCCCTTTACCATTATGTAATGGCCTTCTTTGTCTCTTTTGATCTTTGATGGTTTAAAGTCTGTTTTATCAGAGACTAGTATTGCAACCCCTGCTTTTTTTTGTTCTCCATTTGCTTGGTAAATCTTCCTCCATCCCTTTATTTTGAGCCTATGTATGTCTCTGCATGTGAGATGGGTCTCCTGAATACAGCAGACTGATGGATCTTGACTCTTTATCCAGTTTGCCAGTCTGTGTCTTTTAATTGGAGCATTTAGTCCATTTACTTTTAAGGTTAATATTGTTATGTGTGAACTTGATCCTGCCATTATGATATTAACTGGTTATTTTGCTCGTTAGTTGATGCAGTTTCTTCCTAGCCTCGAAGGTCTTTACGTTTTGGCATGTTTTTGCAATGGCTGGTACCGGTTGTTCCTTTCCATGTTTAGTGCTTCCTTCAGGGTCTCTTGTAAGGCAGGCCTGGTGGTGACAAAATCTCTAAGCATTTGCTTATCTGTAAAGGATTTTATTTCTCCTTCACTTATGAGACTTAGTTTGGCTGGATATGAAATTCTGGGTTTAAAATTCTTTTCTTTAAGAATGTTGAATATCGGCCCCCACTCTCTTCTGGCTTGGAGAGTTTCTGCCGAGAGATCTGCTGTTAGTCTGATGGGCTTCCCTTTGTGGGTAACCCGACCTTTCTCTCTGGCTGCCCTTAAGATTTTTTCCTTCATTTCAACTTTGGTGAATCTGGCAATTATGTGTCTTGGAGTTGCTCTTCTCGAGGCGTATCTTTGTGGCGTTCTCTGTATTTCCTGGATTTGAATGTTGGCCTGCCCTACTAGGTTGGGGAAGTTCTCCTGGATGATATCCTGAAGAGTGTTTTCCAACTTGGTTCCATTTTCCCCCTCACTTTCAGGCACCCCAATCAGACGTAGATTTGGTCTTTTTACATAATCCCATACTTCTTGCAGGCTTTGTTCATTTCTTTTTCTTCTTTTTTTTTTGGTTTCTCTTCTCGCTTCATTTCGTTCATTTGATCCTCATTCGCTGATACTCTTTCTTCCAGTTAATCGAGTCAGTTACTGAAGGTTGTGCATTTGTCACGTATTTCTCGTGTCATGGTTTTCATCTCTTTCATTTCGTTTATGACCTTCTCTGCATTAATTACTCTAGCCATCAATTCTTCCACTTTTTTTTCAAGATTTTTAGTTTCTTTGCGCTGGGTACGTAATTCCTCCTTTAGCTCTGAGAAGTTTGATGGACTGAAGCCTTCTTCACTCATCTCGTCAAAGTCATTCTCCGTCAAGCTTTGATCCATTGCTGGCGATGAGCTGCACTCCTTTGCTGGGGGAGATGCGCTCTTATTTTTTGAATTTCCAGCTTTTCTGCCCTGCTTTTTTCCCATCTTTGTGGTTTTATCTGCCTCTGGTCTTTGATGATGATGATGACGTACTGATGGGGTTTTGGTGTAGGTGTCCTTCCTGTTTGATAGTTTTCCTTCTAACAGTCAGGACCCTCAGCTGTAGGTCTGTTGGAGATTGCTTGAGGTCCACTCCAGACCCTGTTTGCCTGGGTGTCAGCAGCAGAGGCTGCAGAAGATAGAATATTGCTGAACAGCGAGTGTACCTGTCTGATTCTTGCTTTGGGGGCTTCCTCTCAGGAGTGTACTCCACCCTGTGAGGTGTGGGGTGTCAGACTGCCCCTAGTGGGGTATGTCTCCCAGTTAGGCTACTCAGGGGTCAGGCACCCACTTGAGCAGGCAGTCTGTCCCTTCTCAGATCTCAACCTCCGTGTTGGGAGATCCACTGCACTCTTCAAAGCTGTCAGACAGAGTCGTTTGCATCTGCAGAGGTTTCTGCTGCTTTTGTTGTTTACTACGCCCTGTCCCCAGAGGTGGTGTCTACAGAGACAGGCAGGTTTCCTTGAGCTGCTGTGAGCTCCACCCAGTTCGAGCTTCCCAGCGGCCTTGTTTACCTACTTAAGCCTCAGCAATGGCGGGCGCCCCTCCTCCAGTCTCGCTGCTGCCTTGCCTTTAGATCGCAGACTGCTGTGCTAGCAATGAGGGAGGCTCTGTGGGTGTGGGACCTTCCCGGCCAGGTGTGGGATATAATATCCTGGTGTGCCTGTTTGCTTAAAGTGCAGTATTGGGGTGGGAGTTACCCGATTTTCCAGATGTTGTGTGTCTCAGTTCCCCTGGCTAGGAAAAGGGATTCCCTTTCCCCTTGTGCTTCCCAGGTGAGGCGATGCTTCGCCCTGCTTCAGCTCTCGCTGGTCGGGCTGCAGCAGCTGACCAGCACCGATTGTCTGGCACTCCCTAGTGAGATGAACCCAGTACCTCAGTTGAAAATGCAGAAATCTCCGGTCTTCTGTGTCGCTCGTGCTGGGAGTTGGAGACTGGAGCTGTTCCTATTCGGCCATCTTGCTCCGCCCATCTGTTTTATTTTAATATTGTAGCTTTAAAATAAACAAAACAGTTATTTCTTATAAACAAATCAACCATTATTTATAGCTAAACTCAAGAAATGGACTTTTTTAAATGAAAAAGATTAAATGTTATTAAGAAAACAGCACAGAAAATTCTTACTATAGGCAATTTCCCTTCTACACATTTATTTTTATAACCACCATTTAGATTTTACTTAGGAAAAATCTAAGTAACTAATGCATCGATTGAATACCATGTACCTGGCAATCTTTACAGAAAAAGTTGGAGATTAAGTTTGCATTTGACTCTCACTGGATCTCAATTTTTCGATAGTTTAGATAAAGTTCCCTAAAATTATGTTTTATAAAGTACTTTTGACATTTACAAAACAAAGTAGTCATGGGTTTTTCAATACAATTTTTCTATTTTTGAAATGGTATTCCTCAGACCAAGTCTTAGACATTACAGGGCATAAATGAAATTTTGTACCCATTGAACTTATGTCTGTACAATGTATTGCCAATTATTAACAATAATGTGTTGTGGAGTTAATATTGTTGGGGGGGTGTATCTAATGTTAAATATTTTTACTACAAAACAAACAAGCACACAAATTAACATATGGGCAGAAGAATGCTTTTGGAGGTGATAGATATGTTTATTACCTTGGTCGTGGTAATGGTTCTTCAGGTATATACTTAAGTCGAAACCTAACAAATTATACAGCTTAAATGGATGCAGTTTTTCTGCATATCAATTATAGCTAAATAACACTGCTTACTTTTTTTAATGAAAAAAAGAAAATTATAACTTAAAAAATAAAGTAAAATTTGCTTTAATGAAATGTGAAAAAAAATTTAAATACTAGGCATTACCCATAGACCTTGATAAAAATTGAAATTTCATGATTTATTCATATAGTTTGTGATTCTTTAGGTCTTGGATATAGACAAGAAATTGTACGGTTAACCATCTAAGTAAGTGATTTTAATGTGTTCCTTAGTTTAAGAAACATATGTCTAAAAGTCATTTTTCTTCTAAAACATTAATGTGTCTCTATTATAAATTATTTTTAAAGGACAAACAATAGAGAATTTAATTAAGTTTTCATTGAGGCTCACCCACTATTCTACCTCCCGGCTTTATATTTCTGATTATTAGGCTGAAAAATAGACTGAGAGTGATGGCAAATCAACCTGGGTAACTTAAAAGAACTCATTTTTAACGTAAACTGAAATAAATAACCTTATGAGAAAGAGCTGAAAGACCCTCCAGGAGCTCTCAGGTTTCACAAATAAAATGAAATTGATGAGCTACTAAATGAATATTTTAAATAAATCGATGGATTTATCCATCAATGTATTTTCTTTTATTTCATAGTTATTGTTATTGCTGTCATATAGATTAACACTTCACAACAGCTGTCACCACCAGATTCAGCAGCAATTGCAAGGAATCATAACTTAAAAAACTAACAACCAGATTTCTGAAGTTAGAGTTCTTAGTTTCAAATCTTGACTCTGCATCAAAATTGCTCTGTTACTTTGGGAAAGTTTAACCACTGATTTCTACTTTGAAGAAAAAAATGAGTATAATAATATCTACCTCATAAAATGGTGGTGAAGATCACATGGGATACTGCACATGAAGTTTGTATCTTATTGCCTGATACATAAACTATATTCAATAAATATTGGCCATTATGATTACCATTATAATTATACAATTTAGAAAACTCAAATGCCACTGCTGAATAACTGAAACAATCATTATTGCATGTAAAAATTATTGCCCACAGAAGATCCTATCTTCTTCATTGTCCAAAGAATATATTACATTAAATATGGTTTTCATTGTAATTATTAAAAATAGTTTATATTTATTCATATTTAGGTTTTCATCAAAGATAGGCATACTACTGAATATTACACTGAAAGAACCACTAAGTACTACAAGGCTTATTACATAGAATGGAAGTCCTCTATCTCCTTTTCCTCCTAATTTCACAATCTCTGGAGGGAACAATTTTCAACTACACACAGTCCTCACATAACGTGACGGTGCCTGATCATAAAAGTGTCTGTGAAATGGGACATTGTGTAAGCCATCTTAATAACCAATGGAAAATGATGATTGTTCTGTGACCTTTAAAAATGTTCATCAAAACATTAAAGACTTCCTTATCATCAGTGATATATAAGAAAATTAGAAAAGAAAAATAGTGAAGCTAATATTTTATTACAATATTGTAATTTAACATTTATTTCTTCACAAAAACTCAAGAGTAGCTTGACAGATGATAAGGAGTGAGCATTTTCTGTGCCTTTATAAATTGTCATAATCCTTTCTCAAACTGGGTGAGCTTCAAATATTTCACCTTTTGCATTTTCAATATCATGAACTATCTTAAAAGGATCCATCAATGTAAAGTTTTTACTGGCATCACTTCCTTTGGGAGTCTTCATCCTTTTTTCATAAGTACTTTCATCATATATATCAATAAAATTCTCCTTCACTAAGTTTTTCTGGCAGCATATCTAGTGTAATATTCTGTTCTCATGCTGCTAATACAGTCATACTGGAGACTGGGTAATTTATAAAGAAAAGAGGTTTCATTGGCCTACAGTTCAGCATGGCTGGGAAGCCCTTAGGAAACTTATAATCAAGGCAGAGGGGAAGCGGACGTACCCTTCTTCACGTGGTAGCAGGAGAGAGAAGTGCCAAGAAAAGGGGGAAAAGCCCCTTATAAAACCATGAGATCTCATGAGAACTCACTATCATAAGAACAGCAGCATGAGAGTAACCACCCCATAATTCAATTACCTCCCACCAGGTTCCTCCCATGACACATGGGGATTATGGGAACTACAATTCAAGATGAGATTTGGGTGGGGACACAGCCCAAACCACATCATTCTGCCCCTGCCCCCTCCCAAATCTCATGTCCTCATATTTCAAAATACAATCATCGGGGGGACAGTCCCCCAAAGTCTTAGCTCATTCTAGCATTAACCAAAAGTTCAAGTCAAAAGTCTCATCTGAGACAAGGCAAGTCCCTTCCACCTATAAGCCTGTAAAATCAAAAGCAAGTTAGTTACTTCCTAGATACAATAGGGTGCAGGCATTGGGTAAATAAACCTGTTCCAAATTGGAGAAATTGGCTAAAACAAAGGGGCTACAGGACCCGTGAAAGTCCAAACTCCAATGGGCAGTCATTCAATCTTAAAGTTCCAAAATGATTTCCTTTGACTTCATGTATCACATATAGTTATGCTGATGCAATAGGTGGGCTCCCACAGCCTTGGGCACCTCTGCCCCTGTACTTTGCAGGGTACAGACTCCTGCCCCGGCTGCATTCACAACTGGCATTGAGTCTCTGCAGCTTTTCCAGGTGCGTGGTGCAAGCTGTGGGTGGATCTAACATTCTGGGGTCTGGAGGACAGTGGCCCTCTTCTCATATCTCCACTATGCAGTGCCCTAGTGAGGACTACGTGAGGGGGGGGGGCTCTGACACCACATTTCATTTTCCTTCCGCACTGCCCTAGCATAGGTTCTCCATGGAGGCTCCACCCCTACAGCAGAGTTCTACTTGGACATCCAGGCATTTCCATACATCCTCTGAAATCTAGGCAGAGATTCCCAAACCTCAATTCTTGCTTTCTGGGCACCCATAGGGCCAATACCATGTGGATGCTGCTAAGGCTTGGGGATTGCACCCTTTGAAGCAACAGCTTGAGCTGTACATTGGCCCCTTTTAGCCAAGGCTGGAGTGGCTGGGATACAGGGCACCATTTCCCAAGGAGGAATGCAGCAAGGGTCCCTGGACCCAGCCAGGAAACTATTTTTCCCTCCTAGGCCTTTGGAACTGTGATAGGAGGTGCTGCTGCAAAGGTCTCTGACATGCCCTGGAGACATTTTTCCCATTGTCTTAATGATTAACATTCAGCTCCTTGTTACTTATGCAATATTTCTGCTGCTGGCTTGAATTTTTTTTTCCAGAAAATGGGTTTTTCTTTTCTATTGCATCGTCAGGCTGTAAATTTTCCAAACTTTTATGCTCTGCTTCCTCTTGAATGCTTTGCCACTTAGAAATTTCTTCTGCCAAATACCCTAAATCATGTCTCTCAAGTTCAAAGTTTTACAGATCTCTAGGGCAAGGACTAAATGCTGCCAGTCTCTTTGCATAGCAAGTGTAACTTTTGTTCCAGTTCCCAAAATGTTCCTCATCTCCATCTGAGACTACTTCAGTCTGGACTTCATTGTCCATATCACTATCACCGTTTTGGTCAAAGCCATTCAACATGTCTCTAGGAAGTTCCAAACTTTCCCACATCTTCCTGTCTTCTCAGCCCTCCAAGTCTCGAGGAAGTTCCAAATGTTCCCACATTTTCCTGTTTTCATCCGAGCCCTCCAAATTGTTCCAGCCTCTGCCTGTTACACAGTTCTAAAGTTGCTTCCACATTTTTGGGTATCCTTATAGCAGCACCCCACTCTCTCCTGGTACCAGTTTACTGTATTAGTCTGTTCTCACGCTGCTAGGAAAGACATACCTGACACTGGGTAAATTATAAAGGAAAGAGGTTTAATTGACTTACAGTTTAGCCTGGTTGGGGAGGCCTCAGGAAACTTACAAGTATGACAGAAGAGGAAGTAAATGCGTCCTTCTTCACATGGTGGCAGGAGAGAGAAGTGTCAAGCAAAGTCAGGGGAACGCCTTATAAAACCATCAGATCTTGTGAAAATTCACTCACTATCACGAGAACAGCAGCATAGGAGTAACCACCCCCATGATTCAATTACCTCCCACCAGGAATCTCCCATGACATGTGGGGATTAAGGAAACTATAATTCAAGATGAAATTTGGGTGGGGACATAGCCAAACCATATCATTCAGAGTCTATCCAATAGCAACCGTGTTCAACAGAACACAGTGTTCAGCGAGTGTCAACAATCTTGTAGTCAGCTATTTATTTCTATAATTCATTTGTGTTTTATTCAAATTTCACTTCCAGTTTCATCACTTCCCATTACTTGTGAACTTTCATCTTTGTCAGCCACCTACCTGCTAATTCTTGTAAAACCTCACATGGGTTTATCATTGAAAGACAAGACAATTGTGCTTAAACTAAATAACAGGTATGCAGTGACTAATCACCAACAGATTTTGAAAGTAGTAATACAATTGGTCACTAATCATGATGCACATCTCTGATGTAGTTAATAACTTGTGGACTGATGAGCTAGCAGTGAAGTTTTTACAGTTTGTAGTTACAACATTTCCATGGCAAAAATCTGAACCATGTTTTGGGGAACTGGTGCTATTTAACTAAACAGCAGTTACTGAAATTTGCACCTGCTGAAAACCTGCAATGCAAGGACTGCAATCATTTTGGCTGGATTTTTGGTAGCTACTTCCATGAATATAAACACAATGGCTATATTTGTACATTTTTATGTTTCAGTTTTAGCCATTTTCTTTTGGCCCTCTACTATAGAAGAGGATAACTTTCTTTTACCACCATTTCACTGTTGCCATTACATACATACATACACGTGTGCACCAAGAACTCAAAATAAAATCCTAAGGCCCCCAAAGAATTGAACATATCACCTCTTGGTCAATGGTAATCCAGGGTAACCTTAAAAACTGAATTCTTAGCTATGATGAAACAGGAGGTTGAGAACGCCTCATTACACCTCCTACCTTTTGTGGGGCAGACACAACAATGGACCAATATTGATGTTAAAATGGTGATTATAAGACTGATGAAAAGGACTCTTTGTGTTTTAGATATCAAATTATAAACAAGACCTAAGGCCATGCCAGGCAAGGCGTAAGTCACACACTCCTACATTTGGAGAATAAACTACATTCTAACTGCCACAAGGTTTTTTCTTTGTCTCTAGCAGCTAAGCAGCACTGATCTCCAGATAAGCAATATTGAAACAATCACAGCTCATCCACCACCAGATACTAATTAACCCCTTTGCTCCACAAGCTGTAACTACAACTTTTGTGAAGAGACTGAGTTAGTAACTTCTTCCTGGTAAGAAACCACAGACCATGGGCTGGTTCTAGTCCCTTTACGGAGGCTATTGAATGCCTCTACATCCCTGCTTTATGTTTTGACATATAGGACCTAATTGTACCACATTTACATGTTAAGTCTCTGGCCCAAAATGAGCATGCAACACATGTAACATGCATGTTTACTTATCACACATGTGTGCATCCCCCCCTTAGTAAATATTAATAGCTTCTCCTATAACCTGTTGAAAATGTTTATTAGCCAACACCTTCAGCATAAATTCTTGCTTTTCACCTTGCCTCCCTCTAAGTGCCTGCTACAGGTTTCTGCCAGAGGCAACGCTTCCCTCTTGTTAGGAATGGCCAGCCAGCAGGCTGTAACCCTTTGTAAGAAATAATACCTCTTCTCCAAATTAATCAACCTTGTGATTCTCCAGTTGACAGAACATACACACAGACACACATTTTCTATCCCCACATCTTCCCATTAAAATATATTATAGTTTGGATTTTACAAAATGATTTAGGCTAGATTTTGCGGCAGTAACAACTCCAACATTTTCATGGCTTAAAACGGAAAGGGTTCACTTTTTGCTGAAGCAAAGCTCAGTGCAGGTCCAGGAACCTCTCCAGGTGTCTCAACAGTTAAGACTGACGGAAGCTCCATAATTCAATATTTGCGTCCTCTATGTCCTTTTCAGTCAATTCTGCAGGGAAGAAGAATGCTGAAGGGGCTCACACAGACAATTAATGTCCTCAACTCAGAAATGACATGACTACCCTGTATCCCCAACCCACCTGCTAGAACTCATCATCAGCCCTTGCCCAACTACAAGAAACCAGGAAATGTGATTTTCCTTTGAGCTTAGAAAGCACGTACTGATTACCACTGAGTAACAGAAACCTTAGGTAGTTCAGTAGCCAATGTTTATGTTATTTTATGTTATTTGAACTATAGAAATACTGTTCTTGCCAGAGAAAACTACTATGTTATAATTACATTTTTAGTCCGGAATAGTTTTCCCCCCTCCTTAGGAATTAAAATTGTCTTTCTCCTTTTTTTTTTCATTATTTTGTAGGTATTTTCATTAATTTAATGCTAAACTCTTTAAATTGTCTAAATCCCAATGCATTCATATTCAACAGTTATCCTTAAAACTTTACCTCATTTGTGAAATCTCTCTCAGATGTCTGAACAGTTCTAATCTCTATCCTGCTTTATACCTGTTGTACAGTTGCCCATTATGAAATCTCCCTCGTTCATCTTCCATATTTTTCTTTGAGTTTCTCTGTAGTTGTGTCTGTGTTCTCTACATCCTGTGTATTTCCTTTTTTTTATTATTCTCACTTATGTGACTTACATTTTTTACTTGCTTTCAGAGAAAATGGTGGAAATAATTATTTTGAGAACTGGAATGTTTGAAATGTTTTAATTTTACCACATTTCTGATTAAGATTTTTACTTTACAAATTTTAAGAGTACAAACCATATTCACACACACTTTTGAAGTCATTGCCCCAATTATATTATTTTCATTGGTGCTGTCGTGTAATCATTAGGCTTTGATGTGAGATTTTTTTTGGCCACATCTCTCTAGAGCCTTGTAGTGACTCTTTGTTGTTCTCAGTGTATGAAATTCTGCATTAGTATTTTCCTTGTTGGCCAATTTTCAACCATTGTTCTGTGCCCTTAATTGGCCCTTATTATTTATAAACTTTAGTTTTTTGATTCTACTAAAACAGTTAAAAGATTGTCATTATTTTCCTCCCATTCAACTTTTTTTTTTTTCATCTGGAACTGTAATTATTGAAATGTTATATGCCTCTAATAGTTTTCTATGTTTTCTTTCTCTGATTCAGCCCTAAGGTCTGGGGACATTTATTCAACATCTGCCAAATTTCCTATTGTATTTTTTATATCTGCTGTCATGTTTTTAATTTTCAAGAGCACTTTTTAATCCTAATATTCATTTTAACTATACATATTATATTTAGTTATCTGATGATATTAATGTTTTCTAATTAAACTACTTCATTAATAAAATGTAACTTTTATTCCTGTTTAGTAACTGCTGTCTTCATTGTTATTTCTATTTCTTAGAAACTTTCTCAGGTGTGTTGTGATCCTCGGTCCCTGTAAAGATGATTGGAAGCACTTAGCATGGGCTGTAAGGTTATGGGGTTTTTGTTTGATAACCAGCTGCACTATATATTATGTTAATGTCGTTAGGCCTTTTCTCTTATCTGGTAGTATTCTACAGGGAGAAGTCCTCACATCTCTTTTATTCTAGAGAGTAAAACTCTGGTGGCCAGCATTGGGAGAACAAAGTGGGGGGAAAGTAAGCTCTCAACATTGAGTGGGTAAATACTAATTTAATCATTTTGTTTTATGTTTAGACTCTTGCCCATGTATTTCACCTGCCCTCCACTAATAATTCTTCTATTTTGCCTTGTTAAATGATTAAGACTCCAAAGTTCTGCCTAAGAGAAGGAGGAAACCAGAGAATCTAACTTCTTAAACAGGCTCCCAGAAATCTTTCTAGCTCAGTTTTCATCTGAATTTTCAGTGATGACTGGAGCCACCAATGTCTCTCAGCCTGTTTACATTCCTTTCTGTAAATCAGGTTAGTGGTCAGTTTTCTGCTCTGTCAGATTACGGTTTGTCTTTCATGGGTTGGTTAAGGTGGTTACCTTTAAACATTTGCTTTTCATCATCAAAATTTTATCTTTTCTTCCATTCTTCATGTTGTGTTTATTAATTATTTTGCACATTTTCTTTACTGTAATTTCAGTGGAGTTTTAATAGACTTTACATAAACAGAAAAATGTATGTGGATGTTCAGTTTTCCACCTTGACCTAGAAACTTCTTCATATTTTTTTCATTCAAATGAACAAAAAATCAAAATTTTCTAAGTTATTTTGATATACTTTATCTACATTTGGAAATCCTTGGCATTTGGTTGGATATGCCCAGAACCTCAAACCTAAACCCTTCAGTCAGGCAGAAGTGGTCCCCATGTCCTTTTTAAAGGAGATCATTCTTCCATTGTCTGGTGACCATTTACTTGCCATTATAAATATAATGGTGCATGAGAAAATGCTATCTAACATTAGCTAAAAAATGTTAGAAATTCATAGAGCAGGATGGGTTCTGTGGCTCATCCCTGTAATCCCAGTACATTGTGAGGCCAAGACGAGTGAATAGCTTGAGACCGGGAGCTCGAGACTAGCCTGGGCAACAGGGAGAAATCCCGTCTCTACTAAAAATACAAAAATTAGCCCCCACTCTCTTCTGGCTTGGAGAGTTTCTGCCAAGAGATCTGCTGTTAGTCTGATGGGCTTCCCTTTGTGGGTAACCCGACCTTTCTCTCTGGCTGCCCTTAAGATTTTTTCCTTCATTTCAACTTTGGTGCATCTGGCAATTATGTATCTTGGAGTTGCTCTTCTCGAGGAGTATCTTTGTGGCGTTCTCTGTATTTCCTGGATTTGAATGTTGGCCTGCCCTACTAGGTTGGGGAAGTTCTCCTGGATGATATCCTGAAGAGTGTTTTCCAACTTGGTTCCATTTTCCCCCTCACTTTCAGGCACCCCAATCAGACGTAGATTTGGTCTTTTTACATAATCTTCTTGCAGGCTTTGTTCATTTCTTTTTCTTCTTTTTTCTTTTGGTTTCTCTTCTCGCTTCATTTCATTCATTTGATCCTCAATCGCTGATACTCTTTCTTCCAGTTGATCGAGTCGGTTACTGAAGCTTGTGCATTTGTCACGTATTTCTTGTGTCATGGTTTTCATCTCTTTCATTACGTTTATGACCTACTCTGCATTAATTACTCTAGCCATCAATTCTTCCACTTTTTTTTCAAGATTTTTAGTTTCTTTGCGCTGGGTACGTAAATGCTCCAAAAAAATCAATGAATCCAGGAGTTGGTTTTTTGAAAAGATCAACAAAATTGACAGACCACTAGCAAGACTAATAAAGAAAAGAGAGAAGAATCAAATCGACGCAATTAAAAATGATAAAGGGGACATCACCACTGACCCCACAGAAATACAAACTACCATCAGAGAATACTATAAACACCTCTACGCAAATAAACTGGAAAATCTAGAAGAAATGGATAATTTCCTGGACACTTACACTCTCCCAAGACTAAACCACGAAGAAGTTGAATCCCTGAATAGACCAATAGCAGGCTCTGAAATTGAGGCAATAATTAATAGCCTACCAACCAAAAAAAGTCCAGGACCACATGGATTCACAGCTGAATTCTACCAGAGGTACAAGGAGGAGTTGGTACCATTCCTTCTGAAACTATTCCATTCAATAGAAAAAGAGGGAATCCTCCCTAACTCATTTTATGAGGCCAACATCATCCTGATACCAAAGCCTGGCAGAGACACAACAAAAAAAGAGAATTTTAGACCAATATCCCTGATGAACATCGATGCAAAAATCCTCAAATACTGGCAAACTGGATTCAGCAACACATCAAAAAGCTTATCCACCATGATCAAGTGGGCTTCATCCCTGGGATGCAAGGCTGGTTCAACATTCGCAAATCAATAAACATAATCCAGCATATAAACAGAACCAAAGACAAGAACCACATGATTATCTCAATAGATGCAGAAAAGGCTTTTGACAAAATTCAACAGCCCTTTATGCTAAAAACTCTCAATAAATTCGGTATTGATGGAACGTACCTCAAAATAATAACAGCTATTTATGACAAACCCACAGCCAATATCATAGTGAATGGGCAAAAACTGGAAAAATTCCCTTTGAAAACTGGCACAAGACAGGGATGCCCTCTCTCACCACTCCTATTCAACATAGTGTTGGAAGTTCTGGCTAGGGCAATTAGGCAAGAGAAAGAAATCAAGGGTATTCAGTTAGGAAAAGAAGAAGTCAAATTGTCCCTGTTTGCAGATGACATGATTGTATATTTAGAAAACCCCATTGTCTCAGCCCAAAATCTCCTTAAGCTGATAAGCAACTTCAGCAAAGTCTCAGGATACAAAATTAATGTGCAAAAATCACAAGCATTCTTATACACCAGTAACAGACAAACAGAGAGCCAAATCAGGAATGAACTTCCATTCACAATTGCTTCAAAGAGAATAAAATACCTAGGAATCCAACTTACAAGGGATGTAAAGGACCTCTTCAAGGAGAACTACAAACCACTGCTCAGTGAAATCAAAGAGGACACAAACAAATGGAAGAACATACCATGCTCATGGATAGGAAGAATCAATATCGTGAAAATGGCCATACTGCCCAAGGTCATTTATAGATTCAATGCCATCCCCATCAAGCTAGCAATGAGTTTCTTCACAGAATTGGAAAAAACTGCTTTCAAGTTCATATGGAACCAAAAAAGAGCCCGCATCTCCAAGACAATCCTAAGTCAAAAGAACAAAGCTGGAGGCATCACGCTACCTGACTTCAAACTATACTACAAGGCTACAGTAACCAAAACAGCATGGTACTGGTACCAAAACAGAGATATAGACCAATGGAACAGAACAGAGTCCTCAGAAATAATACCACACATCTACAGCCATCTGATCTTTGACAAACCTGAGAGAAACAAGAAATGGGGAAAGGATTCCCTATTTAATAAATGGTGCTGGGAAAATTGGCTAGCCATAAGTAGAAAGCTGAAACTGGATCCTTTCCTTACTCCTTATACGAAAATTAATTCAAGATGGATTAGAGACTTAAATGTTAGACCTAATACCATAAAAATCCTAGAGGAAAACCTAGGTAGTACCATTCAGGACATAGGCATGGGCAAAGACTTCATGTCTAAAACACCAAAAGCAACGGCAGCAAAAGCCAAAATTGACAAATGGGATCTCATTAAACTAAAGAGCTTCTGCACAGCAAAAGAAACTACCATCAGAGTGAACAGGCAACCTACAGAATGGGAGAACATTTTTGCAATCTACTCATCTCACAAAGGGCTAATATCCAGAACCTACAAAGAACTCAAACAAATTTACAAGAAAAAAACAAACAACCCCATCAGAAAGTGGGCAAAGGATATGAACAGACATTTCTCAAAAGAAGACATTCATACAGCCAACAGACACATGAAAAAATGCTCATCATCACTGGCCATCAGAGAAATGCAAATCAAAACCACAATGAGATACCATCTCACACCAGTTAGAATGGTGATCATTCAAAAGTCAGGAAACAACAGGTGCTGGAGAGGATGTGGAGAAATAGGAACACTTACACTGTTGGTGGGATTGTAAACTTGTTCAACCATTATGGAAAACAGTATGGCGATTCCTCAAGGATCTAGAACTAGATGTACCATATGACCCAGCCATCCCATTACTGGGTATATACCCAAAGGATTATAAATTATGCTGCTATAAAGACACATGCATGCGTATGTTTATTACAGCACTATTCACAATAGCAAAGACTTGGAATCAACCCAAATGTCCATCAGTGACAGATTGGATTAAGAAAATGTGGCACATATACACCATGGAATACTATGCAGCCATAAAAAAGGATGAATTTGTGTCCTTTGTAGGGACATGGATGCAGCTGGAAACCATCCTTAGCAAACTATCGCAAGAACAGAAAACCAAACACCACATGTTCTCACTCATAGGTGGGAACTGAACAATGAGATCACTTGGACTCAGGAAGGGGAACATCACACACCGGGGCCTATCATGGGGAGGGGGGAGGGGGGAGGGGGGAGGGGTGAGGGATTGCATTGGGAGTTATACCTGATGTAAATGACGAGTTGATGTGTGCAGCACCCCAACATGGCACAAGTATACATATGTAACAAACCTGCACGTTATGCACATGTACCCTACAACTTAAAGTATAATAAATACATTTAAAAAAAAAAAGATTACAACACTGGCAATCACTGATTAAAAAAAAAAAAAAAATACAAAAATTAGACCGGGCGCTGTGTCTCACGCCTGTAATCCCAGCACTTTGGGAGGTCGAGGTATGAGAATTGCTTAAATCTGGGAGGTGGGGATTGCAGTGAGCCGAGATCACACCACTGCACTCCAGCCTGGGTGAATCTCACAGAGTGAGACTCTGGCTCAAATAAATAAATAAATAAATAAAGCTGGGCATGGTGTCACCCGCCTGTAATCCCAACTACTCAGGAGGCTGAGGCAGGAGAATACTTTGAGCTCAGGAGGCGGAGTTTGCAGTGAGCCAAGATTGCACCACTGCACTCTAGCCTGGGGGATAGAAACAGACCCTGTCTCAGACAAAACACAACAAAAATGCATAGAGCAGCAAGGAAATTTAAAAATGTTAAGCCTTTTTATAAAACAGATACAATTTTGTGGAATATATAAAATAATCTGAGTAAGAAATCAGCATTTTTCTCTTTCCTCTATACTCTTGGTTGGAGAGACATTCTTAACCATTAAAAAAATTATAAAAACACACTGAAAAAGAGATTGATTTTATTGGAAATACTATATTGTCCCCATTCTCACTGTGTGTGTGTGTGTGTGTGTGTGTGTGTGTGTGTGTGTATGTATATATAATTTTTCCATTAATACTTCCTTATCTAATGTGATCTTTTGTATTTAAGGGAGAAAAATATCTGCCTGTAACAAATACACAAAATTTTCCTCCCTGTAGATATGAATTTTAATAAAAGAGGTAGGGCATAAAATCATGAATTGTTTAAATAAATGGGATCTCCATGACAATTTGGCTTTTCAGTTCACATACTAGGAAATTGAGATCTAGAGAAGTAAAACACGACAAAAAGTCATACATCAAATAGGGCATCTGTTTTCCAATATATTCTTCTATCCAATATACTACAGTGTCTCTAAAATATTATTTTTATATCTAATTGTTGCTTATTAGGGAAATCTTTATATTCTGTATATGTATGATTATTTCTAGGGTCTTAGGTATTTCAAAAGTTATTATTATCCTTTGATTGTCTCTTAACAAATATTTATTCATGTGTGTTTGCACTGTGCTAGGTATATCAATAAATAGGCAGAAAAAGTCAATTGTAACTCTTCACCAATGTTTGAATTGATTTTTAACGAAAAAGAAGGTGTTCTCCTAGGAATCTTGAAAAATTGAATTTCTACCTATACCTTCTTCTTCTATATTAAAACATCCAAGGGACCTAGCTTACTGGACTGATGAGAAATTTATTACCAACAGCCCAGTCAGAGGAATGTAAATGCTATAATGAAGCACATGTTCCATAAGAAATGCATTAATCAGTATAGGTTAAATAATACAAGTTTTAATATTTAATATGTTTTCCTAGAACAATGGAAAGGTTCAGCAACAAGATAGCAATGTAGGTGACATAAGGGAAACAGCAACATCGTATGCCCCCCAGGAAGAACCCTGCAGCAGACCTGACTTTGTTCATCGCAAGCACAACAGAGAATACCAATATCAAATACCAAATATAAAACTCAGGTAGAGTTTTAAAGGGCCACAAAAATGTCAGTGCAGCAGGTGTTTAGATGATCTCTATGGAAAGCACATATTAACAACAACCCCAGTACAAATTAACACTTGAAATATTCATCACAACATAGTGAGATTTGTATTATGTAGGGAAGAAAGAGGAGAATGACTCAAATATCTAAATTTTAACTTTGAAAGAGCTATTCAAGTGTTTGATGAAAACAGTTCTAAATATATTTTTACTTATCTATCATTAGCTTCTTGGAATTTTTATTCAGAACACTAAAAACCTGAAAACTGGGATCACTTTTGAAGATCAGACTTTATTTAGGATTCACTTTACAAATGCAAATTTTAAACAAGGACATGGAAGTTCAGTTTTTTTTTAAAAAAGATAACATTCTTTTCATTGATTCCCCTACTTTACATGAACATTCTCTTAGATACTCTTTGGAAAAAATAAGTGAGAAATAATCTGTACAACATAAAGGTGATTATATTCCATTAGGGAAATAAACACATAATGTATTTTGATATTATCTAGTAAGTAGAATATTATACATAAATGTAAGAGGAAAAAATGGGAAAGATCACCTACACCGATCTGTATGTTTAAGAAAAAGCCTCTTGGAGGAGGTACCCTCTAAGGCGAGTCTCTAAGAGTAAAATCAAAGTAAAGGCATGTAGAACAGTTCAAGCCATGGCAGTATGTTACAGTGTGTTATGCAGGAGAAAAACTTGCAAGCATATTGGCAATTCAACTCTAAAGTGAAAGGCAGCTTTATTCTAACTAGCAAAAGATCAGTAAATAAAAAGTGCAACTCTATGTCATGCAGGACTTAGTCAAATATAATTAAATATAATCCACTGAAAAAATAAAACTGAAGATAATTTTTAATTATTCTTAGGGTTGTATTATACATCTTTCAGGTCAGAATGTCTGGTTAGATTGTTTATATGGAAGAGGAAAAATACTGTGTTTAGCAGATTCTTTGGATAGAAAATAGTTCAGTATTTTAAAAACTTTCCTTTTTTATTCTTTTCTGCATTTTACTATGTTTCCAAATTGAATACTGTTTAATGAGCATTAATGTATATTTTCACGTTTACTCCAGATTCCTAGACTGTTAGTTTAGCATACAGAGCATATCTCAAATATTCAAAATATAGAACATTTTGGTACTTTTTCGCTAAGATCACTTTAGTATAAATTAAACGAATTAATGAATCTTCTTTCACCTTGCCATCATACTATTTTTCACAAAGCAGCAGCAAGCTATTCCTTTAGCAATACTAAATACAGCTGATCTACGGTGAGGCCCTCTAATAATCATGTTACTTCTAATAACCCATGCCATGCTAACCACAACTCCAGTAAAGAGTTATTATTGCCTTCATTTTAAAAGTAAAGAATCTGAAGCACAGAAAGTTTAAATGGGTTTCCAAAACTCACATTAGTCGTAGCAGAATAGTCCACTCTAAAATTTGGATTTTTAAATACTGAGTTATGCTGCCTTTGAGCATTCAGTATAATGTTATAGTGAGAAAAATTGATGGTAGAAGAAAAAGGGAGTTATATAAACATAATTAATTTTTAACATTTTAAATTAAATTTAATACATTTGGCATATTTTTTCAACCTCATTGAAATACTGTGAAGGTTTCTCAAGACTAGTTACTGTTTATGCAGAAAATAACACCAGTTCATATTGTATTCAATGACCAAACAACAGGATAATTCTCCGTTTCTCACATACAGAGAATTTAGAAGAGTTGAAGGCAAGCAGAATTGCTGCAATGGCATTCATGGGAAGGACACATTTTTATCTCAGTTATCCTCCCCTAAATATGAGATTTCCATTCAGGGGACTCTAGCCCATGAATTTAGCCAAGGATATAACAGTAGTTCATTTCTATAACAGAGGAGAAAACATAAGTCAATATAGCTAAAAAGATCAGCATTTTAAAAGAATGATGGTAGTTGATGAATCAATTTCACCTATTACCATGTTACAGTAATAAGAGAGAAAAAAGGATACTTAGAAATGAAGGGTAGTAAATATGGAGCAAATAAACTAAAATGATATAACAGAATACAATCAACGTATGGAATATACTACTACAGAATGTAATCTCATTGAATAATGTGAATAGATTCTTCAAACATCCAGGGGATTTTATGACCATAGACCACATTTATCTTCATATAAGTTAAAAAGATGGTAATCAAATCTCATGCTTCTGGAAGGAAAGTGATTGCCTATTATACATTATTTTGGATAATGTTTTATTTGGTTTCCTCTGAATTATCGGCTGGCAAAGGGAGGATACTAATAAATTGTCTTTTATTCTTTGGTATTTTTTGTTTGACTCAGTTTGTGGCTCTGGTCTCCCATTGTTTTGTATTACAGTTATTCGTGCACATAACCAAGCATTTTCCATCCTCAAATTGTTAACTCCATAATGAGAACTAAGTTAATCAAATGTGTATTTTCCAAATAACTATTAAAGTGAGTTATGTATGATATGGGATCAATAAGTAATATGCTATGCATTCTTCTCTCTTAGGGAAAAAGTGAACTGTTGAAAAGATTCAAATAATGTTAATATTCTTCTGAAATGTTGCTTAGAGAAAAAGAATATTTTTTTCATCTATATTTAGTTATAGTTAACATGATTGATTAGCTATATTATGCAGTTTTATTTTGTTCCAAGATTTTTATTTTATTGTTTTTCTGAGATATAGAAAAGATATTATTATTATTATTATTTTGAGATGGAGTTTCACTCTTGTTGCCCAGGCTGGAGTGCAATAACTTGATCTCAGCTCACTGCAACTTCCGTCTTCCGGGTTCAAGCGATTCTCCTGACTCAGCCTCCCCAGTAGCTAGGATTACAGGCATGTACCACCATGCCCTGGTAATTTTGTATTTTTAGGAGAGATGGGGTTTCTGTGTGTTGGTCAGGCTGGCCTCGAACTCCTGACCTCAGGTGATCTGCCTGCCTCAGTCTTCCAAACTGCTGGGATTACAGGCGTGAGCCACAGGGCCCGGCCAGAAAAAATATATTACTATCCACAAATTACAGAAGTGAAAACTCAGCACTAAGAACAATGTTACCTTTTCTATATAACTGTTAGAAGTAAATCTAAGATCCCAAGAAGCCACACCTAATAATTTCCAGTTCGTGATATTTTTATATACCAGGCTATGTCCTCGACGATTTATTTAATCTACAGAACTGAAATATCTCATTAAAGTAAGTAAATGTCCTAAATCACATTATAATTTCTTTCATCAAATTTTCAGCAGCATACTTACTATTTTGTCAGTACAAATTTTTCTTGGATGTTTAGACACCCCTATTGGAGAGGAGGCCCCAGTATTACTGGTAAGAGTGATCTGGTTATGGATTATTAAAATGATTCATTTGTAAATGCTAGAATAATAATATACTTTAAGTACATGGTTAATTCTTTCTTTTGTGTACGTATGTGAAAAGATAAATGGTAAGAATTTGCAAGACTGTTGATAAAAACTTACTCTTCTCTACAGACAATACAAGCTTGTGTTTTTATTGCTCTGGAGGTGAATCAAGCTAGTTAGTGGATAATGATTACATGACCATGCCCTGAAAACCGAACTTGTATATCCTATTTTGCACATAACACATCATGTAGGATATTGTATAGATGTTTCAAACTTGACATGACCCAAGCTCTTGATATTTCATCCCAAACCTCCTCTTGTCAATTCTCACAATTTCATTAAATGGAAACTCCATATTTTCAGTTAGTCCTAAAAACTTAAACTGATCTTCAAGTGTTCATTTTTTCAGTCTACATAGATTCAATTAGCACATCAATTTAGCTCTCTCTTTTTCAGTCTACATAGATTCAATTAGCACATCAATTTAGCTCTCTTTTTCTTCTTTTTTTTTTTTTGGACACAGAGTCTCACTTTGTTGCCCAGGCTTCAGTGCAGTGGCGTGATCTCAACTCACTGCAACCTCTGGCTTACTGGGTTGAAGTGATTCTCATGTCTCAGCCTCCTGAGTACCTGGGATTACAGGTGCCTGCCACCACACCCGGATAATTTTTTGTGTTTTTAGTAGAGCTAGGGTTTTGCCATGTTGGCCTGTCTAGTCTCTAACTTCCGAGCTGAGGCAATCCACCCACCTCGGCCTCCTAAAGTGCTGGGATTACAGGCATAAGCCATGGCACCCGTCCCCCGGCCCCATTTAGCTTCTCTTTCAAAATTAGCCTGGAATCTGACCTCACCACCTGCACTTGCATAAGTCGCCAACACAGTCCAAAGCCAATCATTGACCATGTGGCTCACTGTAATAGTCTCCTAACTTGTCTCCCTGTCTCCACTCTTCAGATTAATTTCACTGTGGCAACCAGAATTATCCATTTATAGTAACAGACACATCATGTTATCTCCCTGATCTAAACCTTCCCTTGGCTTGCCACCTTTTGTATAATAAAATCCAAAGATTTTTGTCTTTTTCAGGACTCTACATGACCTGGATTATGATTATATTTTCAACTTCGTTTCCTCTCGCATGTTTTCTATCTTGCTTTGCCCCAGTCCTGTTCTCGCCCTGCTATTCTGCAAGCACGCCTACTGTACCCACGTTTACCATTGCTCTCCTAGATACTTAAAGGGCTATGTATTTCATTCTGATTAGTCACCGCCTCAAAGAAGTCTTACATGGTGATTTTTATCTAAAATAGGAACCCCAGCCACAGTGATACCATTTATAACTACCTGACATTATGTTTTATTTTATATTTTATTTGCTCCTTGTCTGAATTCCTCACTAGAGTGTAATATTCATGAGCACAGGAACTTCATCCACTGCAATATTCCTAGTACTAAGAATAACACCTATCACCTAGTAGGTACTCTGTAAATACTGGATGGATTAATGGATATTATTACATTTATTTATATTTATGTAAAATATGTTTAAAGACTACATATATTGCTTGCTAAATGCAGTCCAATCAATTTGAATGCATGTGCATACATACAGGTGCTCCTAATTTGTTAGACGTTTAATTAGACAAGTGGCAATTTAATTGGGAGGGAAGAGCAATATAACCTGGTAACGATAAAATGGAGAGATGCAAATAAATGAGAGAAGAGAAACTCAAGGAAAGATGAAAAGGAAACACATGAAAATGCAGAGAATCAGTAGACTAACATTCAAAAGAAAAAGAAGTAGTGTATGTGGGGACAATGAGTAAAGCAAAAGAGTAATTTGTAAAGAAAACACATAGCTCTACTTCATAAGGTGTGGATATTGGGTTATAGCAATGGGTGAAACAGAGTAGATAGTCAGCCTGGAGACTGAAGAATGCTAGTTAAGATGTGTTTCCTTAAAGTGCTTTGCTTCTGGGCCATCTGCCTCAACAAGATATTCTTCCTGTAACAAATGAGAGCAGGATTGCCAGCAAGTTAAATGACTCTGGCTCCTTTTTTTTATTTTTCCCCCAGATTCTTAACAATGAAAGTTGTTCAGGCCTGTAAGTCAAATCATGACATCTCTTTAAACTCACACATATTATTTCCCTGGTGCCAGAAGTTGATGTGTCATGGAAAGATGGCCTACAGCTATGCCTTATAAAACTGAAAAAATAAAGCACATGATGTTCCTCCTGTTGTCAGGCGTTCTCCTTATAACTGAACCACGCTGTCCCCCTTCATTCTGTTTGTTCTGACAAGTCTGCATGTCAGGCCATCTATTCCCTTTTAGAGAACTATGTTGATAAAGTGCTTGGTCATACTAAAAGTCCTGGAGATCTCATCAGTGCAAGATTTTCATTGAACCAGCTGCTTTTAAAATTTTTCATGGCAAGTCAGCAAAGCTTAAGTGTGTAGCCATTGCCAGAGTACGGCTTAAATGAACTGGCCAGGCAGTTGCTCTGTGGGTTATTTGTAACATGCACGACATCTATACTCAGTGTTTTGACATGCTTGTTAATTTATCACTTGAATCCTAGAATAAACTCAGAAGTTGTTTTTCTGTTTTTTCTTTTTAGAAAGTGATCACAATTACAATTAAATTCATTTTTTTTGAACTTCATTAGACTCTTGATGTTATCAAGGGATATCTCCAGAAATGTGTTAATTAGATTAACACATCTAATCCCCATATGTGTTAATATTACTCAAGTACTTTCCATGCAATATAAGAAAAAGACTTTTAAAAACTCCAATTGGCTAAAGGTGTTGTGTGGTTGGCTGAACTCAATTCTGAAACATCAGCCCTCGGTGCTCATTATTCACCTGCCTCAGGAAAATTACTATTTATTTTAGGCTGTGGACCCCTGATCTCTTGCAAATACTCAAATCTGAGTATGAGAGTACTTGGATATTAAGATTCTACTATATGGCAACCTATGTATATCTCAATTCTTCATATTTCCTTGAATAGTGTGGACTGCCTAAGCTAAACCAGGAAAAGTGGAAACCAATTATCAATAAGATAGTGAAAAGAAAAGCATTTTATTCCAGGTCAATAAACACAAAATCAAATAAAGACTTGGAAAGGTATTTGGGAAGGAAATTATTAGAATAACTATTGAATTTCACTGCTATAATTGACAAAGGGAATTAATTTGGTTATCCATCTTAATCTGTATTTATCCAATTTTATAAATGGCTCAAATCAAACTTTTGGTTAAAATTATGTAAATAATTTTTTTCAGAAACTAGTCTAAAATGTTCATATTTGTACACTAAACAAATTCTTAAGATGATTTCTAGATTAAAACTCACTAATAGTCACATGGTCACATGCTTTAAACATCTAAAGTTGTAACAATTAATAATTGAAAATGTAGATATATTCCAGAAAATTTTGAGAAGATAATCAAATTATCCAATAAGAGCTATCTTCCATTTAAAAATATTTATTAACCTTACTTTTTTCATGAAAATAATTATTTTAAAACATAGAGAATATCTAGATCAGTTATTTATATAATCCAAATTTATCACTTAAAAACCATCAATCGCTCCACTTTTGTTTATTCATGGCCACCCTTTGAGGAAATAGAAAAATATCATACGTATTTCCTAAAATTGCTAGAAGTAATACAAAATGGTCAACAGTTTTAGCATTTAAAAATATTCCCTCAATACTTTATCTTCTAACTGGCAACTTTGTGCACATCACAGGGGTTTTTGAGAGATGTATTATCTGTACATTTAGCAATATACAGTTAATAGATACCAGAGGCTATACAGTCTTGACATTCGGTATTAAAGATTTCTTGTGTATTATTTCTTTGTAATAAGACAGATTACTATGCATGTCTAAAATTAGATAGTAATTTGATAACAGTAATACATAAGCCAGTACTACATTTCCAAGGAAAGCATTCAATTTATTAACACACAGTTCAACTGAAGAAATGTATCAAATCTAATTTCCTATGAGATCTTGACAAATTTAATAATGTCATTAAGAAAACTCCATTCATGGATTCATTAATTTATTAATTTGTTCTATAAATATTGCTACTGACAGCCTAGATTTCAATCTTTACTTTACCCCATAGCATTTGTATGACTTTGAAGGAGTCACTTTACATCTCTGATCCTTTATTTTCTTATCAGTAAATTGGGCATAATAATAGTAATAATTTTATAAGATTGTTTTTAGGATTAAATGAGTTGATTCATATAAACCTCTTAGCAGAGCTCATGACACTCTGAAAACATTTGAGTTCTTAGTAACATTTTTATATTTTTATGTGCCTGAAGCTGTGAGACATTAAAGCTATGAAAGTAAGTAAGAAAGATATAGTTTCTACCCACATTGAAAACCAAATTAAAAGCTAGTAGTTAAGAGAGATGGTCACTGAATAAACGCACACCATGTAAGATTGTGACTGTGACAAGTGACATAAGAGGTACAATCTTCTATGGAAGCTACAATAGGGGAATTTGACGTAGTAAGAATGACTAGATGTTGTTTTTGCTTCTGAGCACAGATTAAGTACTTTCAACAGAAGAAGCATATTTAGTACAAGAAAGTCTTAAAGTAGTTTCCATTATGCAAAATCAATCAATCAATCAATAAGGACTACAAATGCAGAAATCCTCCCTTTTTCTTCTCAGGGAGAGAGATTTTTGAACTAAACCTAATAGAATATTAAAACATCCCCTTCTGTCATGAAGAAATGCTCAGTATACCAGGTGAATGTAGTCACAGGCCCTCACCACTTGAATAAGAGACTCGGGAAGCTGCAACAGAGGCAGAATTTCCCATAAAATGTTAAGCTTTATTGAGGTATAATTGATGTACAAAAATTTTGCACAAACAAAACATATACATTTTGATGAATTTGAATGTATGTATACCCTCATGTTACCACCACCAGAATCAAGATTCCAAATATATCTATCACCTCCAGAAATGTCCTTGTGTTATTTTGTGTGGGGGGTGTGTGTGTGTGTGTGTAGAATGCGTAACGAGATCTATTCTCTTAACACATTTTTAAGTACACAATATTGTTAACTATAGATATTACGTTGTACAGCAGATCTCTAGAATTTACTCGTTTTGTGTAAGTGAAACTTCATTCCCACTGAACAACAATTTCCCATTTCCTCCTTCCCTGCCCTTGCAAACCATTCTATTCCCTGTTTCTATTAGTTGGACTATTTCAGATATCTCATCTAAATGGAATTATGCAGTAGTTTTTTGTTGTTGTTTTTTTTCTGTGACTGGCCCATTTTACTTAGCATCATGTCTTAGGTTTATCTACATTGTTGCAAATTATAGTATTTCCTTTTTAAAGGTGAATAATATTTCATTTTGTGTAACTGTGACATTTTATTTATTTATTTTTCTGTCAATGGACTTTGAGTTGTTTTCACATCTTGGCTATTGTGAATAATGCTGCTAGGAAATTGGGCTGCAGATGTCTTTTCAAGGTCGTGATTTTAATTTATTTGAATATATACCCAGAAGAAGAATTGCTGGATCATATGATAGCCCTATTTTTTTAAGTTTTTGAGGAAACTCCATACTGTTTTCATAGTGTCTGCACTTTCTACATTCCCACCAACAATCTATAGGGGAAAGTACAATTTTCCATGGGAGCCAAATCATCCGTTCTGAGTAGAAATCTAGGTTGATCAATGTGCACTGTACAATAGGCTTGGAATAGCATAAAGGATTGGTTTGTAAAGTCTAAAATCTGCAGGATTTATGGATGTATAATGTCCAACTTTCTCTTTATTCTTTGGAATGTTGAGGTTGGGTAAGATTTGCTGGGATCCCTGTGTTCCTGCAAAGTAATAGCAGATTGTAGGATCTCACCAGTTTTGCACACAATATTGACTCTGCCTAATTGGGAAGAAGGTTGCATGTTGAATAACCAAAAAGGCATTTAACTACTAGAAGCTGGGTGGGAGAAAAACAAAGTAGAGTATGGGAGAAGGAGACTATATCAGAACTCTTCCCTTAGTCCGCATTTCTTTTTCCTTTTTTAGATAGGTAATTCAACTTTTTTTTTTTTTTTTTTTTTTTTTTTTTAAATGAGGTCTCACTCTGTCGCCCAGGCTGGAGTGCAATGGTGCTATCACGGCTTACTGCAGCCTTGACCTACAGGGATTAAGCGATCCTCCCACCTCAGCCTCCTGAGTAGCTGGAACTACAGGTACACGCCATCACACCTGGCTAATTTTTGTACTTTTTGCAGAGATGGGGTTTCACCATGTTTCCCAGGCTGATCTCGAACTCCTGGGTTCAAGTGATCCACCTGCCTCAGCCTTCCAAACTGCTGGGATTACAGGCATGAGCCACTGCTCTCAACCTTTAGTCAGTATTTTACAAACTCCTTTGAATATAAATATCCCCTAACTCTCTTGTTAAATATATGGTTTCCCTAACACCTAGCTTGATGGGAACTAATACATTTTAAATAATATCCCAATTGAATTTTTCTCACAAGAGGATATTAGAAAAAACTGCATTTAACCATACTGGGTATGGCTATTGAAAAGGAAATAGAGACTGGTATTTAAACACAAGGAATATCATTTGTAGTTTGTGTAATAAATACACGTGAGAGTAATTGCATAAAGTTATTGTTATATAGTGTATATTTTATCTTTGTCAAAAAATTATCTTGTTATATTGACGAAGTTGCAAGTTCAAGAACTCTAGGATATTCTTGTGGCGAGGTTGGTACTGGTTAGATTTATCATATAGATTGTGGTGCCTACGATTCACATCATTGTTTATATATTTCTATCTAAAAAAATTGTCCTCAGTTTCTTAATTCAATAAGGCTATACACTGAACAGGTATAGGTGCTTTTTACTTATACCAAACAGCTACACACAAAATATATGTCAATGAATAAACAGATTTGTATTTATTTTTTAAACCTTTTATTGTCAGTTCGGAGGCACATGGGAAGGTTTGTTACGTAGGTAAACTCGTGTTACAGGGGTTTGTTGTACAGGTTATTTCACCACCCAGGTATTAAGCTCAGTACCCAATATTTATCTTTTCTGCTCCCTCTTCCCACTCTTCTCCCTCAGGTAGACTTCAGTGTCTGCTGTTTACAGTCTTCATATATGTTCTGTATTTTGCTTTGTGGTAGCAATCCTTGTTACAGTTTTTCAGGTCTAAAGCTTTGAGCTGGTTCACCTGTCTGACATCTTTCCTTCCTTCACACCTACAACTAGAGAATCCTAGCGACTGCTCAGTATGGCTGAACATAGGTGAGCTATACACTTGCAACTCAGAGCTGAAAACTTGAATCCCTGCAGTAACCTCCTACAGCCTTCAGGCCTTTGGATAATTAACACTTTTATTGAGAATCTTGAAAATCTACTGGAGAATATTTCTAGAGTTTTACCAGATTTTGAAGGTGTGATTCTCTTTCAATACAGTGAGTTATGCCATTAAATTCCCCCAAATACCTGAAAACCTGGGTGCTCCTCCATTGTAAGTTGAAAGCTGAGTGCAAAGGCATAGTATCTAGGGTTCTTCTGGGTCCATTAGACCAAGCCACATCCTATGATGTTTGTGTTACTCTTAAGATACTGTTACTTTTCGATCTTTGCTATTTTTAAAATCTATGTAGGAAAAGGAAATGTGAAAGAAGCAGCAACAAAGAGCCCACCTTTCTCACAATGATTTTGCATTTTCATTTCCATATCTCTTCAAAGGGTTTGGCCTAATTTGGGGTAGGTTTGCCTCTCACTAAGTCAGTCCACCCATGCTAATTCAACTTTGCCTTAAGAAGCATGGATATCAAAAATATATCCTGCTGCTTAAATATACTGCACTCTTCATTAAGGACTGAAGGATAAATGTACAGGGTAATGAGTACCCATGTGAGTTTTACAACCATCATGAAAATCGGTTGCTTTTCCATGGCCGTTTCTTGTATCCTGATTTCAAAGCCCCTGCCAGTGCCCTGCTCCCTCTTTCTCTTTCTCTGTCTCAATACTCTCAATGGAAACCTCACTGATAATGCAGTGGCAATGCATTTAAACGTGAAGTACTGCAAGGAGTATTTTTCATATTAAATACGTTTCTAATACATTTAGGTTGGAAAATGTTTGCTATCCAATTGGTAACATATTTACTAATAAAGTTACAGAATAAAAACAACCACTCCTTTCGTAATCTAGGCAGTTTTGTCCCATGGATTTATGCAAATATATAGGAACTTCAGAGTTTTCTAAATCACCCTCAATAGCAAATATTTGGAAATTTGAAAAATAAATAAATGACAGCTTTGGCAGTGTTGACTTCCTAGTTGGCATAATATGCATCTAAATGAAGTTAAAGCCTGATATTTGTTACTTATACTTTGATCTCTAAAAAGTACTTCTTATATCTATTGTTCTTTAGCGACTTCTCATATCTGTTACCTCCTTAGAAGATGAAAATAATACAGCATTCCAGTGATGCAGAAGGGTTATTTATACTGATAAAGGACCCGCTGGGATCCACATAATTCAATAGTGCATCATGTTGACAATGGGCCAGTAGCCAGTATTTTACCTTTACTCTCCTAAAGAATGAAGCATTCTTAGTCTGACTCACCTGCACAGTCTCAGGAGAGATGCATCAGATTTGCTGTGCTGAAAGGCATTGGAGTAGTGGTGCACAATATGGCCTATTGGCAGATCCTCATAGCTATCTTGTTAAAAATAAGAATATAGAGCTTCATTCACCTCAGACATAGTGAATCTTAAAATTTTCACTTGGGTTTCTTGAAACTATACTTACCACAAAGTACCAATTTTCAGAAAAAGAAACTGAACAGAAGTTATTTAATGGTTTGTGCAGGAACTCACATTTTCAGTGTCCCCATCTATTCTCACGGTTACATCATGCTGATGAATATATTCTAAGAAACACAATGGGAATAAAACATCTCTTCAAACCATGAACTCTTTATAACAAAGCCTTTGCTAAGTTGTGGCATAATCAGTGTTTCCACTGCATATCTTGTGCCCAACTCTATGAAGAAATTGGGCGAAAGAAGTTTAGCCCTCTGAAACACTACACCAGGACTAAAAGTATTACTTAAGAAAAGAGCGATTAAAAATAACAGTTGAACGTGTTCTGCTTTTTCATGCAAAGGTGAAAGTGAGCAGAGCTTAAATCAGGGACTCTCACAGGTGCCTGATGCTTCCAGACAGTGAAGGTGCAAGAATAAGCCAAACATCCTCTCAGGTATTTATCACATAGACCAATTGTAACGTAGTATTTAACACTTGGGCTCTTATATAATGGGGAAACTAGCAAGCAAATCAACCCCCTTGCATTTGTGTGTATGTTGCCAATATTCAATCAGATTTAAGACAAAAAATTTTAAACAAATTACATACTACTTTCCTTTGGAAAAATAAAACATATGTTATTTAAAATAAACTATATGTTTCTTTGTTTGCAAATTATATTTTGATACTGAAAAAGTCATTGGGTATTAATAGCATGATTTGGTTTAACTAAATTAATTATGGTTTTTGCCCTTTATAATATTTTTATATTGTGTATATATATACGTGTGTGTATATATACGTATATGTATGTACGTATATACGTATATATATACACATAGTGTAGGCCTTATTTACAAAATGTATGCATTAGCTTAAGAGAAAAAATAGCAAATTATAGTAAATGTGATCACCTGTCTTTTTAAAATTTCACTTTACATAGGTGTGTCATATGTCCTATTTCATTAAAATAAATGTTTGTAGTATTACTGTGCTGTTTAATGATTCTAGCTTTGTAATGGTTCTTAAAATATTTTAAGAGTATTCTGAATATTGTGGAAGATGCTGGAGTCTATGTGGTGGCTCTAACATCATACAACTTTCTGTCCCCCAAAAGGTGGTTGATTTGCTTGCTAATAGTTTTAAAAAATAAATACAAATCTATTTATTCATTGACATATATTTTATGTGTACCTGTTTGGTGTAAGTAAAAAGTACCTATACCTGTTCAGTGTATAGCCTTATTGAATTAAGAAACTGAGGACAACTTTTTAGATAGAAATATATAAACAGTGATGTGAATCGTAGGCACCACAATCTATATGATAAATCTAACCAGTACTGACTTCGCCACAAGAATATCCTAGAGTTCTTGAACTTGCAACTTCGTCATTATAACGAGATCATTTTTTGACAAAGATAAAATCCACACTATATAACAAGAACTTTATGCAGTTACTCTCACATGTATTTATTACACAATTCTTATTTTTAACAAGATATTATATTCTTATTTTTAACAAGATATTATATAAGAGCCCAAGTGTTAAATACTACGTTAAAATTGGTCTAGATGATAAATACCTGAGAGGATGTTTGGTTTATCCTTGCACCTTCACTGTCTGGAAGCATTAGGCACCTTTGAGAGTCCCTGATTTAAGCTCTGCCCACTTTCACCTTTGCATAAAAAAGCAGAACACATTCAACTGTTATTTTTAATCGTTCTTTTCATAAGTAATACAAGTTTCCTTGTGTGTGTGTGTGTGTGTGTGTGTGTTTTCTAAAGAAACAAAACACAAATGATCAAGCAAAAAAAAAAAAAAAAAAATCTCTACAACTTCGTAACTTGCCAGAGTTACAGCCGGTGGTGCTTTTACATTGCTGCTGCCACCTAGTGGCTACCATGTGGAAATGTATTCGCTGGTTCTCGGGAAAGAAACTGCAGAGGGTTCCTCAAGCAACATAGCAAGCAGTCAAAACTCATTTTCCTATTGTATTAGTCCTCATTGCAACAGAAACATGTCCTAACAGAAGAAAAATATTGCTCATTAAAAAACGTCCTGAATCAACAAGGAACAGAGAAGATGATAAAATTCAATGAATGCTTTGGAGAAATACAACTTATTATCTAAATTGTATATGCACATCTACCGTAGCCTCTCTTTCTCTGTGATTTCAGACTTTCTATTGTTATTTCATATAGTAGATTCTCTGGCTTCCACAGAGTAAAAAGGAAAAAACAAAAAGAAGTAGAGATGGTTAGAAAGACAGATGAGAAGAAACCTGAGATAAGCTCTGTGTTTTGTCCACTAATTTGTTGCTAGGTCCTAAATGTGATGATTGTGGTAATTGTTTGTGTTGTGGGCTTTTCTTCCAACTTCTCTTTATACTTTGCATTGTACAGAAAAGAATAACTCACCCAGAGATTATGGTTGGCTGTTCATCAAGTAGAGCAAATGAGCCAATGTCCTTGGAAATGTTGAGACAAAAAGAGAGCATCCCTTCTGGTTTCCTGAGGCAATTTCAAGGGAGAATTAATTAATTTACTAATTTTCTGAAGAAATAGGTGATTACTGACTAGAAGTAGGATTGGTGTTTAGAGCACAGAAATAAAGATTAGAAGTGCACAAGCTTGCTTGTGGCAATACAAAGCAAATATATATAAATAGTATTATATTATATACTAATATAATAAAAGATTGGAAATGTTATCAGAATATCAGAAATGTCAAAAATATTTTTACCACTTCAGTCTCACATCACAAAAATTGGTGATATCATCAGCTATTCCTGTTGCATATCTCAAAACATCATTCTACACAGTGAATTTGTATTACATGCAGATTTTTATCATAAGCAGTATGGTGCAGGAATCCCGTTATAAAGAAAAATGGACAATGTACATTTTAAAGAAGTAATGGGAAAGTATAACATGAGAGTTATCCAATGGTAATTCAGACAATACTTGGGTGGTATATCAACCAAGGTACAATAGGAAATAGCAGCTTGGAGTGATCTATGTTCTTAAAGAGAGGGAATTTCATACAGGAGATTATAATACAAGTCATGAAATACATGAGAAGCCCTAACTCAAAAATTAGGAAGTACAAGAAGCTGCTACCACTCCTCTACTTGATCATCAAAGGACAGAATTGATAGTACACAGAGGAAGAGACCAAGGCCACCCGAAAGGAGCCAATACATGGTAGACTAGTCTAGGTGAAGGGGAAGCTTTGAAGCAGATACAACTATTGCTAAAGAAGCAAGGAGAAAAGCTCTGACACTTAATTTACCCTTACCCTACAATCATATAAGCAGACTTTCAATTGGCTAAAAATAGTAGGAAGCCTAATGAAAAGTGATCCTAAACATGTAGCGTGCAAAAGTGATGATCTCCCAACATAGAATAGACATAAGAAAGGGAAATGAACGGATTTAAGATCAAAACAAGCCAAAGCAGACATCAGTAAGGACAGAAAGAAGCACAAAAACCAAGAGGCCTGACAGACGAACAGAACATGACCTGAAGGATGAAGGAAGTATAAAATATAATGAAGGAGAAAGGAAGGAGAAGAATATATCAGGGCAACAAAAATAATAAGGCAGGATTCCAAGGAAAGACTGAATGGTAGTATCAGGAACAGCGAGGAGAAGACTCGTCAATTTGAAAAAGAGCATGTGGCATCTAGACAAGTTTGGAGAGTCAAGAAGCCTTGAATGTTAGAATAGGAAATTGGAAATCAGTTCGAGAGATTATCCATTTCCAAAAGCTTATCACACAGGATGATAGTTCTGGAAGACGCTACAGCAGCTTGCTCGTTAAAAGGATGTTCATTGTCAAAGAGTTGGGGAAATGTTACTTTTTAGAATCTTTTATATGCTAATGTGTTCCCTGGATCCATGAGATGTATATCATAATGTAATATAAAGTTTCATAAATTTATTTATTTGTATATTTATGACACATCTTACTGGTCTAGTGGTTTATCACAAGGCACTCTGGAAAATCTGCTGAATAATTTTGAAATCCTGCCATTTTCTAGCAAACTGAATGAAGAGCGAGATGTTCATAAAGCAACTAATTCCCAAAGATTGAAATAAGTAAAAAATACTATTATAAGAAACTTGAATTGATTAAAATTTTCACTAATTCATAGTTTATGATCCATTACCTGGAATTATACTATTAATTGAAAATATGTTTTAAAAAACCAAGTGTTTTAATGGGTTTTAATGTAAAAGATTTGATCTGAAAAAAAGACAGCTAATATTCATAATTACAAATAATTCTCATGTATTCACTGAAGTAAAATGACAGGGCTTTTCATTCAGTCAGGAGTTTTAGTTGCTCAAATATTTTTATAAAACAGTTTAAGGTTATTCTGATTGAAACTATTATCTAATTTGAAATTGTTCCAGGCTGTCTATTTAGAAGGTCAAAGTGACTCTTGACAGAAATGTTTAAAACTACTGAAACAAACCTCATTGTTCATGGGTATCCAGTAATAAGAAGGAAAGAATTACCAGCAGGCCTGTAGCACACTTCTTCCATATAGGGGCACTGGAATGGTGGGTGGAACCTGACTTTGGACAGACCTCTTTGCAAACATTAATAGAGTGCATTAATGGAGAAATGCCAGGAGTCATTATCTATAAAATGTTTTAGGTGGATATACCTGACCGGTCTAGACTGCTTATTGTAGATAAACCTAGGATTTATGGTTTATGGAACTTGAATGTCTGGAAAAAAATGAAGAGTAGTTACATAAGCTGTCAAATTAGTGGAATACAAAGCAGGGATATTTCAAAATTGAAATGGCCAATTTTTGTGTTTAATACTTTTGCATATATTGCTAATAAACCTCATAGTTAATCCTACACCAAAATGCCAACCAGGTTGGAAGAAAATTGATATTTTGGAGAGCTGAATTTGAAAATTTTGAGTTCCTCCAAGGAATATCTTGATGTTTGCTTGTATCATTTGAGTCCTAAGTAGATCTTGTTCCTGGTTAAGATCCTCAGTCTGATTTAATATTTCAACCATTTTTGATAACAGATTAGTAGAGTAGGCATGATTAACTTTTAGACCTGTAAATTATGATCACTCAAACACTTTTTAACAAGAAATGAGGGTTCCATAATGAAGGTGTAAAATAATGAGGGTTCATTGCTGGAATAGTTACTTGTGTATTCTTCTTATGAAGTAGCAAAAACCTTGACTCCAACTATGGAGGCAAAGATTTAACAATGGAATTTATGGGAAGTAGGTTTAGATCTAGGGAGATTAGCTAAGTGAATACACAAATAATGTAAGTTTAAAGAAGGTTCTAAAACCATGCTATTCCCTAGCTGATGATAGCAGTCCTCACCAAACATATTAAAAAAAGACAGACTTTTAATTTTTTTAAAGTGAAACATCAAACACAGAAAAAAAGACTTTTTTTTTTTTAACTAATTACTGAATAAAGACATTGTACTCAGTCACAACCCAGGTGACCTCAGATTCCAGAGGTTACTCTGGTTAGAGCTGAGGTTCTTTATGAAGAAATCAAAGAACAAGTCTGATGAATTCTTGTTAGCATGAATTATCAGAAAAAAAAAATGATTTGGGAGCATGTCACTAATTTTATATACAACTAAATGAAAGGGATTATGCCTCAACTTCACATGGTGGAAAACTATTGTGAGAAGCCGCTTTCAGATGGTTTAACATATACCTTGTAACAATGGGTAATAAGGTGTCTGAAGGCTTACACCAAGTGAGGTAACCTCCCTACACTCTCCTTTACTAACAGATGCAATATGACTTTTTTTTTTTTTTTTTTGGAGTCTCGCTCTGCTACCCAGGCTGGAGTGCAGTGGTGGGATTTTGGCTCACTGCAACCTCTGCCTCCCGGGTTCAAGTGATTCTTCTGCCTCTCAGCCTCCCGAGTAGCGGGATTACAGGCATGGGCCACCATGCCCAGCTAATTTTTGTATTTTTGGTAGAGATGGGGTTTCTTCATGTTGGCCAGGCTGGTCTCGAACTCCTGACCTCAGGCGATCTGCCTGCCTTGGCTTCCCAAAGTGCTGAGATTACAGACTTGAGCCTCCGCGCCTGGCCGCAATACTACTTTCAAAACAGTACATAGGTGCAAGCAATCCGGATTGGCTATATCTGATTAGATTGACACACTTAAATTAATGCTATTTGCACAAACCCTGGTAGATGCAAAAATATATCAACTATGCTCCAGGGAGTTTTGTTCGATGAGGAGGACAGGATAGGAGGGAGTAAAGTAATATTCCCAAAACAGCAATTGATCTGCTCGCTAAGTGGTCATGTGTGGGGTTAAATGATGAAGAAAATATTTATGCCATCCAAAAAGATGTTACTATGGGGGGTGGGGGAAAGGAAAGAAAGAAAAGCAAAGCAGGGAGAGGGCCTGATAACTGACTTAGCTGAGTGAAGTTGTTCAGATGGCTATTGAAAAATAGGAAAAAAAACAAAAAAACAAAAAAACGAGGAAACTGACGGGGCTGCCATCCTTGAGCTGGTGGGATGTTATAGATGCTTGAGGGGATAAAACATCTACTTTAGCTCCTCCTCAATCTCTTAAAGTGCTCCCGCAATTTAGTTAATATATCCTCTCCTGGACAAATTCAAATCCAATCATGAAGGATTTTGAATGAAGAATGCTTAAACAAAGAGCTGAATTTACACTATCAGTTAAAGCCATAGATTTGAAAAAATACAAACTACTAGACTGATATCTATTCATCTTATCCAGAGTGGGGCATTAAAAGCCTTTTGATTTTAAATGTTCCAGTAATTGTATGCAATACTATTACTGGATACAATCTCTCATTGTACAGGTATTCCCAAGGGGCATAAGAAGAAATGGTCAAAGGTAAACCAGGATTATATAGAGATGTCCTGAGATGAGAGTGATGCTACAAATTAGAAAATGTGACTAGAAGAAATATTAAATATTCTGAGTGATATGATTTGGCTTGGTGTCCCCACCCAAATCTCATGTCAAATTGTAATCCCCAGTGTTGAAGGAGGGCCCTGGTGGGCGGTGACTGAATCATAGGGGTGGGCTTCCTCTTTGCTGTTCTCATGATAGTGAGTGAGTTCTCACGAGATCTGGTTGTTTAAAAGTGTGTCTACTTCCCACCCTCTCCTACTCCACCATGTGAAGATGTGCCTGCTTCCCCTTCACCTTCCACCATGATGATACGTTTCTTGAGGCCTCCCCAGAAGCAGAAGCCGAAGCCAAATAAACCTCTTTTCTTTGTAAATTACCCAGGCTCAGGTAGTTCTTTATAGCAGTGTGAGAATGGACTAATACACTGGGGTTATGTTGTTGTTATTGACATGCACAATTCGAATGAACATTGAGTGTCAATGAGAGAGTTAGCCCTTCCCTTGGTTTCAAATGGACATGATAAAAGAGAACCTTTATAATTGCCCAAGCCCTTACTGGATGTAATAAATAAGAAAATGGTAGTAGAGGGAGTACAGTAAGTGTTCTTAACCTCTTTTTTTCAACAGCCTGTCTGGCAGGAACATGAGGGAAACTGATTATGGAAACTAAGAGTGCATTGCTAGGGATCAAATGAAGTGATCTTTATTTGATCCCCACTATTTCTTTAGCTACACCCAAGAGGGTAAAGGCTATGCAAGAAGTACCTGAAGTGTGCAACAGGTTACAAGTGATTGAAAAAACATGAGAGACTTGGCTAAGGACTTTTTTCCATACCCATTTTGAGGTCCAGCCAGGCGCAATTTGCGTTTTTATAGAATAACGTTTGATATACATTTTTTCGATATATATATTTTTTCACATGGATACTTGAATTTACAGCCATACTGTCATAATTCAATGTGATAAGCCTTGAACCTGATGACCATTAAGAATACTTTATGACCAGGCATGGTGGCTCACGCCTGTAATCCCAGCACACTTTGGGAGGCTGAGGCAGGTGGATTGCTTGAGTCCAGGAGTTCAAGGTTAGCTTGGGCCACATGGTGAAACCCTGTCTCTACAAGAAAAAAAGGAAAAATTAGCTGGGCATGGTGTTGGGCACCTGTAGTGCCAGATACTCTGGAGGCTGAGGGGAGAATTACCTGAGCCTGGGAAATTGGGTCTATAGTGAGCCCTAATTGTCCCACTGCACTCCAGCCTGGGTGACAGTGTGAGCCATTGTCTCAAAAATAATAAAAATTGACTGAACTACATTCCTAATATGATGATTTTCTCCCAGAGAATAATTTACTTCTCAAAGTTCCAAGGGTATCTCTGTTCTCTCTGTCCCACATAACTTAGCAAAATTTTGTAAATTACTATCTCTTTCTTACCTCTCCAGTAAAGAGTAAGCCTGGAGATTGGTGGGACTGTTTGTGGAGATCACATCAACCCACCTAGGAATGCTGCTGAACACTATGACTAAGGGGCCCAAAGCTCTTAAAAGTTCTAGATTGTGGTTAGAAAATCCTGACTGATTGGGTGTGTTTAAAATAGACATTTTTACTGAGATAGAAAGTAGATTGATTGCTTGTAGACTACAAACTACTGAAAAATAGTAATTATATACCACTCAGAAGAGCAAGGAAAAGCTAACTCCTTTTAAGCACTGTGGTTTATGAATTGGCTCTATCACCAAGCAAGTACAGGCTGGCACTTAGGGAAATCTGGTAAAACTGAACTACAGAATACTGGAAGAGCCGCAGATTTGCCCCACTGGCTCTACTTATCTGTGCTCTGTCATTCTACCTCCCATGGCCAACTCCAGGTAGGTAAATTAGACCTCTGTGAGAAGAGAGCTTCTTAGCGTGTAAATAATATCTATGAGAACATCCTATTTACTCTGCCCAGAGTTGTTCTCTGCCGTACTCATTGCTAGAATTGGGTTCCACGTAGGGGATATTTAGACTGTGCCATTAGCTCAGAGGATGGCGGCATTGAGGTTCCTATGCAGTCTTACAACGTGCTTACAGGTAGCACAGTCTAAAACTAAAACTCTGGGATAGATTAGCCATGCTTCTGACACGTTGCGACATTTCCTGTATAAAATGTTATATAATCTATATAATGTTTTAAGGAAAAAAACACAAATTCCTGATGCTACAAACACGTACTGGAGTGAGAAAATAAAATATATAAAAGATCAAAAACCATTGTTACCTAAATGTGAAACTGAAGGGAACAGCAATATATAGAGATTGCAGGCCCAATGTGTGATTACACTCCCCGTGCATTTTAAGGGCTGTGAAAGAATATCTAATTTTTTTTTCCCAAAGTCATATAGTAAATAGATAGCACTAACAAAGTCAAATATTAATAACCAAGAACTACAGATCCTCAAATCCCCTTTCCCCCAACCAGCAAAACCCATAGAAATTTACACTGACCAAAGTAAATAGAAAATAAAAGTCAAACCACTTAAACGGTTGACATTTAAGGATAGAGCCAGGCACTTGCTTTATCTTTCAGAATTACCAGGGTTATAACATTAACAGAAAATAAGTGATATTATAGACATGGAGTAAAAGTTAGAGTTAAGGTCCAATGAGCAATAGTTTAATTAACAACTGCTGGTGATTAACATAATTTTAAATTTTACCTTGGCAATAGAGAACCACTTAACTTTGCACATCATAACTGCCTTTTCTTTTGATTTTCTAAATAGAAAAGAACTAGTTTAAAGAAAAACAGCACATAGTCATGGCTATGTAGATTATAACCAAAATTTTGAACTGATTAGTTGTAATGAACAGAGTCGACTTGGAATATAGGGTATCTCGTTGCCAAATTTGTTTTTCTCTGTTTCTCTGGTACGCTGTCCTTTGGGAATATAAATTTACACATGTATTCTTTTGATAAATTACTTGACAAACCCAGAACAAGAATAGGGTTTACCTTATTAAATTTTTAGAGTATAGTCCAAAGGTAGTTCTTTTTGGTGAATGTTCGTGATAGGTGACCATGGCCAAGTATATAATGACTATTGCCTTTAAATGTTGGTTTCAGGTTCTGACTTTCACATTGTGGTATAAACTTTGAGAATGCTTAATAGAAAGAAAAAGAAAAACCACATTCTCTTATCTAGCCAGACAGTACTAGGCCTGATGATGTTTGTGGTAGTGTGGATACTGAAAACTATCACAAAATAAAGGCAAAATAATAGGAAACAATAATTAACCAGACAGAAATGTGTTCTTGTAGAAAAGGAAAGGACTCAGTCCTTCATCACTTGAAGCCATTTCGGCACCAAGTAATCATAACTTCACAAATGACTGGGCATGACTTTTATTTTGGATACAACTTGCTGCTCTCCCCGATAGCTTTCACTGTGGAATCTTTTATTCACTATTAGTCCTCGGAGAAAGAATGATTTTTTTAAAAGGAAACTTTTCATAGGAGTTTTACAGAAAACATATTACCGGGCCCTCTGAGATTCAGGGAAATCTGAATGACTATTCCTCTCTCAATGCGAAAGAAAAAATGTGGCAGAAACCAGGAACAGTGAATTCACTGGCTACAGGTTTTAAAAATTCTGACATGTAAAAAAATATTAAATTAAAAAAATTATATGTGGTTTATTAGAATTTCTAAAAAATATTTGACTTTCTTATTATACTGCTAAAGATGTTAGGCAATGCACATGACTTTTTAATTATTTGTGATGTCTCTATCAAAATACACAAAGCACTATACAAATTATGTAGTCTATACCCTAGATTATTTTCATTGTCATCATCAGAAGAGGAAGAGGAAGAAGAAGAGCCACAATAATGATGCATCAATTACAACAACGTGAATGAGAAACAAAAACAGTAAGAATTAAAAACCTCTTACATATTTGACACTAGGAACTTAGCATACATTTTTTGTTACTGTTTTGGTTATTCCGGTGATGCTATAAATAACTGTTATCTTTATTTTATAAAGAAAGAAAATGAGGCCTAGAGAAGTGAGGAAACTTGCTGAAGTTCATTAATAATAATGAGCATTTGGCTTTCAAGGTCAGCCCAGCTGCTCATATTCGTCTGAGTTTACAGAGCAACTCGTATAGAAAGGGTCCCTTGGCTCAGATTCAGAAACAAGAATGCTATTATACGTGGCGCTAAAATCTTTCTATCAGAAAAGAAATAAGACGCAAGCAGAGACACATCTCACATCATATCCTAGCACAGTTTAAATTAAGCATTTTCCCCCTTTATGCTGCCAAATACTAAGGTAAATTAAAAGCCACAGAAAAAACCAAAATATTCCATAAGTATTTGGGGCAACTTCCATGGGGTCGTTTCCCAGCAAACTTGCCAAATGAGAATGCCCCCCTTCCTCCCAAATATTCCCATATCACCCAAAACCTATCCTGAGACTATCCTAGAAATGCTAACAATTTGAAAATGAAAGCTTTCATGGAGAGGATTTTCTATCCTTTCTGTTATACACAATAGTAAAACAACTGAAGATGAAAATGAGCGTTTGTCTTTCAGTGAATATGGGAAATGTCAGAAAGTGGTCACAATTTTACTCACAATATATCTAAATTAAAAAGAAAAGATTTGCATATAAGTAAATATTATTAAACAAAGGTGCCCTATTTCTTTAGAAGCATTTTATTCCTAGTTCCCTCAATAAGCCTTTGACCAAAGTCTGCCCTTGAAAACACACAGAAGACTTCCACTAAAGTCACACATTCTGCATACACATTTCTAGGACCAAATTTGGCCTGATGCTTAATTACTGTCTGGCTGTGATTACATCTGTGGTGTTGAATTTTCAAATCTAAATTTTCAGTGTTGCAACAAAACTTTGTGAAATTTCTTTAATTTCTTCTGGGGAAAACAACATCAAGAGTAGTTTGATATTTTAGTCAGACAGAAAAAAAGTGTTTTTCCTTAATTTGCAACAAATATCTCTCAAGTTCAAAAAAGAAGACAAGTCATTTAAATAAACAGTGAAATTCTGTAAATAAATAAGCATTGGCCTCTCGAGTTTGACTTTTGAATGCTGAGAGACTTTCAAATAATATTGTTCTGGGCAATGGGTACTGCTGTGTTTTTCTCTCTCTTATCTGAGGAATGAAGGGCATTTCCCCCCTTTTTTTCTTCTCCTTTTTGTTTCTCTCTGTGTTTTTTCCTCCTATTTCATTAATCATTCACAAGTAGCTAGCTAGTAAGTACGATTCAACTCTTGAGAGACAAATAAACACACATTTCCCTGTGTCTTACTGCCCCATTTTTCCGCTATTTATCTCACACATCAGTTACTTAGCTGGGTAGAAAATTGTGTCTCTTAGGAGGGGTGTTCATTACTATTAAAGAGCATTTATTTATATATATTTCACTAGGGTTTGTCATTTGTTTTTGTATCTTCAGTTGCAAAAACTTACTTCATACTGAGTTTCAACTTGAGGAAAAGTTAAAAATCTATGTTGTGAAACTTTCCTGAATATTGCTTTCAGCTTTACAGCTGTATTCTCTAAGGATCAATGTGTAGTCACTATTTGCAAGATCAAATGGCTTGACTATAATGTACATTAAATATAAAATACTTTATCTGAAGTGCCCCAACTGATGGACGCTTGTACTTTCATATAAATGGCCTTTGAAAATAGAAATTTGGGACTAGCATGTATTCTGTTAGTCTAACCTCAAATTCATTTTTCAGTCAACAATAGCTGGGCACAATTTAAGTTGATTATGGTTAGCTATTGTGTATTTTGTATTTTTAAGCATCAATTCTATTTAGTTGGCATTCGGTGTTTCAATGATATTTGATGTTCAAATAGTGTTCTTAAAAATTCTCGTCACCTCAAGGCTACCTGCATAGCCCAAGGCAGTATCCTTACAATGCTACAGAAGCTGACAGGAAAGTGAAAAAATCTTTCAACTGGTTGTTACTGATCTCAAAGTAAGGATATGTTCTTTAGCACTCCTGTATCCATTTTATTTCTTACAACATTTTTTGGTCAATTACGTATTTCTTAGGAAGTGGAGTTAACTCCTTTTACATACGGGTATCTATAATAGGGTCTCGGTAGCTTGATATCAACGATGGGCCTTTAGACTGTCTTTTTGTTGGGAGAATCTTAGACTTTACTAAGAGTCCAATTAAAAAGCAGCCCCATAAAGTTAAGAAAATGGAAAAAAATACTGTATTCAGTTACCTGTTCTGAATAATCCAAGGTCATAAGACATTTCTAATTTCCTGGGATCCCAGATCATTATGTAGTTAAAATATTACGTGGTTAAAATAAATATTATGTAGTTAAAATGTATTATTTGTAAATATTGTAACTTATTGCCACTGAAAATGAAATATATTTTTTCTGTAGTTTAGTATTGACTTTTATAACAGCAAGAAAATCTTTCCAATAGTCAGTAATTGATGATGTAGACTTCATATGACATGATCAAGAGTTTTATAACTTAACTGAACATATATTATTTCTAAGTTAATATGATTGATAATCAGTATGTCAGAATACTGTTATACAGAAGAACCAGGAAAAAATAATTACTTCCATTAGAAGCCTCCAAAATCTTTTTATAGACTATAATCAGTGATATGATTTACTCTTGAAGTGCTACCCTGAGACAAGGAACTTTGATAAAAATTCTATTCTTCATTGCAGTGGATGATGCCACTGACCCGTCGCCAATAAGTGCTTTCTATCATCTTATTTGCTGAATTATCCACATTCTGTCTCTTTACTTTCACTGTGAACAAAGCACTTGCTTTGCGAATAAGGAAAGTGATGTGCACACATGTGGGCACACACGCACACACACACGTAATAATACATTTCAAGTTTTTAAAATCAAGGAAAGCAAGGAAACATTCTTAATGAAATAAGAATAGAAATATTAAACTATTACAGCAGATATTTAGAAATGCTTCTATTTGTAACTGAATCAAATCTAGATGTTCATTTAGAGGCATTTAGAACTATTCAGATTCTATGACACCTGACAAGTCAAAATCAGTATTTTCTTGACTGTCTTCATTCTTTAAAAGTAAATTTAGATCCTGGATATATCTCCAGGAATGAGATTCATTGTTTAACTTATTTCTTTAAGATTTAGTTGTCGGCCGGGCGTGGTGGCTCAAGCCTGTAATCCCAGCACTTTGGGAGGCCGAGACGGCCGGATCACAAGGTCGGGAGATCGAGACCATCCTGGCTAACCCGGTGAAACCCCGTCTCTACTAAAAATACAAAAAAACTAGCCGGGCGAGGTGGCAGGCGCCTGTAGTCCCAGCTACTCAGGAGGCTGAGGCAGGAGAATGGTGTGAACCCGGGAGGCGGAGCTTGCAGTGAGCTGAGATCCGGCCACTGCACTCCAGCCTGGGCGACAGAGCGAGACTCCGTCTCAAAAAAAAAAAAAAAAAAAAAAAAAAAAAAAAAAAATGTACTTGTCTTCACACATGTAGTTTTTAGAAGTCTTAATATTTCTTTTGAAATCTGAAAAAAAAAACTTAATATTGGGGAGCAGGTGTTGTGAATTTGAGACAAATTCAGTTCAGTTACAGATGGGCTGTCCATTTTTTAGAAGTGCTAATTTCTGCTTCTAGGTCTTGAAATTTCATGTAAGATCAATAAGAATTTATCAAGTGCATATTATCTGTCATGCACCTGTAATGAAGGGGCTTCGATGGTTTAAAAAAATATTTATCCTTTTTTAGGAGCTCATAATGTAATAAGAAAAATAGATGAAGCCGGGTGTGGTGGCTCACACCTGTAATCCCAGCACTTTGGGAGGCTGAGACAGGTGGATCACCGGAGGTCAGGAGTTCGAGACTAGCCTGGCCAACATGGTGAAACCCTGTCTCTACTAAAAATACAAAAATTAGGCATGGTGGTGCATGCCTGTAATCCCAGCTACTGAAGGAGGAGAATCGCTGGAACCCGAGAGGCAGAGGTTGCGGTGAGCCAAGATCGTGCCATTGCACTCCAGCCTGGGCAACAAGAGCGAAACTGTCTCAAAATAAATAAATACAAAATAGATGAATAGGCAAATTATTACTGTATAATATGTGAAGTAGAATTATCATAAAATTACAGGCTTCAGTAGAAGCATATGGATGGGTTTGGAAGATATGGGAAGTCATTGTGCTTAAAGATACCAGCACTAGTTGTGACACTACTTTATATCTATCTATCTATCTATCTATCTATCTATCTATCTATCTATCTATCTATATATATATATCTATATATCTATATATATATATATGAGACTAAACAGAATATGTGTTTGAAATCCTTCTTGCTTTATGGCCTACCTGAAGGACATACTTAGAGACATCCAACTTATACTGGATTTTCAAATTGCTAACTAGTTTATAATGCAGAACTAATCCAAATAAAACAATATTGTTTGAAAGTAGAACTAAATTTATATTTAAAACATTTGTTCTTCTCATCCTGTTCTATTACATATTGCTGTCCCTAAGCTATACTAGTGCTATTACTTCTCCAAATGTATCCAGTCTAATGTATCCAGACTTGTACAGGAATTAATGCTACTTGGTTTATCCAAATCATTGCAGGCAGTCTTTGAGTGAGTAAATATAGTTATATGGTAGAATTGAATGCATAATAGAAAAAGTAGCTTTGACCCCCCAAAAAAATCCAAAAGGTGGTGAATAAGTTTGTTATCTGTGGAAAGGGTATCCCCAATTTTGACTTTATAGCTCTTTCCTGATTTTTAAATATATTAACAGCAGGGAAAGACCTTGAAATAATAATATACTTAGGTAAAACAAAATAAACCAGAAAGCTAATTAATACGTTATTGGCTTCTTTTTATTAGTATATAAGCACAATATTTTTCTTTTAAGTTTTATTTAGGTATACTTTACATAAAAGAATTTACCCATTTTAAGTATACAATTCAATGATTTTTAGTAAACTTACATGAATTGTGCAACCAGCATCATAATCCAATTTTAGACCATTTTCATTACCCTGAAAATATCCCTCATGCTGATTTGCAGCCATATCCTGTTCTCATTTGGCATTACTTTTTATCCTGAAAAATAATAAAATATTATAGGCAATATCCAACTTACTGACGTTGTTCTAAAATTCAATTTTTACTCACATATTTGAAACTTGACATGACAAAAGGAACTTGTATATTTTTGGGGGAATGGTATTATTTAGAGTACAGTCCAAACACCTGTAACAAAATGATCCAAAGTCAAATGTCTTAATGAAGATAAAAATTTTATTTCTCTCTAGTGTAAGAGGTAAGGAGTCTGTTCTGCTAGGGGAGTTCTGCTATCTTCAACACATGGTTTCCATCTTCTACTTTAAAGGCAAAGCTCCAGTTTCTTCATTTGCTGGCCAAAGAGGAATGGGGAGGAGAGTCAGAGGATTGAAAGCTGATCTCCTAACGGACAGGACTTGCACACATCATTTCTCCCAAGGGAATGTGGCAGAAATGGTGGTGTCCGACTAAAAGTAGAAGGTTCTGTTATGAGAGAGGAAAAAATAGACAATAATGAACAAATCGTTTCTTCCACAGGTACCTAGGTTATATAAACTTTACAAATTTTATTTTAAGGATTGGTTTCCTAAATTAATCTTTGCCTTCTCCAGTGTCTCTTGGGCACTTAATAAAATTATTTTAACTACATTTAAAAGTAAAAGCAGACTAAAAAAAGATATTTATGTACATGTTATCTATTTAAGATATGAAAAGAGAAGCTGGCATGTCACAATGCTTTTATTGGGGTTTTTAAATTTAACTATGAGTAGGAAAAACAAAAAACGTTTGATAAAGTCAACAACTGAGGGTCACAAAAAGAGGTAAATGGAAGATAAGTTGAATCCCCAAAATCTCCATGTTAACTACTATATAGGGTTACCTCTTCATGAAATTGGGGATTTTTGCAAGTGACTTTAAGATGAGCAGAGATGTTGGCAATTAAAAATATATATTCACATTTATATAGAAAGCATTGTTTCAAATCAGATATGTAATTTATTAGAATACACAGCCTGTGCTGATAAAGATGGTTAGCTCCAAGCATTTTGGGGAAAAAATTACTCTAATTTTCAGATGAAAGTTGAGAAATTTTATGTGTATATATTATATATATTTCATATATACATTTTAATGTGATATATATGTGATATATATATTTTAATGTGATATATTTCACATATATCACATTTATATGACATGATATATATCACATATCACATTATATATTACATTGTATGTTGTATATAATATATATATCATATTGCTTAAACTCATTTTAAAAATCAACCTTTACTAAAGTATAAAACGTGACTGTCCCAAAGATATATTTATAATTCTTTTAGTTATCTAGTACTTAAGAAACATTTACTATGGAAAAAACACTATTCTATATCTGGATTGTACAACATTGAATAAAATAAAGTCCCTAATCTCAGGTATATCTATTTAAAAGGGAATAGGCCGAAAAGAAAAGCAAACAACAATTCAGAGGAGACTCATGAAAATATGTCCAACATATCACATTATTTAGAGATAGGCAGGGAATTAAGATTCAATGGTGTGATGGTGGGCTGCCTTAGATTGGGTAGTCAAAGGGCTCCTCTCTGAGGAGATGATATTTAGTCTAAGATAAAGTTATGTGAAATTCAGGCAGAAGATTATTGCAGGCAGAAGAAAGACTAATGCAAAGGTTCCGAGGGCAGAACAAGCCTAATATACTCAAAGAGGAAGAAGATCAGTCTGCCTGAAGTATAGTTTTAGGAGGAAAAATATCTCAAGATGATACAAGATCTGGGTGTTGATATAGCTTTGTAAGGTGAGAATATTGTTAATTGTAAGGCAAGTGTAAGGCAAATTTTACTCTACACACAGAAGCTAAAACATTGAATGGTAATGAGCAAGACAATGAAATGTCTTATTTTGTGTAAGACTGTTTTACCTTCTGTGTTAAATACCTGGAGGGGGAGGTAATGGGGTTTGGTAGCAAAGGGAAATCAAGGCTAATGATGCAGTCCTAGATGAGAAGTAACATTGACTTGGGCAAGGGCAGTACTTTTGGAGTAGAAAAAAAAAAATTGTGTCATCAGGTATGAAATATGTTTTGGGGAGTTAAGTGAACAAACCTTGAAGATGGGATGGAGATTTGAGGGAGAGAAAATGAAGGAAAGAGAGGGATCAAGAATGATTGGAAAATATTTTTGATATTTTCATTATACGACTGTGAAAAACACGAGGAACCAGTTTGCAAGTCAAGAATTAAAAGTTAATGGGAGCCAAGTAAAAATTGAGATAAATTTTAGTAGATATCTACATAAAAGTATTAGAGCAGGCCTTGATGTACAAGTCTGCTGTTCAGATGAGCAATCAAGTCAAAAGGGATAGATTTGGAAGTCATTGGCCTGCAGATGCCACCACAGCCATGGGACTTTAGGTTATTTGAGACTGCATAGGGAGAGAAAAGGGTCCAATTCAGACAAAGCTTTTGGGGTTCCAACATTTAGAAGACAACAACTAGAGGAAGAGGATTTTACAAAGAAGATTGCGTTAAAGCATCCGATGCAGGCAGGAGGAAAGTTAAAAACCTGCAGTTCCTGTCTGTGTTAAATGCTGCCAGAAAGGAAACACTGAATTTAATAATGTGGAAGGAAGCCCGATGACTTCAGGGGAAGATTCTTGTAGGCAGCATTCGGATGGAAGCCTAACTGCAATGGGTAAAGGGCCATTTTTCATATAAAAACAGAGTCATTTTTCCCCCCCAGAATTGTTTTCTAGTAGATACAATTGAAAGCTGAAATGGTAGTTATACTACCATTTTATGTTGGAGGAAGTGGCAAGAGAGTGACAACATCTGGTTGAAGAACCAGAATCCAATTCATTCACTGATTTTCATACTTCCCTACCCTTGGATTTATAGATAAAGGAAATAATGCTTATGGACATTTCTCAAGATAAATTGGCGTAGATAAAGTTGTCACTACATAATTGAGAAAAAAAAGATATATAAGAAATGAATTTCTAATGAAGAGTACATAATTATCATTTTAAAACTAGAATGTGGAGTACCTATTGCATACGATATATAATTTTTGAAAAGGAAAGTTTTACATAAATGGATTCTCAAAATAATATAACAAGCAAAATAATCTTAACTTTTCTTAGTTTAATTCGGTTCAGCAAACAATTTTTAAATATCTGCCGTGTTATGAAAATCAAATTGGAGGTGTGATAGAGAAGGTAAAAACAAAAGAAAAAACAAAACAGCAAAACAAAACCAAACAAGCTATGTCTACTTAAAAACTTTTTGTAGAGAAACATAAATGGAAAAATGTGATGATGTTTAAGAGCAAAAAGAGATTTGAAAATACAAATTATTTGGGGGATGAAGGTATCAGAATATCTTCAAAAAGCTGAGTTTTGGAAATAATATGTGCCTCCATGAAGATCTGGAGAAAGACCCAGAAGTAGGTCATGTACATAGATATGGATGTAAAAAGCATATGGTACCCTCGAGAAACTGTAAGCAGCTTGATATCACATGCATATTAAAGTATGAGTTCAAGTTCAAATAGGAGCCAATATCCATAACTGAGCATTAACCAAAGAAAAGAAAAGAAAAAAAAAGCTAAATATCTCAAACCTTTCCAAATTTTGTCCAAACAAATTTTAGAATACAAATATTAATAGAAATCATATTATAATCCTTGGAGAATTAGTCAGGTCAAGAATGACACAGACCCTTCTAGTGTTTTGCTGTCTCCTGTTCTAAAGTCACCAACACATGATATTAAGTCGGTCAGCCAGCCATGCTACAAACATTAAAAAGTTTATTCTTATGATACTCCAGACAAAGTACAATCTGTTTTCAGGCAAATTCACTTTTAATGTTATCGATTATTGTTTCATAAATGTTTTTGCTCAGTTTCTCTGCCTCTTAAAGGAGAATCATTCATTATGTGAGAGAATTTCCTAAACATTGGCCATTAAAGTATTTATCAAAAAATCACATTTGGTCTTCATAGTCATCAGGAAGTTCCTTGAGAGAAAACCATAACTTTGGTTTTGAGTATTTAAGCCATCCTTACTCTCAGGCTCATGTGTAGCAAACACCAAATAAGTAATCTTTTTCAAATACCATGAGGACATATCATGTTACAATGGTTATTTGAGCCACTAAATGATACTTTAATAAGAATAATTACAATATATTATACATAATGTCTATACATACACAGTAAATTAAATTATAGATAATTTATATGATATATATGTATGCATATATATAATCTCAAAAAGTACCTGTTGATCCCTCTGCTCTCAGGGTAGCTAGACACCTAATCTTTCATGCTTCAGATTTCTTAAGTATGAGTCAGAGGAGACACTGTCCACTGTGCCTATCAAACTACAGGAGACACATTAAGCTAAATAGTCTTCTTAAAGTTTCAATGCAACTGTAGAGTGAGAAGCACCAACCTCCCTCTCACAGCATTCTCTAAAGAAATCGCTGCCTAATCAAAACCCTGCCAGTTTTATGCCCTTATTGTGAAAAGAGCTAAGAGTTAGAAATCCATTTCTCTAAACTGCCTTTTGCATGATTGTCTCTCACCTCACTTTAGAATGTTGACATCAATCATCTTGTGGCCTCAGCAGAAACTGAGGCTAAGATCAATTTATTTTAACATATGGTGACTCATATTTTATTCTTTATCTTCAGTTTTTTCTTTATTCAACTGAAGTTTAGATGATTACTTTGATGAGATTCTGTTTGAAACCCTAAAGGAAATTTTATGAACTTTGCAGTTTCTTTTTAAAATTATTGATAAGAAGGTTTTAAAAAAACTATTTTGTGCTTTACAGTAAGATAATTTAAAAACAGTTTTACATTTCACCTCACTCTTTTGACTTGCAGGCCTCAAAACAATGTGGAATTAATTGAGGTTTTATTATGCCTAGTAGTGGAGATAAATGGCACAATAAGCTTTCCTTTTAAATACAAATCAAATAATCATAGTTTAAGAATTCTATATCCATAAAAGATCATAGACTCTACACTAACCACTTAACTTTAAGAAAAAAATCTTACGATCTTTAAATTACTTGTTAAACATTATGAAACTGATTAATATTAGAATCTATTTACTTACAAAACTCTCTCCATTCCATCATGATATTCAGTATTTGTACAAAACTACAAATGAAACTCAGTAATCATTAAAAAGTGCCAAATGTTTGCATTAACTCGCCCACTTTTCTAGATGGACCATTTAAAAATAAGTAATATTCAAGTGCCTCAAAAATGTCAGTAATTATACTTCATGACAAACAATTGTAATCTCAATTTACAAATGTTTGCTGAGGTAGGTTATCCATTACTTAATTAATGCCCTTCCTATTTTTGGATATGCATACTACATTATTTGTCTCTGTAGGATAAAATTCCCTCTCACTTTCCCAAATTGTTTCTTTTCCACTAGTAGAGTGTCCAGGTGTCATTATTAGTGTTGATGAATTTCGAACAGTGTCTCGATGGGAATTTCCATCATGATTTGCCTGGCCTCTCTGACTCCCTTAGACCCATGCATTCACTCCAGGGCAAGAGAGGAGAAATGAGAAAACACGGGATCAGGTCTGCCACTGTGTTTCCATTAACCTGAGTGGTCCCTTCACAACCTCGGAAGTGCAGAGAGTGAATAATGGCCCAAGTGGGGCACGACAGATCGATTTCATAATTTTTACACACTGTTTCTCCTCAGTTCTAACTGGCTATTGATTGGATGAGCTGGAGATGGGTAGTGCCTCTGGGACCTTAGAAGTACTCAGAGGAACTTCTCTCCCTCCTTAGCAACAACTCCAGGCTCTTGTAGCCATTCACTTTACAGAGGAGAGTAAGAAAAAACTCAACCATGAAGTCATCTCAAGAGAAATTAATTTCACCCTGCAATGGGAAAGTGAACTCACTTTAATACCTATTTAACTTTCAGATGATTCCAATCATATATTTAAACTAAAGAAAGCAAGCAGTATTCACATAGGTGAATAATGTTTTAAAGTGAGTAGGGTTTTCATAAGATCATTTGATCTAATCTCTTTACCTAATAGATGTGAACACTGAAGCACAGAGTTATTAATTCATTTACCCCAAGACTTGGGGTAACTTGGAATAAACTTGGTTTCCTCATCTTCTTTCTAGTGGCCTCTATTCTCGGAAATGTTTTCTTCTAACAGAGAGCCACAGAGAGACAGTCTCCATTCTTGCTTTGGATCTGTTAATGTCATAACACCTAAAATCAATGTAGGCACCAATTCCCAGTGGCATCCTATGAACGTCAGACTGGAAAAATGAAAAGAATGCAGGACCTTTGATACTATGGAACCAATATTCCAATATAGAAGCTTGCCCTACATCTGGAATTTCTGCTTTCAAAGATCAGAAACTTCTATAACGTTTAAGAGAGTTGAAGTCAAGATTTCTTTTCTTTTCAGCTTAAATAAGACTGACTAAAAATTCTTCTCAACCTTATCCCTTCCTGATTTCTTCCAATGGAGGAGCCATTCAGGCTTCTGCAAGGAAAATACATTGGCTATACTAGTTCAAGAAACTAAAAGCAGTTGTGAGGATAGCATGGTCACCTAATATCTACTGCTGAAGTAGAGGGGAAGAAATCTAGAAAAAGTAGCACAAGAAATTCTTCTGGGATGAGATTCTTCTAGGATGAAAGCCCTGGAGACATTCATTCCGTGGGATTGCTAGTTTACAACACAAAGTCATGTGAGGGTCATTAGACTTGTGTAGAGGACTACGTGCTGGCAAAGGAGACATTCTGCTCTTGCAAACGAAGCAGGGTGTTCCTCCCCTGCAAACAGGGAGGACAAAGGAGCCAGCTGTAAACAGCAGACCCTGGGGACTTGTTTATGTGTAAACATCTTAAAAATCCAGAAAGGGAAAGGTCAGAAAAACAACAATGTGTCTTGTGACTTGGCAACATTCCACAAACGACTGTATAAAATAAAGCAGAGTGCGCTATTCGGGGCGGCCGCCATGTTTGTCTTGTCTTATGTTGTCTTGTGTGTTCATTCCTTTGTTTAGGAAACATGCAGACCCCAACAGACTTGTAATAAGTTCTTCTAAGTCAGTAGTTCTCAACAAGAGATAATTTTGTTCCCTGGAAATTTGCCCTGCCAGAGGACGATATTTAGATATGTTTTTAATTTACACAACTTGACTGAGGTGCTACTGCCAACTAATGGGTAGAGGACAGGGATGCTATAAACACAAGAATGCCCCAACAACAAAGAAATTATACAGCCAGACATACTAATAATTCTCAGAATAAGAAATGCTGCCTTAAGTCACTTCCTACTTACATGGATTTTAGCCATCCTATTATTTTCAAATACCTTGTATTCTACCCAACAAATTATTAATTCAGATAAAAATGGTTTGAGCAAAGTGTTTTGTTTTTGATTATTACAGGAAAGTTTCAGATTTGTAACGTTTGATTTTCTGACATCATAGAGTAGATCATAAGGCTGTCAGAAGCCTTTGGAAAAGGTCCATGAGGCACTGAAGGCCACCATTAGAACTTGGAACATATACCTATAGTCCAAGCTACTTTGAAGCCTGAGATACAAGGATCACTTGAGTCCAGGAGTTCAGGATTGCAGAAAGCTGCGATCACACTGTATTCCACTGTATACCACTGTATTCCAGCCCGGGCAACTGAGCAAGAATCTGTCTCTGAAAACAAACAAACAAAAAATATTGGGGGCAGTGGTTTGCCTCTTTGGTATTTAATTTATTTTTTAATGATGCAGGTTTTTTTTGTAAATGAGAATATTGTAATTCCTTGCTCTCTTGGCAAATTGATGGATCATGTGACTGGTTCTTTCCAGTTGGCTACGGACAGATAGGTTGTAGCATTAAATTGCTGGTTAGCGGCTTCTCAACTTTCTCTTTGTCCTGGTGCCCTGACTGGCAACCTTCTGTATATCAGCCTTTTAAATTCCATACTGACTGTGACTTAAGCAAGTTTGTTTGTTATAATGTTTCAAGCAACTAAAACATGAGTTGTGTGTTATTTCAACCTAATCTAGATTTTTATAACAATGATTTTTATTAAAGCTTTAAAATGGGTCATTTTAAGTAAAAATTGCAACTCAGTTGAAAAGTGGGCAAGTTCCTATAAGTTAAAAATCTAAAAAAAAAGAAAGAAAAACAAGAAAAAACCTGTATTTAATTCCCTCTGGATATCAGGTAATTTGCCTGCTCTCATTGCACAGATTATGATTCATTATTAATTATGCAACCAAACAAATGCTAGGCACTGGTACAATTGCCTAGTTATAGGTGCCATAACTTTTATAAGCACTGCTTGCTAAAGCTCAAAGCTTTAAGTTCCACTGGAAGCGACATGTTATTTGCTGGGTTCACTGTGATTAGCCTAGTATCTGCTAGCAGTGGTCAGCAGGTTGGAGTCCCAAGTTCTTGTCCAGCATCTAGGAAGAATGAGGTATGCAGACAACTGGAGGGTGAGCAAAGTGGAGAGGAGCTTTACTGAGCAACAGAACAGCTCTCAGGAGACTAGAAGTGTGTCACTCCTTTCTGCAGGCAGGTCCATCCAACATCTGTCTGAGTCTGACTGAGTCTGGAGAGTTTTTATGAGCTCAGAAGGGTGAAAGTCAGTGCTAATTTGTCCATGGGTGGCCATGAGTGGGTCTGGAAAACACACTACCCAATTGGCTGAATGGTCATCGATGAAGTTCTTACTCTTGGCAGCAGACTTTGCCTGGAACTGGCAGCCCAGCTCCCCAGACTTCAGGCGTTCCAAGGTGGGACTTTACCAGGGACCTGCCCCTTTCCACTCAGGAACCTGCCTGCCTCCTGCTGTCAATATGCCATCCATGGTGCCCAGGCTGGCATATTTGTGCCGAGGAGCCTCTGCAGGCCTGTGCAGAGCCACCCTCAGCCTCCCCCTGCCCCCTACCAGCCTCCCTCCGGCACTCATCAGCAGTCTGGAGGGGACCAAAAGTGGCAGGGGACTATTGTGTCAGGCTGCCCTGAATCTGCGCACACCTGGCTGGGATGTAATAGTACCAAGCCTCTGCCACAACTTTGTTCCACCTGGGAGCAAGCTGTGGAAGCAGGGAGAGACCAGGCAGTGGGAGCAGGTACTTTCAAACCCAAGGAGCAAGGGGCTCCCTGAGCCCCTGAGAGTTCAGGGATGTCTGGGTCCAGAGCCCCGGCTGGACCAGCATGCACGCTCAGGTGTGGGGCTCCTGCCCTGCTGACTTAGTAGATGGCGGGGCTCCCACCTGTTCCTGGCCCCTGTTGACTCCATGGAGCAAGCAGCCCCAGTTGCACCTCCACTGCTGTAGCCAGCATCTTCACAGCAGCTGCTCCAGACAAGTCACCACTGCCATCAACATCATTTACTAAACTTGGAAAAACTAATATTGGTAGCAATGAGTATGTGTGTATAGACATGTTGGGGCACAGATTAAAACGCATCTGATCTCCCTTGACAGGGAATTAGATGGATGCATTCTATTGTATTTACATCTCTCTCTCTTTTTTTTCTTTTTTTTTTTTAAGTCAGAGTCTCGCACTTTCTCCCAGGCTGGAGTGCAGTGGCGTGATCTCGGCTTACTGCAACCTCCGCCTCACGGGTTCAAGCGATACTCCTGCCTCAGCCTCCCAGGTAGCTGGGATTGCATGCATGAGCCACCACGCCTGGCCTACATCTCTCTTAAGTGACATCGAATGTGCCCCAGGTGGATATTTGAAACACAGAGGATGGCTGTAAATAGTCAATGTTACAAAGAGAAGCAATGACAGTGTGGGGAGAGAAGAGGAAGTGTTTCTAAAAAGAGTGTCTAATTAGATATTAAAGCAAATGTTAAAACAGATATGTCTGGGTCTTAGGAAGTAGAAATTGGCTCTTATAATGGCTAAAATTATTGACAAGTTACAGAAGTGAACAGAGTTGTCATTACGGAGAATGCATGACCGAGCGTGAAAGTGGGAGGTGTTGGCCGGGCGCGGTGGCTCAAGCCTGTAATCCCAGCACTTTGGGAGGCCGAAGCGGGTGGATCACGAGGTCAGGAGATCGAGACTATCCTGGCTAACATGGTGAAACCCCGTCTCTACTAAAAATACAAAAAAAAAAAAACTAGCAGGGCGTGGTGGCGGGCGCCTGTAGTCCCAGCTACTTGGGAGGCTGAGGCAGGAGAATGGCGTGAACCCAGGAGACGGAGCTTGCAGTGAGCCAAGATCAGGCCACTGCACTCCAGCCTGGGAGACACAGCAAGACTCCGTCTCAAAAAAAAAAAAAAAAAAAGAAAGTGGGAGGTGTTGACTCAGTTGGTGTCAGCCATCGGAGAAATAAAATGGCTTTTGGTCTTACTTCAGCAAATTGAGAATCTTAAATAAATTAACCCCAAAGAAAAACATACGGCCCTTGCTCATGAGATGCTTACATCTGGTAGAGTAAGAAAGACGAACATTTCAACATATCAGTGTGAGGCTGTGGGGACGCATTAGCTACAGGGGAGCATAAGAGTATTTATACTTAGACTGGAAGGATACAGGAGAATTTCCTGAGAAGACAGCATGGTGGAAACTAAAGTTTTAAGGATGAATAAGAGTTAGCCAGGCAAAGAATGTGGGAAGTGCATTCAGGGCAGTTAAGCAGCATGAGTTAAAGCACAGAGCTGTGAAGCAGTATGGAGCATGAGGAAAACAGCAAGTCATTTGATTTCAAGTGCATGAAGTAAGAGGCAGGGCATGGCAGGAGTTAAGGTAAGAGATACATAGGACAGGGAGGGCTGCACAGTAGATAATAGCAAGGATTTTGCAGACAACAGGATTCCACTGAAGGATTCTAAAGCAGGCAGGTGACATGATCAGATCACATTTTATTTTTAATTTTATTTAGTTTTATGTTATTTATTTATTTATTTGTTTTGAGACAGGGTCTTGCTCTGTCACCTGGGCTGGCATGCTGTGGCAGGATCTCAGTTAACTGCAGCCTCAGACTCCTGGACTCAAGTGATCCTCCCATCTCAGCCTCTGGAGTAGCTGGGAGAATAGGTGTGCACCACTACACCTAGCTAATTTTTTTTTTTGAGACCAAGTTTCACCCTAGTTGCCCCGGCTGGAGTGCAATGGCGCGATCTTGGCTCACTGCACCCTCCGCCTCCCAGGTTCAAGAGATTCTCCTGCCTCAGCCTCCTGAGTAGCTGGGATTACAGGCATGCTCCACCATGCCCAGCTAATTTTGTATTTTTAGTAGAGACGGGGTTTCTCCATGTTGGTCAGGCTGCTCTCGAACTCCCAACCTTAGGTGATCTGCCTGCCTCAGACTTCCAAAGTGCTGGGATTACAGGTGTGAGCCACCACACTTGGCCCAATTTTTGTATTTTTTGAGATGGGGTTTCACCATGTTGCTCAGGCTGGCCTCAAACTCCTGGACTCAAGCAGTCCTCCAGCCTCGGCCTCCCAAAGTGCTGGGATTACAGGTACGAGTCACCACACCTGGCCAGGTCTTACTTTATTTGGGATATTAATGGTAACTTTGTAAGATTGGAGGAAGAAATTCACAGGCAAAGACAACAATTAGCACCCATTAGTTAAGTTAGGAATGAGGAGGATCTAAACGAGGAGAATGACAGCATGGTTTGAGGAAAGGTTGTATATGTGTAAACAACTTAGTGATAAATTTAGTAGGAGATTACCTGGAAGTTGGAGTAAGGAAAAGAAAATGTGATATTTACAGCCCATATTTATATTTGGCCAGTGGTTTTATGAAAGGCAAGTATTACGGGGGCAGGAACAATTAATGGGGAAAAACAAACTTATGACAATTTTGAGACAGTTTTGAAAATATTTAGCAGGCAGTTGGATGTGGATATCTGAACTTCAGTGGAGATATTGGCACTAGAAATATACAAAGGGGAGTCATAAACATTAGTTTGTAGCTAAAACTAGAAAATTGGAAAAGGCACCTCCATGGAGTGTGTGTGGAGTAAGAATAACCAGAGATCAATGTTGACAACATTTAAGGAGTGGGCAGAAGGGGAGAACTCATTGGAGATTGAGGGGAAAATAGTCAAAAAATCTTGTTTCTTGATTACAAAAACAAACAAAAAACAAAAACAGACTGGTATTGCCACTGTTCTAGTAGGTTAAGATTTTTTTTTAAATTCCAGTGGGTAATTAGGAAATCATTGGCTACTCTGATAAAATAGTTTCAGGGAAATGATAGAGAAAGTAAAAAAGTTACAGCTATTAAAAAATGGAAGTAAGGAAAAAGTATCTTATTTCAAGAAAAGTGGAGGTAAAGGGAAAAGAGGAATCGACAAAAATAAGAGAATTTAACTTTCAAATAAATGTATTTCTAATTCTATTATTTCCTGGGATAAGGGATTGCTTAGAAAGATTATATGTGTTTGAAAGCAAGGGTAAAGCCAAGGAAAAGGAAAAACCATGGTAAGGGAAGAAAAAATTGCAACGGATGAAACAAAACTCTGAAGGACATTTAGAAAATAAAGAACAGATGTCTGCTTGTTCGTTGGTCATAAAGAAGAGAAGTATATAATCCTCTCAGAAGGTAAGAGTGGATATAGAAAATCAGAAGGCGAGGCGGACAGAAGAGCCAATAGTTCACGTTTTATAAAATCAAATTCCCTAATAATATAGAAGTTTGTTTATTAAGAGTAAGGATGAGAGAATGGAGAAACCTTGAGAATAAAGGTAAAACAATTGCTGAAAGAAGTAGAAAGAACAAGTGACCAAGAAGGCCAAAGACCTGAGAAATTGACTAGGATGGAATATACAAATTTGTGGACATATGAATGTTTAAATGATGGCATTTCTCTAGCAGTGTCAAGCCTCTGCATTAGAGTAGAGAAAGTGGATAATGGAATTAACTCAATATTGAAATTTTATCTGTCAGATGTCTGTAAAGGTAAGGATGCAAGGTATTGAGGTTATTGAGAAAATAGTTCAGATGATAAGCAACAGGACCCAGGCTGAGAAGGGAATACATCAAGCCTTGAAATGTCTAGCTCAGCTGAAAGAAGGAGGTGGGGTGGAATCCGGAACTGGTTGTTTCTGTAAAGTTGTTTATGGCCAGAGTAGTGAGAGTGATCAAGACAGGAGGTTGTGCTTAAAACCGGAGGCATCAGTGCTTAAAGCTTGCGACAGCAGCACTTAAGGTTCAGATGTAGACAGATTTAAGTTCAACTTCAATGTAAGGCTATTGGCTTGATGAGTTAGGTGATTTTGTGCCCGTTTTATGACAAAGCAAATGATTTGGAGAGGTTAAATAATTTGTTTATGTTTAAACCACTAGTGGGTATGAGAGCTGGGATTTGATCACAGGTTTTCTGACTTCAGAGCTTCTGTACTTTTATTAGTCCATATTGTCCTCCACAATTTGGCTTCTCAAGTAATGAAATAGGGATGCATTTTTGCTTATTCAAGTTTTTACTGTTTAAATTTATAAAAGAATTCATATAATGTTGAAAATCATTTGTTCTATTTACTTTGTTTTGTTTATAACTGTGAATATTCCTGCTTGGTTGTTTTGTACTTAAGTGTTTGATTTGGGAACATCTTCAAAGATTTTAGTGTCCTTTTCATTTTGAAGATATTTGGCCTAATAACATCTTGTTCATAAAACTATGTTTAGCCCATCAATAAGTTTAAATTGGTTTCAGAATTACATATAGTTAAGTAAGATATCAAAAGCAAGTAATTTTGATTTAAATTATGTAATAGCATAGATATGTTTATTTATATTTTTCCAAAAGTCTTGTTTAACTGAGTTACTCAAAGCTTTTCTTGTAGAGTGCCTACTGGTGCTTTATAAAATCACAGGCATCAAATTAATGAGTCCGTCCAACTTTCTAGATAATTAGAATGCCCCTCAGCTTAACAGCATAGGGCTGAATCAGAACTATTTTACTCAAGAAGGTGTGAAACTTGTTTTCCTAAGTGGCAAAATAAAAAGTTATTAATAGTTATGCTAACAGTCACATTCAGTTTAACTGATTTTTTAAAAGTCATTTTTTAGTCTAATCTCCAATGACTTTGAACATAGTTTCCCAAATGTCATGTTCTTGCATTATACCCTTGCATTAAGTTTAGGATTAGTTTTTCTTGTGAGCACCATACTTCAAAAACAGAAATATTAAATATATATCAAATGTGGTCTTGTTTGTGGCATTCTAATATTAACTGATGATTTTTATAGCATTGATTTCATATGGCAATGTTTGTTTTTAATTAATTTAGGTGCTGTGTTCTCAGTAAAAGTAACTCATTAGAAAAATGTTCTGAAACCTAGTTGATATTTATTCACTTTTGCAGAGGGTTTTTAGCCAAAACGCATTCTGTAACTTAAATAAACTTCTTTATATTATAAATTACATCATGTATAAAGAGAAAATGCAAAAACATGGTTAACTTTTACATATTAGGTCATTAAAAATCCATTCTTGCCTTCCTGCCCATTACTACATCTTTTTTCAGACCTGTCACCCATTTCATTTAAGCACTTAGCCCTCTTCTAATGAATGAATTGGCATTTCATATTACCTTATTATCCTATAAAACAAAATGCGTACTCAATAACATTAATGGTAATTTCTCATAAAGACACATTATCGATCCGGGAGCTACCTGTAAGCATTGAAAATTGCAGCCTGCACACAGAGCCTTTCACATCTGGGTCTGAAGAATTAAAGAAAAATTAAATTTGACAGCAGTAAATTCACAGGCACAATCTAGGCTCCAATTTATATGCAAAATGAAATGCTTTATGAAAATTTCTTCTATTTTCTCATGGAGATTTGGGAAAAAGATTTCACTAGATGCTTCTTTCTTTAATATCCCTCTACTTAAATATTATACTGCAGTCACTGCAGACTCTCTTTGATGTATAAATAATCAAGTTAAATTATGTGCAGCAAGGAGACTAGTGCTCTGCCATTCTTATTTTACAAAGTAATTTCTACCCTAGAGGGTCAAATTTCCCTGACAAATTCTTAATTACTATGTTGCAACAGAAGCAGAATCTATTTGTGCATAAATCCTGGGCATTCCCACGTGGCAAGTAACTAATATTACCAACCATTTCACTTGGCCTGTTCACTGAACTCCATAATTAGATAATACTTTTGATGATGGTACATTTGAAGTCTTAATCCATTTAATTTTTTATGAGTTTTTTTTAATTTTAATAGGGATATGTTAGTGACCACTGCCTATTTAAAAATCATTAAAATTCTGTCCACAGCAGTAATAAAGATTAAAGATCACTAATATGGCATTCATAACCTTGCTGGTTTTCCAGAAATCCAGGGCTTAAGGTAAATGTTAAAGGTCATTTAATATGTTAGTCACTAATTATAATCCTGGGTAATAGGTTCCTTTTCTAATTATCATGATATAAAAGTTCTATTGTTTGGGTCTGTGCTTCTGATTTTTGTATTTAGCTTTTTTTGGGATAAGTAATCCTGGAATTAAGCTCCTGAACATTGATGAAAGTAGGTAATGCTTGATGATTAACTGGATAAATGCTTATATTTGAATGCTGTATGATATCTTGCCTTGAAGTTACTTACAAAAGATGCAGCATCTTTTTTTTTTTCTAGGAATAAGTTCAGGGAAAAGGTCATTGTAAGATTAATGCACCCATATTTTAATATCAAACAATGACATATTTGACTACAGCCTTTCCATACCCATGCCAAAACATTAAGAAGAAAGCTTAAACAACCTGAAACAAGAGGAAGATATTTCTAAAAAGTGGACTAGATTTGGTCTCTTAACCTAATAACAAAAGTGCAAAGTTCTCCATTTCCCTTTGCAATACATCGCTCACTCCTTATATAAACACACTTACATACACAGGCATACACATACATCTCGCATGTATGTGTAGGGTAGCTTCCTGAAGAAATCACAAGCTGCCTTCTCAGCGAGTATCCTGGGATCATGATAAGCTAAAGCCATGATGGATGAATTGTAACCTGTGAGTATATTGGCCAGTATATTTCACCAAATTCAGACTATCTTGTCATTTTCCACTTAGCTTTATATTGGTTTTGAAAGTATTACATATCATCTGCTTATAAAATGTCTACATTTTGAGTTATTTCATTAACATGTATTTTTTTCATATTTCAAACATTATTTTCATGTTCTACCTCTTCAGTGATTCATATATACTTCAATCTTTGGATTTGTCCTTGCAAGGAATCTTTAACGAGTCACTAATACAATGTTAATTGTGTCTTAGGTTGTTAGAACTTGTAAAAAGCTTTAAGAATGTTTTATAAGAGCCCTATCAGTTATACCTTGATTAATTAATTCATAATTATTTATTGAGTATTTGCTGTGCTCCAGACACTTAAAGATTCTTGCTATCATGAAACTTTTATTCCACTGACAGGAGACATACAATAGACAGAATAAATAAATTTACCTCTGTCTTGACCTTTCTGTCTATGGTATATATATAGATATTATATATTAGTATCTATAGATACTAATGATAAAAACTTTAAAATACTACAAGCAAGAGGAAAACTGAAGAGTAATATGGGAATTGACGATTAGGAATCAGAAAAAGGGTTGCTACTTTACTTCGAGTGATCTTAGAAGGACTCATTGAGAAAGTGACATTTGACCAAAGATTGGCGAGCATTACTCAAGGGTATCAGGCATCCCAGGAAGAGCAGGCAAGTACAAAGACTCTGAGGCAAGAGTGTGCTTGGCTTGTTTGAGGAAAAATGTGAAAGTGAGTGTGGTTGGAAAGAAGGAAGGAAAGGTAGAGTATTTGCATATTTGTTCACAAAAGTATGGGGATCCAGGTTAAATGTTACCTTTAGGCTCTTGCAGACTTTGATCTTTTTAAATTTGTGAGATGAAGGCAATATGAATATTTCAAATAAGAAGGGACATAAGTCCACTTAGGTTTAAAAATTATAACTCTGACGTCTGGACTTAAAAATCTGCTAATGGAGTTAAAGAATGAAGCAGAGAGACTAGTTAAGGAGCTTTAAATAAAGATCATCCCATCAAAAGATGAGCGTGGATTGAATCGGGATCATTTTGGGTATTGAAAGCCAAATTTGATATGTTTTGAAATTAAAATAAAATAATTTGATAACTGATCAGATATGAGAGAAAAGTGTCAATAATGACACTAGAATTTTGTTTTTAGCAACATGGGTCTCATTTGTGAACTCAATAAATGCATTTGCAGCATATTGTAGAGTCAAACACCTGAAAGAAGGTGATTGAAGCAAAAATGGGAGGAGTTTTTCTTTTAAAGTTAAGAAAAAACAATGGAGTAACAGCTAAAGGAAAATATAGATTTAGAAAATTTTCTTTTTAATATGGAAGAAATTACAGTATATATGTACAAGATATGCTTATAAGATAATCCAGTACAGAGGGAAATTTAACAGTCACTTGAAACTATTGTTTATGACTTTAAACTGAGACAGTGAGCCATGTCCAGGTTCAGAGTACCAGAGAATACAATTAAACTTGATTAGAGTTTTGCAAGGAGAGAATAATAAAATGAAAGAAAGGCACAATTATTGGCAATGTTTGCACAAAATGGTATGTAAGAATGTAGAATTTAGACTGTGTAAGGAGGGTGGTGAGGGTAGGACAATGCACACACATAAGTGCCGTAAATAACTATGATAGATATCCCTTTTATACTTGGGGGAATGGAATACATGAATGATAAGTCAACCATCACTTCCACTTGGAGGGCTTTCTTAGAAAGGGGCTAGTAATAAGACTGGGGAAATTACAAGAACTCATAAAATTGAGTGTGGAAGCACAGCGTTAAACACCAGGAAAAGAGAAAAGTGGAAAAGCAACTGTAGGTACAAGAGTGCTACAACAGACTCCCCAAAAATGAATACTATGAATTTTGCTTCCCCAACTGAGATCACAAAATTAATAAAAAGACAAGAGATAGCTGATGCTGGAGGTTGGGTTTACCCAGGGCTGGCTCCATGTTTGTGACCTGTGTAGGTACATGGGATCACATGCTAAGTGCTAAGAATGGCCTTGCATTTGGTTCAATCCTCTGCTGCTGCAGTCTTGAGACTTTTAATATTTTGGAACATGGGTGTTTTGGTAGCATTCTGCAAAAGGCAGGATAGGTTTAGATGTTGACACATGCACCGACAGAGTATGAGAATGTATTAATCTCATTATGGGCGTTTCTGGGGACAGGAGGGTAGACTCCCAAGCAGGTTCAAAATGGCTTGAGTGAATAAGGGGAATATGACTTTGGTTTCTGTTGTGATTCAGACATGCTGGGAGGAGAGCCTCTGCATAGGAGCTCGGTTTGCGTGGTTTGATCATTCTCATCTGGTAACAAGGAAGGGAGTGAGAGCTTTCTTACGGACTTGTCCCACTATAGGGCTTGAAAGCTGTGAGTAATTAAACATAAAAATATGCAGTCAGATGCTTTATTAAAAGGGGTCCCTGGGATTCCTCCTTGCACTGGCCCCACAGATGATGTAGTTGGTCCTGATGTTATGGAAGCAGATTCTGAGACACAGTTTGGGATGCAAGATGTATACTAGGGAGTAACTGCTGTGAAGGGCAGAGAGGAATTCAAAATAGAAGGAAGGAAAAGTCCAACTGCTATACATTCATTCACCCATTACCAGCATTCCCTAGATGGGGCCATATGGCCACACATGTATATGCCCATGTGCTTGTCGGATACAGAACTGCACACATCTCCAAGCTGGGAAGCAAATTATTTTCTGAAGAAGGACCTTGGCAGACTCAACTCTACATCTCCTGGAGTTGGATATATTCAATATCTTGAAATGTGTCATAGGTTTCAGATGCAAATTGAAATAGTTTTTAGGGGGTAAATTAATTATAAATAGGTCTGAAATAAATGCTTTAGAGGCATCCAAATTAACTGGGCACCAGATGGGTCACAGGATTTATTGTCAAACAAGTGGCATTCAGATTTCTCTCCATCAATTATCAGATATGTGACTTACTAGATATAAAAACTCTAGTCTCTTTGAATGTGAATTTTTTAAAGATAATACTGTTACAAATTGATATTTTTTGAGGAATAGCATTTGAAATAACTGTTGAAAAGTTTCATATAAATATTAGTCATTTTTCTCATTAAAAGCACCAAACCATGAACTTTGTAACTTAGGGTGACCAAAAGTCTTTTTTTTTTTTTTCCAGTAGAAGAGAGTTTTCTAATTTGAGTTGATTATATCTTACTGTGTTTTGCCCTTCCTGTTAGTAACCTTCTCTTTAAGAGTAAACTGTTAGTCATGCCAAAAGTATCACACCCATCAATAATTACTGACTAGTATATCTGTTTTATTTAACAAATTTAACCAAGTTATCTCATGATCCTCAATAGAAAAAAAAAATAAAGTTTTAAATTGGTCAGTGCATGTTTCTTACTCATTGTAGCGTTTTAACAAGGAGTTACTGGTATCTTACATAAGATATGAACATTTTATTTTTCTCAAATTATATTAAGGAGGATGCTTTAGGTTTAACTTCTTGTTTTTATAATGTCATTTAAGAATTTTACAGAGCTTCTTGAGGTTAAATCCATGTGTATTCAGTATTTTCTGCAGCTTAGCATTTTTATATTTATATTAAAAATAAAAACATGAAGAAAGTTTGAATCTTCACTCAGGTCACCAGTGGTAAAATAGAGTCGCAATTTAGTTAGCACATATAGCACTCCAGTACCTCAAGTACATATAGCACAGGCCTTTAGTTCAGGTTAGAAACTCTTCTTTTAGTAAGTAGAAAATGAAATAAACAAACCTCAGTTTTGAATGTTTAAAGTCTGAAGCTTGCTCCAAATTCTTTTATAAATCAGGCTGTGTAATCTCATGATGTTTCTGGAAGTTGAAAAGAAAGATTTATTTCAACAAAATATTGTATGTATTTCTTTCAGGTTCCCATTCTTAAATTGAAGTCTTAGATAAGGCTGGATGTTTAAAATTAAAATGGTTTCATCACTTCAAATTCTGCTGCTGTTCTTTAAAAAAAAAAAAACAAAAAAACAAAAAAACTAGTTAATGTCATACAGACAAACCCTGCCCCAATTACACAGGAACAGATTTGAAACAGCTCAGAGTATAATTAGAGATAAAAGGTGTGTATATTTGTGTTTATGTGGGATTGGAAATGCTAAATAAAACTGTATACATACACTTGAAGGGAATCTTTAATAAGAAAATGACCACTTTAGAACCTGGTCCTGGACTAGTTTTTCTGTTTACATTTTGGTTATTTTAAAACTCATGAAAATAAAGGAAACATTTAGTTCAGCAATATTTTGAAGTAAGCTAAAATCTTATTTGAGTATCCAATACCACAGTGCAAATATATTCGAAAATGTCAAGAGAAAAATAACATCAGCAACAAAAATTTACTGTTTTTCTCAATCCCTTCTTCTTTTTGCCCTCTGTTACTACTGTGATAGACGTTCTATTTCATCAATATTGAGAAATGTAAAATGTCAATGTCTTAGTCTTCTTTGTGATGCTATAATAGAATGCCATGGACTGGATAATTTATAAAGAAAAGAAACGTATTTTTTACAGTTCTGGATGCTGAGAAGTTCGAGGTTAAGGGACCCAGATCTGGTGAGAGCCTTTTTGCTGTGTTATCCTGCAGCAGAAGGTGAAGTGCAAGAGAGTTTGGGGGAGAGCAAGAGAACCAGAGGAGACCAAACTGGCTTATCAGAATCTACTCTTGAGATAATGACATTAATCCCTTTATGAGAGCAGAGACCTTATGACCTAATCAATTCCTATGATGCCACACCTCCCAACACTTGCACTGGGGATTAAGTTTCTAAAACATGAATTTTGGGAGACACATTTTAACCATAGCAATCATGATATTAAATTAAAATCGTAAAAATTATACCTTTCTGGAGTGTCTTTTCCATTGAAAATCTTGCACAAAATACTAATTTTACAAATGAAAAAAATTTTTATATTTATATATGGCCTTGATTAGGTCTAAAAATGTACACCTTGATGAGAAAGAGACAGAGACAGAGAGAGAGAAAGAAAATCATTAAAGATGGGCAGAGGCTGGGCACAGTGGCTTATGCCTGCAGTCCCAGAGCTTTGTAAAGCTAAAGTTGGTGAATTGCTTGAGTCCAGGTATTGGAGACCCACCTGTGCAACATGACAAAACTCCATCTCTATAGAAAATACAAAAATTAGGCAGGGTGGCATATGTCTGTAGTTCCAGCTACTCAGGAGGTGAAGGTGGAGGATCACTTGAGCCTGGGGAAGTGGAGTCTGCAGTGAGCCATGATCGTGCCTCTTGCCACTGCTCTCTAGTCTCGTCTACAGAGTGAGACGCTATCAAGAAAGGAAAGGAAAGGGAAATGGAAGAAAAGACAAAGGAAGAGAGGAGAGGAGGGGAGAGGAGAGGAGGGGAGAGGAGAGGAGAGGAGAGGAGGGAAGGAAGGAAGGAAGGCTCAAAAGAATTAAAATTGTATTCACTTTGATGCTCAAAGAAAAGTTGGCCCTATTATCAATTATCTCAACTTAAAACTTACCATGAAACATATAGTCTATCCCTTCATAGCTGTTAAAAAGATTTAAAGTCATAATCACAGCACTTGAAAAGAACAATGCATTCATTTTTGCTAATCTGATATCTTAAAATAGACTATCATAAAAATCACTGCAGAAAGATGAGAATCTATTTTTAAATTCTTCCTGGAATAAAATGGTCTATCTTCCTCAGTTTATCAGTCCTGACAAAGAAGAAAAAGACTCTCTAATACTAAATCAAATTTTTAATTCTGCTATTTAATCACATACTTTTAAGATGACTCTTAGTGAGAATGGGAACTCACTTCCCTCAAATCCTAGAAGTTTTCTTTCAACTTTCCATTCTCTTTCTCTAAGGCATTTACTCAAAGCATGGTCCTTGGACAAGTTGCATTAAAACTATCTTTGGGAGGCCGAGGCAGGAGGATTATCTGAGGTCAGGAGTTGGAGATGAGCCTGACCAATATGGTGAAACCCCATCTCTACTAAAAATACAAAAATTGGCCGACTATGGTGGTGGGCACCTGTAGTCCCAGCTACTTGGGAGGCTGAGAAAGGAAAACTGTTTGAACACATCAGGTGGAGGTTGCAGTGAGCCGAGATCATGCCACTGTACTTCAGCCTGGGTGACAGAGTGAGACTCCATCTCAAAAAATAAAATAAAATAAAGTAAAATAAAATAAAGTAAAATAAAATACAGATACCTGTAGATCAGTATATCTAGAGGAGATGACAGAAAAACTATTTTTATTTTCAAGTAGCTAATTAAGAGATATTAATGTTGAAAACCACTTTGTCCTTCTTATTTATGAATTTGACCTAATCCTTTCATAATGATAACTATAATTTTAGCTTGAATTCTCATCAGAAAATTCACCTCTATAAACAATGTTTCATACTCTCATCCAACCCACATAGAATAATTTCATCAAGATTGTTTAAAATTGACATTCACCATATGGATCTATAGTCATTCAACAAGTCCAACACATATTTATTGAGAGATTTTGCCTACTGTTATAAAAAGAAATTAAATAGTAAAACAAAAAAATCATAAGTTTTCTCATGGGCCTATTTAATAATTAATAAGGGAGAGTACAGACAATAAATTAAGCAATACCCAAATTATATGTGAAGGCAAAAGGAATAAAGGATAGTGGGAGTCTGGAAAAAGGTTTCTATGTAAAATAGAACAGTTAGGGAGCAATCACTTTTTTTTTGAATTTTTGAGTAAAAATTTGAAAGAGATGGGAAAAGAGCATCTGCAAGAGAAATAACAGCCATTACAAAGGCCCTCAGTGGGAAGTCTGCCTGATGTGCTTAAGAAACAACAACAGTGGAGAGAGTGGAAGGAGCAAAGCCATAGAGAAATAGGCGATGCAGTTAGAGAGGTAGTGAGAGGCCAGATTGTGTAGGGCCTTGACGGAGATGCAGAGCAACTGGAAGGTGTTAAGCAAAAGAATGACCTGGTTTCAAGGCTCATAGCTTTAAAAGCAACCTCTCCTCCATCAGTGCCCAAATTTATAAATTCAACTGTATCTATTTTCCCAATCTTCAAATTTTTGTCCAGAGATGCGTTGACATCTCCACTTGGATGCTTAATATGCTTCTAAGAGTTAAAGTGTCCAGAACTGAACTCCTGCCCATCTTTTTCCTCCTTAAATTTTCTTCTCCTCGGTCTTTCCTTCTCAGTTAGAGACAACTCTATTCTATTTGCTCAGGCCACTCATTCTTTTTGTTGACACCTCTTACACTTGACAACATTCACCAGATACTTCAGCAGATCCTGTTGGCTCTACCTTAACATTACAGACCAAAATCAATGACGTAAACATTTTTCAACACTTACGCTACTGCCACTCTCACACAGACACACAATGAACTGGTTTCACTAAGTTTGAATGACTTTGTGTCGTTGTTCTGCAGTGAACAGATTTTAGAAGGAGCAAGGATGAAAGCAGGAAGACAGATAAAGTTACTGCAATAATACTTGGGAAAAAGGATGGTGGCTATGACCAGGGTAGTGAGTAGTAATCATATTCTGGGTATATTTTAAAGGTAGATTCAATAGCAGTTTTTGACTAGTTGCATATGATATATGAGGAGGAAGAGTTGTTATTTCTTCAAGGCATTTTGGCCTTAACTAGAACCAAACAGTCTTTGCATTGAGACAAGAAACACTATAGATGGAGCAAGTTTGTGAATATACATAAAATTTCAACATGCAAAGTTTGGGAATTCTATGACACATTCAATGGAAATATTAAGTAATCAGGTAGATATAGGGGTCTTCAATTCAAGTGAGATGTTCAAGTTATACCACATGGGTGGCATTTAAATGTTTCATACTGGGTGAAGTTAAGAGGAGAAAGAAAATTAACGTAAGGAATTTCTCTGAAAAATTCTAATTGAAGAGTTTGGTGCTAAAGCAGGGAGTGGAAACTCTGATCTCCTGGTTCCAATGCTGTTTGTAGAATAAGATATGGACTGAGAATTCACAATTGGATTTATGAATGTGGAAGAATCAGTGACTTTGATGCAAGTAGTTTCAATAAATTGAGAAATAAAAGTGATAACCTTATTAGAGAGAATTTAAGAAGAAACGGAAAAAAAAAACCCTATCTTTCAAACATATCCACTTGCCTTGCTCAATTTTGCCCTTCTCATGTCATTTAATTAACAGCCTATACATTTTCAAATTTTTCTTCTTCTATTCATGTAGGTCACTTTTACTTGAAATATTAAATATAAATATACACTTTACATGCTTATTTATTGAAGCAATTAACAGTCCACATTGTTAGCAACATTGTTGCTATTGGGGACCTTGATAAACTCTGTCAAATGTTGCCTAAGAAGAAAGGATTTTTTAAAATAAATTTTACTCAGGTAGTCTGATGCACTCTTATTTGCAAATAACATTTTTGAAAACTCAGCATGACATGTCGGCAGACTAGGATAACTTATATGTTACTTTGTTTCATTTAATGCTTTTTAATTTTATAATCTCTACAATAACGAAATGCGATATGTCCAAAACGAAGCACATTTTCTGCCACAAACCGCCTTTCCCTGATTGATCTTATACTACTAATGGAAGTATTGTAACACCTCAAAATGTACAAGTGTCTAGAAGCTTTTTAAGTTGGATAAAACAATCCAAGTGCCTTTTGGGATCCTAAAAATACATATGGATATCAACATATAACAATAACGTGTTTAAAATAATGTCTTTGCGTCATCAGTGCAATATATCAATTCTATTAAAAATGTAGTAATTGATCATCTTTAAAATTATTCCATTCTTAGTTATTAAAATACATTTTAAAGAGCAAAAGTATAAACTCTTAGGTATCTAGAATTCTCAGTCCTAAGAATAAAACACTTCCAAGCATTATCTTGCCTGAGACTACAGATTAAATTTGCTAGTAACTTAAATAATAAAATTCTATTCAAATATTCAGAGACATGTCCACATTTATTATTTCAACTGTTTGATTTTCCTCTGGGTACATGTATTAATTAATGTGCTGCCCTTCTTATGTGATGACTTTCTTAGAAAAGGTAAAATTATTAATAAAAAAATATTTCCCTTGCTTTAGCATATTTAGGGCAAAGACCAAATGCTTGAGATATTTAAACTTACTTGTTTATGGCAAGCCTAAAAGAGCAGAAAATGTGTCCCAGATGCACTATGTAAGTTAAAACTTGAGAAAGCAGTTCTTGCCCATAATATTTGGGCAAGAAAGAAATGCACACATACACACAAATTTTCTTAAAGTCCTGTTCCTTTTAACAATGAGATAAGAGAAAAATATCATAAAATACGAACAACAGCATTAATAAGTTGAGTAAAATCAGGGTTTCCAAATGAATATAAATGTCACAAACCATCTAAGGAAAGAAAACATGCTGGCTTAATCTAAAAAAACTGAAGAATTGCATCCCTCATTGGAAAAAAAAAAAAACTATATTAGTAAAAGTCTGGGGGCCAGAGGATATGCTTTAGTAATCTGTAATGAGTTATTGATTTTATAGACCATCATCATGAATTGAAATAATTCTCATTTGGAAAACTCTAGAACCTGTGATTTGGGGTAAGCTATATCTTCTATTGTTCATCACCTTAACACTGTAGGAACCTTCTTCACAGAGATATGAACCCGGTTGACTTACCTATTAGGCATTGTAGGTACTGTAGATCATCAAAGAAAATGTTATGGTGTAACATTAATATATTATTATTGCAACTGTAGTGTAAAATATAATTTCGAATATGCTTTTAATAGAAGGGGCATACAAAGTCAAAAGTGAGTAGGGCCCACAGAAGTGCTAATGCAGCCCTAGATTTTGAATCAAATGACATATACCAACCTGTATATTATTTTATTACCAGAAGATGGTGAAAATTTCTCCCTCCTTTGCTAGAAGTAAAGTTAAGCCCCTTTGCCTTGCATTCTCAAGGAAACCAAAAGGTGAAAGTCGATTTTGAGATAATATTACTGAATTCCTCTCATTTGGAAAGTTTTCACACGTGTTTTTGAAAGGCTAGTAGGCCAATAGCCACAGAGACTTTACCTTGAAAATTGTAGAGACAGAGAAAGAAATTTATTCTCCCCATGCCAGAGAGTAAACAATGTGAAATATGCAAAGATCAGACGTTTTGGACTCATATGAGATAGTGTCTCAGCTGTAATGCTTTTAAGTGTAAAAATTTTGGTGAATTTCAGTGTCTCTCAGCCACCTTTCCTCTGTGTGTAAGAAAAATGGGTGCTATGATGTGAAACTAACAGAATTGCTGTGATATTTAATTGGCAACCCCCACATTCAAACAGGATTTTTCTTCAATGTCTCTATAGGAGAAAATGCTACCATTATTACACCAGTGTGCACAGAACAAAAATCGTTAGCTTGTCCCATGAACCCTGTCTCATATTCCATAGGTCTTTCATCTCCCATCAGTTCTACTTATCAAGACCACCAGTGTTTCTCTTCGGAACTCTTTTAGTAGCTTTCAAATAGTTCTTTGTTTGTTGACTTTCAGTTTTTTTCATCCAGTAATCTGTATGCCACATAAGATCCTGTGTTGTCTTTTTAAAATGGAAATAAAATCATAACATCACCAAGGCTTCCAATCAACAGAGTACACAATATCTCTGTGATAACATGGCCTTCATGATACTCCATGATATGGACATTGTCTAATCTCTCTGAATTCCCTTCCTGCATGTCTAGCTACCATGGATTTTTTTTTTAGACTTTTATTTAAATTATAATTTTATTCTAGAATGGTTTTAGATTTACAGAAACATTGTGAAAATACGGCAGGCAGGTTTCATATATTCCACACTCAGTTCCCTACATTACTGACATTTCACCTTTCTGTGGAATATTTGTTCCAATTAATAAACCAATATTGAAACATTGCTACAAAATAAAGTTTATAATTTATTAAGATGTCTTTAATTTTTACAGATTTTCCCTTTTCTCCTCCAGGATATTATCCAGGATACATTTAGTTGTTACTTCCCCTTAAACACCTTCTGCTGTGATTTTCTCAGATTTAACTTGTTTTAATGACTTTGATGGTTCTGAGGATTATTGGTCAGGTATGTTGTAGAATGTCCCTCAGTTGGTATTTATCTGATACTTTCCTCATGACTAGACTGGATTTATAGATTCTAAGAGAAAAACCAAAGAGCTAATTTGTCATTCTCATCATATCACCTTACATCACATCAGGGGTGCATTATAGCAGCAAAATCTACCATTGTTGGTATTACCCTTAATCATCTTTGTAAGGTCAAATTTTTCTGTTTTCTCCACTGTGACATATTATACTCCCTCTCCTTGTTTTTAATGTATTCTTCAGAAGTAGTAATGTGCAGCCTATACTTAAAGACAGGGAATTTATTCTCAGTCTCCGTGACAGTGGATTATCCACATAAAGTTTTTGCAATTCATCTTGATGGGTTATTTGCCTATTCTCCATTTATTTATCTATCTATCTATTTATTTATATCAGTATAGATTTATAGATATTTTATATTTTGTGTGATAATTCAATGGCATTGTATTTGTTGCTCATATGGTTCCATCTTTGGCTATTGGGGATTCTTTGAGTCTTTTGTCCTTTTGACATATTCCCATTGGTGCTTGTTTGTTGTCTTTTTGTAGCACATACTTCCTTGCTTTTTGGCACTATAAGACATTCTAGGCTCATGTTGCATATTACTTGCTCATATCTTAGACTCTAGCCACTTCTCTAAAGAGCCCTTGTTGGCCGGGCGCAGTGGCTTACACCAGTAATCCCAGCGACATGGGAGGCTGAGGCAGGAGAATTGCTTGAAGCCGAGAGGCAGAGGTTGCAGTGAGCCGAGATGGTGCCATTGCACTCCAGTCTGGGGGACAAGAGTGGGACTTCGTCTCAAAAAAAAAAAAGAAAAGAAAAAAAAAACCATTGTTATTTTTATTGGAAAATGATATTAGAATCTCAAACCTGGGAACTAGATGTACCCATTGCTGCCATGGTGTCATTGCTACTACACTTCTCTGTTGACAGAAGAGTGTAATATATGTGTGTACACTAATCCATGTTTACATTTTCATAAATACCAGTAAATGTGTTCCGCTTGTTTATATATACTCATTAAGATAAATATGACTTTATATTGATGTCTCCAACTCTAGTCAACAGGTTCTTGTCAGTAACCTACCACTATAACAGTGATAAGTTGGGTTCCATTATTTACCATTTATTAAATTGTGTTGTATGTGTTTATGTATGCTTTAGAATTGTTATCCTATACTCCTGTGGGAAGCAACTTTATCAGCTAGAGTAAAGTGCTTATGTCCAGTTTCCTTTGCCTTTAGTTTTAGACTCCACTCATTTCCAAGGTTACTTTCACCCAACTCTTTTCACTGATGTTGTTTCATGCACTTGTTAGGCTGGATTCTTTTATCACAGCCTGCATTCTATCCTGGTATCCCTGACCTTTTAAGTGAGTTTTAAAAATTTGCATACAGTATGGCTCACATTTTGTTCTGTGAAGGTGTAGGTTTTGACAAGTACATTGTGTGATGACTATACCATTACAGTCACATACAAATAGTTTCAATGACATAACAATTTTCTGTGCTTCACCTATTTAACTCTCTCCAAATTTCTGGCAACCATTAATCTGTTTACTTTCTCTATATTTTTGCCTTTGCCAAAATTTCATCCTTGTTTTTGCTTTGCTTGATAGTCCATTTTTTATTATTGCTAAACAGTATTCCAGTGTATGTATATTCCACAGTTTACCTATTCACTTATTTATCCATTCACCTATTGAAAGACACCTTGGTCACTTCCAGTTTGAGTCTATTATGAATAATGGTGCTATAAACATTAATATGTAGATCTGGAATACACATAAGTTTTCAACTCATTTGAGCAAATACCTAGGAGCATGAGTACTGGATCATAAGATAAGACATTGTTTAGTATTATAAGATGCTACCAAATTGTCTTCAAAATAGCTATACCATTTTTCATTACCAGCAGCAATAAAGTTCCTATCAGAAATGAAAGTTCCAGTTGTTCTACATTTTGTCAGCTTTTGCTTTGTCACAGTTTTAGACTTTAGCCATGCTATTAGATGTGCTGTAATATCTAATTTTGTATTTCAATTTACACCTTTTCCCAATGACAAATGATTTGATCATCTTATCTAATGCTTATTTGCCATCTGTATATCTTCTTTGGTGAGGCAGATGTTTAGATCTTTTGGCCATTTTTAACTGTGCTTTTGTTTTCTTAATAACATTAAGAAACAACTTTATATATTTTGGAAATAAGTCCTTTATCAGATTTGTATTTTGCAGAGATTTTTATCTCAGTCTGTGGCTAGTGTTTTCATTCTTTTCACAACACCTTTAATACAACAAAAAATTTAATTTTAAAATTCAATTTGCAAATGTTTTTATTCATGAAACATGCTTTTGATATTGTATCAAAAACTTGGCAGCAAACCCACAGTCTCCTAAATGTTCTCCTATGTTTTCTTCTAGAAATTTTATAATTTTGCATTTTACATCTGTGTCTATGATCTATTGTTTTAAAATTTGTGTAAGATGTAAGGTCTGTATGTAGGTTCTGAGTTTTTTTTCTTATTGTTGCATATTGACATCCAATTTTTCCAGCACCATCTTTTGAAAAGACTAGCTATTCTCCATGTAATTGCCTTAGTAACTTTATTAAAAGTTAGTTCATTACATTTGTGTCAGTTTATCTATGCTCTCAATTCTATTTCATTAATCTATGTATTTATTCTTTTGCTAGTACACAATCTCTTATTTACCATAGTTTTATGGTAAATATTAAAAATAGATAATGTGAGTTCTCCAACTCTGTTATTCATTATTATTGTGTTGGCTACCCCAGGTTCTTTGCCTTTCCATATACATTTTTAAATTAATGTTTTGATATCTTAAAAATATCTTACTGGGGTTTTATTGGGAATGCATTATGTTCATAGACACAGGTGGAAGGAATTGACATAATGGAATACCTCTCCAATTATTTAGATGTTCTTGGATTTTCTTATATTGTTTCGTACTTTCAACATATTGTTTCTATCCACATTTTGTCAGATTTACACACTCATGTACTTATTTTGTGGGACTGGGGGGGGAAGGTTGTTACTATAAATGGTGGGGGTTTTTTTGAAATTTCAAAGTGAAATTGTTAATTGATGTTATATAGGAAAGGAATTTACTTTAGTATATTGCCCTTGCATTATTTATTGACTTTATAATTTCTTTTCTGGAAGCTTATTTATTTTTATATTCTTTCAGCTTTTAAATAAATATAGTCTTATAAATTTTTTTTAAGTCTGCTTTTGCTAGATCCCTAATGTTTTGAGGAATGGTCTTTTCATTTTAATTCAATTCACAAAGATATATCAAAATTTCTTTTGAGGTTTCTTCTTTGTGCTGTGAATTATTTGGCAGTTTATTGCTTAATTTCTAAATATTTGGAGATTGTTCTGCTTTTTTTAGTTAATTGAATTGTAGTTTAATTCCATTATGGTTTCAAAATATATTTTGTATGATATTTTTAAAAATTTGTGAAAGTGTGCTTTATGCCCCAGAATAGGATCTATCTTAATTAATGTTCCATGTGAACCTGAGAAGATTATGTTTGGTGCTCTTGTTAAATGTAATATTGTATAAATGTTAATTAGGCTAAGGTGATTGATAAGGCTGTTAAGGTAATCTGTATTCTTACTGATCTCTGCCTGTCTGATCTATCAGTTACTGACAGAGAGGTGTTAAGTCCCCAACAATGATAATGTATTTGATTATTTACTCTTTCAGTTCTATCAGTGTTGCCTCTTTTTCTTAGGTGCAGTGATGATTAAGTTTAGGTGTCAGTTTGACTGGATTAAGGGATACCTTGAGAGCTCATGTCATAAAACATTATATCTGAGTATGTCTGGGTGTTTCTGGAAGAGATTTTTTTTTGAATCAATAGACTGAACAACGAAGATCTGCCCGCACCCAATGTGAATCAACACCATGAAGCCGCTGAGCACACAGAATGAAAAGGCAAAGGAAGGGCAAATTTACTCTCTTTTTTTTCTGGACCTGGAATACCCTTCTTTCCTGTCCTTGGACATCAGAACCCCAGGTTCTCCTGCCTTTGGACTCCAGGACTTGCACTAGTGAACCTCCAGGTTCTCAGGTCTTTGGCCTCAAACTGAGAGTTAATAAAATCAGTTTCCCTCCTTCTTTGGAATTGGATGAGCCACATGCTACTGGCTTTTCTGTTTGTCCAGCTTACAGATGGTCTATCATGGGACTTCTCAGCCTCCATAATCCTATGAACAAATCCTCATAGTAAATCCCCTCCCATCTGTCTGTCTGTCTCTCTCTGTCTGTCTGTCTGTCTGTCTGTCTGTCTATCTATCTATCTATCTATCTATCTATCTATCTATCTATCTATCTATCTATCATCTATCTATTCTATTGGTTCTATTTCTCTGAAGAACCCTCCAGTAGGCGCATACACATTTAGGTTGTGGTGTCTTGGAAAATGAATCTCTTAATGATTAAGTAATGACCCTCTTTGTCCCCAGTAATCTTTCTTATTCTAAAGTCAGCTTTGTCTGAAATAAATGTAACCAGACTTGCTTTCTTTTGATTAGAATTAACATGGTATATATTTCTCCTTTCTTTTTCTTTTAACTTACCTGTGGTTGCATTTAAGGTAGGTTTTTTCTTTTGTTTTTTGAGATGGAATCTCACTGTAGTTGGCATGGGCTGGAGTGCAATGGCATGATCTTGGCTTGCTGCAACCTCTGCCTCCCAGGTTCCAGCAATTCTCCTGTCTCAGCCTCCAAAGTGGCTGAGATTACAGGCACCCGCCACCACACATGCCTGGCTAATTTTTGTGTTTTTAGTAAAGATGGGGTTTCACCATGTTGGCCAGGCTGCTCTTGAACTCCTGACCTCAGGTGATCCACCTCTGCCTTCCATAATGCCGAGATTACAGGTGTGAGCCACCGTGCCCGGCCTAAAGTAGGTTTTTATAGACAACATATAATTGGGTCTTGTTTTATCCAATCTGACAGTATCTTCCCTTCCTTGCTGTTTTTAGACCATTCACATTAGTAATAGTTACTCATATATTTAAACTTACATGTGACATGTTCTTAACTGTTGTCTATGATGTTTGTTCTTTTGTCCTTGTTTTCTACTCATTTTCTGTCTTTTGTGGTTTCAATTGAACAGTTTATATTACTTAATTTCATCTGTTCTGTTAACACAAAATTATAATTTATAATATATATATACATTTTATAATATATAAATACATGTGTTATGTATATAATTTGCTAATCTTAGTCCACTTTCAAATAACACTATACCACTTCACATGTAGTCATGTAGTGTAAGCATCTCAGAGTATTCTCCATTCTTCCATCATTTATGACATTGCTGTCATTCATTTCACATAGCTTATTCTATAACCACCCAACACTTTACTATTATTACTTCAAAATGCTATCATTTAGATTAGTTAATGATAAGAAAAGTAAATATATATACATATATGATTTACCTCCACATAAGTCCTCTTGAAAGCAGTTTCTTTATGCAGAGTCGTGTCTCTGTCCTGTGTCATTTTCCTTCAGCCTGAAGAACTTGTAAAAAAATTTCTCTGCAAGGAACATCAGCTGATAGCAAATTCTCTTAGTTTTTGTTTGCCTAAATATTTATTTCTCCTACATTTTGCACAATAGTTTTTCTGGATATAGAATTCTAAATTAATCATTTTTAAAAAATTTTTAATATTTTGCTCCATTCTATTTTTGATTGTGTGCTTTATAATGAAGAGACCATTACAGTTGTTATCCTTGTTCTTCCATAGTTCAAGTGGTTTTATTCCCCTTCTGTCTTCCTTCAACATTTTCTCTTTGTATTTTGTATTCTACAGTATGAATATGATATGCCTAAGCATGTCAGTATTTTGTTTGCTTTGGGTAGTTTGGTTCTTACCTTGAGTGATGTTCTTTGAGCTTCCTGGATCTTTGGTTTACTGGAGATTATTAATTTTGAATAGACTTGGCCATTATTACTTCAAATATTCATTCTGCCATGTTGTCTTTTTTCGTTTTCTTCTGGTATTCCAATAACACATAGTTATACCTTTTGATGTTTTTCTACAGTTCTTGTATGTTCTGTTCTGATATTTCATCCTTTTAACTCTGCCTTTAAGATTAGAAAGTGTCTATTTACTTATTTTTAAGTTCAATGGTTCTTTTCCCCTTCTTTTCTCAGTTGTGTTAAGTCTATTGATGAACACACAAAAAACATTCATTTCTGTTACTGTATTTTTGATTTGTAGTATATACTTTTGATTCTTAAAATTTTATCTCTCTGCTTGCATTATGCAATGCAATGGTTTATTTTTGTATTATCACTCTTAACATGTAGTTATTTTAAATTTCCTACCTGATAATTTCAACATATGTATCATATTTGAGTCTTCTTGTGATGATGACATTTTCTCTTAAAAGTGTTTTCTCTTGCCTTTTGGCGTGCTTTGTAACTTTTTGTAGAAAGCCAAATGTTGTAATGAGTAAAAGGAACTGAGGTAAAAAAAGGCCTTTGGTGAGAGAATTTGTATTGATCTGGCTAAGGAGAGGACTATCTTTAATGATTGTTGTAACTATAGGTACAGCTTCCAATTCCTCTAGTGCCCTTGTGTTTTTCTCAATGCTTGATATTTAGCCTTTTGGACCCATCAGGAAGTGTAGCTTTTCTAAATGTAATGTGTTGCTTTTATACTGGAGCCCTGCTGATGTTGGTGGTAGGGTGCAGGGTGAGGGAACATTCTATAGTCTAATGATTGACTCTCAGCCTTTTAATAGGTCTGTGTCTCTGGCTTGAGATGGTCACAATTGTTTCTCCAGTGGCATGGCCTTCTCCCCGTTTCCCCAGCAATGCACCGTTTTCCACCCATTCTCTCCTTTCTTCTTTTGCTACAGAGTTTGCAATGCATTCATTGGAATTTCAGAATCTGGTTGACTATGTTATTTTCCCCCCTTAGAAGAGACAAGAAAGCTGAAGAGGGCTTGAGTGGGAGGGAATTTCTTTCTTTTGCTAGAAAAAGGCTTGAGAATTGAACTTTGGCAAAGTATGTTTCTCTGGAGGGTAACCTTTTTTTTTTTTTTTTTTTTTTTTAATGGAGAAGGAGGTCTGGGAGAGTTTGACAGTAGTTACTTTCTTCCCCCACTGTCAGAGCCAAGTAGGGTCCCTGAAAGGAAAACCCATGTAAGTAAGGGGATCTAAGATTGTATCCTCCAGGAGCTTCTCATTTTCATGCTAGTCCACAGCCTCCAGCAATTCCTCCAAGTCTAAAGTGCCATATTAGTTCATTTAAGTGCCCTCATTTATCAGTGGCTTTTCCTCTAAGTTAGTAGATATCAATTGTTACATTTCTGTAGATGCATGTGTCTCTCCAGATTTCAGGGTGTTATTTTGCCCTGCAATTTCGGTTTTCTGGTAGGTCAAATAAAAGTTACTGGGTTTGAGTTCATCCAGCTTTTTCTTATTAGAAGAGAATGTTAACTTCTAAGTACTTCGCATGTTGGAGTTAAATAAATATACATAGAAAAATTAATATAGTAATTACAGGGAATACTTGATTATATTGGCAAATCTGAAAGGGCACATTTAATTATAAAATAATATTATCAATTAAGTCTAGTATTTAATAATTGAGCAAATCTTAGTTTTATCTTCTAATTAAAAATAATGATAAGTACTTATTTCACAATATTGCTGTAAGACCTAAATGACACAATAGCTATAAAATGTCTCATGTAGTATCTGGCAAACAGAGTCAATTATTTCCCTTTACCTCCTATATCTTGTAAGAAGTGGAGCTGGACTGATTTTACAATATAAAGCTTAGAAATTTCTGTGGATTAATATACTTCCAGTGTTAGTAATGTCTGTCATGAGTATTCCAATAAAAATCAGTATTCCAACAAAAATCAGGTATTTATCATTATTATTACTTTAATTATAACATACCTTTACTGTGTTAGGTGCTTTGTAGTATGAGTAGAAATATGATAATATCAAACACAAAGGAAATTGTATCTGTGAAGGCACCAAAGGTCACTTTGTCATGAGCAATCACAGGACGTTTATATTTTGTATTTATGAAAATGTTCAATATGTTGAGCATGAATAATTAAATAGTTTGTATAAATATAATTTCTTACCCAATTGAAATCAAATTACTTGAATAGTATATTGGTAGATTTAAAACATTAAGACATCCTTGAATTAGCAAACCTTGTGTTCTTTTTTTCTTTATCCTGCAACTTAACTTCGATATAAAGTCATAGATTCCAAAGACATAATTTTGCAGGACTAGTCCAATTAAGTCAGAAATTTGGCAACCTGGAAAAAGATAATAAACTCACGATTTGATGCCAAGTTATGTAATACATTTAGTTTGGGGAACATGGGAAGTGTTTTCTCCTCATTATCCCCCTAACCTTTGCCTACCCCTACCCCCAATATCAACTTATTTAAACCCAAACTGACCAACTACAGTTTTTAAAACAAATATTTAAAAAGCATCTATGATGAAGAAACCTGATGTCTATTTGTCACATGAGTAAGATGATCAAACCAGATATGCAGCATCTTTACTTATGAAAAACTCAACATTCTCACTGAAAAAAATTGGTGATTTATAAGGCACAGACCATTCCTTCTTATGCCTTAGAATTGCACTCATAACATTTTTTGAACTTAAGCTCTGTGGAAAATTGAGATGATATGTCCTTTCAGATATATGCCTATGATCTGAGTTATCACAAAAACACTAATTTGTTTAGTTAATTCTCACTTGGTATCTGTGTGTGTATGTTTATATATATGTTGTGTGAGGGTATGAGGTTATGTTTAAGAGATAGGGTTGATCCTAGTAAAAGATAAATTAAAAATGTTTAATTCAAAAATCAAGAATTTTTTTCGATTATATCTTCCTTTTAGATCATCATCCCCCAACCCTAAACTCACTAAGCCACAAGACTTTTCCTTTGGCTTCTAATGTGCTTGAGTATAATCTCAATGAAATAACATTGTCTCTCTGGACTCCACTTCCAAAGAGATTAAATAAAATGGTGGCAGTTTTCTAGGCAATTCATTCCAGTTATGAAAGTCTACTCTTCTATGATTGAGTGATTTAGTTAAGTCTGTTATATATAAAATTTTCATCTAAATATATGTTGAATCTCAAGCTAAACTTTGAGTTTAAATATATATATTTCTAGATAAATTTTATATGAAAATACTACCAAATAAACAGTATTATGGAAAAAATGTAGTGGAAAATATATTTATTTGTAATATAATTTATAATTTAAAAATGCATTGCAGATATTTAATTTCATATTTTACATTTTTAAAATTATTTTAATTTTTTAATTGATATGCAATTTTATTTTAAATTGAGTAAATTTTTTCAGAATGCGTGTTTTTTTAAATTTCCTGATGACAGCTGTGCTTAGTGGCTCATGCCTGTAATCCCAGCATTTTGGGAGGCCGAGGCAGGAGGATCACTTGGACCTAGGAGTTTCAGACCAGCTTAAGCAACATAGGGACACCTTGCCTCTAAAATTATTAAAAAAAAATTAGCCAGGCATGGCGACATGTGACTCTAGTCCCAGCTACTCGTGAAGCTGAGGTGGGAGGATCATTTGGGCCTGGGACATCAAGGTTGCAGTGATCATGCTACTGCACTCCAGCCTGGGCAATACAGCAAGACCTGTTCTCAAAAAATGCAAATATTAAATAATAAATTTTCCTCATAAAAACATTATTAAAAGTAATTAGAAGAAATCAGAAAATATTGAATGTAAAAAATGGAACGTACCCTTATGAGTATGTATATACATGTATTATTTATTGATTTGTCTATATATGTACATGGTGCATACATATATATATACCTGTGCATACATATATATAGACATACCTATGCATGTATATTTCCAGATATATTCATGTACACATGTGTACTTGAATATACTAATATACACGTACATATATTTTATTTATATGTATTTAATATATACTATGAAATAGGCATAATAAAAATGTAAGCATATTGCTTTTCACATTGGTCACTTCACTGACAAATGCATGGATCTTTTTCTATGACTATGACTAAAGGCCCTGAATCATCATTTCTAAGGGCTGCACAATATTTCGCTAAGTGTACATACTTACCATTTTTAATATGTAGTCTCCTATGGTTGGGTATTTAGTTTTTGCACTATTGTTTCCTACTAAAATGAACTCTGCAGTGGATATTTTACTAATTGCCTATTCTATAGCTGTATAACTATTCCCTTACGATAAACCTTTAATAGTTAGAATTCCTAGACTTCATGGTATCTTCATTTATAATGCTTAAAAATCATACCAATGTTACTCAAACAAAGGTGCAGATCATTCAATTTTAATTAGACTCTTCATTTTCTGCAAACATGTTTATTGAAATGTTTGAACTTTAAAATGTTTCAATTTGAATGTCATTGCCACACAATTTGAACATAAATGCTCATTTTGTAAAAAAAAAAAAAAAAGTAAACTGTAGAATCTTGATAGACATATGCTTTTATATATAAATTCCTGAAATCTTAAATTACATTTATAATATATTTTACCTTATATTAAGTATAAATAACAATATCCTATAGGACTTCTCAAATTTCATTGCATATACAACAACAGTGGTACTTTAGGTTGTGGCTGCTGAGCAGTCAGCTAGGTTCACTCTCCAGCTCTGAGATTTTGCATCTCACAGTTTGACAGTAAAGCATTTCAATCCTGGGTATAAATAAAATTATAGATTGCTAATTCTCATGGATATTTGGGATCACTCTAAAATCCACAAATATTAAGTCTGGGAATGCTACAACCCACAGAATTTACAATTATTTTCTCCTTATGTAACTTATCAAAATAGAAAAATATTCAGTCAAACTATCATTTAAATATCTTAAAAATGACTTTATTTTTGAAGATTTTTGTGTAGCGATAAATATGGGGATTTTCAAATTAGTAAAAAAAAAGGTTTGAGATGTAGACTCGAAGAATCCTGCAATATCCAAAATTATAAAGTACAAAAAACATTTAATTATAATAAAAAATTTCCTGACTTCATAGACTTTTAATAAGAAACATCATGTTTTCTCATTTAATTCCGTTGTAAAAACCTCAGCATCCTGAATCATAAAAACAGAACTACATTTCATAAAGGTTACATTTGTTTTCACTTCTGGAAAAGAATTAAATCAATAAGTTATATTTGGAAGAACAAAACTTGGATCATCTATTCCACCGGGTGAAGAAAAGGAAGATACCGCAAGGTAAAACTAGATGTTAACAGACTAATGATCATTTTTTAATAACAGAAGGACCTTTCTGTGAAAAAATACCAATATATATTTTTTTCATTGCCGTCTTCTCTTTCAGCTAACCTTTGAATGAGAGAAACTTCTGCTGATGTCAAATGACCACAAGGATATTAACAACTGGACTTGGAGCCTGTCGGCCGCTGTTGGGTATATCTCCTTTACCAAGCCGGCTTTCTTCACTACTGCCACTGACCTTGCAAACAGCTCCGACAAAGGTCGGAATGGATTCATTGATCAGCTAGACCGAGCATATGACAGTCTGTGCCTTAATTGAATCCCAAAAGGGGGCAGACTGGGTTTTTATTACAGAGGCCAGCCGATAGCACTCATTAAAAGCTCCACAGACTGTGTGGTTTACTAATTAGTTTATTATACAGACACCTTGACGATGGGCAAAGTTGTCATTTTGCCCTTTATCGCACAGGGGATGTTGTTAAAAGTTTAATCAGCTAACACTGACCAAGTTAGCTTGGCAGGCTGTGGATGGTCATTACTGAGGTCACCCCTGCTGTAGCAATTCTGACAGGGTCACAGCATGAACTTACAATAAAGAGAGTGTTACATAAGGTAAGAGCGCACCTGAAAGGGACCCCAGAAAAGAGACGTGCTCTGCGGGGAGTATGAAACAGATGGGCTGTTAGGACAAGTCAATCCTTTTAAAGTTTATCTTTGCCTGCCCTATTTAACATATGCTTTCTTAAAAAGATGAGGCATACAACAATCGTTTTGATATGTTCATCAGAAATAAGATTGGGAACAGGTTTTTCTTTTTGGCCAAATATAGGGCCACCTGATAAAAATTACTCTCCTGTGTTTTATCGAAACTTCGCATAGTTCCAGAGAAATATACGAGATTATTTTGGCCTGTTTAAACTTGCTCTAGATAGAGCAAAGAAACAGTTATAGGCTATTCTTCTTATTTCTACTCAGAAAATGATTTTGAGCACTAGTCAAACCAATAAAAAAATTATCTAGTTTACCAACGTCCCATTTATGCCAGGGATTCTTTTTTCCTAATGGGCTACTTTTTAGAATGTTTAGTATCGAAGAAAGATTTTCTTCATGTGTCTAAGTGAGGTTATGTAGTGAGTGAAGTATAGGTAATTCCACTTTATGTATTTGAAAAAGAATCAGTAGATGAATGTAATACTATAGTTAAAATTTTTTGAGAAATTCAAAATATATTCGTAAATGAAATATTTATCTGTGTCCATGTTTTGACTGCCATTCTGTTATCTCAATACATTTAGTCATACAGTCAATCAATTCAGTTGTTAAGCTAGCCCAAATAACATTTTTCAATCCATGATTCTGATTTTCTGGACAGAATCTTAGTAGAATTGTACTTTACAACATTTATGCATTTTGATATTGGATTTTTGCTCTAATGGGTGATCTACTAAGGTCAGATTACTAATTTAGAAAGATACCTCTTAGAAAGAGGTATCTGCAATCTTTCTCTGTGTTGCCCTAGAATATTCAACTCTCTGTAAATCTGCATAAATCTAAAGTTTAGACTCAGGTTATACAGTATAGAAATTGTGCTAATCCAGAACTGATCATTTGAAATTGATGCTTTTACTAGTGTGTGTATATATATACACATGTATATATACATATGTATATGTATATCTATCAATCAATTATCTACCTACGTACCTCAGTTATCCTATCTGAAAATTACCTAAAGACTTTTTGACAGTAAATACATACAGGTTAAATGAAATAAGAATGTGCTCAAACTATGTATTTATTTTTGAAACAGCAAAGTTTTATTTTGACTATGTCATGAAAAAGAATACGCAACCCTGAACATCATCATTGACCCTGGAGATTAAAATATATTTTAATATATTTGAGATCATATTGAAGGTTTTATGAAAAGTGAAGAAATACTTTGCATTGCATTCAAACTGCAGCAGACATTTTAGTAAGCAGTGTGTGTTTTCCAAATTGGAACTGATCCAGGAATCTAAGCCTAATATTGAGGCTAACTGTAGGGTTTGTTAAAAGGAGGCACCTTCAGGGGTTCACATTGGTGGTTCTGAGGAAGCTTCCCGTGAAGACAGATTGTGCCCTCAAGCCCACACAGGAAAATGCTTCATCATTAACTCACTTTGGAAAAAAAAACAACCTATTTTAACAGTGGGATTTAAAAGGTACAGCTATTGTGTATATTTTCTCCCATATATCATCAAGAAAATTATGAAAAAAATTTAGTAAGTTACCTGAAATCTCATTTTTTTCAAAAGCATCTTGACAGTCAATGCTATTTCAAACACTTCACTGACTTTATGTGATATAAAGGACTGACAAATTTAACTATTAAACATAAAAGCTTTTGTACCTCATAAAACAATTTAAAAGAAGTGAAAAGTAAAATTATAGACTGTGAAAAGATGCTGGCAATACACACATCTTACAAAGGCTCAATATTAAGAATGCAAAAGCAACGCCTATAAATTATTAAAATAAGAGAAAAATACTAATGAAATAATGCACAGAGGACAACTGAAATACATGTACTAGAAACAAAAATATATGGAACCAAAAATATAGGTATATTAGACATGTTCAAACTTATTTCTGATCAGGAAAATGCAAACCAAGACCATACATTTTGATTGGCCAAAAATATAAATTCTGAAAATCCCAAAGATAAAAGACAAACACAAGCTCATATTTTCACAACACTTTTGAAAAAGGTTTGGCATTACATGTAATTGAACATTTACATAGCCTTCATTCCAGCAATCATTCTCTTATGTACATAGCCCACAGAGCTTTTTAACATGTGTGCATCAGGAGACATGCACAAGGTTGACAGGGTGAATCCATGGTTGCTTATTTTTTAGCCATAATGAAATAAGCCAACCAACAAATGGATACACAAATAAAACTAGGGCGTATGTAGCAAATTATTTAAATATAAAAAGAAATATTTTGTTTAATTTGTGTATGTTTTAAGAAAAGAAGATAGAGGCCGGGCGCGGTGGCTCAAGCCTGTAATCCCAGCACTTTGGGAGGCCGAGACGGGCGGATCACGAGGTCAGGAGATCGAGACCATCCTGGCTAACACGGTGAAACCCCGTCTCTACTAAGAAATACAAAAAAAAATAGCCGGGCGAAGGTGGCGGGCGCCTGTAGTCCCAGCTACTCGGGAGGCTGAGGCCGGAGAATGGCGTGAACCCGGGAGGCGGAGCTTGCAGTGAGCTGAGATCCGGCCACTGCACTCCAGCCTGGGCTACAGAGCGAGACTCCGTCTCAAAAAAAAAAAAAAAAAAAAAAAAAAAAAAGAAAAGAAGATAGAATAAAAAAAAATGCACAAGCTACAATTAAGGAAATACTAAAAATCAGAGTACAAACTAATGCTGGAGCTTCCTGGGTGGGGATGAAGAATTTCGATCTTACTAATCTGGGCATTTGGTTTTAATGTCCACTCAGAGACAGATGAGCCAAGATGTTAGAATGGATAATGCTGTGTAAATCTATTACCTTCAAAGTGTTATGGCTTCAGTTAGAAAATGAACCAATATCTCAGGTAGATGTTAAAGAGAAATGTGAAAGTTCTGGATGAAGAAAAGATTTTCCTTCTTCTCCTGTGAGGCTTAACCACTATCCCGATTCTTAAGACATTTTGAGGTCTTCATTATCTGTATTTGAATTAGGAATTCTGGAAATTTCTAAGCCAAAAATTAACATCATAAAAGGATTAGGTCAGCAGTAGTTCTATTAGGTTGGTATAAAAGTAATTTTGGGCTTGCCATTAAAAGTAGTGGTAAAAATTGCAATTACTTTTGCACCAAGACAACAGAAGCAAATTCTATACTTACTTGAAGAATACTCCTCAAAAACCTGTTTTTTTCTTCCCCAGATAAAAAAAAATCAAGCCTCATTAAAATAAATTTATTGTTGTATAATTACAAACACACATATATAAACATATACATTGCACTAGGATAGAGAAACTTTTGACATGGAACAAAATAGAAAAAGATTAAAAGCACAATTTGATGTTATAAAATGAGGATAATTAAAAATATACCTTAATCATTTTAACTATATAAAATGTAGTCATTTTAATTATAATTAAAATGAATGAAAATATTAAAGAAAAATACAATTTGAGTAAAGTACATGAAATGAAATTAATAATGGAGATAATAGCAAAAACTATAGAAATAAAGAATATATTTCAGCTTTTAAATTATCAGTTTAAATGAAAATACAAGTAAACAGATGACCTTACCCAGCCAAAGAAGGTTGGTGAACTAGAAGTACATTAAATAGATGACAGCTCAGAAACTACATAAATAAAATAGTAGAAAATATATCAAGAAATCTGGAGCAGCCAGAAGCAAGAGGTCCAGCAGATACTTAAGTGTAATTCAAATAAAAGAGAAAATAAGATAGTGAATTATTTGAAGTAATGATGGATGTCAAAGACATAACTATAAGACTGAATATAAAATGAGATTACCTGAAAGGAGAGACAAACATTTTGTTTACTCAGATTCTTTAAAAAATTTTTAAATACACCAATGAAACACATTTTTGAGTACAAAAGGTTTGATATTCCAGGTGCAGTCAAGCAAACCCAATGTAATGAGCTTATTTCTTTATTTGTTTAATATTTATCTCCCACATAGAATGCAAGCAGTGTACGAGCAGAATTTTTTGTTTCTGTTCACTTTTGTCCATTGTTTACATAAAAGATTATAAAACAAAACAGACAACAAATATTTTAATAATGAATTTAAAAATTCATTATTGAAGTAAAGAAATATACTGAAGAAAAGAAAATAATATAGCCAATCTATATAATTCTATGCCTATTAAATTATCATATTAAAAAAGCAAAATAAATATATTCTGAGACTAGTAGAGATTGAATTTTACTCACATTTTTATTTCTAGATAATTCTTATGAATATATTTTAGGAAGAAATTATGTAATGGAAACAATATGAACAAGTTAGTTAATTTAGAAAATATTTGGGTAAATCTAAATTGTAAATTTTATAAACTAATATTAATACTTGGTTATAAAAACAAAGTGAATTGAAATAGTTGCACAAATATTATATATGAATAAGTAATTATGGGGTGCTCAAAAAAGTCTAAGTCTCTTGCCTCATTAAGGAAGATTTTAAAGGGATTGTTTCACTTTAGACTAGAATATATAACTTTCAAATCACTAGAGGGATGAAAGGAGTGTGATGGTGGTGGTAAGAAAAACTTAATCACTCCAGTAAAACAAGAGTGAATAAAAGTTTTAAAAATTCAAAACAGCACACAAAATATTAGAAATAAATTCACATAAACCAGTCACTTCTGTAAACTAAATGTATCATTTAGAAATGAAAGATGACATGAGCAAAATGGCAGATAAGGAAGATCCAAGTCTCAGTTTTCCCATGGAAATATCAAACACTACTAGAAACTAGGAGAAAATAACCTTATAGGAATCTGAGAGGGAGTCAAAATCTACAGCACCTATGGGAATGCCCAATTAAGAAAAAGCCATATTCTAAATGGGAGGAAATCTCATGGTGTTTTTACCAGCCCTGTCTCACTCCCTCTCCAGAGGGGTTAAAGCTGTAGAGAAGTAGAGTTTTTTGTTTGTTTTTTGTTGTGTGTGTGTGTGTGTGTGTGTGTGTGTGTGTGTGTAATTCAGCCCATCTATTTTATAGTAATTATTAAAAGTTCTTCAGTTGTCAAAAGATACTGGATGAAAATTTGAGGCCACGTGCAAAAAAAAAATGCCAATAATATTTAACATTGAGTAAATATAAAATGTAATAAATAATTGCCTCTTAGAATCGGGTAGTGAAGTCTAAGAAGAGTGATGAAGATGTCTGATTGGAAGAACTAATTATTGGTGAGGTTGTTACTGCCTGATGGGTTTAGAGGGACATTCACACAGGTGGGTGACCTAGCATGGGCTCCAGAGCATGATAAACGCAAGAATGTTGTCATTGGATGCATGTCAATGCAGTTGTGTCAATGAATCTGAGCACAGGATGCCAGAGTCTGAGTCGGGTGAGAATGGCATGCACACTTATGGGAAGCAGCCTGGCATGGGATTTTGAAGCCCTAGTTGGGTGAAGGAGAGGAGGACAATTTTTCTGTATGGAAAATTCAAGCCAAGGATGAGAAGGCAGCTCCCTTGCGTAGGGATGCTGTCTGTTGTGGGTTGTAAGAGCCTGATTAGAGTGAGAAGGGTATCTAAGCTGGGAGGAGGGTGATATGATGTGGAGTGTCAGGTGGAATGAGGAGAGTGCCACTGTGGAGTCCAAGCCTGGAATAGGGTATTAGAGCTCAATCAAGGTGATGGCCTGGTGGAGAGCCTAAAAGGAAAGGCCAACCTGATTGAATTGGAGGGAGCATACACAAGGGACAACAGCCTAGCACAGGATGTTAGACCACCAACAGAGTTGTAGGGCCTCCACATGTGGCTATTGTACAGTGGAGAGTGTTGGACCAGATGGGGGTGAGGAGAGCACCACATGGGGTACTATGCTACATGTAAAAGTTCACAGGGGAGAACAGGGTATCCACACTGGGACAGTGATGAGTTCATTCAGGCAGTTGACTCATATACCTAAATATATTAAAGATGGTTGAAGCCAGGTTTCTCACCGGGAAGAGAGTTACAAATAAGAAAAGGGAGAAAATGAAAATAAACACTATGGAATTGGATTGGAATGGTAATGTAAGTGTGAAATTATGGTTTTCAGTATGTATGAATAGATATAAAAATAATACAGATGTAAAGGTGTGTGTGTACAAATATGAATATGTGTTTTCTAACTGTCCACAGAGAGTGACTGGAGCAGGAATACCTCTATAACAATGAGCGTAGGCAATACCAGATCTTGTTTTTCAAGTACAATTCTCCATTTTCTGCTTAAAGGAACCAGACCTCCTTGGATCAATTGCAAATTGCAAGCCTAGGAAACAAAGTTAAAGGTGAACCAGGATCACCTTACTGTGCCAGAAAATAAGAAAGTGGTAAAAAATTATGGGAAAATATTGAAAGGACACAGGGGCCAGCCCAAAAGAGCTCTCCTTGCCAAAAACTAGGGCAATTTGAGGATTAGTATAAATAATGACAGCATGGAATTATAACCCATCAAAGAGCCATTAGTCTGTGCTGATATAATACACTGATGAAAAAGTGAGACTTTGAAGCATCAATCCAAGAGTCAAACAGAACCTCGTCAAATATTAACAGAAAATATTAATTTGGCCATGGTTTTTACATTCCAAATAGACAGGGGTAGTTCAAAATGTAAAATAGATTAATGCCATTTACCACATGTATAGATCAATATAGAAAACAATATAAATGTTGTGACTGTTAAAAGCAGATTTGATAAAATGCAAGATTTACTTTTTTAATTAAAATAATTCTCAATATAAAAGTGTAAATAGTTAACTCATATAAACCAAAGTGAGACGAACTTCTTAACTGGTCTCTTCCATCTAGCCTTGAATGCCCACCCTGCCTCTGCTGGCGATTTCTATTTTTCACATAAACTAACATTATTTAAAATGTAAATCAAATCAGTTTTTCATTTTCTTAACCTCTTGTAGATGCTCACGAACTATACGTGAAAATGAAACGATAAAATACAAAACTGACAAACATTTGGCTGAAAACAGGAGGTTATCTTCAATGACGTTTGAGTAAGGAAGGATTTCATGAACATGACCAAAACTCATTAAGTTATGCTTGATTGATCACAAGGATTCAGCCTCTGAAACTAGGCAAGGGAGCCTCCTGATGGTCCTGGACACTGTGCACAGTGGTCTCCACAGTCACCATGTGGAGATCAGAGTTTCCAGCCATCCCTCGGAGTTTTCTGACATGTCCCTGAATTTTTCCTGGAGAATGAATTGTAATAGCATGTTTTTCACCATGTTGCTATTCAGGAGTTTCCCTCTCTCTTGTTTCTCAGCAGAATGCAAGCATGGCCGTTAATAACTTTGTAGAAAATGCCTGTTTCTCAATTAAAACAACAATGATTCTCTTAGATCACCTGCCCTTTGCTTGTGTAAAGCCTTCAAAGGTTTTTATCCCTGGGTGATTAATGAGGGGAAAGAAAAGAATAAAAAAAAAAACCAACATAAAGCTATCCATTCCAGTTAAAGTAAAAGTTGGAGTTTACAATACAGTAAATAAAGCTTAAATTCTGTCAGTTATGTGGATAATATCACAGAAGCAAAAATAAAGGTAATGGAAAGGAAGGGCATATTGTAAAACATATGGACAGAAAAAGAGACATGTACAGAGTAAAACAGTCATGTGGGTCACTTAATAGGTTATTAGGCTGAAAACCATGTAGCATTTTTGCAACTTTAAATGGAAATTAATTAGCTTGATTAAGTAGATAGAATTCAATGAATTCTTATCCCTGAACTTTTATTTCACACGAAGTTGCAATGTGGCATTATTTTAACTGATATTCAGAATATTATAAACCTAAAGATTCAATTGTTTAAAGTAATAAAACATTATTTTCTGTATAATTTGCAAAGGGATTTCACTGGCATCTCATTAAATCCTCCTAACAACCTAAGGTAGGCAGAAATTTTAATCATCATTCTGAGATATGAAAATTTAGTTTCAGCAACTCAACTTGGATTACTATCCTTATAATAATCCTTATGTCTATATTATCATTATTTAACCTGTTGGCAATTGTCTCTCTTTTCTATGATTTCATAGTGTTTGTTACACGAAAGGGTCTTAATACAAAAATTGACATGCACCCTGATGAATCAGATTAACTCAATCTAACACACCTTGACCATAAAATAAGCCCATCTTGTCATGACATAGTTTTCCTTCCTGGTATTAAGCTTCAAGTCTAATTATATCTGTCTTAAAGTACTTGGATCCATTTATTTTAAATGAATCATCTGACAAAAAAAGTACTTAGAGAAAGACTAGGAAGATGAAACAATAATTGGAATAAGAAGTAAATATAAGTGAATGAAGAGGACGTTCTAATTTCTTAGAGGAAATCTAAAAGAAAGTTGTAAAAAGAAATGAAGAGAGTAGAGTATGAAAAAAAGAAAAAAGAATAAATAGGCTGGTCTGAAAGTAGTGAGTTACTTCAAATGACTATTCAAAAACATTAACAGACAGAATTTCTTGTCATACTCTCCTCCCTTCTCACTACTGCACTTGACTAGTCTTAAAAAAAAAAAAAGCAATACTCAGTAGTATTAAATGTTGTAAAAAAAAAAAATCAAAGGAAGAGGAAGCTGGAACATGACATATATATTATTTAAGATCATGTGAAGAAGATAGGCAAGGGCCAAACAGCAAATGTTCACATAAGACACATTAAAGATTTTGGTTTGTAGCCACTTTATTGAGGCATACAATATGTTCCATTACCTGAACCCATTTAAAGTGTACATTTCAAAGAGTTTTGACAAGTGTATATAAACCTGAACATTAAGGATTTTGAAATTAAAAGAGTAATGAGAAACTATCAGGGTTAGCAAATAAAGGTTAGGGGAGGCCTCTGAAAAACAAATTAGTGAGGTTTGAAAATAAGTAGGTTATAATCACCACGAATGTCTTCAAGAAACTTTCTTTAGAGTACTTAATCATGATGTATGGCCTAATAGAACAAATACTTGAAATGATAGCTGGCAATGTTTTCTAAGAGTTCTTTGTTGTTATTAAAAGCTATTTTTTTTTCTTTTTGCCTTCGTTTTTATTATGAAGGGTTTACATATAGTCATTTAAAAGGTAAATCTAAGCATACTTCTATTTATTTTTAAAATTTTTGTGGTACGTAACAGTTGTACCTCAGTTATGCAGTATGTGAAGTAGTTTGATGCAAGTATACTATGTGTAATAATAAAAGTCTGAGGAATTAGAATACCCATCACCTCAAACATTGAGAATTTCTTTTGTTGGGAACATTTCAAATCCACTCTTCTAGATTCTTTAAAATGTGCAATCATTGTTAACTATACTCGCCGCATTGTGCTTTCACACACTAGATCTTATTCCTACTAACTACTTTTGTACCCATTAGCCAATCTCTATATACCCCTCCCACTGCCCTTCTGAGTCTCTCTAACCATCATTCTACTGTCTACCTCCATGAGATCAAGTTTTTTAGCTCCTATATAGGAGTGAATACATGTGATATTTGTCCTTCTGTGCCTAGATTATTTCACTTAACATAATGTTCTCCAGTTCCATTCACTTTGTTGCAAATGACAAGATTTCATTTTTCAATATGATTCTGTGTATGTACTACATTTTCTTTATCCATTTATTCAGTTGATTCATATCTTGGCTATTGTAAATAGCGCTGCAATAAACATAGAAGTGCAGACATCTCATTGATATACTCATTTCCTTCCTTTTTAATATATGCTCAGTAGTGGGATTGCAGGATAACATGGTATTTATATTTTTGGCTCTTTGAGGAATCTCCATACTGCGTAATATTTATCATAGTATCTGTATGAATTTACATTTTCACTCACAGGGTATGAGTGTTCATCTTTCTCTGCCTCCTCACCAGCGTGTCTGGTTTTTTTTCTTTTACTTTTTTTTTTGGATAAAAGCCATTTTTCACTGTGTTGAGAGAGTATTTCATTGTGATTTTGATTGCTATTTCTTTGTTAATCAGTGATGTTGAGCACATTTTCATATATCTGTTCCATATACCTGTTTCATGTACTTTTTCACTGTGTCTTCTGTTGAAAAATGTCTATTCAGATCTTTTGCCTATTTTTAAAATTGGGTTATATTTTTTCCTTTTCTTTGAGCTCCTTATATTTTCTGGTTATTAATCCCTCGACAGATGGTTATTTTGCAAGTATTTTCTCCCTTTCTGTGGGGTCTCTCTTTACTTCATTGATTGTTTCCTTTGCTGTTCAGAAGCTTTTTAACTTGTAATCTGGTTTGTCTATTATGCTTTTGTTGCCTGTGCTTTTGGGGCACTACTGATGAAATATTTGCCCAGATCAATTACCTGGAGAGTTTCCCTAATGTTTTCTTTTAGTAGTTTCATAGTTTGAGGTCTTAGATTTAAATCTTTAATCCATTTTGACTTTTTTATATATGGCAAGAGACAAGTGTCTAGTTTCATTCTTTTGCTTATGGATATCCAATGTTCCCAGCACCATTTATTAAGGAGACTGTCCTTTCACCAATGTATGTTCTTGGAACCTGCATCAAAAATGAGTTCACTACAAAAACGTGAATTTATTTCTTTGTTCTCTATTCTATCCCATTGGTTTATGCGTCTATTTCTATTCCAGTGTCATGCTGTTTTGGTTACAATAGCTCTATAATATAACATGAAGTCAGGAAATGTGATTCCTCCAGTTTTGCTCTTTTTGCTCAAGATGGCTTTGGCTATGTTGGGTCTTCTGTGATTCCATATAAATTTTAGAATTATTTTTTCTATTTTTTAAATGTCATTGATATTTTGAGAGATTGCATTGAATGTGTAGATTGCTTTTGGTGGTATGTGCATTTTAACAATACTGATTATTCTAATACATTAACACACTTTCTATTTCTTGTGACCTCTTCAATTTCTTTCATCAGTGTTTTATAGTTTTCATTGTAGAGATGTTTCACTTCTTAGGTTGACATTATTCCTAGGTATTTTATTTCTAGCTATCTTAAATAAAATTACTTTCTTGATTTTTCAGATTGCTCACTGTTGGCATGTAGAAATGTTATTTATTATTGTAAGTTGATTTTGTATCCTGCAACATTACTGAATTTGTTTAACGGTTCTAATTTTCAGTGAAAAATTTAGCTTTTTTCAAATATAAGATCATATTGTCTACAAAGAAAAATAATTTTACTTCTTCCTTTCCAATTTGGATGCCCTTTATTTATTTCTCTCATGTAATTGTTTTAGTAAGGAATTCTGGTACAATGTTAAATAACAGTAGTGAAAGAGGGCATTCTTCCCTAGTTCCATATCTTAAAGGAAAGACTTTCAGTTTTTCCTCATTCAGTATTATACTAGCTGTGAGAATATCAAATATAGTTTTTATTGCATTGAGGTATGTTCCCTGTTTGGCAGGTTTTTTATCATGAATGGATGCTGAATTTCATCAAGAGCTTTTTCAGTATTAATTGAAAGCATCATATGGTTTTGTGCTTCATTCTGCTGATATGATATATGACACTGATTGATTTGCATGTGCTGAACCCTCCTTGCGTTCCTGGGGTAAGTTCTACCAGGTCATAATGAGTGATCCTCTTAAGGTGTTGAATTCAGTTTGTTGAGAATTTTTACATCAATTTTTATCAGATGAAAAATTATATTGACCTATAGTTTTATTTTTGTGATGTTTCTTTGTCTGGTTTTGGTATCTGGGTAATACTGGCTTCAGAGTGTTCTTGGAAGGATCTCTTTTCTAATTCTTTTTGTAATAGGTTAAGTAGCATTGGTGTTAGTTTTTCTTTAATTAATTGGTAAAATTCAACAGTGAAGCCACCGGGCCCAGGGCTTATTTATGCTGAGAAACTTTTTTTATTCCAGCTTTTATCTCATTATTTGTTATTGATATGTTTGGGTTTAGGATGTCTTTGGTTCAATTTTGGTAGGTTGAATATGTCTGGGACTGTATTCATTTCTCCTCGGTATTCCAGTTTATTGGCAGATAGTTGCTCATGGTAGTCTCTACTTATCCTTTGAATTTCTGCTGTATCAGTTGTAATGTCTTCTTCTTCGTCTCTGATTTTATTTATCTAGGTCTTCTCTCCTTTTTCTCTTAATCTTGCTAAAGTTTTGTTGATTATGTTTATCTTTTTTAAAAAATCAACTTTTCATTCAATTGATCTTTTGTATTTTTTAATTTCAATTTAATTTATTTCGACTCTGATTTGTATTATTCTCTTCTACAAATTTTAGGTTCGATTTGCTTTTGCTTTTCTAGTTTTTAAAGATACATCATTAGGTTGTTTAAGTTTTGTCTAATTTTTTTAATGTAGGTGTTTATTGTTATACATTTCCCTCTTAATACCACTTTCACTATATCCTATAGACTTTAGTGTGTTGTATTTTCCTTTTGTTTCAAGACATTTTTAAATTTCTTAATTTCTTCATTGACTCACTGGTCATTTAGGAGCATACTAATTAATTTTCAGGTGTTTGTATAGTTTCCATAGCTCTTCTTTTCATTGATTTCTAGTTTGATTCCACTGTAGTCAGAGAAGATACTTTATATTATTTCAATTATTTTGAGTTTTTTAAGACTTGTTTTGGGACCTAACATATGGTCTATCCTTGGATATGATCCATGTACTGAGAAGAAGAATAAATTCTGCAGTTGTTGAATAAAATCTTCTGGAAATATCTATTTAGGTCCATTTTGTCTGTAGTGAAAATTAAGTCTGATGTTTCTTGGTTGATTTTCTGTGTGGATGATTTGTTCGGTGCCAAAGATCAAGGGCTGAAGTCTCCAAATGTTATTGTTTTGGGATCTACCCCTCTCTAGTTTTGATACTTTTTGCTTTATGTATCTGTGTGTTCCAGTGTTGCATGCATGTATATTTATAATTGTTACATCCTCTTGCTAAATCGATCCCTTCATCATTATATAATGACTTTGTCTCTTTTCATAGTTTTTGTTTTTACATCTATTTTATCCAAATAGATGATATGATAGTTTATGTCTATTTTATTCTTGCTCTGTTTTGGTTTGTAGAATAGATAGTTTATGTCTATTTTATTCCTGTTCTGTTTTGATTTGCATTTCCATGGGATATCCTTTTCTATTCTTTTGTTTTCAGTCTATATGTGTCTTTATAGGTGAAGCATGTTTCTTGTAGGCACCAGATCATTGGGTCTCATATTTTGATCCATTCAGTCACCCTATGTCTTTTGATTGGAGAGTTTAGTTCATTTGTATTCAATGTTATTAATGAAAAGTAAGAACATATTACTTCCATTTTGTTACTTGTTTTCTAGTTGTTTTACGGTCCTCCCTTCCTTCCTTCCTTCCTTCTTCCTGCCTTCCTGTCTTTGTACCTTCCTACCTGCCTTCCTTCTTCCTTTTTCTGAAAGTGATTTTTTTCTGACAGTGTTATTTTTTTTTTCTTTTTTTTTGAGACAGAGTCTTGTTCTGTCACACAGACTGGAGTGCAGTGGTATAATCTCAGCCCACTGCAACCTCTGCCTCCCAGGTTCAAGTGATTTTCCTGCCTTAGCCTCCCAAGTAGCTAGGACTATAGGTGTATGCCACTACACCTGGCTAATTTTTTGTACTTTTAGCAGAGACAAGGTTTTACCATGTTGGCCACGCTGGTCTTGAACTCTTGACCTCAAGTGAAGTCAAGAGTTCAAGGTGCTGGGATTAAAGGAATGAACTACCGGGCCTGGCTTGGTGATATGTTTTAATTTTTTGTTTTATATTTCCTATGTGTCTGTTGTAGCTTTTTTGATTCAAAGTTACCATTCAACTTGAAATAACACCTTTTAATCCATTATTTTAAAATGATGAAAATGTAACTCTGATTGCAAAAACAAGAGAAAACTAACTAAAACTCTATAAGAACCCATTTTTAAACATTTTGTTGTTTCTGTTTATATCTTATACTATGTCATAAAACATTGTTGTAGTTATTATTTTTGATAGGTTCATTTTTAATCTTCCTACTCAAGATATGAATAATTTACACACCACTGTTACAATGTTATAATATTCTGTATTTGTCTGTGTACCCACTGTTACCAATGAGTTTTGTACCTTCACATGATTTCTTATTGTGTGTTAATGTCATTTTCTTTCAAATTGAAGCACTCTCTTCATCATTTCTTGTAGAACAGGTCTGATGTTTGCAAAATCTCCTAGCTTTTATGTATTTATTTATTTATTTTGGTCTTGGAAAGTCTTCATTTCTCCCTCATGTTTGAAGAATATTTTTGTTGAATACAATATTCTAGAATAAAAGAGATCTGTTTCACTTTCATTGCCTTAAATATATCATGCCACTCTCCCCTGGCCTGGAAGGTTTCCACCGAGAAATCTACTGCCAGATGTACTGGAGCTCCTCTATATGTTATTTTTCCCTTTGCACTTTTTACTTTGGTCCTTTCTTTATCCTTAAGCTTTGGGAATTTAATTATTAAATATCTTGAGGTATTATTTGTGTTAAATCTGCTTGATGTTCTATAAACTTCTGGTACCTGAATATTGAGAGCTTTCTCTGGGCTTGGATAGCATTTATTATCTGTTTGAATAAACTTTCTGTGCCAATCTCTCTATCTACCTCCTCTTTAAGGCCACTGACTCTTAAATTTGCCCTTTTAAGATTGTTTTCTAGATTCTAGGTGTGCTTCATTAATTTTTATTCTTTTGTCTTTTAACTCCTCCTGCTGTGTATTTTAAAATAGCCTGTCTTCAACCTCACTCTTTCTTCTTCTTGATCAGTTCTGCTAGTGAGAGACTTTAGTGAATTCTTCATTATGTCATTGCATTTTTCAGCTCTAGTATCTCTGCTTCATTCTCTTTAATTATTTTAATCTCTTCCTTCAATTTCTCTTATAGAATTCTGAATTCCTCCTCTGTGTTAGCTACAATTTGAGCTTCCTCAAAACAACTATTTTAATTCTCTATCTGAAAGGTCACGTATCTCTGCAAATCTGGAATTAGTCACTGGTGGTTTATTTAGTTCATTTAGTGAAGTTATATTTTCCCAGATGGTATTGATGCTTATGGATGTTCATCAATATCTGGTCATTGAAGACTTAGATACGTATCATAGTCTTCTCAGTCTGGGCTTGTTTGCACCTGTCTTTCTTGGGAAGCCTTTGCAAGTAGTCAAAGGGAATTGAGTGTTGTGATCTAAGTCTTTGGTCACTACAGTTCTATATGCATTACAGGACACCCCAAGCCCAGTAATGCTTTGACTGTTGCAGACTTGTAGTAATATGACTTCATGTTCTTGCGTAAGAGCTGGGAGAATTCCCTGGATTACCAGGAAGAGTTTCTTGTTCTCTTCGCTTACATTTCCCCAAACAAAGTCCCTCTTTCCATGCTGAGCTGCCAGGAGTTGGAGGGAGAGTGACGTATACACTCCCATAGCCACCACTGCTGGGACTATGCTCGGTCACACCTGAAGCCAGCACGATACTCACACAAGGCATGTGGTGACTATTTCCTAGATACTGCTGATGTTTATTCAAGGCCCAAGGGCTCTTTAGTAAGCAAGTTGTGAATCCTGCCAGGCCTGAGACACTGTTCAGGTAAGTAGGGCCTTCTGGACCAGGAAGGATCTAGAAATCACCCCACAGAACCCTGGAACTGGAGACCTTGGGAATCTGTTAGATGCTATATTTTATTGTGGCTAAGCAGGTACCTAAGTTGCCAGAAAGTCCATTTTACTTCTCCTTCTCCTTTCCTCAAGGAGAAGGAATTTTTCCCTGTGACCATCACAGCTGGGAACGTGCTGGATCATACCTGAAGCTAGCATGGTACTGGGTCTTTCCCAAGGCCCATGGTTACTACTGCCTGGCTACCACTGGTTTATTCAGTGCCCAAGGGATTTTTGGTCAGCATGTGGTGAATTCTGCTAGAAATGGGTCGTTCCCTTCAGGGCAGTAGGTTCTCTCTGGCCCAGGGTGGGTCTAGAAATGTGTCACAGGAACTATGGCCCAGAATAGAAGCTTCAGACCTCTGCTTGGTGTTTTATCCTACTGTGGCTGAGCTGGTATTCAAGTTGCAGCACCAAGTCTTCTTTACTCTTCCTTCTTTTCCCAGAGCTGCCAGATGTACTGCCTGGAGTTGGAGGAGGGATGATACAAGCACTGCTCCCTTGGCCACTCAAGCTAGTATCTCACTGGGTTGTGTCCACCACAAATCTACCAGCTTGGAGCCCAGCACAGCACCAGGTCTTGCCCAGTAGTTGCATCCCCCTGGCTTAAAGCACCCTGGGGTTCTATTTTGAGGCTTAAATAAACTGAAAAGGACTCCAGAGCACTTTAGGCCATGGTGGTGAGTCTAGCCAGAACTTAGTTTCTGACTGCTAGGATGGATGATTCTCCTCTAGCTAAGGCCAGTTTAAATGTTCCCTCAATGGGCACCAACTGAATCTTCCCTGTGTTGCTTTCCACTGTGACAGGGAAGCACTGAGTTCCAATGTAAAGTTCCACAGTCACTGGGCTTTCTCTCCCCCAAGCATAGGGATACTTTGTCCACACCACACTGCCCTGCCAGAGGATGGCGGAGAGGTGTTGTACACAATTTAAGATGATCAAATGATGCTTCTTACACTATTCAGTGTCTTTTTCCTTGATACAATGTTAAAACCAGATACTGTGCTTACTCCCCTGAGTTTTGGTTATCATAAAGTTGCGTCCTCATGTGGATGGTTGTTCAGCTTGATGTTCCTGTGCAGGGAATGTTCTCTGCGGGGGCTCTAATCAGCCATCTTGCTCCAACTACTCTTTGCCAGTGTTTTTTCAAAGCTTCACAAGTGAGTGGAGTGTCTGACTTACAGGTTCTTCATTATCTTAAAGGATCAATCAGACAAATGCACAAATATTTATATAAAATATATTATTCGCAGTGTTATACAAAAATGAGGAACTATCTTAATATTTAGCTAGAATTAAATGCCAAAGATATTTATTATTTTAAATACCATCTGGTACATCTGTAATGTGGAGTACTACGCCGTCACTAAAAGAAAAAGAGAAATACAATAACTTAAATGTTTGTGTATAATATTAGACTTAAAAGACGTAATCAAACAATATGAATTGTTTAATTTTCTAAAAGCTATGGATTTCATTTTAAATCTTTCCCAGAAGCATTCTGTTTAACATGTAAATAAAAAACACATTAAACTGCAAACTTGTGTGGATGTGAGAAAATGATGCTACCACTGAGTGGTTTCAGACCACATTTTGATACTTAATTACTTTGCATTTGCAGCACATTTTTTATAAAGGGAGTATATTCCATTAAAGTTAAAGATCAATGAACACTTTGAAAGCCCCTTTTATGAATAGTTAATGAATGTGATTATGGATCACAATGGGTTAATGTTATAATGTGCTTTAAAAAAATAATACAAATTCCTGTATCTACCATACAAGGAAAATCTCTGCTGAATGACAAGAGGTATCTTGCTAACATCTTACTCCACTGTGATGTTTTAACATCTAGCAATCGAATTTGAACTGACCCTGAATAGATCTACTTGAGAATATGCAAAACCAAATACTACAGGAAATGGTCTGGATGATTCAGTAGGTGGGCATTCTTCCATTTGGGTTAGAAATAAAACTGGGCTCTGAATTGGTCTTTTGAAACAAAGTCTAGCAAAGTATAATTCTATAGTTATAAAATATTAATGACACATCTTTTTCTATTACTGATGCTTACAAAGAATTTAAAACGTCAAGAATCATATGAAGCTGAAATATAGTAATCTAGAAAAAAGTAAACTAGTATACTTCCTTTTAAAATATTTAATATATGTTTAATAATTATAGTAGCATATTTCTAAATCCACACATTATTTCAAGATCAGCTAAGAGTCCTATTTAATTCTGATATTAATAACTTATTTCTTCTATGAAAATAATGTCTTTTTCTGTGTTTTCAGTGTGCCTTTCATGATGCTATTTGTCATACTGGCGTACTATGTACTCCCCATATACTGGAGTACACGGTTGTTTACATATTTTTGTTCTATGCTAGAAATTAACCTCTTTGAGTGTACGTATTTCCCTCACAGGTCTGACACTTGGTAACAGTCAGCAGATGTCTCCCGACTGATGATTTTTATTGTACATATGTGGAATAAAAATCACTTAGTTACAGATGTAAAAACTAAGAGTTAGGAAAAGCAATTAGTACATTAATGAATATAAAAACAAGAGGATTAATATTAATTAAATTCTTGCTCTTTCAAGGATATCATTCTTTAATGGCATTTCATATATTACCATTTGGAAGAAAGAGCCCCAATTATTTGGGAATTATACTCAAATAATATAAAACCAAAGAGGTTAAAGTTCTGTATATGTGGATTCATTTTAGCGATCGTTGAAAAATGGCAGAAAAATATAGTTCTACCTCACCAGAATAAAACTATAAAATTGAAATGAATCCAAGAATGAACAAATTTTATTTAAGATTGTTGATTTTTTAATGATTTAGTTAATTTAAATATAAAGAGTAACTGAAACTCCATAGAAATTATAAAGAAACACCCTTACATATCTAATTCTGTTGCTAAATTTTTGAAATTACCGGAACATAGTATTTGTATTTCTGAAGTTATGACCTGTGAGGTTAAAAAAAAAGTGTTGTTAAAAGTCAGGTATTTTAGTTCATACTTTAACCATGATATGAAGAAATTTGGTAGAAAACAACTCTGAGATTTTACTTTATGATATTTATATTTTAAGATCATTCTGATTTTACGAAAAATATGATAAGAAAGACTCATGTTAAAATTCCAACTAATGTTTTTGTTTGACCTTCTTTGCCTATTTTTGTATGAGTTTGCCATCTGCAGAATGAATGCAGTAATAGCAAAATCATAGGATTATTTTGATAATTAAGCAAACAATAGTTGAAATACGGCTAGCAAAAATAAAAAAATAGCTTCATAATTTCAAATATACCCTTCGATTAATTTTGACATTTATCAACTTTTGGCTAAACTCTTCCCAACAAATTTCCTTTTGCTTAATTATTCCAAAGAAAAACTTTTAAAAAGTTATCTCACTCATAAGTAATTCTGTATGTATCTCAAAAGTATAAAGACATGACATAAATTTAGACAGATTAATTAAACCAGACACCAAAAGAAAAAATCTGTAATCTGTACTTTACTGGATTTTAAAAATTAAAAATTAAGGAAAAAATAAAACTAAAATAGCAAAAAAAAAAAAAAAAAAGAGAGAGAGAAAGAAGCCTAAAAAATCTCTGCAAAAAGAATGCTAACACAACCCACAGACTGGGAGAGAAGATATTTTCGAACCACATATCTTACAAAAAACTTATATCAAAAATTTATGAATATCCAGCTTCCTTAGTACCATTTATTAAAGACACAATTTCTTCCTAAGTGTATGTACTTGTCATCTTTGTTGAAAATCAGCTGACTGTAGATGTCTAGATTTGTTTCTGGGGTTTCCATTCTTTTCCATTGCTCCTTTCATCTGTTTTTAAATTTAATATTATTATATTTTTGTCAGTACCATGCAGTTTGACTTCTATATATTTATTCCATATTTTGAAGTAAGGTACTCTGATGCCTCTGGCTTTCTTATTTTTGTTCAAGATTGCTTGGGCTATTCAGGCTCTTTTGTGGTTTCATGCAAATTTCAGATTTTTTTTTTTTCTATTTCCGTGAAGAGTGTTACCAGCATTGTGATAGCTTTGGATAGTATAGACATTTCAACAATATTCTTCCAAACTATGAATACAAGATACCTTTAAGTTTGTGTCATCTTCAGTTTCTTTCATGAATAGTTTAGAGTTTTCATTGTAGAGATATTTTACTTCCTTGGTTGAATTTATTTCTAGACATTTTGTTTGATGTCTTTTTGTTTAATTTGTTAATATGTTGATTCTTCCAGTCCATGAGCATGGAATATTTTACTTAAAATTTGTTTGTGTCATTTATGATTTCTTTTAACAGTGTTTTGCTTTTGTTGTTGTTGTTGCTGTTGTTCTCCTTATAGACATATTTTACCTCCTTGGTTAGATGTATTCCTAGATATTTTATCTTTTTTGTGGCTATTGTGAATGGAATTGCATTCTTGATTTGGCACTGAGCATAATCATTGTTGGTGCATAAAAATGCTAATTTTTGCACATTGCTTTCGTATCCTGAAACTTTACTAAAGTTGTTTATCAGTCTCCAGGAGCCTATTGGCAAAGTGTTTAGAGTTTTCTAGATATAGAATCATATTGTCAGCAAAGAGAGATAGTTTGACTTCTTCTTTTCCTGTTTGGATGCCTTTTATTTCTTTCTCTTGCCTGATTATTTTGCTAGGACTTCCAACTTTACTCTTAAATAATTGTATTAGTCAGTTTTAGCCCTTCTAGACCTACCTGAATAACTGACACAAGGTGCTTGTCCTAGTCTCGCCTAACGTGGAATTCATTCAGGATAGATAAGCAGTGGCTATTTGTCCAAAACACTATAAGGCAAACAACCCAAAGCTACCATGGAAAAAGATTAAAATTAAGATATAGAATTAAGCAACAAATCTGGGGAGAAAAAGCTGAAAAAGAGAGTTGCTTGGAGGAAATTAGAGCATTTAAACAAACCATGTATAATGAAGAATATAGAATGCCACAGTCATGCCCAGGGCAGGATGCATGTTCTGTAATAGTCTTCAAAAACCCTAAACTTTTACCTCTTTCTAATCTCTAGGCATACTAGAAGCAGAAAATAAAAGGTAAGGCAGAGTTGTAAATGGCCTAAGTGTGGAAGGTATGTCAGTCATCAGCAAAAACTGGGAGAGATTTTATTTATTTTTTCATTTGCTTCCTTTTTGTTTTGTTTGTCTCTCTTTCTTTTCTTTACTTTTCCTTTCTCCTTTCTTCTTTTCCCCCCACCACTTTATCTGGCTTCTGAAATTCAAGGAAATAAAGAACACTAGCTTAGAGCAAGCAATCAAACAACTCCTGAGGAGGGGAAGACTCCAATTTCCACATTACCACACAATCATATTTAAAATGTTGATTTTATTTAATTGCAAAGCATGAAAAGAAACAAGAAATATTGCTCATTTATAGAAAAAACTTAAAATACTATATCTGAAGAAATATAGACTTTGGACTCACTAAACAATGACTTCAAAACAAGTTTCTTAAATATGTTCAAAGACCTATAAAAAAGAGAAAACTAATGTATAAACAAGTAGAGAAAATCAATAAATAATTATAGTACATGATATAATATGCTAATAGATAATGAAATCAAATAGAAATTCTAAAGCTGAAAAATACAAGAGGGACATGAAAACTTTATTAGAGGATTTCAATGGCAGCTTTGAGAAGACAGAAAAAATATTGAATATTTCTTAACAAGAATACTTTTCATCAAGAAAAATTCATAATCAAATGTTTTCATTGATGACATTTACCAGATATTCAAGAAGGGAAGTAACACCCATTCTTCTCAAGGTCTTAGAAAACAGAAGAGAATGGAACACTTTCCAATACATTTTACAAGGCCATTATTACCCTAATATCAAAGCCAGACAGAGACAACACACAGAAAAATAAATCTATATACCAATACCTGTAATGCATATAGATGCTAAAATTCTCAACAGAATAAATTCAGCAGCATATTAAAAGGGTTATGCATCATGCCTTACTGGGATGTATTCCAAGAATGAAAGGGTAGTGCAATGTAAGATAATTGGTGCAATGCATGCCATTAACATAATGAAGAAAAAAATATGCGATAATCTCAATTGATTCAAAGAAGGTATTTTCATGATAAAAATTTCCAGGAAACTAAGAATAGAGAAAAAAATTCCTCAACAGGGTATTCTTGAAGAAACCTATAGTTAACATCATATTCGATGGTGAAAGACAGAAAGCTTTCATTTTAAGATCAAGAACAAGACAAAGATTAACAAAAAAGACATTTATGGCTAAATGATCAAAACAAACAAGACATTTATGGCTAAATGATTTTCAGTATGAGTGCCAAGATTATTCAATAAGGAAAGAATTGTCTTTTCCACAAATAGTACTAGACAACAAGGTATCCACATGCAAAAATAATAAATTAGGGCTTCTATTTTATATCACATCAAAAAAACTCCAAATGAATCAAAAATCTAAACATAATAACTAAAACCATAAGACTCTTAGAAAAAAAAGTAAGGGTAAATCTTTATGACAGTGGATTTGGCATTGTATTTTTAGATATAACACCAAAAAGATGAACCTCAAAAGAAACAGATACGTTGGATTTATCAAAATCAAAAATTTTGTTCATTAAAGGATATTATCAAGAAAGTAAAAATAAACTTTTATAATAGGAGAACATAGTTGCAAATTATATATATGATCAGAATCAAGTTTCCGGAAAATATAAATAACTCTTATAACTCAACAACGAAAATGCAAAAATAAAAATGAAAAATAAAGCAAGGTTGTAAACAGGCTCTTGTCATGAAGATATACAAATAGACAATAAGCACATGAAATGATGCTCAATGTTATTATTCATTAGGGGAATGTAGATCAAAAACCCATAGTGAGTATCACTGCACACCTACCAGGATGACTGTAATAAAAACAAAACACAAAAGCAAACCAAATGAAAAAACCACCCAGGAAATAAGAATTGTTGACAAAGACATAGAAAACTGGAAACCTTGTACATTGGCAATGGCAATATAAAATGGTTCCACTGCTAAGAAAAACAGTTTGTCAACTCTTCATAGAATTACCATATGACCCAGATAGCCAACTCCTAGATATATATGTAAAATAATTGAAAACAGACACTCAAACAAATACACTTACATGTATGTTCATATTAGCACCATTCATAACAGCCAAAAGGTGAAAAAAGCCCAAATTTTCATCAACTGATGGCCAGACAACCTCATTGTGGTATTTTCATATGATGGAATATTATTTAGTCATTAAAAGGAGTGAAGTACTGATACAGGCTCCCACATGGATGAATTTCAATATGCTAAGTGAAAGTACTCAGACATAAAAGTCATCTATCACATTATTCTATTACATGAATTATCCAGAATAGGCAAATCCATAGAGACAGAATACATATTGGTAGTTGCCAGTGTCTACATGGAGGGGAGAATTGAGAGCAACAGTTTAACGGATACACCAACATTGCCAATCCACATTAAGCCATCATTCTGTCTTGATAGTGCTACATTAGCACAATACCCTCCAAGATGTTCTTTTGTTTCCACTCTTGCCTAACTACAGTGTATCTACAGAGCTAAAAGTTACCTCCATTAAATTATATACCTGATGGTGGCATTCTACCAGCTCTGCAGTGTATTCTTATCATACACAATATAAGACCTGAAGTCCTAGCCATGGCCTCTAAGATCAGGTATTATCCATTATCTACCTTTCTCACTTTCTCCCTTGATCCTTCTACTTCAGGTATACTGACCACTTTGTATTTCTTTGAACATACTGAGGCAACATATCTCATCTGTCATTCTATGGTATATTCATTTATTTTCTATCTCCTGCTCTATATGTTTTACATTTGTATCCTCCTTGCATAGGAGAAGGCCTAATACATAGAAGGTATTAAATAAATAAATATTTTTAAATCAATACATGTATAATATCTATGTTTTAAATAATTACAATGTGTTTACAAGCAAGAACATTAGAAATTGTGAGAGCAATCCCAGACTAGAGATGCACTTCTTATGGTTATTCTGCAAATTTTTCTGAACTTCAAATGATTAATCTTGAGGGATATATTTTTCCTTTTCAATTCTAATAAAGGTAGATGTTTCCTTGGAAGATTTAACACTTTTTATAACACATTCATAGTTACTCCTTTTTAGAGTAAGAAAAAGATTATATGACTCAGCAAGGTTATTTGGACTTATGCATTATCGTTGCTGTGTTTTTGTTTTATTTCCTTCGTTTACTTCTTTTTAAAAGCTTACATTTATATGAGGTACAAAAGAAGTTGATGCAAGTATAAAACAGTGATATCTTGAATTTTTATCTTTGATACCTTTAGAAAAATTTCAACTATACCTCATAAAAAGGAAAAAACTGAACAAAAAACAAAAATGAATACAATTAATAAGAGCTACTCTTCCTCACTGTTCTTGGAAACTTTCATCTAATGGCAAATATTTAAAACCACCTACTTTGATCATGAAGATGCTGACTCCACCCTCTAACAGTTCTGTTGGTGGAGTAAAATAACTAAAGAGGTTATCAGGGCCATAGATACCTTTATGATCTACCAATTCTTGCATGCCCATGGAGACTCATTCAGTTCAGCTACTCCTCAACACTGTAAAAGAAAAAGCACTCATTTGAGGATCTTACAGATGAAGAAACCTTTTGTGGAATTTTCTGTAATTCCTCATTTCACACCAGACCATGGTGAGTGGAGCTGGATGGACTGTATAATAAGGTGCACTGTTCTCTGACGGAAACTTTCATAAAGAAGAAAAGTTACTGATGAAAGCCAGTGGATTGTGTGTGTGTGCACTAGTGAGCAGTGGAGGTTTCATCTCATTTTCAGTGCCTGTAGAATGAAGGACAACAGGGGAGCAGGCCACAAACCTGAACTCCCTCTGCTCCTTCCCTGAAAGTGAGGAAAGAGCATCAAAGGGAATGAAAGTGACTGAATATCCAACAGGAAAGTATTGTATATTCTTGCTTTGGGTCACAGCCATGGTTTGCATTATAAAGTAAAAGCTTCCTAATATAACATTTATGAACTCCTTAGTCCTTGGGTATACATTGAGAAGTTGTGAAGAATATTTATATGTGTTGAGAGTGATTATTAGCTGTGGATCATTTAATGTTATCCTTTGTAATCTGAGGGGTGATGATCTAATTTTTAAACTGCAATTTTTACAGTAATTATTTTTCCCTTTAACTATATTTGAAAGTCTTTCCCCCTCATAATTATACCTAGAAAAGGTATCTATGACTGTCTACGACTCAAAGCGGCTACTTGCATTACCTGAAGAAAGCAATGCCAAGGAATAGTTTATTTCAAGAACACTATATTACTATTTGTAAGTTAAGAGTTCTAATCTTTCATGGTTTTTATCAAGTAAACATTCAAATAATGAATAGTATTAATGTATTAATTAAATCATGGGATTAACATAAACTAGCTCAGAATTTTAAATATTTTATTTGATAAAATATGATGAAATATTTATTTTAAAATTGCTCACAAGATAGCTCCTTGGATTTCACTGAGGTTATGTGTATGACACCACTAGTTTGAGTTATTATTTAAAATTATTTTTCTGGCTTAAATTCACACAGTATAAATGAAATGCCTCCAAAGTATTTTGGCTAGTTTAGCACATTCAATGTTTCTATTTTTTATAAAAATGGAATATCGGAAGCATTTTGTATTTTAGACATCTGATCTCTCCACTTTGACCCCTCCTCTTCTCTGCCACCACTGTTTTTTATTTCTAAAATATTTTGCATTTGTCATTTAAATAGCTGTAATAGGTCAGCTGTTTGAGGCTCAGTGTTCCAAATTCAGGTTTCAATCTTTACATTTTCTTGGGCAAATGTCAGGAGAATTCCAGCAGAACTCAAGAGGAATCTGTCTGGAATTCTCCTGTGACTTTGTTATGGGTTAAAAAAATTATTTTAATTTCTTAGCTCTGATAATTACAAATGGGAAGACAAAATATGGTAATTTGCCAAAATAGCAAATCTATGTATTTTTTTTAGTATCAAAAGTGAGTTAAGATAGATAGAAATTTCATGATTTAATTAATAAAGGTTTTAGTATAATTACTTCAATTATGTTAGTTTATGTAAATATTTCAGACAGAAAACATTTACATAGCAACAAAATCCTGGTTTAGTAAATACTAAGACAATTTAGAGGAAACATATTTTCAATCAGGTATAAAGTTAAATTGGATTATTCTGACTGAATTGGCCATGTTCAGATTTTATTCAGATGACCCAGTACAAGTAAAATAGAAGTATTCAACACTTGAAGTGCTGCATTCATGCTGCTTCTGGCTAGCTAGTTGGGACTGGAATCATTTAATCTAGAAGTATGATTTTCTCTTACACTTCAAATTGCACTATATACACAGATGTTTACTCTAGTTTTCTAGCTAAACCAGAGAATAGGAAGGGAGTGCAAATGAGCTTGCATTTTTAATTGCACTCTCTCCTGTGATCATTAAATGTGCTTTATCTTTAACATGCTAAAATGCCAAGGTATCACAAGGGAGTACTAACTCTAGATTTAACCTGCTAAATCTGAGAAAGCCTACAGATTTGCACTTTAAGGCTTCCTGCAAGTCTGTTTTCAATGTTATTTTCCAACAGATATTGGAAAGTTTTATCAGCAGAAATCCAGATACATTATTTCACCTTTTACATAAGCTAGGACCCATGTTCTGTATTTACACATTTGGACTGTCATTATCAAAATATACACTATAAACATATTTTCTTTACATCCAATTTTAAGTTCCAAAACTCAAGTGAGACATGGAAAACACCGATGGTTCATTAAAAAGAAAGAAAGAATAAAATTGAGAATAGAAAATATGTCTGGTGATGAATGATGTTGAGAGAAATGTAAACCCTCTCCTGTATTTCATGAACATGGTCTGGGTAGTAATGATCAGCTGTTTGCTTTTTATACAGAGTATAAGAATTAAATAAACTTAACTATGAGGAATATCAGTCAGCGTTTAGGCCCATGAAAGACACAATCAATTTATAGGATGGTTAAACTAATCTAGATGCCTAAATTAACCAACAATACATTTCTTGAAGAGAGGAGCTAAATTTAAATTTTTAGTGTGTAGCTCAATGGCTATAGTGTCAATTTTTAAATATCTGTTAACTGCAGGAATAAGAAAAAAATAAATAAATTCTTATTAATAGTACAATTACTTCCCAGATTAAGAGATTCGTTTCTCTACAACAAATATTTGTACCTACCTTGCTCTGAGAAACAGCCTGCCCTGTGAACTCATTTTATCAACAACAAGACTACTTAAGAGCAGAAGAAAAAGCAATCATTCTAGCTGGGCTGATTACAGAAACCACTTAATTTCTTGGGATCCTGAAAAGCTGTGTCTGGTTGTCTAGTTTTCTACTCTGTATTTCATTTCCTATTACTGCCTTTTTTGTTTGTTTGTTTATTTGGGCGGTTGTACAAAAAACTAGCCGGGCGAGGTGGCAGGCGCCTGTGGTCCCAGCTAATCGGGAGGCTGAGGCAGGAGAATGGCGTGAACCCGGGAGGCGGAGCTTGTAGTGAGCCGAGATTGCGTCACTGCGCTCCAGCCTGGGCAACAGAGCAAGACTCCATCTCAAAAAAAAAAAAAAAAGGATCTATCTGAGCTTGTGTAAGAGTGCTCCACTTCTGCCTGTGTTCTCATGTCCTCCAGTTTAGATATCTACAACCTGACACTGGTCCATTATCCTGAGCACATAACTTTTAACTTATATATTTAGCATCCAACTTGGCTTGAGCCTTCTCCTGCACAAATTATACCTTTGAAGCAAATGATGACAGTGTCCATTCAACTTGATCCTGAATCCTCTCCATATGTTGTAGGCTGGCTTGATGGCCTAAGTTCTAAGCTAACCCACCTCGATTAAAATAGCTATACAGGCCGGGCTCAGTGGCTCAGGCCTGTAATCCCAGCACTTTGGGAGGCCGAGGTGGGTGGATCACCTGAGGTCAGGAGTTCAAGACCAGCTTGACCAACATGGAGAAACCCCATCTCTACTAAAAATACAAAATTAGCTGGGCATGGTGGTGCATGCCTGGAATCCCAGCTACTCTGGAGGCTGGGAGAATCGCTTCAACCTGGGAGGTGGAGGTTGCAGTGAGACAAGATCACACTATTGCACTCCAGCCTGGGCAATAAGAGTGAAACTCCATCTCAAAACAAACAAACAAACAAACAAACAAACTATACATTTCCTAGTCTACAGGAACCAAATTGGACCCTTAATCTGACGCTATCCCCAAATTATTCAGCTGCCTCAGCTGAGCTTTCTCTACTAATTGTTCCTTACTTATCACACTGTACTCTTTCCATAGTTGATTCTGATAATGATTTTGAAAGTAGCCCTTATGTTCTTGATGAAAAGTTATTGTAAAGCAGTCTTATAAAATATGTATGTATGAATTATTCCACATAAATTGTTTTAAAGTATTTCTTTTAAAAATATAAATCTAGATTTATTACTAAAGTTTTACTTTTACAGTGATGTACTTGAGTGGATAAAAAGGGGGTTGGTCCCAGTAGGGTTTATGCATAGCCTACTGTTCATACACAGAAGGACTTGGCAGTTCTTTCACAAGGCACAGATGTTGTGAGCTGATACTCTAAGAATTAAAAGTATTAGATGTGTGGGTTATTTGCCTGTTGGTTCTCATATACTATACCTTTACTTGCTCTTTGTATTGGTTTTCTATTGTCACTCTAACAGATTACCACAAATTTAGTGGTTTCGAATACAAAGAAACTTGTTATCTTGCAATTTTTGAGGTTATTGTGCTAAAATGGTCATCACACTGGGCTAAAATCAGTGTGTTTATAGGGTTATGCTCCCTCTGAAGACTCTAGAAGAGATTATGTTTCCTTGACTTTGCCAGCTTCTAGAGGCTGTCTGTATCCCTGGCCCTGGTGGGCCTCTTTCCATCTTCAAAGCCAGCAACGTTGAGTTGAACCTCTACTTGCTCAATTCAAACTTGCTTCTTTCCTTGTATCTTTTCTGACTCTAACTCTTCTGCATGACTCTTACACATCTGAAGAAACCTGGTGATTATATTGAGCCCTACAGAGACACTTTTCTTATTTTAAAGACAGCTGATTAGAAACATTAATTTCATCTGCAATCTTAATTCTCCTTTGCTATTAAACATAACATATTCACAAGTTCTGAATTTTAGTATGTGAACCTCTTTGGGGTAAGGTAGGAATACTATTCTATCTGCCACATTCCGCTTTGCACTGCAATCAAGCATAATTCTGTTCCCTTGCAAATTATTTCAAGCTAGAGGGGTGGAGCAAGATGGCCGAATCGGAACAGCTCCAGTCTCCAACTCCCAGCGCGAGAGACACAGAAGACTGGTGATTTCTGCATTTCGACTGAGGTACTGGGTTCATCTCACTAGGGAGTGCCGGACAATCGGTGCTGGTCAGCTGTTGCAGCCCAGCGAGAGCTGAAGCAGGGCAAGGCATCGCCTCATCTGGGAAGCGCAAGGGGGAAGGGAATCCCTTTTCCTAGCCAGGGGAACTGAGACACACAACACCTGGAAAATCGGGTAACTCCTACCCCAATACTGCGCTTTAAGCAAACAGGCACACCAGGAGATTATATCCCACACCTGGCCGGGAGGGTCCCACACCCACGGAGCCTCCCTCATTGCTAGCACAGCAGTCTGTGATCTACCGGCAAGGCAGCAGCGAGGCTGGGGGAGGGGCGCCTGCCATTGCTGAGGCTTAAGTAGGTAAAGAAAGCTGCTGGGAAGCTCGAACTGGGTGGGGCTCACAGCAGCTCAAGGAAACCTGCCTGTCTCTGTAGACTCCACCTCTGGGGACAGGGCAGAGTAAACAATAACAAGAGCAGCAGAAACCTCTGCAGACGCAAACGACTCTGACACCTTTGAAGAGAGCAGTGGGTCTCCCAACACGGAGGTTGAGATCTGAGAAGGGACAGACTGCCTGCTCAAGTGGGTCCCTGACCCCTGAGTAGCCTAACTGGGAGACATAACCCACTAGGGCCAGTCTGACACCCCACACCTCACAGGGTGGAGTACACCCCTGAGAGGAAGCTTCCAAAGCAAGAATCAGACAGGTACACTCGCTGTTCAGCAATATTCTATCTTCTACAGCCTCTGCTGCTGATACCCAGGCAAACAGGGTCTGGAGTGGACCTCAAGCAATCTCCAACAGACCTACAGCTGAGGGTCCTGACTGTTAGAAGGAAAACTATCAAACAGGAAGGACACCTACACCAAAACCCCATCAGTACGTCACCATCATCAAAGACCAGAGGCAGATAAAACCACAAAGATGGGGAAAAAGCAGGGCAGAAAAGCTGGAAATTCAAAAAATAAGAGCGTATCTCCTCCGGCAAAGGAGCGCAGCTCATCGCCAGCAACGGATCAAAGCTGGACGGAGAATGACTTTGATGAGATGAGAGAAGAAGTCTTCAGTCCATCAAACTTCTCAGAGCTAAAGGAGGAATTACGTACCCAGCGCAAAGAAACTAAAAATCTTGGGGAAAAAAAGTGGAAGAATTGATGGCTAGAGTAATTAATGCAGACAAGGTCATAAACGAAATGAAAGAGATGAAAACCATGACACGAGAAATACGTGACAAATGCACAAGCTTCAGTAACTGACTCGATCAACTGGAAGAAACAGTATCAGCAATTGAGGATCAAATGAATGAAATGAAGCGAGAAGAGAAACCAAAAGAAAAAAGAAGAAAAAAAAATTAACAAAGCCTGCAAGAAGTATGGGATTATGTAAAAAGACCAAATCTACGTCTGATTGGGGTGCCTGAAAGTGAGGGGGAAAATGGAACCAAGTTGGAAAACACTCTTCAGGATATCATCCAGGAGAACTTCCCCAACCTAGTAGGGCAGGCCAACATTCAAATCCAGGAAATACAGAGAACGCCACAAAGATACTCCTCGAGAAGAGCAACTCCAAGACACATAATTGCCAGATTCACCAAAGTTGAAATGAAGGAAAAAATCTTAAGGGCAGCCAGAGAGAAAGGTCGGGTTACCCACAAAGGGAAGCCCATCAGACTAAGAGCAGATCTCTCAGCAGAAACTCTCCAAGCCAGAAGAGAGTGGGGGCCGATATTCAACATTCTTAAAGAAAAGAATTTTAAACCCAGAATTTCATATCCAGCCAAACTAAGTTTCATAAGTGAAGGAGAAATAAAATCCTTTACAGATAAGCAAATGCTTAGAGATTTTGTCACCACTAGGCCTGCCTTACAAGAGACCCTGAAGGAAGCACTAAACATGGAAAGGAACAACCGGTACCAGCCATTGCCAAAACATGCCAAAATGTAAAGACCATCGAAGCTAGGAAGAAACTGCATCAACTAACGAGCAAAATAACCAGTTAATATCATAATGGCAGGATCAGGTTCACACATAACAATATTAACCTTAAATGTAAATGGACTAAATGCTCCAATTAAAAGACACAGACTGGCAAACTGGATAAAGAGTCAAGACCCATAAGTCTGCTGTATTCAGGAGACCCATCTCACACGCAGAGACATACATAGGCTCAAAATAAAGGGATGGAGGAAGATTTACCAAGCAAATGGAGAACAAAAAAAAGCGGGGGTTGCAATACTAGTCTCTGATAAAACAGACTTTAAACCATCAAAGATCAAAAGAGACAAAGAAGGCCATTACATAATGGTAAAGGGATCAATTCAACAGGAAGAGCTAACTATCCTAAATATATATGCATCCAATACAGGAGCACCCAGATTCATAAAGCAAGTTCTTAGAGACTTACAAAGAGACTTAGACTCCCATACAATAATAATGGGAGACTTCAACACTCCACTGTCAACATTAGACAGATCAACGAGACAGAAAGTTAACAAGGATATCCAGGAATTGAACTCATCTCTGCAGCAAGCAGACCTAATAGACATCTATAGAACTCTCCACCCCAAATCAACAGAATATACATTCTTCTTAGCACCACTTCATACTTATTCCAAAATTGACCACATAATTGGAAGTAAAGCACTCCTCAGCAAATGTACAAGAACAGAAATTATAACAAACTGTCTCTCAGACCACAGTGCAATCAAACTAGAACTCAGGACTAAGAAACTCAATCAAAACCACTCAACTACATGGAAACTGAACAACCTGCTCCTGAATGACTACTGGGTACATAACGAAATGAAGGCAGAAATAAAGATGTTCTTTGAAACCAATGAGAACAAAGATACAACATACCAGAATCTCTGGGACACATTTAAAACAGTGTGTAGAGGGAAATTTATAGCACTAAATGCCCACAAGAGAAAGCAGGAAAGATCTAAAATGGACACTCTAACATCGCAATTAAAAGAACTAGAGAAGCAAGAGCAAACACATTCGAAAGCTAGCAGAAGGCAAGAAATAACTAAGATCAGAGCAGAACCGAAGGACATAGAGACACAAAAAACCCTCCAAAAAATCAATGAATCCAGGAGTTGGTTTTTTGAAAAGATCAACAAAATTGACAGACCGCTAGCAAGACTAATAAAGAAGAAAAGAGAGAAGAATCAAATAGATGCAATAAAAAATGATAAAGGGGATATCACCACCGACCCCACAGAAATACAAACTACCATCAGAGAATACTATAAACACCTCTATGCAAATAAACTGGAAAATCTAGAAGAAATGGATAATTTCCTGGACACTTATACTCTTCCAAGACTAAACCAGGAAGAAGTTGAATCCCTGAATAGACCAATAGCAGGCTCTGAAATTGAGGCAATAATTAATAGCCTACCAACCAAAAAAAGTCCAGGACCAGATGGATTCACAGCTGAATTCTACCAGAGGTACAAGGAGGAGCTGGTACCATTCCTTCTGAAACTATTCCAATCAATAGAAAAAGAGGGAATCCTCCCTAACTCATTTTATGAGGCCAACATCATCCTGATACCAAAGCCTGGCAGAGACACAACAAAAAAAGAGAATTTTAGACCAATATCCCTGATGAACATGGATGCAAAAATCCTCAATAAAATACTGGCAAACCGGATTCAGCAACACATCAAAAAGCTTATCCACCATGATCAAGTGGGCTTCATCCCTGGGATGCAAGGCTGGTTCAACATTCGCAAATCAATAAACATAATCCAGCATATAAACAGAACCAAAGACAAGAACCACATGATTATCTCAATAGATGCAGAAAAGGCTTTTGACAAAATTCAACAGCCCTTCATGCTAAAAACGCTCAATAAATTTGGTATTGATGGAACGTACCTCAAAATAATAAGAGCTATTTATGACAAACCCACAGCCAATATCATACTGAATGGGCAAAAACTGGAAAAATTCCCTTTGAAAACTGGCACAAGACAGGGATGCCCTCTCTCACCACTCCTATTCAACATAGTGTTGGAAGTTCTGGCTAGGGCAATCAGGCAAGAGAAAGAAATCAAGGGTATTCAGTTAGGAAAAGAAGAAGTCAAATTTTCCCTGTTTGCAGATGACATGATTGTATATTTAGAAAACCCCATTGTCTCAGCCCAAAATCTCCTTAAGCTGATAAGCAACTTCAGCAAAGTCTCAGGATACAAAATTAATGTGCAAAAATCACAAGCATTCGTATACACCAGTAACAGACAAACAGAGAGCCAAATCAGGAATGAACTTCCATTCACAATTGCTTCAAAGAGAATAAAATACCTAGGAATCCAACTTACAAGGGATGTAAAGGACCTCTTCAAGGAGAACTACAAACCACTGCTCAGTGAAATAAAAGAGGACACAAAAAAAATGGAAGAACATACCATGCTTATGGATAGGAAGAATCAATATCGTGAAGATGGCCATACTGCCCAAGGTTATTTATAGATTCAATGCCATCCCCATCAAGCTACCTATGAGTTTCTTCACAGAATTGGAAAAAACTGCTTTAAAGTTCATATGGAACCAAAAAAGAGCCCGCATCTCCAAGACAATCCTAAGTCAAAAGAACAAAGCTGGAGGCATCACGCTACCTGACTTCAAACTATACTACAAGGCTACAGTAACCAAAACAGCATGGTACTGGTACCAAAACAGAGATATAGACCAAGGGAACAGAACAGAGTCCTCAGAAATAATACCACACATCTACAGCCATCTGATCTTTGACAAACCTGAGAGAAACAAGAAATGGGGAAAGGATTCCCTATTTAATAAATGGTGCTGGGAAAATTGGCTAGCCATATGTAGAAAGCTGAAACTGGATCCTTTCCTTACTCCTTATACGAAAATTAATTCAAGATGGATTAGAGACTTAAATGTTAGACCTAATACCATAAAAATCCTAGAGGAAAACCTAGGTAGTACCATTCAGGACATAGGCATGGGCAAAGACTTCATGTCTAAAACACCAAAAGCAACAGCAGCAAAAGCCAAAATTGACAAATGGGATCTCATTAAACTAAAGAGCTTCTGCACAGCAAAAGAAACTACCATCAGAGTGAACAGGCAACCTACAGAATGGGAGAACATTTTTGCAATCTACTTATCTGACAAAGGGCTAATATCCAGAACCTACAAAGAACTCAAACAAATTTACAAGAAAAAAACAAACAACCCTATCAAAAAGTGGGCAAAGGATATGAACAGACATTTCTCAAAAGAAGACATTCATACAGCCAACAGACACATGAAAAAATGCTCATCATCACTGGCCATCAGAGAAATGCAAATCAAAACCACAATGAGATACCATCTCACACCAGTTAGAATGGCGATCATTAAAAAGTCAGGAAACAACAGGTGCTGGAGAGGATGTGGAGAAATAGGAACACTTTTACACTGTTGATGGGATTGTAAACTAGTTCAACCATTATGGAAAATAGTATGGCTATTCCTCAAGGATCTAGAACTAGATGTACCATATGACCCAGCCATCCCATTACTGGGTATATACCCAAAGCATTATAAATCATGCTGCTATAGAGACACATGCACACGTATGTTTATTGCGGCACTATTCACAATAGCAAAGACTTGGAATCAACCCAAATTTCCATCAGTGACAGACTGGATTAAGAAAATGGGCCACATATACACCGTGGAATACTATGCAGCCATAAAAAAGGATGAGTTTGTGTCCTTTGTAGGGACATGGATGCAGCTGGAAACCATCATTCTTAGCAAACTATCACAAGAACAGAAAACCAAACACCACATGTTCTCACTCATAGGTGGGAAATGAACAATGAGATCACTTGGACTCGGGAAGGGGAACATCAAACACCGGGGCCTATCATGGGGAGGGGGGAGGGGGGAGGGATTGCATTGGGAGTTATACCTGATGTAAATGACGAGTTGATGGGTGCAGCACCCCAACATGGCACAAGTATACATATGTAACAAACCTGCACGTTATGCACATGTACCCTAGAACTTAAAGTATAATAATAATAATAAAAATTATTTCAAGCTAGTTTCAGCCACTAGTTGTCACTAAGAGGAGGTTGGAGATTGAAAAGAAGGTAGCTATTTATTATTGCTTTGCTTGGCCAATGTATCAAGCTACAATTACATTTCCTCTCATTCCATATTAGTGTTCTCAGGAACTGTATTAACTTTGTTAAAAATATCCCTTGCACTGACTTGCATCTATTTAAAATTTGAATTGTTTCTTTTTTCTTGACTGAACACTGACGGATGAAGTTCTTATTCTAGGTAATTTTAAGAAACAGACCTCCAAGATGGAGAATGGAAATCAACTGCTCACCTGCTAGAGACTGAACACAGCGATAACATTCATAGAAACAGAAAATAGGACAACAATTATCTGTGGAAACCAGTGGCATAATAACCACAAATATTATCACATGGGTTTGCTTTGGAATTAAGTATTGATTAAATGAACAGCTACTGCACCCTACAAGTCTATTGACATGAAGACAAGATTAAAGGGATGTTGTGCCATCTTACTGGGAAAAGTTTACCAAAAGTAAAGTATATTATGAGCACAGGGGCATCAACTGCTCATTCAAGGAAAGAATATAGAACCACAGTGCCTATATCTTTTTAAAAATCTCTCATATTTTTCTTTTAAAAAGTATCTGAAGAACACAACAAATATTAAGTTCATGGATAATGTGAGCAAGTTGCAAGTCAAATTCACAGTCTGACCGGATGTTAAGATTAGGGCATTACTTGGAAAGGAGAGGGAACCTAAGATTTGGACTGGCAAACTTAGACCAGATTTAGAGAAATCTGAGAATGTTGAATCCTCAAACCTTCAATGCACAAATTGCCTAACAAGGAAATTCATCTTCTCAGGATCCATTCCCAATACTCCTTGTTGCTTCTAGATTCATTGAGTGAGACAGTCTCATGTCTAGGAATCTTTAAGATGTCTTAGATGTCAAAAATGTTGCAAAATCTTGCTAACGTTCATAAGCAGGAATATAAGAAGTGTAGAAATTGATTCTTAATGCTGATTTAAGAATTTTCTGGAGAGGATATGGAGAAATAGGAACAGTTTTACACTGCTGGTGGGACTGTAAACTAGTTCAACCATTGTGGAAAATAGTGTGGCGATTCCTCAAGGATATAGAACTATAAATACCATTTGATCCGGCCATCCCATTACTGGAGATATACCCAAAGGATTATAAATCATGCTGCTATTAAGACACATGCACACATATGTTTATTGCAGCACTAATCACAATAGCAAAGACTTGGAATCAACCCAAATGTCCATCAGTGACAGACTGGATTAAGAAAATGGGGCACATATACACCATGGAATACTATGCAGCCATAAAAAAAGTTGAGTTCGTGTCTTTGTAGGGACATGGATGCAGCTGGAAACCATCATTCTCAGTAAACTATCGCAAGACAGAAAACCAAATACCGCATGTTCTCACTCATAGATGGGAATTGAACAATGAGATCAGTTGGACATAGGAAGGGGATCATCACACACCGGGTCCTATTGTTGGGAGGGGGTTTGGGGGAGGGATAGCATTAGGAGATATACCTAATGTAAATGACGAGTTAATGGGTGCAGCACACCAACATGGCACATGTATACATATGTAACCTGCACGTTGTGCACATGTACCCTACAACTTAAAGTATAAAAAAAAAAAAAAAAGAAATGTAGCCCCCCCGCCACCAATAAAAGAAAAAGAATTTTCAGGCTTAATATATTCATAAAAATGCACTTACCAGGGATTTTGGCTTTGAATGTGCTTGCTCAGATAGTGGAAAATGTCTCTAACAGTCTGAATAAAAATGTAGATTCAATGGTAGCCTGTAGTCAATTAGATCAAAATGCCAGGACTTCTCTGCCATTGTGGAAAAAAAAAAAAGAATCCAAAGACTAAGACAATAGGAATGCTATTTAGAGTTATTAAGTTGTACCTGTTCATCCTCTCCCACTGCCACTTTCTGCTAACTCTGCTAACCAGAGGGCCCAGAGGACTCTTCCTTACAATTACATTGAGAAACACACTAATCTGGGAGTACCATCAGCTTAAAAAATTCCTTACCTATATTATGGGAAAATTTTTGAGTCTGGTTAGCAAAAATCCCATTGGGGTAACTACAATTGGAAGTAATTATCTGTCACTCATTTTCCAGACTTAAACCAATTCATACATTGGTTCAACACAATACAGTTCAACACATACTGTGCTGAAGGACAGTTCTCCGTGGGTGTCTCGTTTTTTGGCAATATAACATCTTTTTTCTGGGGCAAAGGTTGAGCAGGTTTGCTTGCAACCCATTGTGAAAGACTGGGGTATTTTAAGTTTGGTGTTTCTTAATTGAGATGCAAACCCACTGCAGGCAAAGCATCTATGTTGGTGACTCTGCAATGCCCGGTGGGAACTGTGGGCAAGGGAAACCAATGCAAATATTAAGCTTATGTTTTCTGCCTATCTTTGAGTGATAAAATTATTTGTCTCTGATTCAGGAGTCTCTTGTCTTTTGCCAACATTCATGAAACTTTAGCAATTTAAATTGTGAGCTTGCAAACAGGATACAAACTTTGATTCCTCACATTGTTTGGCAACCTGAGATTTCTGTGATTGAAATGAGCACTCAGTTCTCTTGAAAAAGGGGTATATATGTTATATGCTGCAAATCTTTCTTTCATTATTTATAGATTATAAGAGGGCTTATAGTGATGAAGTGATAAGTAGAATTTTGGCCCAGGTGAATCTCAGAGTAGGCCCAGTAAATTCTCAAACCACTATATATATATATATATATATCTCAGTTCATTAATGCCTCATTGACATTGTTATTTGGAAACCTGCAGAATCCTCATATTGGTCCCCTGACCTGACAATCAGGGCTATAGATGACAAGAAAAACTAAGGGTAACTTCTTATCACAGCATCTTATTATCTAATAACAAACCATATGTGTCACATTCTTGAGATAATTGCACTAGTTTGCACCATTAAAAAAGACTTGAAAGATGCAGGAATATGGATTCAAATAATATAATGTAAGCTGTTGTTCAGAGGTGCAAAAACCAAATGGATCTTTGACAATGAAGATCAGCGTAAACTGAAATCTGGAGGTCACTGATATATTGGAGCAAATTCATTTCTCTAGCTATTAAGCAAATTTTTAAAAACCAGTTGTGAAGTAGGGGAATTAATATTACACCTTCAATGACATATATTCATGCTCTATCAGAATCCATGCTCTCTGATAATATTAACTTGATATGTCTGAATATACACCTATTATGGGTTAACTGATGTCTTGGAAAAATATATGTTGAAGTACCAGTTCTCAGTTCAACAGAATGTGATATTATTTGAAAATAAGATCGTTGCAGGTTAATTAGTTAAGATGAGGTTATACTGAAGTCAAGTGGTCCTCTTGGCCGATACGACTGGTATCCTGTAAGAAGACAGCCATGTGAAGACAGAGTCACAGGTAGAACTTCATGTGAAGATAGAGGCAGAGATGTGATGCATTTGTAAGCCCAGAAATCCCAAGGAGTGCCAGCTATTACCAGAAGCTAGAAAAAAAGGCATGGACCAAATTTTCCCTTGGTGCCCTTGTAAGGAACCAACCCTACCCTCTACCGACATCTTGACTTGTAGCTTTGAAACGTGTGAGGCAATACATTTCCATTGTTTTAAGTCACCATTTTGTGATACTTTGCTATCTCAGCTCTAGGATACTAATGCACAACCTCACAGAATTTCAAGATGATTTACTCTTTTAATGAGATCATGCTACTCAGACTTGTTGAGCAGGAAATAGCACAAACCCTAAGATGCTTTAGTAAGACACTTACATGACAATAAAATCCAAAAACATCAAGAGATGGGCACATTGATATAGTTTCTAGTGAAACAGTTTGATTAAGGTGAAGTATGGAAGCTGATAAGTATTAGAAATATTGTAAAGGAAAACAAAATTTACATAAGAATTTTTAATAACATGAAAAACAGCATAAAAGAAAATTGATCTTATTTTTTACAACAGTGTATTCTTTTTGAATCGTTTTTTCACACATTAGTTCTATTTCTTATGTTTCTATTTTTTTAATGCTTACTATTTTATTTTATTTTTGAGATGTATATATACATATTTTTAAAGGCATTGATCTAATTGACATGACAATGAGACTGTCAAAGAATATTTTAAAAAACCACTGGCCAGGCACTGTGGCTCACACCTGCAATCCCACCACTCTGGGAGGCAGAGGCAGGTGGATCACCTGAGGTCAGGAGTTCGAGACCAACCTGGCCAACAGAGCAAAACACTGCCTCTACTAAAAATACAAAAACTAGCCAGGTGTGGTGCATGCCTATAGTCCCACCTACTTGGGAGGCTGAAGCAGGAGAATCTCCTGAGCCTATTTCTATACTAGACTAAGAGATTGTAATATTATAAATATTAACCATACTTTCCTCTTAAGTAATAAACAATATATGCTTGATGTTTAACTTTATAGACTCAAGTATTTTATTGTTTCAAGGATTTCTATTATATATACAAGTAATTAATACTTGTTGATGAGTTGTTTCTACTTTCAAGTTTTAAAGGTATTAAGGTTGAAATCTTATAAAAGGATTGCAAAATGTATGCAATAAAGCAGACATTTTTATAAAAGAAAGGATGGAAGATGTAAGTAAGATATTGAAAAGCACATTTACAATTGTAAACAGTTGTATCTGAGAAGAGTTTGTAGGTATGTGACTGTCTGAGAGTGTTGGGTCCAAACCAAAGCAAAGTGTTTATCCTAGCAGAATCTCTTCACCTCTTATTATGGCCTGAAAGCAGCACTTTAAAATCCTCTGTAGGTTTGTAAGAGGTCACTCTCTTCTCGACTTTCAAGTAGGACAAGAGAAAGCAAGTTCTAAAGAACAGGTTAACCCCTGACCCTGAAAACATCACTGTACTGATTAGTAACAGAAGTTGTTTCTTTTCAGGGAAGAAAATACTTCTTTTGGTATCCTCATTGTATTTTTTCTGGAGGCAAACCTAGATCAAATTTTGAGAAATCTATAACTCTGTAATTCTATTATTTAAATTCCAATTATAAAAGTAGAATAGATTAGGTAGAGAAATGTCATTCCTTGCTCAGGGCTACATTAGAAATCCCTGTTACAGGTAGAATTGGAACACAAGCCTCTCTCACAATATTCACAGTCCCGTTTCTATCTATCGTAGTCTTTCATTTACCTAAAACAGCTTTTTTGCGTATTTAAATAATACATATATTTTAAAGGGTAAAACCTACCAATGTATAATCTCATTTTCCGTGTCTTATAAGACAGACCGCTCTCCATAATGAGAAAATGATGAGAAATGATGAGAAAAATTCTTCAAATCATGATATCATGAATTTAATGTCATCAAAAGAAAGCTTCCTCATGCTAAAAGCAGGTGCACCGGTGTGAATATGTGGCTGTCCCATATTGCGGAGCCATATATTTCACAGTGAGGCTCTACATAGAGAAATAAACAGCCATATGGCAAACAAACTTACTTTTTACTGCTTCATTTTATTTGTTTCAAAATAGTGCAGTGCCACAAATCCAGAATATTAACAACGCTCCATCTGGAGAAATGTAAGTTTTGGAGCCCTGAACCAGCACGTTAGCATTCCCACAAAACTTCCGATCTTCAATCCACTGCAAACTTGGAACCAGCTTTATGTCAACCCAGCATGTCTTTCTAATGCAATGCTAGTGGCTCAATTAAAATGTTTATAAAATGAAAAAAAAAAAAAATTCTGGAAAGATTTTAAAAATCGACCTGCTTGCATACACGTCTAATAGACTGTGTTGCAATGTTTATTAATAAATATCTTTGTAAATGTAGTTAGCTTTATTTATCTCTATTTTGCAAATAAGAAAAACATAGAGCTGTCTGGATACAAATGTCTGCTCTATATTTAGAAACCTAGCTCTTTAGATTAGAAATAAATGACTGATGCTTGCTTCACTAGTTCAACAAAAATTTATTTATATTTTCTAGGCAGAGAACAGGATAACAAAATGAAGAAAAGGTGTCTTACCATCTCAGGATATTTTACTAAACATAAGTATTTATAATAGTTTGCAGAGGATTCAATTTCTGTCCGATACATGCTTTATTCGATAAGTTAAACGCACTAATTGGTGGCTATGTATTTCTTTACTTGCCTGTTGGAAAGAAGAATGTGGAAGGTGCAGAATTAGGGCAGGAAAACCAATAACAATCAAATGAAATTCAGGGTTATTATTTGGAAAAAGTCCTAGCATATTGTCGTATTGTTGTCAAATATGCTAGCATATATAGTAGTGTACACATATACACACACACACATATATGCTAGTGTGTGTGTGTATACATATTAGTATGTATGCTAGCTAGTATATATGTCTATTATATGGCTTTGGTATGTTATATATATGTTTTTGTTTTGGTTTGGTTTAGTTTTTAAATGTGTTTAGTTTCTCTTTAAAATATTTTAAAGATATTAATTGTAAAGAATTACCAACAATGCATAAAATATACACATAATTTGACATTTATAAAATGAATGCTCATGTAACAATCTGTTCATGTGCTTGTACCTGTAACATAGGTACAGAAATAGAACATTGGCAGCAGTGCAGAGCTGCTGTGTCCTTCCTTTTTTTTTGAGACAGAGTCTCACTCTGTCTTCCAGGCTGCAGTGAAGTGGCACGATCTAGGCTCACCGCAACTTCCGCCTACCTGGTGCAAGCGATTCTCGTGCTTCAGCCACCTAGTAGCTGGGATCACGGGTGTACGCCACCACGTCCCGCTAGTTTTTGTATTTTTAGTAGAGACGGGGTTTCACCATGTTTGCCGGGCGAGTGTCCAACTCCTGGTCTAAAGTGATCTGCCCACCTCAGCCTCCCAAAGTGCTGTGATTACTGAGCCACCGAGCCCGGCCTGTCTATGTGTCCTTTTGTAATCCCAGCCTTTTTAATAAAATGCCAGAAGGAAAAATCAAACTTGATTATTATTTCCATGTTCTTTGTTTTATCTTACGTATTAGTACTTACATTTTCATTCCTAAATGATAGTTTAGTTCTGAGAATGATATTTTCCATAAATGTCAGATAGTAAATATTTTAGTCATTGCAGGTCATGGGGTCTCTGTAACAGCCAGTAAGCACTGACATTGTAGTACAAAAATAGCCATAGAATGATAGGCAAAAGTATGAATGTATTTATACTCAGTACAACAATTTACAGAAATAGATGTAAGGCCAGATTTGATTCAGGGGCCATAGTTTCTGATTTCTACTTTGGTTTTCTCTGCTTTTCAATTTTATATAAACATAATAAAATTTTACTATTTTTGGTTTTTAGCTTTTGTTTTTCTCACTTTTGTTTGTGAAATATGATCATTTAACTTGCAGTTTGTTCACTTTCATTGTCTTTTAATATTTCATTATATGAATATTCCATAATTTGTTTTTCTTATTGTACTGTTGATGAATGTTTGAGCTGTTTAAAGTTTCTGGTCATTTTACTGCTGCTGTAAATTTTCTCATATAGGCATCCAAATGCACATGTGAGTGAATTTTAAAAGCATATATACTTATTAATATTATGAATATAATTATTGGGCCATAGGGTATGTGCAACTTCAAATATACTTGATAATGCCAATCTATTTTCCAAAGTGACAAAATTGACTGGCACCATTCACCAAAATGGTATATGGGTTCCATTTTTTCCCTGTCCTTATATATATATATTCAATTTGTGGTAGATTTTCTATGAGTGCTTGAAAATACAGTTTACATAATATACCATTTTTAATCCCGTTACTTTTACTCATTTTGTATTTTGTATTTTATATTTGTCTCTTGTAAGTAACATGTTGTTGGTATTTTTTTTCCCCATATGAGTATGCTTGTCATTAAACTGGAACATTTAGTACATTCATATGTAGTGCCACAGGTTGTTTGTTTATTTTATTTCACCTGTTTTGCTCAGCTTCTAGTAATTTTAAGTTTGAGATAATAAGATAAGAGTATCTAATTCTTACTCATCTTTAAAAAAGAGTGGTCACTTTATTTCTAGGTTATTGTCAAGAGGGTTTCCTAAGATGCTGAATTTTTGTGTCACTTTGAACTTTTATGTAAACTATGGGTAAATGCCCTCAAGACAAAAGATACTTTATTTCTTTGATTTAATACTTATCTCTCCAGGTAAAGTTTATCCTCTTGTTGTGGTCTAGCCTCTTTCTATCATCAGTTTAACTACTCAGTGCTGTTTAGAACTGTTTTTAATATTTTATCTAGAAAAATTCTTTTTTTTTCATTGGCAGTTTGATTCAAATAATCCTGTCAAATATTACTGGAAAAAAACAAAATCCAGAGAAAAACCTTATATCTAAATTTTAGTAGGTTTAGGGTAATGATTGGAAAACAGAAAGAAAATTATACAATTTATGATATAAACTATGAAAGGAGTTCAATATACTTGCCATTTACCAAGAGGAAATAATAAGAAAATTTTCCATAGGTTACTAATAAGCCCAAGGAGACTGCAAAATTAAAAACTCAAGAAAAACGAAATAAATGTTGGAAAGTTGTGGAGTACAATAAAATTGCTACTTGTTTACTTATAAGAAAAAAAATATTAAAAATAAGGCCAGCTTTGAGTTTCCCCTGAACATGCCTAAGCATGTGAGAAGGAAGTACCCAGATCTGGTCTCAACTTTCCTCAGAATTTCTCTTTGTTGGAAAAAAACTAAAAGAAAATTTCCCAATGAGAACTTGGTATTGATCTTTGACAAGTACACTAGGTAAAACACATATGGAACACAAAATAGGTGAGGTTTGTAAAAATATGTAAGGCAAAATGTAGAATACTATCCATACTAATATCAACCATATAAATAATTGAAATATTTACTAACCAAGATACTAACACCAAGCATATAAATAATGGACATATATTTATCACATAAATATTAATATTATTTTCAACAAATAAGGAAAGAGAACCTGACAAATCCATGGTCCTCAAGGCAATTTAATTTGGATGTTCCATGATGTGTGAGGAAGGGAGTGGTACTAAAAGAGCCCAGGCAATTAGGTGAAGGCAGATACAATTAGAAGGTCATTAAGAAAGTTTAGTTTTGGTAGAGGTCTGTCTGAGACTAAAGGAATGAAAGCTAGTTAAATGTCATTGTTCCAGAGAGTTAAGCAGAGCTGCACTGGAATGGAGCTGAAAGAATGTGTTTCTTCACAAAGCAGATAAAACCAAGTTTAGTTTCCTCAAAAACCTACAGAGGAGAAAAGAGAAGATAGACAATCAACTCCCACGGCTGAAATTATCTAGAGATACCACTCTGGGCAGGCGAGTGTTGCTATCAAGCTTCTGTGGATGTTTGAAGACTTTATTTTTGCAGTCTTAACCTTGGGCTGGACCTAAGCTTGTGTAAACCATATGATGTCTGTATTGTTTTAGATGCTGACAAAAGAAAACTAGACCTTTGGTTTTTGTTGTAAGATTTTTGTTTTCATACCTATGCTCGTAGTAGATAGTTTGCAAATGAAAGTTGATTTGCCATAGTTTTAAATAATATTGTTTTGGCTTGAATATTCTATAATACACTTTTATAGAGTATAACATGCTAAATCACTGTTTTGTTGTAAGAAAGGTGTAAACGTTTTGTTAATAAAATGCTATGTTTACCAAAAAAAAAAAAAAAAAAAAAGATACCACTCTGTTCTTAAAGCACCTGTGAATCTTCCTTTTTGCTTAAGCAGAGTCACTTGAAGAAGAGGCTGTATCGATCACTGGTCTCCAAGACGAATGAAGACAAATTCAACAGCAGTGTAAAAGTAGAAAAGAATACTGCCCGGGCGCGGTGGCTCAAGCCTGTAATCCCAGCACTTTGGGAGGCCGAGGCGGGCGGATCACGAGGTCAGGAGATCGAGACCATCCTGGCTAACACGGTGAAACCCCGTCTCTATTAAAAATACAAAACAATTAGCCGGGCGTGTTGGCGGGCGCCTTCAGTCCCAGCTACTTGGGAGGCTGAGGCAGGAGAATGGTGTGAACCCGGGAGGCGGAGCTTGCAGTGAGCTGAGATCGCGCCACTGCACTCCAGCCTGGGCAACAGAGCGAGATTCCGTCTCAAAATAAATAAATAAATAAATAAATACTATGATTACTTAAGAACAACAGAAAAAAAAATGGACAACTTTTGTTAACTAAGATAAACCTGAGTTGAATAATTATATAATATTTTACGGAATCACCAAGCTGAAAAAAGGACAGCAGTGTGCTAAACCTCAGAAACACATGCACTAGAGGTGCAGACTCCATTAAGACCCACATTCTCTAGACTTTGCTTTTTCTGTGCATGATGGTTACCTTTTCCATTCTAGACACGGTTATAAAACCAGGTCTTTAAAGTCTTCCAATCTTTACATCTTACAACTTTGATATCTGGGAAAAGGACTGTCTCGCCTCATTCGGCCCCACTCTTAAAATCCAGGGAAAGGAATTGGCACGTGGGAGCACAGAAAAACATTTTCTATATGGATAAAGAAATAATGTTTAAGAAGAATGTGGGAGAAGTGGGTGCAGTAACAGACACATAGGCCCGTAAATATTTACTACATAAAAATCCCTCATAATTGGTGTGCTAACTCATGTGGTTGGGTTTGTAATACTCTAACTAAAGGTCAAACAATAAACAACTGATATTATTTAACAGCTTACTATGTGCCACGTTTTCTGAGGGTTTTAGATTTTTCATCTCATTTCCTCTTAATAGAAATCCTAGGCAATAGATACGATTCGTATCACACTTTGAAAATGAAAACAAAGACACTAAGAGGCTAAATAACTTGCCAAAGGTCACATAACTGAGGCCAAGATTTTAACTCAGGTAGTAAAAAGTGTGAATTTAAAGGAAAGACACAAGCATTTTGTCAGCCTAAGAAGGATATTTTTGTCAGAAGATTCTCTAAAATGTTTGACCAGAGGTACAAAATTATTGGATAATCATACGTAGGTATTAAACAATTGAAATGAGGAAACTTTCAAAATGTTTCTGTTATTTAGCTCTGGGTTTTTAAAGTAACATATTTTTAAAGTAATAGATATGAGATATAAGTTTAATAGATGTAATTTACTAAGTAAAAGAGTAAAACTTCTATTATCACAAACATGAACAAAGATTTATTGAAATAAAATCTGATAGGAGACACTGATTTGATGTCCAGTATTTTGCCCATTTTTCCTCCCATTGTAAATGCATGCATACACAATTATGAAAGAAATAAACTGAGACATTTACAAGTACAGGAAATTTGCATCCACTCTATATATTAAGGAAAGAAACTATTAAAAACCTATAATCTAAAGGAATCTTAGATAAATGCACTACATTTGTCTGGATTAAAGAGGAACATCCATGATAGGTACACAAATCATATCCCTCTTTTCAAAAATTCAAATACACTGAAGCCTCACTAATTCTCTGGGTATGAAAAGTTGGTGAACTATGGAGAGGTGTGTCAGAAATAGATGGTATATGCCAATACCTTCTTGGTAAGAATGAAAGCAGACAAATAAAAAATAAAGTATTATAAATATTCAAATAAATGAAGATATCTACTAAAGCATTCAAAATACACAATTACAAAATCAGGCTTGCAGTATGAATGAAGAAGAAAAAAATCCATGACTGTATAAATTTGAATGTAAGGATGAATTGGCATTTGGATATATACTTTATCATTTTAATAAGCTAAATAAATAATCCATATCTGATTTTATTTTTATATATACCAAAAATCATTTCATAAAATGTATTCTTCCCGTAATGTGGAGAGGGGAATAGAGAGGGGTTAGTTAATGAGTACAAAAATATGGTTAGAAGAAATAAGATATAGTGTTTAATAGGGCCGTAGGGCAACTAGAGTTAACAATATTGTGTATTTCAAAATAATTAAAAGAGTTAAATTGAAATGCTGCTAATACAAAGATATGACAAATGTTTAAGATGATCACTATCCCAATCACCTTATCACTACACATTGTATGCTTGTATCAAAATGTCACATATACCCCATAAATACGAAAAATTTTATGAAAAACAAAATATTCCCAAGAAAAATGTTTATAAGGTAGATATAAAAAGTTATTAAATATACACAAACACACGCACAAACACACGCACACAGGTAGTCAAAACGTACACTGGACAGTTTCAAGGCAAGATGTGGGATCTTATTTTCTGTTAATTAATTGGTTCTTAGGAGAAGTTTATACATTGCAAAATAAGCAATAAATAAGCAAAAATATAATATGTATGGAAAAATTATCTGTAAATTGAAATGTCATCAATATTGAAGATTTAGAAATTAAGAAATTAAGCAAGCCTTGGAAAATTGCCTACTAAGTAATTTAGACAGAAACATTGGAAAAGTTTACACTTATCATTAGAAGAAAGCAAAATAACCTGGCCTCTATGAAACGGTATTGGGAACTCAGTAAAATATAACAGAATGAGCTGAAAACAAACATAAAATTTAGGTCAGGAATATTAAAAACATATTTATTTGGTTTTCAGATTTTTTATGTATAAAGGTACATAATAGTTGTTTATACTTATGGGATCCATGTGATATTTAGAGGGAAGCATAAGAGGTGTAATGGTCAAGTCAGAGTAATTGGGATAGCCATCACCTCAAATGTTTGGAATTTCTTTGTGTGAGAAACATTCTAAATTCACTCCTCTAGCTATTTGGAATTGTACAATTGATTAATGTTAATTATCACTATACACTAATTATGTATTATTGTACCCATTAATCAAACCTTCTTTATCCCTTCCTCCCCATTATCCTTCTGTGCTTCTGTTAACCACCATTCTACCATGTACTATCATGAGATCAACTTTTTACCTACTGCACATGAATGAGAACATATGATACTTGTTTTTCTATGCCTGGCTTACTTGATTTAAGGTAATATCCCCCAGTTCCATTCACATTGTTGCAAATGATATAATTTCATTCTAATAAAATAATGAATAGTCTGTTGTTTATATGTACCATATTTTCTTTATTCAGTCATCATTGATGGACACATAGTTTTATTTTATATCTTAGCTATTATGAATATTGCTGTAATAAATACAGGAATACAGACCAGCAGTGGGATTGCTGAGTCATATGTCACTTCTATTTTTAGGTTTTTGAGTGACATCTATTCTGTTCTTCATAGTAGCTGTACTAATATACGTTCCTACCAAGAGTGTACAAGGCTTCCCTTTTCTCTACATCCTCACCAGCATCAGTTATTTTGTGTCCTTATAATAAAAGCCATTTTAGGTATGGGGAAATGATTTCTCATTGTGATTTTAATTTGCATTTCTCTGATTATTAGTGATGAGCAATATTTAAAAATATACTTGTTGGTCATTTGTATGTCTTCTTTTGAGAAGTGTCTATTAAAACATTTTATCCATTTTTTAAATCAGAATATTTTTTGCTATTGAGTTGTATGAGTTTTCCATATATTCTGGTGACAAATTTCTTGTCAGTTGAATAATTTGCAAATATTTTCTCCTATTCTATAGGTTATTTGTTCACTTTATTGTTTTCCTGTGCAGAAGCTTTTTAGCTTTATGTGATCCCATTAGTCTATTTTTGCTTTGATTGACTATGCTTAATCAAGGATCTTTGTCCATGCTAAGATCCTTAAGCCTTTTCCCAATGTTTGCTTCGAGGAATTTTATAGTTTCTTGTGTCATATTTCAGTTTTAAGTTCATTTTGATTTGATTTTTTAATATGGTGAGAGATGCAGGTCTACTTTCATTCTTATGAATATAAACATCTTGTTTTACCGAAATCATTTGTTGAATAGAGTGTCCTTACCCTCATTGTATGTTCTTGGCACCTTTATTGAAAATGATGTGACTGTGAATATATGAATTTATTTATGAATTCTCTCAATTCTATTTTTCTGTGTGTCTGGTTTTATGCCAGTAACAACAGTTTTAGTTACTATAGCTTTGCATTATAATATAAAGTCATGTAATGTCAAGATTCCAGGTTCATTATTTTGCTCAGGATGGCTTTGGTTATTCTGGATCTTTTTGGTTTCATATAAATTTTAGGAATATTATTTTATATTTCTGTGTAGAACATCTTTGGTCCATCAGTAGCAATTGCATTGAATATGTATATTGTTTTGGGTGGTATAGACATTTTTAAAATATTGATTCTTCCACTTCATGAACATGAGATATATTTTCATTTTTTATGTCCTCTTCAATTTACATCATGAATGTTTTATAGTTTTTATTGTAGAGATCTTTAACTTCTATAGTTAACGTTATTCCTACATATTCTTAGTAGGTATTGTACATGGAATTATATAAAAGCTAAAAGATTTCATTTTCAGATTGTTTGCTCTTGACATATAGAAATGATACTGATTTTTCCTCTCTTCCTATTTGAATACCCTTTCTTTCTCTTGCCTGATTTCTCTGGCCAGAACTTCCAATAGTATGTTGATAGGAGTGAGGAGAGAGGGCATCCTTGTCTTGTGCCAGTTTTCAAAGGGAATGCTTCCAGCTTTTACCCATTCAGTATGATATTGCCTATAGGTCTATCATAAACAGCTCCTACTATCTCGAGATATGTTCTATCAATACATAGTTTATGAGAGTTTTTAGCATGAAGAGGTGTTTGTTTAATTTTATCATAGGGTTTTTCTGCACCTATTGAGATAATCATGCAGTTTTTGTCATTGGTTCTGTTTATGTGATGGATTATGTTTATTGATTGTGTATGTTGAGCCAGCCTTGCATCCCAGAGATGAAGCCAACTTGATCATATTGGATAAGCTTTTTATGTGCTCCTGGATTCAGATTGCCAGTATTTTATTGAGGATTTTTGCATCGATGTTCATCAGCAATATTAGCCAGAAATTTTCTTTTTTTTTGATGTGTCTCTGCCAGGTTTTAGAATTAGGATGATGCTGGCCTCATAAAACAAGTTAGAGAGGAGTCCCTCTTTTTCTATTGTTTGGAATAGTTTCAGAAGGAATGGTACCAGCTCTTCTTTGTATGGATTCAGCTGTGAATCCATCTGGTCCTGGGCTTTTTGGTTCGTAGGCTATTAATTATTGCCTCAATTTCAGAACTTGTTACTGGTCTCTTCAGGGATTTGACTTCTTCTTCCCGATTTAGTCTTCGGAGGGAGCATGTATCCAGAAATTTATCTATTTTTTCTAGATTTTCTAGTTTATTTACATAGAGGTGTTTATAGTACTATCTGATGGTAGTTTGTATTTCTGTGGGATCAGTGGTGATATCCCCTTTATCATTTTTTATTTTATTCTTCTTTCTTTTCTTATTAATCTGGCTAGCAATGTATCTATTTGTTAACCTTTTCAAAAACCAAGTTATTGGATTCATTGATTTTTTTAAAGGGCTTTTCGTGTCTCCATCCCTTTCAGTTCTGCTCTGATATTAGTTATTTCTTGTCTTCTGCTAGTTCTTGAATTTTTTTGCTCTTGCTTCCCTAGTTCTTTTAATTGTAACATTAGGGTGTCAATTTTAGAACTTTCCTGCTTTCTGATGTGGACATTTAGTGCTATAAATTTCCCTCTAGACAATGCTTTAGCTTTGTACCAGAGATTCTGGTACATTGTCACTTAGTTCTCATTGGTTTTGAAGAATTTTGTTATTTCTGCCTTAATTTTGCTATTTGCCAAGTAGTCATTCAGGAGCAGACTGTTCAGTTTGCATACAGATGTGAGGTTTTGAGTGAGTTTCTTAATCCTGAGTTCTAATTTGATTGCACTGTGGTTTGAGAGGCTGTGTGTTATAATCTCAGTTCTTCTGCATTTGCTGAGGAGTGTTTTACTTGCAATTATGTGGTCGATTTTAAGATAAGTGCAATGTGGTGCTGAGAACAATGTATATTCTGTTGATTTGAGGTGGAAAGTTCTGTAGATATCTATCAGATATGCCTGGTCCAGAGCTGAGTTTAAGTCCTGTTTCCAGACAGCATGATTGTGTATTTAGAAAAACTCATAATCTCAGCACAAAAACTCCTTAAACTGATAAACAACTTCAGCAAAGTCTCAGGATATACAATCAATGTGCAAAAGTCACAAGCATTCCTATACACCAATAATAGACAAGCAGAGAGCCAAATCATAAGTGAACTCCCATTCACAATTGCTACAAACAAAACAAAATACCTAGGAATACAACTTACAAGGGACATGAAGGACCTCTTCAAGGAGAACTTCAAACCACTGCTCAAGGAAATAAGAGAGGACACAAACAAATGGAAAAACATTTCATTCTCATTGATAGTAAGAGTCAATATCGTGAAAATGGCTGTACTTCCCAAAGTAATTTATAGATTCAATGCTATTCCCATCAAGCTACCATTGACTTCTTCAGATAACTAGAAAAATCTACTTTAAATTTCATGTGGAACCAAAAAAGAGCCCATATAGCTAAGAAAATCCTAGGCAAAAAGAACAAAGCTGGAGGCATCATGCTACCTGACTTCAAACTACTACAAGGCTACAGTAACCCAAAAAACATGGCACTTGTAGCAAAACAGATTTGTAGACCAAATGGAGCGGAACAAAGCGCTCCTACAACCATCTGATTTTTGACAACTCTGACAAAAACAAGCAATGGGAAAAGGATTCCCTATTTAATAAACGGTGCTGAGAAAACTGGCTAGCCATATGCAGAAAACTGAAACTAGACCCCTTCCTTATACTTTATACAAAAATTAACTCAAGATAGATTAAAGACTTAAATGTTAGACCTAAAACTAAAAACCACAGAAGAAAACCTAAGCAATATCATTCAGGACATAGACATATAAGTCATAAAAACTTATAACTAAAACACCAAAAGCAATTGCAACAAAAGACAAAATTGATAAATGGGGTCTAATTAAACTAAAGAGCTTCTGCTCAGCAAAAGAAACTATCATCGGAGTGAACAGGCAACCTACAGAATGGGATAAAATTTTTGCAATCTATCCATCTAACAAAGGGCTAATATATAGAATCTACAAGGAACTTAAACAAATTTACAAGAAAAATACAAACAACCCCATCAAAAAGTGGGCAAAGGATATGAACAGACTTCTCAAAAGAAGACATTTATGCAGCCAACAGACACATGAAAAAAGCTCATCATCACTGGTCATTAGAGAAATGCAAATCAAAAGCACAATGAGATGCCATTTCATGCCAGTTAGAATGGCAATCATTAAAAAGTCAGGAAACAACAGATGATGGCAAGGATGCAGAGAAATAGGAACACTTTTACACTGTTGGTGGGAGTGTAAATTAGTTCAACGATTGTGGAAGACAATGTGGCAATACCTCAAGTATCTAGAACCAGAAATACCATTTGACCCAGCAATTCCATTATTGGGTATATACCTAAAGGATTATAAATCTTTCTACTATAAAGATAAATGCACATGTATGTTTATTGCAGCACTATTTACAACAGCAAAGACTTGGAACCAACCCAAGTGCCCCTCAATGACAGATGGAATAAAGAAAATGTGGCACATAAACACCAGGGAATACTATGCAGCCATTAAAAATAATTCATGTAGTTTACAGGGACATGGATGAAGCTGGAAGCCATCATCCTCAGCAAACACAGGAACAGAAAACCAAACGCTGCATGCTCTCACTCATAAGTGGGAGCTGAACAATGAGAACACAGCGAGGGGGACATTAAACACTGAGGCCTGTCAAGGAGTTGGGGAAAGGTTAAAGAGAGAATTAGACCAAATACCTAAATGCATGCAGAGCTTAAAACCTAGATAATGGGATGATAGGTGCAGCAAACCACCATGGCACATGTATACCTATGTAACAAACCTGCACATTCAGCACATGTGTCCCAGAACTTCAAGTAAAATAAAAAATAAAAAAAACAGAAATGCTACTGATTTTTATATGTTGATTTTCTATCCCCGACCTTACTGAATTTATCAGTTCTAATAATTTTTGAAATAATCATTTGTTTTTTCTAGTTATAACATCATATCATCCACAAACAAGATAATCTGGCTCCTCTCCTTCCAATTTGGATATTGTTTTTTCTTTCTCTTGTCTAATTGCTCTGGCTAGTACTTCTAGTACTATGTTGAATAAAGTGGTGAAAGTGAGCATCCTTGTCCTCTTCCTGATCTAAGATAAAAGGCTTTCAGTTTTTCCTTGTTCAGGATAATACTAGTTTGGGTTTCTTTCATATGACCTCTATTGTGTTAAGGTATGTTCCTTCTATTCCCAGTTTGTTGATAGTTTTTATAATGAATAAATCAAATTTAACAAATTTTTTGTTTATTAAAATTATCACATGGTTTTTGTCCATTGTGCTGAGGTGATGTATCATGCTTATTGATTTGTGTATTTTGAACCATCCTTGCATCCCAGGGATAAATCTTACTTGGTTATGACAAATGATCTTTTAAATATTTCATTGAATTTAGTTTGCCAGTCTGGTAGGCTTTTTTAAAGAATTTGTTAAACGATATTCATCAGAGATTTCACCCTGTTGTTTTTGTTATTGTTGTTGTTTTTGTCTGGTTTTGTTATTAGGGTAATGCTGGCATCCTAGAATGAGGTACTCTTTTGTTTTGTTTTTTGTTTTTTTGAGAGACAGAGTCTCGCTCTGTCACCCAGGCTGGAGTGTAGTGTTTCGATCTTGGCTCACTGCAACTGCCACCTCCCAGGTTCAAGGGATTCTCCTGCCTCAGCCTCTCAAGTAGCTGGGACTACAAGTGCATGCCACCACTCTGGGCTAATTTTTGTATTTTTAATAGAGATGGGGGTTTCACCATATTGGTCAGGCTTGTCTTGAACTTCTGACCTTGTGATCCGCCCACCTCAACCTCCCAAAGTGCTTGGATTACAGGAGTGAGCCACCTCACTCGGCCCCTAGAATGAGTTTTTATTCTTTCCTGTTCAATTTATTGGACTAGTTTGATTAAGATTGGTATTAATTTTTCCTTAAATGTTTGGTAGAATTCAGTGATGAAGCCATCAGTGGCTGCCTGGGTTTTTCTTTGATGAGAAGCTTTTTATTATTGTTTCTATCTTATTATTTGTTAGTGGTCTATTCAAGTTTTGGATTTCTTCATCATTCAATCTTGGTAGGTGGTATTATCTGAAATTAATGTATTCTAGATTTTTGAATTTATCGATGTGTAGTTACGCATAACAGTCTCCAATAAATAATCCTTCAAATTTTTGTTGTATCACTTATAAATGTTTCTCTTCTTTCCTCTGATTTATTTGCATTTTTTCTCTTTTTTTCTTAGTCTGGCTAAAATTTATCAATTGTATCTTTTCATTATTGATTTTATTGATCTTTCCTATGTTTTTGTCTCAATTTTACTTAGTTCCCTTTTGTGTTTATTATTTATTTCCTTCTACTCACTATGGACATAGTTTGCTCTTGCTTTTCTGGTTCTTTAAAATTAATCGTAAACTTGTTTATTTGAAATTTTTCTGCTTTTTTGATCTAGACATTTATTGCTATAAATTTCCCTCTTAGTATTAGTGTTAGTTCTGCTGTATCCTAGAGGTCTTGGTATGTTGTATTTTTCTTTTCATTTGTTTTAAATAAACTTTAAAATTTTCTCAATTTCTTTATTGATCCAATGGTCATTTAGGAGCATGTTTTTGACATCCATGTATTTTTACAGTTTCTAAAGTAGCTGTTCTTGTTGATTTATAGTTTCATCTCATTTTGGTCAGAAAAGATGCTTAATTTCCATTTAAAAAATTTGACTTGTTTGTGGCATAGCATATGGTGGGCTGGTATATGGATAAGTGGACTGGTATATATATGTGTGTGTATATATACACATATATATGTATATACATATATATGTGTGTGTATATATATGTATATGTGATGTCTTCTGGTAGTAGGCTTTAATATTTTGCTTTTTATTTTCTGTGTATCTCTTACAGGTTTTTTGTTGTGATTACCATGAGGCTTTCAAAAAACATTTTATAACCAATTATTTAAACTAATTACAACTTTTAAGTTTCCTTCTTTGTCCTTGACCTTAGAGAGTTTGATTATTATATGCCTTGAGATAGGCTTATTTGGGTAAAACCTGCGTGGTATTCTTTAACCTTCTTGTGCCTGGATATTCATATATTTCTCTAGGTTTAGAAAGTTATCTCTTATTATTTCTTTGAATAAAATTTCTACAAATCACAAATAAGAATAAAAAATACAAGCAAAACTAAAACTGCAAAACTAAAACTACAAACTTGACACTTTTACTCCACCCCCTCCATCCCCTAATTATTGCTGTTTTCTGTATATCTTTCACTACAGGCCCACAGTCTCTGAGATCAGTGCAGTGTCAATACTTTCTAAAGGATAGAAGCAATTACGGCCTGGCTGGCACTCAAATTTATTTGGGCCCCCAGGCCACCATAGTCAGCTGGTGATGAAGTGGGCTGGGACTAGGTTTCTTCACACTGGACAGAAGAATCCCCTCTAGACTAGGGCTAGTCTAAATGCTCCTTCTATGAGCACTCACAGAGTTCTGACCAGTGTCTTGTTTCATTTTGGCAGGGCAGTAGTGAATTCTATTGCAAAGTTCCACACACTTTACTCTCCCTTCCTGTATTAGTTCATTTTCATACAACTGATAAAGACATACCCAAGACTGGGAGGAAAAAGAGGTTTAATTGCACTTAGAGTTCCACATGACTGGGGAGGCCTTAAATCATGGTGGGAGGCAAAAAGCACTTCTTACATGGCAGCAATAAGAGAAAATGAGGAAGAAGCAGGAGTGGAAACTCCTGACCAACCCATTAGATCTTGTGAGACTTACTCACTATCACGAGAATGGCACAGAAAGACGAGCTCCATGATTCAATACCTCCCCTTGGGTCCCTTGATTCTGAGAGATACAATTCAAGTTGAGATTTGGGTGGGGACACAACCAAACCATATCATTCCAACCCTGGCCCCTCCAAATCTCATGTCCTCACATTTCAAAACTAAGAAACAAAGAAACAATGAAATCTCATGTCCTCACATTTCAAAGTCTTAACTCATTTCAGCATTAACCAAAAGGCCACAGTCCAAAGACTCATCTGAGACAAGGCAAATCCCTTCCACCAATGAGCCTGTAAAATCAAAAGCAAGCTAGTTACTTCCTAGATAAAATGGAGGTATAGGTATTGGGTAAATACACCTGTTCTAAATGGGAGAAAGTGGCCAAAACAAAGGAGTTACAGCACCCATGCAAGTGTGAAATCCAGCAGGGCAGTCAAATTTTAAAGCTCCAAAATTACGTCCTTTGACTCCAGGTCTCACATCCAGGTCATACTGATGCAAAAGGTAGGTTCCTATGGTCTTGGGCAGTACCACCCCTGTAGCTTTGCAGGGTAGAGCCTCCCTCCCTGCTGCTTTCACGGTCTGGCGTTGAGTGTCTGTGGCTTTTCCAGACACACGGTGCAAGCTGTCAGTGGGTCTACCATTCTGGAGTCTGGAGGACAGGGGCCATCTTCTCACAGCTCCACTGGGCAGTGCCCCAGTATGGACTCTGTGTTGGAGCTCCAATCCCACATTTTCCTTCCACACTGCCTTAGCAGAAATTCTCCATGAGGGCCCCACCCCTGCTGCAAACTTCTTCCTGGGCATCCAGGCATTTCCATATATCTTCTGAAATCTGGGCGGAGACTCCCAAACTTCAATTCTTGACTTCTGTGCACCCACAGGCTCAATACCACATGGTAGCCGCCAAGGTTTGGGGCTTGCACCCTCTGAAGTCACAGACTGAGCTGTACATTAGCCCCTTTTAGCCACAGCTGGAGCAACTGGGACACAGGACACTAAGTCCCTAGGGTGCACGCAGGATGGGGACCCTGGGTGCAGCCCATGAAACAATATTTTTCTCCCGGGCCTCCAGACCTATAATGGGAGGGGCTGTGGTGAAGGTCTCTGACATGGCCTCGAGACATTTTTCCCATGTTCATGGGGATTCACTTCAGGCTACTTGCTATTTATGCTAATTTCTGCAGCCAGCTTGAATTTATCCCCCGAAAATTGGTTTTTCTTTTCTATTGCATAGTCAGGCTGAAAACTTTCCAAACTTTTATGCTCTGCTTCTTTTATAAAACTGAATGCCTTTAACAGCACCCAAGTCATCTCTTGGATGCTTTGCTGCTTAGAAATTTTTTCCAACAAATACTGTACATCATCTCTCTCAAGATCAAATTCCACAAATATCTAGGGCAGGGGCAAAATGCTGCCAGTCTCTTTGCTAAAACATAACATGAGTCACCTTTGCTCCAGTTCCCAACAAGTTCCTCATCTCTATCTGAGACCACCTCAGTCTGGACCTTATCGTCCATATCACTATCAGCATTTTGGGAAAAGCCATTCAACAACTCTCTAGGAAGTTCCAAACTTTCCCACATTTTCCTGTCTTCTTCTGAGCCCTTCAAACTGTTCCAGTCTCTGCCCATTACCAATCCAAAATCACTTTGACATTTTCAAGGATCTTTTCAGCAATGCCTCACTCTACTGGTACCAATTTACTGTATTAGTTCGTTTTCACACAGCTGATAAAGACATGCCCGAGACTGGGAAGAAAAAGAGGTTTAATTGAACTTGCGATTCCATATGGCTTGGGAGGCCTCAGAATCGTGGAGGGAGGCAAAAAGCACTTCCCACATGGTGGTGGCAAGAGAAAATGAGGAAAAAACAAAGGCAGAAATCCCTGATAAACCCATCAGATATCATGACACTTATTCACTATCAGGAAAATAGCATGGGAAAGACTGGCTCCCATGACTCAATTACCTCCCCCTGGGTCCCTCCCACAACATATGGGAATTCTGGGAGATACAATTCAAGTAGAGATTTGCATGGGGACACAGCTAAACCATATCTCTTCCCCAAGTGCACAGATGCTGTCTTTGAGCTGCACTGCCTGGGGTTGGAGGAGAAGTGGCATAGAGAATACAAGGTTTTTCTTTGTACCTTCTTCAATGTGTCTTTTACTATTATGTTTAAAAACAAACAAACAACAACAAAAAAAAACCAAGTATTTTCATTGCTCACTTGCTACTGGGGTGGGGGTGGGGGGGCGGATTTTGAAGGTGCCTTCCTGAACTGACAGTTGTTCAATTTGGTGTTCTTTTGTGGGGATCATCATTAGATGATTCTATTCAGCCATCTTGCTATGATTCTTTCTAGTATTTTAAATGAAGAGACACTTAAATATTGTCACTGTTATATTCTGGCCTCTTAAGGACATCAATTATCACATATAGTCACCATATTCTCTTTTGTTATGAATAATACTTTTCCTCTCATTGCTTTTTATTTTTTTTTCGGTCATTTTCATATGCAACTCCTAATGTAGTAGCAAAATTTTAATTTTGCTATTTTGTCTTTATTTTTTTCAAATATCTTTATCTATGCAAATTCCATTTCATCTCATCCATTTCCTATTTAATCTTCATAAACTTTGTTGTTGTAAAGAAATCTATAGTTATATGTTATGCACTACACACTTTAAAGATTTCAAACATTCTTATAAAATTATCTTCTAGATAATGCAATAGACATTTTTCAAAAGAATTTTCTTCCTCTCATTATCCTGGATGCTTATAACTGACAAAGCTTCACTGAGCCTGTAGTTTTATTTGTTGGTAGGCAAGTTTCTTTATTGGCCAGCATTACTCAACATGCATGATGTATGGTTTTCCTTGTTGGCTGTTATTTTTTTGTGCAGATCTAATTCCCTTCTCAAATCATCCTGTGGAGAGAAGGCTGATGACACAGATCTCAGATCACTTCTGGTCTGGTAGAAGACTTTCACATAGAACACCTCTGGTACAATGTGCGTCATCTTTTTGCTGTCCCCTGTGTCTGTTTCTGTTCTCATCTGATTTGACAGAAAACTTAAAAAGCTAAAACTGCCTCTAGAAATACTTGTTTTTCACTCTGCTTCACTTGACCTACAACTTCCAGAATCTATTATGGTACGATAATATTTCTTTCAAATAATGTTTTTATAATTTGCAATCTCTGCCAGAATAGAATTTTGTGACATGGATCAGTATTCTGACTATCCTTTACTTTCTATTTTGAAGAAGCCTAAACAAAATGTGAAAGTTTTCTTATTTCCTGCCGTTTTAAAGAGATAAAGCAGATTTAAACTAGATATACATAGAATAATCCAATTAACATTGATTTGTTTTTATTTTCCCTTCAAATTATATGCCTAAGCCAATTCCAGATATATTAATTGAAACTTTCAAGGGAAGAGCAGGAAAGTATATTTTTAATTCCTACTCTCAAAGATATTGATTCCAACTTTTGGTAAAGAACTATATAATAGATAGAGAGGTATCTCATTCTTTAGTTGGTACAAGAACCTCATGCTCTAAATCATTAGTGAAAAAATGAGAACTGTACACACTGTTTTTTCAAATGATTTTGCTTTATAGAAGAATCCAGAAAATAACAACCTGCCAAAGTCAAAGGTAAATTTTCTCTATCTGGCTGTACTTTTCTTAGATAGAGGTTCCTAACTACATTTTGGTGCTATATTGTCTTAGTATTAGATATAACTGTGAGCTTCTGTTTTTCTCCCTTTTGCATCATGAATAGTTTTAGGCAAAGCTTAGAATTCTGTATCAGTGGATTCCAGCTGTATGACATTTTACACTAGGATTTCTAAAACTTATTTTAATGGCACATATAAGTATGGCATAGTTGTTTGGAAAATTAGCTTGGAATAACATAAACTTTGATTTAAATAAGAACATTAATGTATGTCCTTTTAGATATTATTTCACATTCTCCCCAATTCTACATTTATATGAACCTAATTATTTTTTGAATTATTCTGATAATCATCTGTACACATAATTTTCACACAAGGGCATACCTCTGGCTTTAGTGTTAAAGACATTACAAGGAATAATTTCAGATTCATTCCTTTCTTATTTTTAATTAAAGAATTTTAAAATATTGGCTGTGTTGCAAAGTATTTGATCCTCCAACCTACACCTGGGGGTGTCCTACTTTATATTTTGAGGTAAGAAGCACAAATGCTAACCAAAATGCAAAATTTCTTTAATTTCCTGCCAAAGTTTAGATTCTATTTTTGCCAAAGCAGAAGAAAAGCACATTATACAGAATATGCCTCTCTGGTTGTCAGTTCTCCTGCCAGCTTTACTTTAGCACCATCGAGCTGCGACAGCAGATGGACTCCCCAAGTTAGCACTTGGAATGGAAAGGTGTTTAGAGGACCGTGGTGGTAAGTGCAATTCCTTAATGAGAAATTATGAAGAAGGGAGAAAGGAAACTAACCTATTAAATTATGCAGCTAAACAGTACATTTCAACCATTCAGCAGGTATTTTAAATGCATTTTTCAGATCCCAGCTTTGGGATAAAAAGATTTCTAGGAGTTTCCTTCTCAAATCCAACAGTCAATTCTCAGACCTCTTCCTACTTGTCAGCATTTGCACATCTGATTATTCTTTTTGAAAAAAAAAATTATTCACATTTACATGGACTACACACAAACATTATTTTCTTCCTACCTCACTGGTTGATACTCTGCACTATCCTTTCTAGAACTTTCTCTTCCTCATCAGTGGTAAATTTTGGAATTCTTCGGAACTCAATCTTCATATCTCTTTGCTTTTCAAAATGATCTCATTTAGACCCATGGCTTTAAAGGCCATTAACCCAATTATGCAGGAGGTTGCCATTTTTTTAAATTTTTGCATGAGTGAAAAATCAGACCTTACTGATGACCTTGAGCAGTAGGATATAAATAACTCCCATATGCTTAGTCTTCCAGTAATGGAACACTAGGCATAATGGTTAGTATGTTGACGGGTCCAAAATTTTCATATATACTTCAAACTTCTTATATGAACTATAGATCTGAAATTTTAAAGACAGTTTAAAATGCTCACTTGAAAGTCTGTACAGTATTTCAAAAGTATGAGTCCAAACATTCTACTTTCTATAACCTGATCTACCCATACTGTTCTTTTTAGTAATACATGGCACCATCGTTTCACTTCCACCCATCCTGTGGGATTTATCCTCCTATAACATACAACTAGAAAACTTGACAAATTATATGAGGCAGCTGTTTTTACACATTGAACTGAGACAGAGTAGTTGTATATGGAAGCTATCATCAAAAATGGTCCCCAATGATCCCTTCCTTCTTGTACTCACACCCTGATGTATTTATCTCTCACATTGAGTAGGACTGACCTATGCAGCCATTGTAGTATGGTTAAAATTATTATGTGTGACTTCCAAGGCTATTTCATTAAAAAATTGTGATTTCTACCTTTTGCTGTTTTGAAAATCTTTAATGGGAGAAGCCAGATAAAAGAAATGAAGATAGTCTGTGGAGAGACTCGTGTGAAGAGGATACAAAATCTCTTGTTAATAGCCATACGAGTGATCCAAGTTTGAATCAGATACTCCAATCTCAGTTGAGCTAACAGATAAGCTCAACTTAAATCAACATATTTACTACAATCTATGAGAAACCTTGAGCTAAAACCACCCAGAAAAGCTATTACAAGATTCCTGATCCACCCAGAAATATGTAAAATAATAAATTCATATTCTTATAGGCTGTTACATTTTAAGATAATAAAGTACTCAGCAATACATAACTAATACAGATCTAGGAAATCTGGAAGTGGAGAGCTACTACTAAACTAAAATGTGGGGGAGGATTTTAGAATTAGACAATGATCAGAAGCTACAAGGACTCTTACGAGAGAGCTAGTGAAATACTAATGTTTTGAATAGAAAGCTGATGGACTTTGAAGAGGCTGTCAGTGAGGACTTAAAGGAAAGTGAGGAAATTGTTATTAGGAACTAGAAGAATGTGAATACTGATTATTTAGTGGCAGAAAATTCAGCAACACAGTTTACTGCCGTAATGTGGAAAATAGAAAATGTATCCAGTGAACTGGATGATGAAGCTAAGAACGTTTCCAGGAAGCATTAATGGTGCCACCAGGTTTCTTTTTGCTGCTTATAGTAAAATGTGAAGTTTGATTTACATAGTTCCAAAACCACTTACATATGTATTTTATATACATATGTATATACGTGTGTGTATATATATATACACACACACAAACTTGATCTAGTGTAGTTTTGCAGATCTGTGTTCTTGCAACTCACTGTTTAGTTCTCTGCTATTTTTCAAATCTTTAACATACTAAACACCCAAATCTCCACACTCCACAATATGTACTGTATATATTGCCACTGTGTCTCAAGCAGTCTTCTGATTATTTTACAAGTTACTTCTGAACATTTGAGAACACTGTGCAGCTCAGTCAGCCTTTACTTGTGTAATTAGAATTTGTCTTCAGAATTTGGTAGTTTATGACTCTCCAAGAAAGAGATTGACAAGAAAATAAGTAAATTTTAGTCCTGTTGCCTCAAAAACAAGTAAAAGCAGAGTAAAACTTGTTCTTTTTTATACTCAAGAGCTTAAATTTCTGAAACTATGAGCGAAGAATAGGGGGCAGAGCATGAAAAATCTAAGGGTTTATATTTTCCATCTTTTTGAACTGGACTTGGATGTAGCATCTCCAGAAATTAAGCTACAAGAAATTCAAGTGGAAATGTTGAAGAAACCAGAAGTGTTTAGCCTATAGATAAGAAGACTTAGGGCACAGAGAGGAAGATGACAATTATCTCCAAACATCTTAAGAGAGATCATTTGCTAGCAAAGTACATTTTTTGCCTATTTTACTATAAAACACAAAACAAGCGTGCATCTTGAATTGTATAAAGGAGCTATCCTCTACTTAAATATACAACCGTATGATAGAGCACATCACTTATGGAATGATCAGCCTACTAACGTTATGAGCTCTTCATCACTGTTGTAGAACAGATTCATGGACTTAAAAAAGGATTTTGACCAAATTCTCTATCATTCCTCTGTAATCCTTAGATTCTGTTGTTGTGTTCTTTTTAATATTTTGCTGTTTATTGGGACAAATGGCAAATTTTCAAAACACACTTACTCTACTATTCTTAACACAGTTTTCATCAAAGGCAATGGAATACTTGGATTTTTTTCCTGTGTAAATTGAGTCAAAGCAAATAAAATAATGTTGAATATTAATTCTATGTATTTAATATCATTTTTCTTTTACATTCTGGAAAAGGTAAAACTATCAGAGTCTCAGTAGGCTAGCTCCTAAGAGTTTACATTCACCATTTACATAAAAATATACTTACCAGTGATTAACACAGGTACCAAAATATCAGAAACAGAACAGTGAGTCATTGATTCAGTTGCACCAGTACCTACCTCCAAATCAGATGTGTATATATTCATTTATCTATCCGCTGGAAATGATCTGTTAGATATTGAAGTTACAAATTATAAATATAATCTTATCTTTATAATCTCATAGTCTAGAGGATGTATACTTCTAAAATAGTAAATGCAAAAACATTATATAATAAAACAACATCAAGAGAAAGAATAATATGGTGTTTTAGGGGTGAACACTTATTTCACACCACTTGGCAGAGGGAAGTCTATAATTTACTTTTTTTTTTTTTTTTGCAGTCTCATTTAGTCTATCCTTGGACAAAAGAAAAATCTTACTTGATTGGTGAGATTAGCATGAAGCACTGGGGATGTGTAGCTCTGCCCTTTCTTCTGGAATCCAAGCTCTCCATAGAGATTATGGGTTCTACTCCACTATCTTACAGAGATCTACGGGGATCCTACATAAGCTGTGAAAGATTTCAGTATCAAGAAGTCCACTTACTGGCAGAAAAAATGCATAGTGCCCAATAATGCCTTTATCTGTTCAAAAAATTGTTTTCTACTTAAATTAGAATAAAGTTTCATTTGATCACAGTAAAATGGTAATTATGGTCTCCTATTCCACAATCAACAGAAAAGTAAGTTTCTCACTTTTTTTCATTTTCAATTAAGGTAACATTTAATGCAATAAAATTTAACATTTTTGGTTTACAGTTCTTAAGGTTTTGACAAATGCATTCTGGTCTTGCAACTATCAACTTATATAATTAATATATAAAAGAGTTATATCAATCACCTGTCAAAATTTATCCATGCCCTTTTGAATATCTAAGTAATATTTTTCACTAATTTTGGAAGAAAATTATCCATTATCTCTTAAATATTTTTTGTGTCTTATTCTCTCTTTTCTGTCTTTCTGGTAATTAAATTAGATGAATGTTAGATGTTTGATATTGCCCTACAGGTTTCAAGACAGTCTTTCTCTGTTTTCATTATTTTTCTCATTGGTGCTGATTTCCATTGATCAGGACTCAATTTTACTAAACCTTCCTTCTGCTGTGTTTGGTCTATTATTAAGAACATTGAATAAAATTTTTCAGTGTGGCTATTATTATTATCTGGAATTCAGATTTTTCCTTTTATCAGTACTCATTTTTCTGTCAAAATTTTATATTTATCTATTTTGTTCATAACATACAAATTATTTAACATGCCTTTCTATATAAAATAATTCTTTTAAAGTCCTACTAATTCTAACGTTAGAATCATGTGACAGTGTGCTTTTATCATATTTTCTGTTTCCATGACCACTCCTTTGTATGTCTTGTAATTTGTTTATATACTAAGCATCAGGGGTATTACATTTTTGAGACTCTGGATGATATTTTCTTTTAAATAGCTTTGAGTTTTGATCTGACAGGCAGTCTATTTACTGAAAGTTAGTATTTATCTTACCACACTTTATTTTACAAATGTTATGGTGATGTCTATCTCAGTTTTTCCCTTTGTCGTAGAGCATACACGTTATCCCTAATGCATAACCCTGGGCCTTTCTGGCATCTCACTGAATATTTTTCTTGAAGTTCAATCTATCTTGGATAGGGTGGAACTCCATGGTCTCCCTTGGAATTCTCTGTTCAAATTTCAGATGGCCACAAAATGCTCATGATATCTCTCACAGAATGATTTCCTGGATTTGTTCAGTTTGGAATTTAGCCAAGGACTGGGTAAACTCCTATGCAGTTGTATGGGGATTTAGCCATCCTAGCAGCCTCAATCTTCATTCTCTCTCTTTTCCATCGAGAGACACTGCTTTTCTCTGAGCTCCATTTCCCTTCTTTACAGTTTAAAAGGTGTCTAAGAGATTTACTCATACAAAACAAGATCTGACCCTGGGCAATGTACTTACTCTACCCCACTTTCATCATTGATTTAATTATATACTTGGACATAAAATTTGTAAAATTTCCTATTAGCTTTAAAATAGTTTTAACTGTGAGCACAAGTATCTCCCTTTCTTCAAAAATGCTTGAAAATGGTTCTGACCCACATCTTTGGGTCACTATGTTCATAATTTGACCAAATTTCAAATGAAAAATAACTCAATTATAAATTACTTTATTCTCTGAATTATAGAGGACCTTTTAAGGAATTAGTCTTTCTCCCAAAATTAATATCTTTCTTAATAAATGATATGTCTTTTTATAATTTAGATGCTATGTTAAGAAATAGATATTTAATCATTGTTGATAATATATTCTTATTTTTATTTAAATCTTAAAATTCAAATGTACAATACAATTAAGTTCAACACAATAATGTAGGGTTTCATTGCTCCAGTGCATGTTCACTTAGCACTTTGCTCGTTGATTGTTATTTCAAAAAATAAATGTTCAGGTTGCTTGATTTAAAAGGATGTAAATAAAAGGAGATAAATATTATAAATTATTGACATTAGAAATAAACTTAGGTGTCATCTAACCTAGCCTCTTTATTACAGCATCCATTATGTTACAGGATAGAAATAGAAAATCCAAAAAGTTAAGCAATTTGCCTAAGACCTTATAGGTAAATAACAACCAAATTGGGATTCAGACAAGTCCTTAACCCACATCACAATCATTTTCTTTATACTACAAATAGTATATAATACCTATCTTGACAGAAATATGATATATAGATTAATAATGGCTGTTTTCAGAAAAGGCAATTGAATTTTTAAAATGTATCAGATCAATAAAGTTGTTTTTCAATATGACTATAGAATAAAATGCTTAAATTTAAATGGAAATTTTCTATACCATCTTAAACCACTTGGGCTGCCAGAAGAATAATACCGTAAAGTAGACAGCTTATAAACAACACTTATACTTCACAGTTTGGAGGCTGGAAGATTCCAGTTTAAGGTGCTGACAGATTTGGTGTCTGGTAAGGACCTGCTTTCTCATAGATTGCACCATCTTCCTATGTCCTCAGATGATGAATTAGGGTAACATGTTTCCTCAGACCTCTTTACAAAGGCACTAATCCCACTCATAATGGCTCTATTTTTATCATCTAATCACCTCCCAAAAGGCCCACTTCCTAATGCCATCACCTTGAGGGTTAGGATTTCAACATGTGGATTTTGAGAAAAGCAAAACATTCAGGCTATTGCACACGTTATCTGACTAAAGTAGAATTTAGCAATATTTTGATTTCTGGGAAGCTGAGCATGCTATTGGCTGGTAAGGACTAGGTAGGCAATTGAAACCACTGTACTTACTTTGGTGTTCTGCTGCCATATATTTGAAAAGTTGATAAACTCTGGGTTCAAGTCTATATGTTGTTCATTAGTTGAGTTTATCCTACTTTTTAAAGATGTATCTAACATGCTATATAAGTGTCCTGAAACAAAAAGATGCCTTTTAGCATAATGTTACTTCTAACTTTTCTGTTTTTAGATATTGAAATATCATTCTCTCCATATTTTATAGAATTTGAAATGGCAGTTATTTCCTTTCAAAATGTGTTGTAGAAATGTCCGGTTTCCTCTTTGACAGCTAGAGAGCTTGGAAGTCATCACTCTCAACCTACAACAAAAAAAAAGCTGAAAAAATTCAACATCAGCAATTCTTAGATACATCAGATAATCAAGGTTTGGGCAAACCAATTTTGAAAAACTGCAGTTAGGCAAAAAAGAGAATTACAAATTACCAAAAGCAGGAGCTGCTAGAGACAGTAACTACCGGCATACCTCATTTTATTGCACTTCACATTATTGTGTGTTGCAGATACTGTGCTTTTTACAAATTAAAAGTTTGTGGGTATTCTGCCTTAGTCAAGCAAGTCTATTGGTGCAATTTTTCCAACATGTGCTCACTGTGTCTTTTTGTCACATTTTGGTAATTCTCACAGTATTTCAAATTATTATTATTATCATTATTATTACTATTATATCTGTTGTGGTGATCTATAATCAGTGATTTTTGATGTTAATATTTCAATTGTAATCATCAAGACAAATACTTTAATTGATAAACATTTTTGTGTTCTGATTGCTCCACCAATCGGGCATTCCCTTGTCTCTCTGCTTCTCATTGGGCATCTCTATTTCCTGAGACACAACAATATTAAAATAAGTCAATTGACTTTTATCCAAAAAACAAGCAACAAGAAATGCTAGTGAAGATGTGGAGTAAAGGAAACCTTAATACATTGTTGGTGAAAATGTAAATTAGTACAACCACTTTGGAAAACAGTTTGGAGGTTTCTCAAAATAACTAAAAATAGAGCTACCATGTGACCCAGGAATCACACTTCTGAGTGTATACCCAAAAGAATAGAAATCGGTATATCAAAGAGATACGTACATCCCATGTTTATTGCAGCACTGTTCACAATAGTGAAGATTTGGAAGCAACCTAAGTGTCCATGAACAAATGAATATCCATGAACATGAGAATTTCATACCTATACACAATGAAGTACTATTTAGCCATAAAAAGAATGAGATCCTGTTATTTGCAACAACGTGGATGGAACTGGAGATCATTATGTTTAGTGAAATAAATCAAGCACAGAAAGACAAACTTCACATGTTCTTATTTATTTGTAGAAGCTGAAATGTAAACCAATGGAACTCATGGAAATAGAGAGTAGAAGGAATGTTACCATAAGCTGAGAAGGGTAGTTGAAGGGAGCAGTGGAAGAAAAGTGGGGATAGTTAATGCATACAAAAATACTTAGAAAGAAAGAATAAGAACTAGTATTTGATAGCACAACAGAGTGACTAGAATCAATAACAATTTAATTACACATGTTAAAATAACTAAACGAGTATAATAGGATTATTTGTAACATAAAGGATAAAAGCTTGACATGATGGATACCCTATTTACCTTAATGTGATTATTATACATTGCATGCTTGTATCAAAATATCTCATGTACCCCTTAAATATATACACTATTATGCATCCACAAAAATTAAACATTAACATTTAGAAATGGCTAACTGATAACTCTTCAATAATTTCCTGGTGTTAAAGTTAAAAAAAAAAAAAAGAGTCACAGATCTCACTTTAACTCAAAAGCTAGTAAGTATTAAGCTTAGTGAGGTTGAAAACCAAGATAGGCCAAAAGTTAGGCCTCTTGTGCAAAATGGTTAGCCAAGCTAGAAATGCAAAGGAAAAGTTCTTGAAGGAAATTAAAAGTGAGATTCCAGTGAACACACATAAATGATAAAAAAGCAAACAGTCCTACGGCGGAAATGGAGAAAAAACTGAGTGGCCTGGATAGAAGATCAAACCAACCACAACATTCCTTTAAACCAAAGCCTAATCCGGAGAAATGCCGTAACTCACTTTAATTCTGGAAGCCCGAGAGGGGTGAGGCATCAGCAGAAGGAAAGTTGGTAGCTAGCTGAGGTTGGTTCATGAAGTTTAAACAAAGAAGCTGATGTAGGATTTCTGCTCCTTAGCTCAGCTAGGTCTGGGTTCTTGTCTAATGACCAGGAAAAATTAGGTACATGGACACCAGAGGGCGAGTGTCGTAGAATTTATTAAGCAAAAGGAAGCTCTCAGGCAAACAGAGGGTCTTGAAAGGAGGTTTCTGGTTGCCCCACTGTGCAGTTGAATGCTAGGGTTTAAGGCACAAATTCCTGGTGGCTCCACCCCATCCTTCCAGTGTCCATGTGGGCCCTTAGACTGAGCTATTCCACATTGATTTATTTCCTTTACTCTGTGTGTGTAAAGAAACAAAATGTTTCACTATGGGCATTTTGAGGCAAGGCTCCTGTGCAAGTTCCCTTATCTGTACAAAGTATCTGCTGTAAGCACTTGTCTGGTGGGTCAGAGGTTCTCAGAGATCTTTCCCTTACTGCAGGCCTAAAGCAAGCTAACTAACTCCTTTAAAGCCATCTCTATAACATAAAAGTACAAAGTGAAGCAGCAAGTGCTGATGTAGAAGACACAGCAGGTTATCCGGAAGATATAGGTAAGATTATTGATAAAGATGGCTATGCTAAACAAAAGATATTAAATGTAAAGGAAGTAGCCTAATATTGCAAAAAGATGCAATCTAGGACTTTTATAGCTGAGGATGAGAAATCAATGCTAGCTTCAAAGCTTTAAAAATCAGACTGAATCTCTTGTTAGTGACTAATGTAGCTGTGACTTTAAGTTGAAACCTATGACCTTTGCCATTCCAAAAATCCTAGGCCCCTTAAGAATTATGTTGTGCTATATTTTTGTTTGTGCTCTATAAATGAATGGAACAACAAAGCATGGATATGAGCATATTTATATGTTTAGCATGGTTAACTGAATGTTTTAAACTCATCATTGAGACATACTGCTCAGAAAAATATTCCTTTTAAAATATTACTGCTTACTGACAAAGCACATAATCACTCAAGAGCTCTGATGGGAATGTACAAGAAGATCCATGTTGTTTTTATGCCTGCTAACACAACATCTACTTGGTAGCCCATGGCTCAAGAAATAATTTTGACCAGGCTCAGTGGCTCACACTCAGCACTTTGGGAGGCCGAGGCGGGTGGATCACCTAAGGTCAGGAGTTCAAGACCAGCCTGGCCATTATGGTGAAACCCAATCTCCACTAAAAATACAAAAATTAGCTGGGCGTAGTGTCGGGTACCTGTAATACCAGCTGCTCAGGAGGTTGAGGCAGGAGAATCACTCAAACCCGGGAGGCAGAGGTTGCAGTGAGCCAAGATCACGCCATTGCACTTCAGCCTGGGCAACACAGTAAGACTCCGTCTCAAAAATAAGTAAGCAAATAAATAAATACATAAATAATTTTTACTTTCAAGTCTTATTATTTAAGAAATATGCTTGTAAGGCTATAACTGCCATATATAGTGATTCCTCTAATGCATCTAGGCAAAGTAAACATAAAGCTTTCTGGAAAGGCCGCATCAGCCTAGATGACATTAAGAGGATCTGTGATTCATGAAACAAGGTCAAAATGTCAATGTTAACAGGAGGCTGGAAGAAGCTGAATCCAAACTTCTGGAATGACTGTGATGGTTGCGATTCTTCAGTGGATATAGGAACTACAGATGCAGTAAGAATAGCAAGAGAACTACAATAAAAATTGGAGCCTAAAGATGTTCACTAAATTGCTGAGATCACATAAGAAAATGTTAATGGAGAGTGGTTTGTTGAGATAGAAGCTACTCCCGATGAAGATGCTGTGAAAATTGTTGAAATGACAAGAAACAGTTAAGAATGTTACACAAACTTGGTTGATAAAGTAGCAGCAGGATTGAAGAAAATCGACTCCCGTTTGGAAAGCAGTCCTACTGTGGGTAAAAGACTACCAAACACCATTGCATGCTACAGAGAAATAAAAGAAGAGACAATCAATACAGCAAACTTCACTGTTGTCTCCTTTTAAGAAATTGCCACAGCTGTCCAAACATTCAGCAACCACCACTCTGTTCAGTCAGCAGCCATCAACATCAAAACTATTTGCTACCAAATATATATATTTATATAATATTTATATAAATATTATATATATAATTTATATAATTATGTTATATAAATATTATATAAATATATCTAATTATATAATTATACATTATATATAATTATATATTTATATAACATATATTTTATTATATATAATTATATATTTTTATATAATTTATATAATTACATATATGTTATATATAATTATATATATTTTATTATATATAATTTATATAATTACATAAATTATACTTTATTTTTATAATAAATGTTTTATATAAAATATATTTTAAAATCTATATAAATATATAATATATAAATTATATTTTATAAATTATATATATTTTTAATATATAATTTTATATATAAATATAATACATAAATTATATATTTATAATATATAAATGTATATTAATATCATATATAGTATTTTATATATTATATACAGTACAGTATTTATAATATATGTAAATTTATAAATATATATTCATATATTATATATTTATATATAATATATAAATAAATTATATATTATAAAATATAATTTATATATTGTATTATATATTATATATAATATAAATTATATATTATATATATTTATTATATAAATATATTTATATATTTTGTATAAATTATATATTATATATTTATATAATATATATATTTATAATATATACTATATTATATATACTATAGTATTTATATATAATAGTATATATAATATATAGTATACATATTAGTATATATAGTATATATTATATTATATATTATATATTATATACTATATATTATATGTCCCTATATAAATTATATATATTATATATACAATATATAAATTATATATTATATAAAATTTACCTATTATATATATTTATAATTTGCTGGAGGCTCTGATGATTCTTAGCATTTTTAGCAATTAAGTCTTTTTTAACTAATGAATATACATTATGTTTTAGACATTATGTTATCGCAAACTTAATAGTAGTATAAACATAACTTTTTTTATACATTGGGAAACCAAAAAGTTTGTATGGCTACTTTTTTGAAATATTCTATTTATTCTGGTGGTCTGGATCTCAACCCACAGTATCTCTGTGGTATGCCTCTACTAGCAAAACTAGTAGAAATACTTAAACGTCATTGAAAAATTGGTAGAGGTGAGTGTGAAGTGTTGGAGAGTTAAAAATTCCATAGTGCTGCAACTTAGGTAAGTACTCATATTCTCATGAGTTTTATCTCCAGAGGCGCTACCAAGTTTTCACAGTGGAGAACACACAGGAAGCAATAAAGTTAGTTTTCAGGCTAAGGGAAGGGAAAAATAACTGTTTTGAAATACACCAGGAGAAAAGCAACCATTTTGAAATATACCCAAATAATGTGTTTACTATAACAGAGTTCTGCCCTCCAAGAAAATGACTTTTCTAGAGCCTTAGTATACATACAGGAAGGACAATTAGACAATGCTACTCCTCTAGGCTTCTGTTTTCTCATAGGGAAGAAAATAAGAAGGCTAAGAATTTTTTAGAAGCTTACTGCCCAGGGACGCTAACATACCAAAAAAGGGAGATTAAATCATAAGATTGTAGAACATATCTCCTTCCCAATTTACTACCACATAAATTGGGCATCAATAAAATAACACTGGGTTACAACTGAGAGAGCTACAAGACATAGACTGTATTTAAGGAGTTTCTAGGGAAACTCAGAGAAAACAGAGAAGAGAAAACAGAGAAGACAAAACAAGGTCGCTAGAGGAATTTTAAGCCTTTGACATATATAGCAATAGTAAACATTAAAAGCAGCCGAATTTCCAGATAAATACACATAAAATCTCACCCAAAATGCCTGTCTAATTCAGTTCATATTATCTGATACATGTCTGAGTTAATTTTAAAAAATGCCAAACTTGCTCAAAGTCAAGTAAAAGCACAGTATGAAGTAACAAATTAAACTCAGATATGGTAGAAATTTTGGAATTATCAGAGAAACTAAACTATAATTGATATATTTAAAGCTCTAGTAGAAAAAGAAGTAGTGAACATTCAGAACCAGATGGGTAATTAGAACAAAGAGATGGAAACAAAAAGTAAGAATCAAATAGAAACACTAGAAATCAAAAACATGGTAACAAAATGAAAAATGCTTTTCATGGGCTTATAAATTTACTGAATACAGCAAAGTAAAGAGTCAGTGCCATAGAAAATATGTCAATAGAAACTTCAAAAACTGAAATGCAAAGGAAAAAAAAAGATCATTTAAGAACTGTGTGCCAATTGCAAAATATGTAATATATATAATGTGAATAACAGAAGGAGAGAGAAAGAGCAAAGAGAGAGAAGAAATACTGTCTGAGAATTTTCACAATTAATGTTTGAAACCAAACCACACATTCAGGAAGCTCAGGTTATACAATACAGAATAAATTTTTTAAAACCTCATAGGCATATCATATCCAAAACTGCAGAAAAAGGACAAAAACACAATTTTGAAGGAAGCAAGAGGGAAATAAAAAACCTACCTACAGAAGAACAAGGAAAATAATTACATAAGACTTCTCTTCAGAAATCATACAAACAAGTAGAGTGAAATATTTAAAGTGTTAGGAAAAAAAATCCCTCCTACCTAGAAATCTCCAGTCAATAAAATTATCCTTCATAGATGAAAATAAAATAGAGATTTTCCAAACCAAAACTAGGGAAATTTGTTGCCAAGAGACCTTCCTTAAAGAAACAGTAAAAGGAGTTCTTCTGAGAGAATAAAAATGATATTAGACAGAAACTGAATCTACACAAAGAAAGAATAAAAGAAAATATTTTATCTTTGTATTTTTAATTGATCTAATAGACAGCAGTTTGAAGTAATAATATGAACATTGTATTCAGTAATGAAACTTTACAGATAAGTGAAAGTAAATATGGCAATGTCATAAGCGATGGGAGGATTAATAATATTCTGTTTTAAGGTAATTTTATTGGTTGTAAATAGGTATTGCAAATCTTATGCACACACTAAATTTTTAAAAGTGTAAAATTGATATGCTAAAAGAGGAGAGGAAATGGAATCATATAAAATGCCCAATTAAAACCACAAAGGGCAAAATAACAGGGAAGATTTAAGAGAAAACAAAGAACTAGATCAACAAATAGAAAACAATATCAAACATAGTAGATATTAATCTAACTGTATCAATAGTCCAAGTAAGAATGGTATAAATATACCAATTAAAAGACATAGACTGACAGAATAAATAAAAAACAAGACCCAACCATATGTTGTCTCTAAGAAACTCACTTTCATATAAAAACAAGAATAGATTAAATGTGAAAGAATGGAGAAAGGTAGATAAAGTTAACAATAACCCAAAGAAAGCCAGAATAGCTACACTAATTTCAGAAAAAGTAGACATAAAAATAAGAAACTTATCAGAAACAAAGCAGGACATTATATAATGATAAAGATATTTATTCTCCAAGAAGACATAATAATTATTAAAGGGTATGTACCTAGCAAGAAAGCATCAAAAGATGTGAACCCAAAACTGATAGAACTGCAAAGAGAAATAGACAAACTATTATTATAATTGGACAATAAAACACACCTCTGTCAGTAATAGACGGGATCAGAAGGAAAAAAATCAGTAAGGATACAGAGTCATTCACTGATAATGATATTTTGGTCAATGATGATCTGCATATACTATGGTGGCCCTAAATGCTAAAATAAAATATTTTTACTGTACCTTTTCAATGTTTAGGTATGGTTAGGTACACAAATATGTACAATTGTGTTACAATTGCCTAGCATATTCAGTATACAAACAAGCTGTACAAGTTTGTAGCCTAGGGGCAAAAGGCTATATTATATACTCTAGGTATGTACTTGGCTTTATACCATTTAGGTTTGTACACTCTATGATATTTGCAATACAATGAAATCACCTAATGATGCATTTCTCAGAACATATCCTCATTGTTAAGTTACATATGACTATAGTTGAACTAAGCAGCAGGACCAATCAATTGCATATCACTGACATTTACAAAATCATTCAACAGTAGTAGAACACACGTTCTTCTCAATACCACAAGGAATATTCATCAAGATAGGCTGCATTCTGGGCCATAAAGGTATTTTTACAAAATTAAAAAAATAAAAGTCATACAAACTATGGTCCTAGACTACAGTGCAAATAAACTAGAAATCAATGAGAGAGAGCTGGAAAAACCTCAATTCCTACAGATTAAATAACATACTTTGAAATAACATATTGGTCAGAGAAGTCCCAAAATAAATTTTAAAATATTTTGATTTAAAAGAAAATTAAAATACAACTTATGAAAATTTGTGGAATGCAGCAAAAGCAGTGCTTAAAGGAAAATTTAAATTATTAAATACATGTACTAAGGGGAAAAAAAGATCTAAAATCAATTATCTAAGCTTCCACTTTACCATAGAAGAGAAAGAGCAATATTACACTCAAGCAAGGAGAAAGGAATTAGAAATAATATGACAAAAATCAATGAAAGGGAAATCATAAAATCAATAGAAATATGTAATGAAATCATATAATTTGAAATCAGAAAGTGTGATGTCTCCAGCTTTGTTCTACCTTCTCCAGGTAGCTTTGGCTATTTGGAGTCTTGTGGTTTCATATACATTTTGGGATTTTTTTTTCCTTTTTCTGTGGAAAACATCATTAGAATTTTGTTAGTTATGTTGAATCTTTAGATCACTTTGGGATATATATAATAATAATCCCATGCTCATTAATTGGAAGAATTAACATGTTTTGTACTGACTGTATCTTGGAGGAAAAGCTCTCAATTTTTCATCATTGATTATGATGTTGTCTGTGAGCTTTTTATAAGTGGCCTTTACTCTCCTGAGATAATTTTCTTCTATATCTTTTTTGTTGAGAGTTTTTATCACTAATGAATGTTTAATTTGTTCAGGATTTTTCTGCATCTATTAAGAAGAAAATGTGTTTTTCAATCTTTCATTTTGTTGATGTGGTATATCACCTTTATTGATTTACATGTGTTGAACCATCTTTACATCTCATGTATAAATCCCACTTGGCCATGGTGTAAATTCCTTTTTTATGCGTGTTGAATTCAGTATTCTAGTATTTTAATGAGTAATTTTGCATCACTGTTTACCAGAGGTATTATTCTGTAGTTGTTTTTCTGGTGATGTATTTTTCCGGCTTTAGAAACAAAGTGGTGCTGGTCACATCAAATAAGTTTGGAAATGCTTTCTCTTCTGTTTTAAAAGAATTGAGTAATGAACGGCGTTAATTTGTTTTTAATGTTTGGTAAAACTCACCAAATAAAGCCAACTGATCTTCGGCTTTAATTTTTGGGAGCTTTTTGATGACTAATATGATATCCTTATTTGTTATTTATAGGTTATATAGTTCTAAGAATTTATTCATTTCTTCTGGGTTATCTAATTTGTTAGTGTATAGGTGTTCATAAAAGTTTCTTATAATTTTTTTGTATCTGAGACATTGTCATAATATCTCTTATTTATTTCTTATTTTGTTATTTGAGTCCTCTATTTTCTTAGCCTAGTTTAGGATTTGTCAATTCTGGTTTTTTTGTTTTTTTTTCCAAAAAATTTAGCTCAGTTTTGTTGATTTTTTTCATTGTTTCTCTATACTCTATTTGATTTATTTCTGTCCTAATATTTAGTATTTTCTTCTGCCTGGTGCCTCTGGGCTTAGATTGTTCTTTTTCTAACTCTTAAAGTGTAAATTCAGATTGTATGAGATTTTTTAATTTAAATGAAGGTATTTATTGCTATAAAATTTCCTCTTAATGTTGCTACTAATACGTCACTTAAGTATTGATATGTTGTATTTCAGTTTTTATTTTTCTCTAGATATTTTTAAAATTTCCTCTTGATTTCCTCTTCAACCCAGTAATTACATAGGAAAATATTATTCAGTTTCCCTGTACTAGTGAATTGTTCCATTTTCTAGCTGTTATTGATTTGTCATTTCATTCATTCAGGTTTGAAAAGATACTTGAAATAATTGTAATCCTTTAAAATTATTTGTTAAGATTTGTTTCATGATCCAACATGTGATCTATCCTAGAGAATGTTATGTGCACAATTGAGAAGAAATCTATTCTTTTGCTCATGACTGAGAATTTCTAAATATTTCTGTTAGGGCCATTTTATCTACAGTATTTTTAAAACCCACAGTTTCCACATTGATTTTCTATATAGATGTTCTATATATTTTCTATATCTATTTTGAGTGTTTATGTATTTCTCTGTGTTATATCTTCCTCATGAATTGATCTTTTTGTTATTATATAATGACTTTCTTCATTTTTAAATGTAGATTTTTTTTTAACTCAAAGTCTATTTTGTTTAATATAAGTTTACCCAACTCTGCTTTTTTTGGGTACCATTTAAATAAAATATCTTTCTCTATATCTTTACTTTCAGTTTATATGTGCTTAAATCTTAAGTACTTCTTTTGTAGACCACAAATTACTAGTTCTTATTGGGTTTTGTTTTATTTTGTTTTGTTTATTTCTCTGTGTGTATTTACTCCATCAGCCACTCTAAGTTTTTTGATTGGGGAATAATCCATTTACAAAGCTAGGTTTTTGAAGAGATCAAGAAAATTAATTAACCTATAGTCTAGCTAAGCAAGAAAACAAGAGACAAAAACATATTCTTAATATCATAAGATAAAGAGAGGCTATGAGTACTGATTCTATGAGCATTAAAAGTATGATGAGATTATGAAAAAACATATTTTTAAAAATTGGATAACTTACATAAAATGGACCGATGTCTTAAAAGCCATACTCCACTGAAAGTCACACTAGGAGAAATGATCTTAAACATAGGCTGGTTTCTAAAATAAATTGGCCAATATGAACATGCAAAACTTTAAAAAAAATTGAAATCATCATTGGTTGGCAGCTGTTTGAGAAAATGGGAAGTAGAGGAAAGGATAAACAGGTGAAGCACAGGGAATTTTACAGAGGTAAAACTATTCTGTATGATACTGTAGTGATGGATATAGGACATTATGCATTTGCAAAATGCATAGACCTGAATTAACACAAAAAGTGAACCCTAATGTAAGCAATAGACTTGTTATTGGCAATGTACCAATGTTAGTTTACCACATGTGAAAAATGTACCAAACTAATTTGAGATGTTAGTAGTAGGGGAAACTTTAAGCAGGAAAGATGTATATCAGAACAATTTGTATCATCTGCTCAACTTTTCTGTAACCCTAAAAATACTCTGAAATTGTTCCATTAATATTTTTAAATGAATTATAATATGCATCCTATCTATAAAAAGTTTATTATTTGGTTAAGAAAACACCTTAGGGACTATGCTAACATAAGCCTGTGGAGACAGAAGAACTTTATGAGCAATAATGGAGATTCACTTACAGAAATTTAGTACTTTAACCTGCTTGATCAAGTAACTTTTTCTTCAAAAAGCCAATACAATTAAAACATTTAAGATGCAAATTTTGATTTATGAAAAATCTTCCCAATTAAAGGCAAGAGAAAGAAACCCTGTTAAATAGCCATTATTGTGAGAAGCCTGGCTACTCCCATTTTTTCCCTAACTCCCTTCAAATATTTGACGAAGTGGGAATTATTTAATCTTCTATTTAGTAACATAGAAGATTAAAAATTTTCTATTGAAAAGTAAAGGGAAATAAAATCCATATTAACATTTGGGCACTAATGAAAGCTCTAATTTTTAATTCAATATTAAAAGCTTAAAAATTAAAAATAATTTTCTCTCATTTTTATTGAATTAAATATTGTTTCAATGATGAAGCAAAGGGATTTTAACATGTACATTCATGAGATGTCATTAATATTTTCTCAGAGTCACAATAGTCACATAATATGATTATGACATTTTATTTTGATTAGATAAAAACATCAATCAACTTTTTAATGTGTTGTTTCTCAATTCCTTAAATAATCGGGTTATCCTTTACAGCAGGGGTCCCCAACCCCTGGGCTACACACTAGCTAGCACCAGTCTGTGGCCTGTTAGCAACCAGGTCGCACAGTAGGAGGTGAATGATGGGTGAGTAAGCATTCACACCTGAGCTCTGCCTCCTGTCGGATCAACCTGGCCTCAGAATCTCATAGGAGCCCGGACCCTATTGTGAACTGTGCATGTGAGGGATCTAGGTGGTGCTCTCTCTTTGAGAATCTAACTAATGCCTAATAATCTGAGATGGAACAGTTTCATCCTGAAACCATCATCCCCAGCAGCCTCCACCACCACTGCCCCACATATGGAAAAACTGTCTTCCACGAAACTGATCCCTGGTGCCAAAAAGGTTGGGGACCACGCTGCTTAACAGACTATATAGTAAATATTAAATATAACACCACATTCATGATAACGTTATTAGGCACAGTCCTCAATATCACATGTATTTGCAAGATATGAGAATGAATTAAAGCAAGAAACAGTTTTATATTCTGAATATGACTGTGCATTTAGTTGTTTCCTAGTGGGAATTTCAACAGAAGATATAATTCAACCTAGAAAAGATTGAGTTAACGAATGCTAGAGAAACAAATTAAACTTCTGCCAGACATTGATGGGTTGTGAATTTGTTTTAATTTCTAAGGAAAGAAATGCTGGTGTCATTGTGAACAGCTCAATAAAGATGTCAACTTAATATTTAACGATAGCTAAACAAGATGTTTATTTGAATTTTGAAAGGCAGAAAGTATGTGAAACATAAGAACATACAATTATATAAAGAGAATAGCCAATGGTAATGTTTTAGTGATTGTGTTTATTATTATATATACTTTCTTTTTTTTTTTTTTTTTTTTTTGAGAAAAAGTCTGGCTCTGTCGCCCAGGCTGGAGTGCAGTGGCGCGATCTCCACTCACTGCAAGCTCCACCGCCTCCCGGGTTCAGCCATTCTCCTGCCTCAGCCTCCCTACAAGCTGGGACTACAGGCGCCCACCACCACGCCCGGCTAATTTTTTTGTATTTTTAGTAGAGACGGGGTTTCACTGTGTTCGCCAGGATGGTCTCGTCTCCTGACCTCGTGATCTGCCAGCTTCAGCCTCCCAAAGTGCTGGGATTACAGGCGTGAGCCACCGCGCCCGGCCTGTATATACTTTCTTCATCAGAACTTCATCAATTTTGCATTCATTAGATGTACACTGAAAACCTACTTATAAAACTAGAAAAACTAGTCAGAAATAGTTCATACAAGAGATAGTGTTTGAGCCTTAATAGTGTAGCAGCAGATGACAGTCAATTGTATTAAACACATTTAAGGAAAAAAGAGCAGCACCAGCCAAATCTTCGGTATTTAAAACAGACTGTCATATTTGGAAGATTACAAGTTCCTTCATAGAGTTTCATAGCATTTCTCTTTGTGTTACCCCAAAGCAGACCCAGTCAAATCACAAATGTCTCAAATTCCATGAAAGTGTTTTAAATTACATAAAGAGACAAATAAAAATAATGTATTTTAAGAGCTCATTGGACTGTAGGTATTGTACGAAGCACACGGCCTACCTTTAAGACAACGATATAAAGTACATATTGTCTCTTTAATGAGAAAACTAAGAAATAAAAATCGTAATTTTCCCAAAACCAAAAAGAGTTGATAATTATTAGCATGGCAGGAATTAAATCCAGTGTTCAACTCTAAAGGATTACATACAATGTGTCTAAATGTTGGAAAGATATCAACAAGGCCACTTGTCTCATGCACTTAGCAAGATCTCATTGTGCATTATCTATGAACAAAGTTCTTCTTTACTAGCATTAAGGAAAATATCTATGAATCAATAGTAGATTCTTTCCCCAGGAAGCATATTTGCGCTTCACTTTGTATATTGGTTTTCTTATATTTCTGGAGTAATGGCATATTCTTTCTCCAACTTCTTGAGACTTGTCATTAATATACTTTTTTTCCTAACTTTTACATTTTAGGTTATATATTCCCCTTTAAGCCCTATTTTAGCCATATCCCACAAGATTTTTTTATCATTCAGCTCAAAATAATTATTATGATTACTTGTATTTTTTAATCAATGACTTACATGGCAAAGTATCTCATAATTGCCAATGACATATGGGCTTTTTTAGTTTGTTTTTTTTTTAAAACTGATTTCTAGTTGCATTTTACTGTGGTCAGAAATGATGCATTGCATAATATATGTCTTTAAAATTCATTGATATTTGACTTACGCATGAAGATACGTTATTTTAAAACAGTTTATACTAATAAACTCTATAGTTTGGCTTCTAGTATTGTAAATATGAAAATTATCTCAGGTTTGCTAATTATTTTTTCAAATCTTCCATCTGCTTACTGAATTTTTTGTTTGCTGGATCAATCAATTACTGATAAAGCTATGTTGAACTTTCTCACTATAATTCTAGGTGTTTTTATCAGTCAATTAAAAGTAAATTATTAGGAAATATCCCTGCTCAATTCTAGTAAAGCCTTTTAATATAAACTTTATTTTCTTTCACTTTGACACAATGTATTGGTGTTTGCATAATACATATTATTTCTTTTGTTACTTTCAGCCTTCTGAATCCTTATGTTGTACATGTATGAAGTCTACTTTTAAAGAATATGGTATGCTATCTAACAGAAACTCACTTTACCTATAACAACACATATAGACTTACAGTGTAGGGATGAAAAAAGAAATTCCATGCAATGTAAACAAAAAGAGCAAGAGTAGCTATACTTATATCAGATAAAACAGATTTCAACTAAAAAACTTAAAAAAAAATTAAGTTACTATATAATGATAAAGAGGTCAGTTCAGCAAAAGAATACATCAATTACAAATATATATTCACTCAACACTGGAACACCCAAATATATCGAGCACATTTTAATGAGTCTAAAGAGAGATGTAAACTACAGTATTATCACAGTAAGGAACTTCAATGCCCCACTTTCATCAATGGACAGATCATTTAGGTAGCAAATCCACCAAGAAACATCAGAGTTAAACTACATTCTGGATCAAATAGACCTAACTGACATTCACAGAACATTTCACCCAACTGCTGCAAAATGCACATTATTTTCATCAGCACATAGAACATTCTCCAGGATAGACTATATATGTTAGGTCACAAAACAAGCCTCAAAAAACCCAAAATTTGATTTCTACCAAGATTCAACCATGAATAAATAGAAAACCTGACCAGACCAATATTGAGTTTATAAGGTCATAGCAGTTATTAAATGGTCTCCCATCAAAAAAAAAAAAAAAAAGTCAAGAACTTGATGGCTTCATTGCTGAATTCTGCCAAACATTTAAAGAACTAGTACCATTTATACTCAAACTATTCCAAAAAATTGAAGAGGGAAAAATGCCTCCAACTCACTCTATGAGACCAGTATTATTCTGACAGCCAAATCATAGAAGAGAACAACAACAACAACAAAAAAAGAAAGATGCATGCCAATAGAAGAGATCACTCACCGTGACCAAGTGATACTCATTCCAGAATGCAGGGATGCAAGGATGGTTCAAAATACACACATTAATAACCATGATACATCACATTAATGGAATCGAGGACAAAACCATAGAATTATTTTCAGTAGTACTTTAAAAGTCATTGATAAAATTAAACATCCTTCATGATAAAAACTATCAACAAAATGGTTTTATAAGGAATATACTTTTAAAAAAATAAAGGTCATATATATCACAAACCCACAGCCAATATAATATGGAACAGGGAAATATTGAAAGCCTTCCCTCTAGGATTGGAAATATGATAAGGATATTCAGTTTGACCATTTTTATTCAACATAAAACTGAAAGTGTTAGCCAGAGAAATTAGGCAAAAGACAGAAATAAAGGGCATCTAAATTGTAAAATAAGAAGTCAAATTGCCCTTGCTTATAGATATTATGTTATATAGAAAACTTTAAAAATTCACCAAAAAATGGTAGAACTGACAAATTTAGTCAACATAAAAAACTAATAGCATTTATATATGCCAACAGCAAACAATCTGAAAAGGAAATCAAGGCAGCAATCCCAATTACAATAGCTACAAAAAATAATATACCTAGAAATATATCCAAGGAGGTGAAAGATCGCTACAATGAAAATTATAAAAATACTGATAAAGACAACTGAAGAGGAAATGAAAAAGGAAAGATAACCCATGTTTATGAATTGGAATAATTAATACTGTAAAATGTCATAATGCCCAAAGCAATTTACCTGTCCACTCCAATTCCTATCAAAATACTAATAGCTTTCTTCACAGAAATATAAAAAGCAATCCTCAAATGTATATGGTATCACAGAAAATCTTGAATAGCAAAGCAATCCTGAGCAAAAAGAAGAGAATTGGAGGCATTACACTATCTGACTTCAAAATAGAGATCAAAGCCATAGTAGCCATAATATAATAGCATGGTTCTGGAATAAAAACAGATACGTAGATCAATGGAACAGAATAGGGAACACACACAAAAAAACCACATATTGAGAGGCAACTCATTATTAACAAAGGTACCAGGAGCACACATTGGGGAAAGTATTTTTTTTTTTAATAAACGGTACTGGGAAAACTAGATATTAATATAAAGAACAATAACACTAGACTCCTGTCTCTTATCATATACAAAAAACAGCTCAAAATTGATTCAAGACATTTAAAACCTGAAACTATGAAACCACTAAAAGAATCCATTAGAGAAGTGCTTCAGGTCACTGACCTGGGCAAAATTTGTTTGGGTAAAACCTCAAAGCACAAGTAACTGAAGCAAGAATAGACAAATAGAATTATATTAAACTAAAAAGCTTCTGGACAACAGAAGAAATAACCAACAGAGTGATGAGACACTCTACACAAGAAGAAGAATTGTTTGCAAACTATCCATTTGATAAAACATTAGAAACCAGAGTATAAAAGGAACTCAAGCAACTCAACAGCAAAAAATAAATAATGTGATTTTTTTAAATGACAAATCATCAGAACAGTCATTATCTAACAAAGACATACAAATGACCAACAGGTATATGAAAAAATAAAGCTCATTATTAGTCATCAGGATAATGCAAATCAAAACCACGATGAGATTGCACCTCAATCAGAATGACAAGTATCAAAAAAACAAAAAGTAACAAATGCTGGCAAGGATGCAGAGAAAGGGAAATTCTTAAAAACATTTTGGAAAACAATATGGAGGTTCTTGAAAAACTAAAAATGGAACTACCATATGATCCAGTAATCTCATTACTGGTTATATAACCAGAAGAAAGGAAACCTGTATGTCGAAGAGACTTGTCTTTAGGTGTGACATATCTAGAAACATTTATACCCAGAGACTGTAAATACATATGATATGTTGGAAAAAATTAAGTACATAGTAATACCAGACAACACAATATGAAAAGGAAGGCAGTAAGTAAAACCTAAGTTGAGGAGACTGGGCTGTACCTGATATATGATAAATTCATAGAATACTTCACTCTACAGAAAAAAAAATCTGTGAAATACAATGAGTGATGTAAACACTATTTAATGATTTTGGACTTGTAGTCTCAATTTTTAAAAAGTGCATGTTTTCTTATATTTATGAAATGCTTGTAAGTATTATCAACCTTGACAACATTAAAGTAAAACTAGAGGTGACAGGAGTTGAGAAGATAAAGTGGGAAGTCAAAAGACGATGTGTTTGATTAAGGACAATATTTAGGGCAGTATTTTGAAACATGCTTACATTATAAAATGAAATAAAATAAATGTATCTATACCATTAAAACTGGATTAATGGATGAGGCTGCTATTCACTGCTGGAGGCACTCTCTCTGTGGACCCTGGCTACCCAAGGCCTGACCTGGCAGAAAGCCTACACACCATTCATGGCACACTGGCTGTTAAGTTCTACTTAATTTATGGGTGTAATAGAGGCTTTCATAATGGTTATATACAAGAGAATGGAAGAGTTGAGTGATGTTAACCTTCATCTATCAGATTATTTTAACTCTCCCCTATCAGAACAGGAAACCAGCACTTGTCATCACACAATTTAAGCATATTATTGAAACACAAAATAGGACGGGCGCGGTGGCTCACACCTGTAATCCCAGCGCTTTGGGAGGCCGAGGCGGGCGGATCACAAGATCAGGAGATTGAGACCATCCTGGCTAACATGGTGAAACCCCGTCTCTACTAAAAATACAAAAAATTAGCCGGGTGTGGTGGCGGGAGCCTGTAGTCCCAGCTACTTGGGAGGCTGAGGCAGAAGAATGGCGTGAACTTGGAGGCGGAGCTTGCAGTGAGCCCAGATAGCGTCACAGCACTCGAGCCTGGAGACGAGTAAGACTCCGTCTCAAAAACAAACAAACAATAAAAAAAAAAAAAAGAAAAGAAAAGAAACTTCAAAATATGGACATAGAAATTGAAAACAATATCAAAAGGTTTCAAAAATAAAAATAGCGAGATGTTTTTGCTTTTGAGAAGTAGTAATGAAGATGAAGAGAGGCCTATAATTTTCATTAAAAGCTCTTCTATGCTCCTTATTTTTTAATCCTATATGCACGTTAACTTTCTGACTAAACAATTACCTGTTAGATAAAAGAACAGTTTTAGGTATGTACAATATAAGGTAAAAAAATATTAACTCTAAAAAGGGTATAAATAAAATGTGGAAAAACACAGTAATTACTATGTTGCCAAAACAAACTCTTTAAAGTAAAAATGTAACTCTTAGGAACATATCTTAATTCAGGCTTTTCTGGGAACTGGGACAAAATGCTATAGAAAGTACGTAGAATGTGTAACTGATATTCTTTGGAGCAGAACAAAACCCCTGATTTTCAGATGTTGCGAGAGAGGTAAATAACTCCCCCCATTCAGCTTCAAAGCCTTCCATGGAAACACTGAAAAGAAAAAAAACAAAACTAAACTAACAAACAAAAAGAACTCCCGGATCCTCATCTTTCATCCTCCATCTCCTCAGCAAAAAAAAAAAAAAAAAAAAAAAAAAAAAGTATCAAAAGGCAGATAATCACAATTCTTACCATCTTACTAACACCTTAATGATGATGTAAAAAAACCTTTTGCTATCTCTTTCCTGTCAGAGGGATTTATCTTCAAAAGAAGATAGAAAACAATAATTGTATAATAAACAACAAAATATTTAATTTCATAAAAATAGGAGTATTTAGGAAAAACAGAGTGCGTATTTTCTACTCTATTGTTTAGACAATAAAGTACAAATCATGATATTTTAGTTGCATTCAGATTAATTCTTCCACTTTCTTTCAACAGACTCATGCTTCAATTATTGGTACATGTTCAGTTAGATATAATTTTCTTCATTAGAAGCATGAACCATCACCCAAATTTTTTAAAATATCATTTTCTCAAATAAAAATCGTAGACTTAAATGCTAGGAAAAAAATGATGGATGAGAAGTCACCATGAATTCATTAGCATTATATACATAAAAAAAAGAATCAATGTTAGACTCCAGGGGAAGATAGTTTCCCAACCAAATGGAGAGAGATTATTGAAAATTTCCTTGCTATCTAATACAGTCTTTATTCACCCAATTATTTGTTAAAACTTTTTGTAGTTCTGTTTCAGAGAGACTTCCACATATTTTAAAAATAACACCAGGGAAATAGAATATAGTAAACTAAGACATAACTACACGTTTCTGTTTTAGTCAGGGACAAAAATAGAAGACTTGACATTATTCTTATTTAAATTACAGCCCAAGATGTGTTTATTTAGTCTTTCTTTCTAAAAGGCATTTAGAGGTTTCAATAACATATTGAAAATATTGTCTAATACATGTTTGTAGTTCAAATGATAAATGCAGATATATACACATTTTAATTTTACAGTCCCAAAACAATAAAAAAAAATCAGTCTGTAACCAAAAGTTAAAATAGCCTAAAATCTTAAGTACCCCAGATTTTATGGTTTTGGTTTAAGCATTCTCTCCCTCTACTCTTCTTACCATTTCTTCCCTTTTAACTTTTTTTTTTTTGCTCTATTCTCTTGTTTTGATAGATAAATTTTATTGTTTATGTTGAGTTTTATACCATGATGTTATGGGATACATATAGACAGAAAAATTGTTAGTATGGTAAAACAGATTAATCTATCATCTCACATGGTTACCTACTTCTGTGAGAAGAGCAACTAAAATTTACTTATTTCACAAAAATACTCAATACATTTTTTTTTTTTTTTTTTTTTGAGGCAGAGTCTCACTCTGTTGCCCTTGAATGTAGTAGTGCGATTTCAGCTCACTGCAACCTCTGCCTCCAGGATTCAAGCAATTCTCATGCTTCAGCCTCTTGAGTAGCTGGGACTACAGGTGCATTCCACCATGCCCAGCTAATTTTTGTATTTTTGTAGAGACAGTGTTTCACTGTGTTGGCCAGGCTGGCTCAAACTCCTGACCTCAAGCCATCTGCCCACCTTGGCCTCCCAGAGGCTGGGATTACAGGCATCAGCCACTGCATCGGGCTGCTCAATATAATTCTTTTAACTATAGTCCTCATTATATCTATAGACTTGTTAACCCTACCTATCTGCTACTTCATATCCTTTGACCTACATCTCTCCACTTCCTCTACTGGTCCTACTCTTGCTTCTGGTAACCACTGTTTTATTCTCTGTCTCTCTATATTTGGTCTTTTTTTCAGATTCCTCCTATAAGTGAGACGATGCAGAATTCTTTATTTTTTTTTTCTTATTTCACTTAGGATAATGTCCTCCAGATCCATTCATATTGTGGCAAATGACAGAATCTCCTTTTTTAAGGCTCAATAATAGTCCACTGTGTGTGTGTGTGTGTGTGTGTATGTGTGTAGTACATTTTCTTTATTCATTCATATGAGCTGGGAACAGACGGAAGCCTCCGACTTCCAAGTTGGAGGGGCGGGAGCCCCACTCTCCCAGGTGCAGCTGCAGCCACCCAGCTGCGGCTGCAGACCTGGGCATCTCTGCACTCTTGGGGGCCAAGGACTCCCCCCTTCCCTGAAGGCTCAGAAATGTCTGCTCCTGCTGCCTGGCCTCTGCCTGCTTCTGCCTCCCACTCTGATTTTGGAGCAAAGTTGTTGACCTGGCCAGGTGTGTGCATGCTCCAGGCAGTGCTGACACATCAGTCCCCTGCTGCCTTGACCCCCTCCATCGCTTGGTTGCCAATGAGCACTGGAGAGAGCCCGTAGTGAGGCTAAGGGTAGCTTGGCGTGAACCTGCAGGCACCCCTTGGCATGAACAGCTTTGGCCCGTGGGCACCATGGATCACAGATTAATGATGGCGGGAGGCAGACAGGCTCCTGGGCAAAAAGGGGCTGGTCCCTGGTGAAACCTCACCTTCAGGCCATGGATGGCTTGAGGCCTGGTGGCTGGGCTGCCAGTTCCAGGGACCAAAGTGAGAACTTATGGTGCTTTCTCTGCTCCTGCCTATGGCAGTCCATGGACCAGTTGGCACACACTGCCTCCCCACTGAGGCCTACAAAATCTCTAAACTCAGCCAGACTTGGGCAATGGGATGGCCTGCCAGCCGAGAGGAGCTACCTACTGTGGGTCTTCTTTCTGCTGGTAGCTGGGTTCTTGTCAGGATGACCTGCCTGGGGAGAGGAGCTACCCACTGCACATCTCCTCAGAGCTGTGCTGTCACTCAATAAAGCACCTCTTCACCTTGCTCACCCACCTTGTTCATCCTCCACTTGTCCATGTACCTCATTCTTCCTGGATGTGGGACAAGAACTCAGGACCTGCCAAATGGCTAGGCTGAAAGAGCTGTAACAGAAACAGTGCTGAAACTAGCCCCTTGCTTGCCACATAGCAGGTGACAAGAAAGAGAGAAGAGAGAAAGAGAGAAGAGCTGCATCCCTTTGGGGAGCCCAGACCTAGGAGCTCCCCAAGCTGGAGCTGTGACATCTTCTTTGGGGCTCTGCAGTTCCTGGCATCTCCAAACTTCCGGGTGCCATCTCATATCCTGATGCCAGACATGTAAGCTGCTTGTGGTGCATCTGGTCCAGCCACATCCTCACACAGAGCTGGCACCTGGCAGGTGCTTAGAGCTGCCCACTTTGCCATAACTAGCCTGTCTGGCTGTGTGCAGTTGCCGGACCCCATGCTCACTCACTCGCACACCCTTCACCACTCTGTTCCTGGCTGGCCCTTGGCAGGTGTGGGATCTGGGCTGGTAGCATGAGCTGAGCACAGCCTGCTAGGCTGAGTTGACAGAATGAGCCCAGCAGGCCTGAGCAAAACTTGGGAATAGGTGCCACCACCCACAGAGGTCTCCAGCCAGAAAAGCAACACCCCCAAAATTCTGTGACAATAAGTGCAGATCAGAGTGTTTATCTCACATTCTGACTTTCAGGTATAAGGTAGAATTGCCCCTTTGAAGTTGGTTGTGGCTGAGTGACTTGCACTGGTCTATAAAATGTGAGTAAAAGTGACATATGTCACTTTTGAACAAAATCTTGAAAGTAGTGTCATTCACCCCTTTTTTCTTCTCCCTGATCTGGTGAACCTATAAGCATTTCCAATGTGGAGCAGCTGTCAATGTGGGACCATGGGTGACTATATTGCGCAAACCCCCATCTTAACCTGAAGTAAACATGAAGTGAAAACACAGACATAAAACTTTGTTGTGTTAAGCCTCTGAGATTTTTTTAGTAGATTTTTTGCTATATGACCACCTGTTTTTGAAATATCTTTGAAATTAAAAGTGCATTATCGATGTGGGAAATTCTTAAGGGATATTCTGGAAGAAATAATTCCAAATTAAATAGTAAATGTGACCAAAAACTAAAGCCAAAAGATTCAGAAATACCAAACGTTTATTTGGATTATTCTGCTTGAATTAACTTCAATATAGATAATTTAATGGACAGTTGTATTATTTCTTGTGAAATTGATTTTTTAAGAATTTTAATTTTTTTCTAAACTAAATATCAAAATCAAAGAAGATATTGAATTGCAAATAGACAAATTTGCAATTTTATAATGAATAAATTACACTAAATGTTTTAATTTTAAAATTTGATGAATATAAATTTCATTGCCAATCTAAAAGTAACCAAACTATGTGTCCAGAAAATGTGGTATATATACACCATGGAATACTATACAGCCATAAAAAGAATGAAAGATGGATGCAGCAAGATGGATGAAACTGGAGAGGATTATCCTAAGAAAGCTAACTCAGAAGTAGAAAATCAAATATTGTATTCTCACTTAACAATGGATATGCATGGACATAAATGTGAAAATAATAGACACTGGAGACTCAGAAAGGAAGGAGGGTGAGGAGGGTGAGGAGGGTGAGGAGGGTGAGGAGGGTGAGGAGGGTGGGGAGGGTGGGGAGGGAGTGTGGTTTGAAAAGTTACCTATTCAATGTTCAATATTTGGGCAGTGAGTACACTAGAAGCCCAATCTCCACCATTACACAATATACCCACGTGATAAACACGCACATGTACCCTCGAATCAAAAATAAAATTTTAAAAATAAATGAGTACCCTAAGCAAGGTAGCTGCCGCCTATAATCCCAGCAGTTTGGGAGGCTGAGGTGGGCAGATAGCTTGAGCCTAGGAGTTCAAGACCAGCCTGGCAATGTGGCAAAACCCCATCTCTGTTAAAAGAAAAAGAAACAGACAAAAATTTAGCCAGGCATGGTGGCACATGCCTGTAGTTCCAGCTACTCAGGAGGCAGAGGTGGGCAAATCACCTGTGCCCAGGAGGTCCAGGCTGCAGTGAGCCGAGATTGCACGACTGCACTCCAGCCTGGGCAACAGAGAAACCCTGTCTCAAGAAAAATAAACAAACAAACAAACAAACTAACCAACTAAACTAACTAACTAACTTTGGGAAAGATAGCATTAGCAGAAAACTGAATAAGCACTTTTTCAAAGGAAAAGTAGAAAGATATTTTAAGTATTTAGCGAAATACTTTTAAAACATGTTCCAGTTATTGAATAGCTTTGAAGTGTTAAAGTTTTGTAAATATGCTGGAAAATTTAATTTTCTTCACAAAATTCATTGGCCATCTGCATGTGTAAACTGCTCATAAAAAATCCTCCTAAAAATTTCCATTTGAAACAATTAAGAACAAATGTTATTTCTGAAAAAAGTTTAATATAATATTGTTTAATTAACAGACTAGCTTGGAAAACAGTGTTAGGTTGATAGAAATATTAAATATCCAAGTACAGAGAAAACACATACAGCACCTCAACCCTGTCACTACCCAAATACAAACATTTTCCCCTATGATCATCTTGCATTATCGTGGTGCATTTGTTACAATTGATGAGCCAATATTGACGTGTGATTATTAAGCAGAGTTCAAGTTTAAGTTCACTCATTGTATTGTACCTTCCATATGTTTTAAAAATGCATAATGTCACGTAGCCATGATTACAATATCATTTACAATATTTTCACTGCCACAAAACCCCTTATGCTCCACTTATTCATCTCTTCCTCACAAGTCCCTGGCAACCACTGAACTTTTTATTATCTCTTTCTAAGTTTGTACTAGCTGCAATAACAAAATGCCATACACTGGGTGGTTTATAAACAACAGAAACTTATTTCTCAAGAAACTAGCAAATTCAGTGTCTGCCAAGTGCCTGCTCCATGGTTCATAGACAGGCAGCTGTCTGCTCACCTTGTCCCTACATGGGGGAAAGGATAAATACGCTCTCTTGGTTCTCTTTTATAAGAGCACTAATCCCATTTATGAGGACTCTGCCCTCAGGTTCTAATTAGCTCCCAAAGGTCTCATCTCAAAACACCATCATATTGGAGATTAGGTTTCAACATATGAATTCCAGAGGGACACACTAATTTAGTCCATAGCAGATTACACAGTTTTACTTTTTCCAGAATGGCATATAGTTGAAATCATACAGTAAGCCCTTTCAGATTGGTTTCTTCCACTTAGCAATATTCAGGTAATTTTTTTTCATATCTTTACATGACCTGATAGCTCATTTCTTTTTATCACTGAACAATATTCCACTCTATAAATGTGCCACAGTTTATTTATCATCTACCAAATGAAAGACATCTTACTTGCTTTCAAGTTTTGCCAATTGGCATAAATACTAAGGAGCATGGTTGCTGGATGGTGTGATAACAGTATGTTAATTTCTAAGTAACTACCAATTGTCTTCCAAAGTGGCTGTACCATTTGTGCTGCCACTAGCAATAAGTGACAGTTTCTGTTGCTCTGCATTCTCAAAAGCATTTGACACTGTGTTTTAGATTTTAGCCATTGTAGAAGATGTGTAGTAGTATCTCATTTTTAAAATTTGAGATTCTTTAATGACGTGTATTGCAGAATGTCTTCCCATATACTTACTTGTCCTCTATATATCTTCTTTAGAGAGGTGTCCAGGTATTTTTCACAATTTTTTAAATGGGTTGTTTTATGTTAAGAATTTGTGTATATTTTGGATACCAGCCCTTTAATAAATATGTGCTTTGAAACGATTTATCCAATCTATGGTTTGTCTTTTCATTCTCTTACCAGTGTCTTTCACTGAGCAAAAAATATATATACATATTTTAATGGAGTCTAACTTGTAGTTTTTTTCTGGCGTCATGCTTTGTTGTTGTATCTAAATATCAGTTGCTAACTGCAATGACACCAGGTATTCTTCTATATTATCTTCTAGGAGGCTTATAATATTGTGTTTTACATTAGCTCTATGATCCATTTTGAGTTAATTTTTGTGAAAGGTTAAGGCCTATATCTAAATTTGTTTCATTTGGTTGGAATTGTTTCAGCATGATTTGTTGAAAGGGCAACATGAAATTCCCTTTCCTTCCTTTTTAAAGATCAGTTGACTATATTTTATACTCTCTATTATACATCATTGATCTAGTTTTCTCTTCGTCTGCCAAAGCCACACTTTCTTGGTTATTGTAAACCAAATCTTATAAAATTATTACATAAATTTTAGGAGCCAGATTGTGTCAGTCCTCTAATTTGTTCTCCTTCAATATTGCGTTAGCTATTTTCCATCATTTCCTTCTCATATTAACTTTGAAGTCTGTTGATATTCACAAAATCACTTGCTTTGTATCCATGTATATGAAATATCTTTCCATTTATTTAGATCTTTAATTTCTTTCATGAGACTTGTAGTTTTCCTCATATAGCTTTTATAGATACTTTATTATATTTAAACCTAAGTACAGTATGAGGTTTTATGTTTATCTAATAGACTGTTAACGTTTACTGTAGCTGTAGGTCTCATAAAGTTTCCTGTCGTCAGTTGATTTATTTTCCCATATTGTCTTGGGGTGTGTCCCTAAAGATTCTTTCTTAAATAAGATTTGAGATAAACAGCTTTTTTCAGTTGTAATCCCTTATTATGCAGGAACTCCATTAAGGTGGTGGTAAAATGTGGAAAGAGTGAAACATTTCTGTAGCTTATGTTGAGTTCTCAGTTTTTTGATGAGCCAGTGCTCCTTGCATGTTAACTTCATAAGTGTTCTTATTTTTCACTCTATAGGTAAGACTAGGAAGGACAGGAGTTGAAGATTTCTCTTCACCCACATAGAAGATTAGAGGAGCCTAATCCTCTAATCTTCACTGGGCACTTCCCTCACCCCATGCTAGAACATGCTAGTATTGAATACTTCCCTTTCTCAGGGCTAGGGAGGCTGTGGTAAAACTATAGCTGTTTATATTTTGCTAAAATAGTTTGCTTGAGAAAAGATCTTGATAAGGAGGACAGATTGTTCTGAATGTATATTGAAAAGGCTACTTCACTGTGAGAGTCTAGTAGGATTCTTGGAGGTAAAATTCCCAAAGTTGTTGATTTTCATAGTAGTGGGGGATGGGGGCATCCCTCTGGAGATTTTTAACTTTTGCTAAATTTATCCATACAGAGTCTCTAGCAATTCATAAATTATAGTTTAAGTTTTCCCATCCCTGTACTGGCTCCAGAGGTAGCTTTTGCTTCTAGGCTTTTGTTTCCATAAATTGTGATTATCTGTAATAATCTCTCAAATTTGGGGGTAGAGGTTTGTCCCATGACCTCAGTTCTCTGATGTATCTAAGAAGAGTTACTAATTTTATTCTGGAAAGAGTTATCTCTGTCTTTGGTATTCCAGAAAGAATAGATTAAGAATAAAAGAGCAGAAATAAGAAAAAAAATCTTGATTTTTAACAAAAGCTGATATGACATGAATTCTCAACTATATGAATTATAAAATATAAAAGGCAGAATACATTTTTAAAAATCCATGCCTGAATCATTTTAGTGAAACTGCAAATATGAAAAACAACAAGAAAATGTTAAAAGTAGCCAGGAAGAAGAGAAAGAACACCCAGAAGAGACAAAATTAGACTCCAATTAGGCCTCTCAACAAAAATAATGAATGCCAGAAACAAGTGGAATAATATTTCTAAACTGCAGAGAAAAAATTACACTGAACTACTCTTGTGTACCTGGCACGAGAGAGAGAGAGACAGAGAGAGAGAGACAGAGGGAGAGAGAGAAAGAAGGAGAGAAAGAGAGGAGAGAAAGAAAGGAGAGGATGAAGAGAACAGGCAGAGAAAGAAGGGATGGAAGGATAAAGTTGGGAGAGTACAGAAAAGAGAGAGAATATAGAAATACATTCTTGGGAGAATATAATAGAAGTGGTTGTCAAAGGTGCCAATATTTTCCTTCTGTAATGTTTGAGTTTTCTAAAATAAATGTGGTTATATTATATAAAATTGAGGTTAAGTTAAAAACTGAGAAAAAAATATGTATCTCTCTCATATTTGAAACACAAGAAATTATACTAACAGTATGTAGACAAAGCTCCCTGGCAAGTGAAATATGTTTTGAAGATGAAATCCCTTTGATGTTTATGACTTTCTAAAGAATTTGGTGGAGAAATAGAATTTTTACCTTTATCTTAATTTTGCTTGTTAACACAGTTAAGATTATCAAGATAATTAGTGCATTCCCCTTGATTTTTCTAGTTGTCATTTTGATCCTTAGCAATATGTAAACAACTTTTTGTTCACAAATACAATTTTTTTACTTTAACTTTCTTTTCTTAAAAATGGAAGATTTTGTACTAATAATGATACTAATGTCCCTGCAAATTTGGCTTACATCTTAAAATATTAGTCATACTATTGACTAAAAGAATAGCTATATATTTTAATTTTCTAATTCTTAAATTTTGCAGCATATTTTTTACCTTTGTCTAAATTTTATGTATATGATCTGTATCCAAGTTTTATCTTATTTTTCTTAACCTTATTTTTCATCCTTTAAGTATGTAGTTAAATATTATATAATTACAATAATTTATTCTAGACCTTAGTTTTATATTGCATTTTAAAATAAGTAATATTTTGAGGTCAGAATGCAAATAAACAGTGGCCATTCAAAATTATAGTGTCAGAGCCAATAAATAATTTTACTTTTTAGTGTAGCTAAAAAAACTGCTTTCCATCCACATTACATTCTTCAGATATAAGTTAGATTCCTTTACTTACTTTATATCTAAGCAATTGTATTAGTCAGAGTTCTCCAGAGACACAGAAGGAATAGGTTATGCACATGTATAGGACAAGGCTTACTATAAGATATTGGCTCAGATGATTATGAAGACTAGCAAATTTGACTATATAGTATGGGCCAGCAGGCTTGAGATCCAGGACAGTAAATGGTGTATATGAACTGCAAAGGCAGTCTGCTGGAGAATTCCCTCTTGCTGGAGAGATCAGTCTTTTTGTTCTATGGAGAACTTCGTTTGACTGGAGGAGTCGACTACCTACACCATATAGAACAATCTGCTTACTCAAAGTCCATCTATCAATTTCAATGTTAGTCTCACCCAATGTTAGTCTCCAAGTTGACACACACAATTAACCATCACAGTAGTGTACTGCAGTCAAGATTTTGCCTCAGCATTTGAACATTTTATAATTCACAAAATTGTAAAATACTCTATTTAATGATATTTTTATTTATTTCATACATTATTTACAACAGTTATACCACCACATACAATCATCCTTACTCTTAAACAGTATCTTAATCTTTTCTATGGCATTAAGCTATGATTTTATATATTTTTTATCTTTCGTTTTACTCGTATTTTCCAAGAATTATGTGTTCTAATATTTCTGGTCAAAATTTATTCATCAGTTCTCTCCTTTAGCCTATCTTTTGAGAGGTTTTATTATTGATAATTTTAAATTTTTATTTCTAAAATCTCTATTTCTTCATGATCAGAATACTTTTGTCGCTGAAAATATTTTAGATTATTCCTCTGTTTATGTGATTAACTCTTTTTAATAAAGTATAAATCTTTCTGGGTATGTCTTCTCTTTCATTGTGTGGGTCCTCTTTTAAGAATGTCATAACTCTTGATTGGGAAACTAAGCTTACTCAAAAAGTTTTCAGTAGTTTCAGCTTCTGTAGCCTACAAGGCTTGAGCTCAACCCTGCATTCAGTTAAAATGATGATGGACAGGATTTTCCACAGAGGGGATATTTTTCATCACTTTCAATCTCAAATAAAACATTTATTAATGTTAAGTTTTTGGTAAAACTGTGTATATTACACTATTTCATATTCTTCTGTTTCCTATGGTTCCTTCTGCCCAAATTACTTCTTTAATAAAGTAATACCTACTAAAAACCTAATATATTTGAACAATATTATATTAGGTATATGAATAAGAAATAATAAAAAAATTCTTAATTGTATTAAATTTAGTATTCGTCACTCTTCAAGATTTGGGTGGGTGTCATTTCCTCTAGAAATCTCCATTTGAATCATTATGTTGAAAGTATCTGCTTATAAGTCTCTTGCTTCCATTTCATTACAGTTCTAGCTCAAGTACCATGGTTTAATAATTCCAACAAGTATAGAGACCTAAGTAAATATTCATAAAGTTCAATTGAAGGTAACTGTAACAGGTGAAGTGACAGTAACTTCTTTGGATAACTAATATTTAAGTGGTGCTAAACAAAAATTTCAACTATTTTTTTTTGCTCCAACTCAGAAAATACCCCTTTACCAAATTTTATATCAAATTTTAATTAAATCTTTACATATGACTTAATTGACTTATGACTAGACTGATGAGTGTGTTGAATGGAATAATATGTAATGACTTTTGTAGAACTGACATAAATTAAAAGCTAAAAAGGAAACACAGAGTTAATGTACAAAAGTAAGAAAGTAGTTTCACCAACCTCCTCATTACTTGTCGGAAAGGTAAAGAACTGCCACTCTTGCCCAGTTTATATGAAAATTTTTATAGTACATTTCTTAGACACCCATTTCAGAGAACATTTTAATTTAGTAATATTTTCCATGACAAAAATTTTAACCAAACTGACAACTAAATCATTGTTGATCTGGCAATAACAAATTATACATCACATAAGAGATTTCCTAGAAGTGATATAGATATTATAGTTTCCTGGAATGTGTATAGAAATTATGATCACTGGCCAGTCGTGGTGGTTCATGCCCGTAATCCCAGCACTGTGGGAGGCCGAGGCGGGCAGATCACGAAGTCAGGAGTTCAAGACCAGCCTGACCAACGTGGTGAAACCTCGTCTCTACTAAAAATATAAGAATTAGCCAGGTGTGGTGGCTGGCGTGGGTCTGTAATCACAGCTACTCAGGAGCCTGAGGAAAGAGAATCGCGTGGGCCCGGGAGGCGGAGGTTGCAGTGAGCCAAGATTGTGCCACTGCACTCTAGACTGGACAATGGAGTGAGACTCTGTCTCAAAAAAAGAAAAAATAATAATTCATGATCACTTCCTCTATTGAATATAATCAACTTTATTTCGTTTTCAGGGTATTTTCATAAAGAAAATTTTTGATGGCCAAGTTTTCAGAATTGAAAAAATAGTCATTTTTTCCAGGTATTTTCAATGCCAGCATTTTTCTAAACAATATCAAAACATATAAATCTAGAAAAATAAATATGCACATATAAAAACACACTGGAACTTGAACCTATTGCCTCTGATGTTTATAGTTATATCTTTTAATTACATCCCAATGAAATCTACAAATATTTTATTGAAATTTTAACTCTCATTTGTATCAAAGTTGACACACACAAAAGATAGCTACTGCTTTCGAAGTTATTGATAAAGTTAAAAAATATTAAGAAATTGGCCTGTAATACCAAGTGAAATTACTTCGTTCTTTATAATACTAATAACAATTAAAATGTGCTGAGTTACATATTAGCTTATGTAAAAAAATTTCTGCTTTAGTATTACATAAGTCAAATTAATTTGAATACTCTTGTAGTATATTTTGGAGATTGTAGATTAAATTTAAAATAACAAGTTTCTAAAGAAATTTTCTAACAAAATTACAGCCTTAATTTCTATCTACCTAATTTAATATATGCTTTCACAAGACAAACATCATTTAATAACTTTCTAAGTCCCTAGCCTGACATATGTCTGATTTTGTTCCTATGGTTTTACTTATCTCTACAACTGATTAGAATTAGACTTTTTAATGTTTTGCAGCTACTATGCAACTAGATTGACCAAATTAGCTTTTTACTTACAATGCTTTTTCTCCCTTTGCACTTCAACTATCTTCAGTTTTTCCAGTTTGTTGTAAGGTGACATAATACATTAAAGTCCTGGAATAATTTATACTGGACATACAAATTAACTTGATTTAAAATGGAATAGTTCACATAAAACATACTAAGATTATCTATCTCCAGACTATGTTTTAAATGAAGATTCCACTATCAGAAAAAAATAATATAGAACATGAAAATCCTACAGAGTGACAGGGCAGGGAGAGGTCACCCAAAATGAATGAACCAGGATATAAAGTAATTTTGATTCCACTAATAACTAAATGCTCTATTCTTAATTAATGAACTATCAGATAGCCCCAAGTTACTTGTTGGGTACCTGCTTTTCTAATAAATGTGATACACTACGTAACAGAGCTCTTGTACATCAAAGTATTTAAATTAGAAAAATAATGTATTTAGATTTTCATCAAAATAATTTGTATCACTATAATCGACTTTAAGGTGTTATTTAACTCTTTTATGTCTTGGCAGAAAAGGAGCATGTTTAATAACTATTTAAAATAAATGACGTATTAGTTCATTCTCACACTGCTAATAAAGACACATCCAAGACTGGTAATTTATAAAAGAAAGAGGTTTAATTAACTCACAGTTCCACATGACTGGAGAAGTCTCACAATCATGGTGGAAGGCGGAGGAGCAAAGTCACGTCTTACAGGAAAAGACAGCGTGGGAAGATAACACCTCTTTATAAAACCATCAGATCTTGTGAGATTTATTCGCTATCATGAGAACAGCACAGGAAAGACTCGCCCCCATGATTCAATTACCTCCTACCCGGTCCCTCCTATGGCACATGGCAATTATGGGAGCTATAATTCAAGATGAGATTTGGGTGGGAACACAGCCAAACCATATTAAATGAAGATGTCAATTTTTGGTGTCATATTACTTCTAGCCACTCACTATTAAACAAAAAGAAAACAGTTCACTCCATATAGCATTCACCTTTTGATAGACTATTTAAATTCTCATATCCCAAAGGAAAATGCGTATAGTTTTACTCATGAGCTATTGCAATATATTGCTAAAATTACTGTAATAGTTTAATAAATCTATGGAATTTATTTGAATATATCTATATCAGAGAGACAGAGAGAGAGAGAGAGAGAGAGAGAGAGATTGAATTATATTGACCTTATAAACAGGTGTAGTATGGATTTGTAATTCTTGATTTTTATTTTCCTAGGACAAGGAGGAGGGGGATTTTTTGCTATTTATTTATATTTATAGGTCAACTGCCTACTGTATTTAAATTTTACATTAGTCTGTCTTGTAGATGGTCTCTCAAGACATTACATTTCCTCCAAATAATGTATGTAATCATTGAATTTATTTTTTAAAAGTAGTTCCAAATTATTTTTCTAATATTTTAACATCTAATTTTTATTGTCTAATTAGTATTCTCTAATTATGAGTTTTCTCCAAATATAAGCTTCACCTTTCACCTGATATACAAAGGACCAGATCAGATCAGTCAGTGGAGACTTATACAGACAATAATTATCCCACTGGGACTGCAATGAATACTCAAGTGAAATGCCAGGCCAATCTTGGTAAAAAGAATTTTAGAACAAATCCTCACAGAACTCGTCAATGTCTGCTTTTCAACTTTCTGAAATTCCCCAAGAGATCTGTTACACTTCTGCTAGTAGCAATGTTAGAGCAAATAGGGTACAATACGTTTTTCATTATTTTAACTTATGGAGAGAATGTTAAGTCCTCAAGGACAAGCATGTAAAAAGTAGACATGATATTATTTTGATTGAAGCTATGTTTTAAGAGAAGACTCTTGGGGAGATACAAAAAAGCTTGTCCATATTAATAGTAGAGTCAAATTATGAGAGGACAACTTCATGATAAAAAATCCTTAAAAGATACTGGGGAAACCAGGGAATAAAAAGAGTTTGAATAACTGTTAGTCTCCACCTACAAAAGATGTACACAGCTATAAAATTTACTTGAAAATATCCAGTATGCTATAAAAATAATTTATTTATATAAATTTATTATAATTTGGGTCAAAATTCCAATAGGTTTTTTTTTTAATGTAAGTTAACAAAAAGATTTAATCAGAGAACAAAAAAGAGAAACCAGTAGCATATCCATAAATCCACAAAAATCTTACTTATGAAAGAACTTTCATTGTGTTTCCATTTGGCAAATTAAAGAATACCAGTATCTATCTAGTGCTGGCACAATTATTGTCAAGATGAAAAAATATATATATATTGTTCCCATTTTATGCCAAAAACTAAAAGCAACCCACATAGAAAAAAAGTAAGTCCATGTGACTTAAAACACAAAAGATAAAACATTTAGAAGACAATATAAAAATCCTTCTAACATTATTAAACCATAAATACAGTAATTTTTAAATTAAGCTTTTTGTTAATTAAAATATACTAAAAGGAAAATAAAAGACACAGACTGAAAGTTATTAATTACATATATACCTTAAAATGAATTGATTCCAGGATATAAAAATAATTTGTTCAGTAATAACAAACAAATAGACCAATTGGAAAAAAATCTAAAATGCAAAAATAGTTGTTTATAAGAAGAAAAAAAAACACAAATAACTATAGCCATCATTTATTAGGAAACTTGAAATTAAAATTTCAATGAAGGCTGGGCACGGTGGCTCACGCCAGTAATCCTAGCACTTTGGGAGGCCGAGGCAGGTGGATCACCTGAGATCAGGAGTTTGAGACCAGCCTGGTCAACATGGTGAAACCCCATCTCTACTAAAAACACAAAATTAGCTGGGCATGGTGGCGGGCACCTATAATCCCAGCTGCTAGGGAGGCTGAGGTAGCAGAATTGCTTGAACCCAGGGGGCGGAGGTTGCAGTGAGCCAAAATTCTACTGCTTCACTCCCACCTAGGCAAAAGAGTGAAACTCTGTCTCAAAAAAAAAAAAAAAAAAAAAAAATTCAATGAAATACCATTTTTGCAGCAATTGACAATTTTTAAATATTTGACAATATTATCTATTGGTAAAATATGAAGCAATAGATGTTTCATATGGTACTAGTAGAAGTGCATAGCATATTGAAAACAGTTTGCCTTTTTGATAATATGCATATGTTACAACCCAGAAATACTTGCATACTCCAGAAAAATGCTTTTATTTGTATCAGAAATGTATATAAGCAGCATTGTCTATGACAGAAAAAAATACTAACCTAAATGTTCATCAACAGGAGAATAAATACATTATGAACTACTGTGACTGTAAAGTTGAATGAATTGTAGTTATCCATATTTTTAGGGTCCAATCAGGAAAGAGAATTTACACACAATTTGGACAGTGAAGGTAAATGTAAAACATTATTAACTGTAACAGGGTTTAAGAAAGAAAACATTGGGTAGGAAGAAGCAAATAAAACTCTAAACATGATAGGAATAGCAGCTATAAAGGGCAGCCTGTATCACTCAGGCTGAGATTGAGGGTGCAAGGAGACCCCTACACACATATGTGTGTGCATGTGCACACAAGCGCACACACATACACACACACACACACACACATCCTAAAATGAAATCCAGATCCTAGTGGACAAGGCATAACCATGTCCTGCTAAGCGGAAGAGGAGAGGGGTGATGCCACCCTTGTAGAGCTGCCAGATATCTACCCTAAAGGGTACCTGGCAAACTTATTCATGAGGATGAGCCTCATCATAGGTTCTCTGCTATAAAATCACCTGAGTGGTGAGCTTGGGGAAGCCTCTGGCTTGTGGGTGCCGCTGGCTGTGTATACTATAAGAGTTATGCACTGGAGAGGCTGTCTGCACTGCAGGAACCTGCTGAGTCAGCTGGTAAGAAGGACCTGTTAGTCTTGTGATGACTCCCCAGTGCCCTTTACTGACAGAGCTTAACATGACGAAGGGACAGTTGGCATAGAAAAAATATTCAAAGGACTCATCCATTTTTGTTACCTTCTATAATGACAACAACAAAAAAGGTAAGGTAAAGGAGAATCTCAGTTAAGTAAGACTTCTTGGTTATTGTTAATATTATCATTCTTTAGTTGACAGCTGGATACATAAAAGATTGTATTTTTTTTACTCTATATACCTTTCTTCTTTATACTAATATTTTGTGCTTCTATCCAGTATTAAATAAAATCAGATTAATGGAACAAATCCAAGATATATTTATAGAAAAACACACTCTAAACAGTGAAGTATATACATTCTATATATCACTCAAATATTTCAGTGCATAGTATACATATTGAGCAACTCATTTTATAAACTTAGTATAAACATAAGAAAATCTGAACAACTTGTACATAAAAAGCCAATAAAGTTACCCAAACCCTTGTATAAATATAGTTGGCAATGTCCTATATTAAATATTTACAAAATATTCTGGCAGTATATTCCATTAATGTAATCCCACCACTTTCGGGAGAGGAATGCTTGAGGGCCAGGAGTTCAAGACCAGCCTGGACAACATAGCAACACCTTGTCTTTACTAAAAAATGAAAAAAAAAATAGCTAAATATGATGTCATGCACTTGTAATCCTAGTTACTAGGGAGGCTGAGGCAGAAGAATCATTTGAGCCCAGGAGTTTGAGGATGTAGTGAGCCTGTACTCACTCCAGCCTAGGCGAAAGTTTGAAACTATGTCACTATGATAATAGTAGTAATATGAACAAGTAAAAAAATGCTAATGTGTCAAATTTGGAAATTCACCAACAAATTAAAGGAGAAAACATATAAGGATTTAGATATGCTTTACAATTTTTGTTACTAAAATGCTACATAAAATTATATAAAATATTCAAAATATTTTCTGGATAAATATACCCCAAACGAAATAAAACATTATAGGTAATAAAAAAAGTAAAAATGTTTTAATTACATTCAAATAAAAAAATTAAAGGGGGCTTAAAAATAATTCTCAACACTGTTCTTAATGTTATAGCTAACTGCAATATAGGAAAAATGTGATTGTAAATAGTGAGGAAAAAATACTAATAATCGTGATTAGTGGCATACTTATATTTTACAATTTAAAATGTTAATATCATAATAAATAAAAATCTAGTAAGTGTAACTAGATAAAATATAATATGGAAAATTAAATAATTTTTAAACCAAGAATAATCATTTTAAATCATAACAAAAATAATCTCATTGGCATTAGAAAGAATTATGGAGTAACAAGGAATTAATCAAAAGTAACACGTAAAGCAGTGTGTACAGGGAAATTGATAGCACTAAATGCCCACAAGAGAAAGCAGGAAAGACCTAAAATTGACACCCTAACATCACAATTAAAAGAACTAGAGAAGCAAAAGCAAACAAATTCAAAAGCTAGCAGAGGGCAGGAAATAACTAAGATCAGGCAGAACTGAAGGAGATAGAGACACAAAAAAACCCTTCAAAGAATCAATGAATCCAGGAGCTGGTTTTTTGAAAAGATCAACAAATTGATAGACCCCTAGGCAAGACTAATAAAGAAGAAAAGAGAGAAGAATCAAATAGATGCAATGAAAATGATAAAGGTGATATCACAGCCAATCCCACAGAAATACAAGCTACCATCAGAGAATACCATAAACACCTCTACGCAAATAAACTAGAAAATCTAGAAGAAATGGATGGATTCCTGGACACATACACCCTCCCAAGACTAAACTAGGAAGAAGTTGAATCCCTGAATAGACCAATAACAGGCTCTGAAATTGAGGCAATAATTAATAGCCTACCAACCAAAAAAAGTCCAGGACCAGAAGGATTCATAGCCGAATTCTACCAGAGGTACAAAGAAGAGCTGGTACCATTCCTTCTGAAAGTATTCCAATCAATCAAAAAAGAGGGAATCCTTCCTAACTCATTTTATGAGGCCAACATCATCCTGATACCAAGGCCTGGTAGAGACACAACAAAAAAAGAGAATGTTAGAACAATATCCCTAATGAACATCGATTCAAAAATCCTCAATGAAATACTGGCAAAATGAATCCAGCAGCACATCAAAAAGCATATCCACCACAATCAAGTCAGCTTTATCCCTGGGATGCAAGGTTGGTTCAACATACGCAAATCAATAAACAGAATCCATCACGTTAACAGAACCAATGACAAAAACCACATGACAATCTCAATAGATGCAGAAAAGGCCTTTGACAAAATTCAACCGGACTTCATGCTAAATACTCTCAATAAACTAGGAATTGATGGAAAGTATCTCAAAATAATAAGAGCTATTTATGATGAACCCACAGCCAGTATCATACTGAATGGGCAAAAACTGGAAGCATTCCCTTTGAAAACCAGCACAAGGCAAGGATGCCCTCTCTCACCACTCCTATTCAACATAGTGTTGGAAATTCTGGCCAGGGCAATCAGGCAAGAGAAAGAAATAAAGGGTATTCAGTTAGGAAAAGAGGAAGTCAAATTGTCCCTGTTTGCAGATGACATGACTGTATATTTAGAAAACCCCATCATCTCAGCCCAAAAATCTCCTTAAGCTGATAAACAACTTCAGCAAAATCTAAGGATACAAAATCAATATGTAAAAGTCACAAGCATTCCTATACACCAATAACAGAGAGCCAAATCATGAGTGAACTCCCATTCACAATTGCAACAAAGAGAATAAAATACCTAGGAATCCAACTGACAACGGATGTGAAGGACTTCTTTAAGGAGAACTACAAAACACTGCTCAACAAAATCAAAGAGGACACAAACAAATGGAAGAACATTTCATGCTCATGGATAGAAAGAATCAATATTGTGAATATGGCCATACTGCCCAAAATAATTTATAGATTCAATGCTATCCCCATCAAGCTACCAATGATTTTCTTCACAAAATTGGAAAAAACTACTTTAAAGTTCATATGGAACCAAAAAAGAGCTAGCATTGCCAATACAATCCTAAGCAAATAGAACAAAGCAGGAGGCATCACGCTACCTGACTGCAAACTATACTAAAGGCTACAGTAACCAAAACAGCATGGCACTGGTACCAAAATAGATATCCACATCAATGAAACAGAATGGAGGCCTCAGAAATAACACCACAAAGCTACAACCATCTGATCTTTGACAAACCTGACAAAAACAAGAAATGGGGAAAGGATTCCCTATGTAATAAATGGTGCTGGGAAAACTGGCTAGCCATATGTAGAAAGCTGAAACTAGATCCCTTCCTTACACCTTATAGGAAAATTAATTCAAGATGGATTAAAGACTTAAATGTCAGACCTAAAACCATAAAATCCATAGAAGAAAACCTAGGCAATACCATTCAGCACATAGGCATGGACAAGGACTTCATGACTAAAACACCAGAAGCAATGGCAACAAAAGCAAAAATTGACGAATGGGATCTAATTAAACTAAAGAGCTTCTGCACAGCAAAAGAAACTGCCATCAGAGTGAACAGGCAACCTACAGAATGGGAGAAAATTTTTGCACTCTACCCATTCGATAAAGGGCTAATATCCAGAATCTACTAAGAACTTAAACAAATTTACAACCAAAAAAAACCCCACCAAGTGGGCAAAGGAAATGAGCAGACACTTCTCAAAAGAAGACATTTATGCAGCCAACAGACATATGAAAAAATGCTCATTATTACTGGTCATCAGAGAAATGCAAATCAAAACCACAATGAGATACCATCTCACGCCAGTTAGAATGGCTATCATTAAGAAGTCAGGAAACAACAGATGCTGGAGAAGATGTGGAGAAACAGGAACACTTTTACACTGTTGGTGGGAGTGTAAATTAGTTCAACCATTGTGGAAGACAGTGTGGTGATTCCTCAAGGATCTAGAAAGAGAAATACCATTTGGCCCAGCCATCCCATTACTGGGTATATACCTAAAGGATTATAAATCATGCTACTATAAAGACACATGCACACATGTTTATTGTGGCACTATTCACAATAGCAAAGACTGGGAACCAGCCAAATGTCCATTAATGATAGACTGGATTAAGAAAATGTAGTACATATGTACCATGGAATACTCTGCAGTCATAAAAAAGGATTAGTTCATGTCCTTTGCAGGGACATTGATGAAGCTGGAAACCATCATTCTCAGCAAACTATCACAAGGACAGAAAACCAAACACTACATGTTCTCACTCATACGTGGGATTGAACAGTGAGATCACTTGGACACAGGGAGGGGAACATCACACACTGGGGTGTGTCAGGGAGTGGGGGTCTGGGGAGAGGGATAGCATTAGGAGAAATACCTAATGTAAATGATGAGTTGATGGGTGCAGTAAACCAACATGACACATATATACCTATGTATCAAACCTGCATGTTGTACACATGTACCCTATAACTTAAAGTATAATTTAAAAGAAAGTAAAATAAAATAAATATAATGGGAAACATTACCAAGATGGCAGAATAGGAGGTACCCAAATTTGGTTTCTTCCAAGAGAAACAATAATTAAGCAAGTATCCATGAATTTGGATGCCTATGTGAGAATTCTAAAAACCAGGGGAAAGGTTGCTGCACAACTATGAAGAAAAAAATGATAAAAACACATTTAAAAGAATCAAATGAACACTCCCACTTCATTCATATCACCCCTACTCTAAGTTGTGAAAGGGCAGCACCAAGAAGGATCCTCTTGACCTGTAATTTATCCCATAGGTACAGATAGACCAAGGTGGATGTCTAATTTCCTTGATGTCTCAGAGCATAGCCTCAAAGGGCCATTTGTGTCTCAACTCATCCAAAGCACTGAAGGAATTGATATGTCTAGAACACCTGGGAACAGTAAGGAACAGTTATAGGAGAGAGGTCTTTCAGCCACTGGCACATATGAATTTCAGTAGAAAGCACTTGATCATGCCCAGCATCCTGTTGGTCTTCCTAACTGCAGAGCCTGGCAAAAGCCTTGCTTCTCACTGTGGAGTTCCCTGAGCTTTTCTCCCTAATTAAGGAACCCTGTCAGAAGTTTCACTCCATCATGGAGTCCAGATTAGCTGGAACACACAGCCCCATCTACCTACCCACCTCAATTACAGAGACCCTGCTGGTTCCCCAAACACAGAGGAGCAGCAGCAGATGCCATCTAAACCCAGAGCTCTATGTCACTGCAAATCTCTGCCAGCTGGCTTTGCCTCAATGTGGAGGCCTGACCAAATCACAGATGATGCAACCCAGAATTCTGTACCAGGCTGGCTGGTGCAGGCTTTTCCCTGCCAAAGCCAATCTGTAAAAACTAGAGGAAGTGACTGAGTTCTCAAATGCGTGAACACCAGTAGAATACAAGGCTCACAAAGAATCAGGAGAAAATGACACCATCAAAGGAAAATATCAAAGCTCCAGAAACCATGCCTAAAGAAATGGAGATCTACAAGCTGCCTGACAAAGAATTCAGAATAATCATCTTTAAGAAGGGAAAATGACATGATCAAAGGAAAATATCAAAGCTCCAGTAACCAACCCTAAAGAAATGGGGATCTATAAGTTGCCTGACAAGAATACAAAATAATCATCTTTAAGAAGCTCATTATACTACAAGAGAACACAGACAACTAAGCTATATCAGGAAAACAATACATAAACAAAATGAGAAATTCAACAATGAAATTAAAACCATACAAAAAAATTACAAAAATCCTAAAGAATACAATGACTGCACTGAAAAACTCAATAGGGAGGTAGAGCAGAAACTGCTGGGGAAGTCCTAGAGCCTGGATCTACAGGGACCAGCTTGGAGCCCATGTTAATAGGGGCAACCCTAAAGCCTGTGTTCACAGAGGTGGACCTGGATCCTGGAGCCATGGTGGCAAGTGTGCTGCTGCAGCAGGCTTAGAGCCAGAATGTAATATGGTGGGTTTGGAGACTTGGTTCATGGGATTCAGCCTATTACTTGGGCAGGCCCAGAGCCTAGGTTTGCAAGGGCCAGTTTGGTAACAGGGTCTACAGGGGCAACCCTGAAAGGTGGGTCTGTAGACTCTAGCTTGGAGTCTGCATCTACCTAGAACAGCCTAGCCTTGGGGTTCACTAGGGTGGGACTGGTGCTAAGGTCTGGAAAAATTCAGGGGCTCATCAAAATCTCCTTCCCATACACAGAGGATATCCCTGTCAGCACTGCATGGACTTGAGGGAGGGGTGAGTGAGCAATGTAATATTGTCATTCTTATACTCTCTGATATATAGTTCTCTTTTCTGTGCTCTGCCCATGTGTTGTAATCTCTAATCTGAAACAGTGTTCTATGAAAAGATGTATACAAAGCAACCCCTAAATGCCAAAGAAGCCAAGAAACCAAAATAATAATAATAATAATAATAATATAAAAAAGAAGCTAGACAAATTGAGGGAAGTTACAGACAGAAGCATGGTTTTGGGTGGCTGCAAGACAGGCAGATTTCCACAATATTACTCACCAGATCCAAGGCTTTCATGCCATAGGGCAAGGGTAGACATGCCCTAGCAAGACAATAAAGGCAACCCTCCAGAACAGTCAAGAATACTATGTGCATCATAGCCCATAATTTGTGCGATAACATCAAGATTTTTTTGTTCTTATGCTAGGATAGTAAATAAAGTAGAAACCAGGAAACACTCATGAAACTGGGTCTAATCAGAAGTTAACATGTCAGATTAGCATCCAAGATGGAGAGATGGAGTCACTTTTTTCTCCACACTCCATCCATCTAATCCAGCTCTTACAATCTCACATGTCCACTTCTTCCACAGTGGTCCCTGAGACTCTAGGGAGGGAGGGATGCTGTAGTCATTTCAATGGTTTGAGTGACATATTGCATCAATTTGTTTCCTACTTGTCAGCAGAGGCTGCTGCAACAATACAAACAAAAGACAATGGTATCTATACCAAGTATAAGACACAAAATTAATAATGTCTTTTTCCATCATGTTCCTCAGAATCCAAATCAAGAGGAGTAAAGCAGAGCAGCAATAGGAACAGAAGACTATGGACAGAAATACAATGTTTATAAATATATTTTTTGTATATTTGTTTTTAAATATATTTTGGCTTATAAATCATTCACCTCATCTCAGCTCATTGGAACACACTTTATTTTATAAAATGAAGTGTTTCCCAATTCTAGAGTCATAAATGAAGTCAATTAAGATCTTTAAACACACACACAAAAAAAAATCAAACAGATATTTTTCAAAAAAGATGACTTTCCTAAACTTCATATAGGCATGTTTTTTTTTTTACATTTATCTTCTCTCTAATGTCTTCTCCTTTCCAAATTATAACATCTAAATTCATTTTTAACTTTTTTCTTTATGCATTTAGAATTGTATAAAATATAATGATATGATACTGATTTAAGTATTCTTCATCACTTCTATCTGGTTTTACTTTTTTTTTTTTTTTTTTTACTTTTGTGCATTATGTATAATGGGTTTTTCTGGGATGATGATTTTCAGGTATTAGGCCATTTTCTTGAGATTAATTCATTATTTCTGCAGTTACAAAGCAAATTTGATGTCTTACCAATTGAAATCAATACTACATGGAACAAGCTGTAATATTCTTAAAGTCACTTTAATTCCTATAATAAAAGACTTTTAAATATTCTATTAACCTGAGAGTTGGTGTAGAAGAAACATATATAACAATATCAATTTATTCTAAAATAATTAAGACAAAAACAGTTGTCAGTTTTACATAGAGACAAAGGCAGTCCCATGGATTTATTTTGACGCAAATCATTTGATTAAAGAACTAAACAATGATATTACCAGAGAAAAATATAAAGAATCCTTAGATGTAAAATAATCTCCCTTTTTAAGTCATTTTGATAACAATTTTTCAGTTTACGTCTTGAGAAGCCACAAAGTGGAGGAAGCAATTAATATCACAACTTCAAACTACCAATGGAAAAATATCTTATTATTTTATTCTTCATCCTGTTTTTGCTTTACAAAGAGTGGTGTGTGAAATGGGGAATGTTTGTTATATATGGTAAAATATTCATGGATCCCACCTAATGTTATTTTCTTCTGTGGATACTAGCTAGATTATAGTCTCTTACAATTACTTTTACTGGATGCCAAAAGAACCAAGGTATGATTTCTTGTAGAGCTCAAATAAAATAAAATTATTTCCTGAAACTATCTTACTCTATTTACTTGGCCCTGATTCTCTATAAGAATTGCTTCCAACATTAGATAATGTATTTTTAGTTTATTCTTTCCTGCCAGCATTCAGTATCTATGCATTTGTACATTTTCATAACTCCCTTTTTTCAAATGGCATTATGTGTTTGCACATAAATTCTTCTCTTTTCCCTTGTCATGTCTGCTAATCTTTTTGCTGTTGTTGCTGCATTTGGCACTGCAAGTTCAATTTAACTTATGAAAATCAGGCTGTCTATTCTGCTTCATTCATCATCATCAACTGAAATCATTCTGGAATCAAACCTTGTTTTCTATTATCTTGTTATTTTTGGTGATGATATATGGAAGGGAAAGTAGACAGTATCAGAGCATAGAATTTAACTGTAGTTTATAACAAACATCTGCCTCTGTACAGCAACCTCGTGGGATTTGTGCAGACTCTTATCTACAAAAATCAAAATTCAGACAGAAGCTTTTTACGCCAAATGTTCTTTAGATGCAGAACTCAGTATGTGGATCATCAAAAGAAAATTCAAGTGTCAAATATACATAGATTACCTGTATTATATAATTACAAGAAAAAACATAAATACCCAGTATGTCCTATGTACAATAAATAATTTAAGTTGAATATATACACTTTTGTCTTTATAACTTGAAGCAAAACATACAATTTAATAGATCAAAACACATTTTGGAGAAATGTTTTTAGGAAAAATTGAACAAAGAGTGGTTCCATTTTGTCAGTAACTTGGGAGAGGTGTAAACTCAGCTACCTCCTCTAGTACAAAAAAGTGGGAAAACACTATTAACATATTAAGGTTCAATAGTGAATGTACAGTATCATATAGTTTTCTCTGAGCTCATGAAAGGAAAACCAGAGTTGATGCTTATCTTACACAGACTTAGAAGTTTGTAAAGGGAGTCACTCAGAATCTTTATCCCTTTACTATGCAATTCTAAATGTAGTCATTAAATTATAGATTAAAATGTAATCATTTTTTCTATTATACATTATGTCACTCATATAAATGCTAGACTTTAAAGCAAACACATCATGTCTAAGTATAATAATTCATTCATTATTTGAGCAGACTTAGGAAACATTATTTAATTTGGCCATTCATTTACTTAGATCCTTTGGTCTTTAAAGTTCTGTAAAATCATCTGATAAAGCTAAAAATACCTAAATTTCAAAGTGATATATTATCTCTACTATGAGCAAAAAAATTTATTATGGATTACAAGAAATAAATAGCTCAAAATGTTTCTTAGAATTTTCATTTTAATATTTTATTGTTATTTTGACCAACATATTTCTCTGAACCTTAACATTTTAGTTTTACTCTATGTACTATGCATGTAGATTGCCTCCAATTTATGATCTTTTAATTCTACTATTTGGTTGATGTCTTAGTTTAGCTAAATCCCTTTCTTTCTTTTTTATTCAAAACACTGGATGTTGGAGGGCTCTTTCAAGGTCCTATAGTCCAACCTCTGACCATGTGCTGAGAACTCCCCACACCATCCCAGAGATGTGGCCAGTGTGGAGCCACGCACAGAGGTAAACACCATTTCTCCTAAGCAATGTCGTCCAGTTGAGAAGTTCTTACTCATAGTAAACGAAAATTTTACTACCTATTTTCTTTTTAGAGGTTTTTCTTTTAGAGATACACTCAGAAAATGTACTCTTACAATGATATCAAAACTCCTCACATATTTATGAATATTTGTCATGTCTCAGAACATTCAATATATTAGATAAAATAATTGGATTTCCTTTAACTGCTCTTCTAGTGACATGGATTTCAGACCCTCATATATCATTCGCTCCCCTTTCCTAACTTACCAGATTTATTTTTCTTAATATCTCTAATAAATTGTCATTTCTAGATGTATATACAGTTTTCTTAACACGATTAAACTTATACTAAACTTTTATCATTTAAAAATTTTTCAAATATCACATTTACTTTAAGACTGAAATATTTTTGCCAACTATATTATACTACTGGCTCATGTTGAACATACAATTATAAAAGACACTGTTATTTTATTCATTTGATAAATATTTAAAAGTACATACTACTAGTACTACTACTACTGCTACTACTACTACTTGGGGTTAAAAGCTGTGTTAGGTTGTTGGAAGATACAAATTTTGAAAAATAGGAATATCAATATAGTTAGTAAAACAGATAATATAAACATAAAAAATAAAACAGTATGCAATTGGATCACAGAAGATTATTTTATACGTACTAAGAATCATAAAAGGTTCCTGGGAGTTCCTATACATGGTACATCCTGAACAATAAGTAGGAGGTAATTGGAACAGAAAACACAAACATGTGAAATAACATGATGGCTCTTTAGAAAACTGAAGGCCTGGCCGGGCGCGGTGGCTCAAGCCTGTAATCCCAGCACTTTGGGAGGCCGAGACGGGCGGATCACGAGGTCAGGAGATCGAGACCATCCTGGCTAACGCTGTGAAACCCCATCTCTACTAAGAAATACAAAAAACTAGCCAGGTGAGGTGGCGGGTGCCTGTAGTCCCAGCTACTCCGGAGGCTGAGGCCGGAGAATGGCGTAAACCCGGGAGGCGGAGCTTGCAGTGAGCTGAGATCAGGCCACTGCACTCCAGCCTGGGCGACAGAGCAAGACTCTGCCTCAAAAAAAGAAAAAAACAGAAAAGAAAACTGAAGGCCTTATGAAGATATGTACTAGGACATTAAGTTAACTAAAATAAAAGACAATCGTTAGATCATAAATTCTCCAAGGTTCTAGGTTCAGGTGTTTCTTGTATTACATTTGTTTTTGTTTAAAAAAACAAAAATTAACTCTTTCCACCTTACTTTTGAAAAAAATGTGTAATGAAGAATTTCTAATATAGAGTGACAACATATGCACATCTCCTATCCTTCTAGGAAAACTATAGTAATAAATATAGTAATACTTTCATAGTAATTTAAGTAAAATACACAAGAAGCTCATAAATCAAAATCAAAATCAATGAAAAACTTAACAGTGACAGTGTAGGTAAGTGTCTCAGAGATTTCCATATAACTATGGAGGAAGAAAAGTGGAGAAATAAATGATAGTTGAAATGCCCGGGTAAAAAATCTATACAGCCTAGAAGAGACTACTAAAAAGAAGAAGGTAACCAAGTTGCCCCTGCACCCTCAAGAGAGAAAAACTTCAAAGATGTTAGATACTTGGTATGAGAAAGACCAGCAAAAAAAAACAAACAAACTGAAAACAGTAGAATTTAAAAGCAAGTCTGTGTATTGAAAATACTACAATATTTTTTCACTCACTGTGAAGTTATACCTTTTCAGGTAGAAGTTCTGAAGTTTCTGTTCCAGCTAAAAGAGTAAAAGAAAATACTTCTCTATATTCAGAAGTCCTCCAAAGAAATATCCAAGAACCTACCCACAGAATTAAAGCAGATCCCTCTAGTTAACATGGCACACCCATATACAGAGTATACCCAAACAATCGTTGGTTCATAAATTAAAACATAGCTGAAGAATATCTGACATGTAAGAAAAGACTTCAATTTAAAGTAGAGATGCCACTAATAAACAAAACAGAAAATATAATTATATAGAAGGAAGAAACTATGTAGAATACTAAACTGAAAAAAAATGTATCTTTGGATGTGATGATAGGAGAAAATATTTCATCTAGAATAGAACAATAACAGAACACAAACTAGCCTTTAAAAATGTAATATGTGATTGGGAAAATGAAAAAAAAAAGTAATTTGATAGCACAACAGGGTAACTATAGTCAACAATAACTTAATTGTACATTTGTAAATAACTAAGAAGTGTAATTGGATTGTTTGTAACTGAAAGGATAAGTGCTTGAGGGGATGGATACCCCATCTTCTATGATGTGATTTCACATTGCATGCCTGTATCAAAACATAATATGTACTTCATAAATATATATACCTATTGTATTATTCCATTTTCATGCTGCTGATAAAGACATATCCAAGACTGGGAAGAAAAAGAGGTTTAATTGGACTTACAGTTCCACATAGCTGGGCAGGTCTCCAAATCATGGAAAGGAGGCAAAAGACACTTCTTAGATGGCGGCGGCAAGAGAACAACAGGAAGACACAAAAGCGGAAGCCCCTGATAAAACCATTGGATCTCATGAGGCTTATTTACTACCATGAGAACAGTATGGGGGAAACAGCCCCCATGATTCAAATTATCTTCCAACGAGTCCCTCCCACAACATGTAGGCGTTATGGGAGTACAATTCAAGGTGAGATTTGAATTATATGGGGACACAGAGCCAAACCATACCACCTACTATTTACTCATGAAAATTGAAAATAAAATATTTTTAAAGTAAAAAAAATGGAATTATTTTAATGAAATAGGAAGCCAATTAAATCCCTCAGAAATTAGACTAAAAAGAGAAGGTACTGAAAGTATCAAAGAAGAGACACAGGAATAGAACATCAATCTAAGAGTTGTAATATCGGAACATTAGGAACTCCAGGAAGTGAAAACAGACAAGATTAAAGAAAGAAAATTATCAAAGAAATAATACAAATTGAGGCCCCAGATCTGAATTACACATATCTTCAGAGAAAATAACAAAATATGTTCAGGAAAATAAATGAAAAAAAAAAAAAACCTCAAGCACAGAACATCATTGTGAAATTTCAGAACAAAGACAAGAAAAATATTTAAAATGTTTATATTTGTCACCTAAAGAGCGGTAACAATCATACTAACTTTGAGCTTCTGAATGTAGATTATCAGTATCGAATTCCATGCTCAGGCAAACTGGCAATCAATTATATAAGATAGGATATAGACATCATCAGTCATGTAAGAACTCAGAACATTTAACTCATACTCATTTTTTTCTTAATGAGTCCTCTGAGAATATGCTTTTGTAAAATAAAAAGATAGGAAAAATTATTAAATACAGATATAGATCTAGAAAAAACCAATAAACCTAAAATATCAACAAAAATATGGTCTGATAAAAGCAGTGATTGATCAGACCTGGAGATAAGTAATTAAAATGTAGACTAAATGAACATTGGAGCTTTAGATGGGGAATCTTGGATTACAAAAATGAAATAGATAGTATAAGTGGACATTTAGGAAGTGTTTATGATGAGGAATTAGATCATTAACTCAGGAAGGACAGAAAGACAATCCTGGTCTTCAAGAGAATCATAATTATGCTACAAATTCTCTCTCTCTTTAAACGACACTATTTACATGGTCACTGATTAGAGAATTAACTAATATCAAATATATGTATCAAAGTTTATGAAAAATGAGAGAAAAAGGTGTTATGTAAGGGAATACAACTGTCTCTTATTACTAGAAGTCAAAAATAGTATCCAAAATTGACAGATCAAGATTTAGTGAATATATATATACACACACACACATATATACACACACACACACATATATATATATTTTTTTTTCTGGACAAGAAGTAGTATATATATGTGTGTTTGTGTGCATGTTGGGGGGTGGGCATGTGGGGGGGGTTAATTTTTATTTGTGATAGTAACCCTTACAAGTATCTGATAAAGGAGCTGAAATTATGATTTTTGAAGGAGTGGGACATAATAGTCAGGAATGATTCACTAAAGCTTTCTTCTCTCATCTCAACTGGTTTTCAGCCTTACCTCCTCCATTATCTGCAACTCAACAGCCATTTTTCTTTTGCTATTCTTATTATTGTCCAGAAAAGTAGTGGTAGAAGGAGGAGAACTCAGGTTAAGAAAAGGATAGACAAGAAAATTCCAAAGCTCCCCAGTGTATCAACAGAAAGGTAGCTTCCAACCTGTAATAAATTTTAATTTGGCTAATCTGAACTTGAATTCAGCTGCATATTTGCTTCTATACTTTTGGCATTCTAGCATATCATTGTGAATACTATGTCAATTATGATGCATCAGAGACTGTCATTTTCCATTAAGTCAGAAGAGAGAGCATATGCCTTCCCTATTATTCCTGAAATGAAATTATTTTACAACCAGCTCGTTTCAGAAACAAAACATGATTTTACACATTTGTGGATTTTGTTGTTATTCTCATTTTGTTGGATGTCTAGAAGCTTTATTTTTAACCAATGTAGGAAGAAATTACCATATATTTAGACATATATTTTATTTTGCTTTACTTATTCCTCAGGTTGGTTTAAATCTAAACATACATACTACTTTCGCAATGGTTTCTATTGACTTCAATGGATCACACTCTGTACTGATGCTCCCTGTGAGATAGAAAAGAAAGAAGCTTGTTCATAGATTCCTTGTAGCACATCACCACGATTGATTCATGGCTTTAAGGTCTTTGGTCACTAATTTCCTCCCACCAATGGGGAGACCCATTGCTCAATGTGTTTAGACTCTTATGGCTGCCCACCATGACTTCAGTTCTTAATCTGCCTGAAAGTGTCAAAAGTCACGCTGCTGTTTGGAGGGAGAGTTATTTAAAAAAAAAAAAAAGAAAAAAGAGAAAAAAAAAAACTTGCTACTGGGAGTGATGCTTTTCTTAGTCCTAAGATGCCCATGATAATGGAGAGAGCACTGAAATACATTTATTTTCACTCTTGAATGAATAACCACTATAGTTCATCTCCGTATGTCAAAGAATATTTTAACAATGCATTTTCACTTAAGGAACTCCAGCATAGGTAGTATGCTTAAAAATTTGCATGTTAGTTCCCTGTCATCAATGTCTAAACGGAAGTCAAAAAATCTAGTCACTAACAAAAGAAATAAGCTTGATATTTTTGGTGCCCATGCCTTGAAGTGCTATGTAACTGTTAACTTGTATTTATATGAAGTGAATATATGAGCAGTTTTTCTCATTAAGAATGTATTTGATTTTTATACAGATAGGTCAAATGTATTAAACAGCATAACATATATAAAGATGCTTAACCTCACTGGTAATCAAGTAAACACAAATTGAAACATCAATGAGTTATTTTTCACTTTCTAAATTAGAAATATTGATAAAATAATACTAGTTGATGTTGAAAATAGTTCTTGCTGGAAATAAACCAGATCTTTCATTTAGAAAGCAATCTGTCAATAAGAATTTAAAAACATTAATATGTTTATCCCCTTGACACATTAATCCAACATTTGAGAATCTATCTTATGATATTAACCTGGAAATAGCAATATAAGCAAGTGTCTAATTCAACATGACTTGTAATTTGTACAAGTTGTTCCACAATATGGAGAAGATAATTAAACTATGACACAACATTACATAATGTTACACAGTCATTCATTTATTTTAATAAGAAATAAAATATTTCTGTTATAAGGCTTATACCAAAAATCTTATCCTGAATATAATTGATATCAAACTTACAACCTAAGAAAGATTGAACATGTTTGATATTTGAGGAAAAAAAGTAGAATGCATATTTACATATATGGTATTTTTATTGATCAGTACTCTTTCGAATACAAGTGGCAGACTAAAACTAACTCACTGTTATAGGACTGGTAGACTGCAGAGCTGTTCACAGAAGTAAAGAAAACACTAAAATTCAAACCTTTTTTAAATTATACTTTAAGTTCTAGGGTACATGTGCACAACATGCAGGTTTGTTACATATGTATACATGTGCCGTGTTGGTGTGCTGCACCCGTTAACTCGTCGTTTACATTAGGTATATCTCCTAATGTTATCCCTCCCCCCACCCCATGAAAGGCCCCGGTGTGTGATGATCCCCTTCCTGTGTCCAAGTGTTCTCATTGATCAATTCTCACCTATGAATGAGAACATGCAGTGCTTGGTTTTCTGTCCTTGCGATAGTTTGCTCAGAATGATGGATTTCAGCTTCATCCATGTCCCTACAAAGGACACGAACTCATCCTTTTTTATGGCGCATAGTGTTCCATGGTGTATATGTGCCATGTTTTCTTAATCCAGTCTATCACTGATGGACATTTGGGTTGATTCCAAGTCTTTGCTATTGTGAATAGTGCTGCAATAAACATACGTGTGCATGTGTCTTTATAGCAACATGATTTATAATCCTTTGGGTATATACCCAGTAATGAGATGGCTGGATCAAATGGTATTTCTAGTTCTAGATCCTTGAGGAATCGCCATACTGTCTTCCACAATGGTTGAACTAGTTTACAGTCCCACCAACAGTTTACAAGTGTTCGTATTTCTCCACATCCTCTCCAGCACCTGTTGTTTCCTGACTTTTTAATGATCTCCTTTCTAACTGGTGTGCGATAGTATCACATTGTGGTTTTGATTTGCATTTCTCTGATGGCCAGTGATGATGAGCAGTTTTTCGTGTGTCTGTTGGCTACATAAATGTCTTCTTTTGAGAAGTGTCTGTTCATATCCTCTGCCCCGCTTTTTGATGGGGTTGTTTTTTTCTGTAAATTTGTTTAACTTCTCTGTAGATACTGGATATTAGCCCTTTGTCAGATGGGTAGATTGTAAAAATTTTCTCGCATTCTGCAGGTTGCCTATTCACTCTGATGGCAGTTTCTTTTGCTGTGCAGAAGCTCTTTAGTTTAATTAGATCCCATTTGTCAATTTTCGCTTTTGTTGCCATTGCTTCTGGTGTTTTAGTCATGAAGTCCTTGTCCATGCCTATGTCCTGAATGGTATTGCCTAGGTTTTCTTCTATGGATTTTATGGTTTTAGGTCTAATATTTAAGTCTTTAATCCATCTTGAATTAATTTTTGTGTAAGGTGTAAGGAAAGTATCCAGTTTCAGCTTTCTACATATGACTAGCCAGTTTTCCCAGCACCATTTATGAAGTAGGAAATCATTTCCCCATTTCTTGTTTTTGACAAAGACCAGATGGTTGTAGATGTGTAGTATTATTTCTGAGGGCTATATTCTGTTCCCTTGGTCTATGTCTCTGTTTTGGTACCAGTACAATGCTGTTTTGGTTATTGTAGCCTTGTAGTATAGTTTGCAGTCAGATAGCATGATGCCTCCTGCTTTGTTATTTTGGCTTAGGATTGTCTTGGCAATGTGGACTCTTTTTTGGTTCCATATGAACTTTAAAGTAGTTATTTTCCAATTCTGTGAAGAAACTCATTGGTAGCTTGATGGGGATGGCATTGAATCTATAAATTACCTTGGGCAGTATGGCCATTCTCATGATATTGATTTTTCCTATCCATTAGCATGGAATGTTCTTCCATTGGCTTGTGTCTTCTTCTATTTCATTGTGCAGTGGTTTGTAGTTCTCCTTGAAGAGGTCCTTCACATCCCTTGTGAGTTGGATTCCTAGGTATTTTATTCTCTAACATCATAATGACAGGATTACATTCACACATAGCAATATTGTCTTGAAATGTAAATGGACTAAATGCTCCAATTAAAAGACACAGACTGGCAAACTGGATAAAGAATCAAGACACATCAGAGTGCTATATTCAGGAGACCCATCTCATATGCAGAGACATACATAGGCTCAAAATAAAGGGATGGAGGAAGATATATCAAACAAATGGAAAACAAAAAAAGCAGGGTTTGCAATCCTGGTCTTTGATAAAACAGACTTGAAAACAAAGATTCAAAGAGACAAAGAAGGCCATTACATAATGGTAAAGGGATCAATTCAACAAGAGCTAACTATCCTAAATATATATGCAGCCAATACAGGAGCACCCAGATTCATAAAGCAAGTCCTTAGAGACCTACAGAGAGACTTAGACTCCCACACAATAATAATGGGAGACTTTAACTCCCCACTGTAAACATTAGGCAGATCAAGGAGACGGCAAGTTAACAACGATATCCAGGAATTGAACTTAGCTCTGCACCAAGAGGACCTAATAGACATCTACAGAACTCTCCACCACAAATCAACAGAATACACATTCTTCTCAGCACCACATCACACTTATTCCAAAACTGATCACATAGTTGGAAGTAAAGCACTCCTCAGCAAATGTACAAGAACAGAAATTGTAACAAACTCTCTCTCAGACCACAGTGCAATCAAACTAGAACTCAGGATTATGAAACTCACTCAAAACCGCTCAACTGCATGGAAACGGAACGACCTGCTCCTGGGTACATAACAAAACGGAGGCAGGAATAAAGATGTTCTTTGAAACCAATGAGAAGAAAGACACAACATACCAGAATCTCTAGGACACATTTAAAGCAGTGTGTAGAGGGAAATTTATAGCACTAAACGCCCACAAGAGAAAGCAGGAAAAATCTAAAATTGACACCCTAGCATCACAATTAAAAGAACTAGAGAAGCAAGAGCAAACACATTCAAAATCTAGCAGAAGGCAAGAAGTAACTAAGATCAGAGCAGAGCTGAAGGAGATAGAGACACAAAAAAACCTTCAAAAAATCTATGAATCTAGGAGCTGGTTTTTTGAAAAGATCAACAAAATTGATAGACCCCTAGCAAGACTAATAAAGAAGAAAAGAGAGAAGAATCAAACAGATGCAATAAAAAATGATAAAGGGGATATCACCACCGACCCCACAGAAATACAAACTACCATCAGAGAATACTATAAACACCTCTAAGCAAATAAACTAGAAAACCTAGAGGAAATGGATAAACTCCTGGACACATACACCCTCCTAAGACTAAATCAGGAAGAAGTTGAATCCCTGAATATACCAACAACAGGCTCTGAAATTGAGGCAATAATTAATAGCCTACCAACCAAAAAAAGTCCAGGACCAGATGGATTCACAGCTGAATTCTACCAGGAGTACAATGAAGACATGGTACCATTCCTTCTGAAACTATTCCATCAATAGAAAAAGAGGGAATCCTCCATAATTTATTTTATGAGGCCAACATCATCCTGATACCAAAGCCTGACAGAGACACAACAAGAAAAGAGAATTTTAGACCAATATCCCTGATGAACAGTGATGTGAAAATCCTCAATAAAATACTGGCAAACCAAGTCCAGCAGCACATCAAAAAGCTTATTCACCATGATCAAGTGGGCTTCATCCCTGGGATGCAAGGTTGGTTCAACATATGCAAATCAATAAACGTAATCCATCACATAGAGAGAACTAAAGAGAAGAACTACATGATTATCTCAAAATGCAGAAAAGGCCTTTGACAAAATTCAACAGGACTTCACGCTAAAAACTCTCAATAAACGAGGTATTGATGGGACGTATCTCAAAATAATAAGAGCTATTTATGACTAACCCACAGCCAGTATCTTACTGAATGGGTAAAACCTGGAAGCATTCCCTTTGAAAACTGGCACTGGACAGGGATGCCCTCTCTCACCACTCCTATTCAACATAGTGTTGGAATTTCTGGCCACGGCAATCAGTTAGGAGAAAGAAATAAAGGGTATTCGATTAGGAAAAGAGGAAGTCAAATTGTCCCTGTTTGCAGACGACATGATTGTATATTTAGAAAACCCCATCGTCTCAGTGCCAAATCTCCTTAAGCTCATAGCAACTTCAGTAAAATTCAAGCCTCTTAAGGATGGTGAATCCAAGGTAGCCTGAAGCAATACAAAGACTAATAACCAAGGACTCCAGAGCCTCCAATCTTTCTATTTCTTGCCTTATCTTTCTATTTCTTGCTTTCTCTCTCTCTCTCTGTCTCTCTCTCTCTCTGTCTCTCTTTTATTTTGAATGTTGGCTTCATTTTCTTCTTTATAGGCACAGTGCTACACACAGAAGGAAACATGAACCCTAACACATTGGTATTAGTGTATGAAAACATCTGCATCCACAAAGGAAAAGTTTCTCCCTAGAAAAGTTTCTTACTGGCTCAATTTATGTCATGTCATTGGAACAATGCTAACCCCTTGCCTTCGCAAAGTAAAAGGAAGCAGACACATGCTCATTGAGGGAACCATTGTATCACAGATGTAACCTCAGCATGTGCCTTCTATAAAAAATAACATGATGAAAGAACATAAATAAGGAAAAGAACTGAAAAAGAATATACCAAAAATTTCATGTGACTTTTATTGGAGGTGAGCGTGTCTCTTAAAAAATAAAGACAAAACCAACAAAATAAATAACAAACCTCCCTAATTGGCTATTTTCTATGTTTTCTACGATGCACATACATTTTGCACTATTGTTTTTAGTTGTACCATATAATATCTCACAAATACTTAAAACAAATGCATAATAATATAAAAATATCAATACAACATAGAAATGGCAACATAAAGGTAGGTACTAAGATAGCAGTTGCTTAGTAGAGTATGAGAATTTTTAGGCTCTTCTATGCCAAACCACTTTTTGTCCAACCAAATAATGGTGCAGCTTGGTAGGAAGGTAGGCAGAAATACATGACATATGACATAAATTGAACAGAAACACAAACCCCTCATCTCCACTATTTGATAAATGTAGAAAAATAATACATATGAGATTATTTCCCAGGTAATACTGGTATAAACTTCTTTGGGGGTGGGAAATTAAAATAAAATTGGGTGACACATAATTCAGACTTACCATTCAAATTTATGTAGACTAAATTAGCATTCTTAAAAATTATCTTTCTCCATTAAATGATCATGAGGACTTAGTTTTTTGACTTGATTAGTCAAATCCAGGTTATTACAGTACCAGTAGCAGGAGATTCCCCATAGTCTATCCTGTATAGTGAAGTGAATAACAACTTTCTTTTCAGATTTTCGAGACTATCAGAACATGTCTATTCCCTTGAAACAAGACCATCCAGCATATCAAAGGTTAACATTTTGATGAGTTGGCTTTTCTGATGGATCCTTACAGTTTATGTCTATAAATCTACATTATAGATCACTTACCTCATCGTATTAAAATAGTAAGACCTTTTACCTAAATGTCAGGAAAAAATCAGTGATAATGATAAGTTGGCATACTTTTTCTCAGTGAGTTTTAGAGCCTCAGTTAAGCTCTCTAAGTAATATAAAAAGTAATTTTGTGATCATTTGTTCAGCTCTGGCATTACACACTAAATTCCTATGAAATGCAAATATACTTTTTGACACTTCTTTATTAAGGTGTATTCCATTTACTTAGAAACAGGAAAGTCTGTGGTGATGTACTCATTTATTTATTTATCATACCCTAGGGTTGGTGGCAGGTCAAGGGTGACCTTCCTTAACTACTGAAAATAAGAGAATTACTCTTTTATGAGGTATTTGAGAGTCCGTGAGATTGAGAAAAATGTTTTACCTTACATGAAGAATTGTTCGCTTATAATTTATACATTAGAACAATCTTGTCCTGCTAGATAGTGAAACATAGAAACATTTAGTAGAAAATCCACCCATATCTCTACCCTGTTATTGGTGGCAAGGAGAGAATATAGCCACTGTGGGGTTATTCTAATGGGCAAACAGAGAAGAAATAGAATTAGAAGCTAACTTTGAGAATGTACCTAAAGCCCAGGAGCCTTAATGTTCAGACGACTTAATCCCAGAAATCTTGTGTTCCTGATCCTACAGTTTTCTCCATGGATAAGATATAAGCAGCAGAAAAAGAACAAAACAGTATCTGAATAATCCTGCCTAGATACCCTCAGCCCCTATTTAGGATCTATCACCTGCTTCCAGAGACTCAGGAACCAGAAATCAGTATCTTAGAATCAAATCTTTAAAAATTTAAGTAGATTAATTGTTCAAAATTTCCCAATGGCATCTCTTCTTTTTCAGAGCAAGTAAGAATCCTGTAGTGGCCCAATACAATCTCTCTCAACCCTGTCAATTTTGCCATCTCCTTCTGTTTTGTCTCTTATTACTCTCACTTTCTCTTATGCCTTCTGCTTCCAGAATCTATCACTACCTTGTTTTTTCCAAAACATGCCAGAAATGTTCCAGTCTCATGATTTTTTGCTACCTCTTCTGCCTAGTGTATTCTTCCTGCAGACATTGTCATATTCCCTCACCTTTTCAGATCATTGCTTAAATATCAACTTCTTGATCAGGCTTTCCCTAAGAAAACAATTTAAAATCGCAATACCCCACAATGTCTCCAACACTTGTTATCCAATCCTGCTGTTAATTTATTAAGGCTTATCTGACACACTATAGGTCTTAGATGAGATTTTGCCAAGAGCAGACATGGAGACAAAAGTTTGAGTGCAAATAATTCATGAGAAAAGTGATCCCAGAAAGCACTAGTAGAGGAAAAGAGAAGTGAAGCAGAGAAAGAAAGGACATTAATACAGGATGCATTAAAGAGCAAGTTACTGCTGTGGCCAACTAGGACTCAATTGCCATGAAAACATCTGGGCAACCTGAGAGAAAATACCTGAGTTGTCCCATACAAGCCCTGAGAAAACTGTAGTATTTAACTGTCAATTTATTAATGGTGTTTTCAGTAAGAAACCATCAGATTTGGACACACAGGAAAAGCACTGGCTATTAACCTTATCTGCTACAGAGCACCCTTTGCATGACTAAGAGCTACTCACTGCCCACATTAAGTTCATTTAATTTCACTGTTACTAATTCTTTAAGATGATGGTTAATCATATATCTAAATAAATGAATAAAATGCTAAAAATAAAGCAAAGGTGTTACAGGGAAAAGCTACAGATCCCCGCTACTGCAATTGGTTGCTTGACAAGTGAGGTAAGCTAGAGCATTCTGGGAGGTTTTGGGCTCCTATTGCCACGTCCTGCCTGACTTCAGATGCTTCAGTCAACCTTTCAAAGCTATCACCAAGGCAAAAACACCAAGAGGCATCCCAGCAAAATCACTGAATTCATACAACCTCTTCCTTGCACGAGGAAGCAGCAACAATCTTAGACTCTAATGATAATAAAGATCAGTTATCCTGCTAGTGTACCTACTTCCCTTCTTTCCCTAATAGCCCAAGAGAACCTCAAACAGCAGCCACAGCATTAGTTTGCCTTGTATTGTTACAGAAGTTTTTCCTATCACCTCAAGGACCAAAATATTTAATTGCATAACTTTTGAAGATATAAGGGTGGGAAGTACATATTCTGTAACATGTAATACGTGAAGAGTTGTGAGAGTGGACATCCCTGCCTCCTGCATTTGGCATGCGGACCATTTTAATCTAGTTATAAGGGACATAGTATCATGTCACAGGCTTTTTAAAAATATATGTACTGCATATAGATGAATAGCAGGTTGTGTCCTAGCTGTGCCTTGAAAAGGTCATTCCAGAGTTTTATCAGATTGCCAATTTGTGATTTGGTATACTCCATGACACAAGTATTTTCTGAGTTATTTCATGTGTAAATGTGCTTTAGTACTATCAACATGATGGAGCCTTGCTTTCGATAAATTAAATATCTTCTATCTGGGCCTCGTTTTCCCTACTATATAAAGGAAGAAGATTGATCTGGGTGATTTATAAAAACTTTTTTAGTTCTCATTTAGTTTCTTTTTTATCCAGATAAGCAGAAAGCTACTTCTGCATCATTTTGGTATTTGTACTATAGAGATAATGCATATTCAATGAACTTGAGCTGGTGGTGTCCACTATGCGGTAATGGTATGAACCCAGATGGTATTTTCTCATATGAGATGCCTTATAAATTTATATCTACTTGAACTGGTTTGGTGTGCATTTTTAAGACAAATCTTTAAAATTATAGGAGTATTAGATTCCAAAAGGAAATTGTTAAAGTTAATGAAATATTATAATGATGGCGAGTAAATTAATTCTGTAAATAATTCAACATACCAAAAACTGGTAATGGCCATATTTATTATTTTATTATTATTCTCTATATTTTCTCTAAAAGGTATTGACTTGTGAAAAAACACTAAAGTATATGATTCATAACACTATATAAAAGTTGAATTAGTTAATTTTCTGAACATTTATGAAACCTAAAACATCTTATTTTTGCAATTTCAGTCTTAAGAGCTGGAAAACCTATTTTCTAAATAAATTTTGCTCTGCTATTCCAAGTTATCTGATTGCATGCCTGAAGTAGTAAATACCACCAAGGACAGACACATCCTTATACTTATAAACAGATGAAATATCCTTACTTGTGAACATAGAAACCCATTATGAATAATTTATTGTCAGAATTAGTGGCAGATCTAACTTTTCCCAATAGGTGAGTCAAGCCTTGAAATACTAATTAGTGATAAGAATTAGAAGGTTAATGATCTTGGAACTTTGCAATAATCTTTTTAGCCTAAAAATAAAATGATTGTTACCAAAAGCTTCAAGAAACATTCACACGATGGAATTAAGAGTTAGGTTACAGAAAGTAAACTGAGTAGTAGAAATAAAATGGCTTAGAATTAAGCATAGAGTGCCAAGATTATTATTTATTAGGATTTTGTGACTGATGTTCTAGATTCATTTATTCATTGAACAATTATGTATTAAGTTTCTGATATGTGCCTAGCATCCTTCTAGACATTGGGGATGTGACAGTAATAAAAAACAACAATCTTTGTCACCCACAGATCTTATAGACTGAAAGGGTCAGACAGGTAGAAACAGATATATTTTTAAGAACATATTAGCAAAATGCATAGTATGGAATGTGATATGATAAATATTATAAAAAATAGCTGTTTATTCTGTTGATAATTTCTCTTGCTGTGTAGAAGCTCTTTATTTTAATTAGGTTCCACTTGTCAAGTTCTGTTTTTGTTGCAATTGATTTTGAGGACTTAGCCACGAATTCTTTAGGCCAATATTGAGAAGTATATTTCCTAGGTTGTCTTCCAGGATTTTTATAGTTTGAAGTTTTACATTTAAGTCTTCAATCCATCTTGAGTTAATTTTTATATATGGTGATAGGTAGGAGTACAGATTCATTCTTCTACATATGGATAGCCAGTTATCCCAGCACCACTTATTGAGTTGGATAATTGGAGAAAATATTCATAAACCATGTGTCCAACAAAGGTCTAATATTCAGAATATATAAGGAACTTAACAAAAAACAAGCAAAAAAAAAAAAACCAACTCTATTAAAAAAGAGGCAGAACATGAATAGACACTTCTCAAAAGGAGACATACAAGTGGCAACAAACATATGAAAACATGCTATTATCAGAGAAATGCAAATGAAAATGACAATGAGATATCATCTCATACCAGTCAGTGTGACTTTTGTTAAAAAGTAAAAAAAAAAACCAGTGTTGGCAAGGCTATGAGAAAAGTGAACACCTGTACGCTGCTGGTGGGAATGTAAATTAATTCAGCAACTGTGGAGAACAGTTTTGTGATTTCTCAAACAACTAAGAGTTGAACTACCATTCAACCCAGAAATCTCATAACTAGGTACATATCAATAGGGAAAATGAATCATTCCACCAAAAAGACACATGTACCTGTATTATTCTACCAAAAAGATATATGCACATTGCATACAGTGAATGTTGCAGTATTCACAATAGCAAAGATGTGGAATCAACCCAGATGCCCATCAGTACTGTGTTGAATAAAGAAAATGGGATACAAAATACACCATGGGATTCTATGCAGCCATAAAAAGAATGAAACTGTGTTCTTTGCAGCAATATGGATGCAACTGGAAACCATTATCCTACTCACTAATGCAGAAAAAGAAAACCAAATGCTGCATGTTCTCACTTGTAAGTGGGAGCTAAATATTGGGTAAACGTAGAGATAAAGATGGGAGCAGTCGACACTGAGGAATATAAGAGAGAGGAGAGAGTAAGGAGGACAAAGTTAGAAAAACTACCTATTGGATGATGGATTCAGTCATACTCTAAACCTCAGCATTATGCAATATATCTTTTTAAATAATTCTGCACATGATTCTAAAATAAGAGTTATAAAAAGGATGAAAAATAAACACAAAACAGGAATAAATGCAGTAAATGGAGAGTGTTTGGGATTTTGCTAAAGTGGTCAATAAAGACCACATTGAAGTGATGTGAGTAAAGGTCTCAGCAGATGAAGGAACAAGTCATGAAGCCATGTGGATACACAGAAAAAGAGTGATCCTGGCCATATGAAGATGATGTGCAAAGAATCTACCAAGGAAGCATTCCTGGTATGTTCCAGGACATCAAGAAATACAAGCAGAGTGCAAGTGAGTGAGCAAGAAGAATCATGAGAGCCAAGGTTAGTCAGGAAGCTAACAAGAGAACAGATCAAGGAAGACCTTCAAGTTCATCATCTACTCAGAGTAAGGCAGGAAGCCACTGGAAGGTTTTGAATAAAGAAAATCAGCATAATCTGATCCAAATGTTAACATGATGATTCTCATTGTGTTAAGGATAGACAGAAAAAGACTTAAGCAGGAATAGAACAGGTTAGGAGGCCATAGTGATAATCAAGTAATGAGAGACTGGTCCAAGTGAATGTTGCAATGATAGCGATGAGAATTGGTTTTATTAATTAGGCATTTTGAAAATAGAGAAAAAATGATTTTTGGGGGGAGAGATGGAGATGTCATTTAATTATATTAGAAAAAAACATGTTTGAAGGTAACAGAGTTTTAATGTGATATTCTAAGTCTTAGGTGCTTATCAATCAGTTGAAAATATAGATCAAGTAGTTGTCTAAATTGATCTGGAGTACACAAGGGTACATAAGAGAGTGGATATAGAATTTATTTTTTTATTTTTATTTGGCAACTTTTATTGAATTTTAGAGCATAATTTGTTAACCATATGTTTTTTTTAAATTATTTTTTATTATTATACTTTAAGTTCTAGGGTACATGTGCATAACATGCAGGTTTGTTACATATGTATACTTGTGCCATGTTGCTGTGCTGCACCCATCAACTCGTCAGCACCCATCAACTCGTCATTTACATCAGGTATATCTCCCAATGCAATCCCTCCCCCCTCCCCCCTCCCCATGATAGGCCCCGGTGTGTGATGTTCCCCTTCCCGAGTCCAAGTGATCTCATTGTTCAGTTCCCACCTATGAGTGAGAACATGTGGTGTTTGGTTTTCTGTTCTTGTGATAGTTTGCTAAGAATGATGGTTTCCAGCTGCATTCATGTCCCTACAAAGGACACAAACTCATCCTTTTTGATGGCTGCATAGTATTCCATGGTGTATATGTGCCACATTTTCTTAATCCAATCTGTCACTGATGGACATTTGGGTTGATTCCAAGTCTTTGCTATTGTGAATAGTGCTGCAATAAACATACGTGTGCATGTGTCTTTATAGCAGCATGATTTATAATCCTTTGGGTATATCCCCAGCAATGGGATGGCTGGGTCATATGGTACATCTAGTTCTAGATCCTTGAGGAATCGCCATACTGTTTTCCATAATGGTTGAACTAGTTTACAATCCCACCAACAGTGTAAAAGTGTTCCTATTTCTCCACATCCTCTCCAGCACCTGTTGTTTCCTGACTTTTTAATGATCGCCATTCTAACTGGTGTGAGATGGTATCTCATTGTGGTTTTGATTTGCATTTCTCTGATGGCCAGTGATGATGAGCATTTTTTCATGTGTCTGTTGGCTGTATGAATGTCTTCTTTTGATAAATGTCTGTTCATATCCTTTGCCCACTTTTTGATGGGGTTGTTTGTCTTTTTCTTGTAAATTTGTTTGAGTTCTTTGTAGGTTCTGGATATTAGCCCTTTGTCAGATGAGTAGATTGCAAAAATGTTCTCCCATTCTGTAGGCTGCCTGTTCACTCTGATGGTAGTTTCTTTTGCTGTGCAGAAGCTCTTTAGTTTAATGAGATCCCATTTGTCAATTTTGGCTTTTGCTGCCGTTGCTTTTGGTGTTTTAGACATGAAGTCTTTGCCCATGCCTATGTCCTGAATGGTACTACCTAGGTTTTCCTCTAGGATTTTTATGGTATTAGGTCTAACATTTAAGTCTCTAATCCATCTTGAATTAATTTTCGTATAAGGAGTAAGGAAAGGATCCAGTTTCAGCTTTCTACATATGGCTAGCCAATTTTCCCAGCACCATTTATTAAATAGGGAATCCTTTCCCCATTTCTTGTTTCTCTCAGGTTTGTCAAAGATCAGATGGCTGTAGATGTGTGGTATTATTTCTGAGGACTCTGTTCTGTTCCATTGGTCTATCTCTCTGTTTTGGTACCAGTACCATGCTGTTTTGGTTACTGTAGCCTTGTAGTATAGTTTGAAGTCAGGTAGCGTGATGCCTCCAGCTTTGTTCTTTTGACTTAGGATTGTCTTGGAGATGCGGGCTCTTTTTTGGTTCCATATGAACTTTAAAGCAGTTTTTTCCAATTCTGTGAAGAAACTCATTGGTAGCTTGATGGGGATGGCATTGAATCTATAAATTACCTTGGGCAGTATGGCCATTTTTACGATATTGATTCTTCCTATCCATGAGCATGGTATGTTCTTCCATTTGTTTGTGTCCTCTTTTATTTCACTGAGCAGTGGTTCGTAGTTCTCCTTGAAGAGGTCCTTTACATCCCTTGGAAGTTGGATTCCTAGGTATTTTATTCTCTTTGAAGCAATTGTGAATGGAAGTTCATTCATGATTTGGCTCTCTGTTTGTCTGTTACTGGTGTATACGAATGCTTGTGATTTTTGCACATTAATTTTGTATCCTGAGACTTTGCTGAAGTTGCTTATCAGCTTAAGGAGATTTTGGGCTGAGACAATGGGATTTTCTAAATATACAATCATGTCATCTGCAAACAGGGACAATTTGACTTCTTCTTTTCCTAACTGAATAGCCCTCTCTCACCACTCCTATTCAACATAGCGTTGGAAGTTCTGGCTAGGGCAATCAGGCAAGAGAAAGAAATCAAGGATATAGAATTTAAAGCATAAAGTGTGAAATAACCAAAGGAGGAGGTACAGACGGAGGGGGAAAAAATGCTGCAGTAACATTAGAGTTTGAAATATATCATGAAATAGCCCTTTTCTTTTTAAATTATAGTCTTTACATTAAAAACATCACTTGATCTCACAGTCGATAGCTGAGCCAATAAAGTAGCTATTCATCTTCTAGTTTTTAGTTAATAATTTAGTCATGTTCAGCTATCACAATAATTCAACTATCATTTAATAATTCAGTAGAATTTCAAAATGGGTTTTTTAAATGCTCTCAGTTCACCCTTAGGGTAAATAATCTATACAGCATGCATATCATAATCAGGAAGGAGCAAACACACTTTGAATCTCGGATGAAAGCCACCAAGAACATATGTTCCAAATAACTTTATATCACTGGACTCAGGAATCTTTACATGCAATGTTAATGTATGAGAATATGCAAATTCATGACTTCTACAACATTTTTTTCCTATATTTAACTCACAGGTGGAACGGGCTGAAAAACAATATTCAGCATTTTTGTAGGAATAAGAGTGATAAGTTTTAAATTTTGCAGGTTTAAAAAATTTATTATGGTCATACAGGCAAAAAGTCAGTTTGCCACAAAGAAATAGATGGCATACTCAAAGTGCATAATCTGAGGCAGAGTTTAATAAAGAAGCAAAAGTGACAGCTCAGATTCAGAGTGGAAACTTGGTAAAGTCATGAGTAACATATGTCGTTATCATTAACTTTTAACTCTTTCTGAACATAAAGCTCACAGATTTAACATAGTATCACAGTTTCACATATACCCTCACTGTTTGAAAAATTCCATTGAATTTTCCAAATTTTCCAGTTTGTTTTTTCCAGTTGAACAATTTGGAAAAACAAAGTCCAAATCTCAAAACATTTCAGCAGACCAATTTATGTACATACAACTTTGGAGGTTAAGGTTTTAGAGTAAAAATCTGTTGCTCTATTAGAAAAGGACAATAAAGGTCAGGAGCTTCATAGTATTTAATACAGTTATAATTACTTATGATAACAGTGTCTAAAATATTTTTTTATATTTATGGGAAGTAGAAACTTTCTTACCAGATATTTTGGCAGTTAATGAGGGAGACTGATAGTTAATTATAACAACTGAGATATTTGAAGGGTGTAAAGGCATGTTCTAAACAACGATGCTAGGAAACTTGCACCATGAGTGCTTGTAGTCACTGTGCTTCATGTACTTCCTCAGGGCTTCATGTCTTTGACATCTCCTTTCTCTTTCCATTATCCTAAGTCAGTCTTATTTCAGAATCAGACTCAGTCACCTCTCAGAGCTGGGTCACAAATCAGACATGTACGTACAATGTCCTCACAATCTACAGATGAAGGAACTCTTATATACAAGGAGATTGTGGGGGTTCATTTTTCTCTAATCTTGTCCAGGTATACTCACTATGCCTCATATCCTCATTATCATTCTTCATCATCCAATATAAAAGATCCTCCACTCATCTATCTTCTCCTACATTGTTAGTTATGTCATGTTTTGAGATTCCTTTCCTTGACCAAACTTACAAACTTCTTACTACCATTTCTCATAACTGAAAAAATTCTGGAAGAATCTAAATGTGTTTATCTTCTCCAGTACTTAGCAGTGAAATTACTTTAAGGTTGTCAGTAGTACAATGCTTAAATTAGTGCAAGCTCATAGGCCTAATTTTGTAAAATGTGGATTTAAATTTTAAGCATGTTGGATTGATGAGGCAGACCCAGAGATAAGTACTTAGAATCACAGGGACAGCCAGTTAGTGTCATAAAAGAGAGGTACAACATTTCCTCCTGGGGGCAACCAGATGAGGTAGAAACTCACTGCTTATGCTGCCATTGCCAACACTTGCTAGCAGAAACGCTGTCACACCACTCCTCCAGGCATCTTAGACAATTCAAGTATACTGAGGTGAGGCTTTCAATACTACCCTTTTGCTTCCTTACTGCATACTGAGCACCAATGGATAGATTAGAGTGGGAAGGGTGCTCTCTACCTAAATGCCAAGAGCTCTCTTTGTCTTATTGGCAAAGGCAATGTGGGGGTAGTACATGACAGTAGAAGTATTTTTGAGGAAACAGTAATCCAACCGTAATTTAGATTTGTCCAAAGACTTATACTAAATAGGTTTTCCTACCACTTCTGCTTCTTCACTAAATGTCTCACTTACATCCCTACTGCTGCTGGAAACTAGTTCTTCCCTTAAGACTGCACCCCCATGGAGGCCCAGTGAATGAAAACTGACCAATTTTTCTTTAGTCCACTTATGTTACTGTAGCAGAATTACACAGATTTGCGAATTGATAAAGAACAGAAATTTATTTCTCACGGTTCTGGAGGCTAAGAACTGCATGTCATGGTATTGGCAGGTTTGATGTCTGCTAAGGTCCCGGTCTCCTTTTCCAAGATGATACCATGATTGCTCCATCCTCCAGAGGGGAAGAACGTTGTTCCTCATGTGGTAGAGTAACAGAAGAGAGAGAAGCCCCTCTCGCAATCCTTTTTTATAGCAGCACGAATGCATTCATGAGGGCAGAGCACTCATAATCTAAACATCTCCCCTTAGGCCCACCTCCCAGCACTGGGAACTAAGCTTCTAATGTAACGATTTGAAAGGGACAAGATCATTTGAACGTAGCAGAAATGGTCTTTGGACAGCTAACTCTAAATCACACTTTTTTCATGATAACCTCAGAAATACTCATCTTAAAAAGACTTTCCAACCACCTCAGCTTCTTCCTTAAATGTCCTATTTACATTCCCACTACAGCTGGAAACTAGGTCTTCCCTTAAGACTGCAGTCCCATGGATGTCCTATCTAGTGAAAGCTATTTAATCTCTCATTCACCATGTTCTATAACACATGGTTTGCGACTGGAGGTTGGCATATTCTTTCCTCCCCGTGTTAATTTCAGACTATTACTTGGACACTCAAATACAAAACTCTGCTCCTTTTAAAGTTAATATAATATGGCTGTGCCAATCACCTCGTTTTATCGGTGTTATCTTCTGAACTCTTTATTACAGTTTATTATCCATTGAATGTTTTAGTATTTGGGTCATTATTTTACTCTTCTTCCAATATCTTCTAATATTGATAGAAGATGGGAAAATTCTATGGATTTGCTTCTCAGTTCTTGGTTCTTTTATGTCTAATGCTCTCTTATTTAGTCTGCATCTGCCAGTCATTTTGCTACGTCCTCAAAATTCATTCACCTCTGACACAGAGATTCTAGACAACCAGTTACCACTACTTTTCATTATTCCTTTTTACATTGTTACCAATGTGTTCTTCCAAGCATTGAGGCCTTTCTCATATTACCTAATAGTGTTTCCCTACCCTCCTCAATCTTTGTTTCCATGAACTGTTACCTGAAAACATTTAATAATTAGTTAAACCTATTATAACATATATCTCTTATTAGATGTTATCAGATGTTGGGGTACTCTAGATACAGAGATATGGCCTCTCATAAATTGATTTATTGGGAAGTATTCAGAGGAACAACATATTTAAAAGAGTGAGGGAAAAAAACTGGGTGCTCCTGTATTGGGTGCATATATATATTTAGGATATTTAGCTCTTCCTGTTGAATTGATCCCTTTACCATTATGTAATGGCCTTCTTTGTCTCTTTTGATCTTTGATGGTTTAAAGTCTGTTTTATCAGAGACTAGTATTGCAACCCCTGCTTTTTTTTGTTCTCCATTTGCTTGGTAAATCTTCCTCCATCCCTTTATTTTGAGCCTATGTATGTCTCTGCGTGTGAGATGGGTCTCCTGAATACAGCAGACTGATGGGACTTGACTCTTTATCCAGTTTGCCAGTCTGTGTCTTTTAATTGGAGCATTTAGTCCATTTACATTTAAGGTTAAGATTGTTATGTGTGAACTTGATCCTGCCATTATGATATTAACTGGTTATTTTGCTCGTTAGTTGATGCAGTTTCTTCCTTGCCTCGATGGTCTTTACATTTTGACATGTTTTTGCAATGGCTGGTACCGGTTGTTCCTTTCCATGTTTAGTGCTTCCTTCAGGGTCTCTTGTAAGGCAGGCCTGGTGGTGACAAAATCTCTAAGCATTTGCTTATCTGTAAAGGATTTTATTTCTCCTTCACTTATGAAACTTAGTTTGGCTGGATATGAAATTCTGGGTTTAAAATTCTTTTCTGTAAGAATGTTGAATATTGGCCCCCACTCTCTTCTGGCTTGGAGAGTTTCTGCCAAGAGATCTGCTGTTAGTCTGATGGGCTTCCCTTTGTGGGTAACCCAACCTTTCTCTGGCTGCCCTTAAGATTTTTTCCTTCATTTCAACTTTGGTGAATCTGACAATTATGTGTCTTGGAGTTGCTCTTCTCGAGGAGTATCTTTGTGGCGTTCTCTGTATTTCCTGGATTTGAATGTTGGCCTGCCCTACTAGGTTGGGGAAATTCTCCTGGATGATATCCTGAAGAGTGTTTTCCAACTTGGTTCCATTTTCCCCCTCACTTTCAGGCACCCCAATCAGATGTAGATTTGGTCTTTTTACATAATCCCATACTTCTTGCAGGCTTTGTTCATTTCTTTTTCTTCTTTTTTCTTTTGGTTTCTCTTCTCGCTTCATTTCATTCATTTGATCCTCAATTGCTGATACTCTGTCTTCCAGTTGATCGAGTCGGTTACTGAAGCTTGTGCATTTGTCACGTATTTCTCGTGTCATGGTTTTCATCTCTTTCATTTCGTTTATGACCTTCTCTGCATTAATTACTCTAGCCATCAATTCTTCCACTTTTTTTTCAAGATTTTTAGTTTCTTTGCGCTGGGTACGTAATTCCTCCTTTAGCTCTGAGAAGTTTGATGGACTGAAGCCTTCTTCTCTCATCTCGTCAAAGTCATTCTCCATCAAGCTTTGATCCATTGCTGGCAATGAGCTGCGCTCCTTTGCTGGGGGAGATGCAATCTTATTTTTTGAATTTCCAGCTTTTCTGCCCTGCTTTTTCCCCATCTTTGTGGTTTTATCTGCCTCTGGTCTTTGATGATGATGGTGATGTACTGATGGGGTTTTGGTGTAGGTGTCCTTCCTGTTTGATAGTTTTCCTTCTAACAGTCAGGACCCTCAGCTGTAGGTCTGTTGGAGATTGCTTGAGGTCCACTCCAGACCCTGTTTGCCTGGGTGTCAGCAGCAGAGGCTGCAGAAGATAGAATATTGCTGAACAGCGAGTGTACCTGTCTGATTCTTGCTTTGGAGGCTTCCTCTCAGGGGTGTACTCCACCCTGTGAGGTGTGGGGTGTCAGACTGCCCCTAGTGGGGGATGTCTCCCAGTTAGGCTACTCAGGGGTCAGGGACCCACTTGAGCAGGGAGTCTGTCCCTTCTCAGATCTCAACCTCTGTGTTGGGAGATCCACTGCTCTCTTCAAAGCTGTCAGAGTCGTTTGCGTCTGCAGAGGTTTCTGCTGCTTTTGTTGTTGTTTACTGTGCCCTGTCCCTAGAGGTGGAGTCTACAGAGACAGGCAGGTTTCTTTGAGCTGCTGTGAGCTCCACCCAGTTGGAGCTTCCCAGCAGCTTTGTTTACCTACTTAAGCCTCAGCAATGGCGGGCACCCCTCCCCCAGCCTCGCTGCTGCCTTGCTGCGAGATCACAGACTGCTGTGCTAGCAATGAGGGAGGCTTCATGGGTGTGGGACCCTCCCGGCCAGGTGTGGGATATAATCTCCTGATGTGCCTGTTTGCTTAAAGCACAGTATTGGGGTGGGAGTTACCCGATTTTCCAGGTGTTGTGTGTCTCAGTTCCCATGGCTGGGAAAAGGGATTCCCTTTCCCCTTGCGCTTCCCAGGTGAGGCGATGCTTCGCCCTGCTTCAGCTCTTGCTGGTCGGGCTGCAGCAGCTGACCAGCACCGATTGTCCGGCACTCCCTAGTGAGATGAACCCAGTACCTCAGTTGAAAATGCAGAAATCACCCGTCTTCTGTGTCGTTCGCGCTGGGAGTCGGAGACTGGAGCTTTTCCTATTCTGCCATCTTGCTCTGCCCCGGTGTTTTCAGTCTTATGGGAAAAGATTTTCCCAAGCACTAGGTAATAGATATTTTCTAAAATTTGAATTTTGGTACTTTAGCCCTCACTAAAACACATACTTTTGTCTATAATAAATGTGTGTACCCTTAATTTTATTCTTGATACCTGGGCAAATATTCATGCACAGTGATTAACAAATATAATTTTATAATTCTGATGTATGCTAAATTATAGGACTCTCTTCTTCTTGACAAATAAAATTGTCTTTCAATGCTGGGCATGGTGGCTCACGCCTATAATTCCAGCACTTTGGGAAGTGAGGTGAAAGAATTGCTTGAGCCCAGGAATTCAAGACCAGTCTGGGCAACACAGTGAGACCCCATCTCTTAAAAAAATTGTCTTTCAAAATAAGGATTATTTTTTACAGGATCTTCATAGTTATTGATGTTTAGCTGAGTTGAAGTTTATTCCTCTAAATAAACCCTGCATAAAAGTTTTAAATACCTACATTATTAAATAACTAAAAGCTTAAAGTAAACCTCTTATGTTTTAATAAACTATTAAAATAACAAAAACATAAGCAAAAAAAGTAAAACATGGGAATTAAAATTTTTGAAACAAAAATTTAAAAAGATAAGACAACCTTTAATTTTATTTACAAAAAAGATTTTTTTTTCAAAATAGAAAATGGATATATAACAACTACATATGAGAACTTAAAACAATTATTAAAGAACATCAAGTGCAAAGTTATTTTTAAAAGAAAAATAAAAAAAGAATTGCAATACTAGAAAAGATTATCAATGTGTAAGTAAGCAAATCTGAATAAACAAGAACTAGAAAATTAGAATCACTGAATTATCTGAAAATAGAGAAAGGTGACTGCTTGTTTTGAAAGTCATCCGTCCAAAGTATTTATTTTAGTTACATTTCACTTAACCTTGTCTCCTTAACAATGATGTCACACCATGAACATGAAAAAGTTCTCCCCCAACGAATTTTGAGAGTAGCAATCAGAAAATTTATCAAGAAAATTACTTTTTATTTTTAAAATAATGAATACATAAAAAATTACATCAAATTCAGCATCCATTATAAATATAACCCTAAAATCCATATATATAAAAACAAAGCCAATTTTGTTTCAGTGGGAAAATATTTTTAAAGTTACATCTATTAAAATTTAGAACAAGATAAGGTTATCTACTGTTACTATTATTATGTAACATTGTTTTTGAATCTCTAGCAAATCAGGTAAAAACATAAAATAGAGAAAAAAAGGTGCAGATATTAGTATAGAAAACACTTTGTCTTCTTCAAATAATTTATCTCAAAAAACCAAGCTCTAGTTTTACTTGAGATTTGAATTTACTTAACAGTGAAATTTGTCACCCTTGCTATATATATTTTCAATATTAGCAATAACTTACAAAATTAGAAATGTAAAAATTTTTATCTACAAAGCTTTCAAAATAAAACTGAATTACTCAGAAATAAATGTAAGAATAACAGTGCAAAAGCCATATTTCAAAAGTAAAACTTCTTAATAAATTATGTAAATAAAAAGAAAAAATGAAAGGCATACCATGTTTCTGGGCAGAAATACTTAATATCACAAAATGCTAATTTACTGAGAGACATATATATAATACAATTAGAGATATTCCAGTTAGAACTCCAAATAAACTGGTCATCATATTTTCAAGTCTTTAATTTTATACAAAAGGACAGATGACACAGAAGATTCAAAACAATGACATTAACAGAAAATGAATAGTGAATGTGAGAATAGACTTATTAATCATTAAATAAATTATAAATCCACTTACCTAAATTCAGTATTGACAAAAGACCAGACCAATCAATTATTTGAATCAAATAATCAGTCCAGATCCCATTTTGTCTAGGAAAAAAATTAAATTGCACCACTTATAAATATGCTTATGCATATATGCATACTTTAATATATACATGTACACTAGTATAATCTGTAAAGATGTATGTTTGCACATATGTTATATAAGTATAAATATACTTTTTATGTATGACCTTTCAGAATATATATGTGTATATATACAAAAATGTGGAGATCTGGCAAGATGGACAAATAGGAAGAGCTAAGGTCTGCAGCTCCCAGCGAGACCAATGTGGAAGTTGGGGCATTTCTATATTTCCAACTGAGGTACCCAATTCATCTCATTGGGGCTGGTTAGGCAGTGAGTGTAGCCTGTGGAGGGCAAGCAGAAGAAGGGTGGGGTGTAGAATCACCCAGGAAGTGTAAGGAGCTGGGGATCTCATCCCCAAGCCAAGGGAAGCCATGAGGGACTGTACAATCCAGGCCAGATACTATACTTTTCCCACCGTTTTTGCAATCCTCATACCAGGAGATTCCATTATGTGCTGACACCACCAGGCCCTGGGTTTCAAGCACAAAACTGGGCAGCTGTTTGGGAGACACCAAGCTAGCTGCAGGAGTTTTTGTTTGTTTGTTTTCATACCCAGTGGTGCCTAGAACTCCAGCAAGACAGAACAGTTCACTCCCCTCACAAGGGAGCTGAAGCCAGGGAGCCAAGTGGTCTGGCTCAGCGGGTCCCACTCCCACAGAGCCCAGCAAGCTAAAGATCACTGGCTTGAAATTCTCACTGCCAGCACAGCAGCCTGAAGTCTACTCGGAACAATCCAGCTTGATGGGTAGAAGGGCGTCCGCCATTAGTGAGGCTTGAGTTGGCGGGTTTTCCCATGACAGTGTTAAAGAGGCCGGAAGTCTGGACTGGATAGAACTCACCACAGTACGGCAAAGCAGCTGTGGCCAGACTGCCTCTCTAGATTCCTCCTCACTGCACAGGGCATCTCTGAAAAAAAGATAGCAACCCTAGTCAGCGGCTAATAGATAAAACTCCCATCTCCCTGTGACAGAGCACGTGCGATAAGGGAAGTCTGTGGGCACAGCTTCAGCCGACTTAAACGTTCCTGTTTGCTGGCTCTGGAGAGAGAAGCAGATCCTGATAAGGATAATCCTTTCAGCACAGTGCTCAAGCTCTGCTGAGACAGACTGCCTCCTCAAGTGCCTCCTGATTGGCAGACATTTCCCAGCAGGGGTGGACAGACACCTAATATAGGAGCGCTCCAGCTGACATCAGGTTGGTGCCCCTCTGGGATGAAGCTTCCAGAGGAAGAAGTAGGCAGCAATATTTGCTATTCTGCAGCCTTCACTGGTGATACCCATTCACAATTCCTTTGAAGCAATTGTGAATGGGAGTTCATTCATGATTTGGCTCTCTTTGTTATTGGTATATAAGAATGCTTGTGATTTTTACACATTTATTTTGTATCCTGAGACTTTGCTGAAGTTGCATATCAGCTTGAGGAGATTTTGGGCTGAGATGATGGGGTTTTCTAAATAGACAATCATGTCATCTGCAAACAGGGACAATTTGACTTCTTCTTTTCCTAACTGAATACCCTTGATTTGTTTCTCTTGCCTGATGGCCCTGGCCAGAACTTCCAACACTATGTTGAATAGGAGTGGTGAGAAAGGGCATCCCTGTCTTGTGTCACTTTTTAAGGGAAATGCTTCCAGTTTTTGCTCATTCAGTATGGTATTGGCTGTGGGTTTGTCATAAATTGCTCTTATTATTTTGAGATACGTTCCATCAATAGCGAATTTATTGAGAGTTTTTAGCATGAAGAGCTGTTGAATTTTGTCAAAGGCTTTTCTGCATCTATTGAGATAACCATCAGAGTGAACAGGCAACCTACAGAATGGGAGAAAATTTTTGCAATCTACTTATCTGACAAAGGGCTAATATCCAGAACCTACAAAGAACTCAAACAAATTTACAAGAAAAAAACAAACAACCCGATCAAAAAGTGGGCAAAGGATATAAACAGACATTTCTCAAAAGAAGACATTTATGCAGCCAACAGACACATGAAAAGATGCTCATCATCACTAGCCATCAGAGAAATGCAAATCAAAACCACAATGAGATACCATCTCACACCAGTTAAACAACAGGTGCTGGAGAGGATGTGAAGAAATAGGAACACTTTTACACTGTTGGTAGGACTGTAAACTAGTTCAACCATTGTGGAAGACAGTGTGGCCATTCCTCAAGGATCTAGAACTAGAAATACCATTTGACCCAGCCAACCAATTACTGGGTATATACCCAAAGGATTATAAATCATGCTGCTATAAAGACACATGCACACGTGTGTTTATTGCAGCACTATTCACAATAGCAAAGACTTGGAATCAACCCAAATGTCCATCAGTGACAGACTGGATTAAGAAAATGTGGCACATATACACCATGGAATACTATGCAGCCATAAAAAAGGATGAGTTCGTGTCCTTTGTAGGACATGTGTGCAGCTGGAAACCATCATTCTCAGCAAACTGTCACAAGAACAGAAAACCAAATACTGCATGTTCTCACTCATAGGTGGGAATTGAACAATGAGATCACTTGGACACAGAAAGGGGAACATAACACACTGGGGCCTGTTGTGAAGTGGGGGCAGTGGGGAGGGATTGCATTAGGAGATATACCTAATGTAAATGATGAGTTAATGAGTGCAACACACCAACATGGCACATGTATACATATGTAACAAACCTGCACGTTGTGCACATGTACCCTAGAACATAAAGTATAATAAAAAATTAAAAAATAAAATCAATAAAAATATCATATAACATTTAAAAAGTAAATAAATAAAAATAAAATGGAAGATTATACTTCATGACCACACAGTCTAAATTGGTTTATTTACCTGAAAATTATGAGATATTTTCAGAAGTGTCACATAGGTGGACATTTGACAACAAATAACAGAAGTGCTATTATCAATAAGGTAATTTGGTTAGTGCTTTGAGACATTTTTGAATAGTAGCACACCAGTTTGCATAACAGATTGTGTAACAATTAAATATAGTTTATTATTTTCTTTTTTTCTGATAATCAGAGTAAATATATAGATTGGCTTGTATTTCAATTTTGAATTTGTCTTTGAATTTCTATTCAGATGATTATACATTTTATTACGCAGTTTTCAGCAATTCCCTCATTTCAATCAATATTTTTTTCTTGCTTAAAGATTAGTGTGCATGTGTTTGTGTATGTGTTTGTGTGTGCGCGCTTATCTCAGATATAAAGGACCTTTGTTTCTGTAAATGTATTTACCATCTTTTAAGTGTTTACAACAATTGCTTATCTTTTATTCTCCAGTGGATTTTTCAAACTGGTCTTTAGTTTGGGAGTACATACACACATATTATGCCAAAAACTTTTACAAAATCTGTTCCTTTTAGGGTGCTTAGTTACTAGACAAGCCCTTTCATATTCCTGTACCTCAGTTTTCATCATTTATGACGTAAGGTAATTGTGTCTATCTTTAAGTTTGCTGTGAGTATCGATGTATTCATGTACATGAGGTGTGCCCAACTTACGATAAACAAGCTAAGTGTTAGCTAGTATTTTTCTCTGGGTAATTCACATCTTAGTATCCATTGGAAACACATGAAGAAAACCGTTTTAAATAAATTAAATTAAAACATTGATTTCTGAAGTGGTTATCATTGTAAAATCATTCTTTTTAAATTCTTTTGAACATGCAAAATGAAATTTGGATTAATAACTTTATACTCTACCAACATATCATAAAGTTGCTTAGTGTTTCATTACGTTCTTTAGTCATAAGATTTGCTATGTTCTTCTGATTTTCATCATAACTTTTTTTTTTTTTTTTTGAGATGGAGTCTCACTCTGTTGCCCAGGCTGGAGTGCAGTGGCACAATCTGGGCTCGCTGCAAGCTCCACCTCCCATGTTCATGCCATTCTTCCGCCTCAGCCTCCCAAGTAGCTGGGACTACAGGTGCCTGCCACCACGCCAGGCTAATTTTGTTTTTGTATTTTTGGTAGAGATGGGGTTTCACCATGGTATCCAGGATGATCTGGATCTCCTGACCTCGTGATCTGCTTGCCTCGACCTCCCAAAGTGCTGGGATTACAGGTGTGAGTCACTGCACCTGGCCCATCATAACTAGTTTTAATTACTCACATATATTAAAAAAATTTAGCTGACACTTATGACAACCTCAAAGGCTTTCCAATCCAGATCCTAACATCCAAGGTATTCCATAATTATAACTCTTAAGTAATTTTTCCATTCAGTTTTCTAAGAAGACAAATTGAACTTCTTGCTTCTCTCCATTCATGATTTACATGATTCTTGCCACTTCAAATAAACAGCCCTTATTTTTCAGGTTGGTAGGCTTAAAAATCTGAAGAAAATGCTTAATAACATGCAATTAAGTTTTGATATCAACTGCGCTCAATATCTTATCACTAATAACCATACACACATGGGAAATAAATCGGTTATTTTTTCCTGCTCTAGGCTTGCTACATCTGTAAGGCTTAGCTAAAATGGCTTCAACTAGCACATGTAAAGGGGAGAAGTTTATGATCAGAGTTTTTACACAGGTCTTGTTCCAGTGCAACCTTAGAGATATCTTTTCTTGGGTGAAAAAGATATGGAGCAGTAATGATGAAAGCTCCTGTATGGTAAGACACCAAAATAAATATGAGGTTACTTACAGCCAGAATACGAGTGACTGAAAAATGAGGAATGGAAGCATCAATCACTAGATGTTATAAGAAATAATTTGTATCAGTAATATATAAATAAGCATTTAATATTATGTCTGGAATTTGAATCTTGAAAAAATTTTTATACCAAATTTTCACAATGTCATCAAAGGATTGCAGTTCCAGGGAAGGTGGAGTAAGCAAATGCTTTCCTTTTACTCCCAAAGAATACAACTCTAAATCCCATACAGAATTCATAGACCAACTCTCTGAGAATACTAAAAATAAACTATCAACAGGCAGCTTAGAGAAGAACATCAGAATTCAACATCTCATCAAATCTGTAATAAGTTTACTATATGTTTCTTCTTTTGGTATCTTCCTTTTGGAAGTGAACCCAACTAAGAATCCAGAAAGAAGTAAGCAATATTGGGCAGACAGAGAAAAACAGAAATATTCTGAGAAGTAGAGGGAACCCCTATAACTGAGAGAGAGTAAGCAAAAAGTCTTATTTGGTTTATCATTTCTTCCCTTTCTTCTTTACACAGCTACCAAACAATCCCACAATGACAATAGGGGCCTGTAGGAAGCAACATTCTAAGGAGTGGAAAACTTCCTCTCCATAGAGTAAGCCTAGGTTCTATAAGACCAGGGAAAAACCCTTTTCTTTATTTTGTTTCTCTATCTCCTACTCTTGCTGTAGGTCTCTGTCTCTGCCACGTGTCTATCGGTACAGTGTGGTCACAGAAATGAGCAGTGTCTCCTGGCACACCAAATAAGGGAGCCCTTGGGAAACAGAAAGTACTTGGGAGATAGCAGAACTTGGGAAAGCGATTTCATAAAGTTAAGAAACTCTGTCACTCACCTCCAAACTGCAGACCTGTGAATCTGATACAAATTAGCATATCAAAGATTTTGAGAATGGAACTACAAAGCTTTTGTCCACCCAGGTCCTAGACTGACCACCAGGTGACTCAAAAATGGGACAGATGTGAGTAACAATGAAAGGCTTTGAAAACTGTAGTGATATTAGATCATCAGCTGAAATAATGTTGGGTGGAATTTTTAGCTTAAGTCTAACAAGGTCAGCTCTTTACAACAACAACAAAAAATCTACATGCTCCATAATATCTAAGCAATGCCTACCTGCTCATAATGCAATATTCAAAATATACAGGATACAATAGAAAATTACTCATGTTATAAAAAAATTTGAAGCTCACCAGTCACATGGAAATATCAACTGAGGCCAAAGACAAGATGACATACATGTTGAAATTATCAGACAAAGTCCCAAAAGTAGGTGCTATAAAATTCCTTGAATGAATAATTGTGAATAATCTTGAAACAAATAAGAAAAAAACAGAAAGTGTCAGCAAATAGAGCCATAACAAAACACCAAATGGAAATTATAGGGCTAAAATACACAACAATTAAAATGAAAATAATCACAAAATTGACTCAATGGTAAAATTAAAATGACACAAAATAATTAGTAAACTTGCATATAAAGCAGTAGAAATAATCAACTATAAACAACAAGAAAGCAAGATGAAAAAATATGTAGACAAGACCTCAAGACCTGTGAAACACCACCAAAAAAAAAAATCTAACATCAGTGTTACATATTTAGTGTTAGATTACTGTGATTGCAGTCCAAGACAAAGAGTATAATAATTGTAGCAGAGGGAAAATAATATTTGAATAATGACACAAAACTTTCCTAGTTCAGAAAAAGACATAAACCTACAGATTCAAGAATATGAGAAAACCCTAAATAGAATGAATGTAAGAAAAACCATGCCTAGCTTTATTAAAATCAAATCACTGAAAATTAAAGATGTAGAAAAAAAAAACCTTAAAAGTAGCAAGAGAAGAAAAACACACTGCCTATAGAACAATAATTCAAATAACTGTAGGTTTTTCATCAGAAACACTAAAGCCCAGAAAAGTTAGCATACATTTTTAAAGTGTTCAAACAAAATAACTGTTAAACCCAAAATTCTATTCAGTGAAAATATTCAAGAATAAAGAGTACATTGAAGCATTTTCAGAGGGAAGAAAACTAAGAAAGCTCATAGCCAAAGAATAAACAAACAAAAAAACAAACAAAAAACAAACAAAAAATAAACAAAAAATAAACAAAAAACAAACAAAAACAAAAAACAAAAAACAAAAAAAAATGCTACAGGAACTTCAAATAAAAGGAAATAATATCAGGGAAAACGAGAAACACAGAAATAATAAAGAACAAAAGAAATAATAAATATCTGAATAAATATATTTGCTTCTTACATTTGGTTGTTTTAAATTTTATGTAGTGATTGAAAGTAAAAAGTACATTGGTGAAGTATCATTTTCATATAGACTTTGAAAAGAGAACTATGTCTTTTGCAATCTTTTCAGCAACCACTAAAACAATTAGAGAAAGAGACTTTTGTCAAAATCAAAGTGAAAAATTAAAAATAATTTGCTAGAATGTTGAAATAACTTCCTACATAAAAGAAAGGGGGGGGGAGAATAAGGAATAAAATCATAGAAGGAAACAGAAAAAAAATAATAACATGGCATGCCTAATTCCAAAAATATCAATAATATAAAGTATAAAAGGTCTAAAAGCAGAGATTGTCAGAATGGATTAAAAAATAACCTAAATATATCAACTGATCTTCTAAAGCCTGTCAAGAATATACACTGAATAAAGAATAGTCTTTTTGAATAGGGTCTTTTTGAATAGTTGGTAATACTGGCAATTCACAAGCAAAAGAATAAAATGAAACCACTATCTTACACCATATATGAAAGTCAATTCAAAATAGATTACAGACTTCAGTGTAAGACCTGAAACCTTAAAACTCTTAGGGAAAATAAAATAAAATAAAATAAACAGAAGAAAAGTCTTGATTTTTGTTTTGACAATTTTTTGAGGGGGAAGGATATTACACCAAAAGCTTAGGCAACAAAAGCAAAAATTAACAAGGGGAATTATACAAGACTAAAAAATTTCTACAGAACAAAACAAACAGGCAACAGACTAAATAGACAACCTATGGAATGAAAGAAGATATTTGCAAACCATACACCTTGTATTAGTTCATTCTCACATTGCTATAAAGAATTACCTAAAAGTGGGTAATTTATAAAGAAAAGAGGTTTAATTGGCTCATAATTCTGCATGCAGTACAGGAGGCATGGCATGGGAGGTCTTGATAAACTTTCAATCATAGTGGAAGGTGAAGGGGAAGCAGACACATTTTATGTGGCTGGAGCAGGAGAAAGTGAAAGTGAAGTGGGAGGTGCTACACACTTTTAAACAACCAGATCTCATGAGAACTCACTCACTACCATGAGACTAGAAAGGGAGAAATCTGCCTCCATAATCTAATCACCTCCCCAACAGGCCCCTGCTTCAAAATTGGGATTACAACTTAACATGAGATTTGGGTAGAGGACATAAATACAAAACATATTATTGCACCCCTGGTGCCTCCCAAATCTCATGTCCTTCTCACATTGCAAATAAAATTATCCCTTCTCAACAGTCCCCCAAGTCTTAATGCATTTCAGTATTAACTCAAAAGTCCACAGTTCAGAGTCTCATCTGAGACAAGGCAAGCTCCTTCTGCCTATGAGCCTGTAAAATAATAATAATAATAAAAAACTTAGTTACTTCCAAGATACAATGGGCCTACAGGCATTGGATAAATACACCCATTCCAAAATGGAGAAATCAGCCAAAAGAGAGTGGCTACAGACCCCATGCAAGTCTGAAACCCAGCAGGGAAGTCATTAAATCTTAAAGTTCCAAAATTCCAAAGTTCCTTTGACCCCAAGTCTCACATCCAAGGCACGCTGATGTAAGGAGTGGGCTCCCAAGGCCTTGCACATCTCTGCCCTTATGGCTATTTAGGGCTCATCTCTCATGGCTGCTTTCAAGGGTTGGCATTGAATGTCTGCAGATTTTCTGGGCACACAGTGCAAGCTGTCAGTGGATCTACCGTTATGGTATCTGGTAAACGGTAGCCCTATTCTCACAGCTCCACTAGGGAGTGCCCAAGTGAGGACTCTGTGTAAGGGCTCCAACCCCACATTTCCCCTCTGCATTTCCCTAGTAAAAGTTCACCATGAGGGCTCCGCCCATGTAACAGACTTCTGCCTGGACATCCAGACATTTTCATACACCCTCTGAAATCTAGGTGGAGGCTCCCAAACTTCCACCCTTGCCCTTCACTCACTCACAGGCTTAATCCATGTGGAAGCCACCAAGGATTATAGATTTCACGCTTTGAAGGACTGAGTTGAGCTGTAGCTTAGTCTCTCTTAGCCATGGCTGGAGCTAGAGAGTCCAGGATGCAGACACCATGCCCCAAGACTACACAGAGCAGCATGGCCCCGGGCCTGGTCCACAATAGTATTCTTCCCTCCTAGGCCTCTGGGTCTGTTATGGGAGGGGCTGCTGCAGAGTTCCAGGAAATGCCTCCAAGCCCTTTTTCCCATTGTCTTGGCTATTAGCAATTTACTCCTCTTATGCAAATTTCTGCAGTTGGCTTGAATTCCTCCCCAGAAAATGAGTTTTTCTTTTCTAGCACATGGTCAGGCTGAAACTTTTCCAATCTTTTATGCTCTGCTCCCCCTTTCAATATAAGTTCCAGTTTCAGATAATCTCTTAGCTTATGCATATGAGAATATGTTCTTAAAAGCAGCCATATTACTTCTTGAATGCTTTGCTGCTTAGAAATTTCTTCCATCACATATCCTAAGTCGTCTTTCTTAAGTTCAAAGTTCCACATATCCCTAGAGCAGGGATACAGTGCTGTCAATCTCTTTGCTAAAGCATAGCAAGAGTGATCTTTACTTCAGTTCCCAATAAAGTTTTTTATCTCCATCTGAGACCTCCTCAGCCCCAACTTCACTGTTCATATCACTATGAGAATTTTGGTTACAACCATTCAACAAGTCTCTAGGAAGTTCCAAACTTTCCCTCAACTTCCTGTCTTCTTCTGAGCCATCAAAACTATTCCAACTTCTTATTACCCAGTTCCAAAATCACTTTCACATTTTCAGTATCTTTATAGCAATGTCCCCACTTCTCTGGTACCAATTTTCTGTATTAGTTCGTTCTCACACTGCTATAAAGACATAGTTAAGACTTTGTAATTTATTTTAACAAAAAGGATTAATGGACTCACAGCTGTGTAAGCTGTACAGGAGGGATGACTGTGAAGGCCTCAGGAAGCTTTCAATCATGGAAGAAAGTGAAAGGGAGGCAGGCATGTCTTACATGGCTGGAGCAAAAGAAAGTGAAAGTGAAGGGGGAGGTGCCACACACTTTTAAACAACCAGATCTCATGAGAACTCACTCACTATCACAAGAACAGCAAGAGGGAAATCTACTTCCATGATCTAATCACCTCCCAGTAGGTCCCTCCTCCAACACTGGGATTACAATTTGATATGAGATTGTGTTGGGAATACACATCCAAACCATATCAGTTCTGTTAAGAAGTTAATCTCCAAAATATGTGAGAAATATATAAAGTCAACAGCAACAACTTAAGAAACTAATAACCTAATTTTAAAAATGAGCTAATATCTTGACGAGACATTTATTCAAGGAAGACACACAAATGCCAATAGGTATATAAAAAAGTGCTGAAGATCACACTATCCAAGAAATGTAAATCAAAACCACAATGAGATAATATCTCAAACCTATCTATGTCTACTATTAATAAAAGACAACAAATATTGTTGAGGATGTGAAAAAAATTGAAACCCTTGCACACTGTTGGTAGAAATGGAAAATTGTGCAGACAATATAAAAAAAAGGACGGACGTTGCTGAAAAAAATAATGTAATCCATCATATTGTCTTAGTCTGTTTAGTGTTGTTATAAAGGAATCCCTGAGGCTGGGTCATTCATAAAGAATAAAAGGTTTGTTTTGCTCATGCTTATGAATGGCTTGAAAATTCAAGATTGGGCATATGCTTCTGGTGACATCCTCACACTGCTTCAACTCATGGTGGAAGGTGAAGGAGAGATGGCATGCACAGGGGTCACATGGCAAGAACAGAAGCAAGAGAGAGAAGGTAGGTGCCAGCCTCTTTTTATCAACCAGCTCTTGCAGGAACTAACAGAGTGAGAACTGAGAGACAGCATTAATATATACATGAGAGATTTGCCCCCATGAACTGTGAACTGAGTATCTCCCACTAGGCCCTACCTCCCAACGTTGCCAAACTAGGAATTGCACTTCTTTTTTTTTTTTTTTTTTTGAGACAGAGTCTCGCTCTGTCACCCAGGCTGGAGTGCAGTGGCACGATCTCGACTCACTGCAAGCTCTGCCTTCTGGGTTCACGTTATTTTCCTGCTTCAGTCTCCTGACTAGCTGGGACTACAGGCACCTGCCACCACGCCAGGCTAATTTATTTTGTATTTTTAGTAGAGACGGGGTTTCACTGTGTTAGCCAGGATGGTCTCGATCTCCTGACCTCGTGATCCACCCACCTCGGCTTCCCAAAGAGCTGGGATTACAGGCGTGAGTCACCGTGCCCTGCCAGAATTACATTTCAATATGAGATTTGGTAGGGCCAAATCATATCCAAACCATAGCACATATAATCCAGTAATCTTGCTTCTGATTATTTATTCAAAAGAAGTGAAATTAGAATATGAAAAAGATATTAACACTTCTATTTTCATTGCAGTAGTATTTACAATATCATGAGGTGGAAACAACCCAACTGTCCAACCTCACATTAATGGAAAAAATTATGGATACACAACAACGAAACACTACTAGGCCTTAAAAAATTTCTGCAATATGTGACAATGTGGATGAACCTTGAAGACATTATGTAAACATGCCAGTCACTGGAAGACGAGTACTGCATAATTTCATTTATATGACATATTTGAATTAGTCTAATTCATAGAATTAAACTACAGAATGGTGTTTTTCAGGGGCTGGACGGGAGAGAAAAGCGATGCTCAAAAGACATAACATTTAAGTAAAGCAAGACTAATAAGTTCTAGATCTACTCTACAACATTGTACAAATAATATATTGTACACTTAAAAAATTATTGGGAAGGTATATCTCAAAGTGTCTTTATGACAAAAATAATTTTAAAACATAAAATGATAGAAAAGATTATACCCTGAAAACACTAATCAAAGGAAAGCTGGAAAGTCTATATAATTATCAAAGTAGACTTCAGAGCAAAGAAATTTACAAAGGATAGAGAGAGCCATAGAGATATTACATATTAAATGAAGTGTCAATTCACTAAAAAGACATAAAAATATTAGAAATGTATTTACCTAAAAACAGTTTCAAAATACATGAAACAAAAGCTGACAGAACTGAAAAGAGAAATCCATGATTATAGTTGGATACCTCAAAACTTTTCTCTCAGTAATAGAACTAGTAGAGAGAAAAATCAAGTTTATACAACCGAACAACCTCATCAACTGATTGAATCTAACTGACATTTATGGAACACTCAACAATACCTAATTTCACGTTCTTTTCAAATGGATATGGTAAATTCCACCTGCTAGATTATACCTTGGTCATAAAGCAAAACAACACAATTAAAAGACTTAAAATACAAAATATGTTCTTTGAGCATATTTGAATTTAACCAGAAATCAATAACAAATTTGGCAAAATTTCTAATCATTTGGAAATTCAGCAACAGAGTCTGAAAAATTCCATGGGTAAAAGAGGAAGTCTCAGAGCAGATTAAAAATAATTTAATTTAATAAAAATGAAAATACAACAAATTAAAATGTGTGTGATGCAACTGCAGCAATACTCAGAGAGAATTTATAGCTTTGAATGCTTATACTATTAATATAACAATCATTTCAAATTAATAACCTAAGGCTACATCTTAAGACAAATTAATAAATAATTTTAATCATTAAATTGAAAAAAAAAGACAATAAGTAAAAAAGAAGGTTGGTTCTTCGAGAAGAGCAGTGAAATTGTAAACCTCTAGCAATGTTAACAGCAACAAAAACCAAATTATATCAGAAATGAAAGAATGTCACTATAGACTCTAAGGTGAGGTTACTAAAAAGAAAATAAGAACATTACTACAGATCCTACAGTAATATTATTGAAAATAGAATGCCACAAACAACTCTATGCATATAAATTTGCCAAGTTAGATAAAACAGACCAATTTCTGAAACATTATAAACTATTAAAATTCACTCAAGATAAAATATATGATTGGAATGCTGTTATAACTATTAAAGAAATCGAATTGGTAGTTAAAGACATTTATAAAGGATTCTCCATTACATACATGATTTCACAGATGAATTCTATCAAACATTTAGGAAATAGCATTAATTCTATAGCATTTCTTCCAGTAACAGATGATGAAATAGAGGAAACACTTCCCACTCATTTTACAAGACTAAGATTTCCCTGATACCTAAACCACACAAAGACAGTACAAAAACAAAGAAACAAACAAAAAGGGGATAGCTTCTCTAGTAAACATAGAAGCAAAATCCTAATTAAAATATTATCTAATGAAATTCATCATTATATCAAAAGAATAGCATGCATGCCCAAGTGGAGTTTACCTAAAAAATGCAAGCTGACTCAGTATTTTAAAAAATTAATCAAGGCCGGGCGCGGTGGCTCAAGCCTGTAATCCCAGTACTTTGGGAGGCCAAGGCGGGTGGATCACGAAGTCAGGAGATCGAGACCATGCTGGCTAACCCGGTGAAACCCCGTCTCTACTAAAAATACAAAAAACTAGCCGGGCGTGGTGGCGGGCGCCTGTAGTCCCAGCTACTCGGAGGCTGAGGCAGGAGAATGGCGTAAACCCGGGAGGCGGAGCTTGCATTGAGCCGAGATCGCGCCACTGCACTCCAGCCTGGGTGACACAGCGAGACTCCGTCTCAAAAAAAAAAAAAAAAAAAAAAAAAAAAAAAATATATATATATATATATATATATATATATATATATATATGTATTCAATATAATCTACCATATTAAAAGTCCAAAGAAGGAAGAAACACATGAGTATCTTAGCAGATGGAGGAAAGCAATCGACAAAATACAATTTTCATTCTCAATAATTATTCTCAGTAAATTAGCAATAGAAGGGCATTCTCTCAACCTCAACCTGATAAAAGGCATCTATACAATACATCCAATATCATATTAAGTGGTGAAAGACTGAATGCTTTTCTCCTAAGATCTGGAACAAGGCATGGATATCCACTCTCACCACATTCAGTCAACATTCAACATTCACCACTCTCATGATACAGGGTTCAGTAAATTTCTTTATAATTGAATTTCCCCAAAACTAAATCAATCCTCATTTCCTCACAATTGAATTCAAGGCTGAGATTAATAAAGGTGATTGGAACCCTGTCAGGAAGACAACAAATTGGGGCCTGACATATATCACCACCTGACCACTCCATAAGTGAATTCTACTTATCCTTCAAAGCTGTCCCAGTGCTACCTCTATCATTATCTTTTATGTGGAAGATGTTTTCACCACCGTAAAAATCACACAATGGTTTTTGTATATTCTTATTTTATGAAATTAATTTTCCTTATTAACATGGTTGGGGATATTCACATTCTATCCATGTCTTAGTATGTTAAGTATTTCAAGAGTTAAGTCTATGCCAATCATCTGGACTGCCCAAAATACAGATAGGACTTAAAAATTAGCAGATTCTCAAAGTTTATTTAATGATGAACAAAGGAATATACATTTAAGGCCTCTCTCTAACTCACACCCACAAGTTTACAGAATTTGATCTCTTATATTTTCCCACCAATATGCTTACCATCATGACTTTCACCCAGCATTCTCATGCAAAGTTGCATTTCAAACAATTAAGATAGTTGGTTGAATCGAGTTATCTCTTCTTTGATGCAGCTACATATTTGTATTATAATTGTGACTTTAATTGTTTATTAAGTTTTTTCCATGTCTATCTTTCTCCCCCACTTCAGCATAAACTCCTTGAAAACAAAGAGACCATGGTGTTGTGTTTCTCTCTCTCTCTCTCTCTCTCTCTCTCTCTCTCTCTCTCTGTCGTGTGTGTGTGTGTGTCCTTACAGAGAAGTTGACAGCAAACGTGTTGGATACCTGCCTGATTATTTTTAAAAATTATATTCTTAAACCAGGCCTACTTGGTATGAAAAATGAATATTTTTAGCTTCTCCCTCTTGTTTCATTTAGATTTAGCCATTGAACCTGAGAGGCCATCTAGTTGTTAGATCAGATATTGCCAGAGGATAAATGTTTCATTTTTAGAGATCCTTCTATTCTTTGTTTCTCAAATATGGTTTTTGTCCTAAGAATATTCTAATATTGGCACAGAAAAGACCAAATAACCTTTTCTCTTACACTTTCTAAAATCCCTCTTCCAAATATGATACCATCTGTGCCAAGAATGTAAGTAAAACTGTAATTCATCTCAAAAATGTATCTTGATGAAATAATTATTAAAAGTTTTTCTAAGTCTTTTCTTCCACTGCCTTATGGTGGAGACAAATTCCTATCAGTAATGAATATAATTGTTAGTGTCTTTGTTACTTTATTCTGACTTAAGCCAAATTAGACTATTCTTACTTTTTAAAATAAATGCATTAAGAACACATTGTGAGGTTACTTGTTATGTAACAAAATAATCATTCTTTCTTAGTTCATGGAAATTTTATGGATAGTATTTTTAAAACTTTCCTAAAATTTCTATTAATGCTAAATAATCCTGATGCTTCTTTCTATAATATATAATCTGAATTTTTAAAAATTATGCTAACTTTATTAAAGACTTTTCTTTTCAAATAAAAAAATCTGAAATCATATTCAATAGGCTTAAACTCTAACTGGAGTCCCTAACACTATTCAAAATTCAAAGTTGCATTCTGAACAGATTGCACGAGCTAGTTGATGAAACTTGAGCTAATTACACTAATGTTGACAAATGCACTGGCACAAAAACAAATGTCACATTTTTCAAAAAATTACACCTCTTCAAAAGATGCTAAATAGATTCAGTGATTTGTGGGTGTAACTGAGCTATTTGTGCAAAAACAGTTTTGAAAAATTCTGATTTAAAATACAAAAAGTACAAGTGCAGTATGAGCACTTATACGTAATTTTCAAATGTATTTTAATGAAATATTTGAAGTTTTGAAACAATAAAGAAATTGCTATATTTGGCACTGGAAGATTATCTCTAAGTTGTTTATTTTATGTATCATATACAAAAATAAAGTCTTTCTATCTTGAAGAATGCCTTTATATATTTTTAAACGAGTTATTATGGATATCTCAGCTCAAAATGCATTTCTAAAAGATATTTGAATCTGTACTCTCAGGAACAGTATTTCTCATACATTCAGCCACAAATATACTTACATTTTCTATTACTTGGCAAAAGAGCTAGTATGTTCTGAAACTTTTGTGCTAGACATTCTGCTAAAAGTTTTAAGTAAACGATCTAATTTGATTCTTCTGGTAGGCCTGTAAGGGAGAAATCATAATCTCTTTTTTAAAGAGGAGTGTCTGACAATCAATGAGATCAAATAACTCACCCTCGCTAATGAAGCTGGAATTTGATTCAAGGTCTCTCTGACTCTCAAGCTTCTACACTTCATACTATCCCCACCATGGATCTCAAATGGAAAGTGTTAGACTATTATGTATTTAAAATTATGAGCTTCCTTCTATATTACTTTCAAGGGAAAGTTCCAGTGATGTTTCCAGAATATATCAATGATGCCTTTCGAGTGGGGATTTGTCTTTTCTTTGTTTTAAACTACACCCAAATCACTGTTGCGCCATCTTATAAGAGGCCAATCTAGGCTGCATATCCACTATTGCTTAACTAGTCTGGTCTGATACTTTATAATTTTTAATTAAAAAAATAAAGTGGATTAGAAATAATGATGACAGAAATCAAGTATGCAATTAAAAAAAAAAGTAAATTTAAATATCAAAAGTTGTGTTTGTCATCTACTAAAATTCTGGGTAGATGAAGAATCTTATTGAAAAAAAACTGCTCCTACACAGCAACACAAGGATAAGATTCATTCGGTCAATGTGTTACTCACCCTTATCATTAGGGTTTAAAATGGTTATTCACTTTGAAGCACCAAAGTAACAAATATGTCACACAGGAGTCATTGAAGTATATTATTTTTGGCCTATAAATTTCATCTACAAACCAATACTGAAATTATAAAGAAAATACTAACCTTTAAGGTTGACATAAACAGAGTAGCATTTTTTTTTATTTTTCTATCTTCTATTATGAACCAATTTAAACTATTCTATATTTATTAAATGTTATCTTCACTAGAACTTTCTCTTCTCTTGGGTTTACTTGGATAGTTTGAACTGCAGATGCCTTATCTGTTACTACCGGACTCTTTGTACTAGTCTCTTCTTACATACTATAAAGAACTACCTGAGACTAGGCAATTTATGAAGAAAAGAGGTTTTAATTGACTTACAGTTCCACAGGCTTAACAGGAACATCACTGGGAGGTCTCAGGAAACTTTCAATCATGGTAGAAGGTGAAGGGGAAGCAAGGACTTTCTTCACAGTGGCGGCAGGAGAAAGAGCGAGCAAAGGGGAAGTGCCACACACTTCTAAATCATCAGATCTCACTCACTATCATGAGAACAGCAAGGGGAAAATTCACCCCGTGATCCAATCACCTCCCACCAGGCCTCTCCTCCAATTGGACATGAGATTTGGGCAGGGATACAAATTCAAACCACATCACTCTTTGACCCATAATTTAATATGAGATTGGTTTACTCTTTCCTATCTACATGTATTTTGTCCTCCTGACCTCTGTCCCTTTGGGACTTCTGGCTTTAGTGTTTTGGGGAGTTGTGAGGCTTCTCAAATATTATTCAGTGTTCTTGTCTTCCCAAGTTGTTTTAAGTTGAAACATCTTTCTGTTTTACAGGCGTATAAGCCGTAATTTATATCTAAGGTAATAACTTTGGGACCAGAGAATTCTAATCTGAATTCTTAAGATAAGTAAAAATCATTTTGATTTATTTAAAATTTTTTTGATTTATTTAAAATCCAGATAAACAGTTTAAAAGAAATATTAGACTTGGTTCTTTAAAATCTTCACTTGGGGCTTTTAAAAGTAATTAAGTAAAAAAATTCAAAAAGGTTTTAAATTTAACAAACTAAGTAGATTATTTCTACCTTTTCTATGATATAAACTTATTTAAAAATCACTAATTTACAGTTATTTAGCATACCTATAAGGTGTTTATTCTTTTTACAAGAGTACAAATATCCACACTCCATGAAGCAGCTGGAAAGAAATTTTTCCTATTGTTATTTTATATTCATATACAGTAATAACAATAAAAATATTCTGTTTATTGAGGACATGTTTTAAATCTAAGTTATATTATTCTAATTAAATTCTGACATCTTTGATAATGTTAGTATTTAGTTTTTAATGGTCTAATATTCAGCTGTTTTTGAGGCAACTTAATATAGTGCAGTGAATAAAGGCCTGGGAAAAAGAATAATTGAATTCGAATTTAAAAAATGTGTGACCCACTTGGTACTAGATATCCAGTTGGTTATTTGCCCTTCTTTGAGTACTAGTTAACTTGTCTAAAAACAGAATAGTATTCCCTGTCTAAATTTCAATTACACAAAATCTTCTCAAATTATAACATGCAACATATCAGAAACCAACATTCTTAATTAACAGTATACAAGTTTAATGGAATGCTAATGGAAAAACTACTGAAGTGAGAAATTTTGTTTTTATATAACTGAATCCACATATGATTGATATGGATTCAGGTGTATCTCTATGGGATATCTCACATTTCATAGCTGTTTCATCAGTTTAGCATCAATCACATTCTTTGTCTTTGTTCTTTGTTATTTGTCTGAGTTGTGTGTAGATATTGTGAGTAAAGTTGAAATTTCATATTTAGTTCGTGTGGAAATGAATATGGAGATATCAGAAGGTTATTTTCTAATTGGTTACTTTAAAGCTAAGAAAAAAATCAAAAGCATACCGAACAAATCACTTTGGAGCAGAGAGAATGAGTTTCTGTAAAAATAAATAATGCTTTCAAGGTCATTTAGGATATTCCACTATCTAGTGACTGTATTTTAGAATTTATTCCATTATAGACAGATTTGCATATATATCTGTGATTTCACTTTTATATGAAAAGTGAAAGATCTAGTCATCCAAATGTTTTCAAATATTTGTTATCATGTAAGGAAAACATCTGGATGAATTTTTTTTTTCTGGTTGTTGCTGTTGTTTTTATTTTCCCTGTAAATATTTAGGTATTTTATAGAAATAACCCAGATGTCTATCAAAGTAGCCATAGTACATTGATAATCATTATTTTTACTAGATAATGAAAATCTCTAGCTTATTAATTTGTGCAAATATAGATCCAGAATAAATATTTAGTTTAGAGAACTAGACTGATAAAAAACATCATATGTATTGCTATCACTTTGTGAAATTTCATTATATAAAACATGGGTATTTAAAAAAATCTTTAAAAGTATGAATATATTTCCAGAGGCTTAGAAGTGGGATCTGCTCTACTTCGGAGCTGGATGTAGGTTATTCATATTATTAACCGGAAGAGTGCTTTGATCTTTAGATTTGAATGTTGATGATACACATGGCTAAACGTACACATTATTTTTACAATAACACTAGAAATAACATTTCTGCATTATATTTTGTCTTCAATAACTCAGAACAGAGACAAGATATCTCGGCCTCTGCACTGTTCCCCTCCCCCTTCTAATTTTATTTCTCACTGTATTTGGTTTTATTATAGAGAATAATAGAGTTGGGTTTGCTTTTTGTTTTATTTTAAAAACAGAACTGTCACTTCTGTTGCTCCATCAATTGCTGTTCAAGTAGTTTAAAATCAGAATAGCAGAGACTGTAATAAGGTACCCTAGTGTTTCTTCTGACATTTATTAACCTTACAAGTGTTTAGTGAGCTCATATACTGACTGATAGAAAGAGTAATTTTTTGTTCCCATAGACATGGATATCAGTTGCCCTGGAATAAGACCAGATCTTGCTCAAGAAGTATCTTTACAAATTTTTAGGATATAGGCATCTTTTTTTCTTTTTAAATTGATACTTACTTGACCAAACTTTAATTTGGGTATAATACCTCATATAAAAATTATGCCTCCTGAAGTGTTCATCCTAAAAATAGACTAAGAAGGCCATGTTTCACAGTCTATCCATTGTTTGGAGTGAGACTGTCGTCATGGCCAAAATAATAAAGTCAACATTTACACAGGTAAATTTTTGGCAGCATCTGGTCATAACATACAGGTGATTCACTAATGATTTATGTACCTGTTTATTTTACATATTTGAAAAATAATAAATACTACCTGACTTTTAAAGTTAATACTGAGAGAATGAGTGAGAAATCAAGGCATATTTATTCAAACAGATTACGGATTTACCCAAAGAAATATTACTGGTCTCACTCTTTATGCCCCTAAAGATCTAAAGTAAAACATTGATTAACAGAAATTTCAGTTAAGACACTGACCCTGTGAAGATAGTCAGATTGATCAACATTTTTTAGTTTCTTATCCTTAATTAGCAGAGCCGTCCAAAGCGTTTTGATATAAATCTCTTGAGAAAAATAGAATGTAAACTCTTTCCCCTGTTATTAATGCTTGTTTTGTAGATGATGAAGTTTAAAATGATTGATCATGTACTGTAATGATGGATAAGGACAATTTCTGGAAAGGTCAAACCTATTAAATAAATCTTAGAATATATTTAAAAATATCTTATCTGCCTTACCGGAGCATGGTAACTCTTTTCAATGACAGGTGGCCTTCACATCACAGGAATAACAGCAGTGGCAAACAATAGGCATTCATACTTCACTAAAAGTGTGGTGGAGAAAGGAATGAGACTTGTGAAATCATCAGTGCTAAAGTAAGAAGTTAACTTGAATAGGACAGAATAAATAAAGACCTTGACTACAGCCACATAATCCTGAAACATTCTAATGAAAAGTAATGCAAAGCAAACAAAACAAAACAAAAAATAAACCACAGCAACAACAAAGAACCCTTTTAAACAAGCAGATATTTGTTTACATGGTAAAATACAAATATTTGAACAATTTATTTTTAATGCCATGCAAAAAATATACTAATAATCGGTTCTTTACAAATAAACTACACTCTTTCTAGCAAACACACATTTTTTATGATGTATTCAAAAGCTTTATTTCTACCAACTTAGGAACTTAGGATAAATTTCACTTAGATTCAACGAATTATATAAGTATAGAACTAAAGGAACATTGGTGCTCATCTTGTAAACACAATGCATATTGTTAAAATCTGGGTTTCACATTGTCATAAAACAAATTAGTCATTTCTTCCACCTTCATTTATAACTCAGTAGGAATGATTTCCTTATATTTAGAATTATTTGTGAAAGATAATATGTGAGTAGAATATCATTGCGTGCATTTATCAGCATTAATCAGCAATCCTTTCAGATCACTCTTTGTTTCCCAAATTTCCATTTAGTTTTGTAGCTGTTTAAACAGGTTAAAATATTTAGGTCACCATATTTTGCATTAGGACTTCTTCTGCCTATAGATTCCTATTTAGACTTAATTGCCTTGGAAATTTTTGTCTGATTCTCTATCACTTAACTCACGTATCATGAAATCTTTCTAACCTTTTCCAGAGAGGTTTAGGTTCTCTCCTAGATTCCCACAAAATTATTTTGTTTAAGTTTCTTTTATATTATTTAACACATGATCATAATTATATCTTAAATATCTGTCATCTCTACCAGACTCCTAGTTCCTCAAGGTCTTATATTATGGAATGATAATTTGTACATCTGTGAAACCTAAAATAGCAAATGATATTTAATATGGATCTAGTTTATAAATGAATGTATGAATGACTACGAGAAACTTCATAGGAACTTTCACAGAGAATGTTGTCACATGAAGCTACCACAACTACAGACACTCAAATGTCTTGCGTGCTATATTAATTTCCTACGGAAGATGCCACAAATTACCACATACTTAGTAGGCTAACTACACAAACTTATTCTCTCACAGTTCTGAAAGGCATAAATCTGAAATCAGTGTCAATGGGCTAAAATCAAGATATTTGGAGAGTTGATTCCTTCTGGAGGATGAAGTGAAAATCCATTCCCTGACCTTTCCAGCATCTATTGGTCACCTGTATTCCTTGGCTTGTGGCCCCTTTTAAGAAGTTCAAAGTACATCAATCCACTCTGATTCCCTTATCAAATCTCATTATCTTCCTCCTCTGACTCCTGCTGCGTCTGCCATTAAATGATTACTATGATTACTATGTAATCATGCTGATCACATAGTACCCACCTGAATAATCTCCCCATCTCAAGATTATTAATTTAATCACAACTATGAGGTCTGCTTTACCATATAAGGTAACAGTGATAGGTATTGAGAATTAGGACATGGAGGTATTTGGGGGCTGTTATTCAAGCTACTGCCAATACTCTGTTGCATTCTGACAGAGAATCATGTGAACACAGTTTAACTTTTTCTTAATGACACAACATCATCATTACATAAGTCAGCAACTTCAGTGGGATGTAATAGAGTAATATCCATTGCAGAAAAGAGATGCCTTTCTCTACCACGGAGCTTTTCAAGGTGTTTTTGTTTTTGTTTTTATTTCTGTTTTTTGGAAGGGAATTACTATGTGAGGTGGCAGGGAGGGGAACAGAAAAGATAAGTCTTTTCTCAAAAGAGGATTTTGGGAAAAGCTTCTGTGTATTAAGCATTTAAAAACAAGCTACTTAAATGGAAGCTAAGTGGTTGCTCCAGAGTTCCGATGTTTGGTTTCCCCTCTACTCCAAAAGACCCTTTAGGCACATTATTAGAAGCCAGAGAGAGAGATGGGGAACATAGTTGGAAGAATGCTAACCCTCTCTTCCATGTTTAAAACTTATGTTTATATCTTTACTTGCTATATATCATATTTCATTGTAATACAAATAATATCTGTTTCAAGCAGCCGATCCTCATTTGTTTACGATTTTAACCTAATATAGGCTAGAAAACTTGCTAGAAACTAAAGTTATTAAGCTTCTTTGACTTTTTTCAAAATAGCAGAAAGACATAATTAATATCAACTATGAGTATACTTCGTTTTACTACATGTAATCTTTTTAATGTGTTTTGGTCTATTGTGTCTATGACAAAGAGATTTGCAGAAACTAAGACTTAAGAACCTCTTACCACAGTATAGTGACTCCAGAGATGAGAATTAGATACTAATCTCATGTCATTTTTTCAAATATAAAAACTGCCTTGGTGAGTTGAAGTACTATTTAAATATGCATAGCATCCTAATCAGTGATTTCAGAAAAGAAATAAGTTTAATAGCAGTCTTTCTTAAAACAAGCAGTTTGCTGATATTTATATGGATTTGAGATTGTTGAAGTTACAGATATGAGAACTCTATGTAGCATACTTATATTTTAAAGTTATCTGCATTCTTAAATCTCTTTTGGCCTTCAAAACAATTCTGTCAAGTATGTAGGGCAAGTGTGATTATCCCATTTACAGATATAAAAATCTCATTTCCAAGAAGTCAAATGCTTTCTCACTAAGCAATTATGATTAATTCCTTCATGTTTATCATAATGCTATATTAAAGAAACTCTTACTATTAAGAGTCGCTGAGACAATTCAGTCTCAAGAAACAGTATAGAACCAATCTTTTAAAATAGTTTTACCAATTTAACTAACTATATGGTTCACATAGCTAAATATTCATAGCTTTATTATATTTATTACATTGATATATATATCATGTTGGTGTCAAAATGCATTGTTTAGAAAACATGTAATATCTCTGATTAAAAATAATTGTTTTAATATCAGGAATTAGCTTTAACATAAAGGAGTAGACATAGTTAGCCACTGCATTATGACAAATAATTCATTACTTCAGTCAAAGAACAAATGGATGAGTTTTAAAAGAATTTTTAAACAAAGTGAATGAAAAGGAGAAAATAAAAGTTTAATGAATGAAAATATAGCAATTATATATTTAAACTGGTTTGTAAGGAGTGATTTTTATTAATTTTGGATCAGATCAATGACATAGACAATATTTTGTGTTGGAGATATTAATTTTATCCAATGTATTGGAAAGAAACAAGAAACTAATTAGAGGGACATGACAGTTGTCCACTGGAGAGGAAACAGTGGTCTAAACTGCAGTAGAGTTAAAGTATACAAAAGAAAAGGGACAAATGCAAATTACTAGAAGTAAAGTCTAACAGCATTTGTCTAATTGGATATGATAAATTAACAAAGAATAAATGATGAAAGTTATTTAGAAGATGAGAAATTTTAAGAATGATGGCACCATTAATATAGGCAATCAGAAAAACGGATAGATGTGGAATGAAAGACTAGCAAGTTCAGTTAGAATATGCCAAGTTTCAGAGATGAGGTAGAAATATCTTGCAAATTACTGAGGTTAGATTTTAAAAAAAATGTTCATTGGAGGTATAGGTTGGAAATAACTGCACTGACATAATAGAAGCAGTGTTAATTACAAATAAATTTGACAAGGAAGACATTGTAAAATGGAGAACGCCCCAATGAGAGAGAGTAAAATGCCTACATTTTACTACATTTCAAAGTTAGATACCTTGCTTAACTTAATTCTCTCTCTCTTCCTCTCTCCCTCTCTCATATTCTCTACCCTGCCCTCCTCTCTGCCTGTGTGTGTAAGTCTTGTTTCTTGTTTCTTTTTTGTTGTTGTTGTTGTTGTTGTTTGTTTTAAGACAGTTGTTTGTTTGTTTTGAGACTCTTGTTGCCCAGGCTGGAGTGTAATGGCACTACCTTGGCTCACTGCAACCTCCACCTCCCAGGTTCAAGCAATTCTCCTGCCTCAGCCTCCTAAGTAGCTGGGATTACAGGCACCCACTACCACGCCCAGTTAATTTTTGTATTTTTAGTAGAGATGGGGTTTCACCATGTTGACCAGGCTGGTCTTGAACTCCTGACCTCAGGTGATCCACCCGCCTTGGCCTCCCAAATGCTGGGAGTACAGGTGTGAGCCACCATGCCCAGCCATTGTTTATATTCTCTAAATATTTCTCCATATCTCATCTACTTTTAAGTAATTACTTTCACTCTAGACCTTATTATTTATCACCTAAAACACTGCAGTTATTTTCTAATTCATCTCCTTGCATTTCTTCTTGCAATCGATTTTCTCCAACTTGGTTAAATGCCCTTTCTTGACATAAAATGATGTTATCATGTCTCTCTTAAAACTATTGAATGCTTTTCTGTTATTTCTATGAAAAAAGTCTAAATATCTCAACTTGATATAAAAGATGTCGCATCATCTAAGGTGCCCTAAATCACCACTTTCCAACTGACATCTCTTCCATACCAATCTTCTTTCAATGTTACAAGTGTACAATGTCTCAATGTCCAGCTCTTTTCATGACTTTTCTTCCTACCTGGAATATTCTTCTCTTTAACTTTTTTCTGAAAAACACATTTTTGCTCTTTCATTTTAGGTATTGATGTAACTGTTGCCTCCTAAATGAATTACTCCTTTTTGTTTCCACACCTCTGATGTAGTCTCTAACATTTCTTGTGCTTCACTATTTCTGGGAGGTCGACCTTATAACTGCATCACTAGAGGTTTTTTTTGCACTCCTCTAATGGGAAACACACACAGACCAGTGGGCAGAAGTAAGGAGACATCAAGGTCAAGGTAGTTCTTTTCTTCCCCCTTCTTTGACACTACACTCTGACAGTAGTTATATCTTTCTGTAATAACAATTTCCATCGAGTGACCCCAGTTCTGTGACTCCAATAGGACTATGCTCTCTCCTCCGTTCTTTCAGTCTTAGTAAATGTAACCATTTTGTAATGTTAATAGTTTCTGAGCATCTCAACATCCTCTGTTTAGTTAACTGTTTACACATTCTGTTTGAAATACATTCATTAATGTTTCTGTCTGAGTGAATCTCTACTGTACCAATACCTAATTGATGTTGTCATTGATACCAGGAGTGGTCCCAGAAATTTGACAACTATCGTAAGATTCTGGATCTGTGTTGCTCACATATTTGATGAACATATGATCTCCAGTCAGGGGAAAAGGTAATAATCCTAATTTGTAGCATGCATTGCATCACAATTATCCAGGTTACCATTGGTTGTAGTTCAGGATAGATTAGTAATAGACCATAAATACTTGGGTGATCATGCAGGCTGTTGTTATTCATTGTTATGGCAACAGTGATGAATAGAAAGAATGTGGGCTGATATCATCAGACAGTACTGGAAAACACAAAACATTATATTAAGGAACACATGCACCCAATTCAAGAATAAAGAAGAGAACATTTAAAAAAAAAGACTTCTATGGGGCCAAAACAAAACAAACAAACAAACAAACAACAAACCTCTATTTATTCCAATAGCTACAGGGCTGACAGGGCTAAGCATCTGTCCCTGAAACTGACTATCTGTGTTTCACAGTTATTATGCCAGTGCACAAACTCATCAAGTCTCTTCCTATGCTATAGATAGGAAAGTGATTAGGAAGAAATATATCCCCGATGAACTGAGGTAGAGACATTTCATCACACATTAATGATTTGAATGGACAAGTCAAATCTTTCTTTGCTTAAATATCTTTCAGTGATCTTGGCTGGAGTAGGTATCTCTCAAGGAAATACCGCTTTTCCAAAAGACACAAATCTATACCCCTCACTGCCTGATGAGTTAAATACTAACATTTCACAGAGGGAGAATTGCAAGATCTTTTTATTTTCCAAGAATAGAAAGAGTACATACCAACATATCTGCAAGATCTTTCCCTGAAGACTATGTGTTAGAATTGACTCTGTTGTTATTAGATCAAACAAAACAAAATCTGGTGTTGCGTAACAGATTTTTCAATGTTGGGAAATTTACTTGGAATTTGGAACTTCATTTGTTTATCTGAACACTTGCAATGCTGTATGAGTTTTCTTGTTTGGTTACTTGAAGCCTCAATACAATAGCGGCTTCCCATCAATGAGATAAAGATTCCAGAACTTGTCTTTAATACTGTAAAGGATATGAGAATATCAGAGCAGATCTACAGTATACAACTTCCCTGCCACATACAGCAGGGAAAATGTACACATGTGGAGGACCTAGAAGATATTCCTTCCCAAAGGCATTTAAAAAAAAAAAAGGTTTTGGCCAGGCGCCGTGGCTCAAGCCTGTAATCCCAACACTGGGAGGCCGAGACGGGCGGATCACGAGGTCAGGAGATCGAGACTATCCTGGCTAACACGGTGAAACCCCCTCTCTACTAAAAAAATACAAAAAAAAAAAAAAAAAAACTAGCTGGGCGAGGTGGCGGGCGCCTGTAGTCCCAGCTACTCGGGAGGCTGAGGCAGGAGAATGGCGTAAACCCGGGAGGCGGAGCTTGCAGTGAGCTGAGATCCGGCCACTGCACTCCAGCCTGGGCCACAGAGCGAGACTCCGCCTCAAAAAAAAAAAAAAAAAAAAAAAAAGTTTTGGCAGAGCACCAGCATTTTCTCTAAAGTTCTTTGATGTTATCCCACTGTAAGCTGAAGATGCTAATGAGTCATTTAATTGCACTCTTCATCAATGTGAACAATTGGACCAAAAAGTTATAGAAGCTGGATGTTGGTGTCTACTAATGATCAGAGACAAGACAGTCACAAGCTGAAAGGCCAAAGTTGCATTCAAAATATTTTAACGGCAGGATCTGTGGCAGTAGTTAATTGATTATTAAATCCCTGTGAATGAAAGAGATGGGGAGTCATTATGATGTTGGCTCATCTATGTATTCAGAAAAAAACATGTTTTTGGAACTTGTGTAGTTTTACTGAGTTCCACATGTGAGCTAGTTCATGCACCTAGAACTCCTTACTTGTAGAGCAAGGCTAGTTCATCATGGATAACACTCTGCAGCGGAGAGTCAAATGCAAATTTTAAATCTTGCTCCAAGCCATTACCAGAGGAACTTGTGGCCACATAAAGTAATGTTTGTACATGGCTATGATACAAATACATAGAACCTTCTGGGGGTTATTGAATGGGCAGTCCAAAGTAACACTTGTTCCTATGAAACAAACACTACCATGATTCAGTCATCAGTATGGTTAATTATAGAGGTTACATGACAGATGAAATTGTTCCCTGAATCCAATTCTCAGTGGATCCAATGGTTATTTCTCTAGTATCTGCAAGTATAGATAAATAAAAATACTCGATGAGTAGTAGAAAACATATATCTGTTTCTTCACCTGTGTGATATAGCTATATCAATGGGAAGAATCAAGTTAAATGAAGAATAATCCCCGGAAAATTGACAACCTTCTACCACTATAATAATAATCTAAACATGTTCCAAATTGGCATAGTCTGACACCTAATGTGCATCTATTTTCTCAGCAAATTTCTCTCAAAAAATTTCCAATTCGTTACAACAACCAGAAGTTTGTTTTACCTAGCAGGGACAGCCATATGTCTCTGCTGTCTTAAATCAAGGTCAGAACAAATCTACTGCATTCTGTCATACATGACCTACAAGAACATTTTAGTGTCCCAGAAAATATCATAACTGAACATTATATTGATGACATTATTTTACTTTGTGAGCTAAAAGTAGCAAGTATCCTATATGGCATAGTAGTGTGACACATTTTAGAGGATGAGAGAAAAACCCCAACACAAATTTAGAGGTCTATCACATTAGTGAAGTTTTAGGGTTCCAATGCTCTTGGAATGTCAAGATGTTTCTCTAAAATGAGTGATAATTTGCAGCATCTTGCACTGCTACAACATATGGTGAGCCTATTTATGTTTGATGTCTGCTATTCTGTCTACTTATTTGGTAAGCAACAAGTCTGTCAGTTTTAACTGGGCCCAGTGTAAAATGCATCTCTGTGGCAGTTGTGGGTCTTATGTCCACCACTAGGATAAGTGTATGCAATGGTTAGCTGTTATTTACAGAAGGAGATACATATCGAAGATACCTGAATACAACATACAGACTGAAAATTCACCAGTGAAAAGCCACATTTGCTGTGATCTAAAGAGGTGTTGGATTTTCTGTCACATGTCCTTATCAAAAAGCTAGCAGAATAATACAACAGGTTTGGAGGTCTTACTTAAAAGGGAGAAATACTTTTGTCAGGGAGCACATTCATGGATGCTGAGAATGTTTACAGGCCTTTTGACTTTTACATCTTCTAGAATCAACAGGCATCAAGAAGATTATTTTACTCGTTGTGGAAATTATTCCCCATTACCAAGAGAAAACTGGGTCATGGCTACACATTGGAAAGTAGGAATGTTATACCTGGAACCTAGGAAATTCACTTGTGAGCCTTCTAGAGCTTCTAAGTTCATTAATAATAATAAATGGAAAAATGGGACAATCGAATAAAGACAGAATGACCTGCTACCCAGACTATGTTAGAGTAGTAAATTAGGTCACCTATCTCATGAGGAAACTCTACAATGTGATAGAGGAAAAGAAGGATAAGAAATAAATGATGGTAAAGTTACAAGTTATGAATCTTAATATTGACCAGCAAGCATCAGGGTCTGTAGAAATTATACTTGTCATTTCTGATTATTTGTTTGCCTCATTTTTCAGGTCAACCAACATGAAGAGTAACGGTGATATGTATTATCATCATGTGGGTTCTGCATGAAAATAAAGCGATCTGACATCATCCCTCATTATTGAGTCTAATGGCAGTTATGCCTCACCTGAGTTGTCAATGAGAATTCCTTCATTTGATTAAATGGCAAGAATAAAATCTGAGTAGCAAGAGAAGCAATCTGTACTGATTGTATTTCATCCTCTCCTACCCTAACCCATTTATTGTCTGTTTTGTTCTGTACTCCAAGTGGTTGATATAATATGTATCACGTATGCTCTCTAAAAGTTCACTTCTAGTTAAGTTTCACCCAGGCTGGAGTGCAGTGGTACGATCTCGGCTCACTACAGCTTCCGCCTCCCAGGTTCAGGTGATTCTCCTGCTTCAGCCTCCAGAGTAGCTGGGACTACAGGCACACACCGCAACACCCGGCTAATTTTTTGTATTTTTAGTAGAGACTGGGTTTCACCATATTGCCCAGGCTGGTTTCGAACTCATGAGCTCAGGCAATCTGCCTGCCTCGGCCTCCCAAAGTGCTAGGGTTACAGATGTGAGCCACTGCGCCTGGCCTTCCTGACTTTTTAATGATCACCATTCTAACTGGTGTGAGATGGAATCTCATTGTGATTTTCATTTGTATTTCTCTAATGACCAGTGAAGATGAGCTTTTCTTCATATTTTTCTTGGCCACATAAATGTCTTTTTTTTAAGAAGCAACTGTTCATATCCTCCACCCACTTTTTGATGGGGTTGTTTTTTTCTTTTAAATTTGTTTTAAGGTCCTTGTAGATTCTAAATATTAGCCGTTTGTCAGATGTATAGATAGCAAAAATTTTCTCCCATTCTATAGGTTGCCTGTTCACTCTGATGATACTTTCTTTTGCTGTGCAGAAACTCTTTAGGTAATTAGATCCCATTTTGTCAATTTTGGCTTTTGTTGCCATTGCTTTTGGTGTTTTAGTCATGAAGTCTTTGCCCATGCCTATGTCCTGAATGGTATTGCCCAAGTTTTTTTTCTCTAGGGTTTCTATGGTTTGAGGTCTTATGTTTAAGTCTTTAGTCCATCTTGAGTTAATTTTCATATAAGATGTAAGGAAAGGGTCCAGTTTTAGCTTTCTGTATATGGCTAGCCAGTTTTCCCAACACTATTTATTAAACACGGAATCCTTTCCCCATTGCTTGCTTTTGTTAGGTTTGTCAAAGATCAGATGGTTGTAGATGTGTGGTGTTATTTCCGAGGGCTCTGCTCTGTTCTATTGGTCTATATATCTGTTTTAGTAACAGTATCATGCTGTTTTGGTTACTCTAGCCTTGTAGCATAGTTTGAAGTCAGGTAGCATGATGCCTCCACTTTGCTCTTTTTGCTTAGGATTGTACTGGCAATGCAGGCTCTTTTTTGCTTCCATATGAAATTTAAAGTCGTTTTTTCTAATCTTGTAAAGAAAGTCAACAGTAGCTTGATGGGGATAGCATTAAATCTACAAATTACTTTGAGCAGTATGGCCATTTTCATAATAATGACTCTTTCTATCCATAAGCATGGAATTTTTTTTCCATTTGTTTGTGTCCGCTCTTATTTCCTTGAGCAGTGGTTTGTAGTTCTGCTTGAAGAGGTCCTTCACATCCTTTGTAAGTTGTATTCTTAGGTATTTTATTATCTTTATAGGTATTATGAATGGGAGTTCATGATTTGGCTCTCTATTATTGGTGTATATGAATGCTTGTGATTTTTGCACATTGATTTTGTATCTGAGACTTTGCTGAAGTTGCTTATCAGCTTAAGATTTGGGGCTGAGACAATGGAGTTTTCTAAATATACAATCATGTCAACTGCAAACAGAGACAATTTGACATTCTCTCTTCCTATTTGACTATCCTTTCTTTCTTTCTCTTGACTGATTGCCCTAGCCAGAACTTCCAATAGTATGTTGAGTAGGAGTGGTGAAAGAGGGCACCCTTGTCTTGTGCCAGTTTTCAAAGGGAATGCTTCCAGTTTTTGCCCATTCAGTATGATATTGGCTGTGGGTTTGTCATTAATAGCTCTTATAATTTTCAGGTATGTTCCAACAATACCTAGTTTATTCAGAGTTTCTAGCATGAAGGGATGTTGAATTTTATCAAATGGCTTTTCTGCATTCATTGAGATAATTGTGGTTTCATCATTGGTTCTGTTTATGTGATAGATTGTATTTATTGATTTGCATATGTTGAACCAGGCTTGCATCCCAAGGATGAAGCTGACTTGATCGTGATGGATAAGCTTTTTGATGTGCTGCTGGATTCTGTTTGCCACTATTTTATTGAGGATTTTTTCATCGATGTTCATCATGGATATTGGCCTGACATTTTCTTTTTTTGTTGTGTTTCTGCCAGGTTTTGGCATCAGGATGATGCTGGCCTCAAAAAATGAGTTAAGGAAGAGTCCCTCTTTTTCTATTGTTTGGAATAATTTCAGAAGGAATGGTACCAGCCCCTCTTTGTATCTCTGGTAGAATTCGGATTTGAATCCGTCTGGTCCTGAGCTTTTTTTGGTTGATAGGCCATTAATTACTGCCTCAATTTCAGAACTTGTTATTAGTCTATTCAGGTATTCGACTTCTTCCTGGTTTAGCCTCGGGACGGTGTATGTGCTCAGGAATTTGTCCATTTCTTCTAGATTTTCTAGCTTATTTGCATAGAGGTGTTTATAATATTCTCTGATGATAGTTTGTATTTCTGTGCAAGCAGTAGTGATATCTCGTTTATCAATTTTTATTGTGTCTATTTGATACTTCTCTCTTTTCTTCTTTGTTGATCTGGCTATTGTTCTATCTATTTTGTTAATGTTTTTAAAAAAAGGAACTCCTGGATTCATTGATTTTTTGAAGGGATTTCTGTGTCTCTATCTCCTTTAGTTCTGCTCTGATCTTAATTATTATCTGTCTTCTGGTAGCTATTGAATGTTTGTTCTTGCTTCTCTAATTCTGTTAGTTGTGATGTCAGGGTGTTGATTTTGGATCTTTCCCACTTTCTCCTGTGGACATTTAGTGCTATATGTTTTCCTCTAACCACTGCTTTAGCTGTGTCCCACATATTCTAGTGTGTTGTGTCTTTCTTCTCCTTAGTTTCAAAGAACATATTTATTTTTGCCTTAATTTTGTTATTTGCCCGGTGGTAATTCAGGAGACAGTTTTTCAGTTTCCATGTAATTGTGCAGTTTTTGGTGAGTTTATTATTATTATGCTTTAAGTTCTAGTGTACATGTGCACACCATGCAGGTTTGTTACATGTACATGTTTGTTACATGGGCCACGTTGGTGTACTGCACCCATGAACTCGTCATTTACATTAGGTATATCTCCTAATGTTATCTCTCCCACTACTGCCTGCCCACAATAGGCCCCGGTGTGTGATGTTCCCCTTCCTGTGTCCAGGTGATCTCATTGTTCAATTCCCACCTATGAGTGAGAACATGTGGTGTTTTTCTGTTCCTGCAATAGTTTGCTGAAAATTATGGTTTCCAGCTGCATCCATGTCCCTATAAAGGTCACGAACTCATCCTTTTTTATGGCTGCATAGTATTCCATGGTGTATATGTGCCACATTTTCTTAATCCAGTCTGTCACTGATGGACATTTGGGTTGATTCCAAGTCTTTGCTACTGTGAATAGTGCTACAATAAACATACGTGTGCACGTGTCTTTATAGCAGCATGATTCATAATCCTTTGGGTATATACCCAGTAATGGGATGGCTGGGTCAAATGATATTTCTAGTTCTAGATCCTTGAGGAATCGCCACACTGTTTTCCACAATGGTTGAACTAGTTTACAGTCCCACCAACAGTGTCAAAGTGTTCCTATTTCTCCACATCCTCTCCAGCACCTTTTGTTTCCTGACTTTTTAATGATTGCTGTTCTAACTGGTGTGAGATGGTATCTCATTGTGGTTTTGATTTGCATTTCTCTGATGGCCAGTGATGATGAGCATTTTTTCATGTGTCTGTTGGCTGTATGCATGTCTTCTTTTGAGAAGTGTCTGTTCATATCCTTTGCCCACTTTTTTGATGGGGTTTTTTTTCTTGTAAATTTGTTTGAGTTCTTTGTAGGTTCTGGATATTAGCCCCTTGTCAGATGAGTAGATTGCAAAAATGTTCTCCCATTCTGTAGGTTGCCTGTTCACTCTGATGGTAGTTTCTTTTGCTGTGCAGAAGCTCTTTAGTTTAATGAGATCCCATTTGTCAATTTTGGCTTCTGTTGCCATTGCTTTTGGTGTTTTAGACATGAAGTCCTTGCCCATGCCTGTGTCCTGAATGGTATTACCTAGGTTTTCTTCTAGGGTTTTTATGGTTTTAGTTCTAACATTTAAGTCTCTAATCCATCTTGAATTAATTTTTGTATAACTAGTAAGGAACCAGTTTCAGCTTTCTGCTTATGGCTAGCCAATTTTCCCAGCACCATTTATTAAATAGGGAATCCTTTCTCCGTTTCTTGTTTTTGTCAGGTTTGTCAAAGATCAGATGGTTGTAGATGTGTGGTATTATTTCTGAGGGCTCTGTTCTGTTCCATTGGCCTACATCTCTATTTTGGTACCAGTAACATGCTGTTTTGGTTACTGTAGCCTTATTGTGTAGTTTGAAGTCAGGTAGTGTGATGCCTCCAGCTTTGTTCTTTGGGCTTAGGATTGTCTTGGCAATGCAGGCTCTTTTGGTTCCATATGAACTTTAAAGCAGTTTTTTTCCAATTCTGTGAAGAAAGTAATGGGTAGCTTAATGGGGATGGCATTGAATCTATAAATTACCTTGGGCAGTATTGTTTGTGTCCTCTTTTATTTCACTGAGCAGTGGTTTGTAGTTCTCCTTGAAGAGGTCCTTCACATCTCTTGTAAGTTGTATTCCTAGGTATTTTAATCTCTTTGAAGCAATTGTGAATGGAAGTTCATTCATGATTTGACTCTCTGTCTGTTATTGGTGTATAAGAATGCTTGTGATTTTTGCACACTGATTTTGTATCCTGAGACTTTGCTGAAGTTGCTTATCAGCTTAAGGAGATTTTGGGCTGAGACGATGGGGTTTTCTAAATATACAATCATGTCATCTGCAAACAGGGACAATTTGACTTCTTCTTTTCCTAATTGAATACCCTTTATTTCTTTCTCTTGCCTAATTGCCTTAGCCAGAAATTCCGACACTGTGTTGAATAGGAGTGGTGAGAGAGGGCATCCCTGTCTTGTGCCAGTTTTCAAAGGGAATTTTTCCAGTTTTTGCCCATTCAGTACGATACTGGCTGTGGGTTTGTCATAAATAGCTCTTATTATTTTGAGATACATTCCATCAATAGCGAATTTATTGAGAGTTTTTAGCATGAAGGGCTGTTGAATTTTGTCAAAAGCCTTTTCTGCATCTATTGCGATAATCATGTGGTTTTTGTCTTTGGTTCTGTTTATATGCTGGATTATGTTTATTGATATGCATATGTTGAACCAGCCTTGCATCCCAGGGATGAAGCCCACTTGATCATGGCGGATAAGCTTTTTGATGTGCTGCTGGATTCAGTTTGCCAGTGTTTTATTGAGGATTTTTGCATCAATGTTCGTCAGGGATATTGGTCTACAATTCTCTTTTTTTGTTGTGTCTCTACCAGACTTTGGTATCAGGATGATGTTGGCCTCATAAAATGAGTTAGGGAGGATTCCCTCTTTTTCTATTGATTGGAATAGTTTCAGAAGGAATGGTACAACCTCTCCTTGTACCTCTGGTAGAATTCGGCTGTAAATTTGTCTGTTCCTGGACTTCTTTTGGTTGGTAGCCTATTAATTATTGCCTCAATTTCAGAGCCTGCTATTGGTCTACTCAGGGGTTCACCTTCTTCCTTGTTTAATCTTGGGAGAGTGTATGTGTCCAGGAGTTTATCCATTTCTTCTAGGTTTTCTAGTTTATTTGTGTAGAGTTGTTTATAGTATTCTCTGATGGTAGTTTGTATTTCTGTGGGGTCAGTGGTGATATCCCCTTTATCATTTTTTATTGCATCTATTTGATTCTGCTCTCTTTTCTTCTTTGTTAGTCTTGCTGACAGTCTTTCAATTTTTTTGATCTTTTCAAGAAACAAGCTCCTGGATTCATTGATTTTTTGAAGGGTTTTTTGTGTCTCTATCTCCTTCGGTTCTGCTCTGATCTTAGTTATTTCCTGCCTTCTGCTAGCTTTTGCATGTGTTTGTTCTTGCTTCTCTAGTTCTTTTAATTGTGATGTTAGGGTGTTGATTTTAGATCTTTCCTGCTTTCTCTTGTGGGCATTTAGTGCTATAAATTTCCCTCTACACACTGCTTTAAATGTGTCCCAGAGATTCTGGTATGTTGTATCTTTGTTCTCATTGGTTTCAATGAACATCTTTATTTCTGTCTTCATTTCACTATGTACCCAGTAGTCATCCAGGAGCAGGTTGTTCAGTTTCCATGTAGTTGAGCAGTTTTGATTGAGTTTCTTAGTCTTGAGTTCTTTGAGTGAGTTTCTTGATACTGAGTTCTAACTTGATTACACTGTGGTCTGAGAGACTGTTTGTTATAATTTCCATTCTTTTGCATTTGCTAAGGATTGTTTTACTTCCAATATGTGGTCAATTTTAGAATAAGTGTAGTGTGGTGCTGAGAAGAATGTATATTCTGTTGATTTGGAGTGGAGAGTTCTGTAGATGTCTATTAGATCCACTTCACCCAGAGCTGAGTTCAAGTCCTGAATATCTTTCTTAATTTTCTGTCTCGTTTATCTGTCTAATATTGACAGTGGGGTGTTAAAGTCTCCCATTATTATTGTTTGGGAGTCTAAGTCTCATTGTAGGTCTTTAAGAACTTGCTTTATGAATCTGGGTACTCCTGTGTGGGGTGCATATATATTTATGATAGTTAGCTCTCCTTGTTGCATTGATCCCTTTATCATTATGTAATGCCTTTGTCCTTTTTTTTTATCTTTGTTGATTTAAAGACTGCTTTATTAGAGACTAGGATTGCAAAACCTGCTTTTTTATTTTTGCCTTCCATTTGCTTGGTGTTACTCCATTCCTTTATTTTGAGCCTCTGTGTGTCTTAACATGTGAGATGTGTCTCCTGAATACAGTACACTAATGGGTCTTGACTCTATCCAATTTGCTAGTCTGTATTTTTTAATTGGATCATTTAGCCCATTTTCATTTAAGGTTAATATTGTTACGTGTGAATTTGATCCTGTTATGTTGATGTTAGCTGGTTATTTTGCCCGTTAGTTGTTGCAGTTTCTTTATAGTGTCATGAACTTTACTATTTGGTTTGTTTTCGCAGTGGCTGGTACTGGTTTTTGCTTTCCATACTTAATGCTTCTTTCAGGAGCTCTTATAAGGCAGGCCTGGTATTGACAAAATCTCTCAGCATTTGCTTCTCTGTAAAGGATTTTATTTCTCCTTTGTTTATGTAGCATAGTTTGGCTGGATATGAAATTCTGGGTTGAAAATTCTTTTCTTTAAGAATGTTGAATATTAGCCCCCACTCTCCTCTGGCTTTTTGGATTTCTGCAGAGAGATCCACTGTTAGTCTGATGGGCTTCCCTTTGTGAGTAATCCGACCTTTCTCTCTAGCTGCCGTTAACATTTTTTCCTTTGTTTCAACATTGGTGAATTTGACGATTATGTGTCTTGGGGTTGCTCTTTTCAAGGAGTGTCTTTGTGTTGTTCTCTGTATTTCTTGAATTTGAATTTTGACCTGTCTTGCTAGACTGAGGAAGTTCTCCTGGATAATATCCTGAAGAGTGTTTTCTAACTTGGTTGCATTCTCCTTGTCACTTTCAGGTACACCAATCAAACATAGATTTGGTCTTTTCACATAGTCTCATATTTTTTGGAGGCTTGTTTGTTCCTTTTCATTCTTTTTTCCTCTAATCTTGTCTTCACAGTTTATTTTATTGACTTTGTCTTCAACCTCTGATATCCTTTCTTCCACTTGATCGATTCAGTTATTTGTACTTGCATATGCTTCATGAAGATCTTATGCTGTTTTTTCAGCTCCATCAGGTTATTTACATTCTTCTCTAAACTAGTTATTCTAGTTAGCAATTCCTCTAATCATTTTTCAAGGTTCTTAGTTTTCTTGCATTGGGTTGGAGCATGCTCCTTTAGCTTGGAGGAGTTTGTTATTACCTACCTTCTGAAGCCTACTTCTGTCAATTCATCAAACTCATTCTCCCTCCAGTTTCATTCCCTTGCTGGCAAAGAGTTGTGATCCTTTGGAGGAGAAGAGGCATTCTGGCTTTTGTGATTTTCAGCTTTTCTGTGCTAGTTTTTCCTCATCTTTGTGGATTTATCTACCTTTGGCCTTTGATGTTGGAGACCTTCAGATGGGGTTTTTGAGTGGACATCCCTTTTGCTGATGTTGATGCTATTCCTGTCTGTTAGTTAGTTTTCCTTCTAACAGGCCCCTTTGCTGCAGGTCTGCTGGAGGTCCACTACAGACCGTCTTTACCTGGGTATCACCAGTGGAGGCTGCAGAACAGCAAAGATTGCTACCTGTTCCTCCCTCTAGTAGCTTTATCCCAGAGGGGCACCCACCAGATGCCAGCCAGAGCTCTCCTGTATAAGGTGTCTATTGACCCCTACTGGGTGGTATCTCTGAGTCAGGAGGCAAAGGAGTCAGGGACCCACTTGAAGAAGCAGGCTGTGCTGGGAGATCTGCTGTTCTCTTCAGAGCTGACAGGCAAGAACATTTAAGTCTGCTGAAGCTGCACCCACAGTCACCCCTTCCCCCCAGGTGCTCTGTCCCCGGAATATGGGAGTTTTAACTCTAAGCCCCTAACTGGGGCTGCTGCCCTGCCCAGTGATGAGGAATCTAGAGAAGCAGTCTGGCTACAATAGCTTTGCTGTGCTGTGGTGGGCTCCACCCAGTTTGAACTTCCCAGTGGCTTTGTTTACACTGTGAGGGGAAAACCACATACTCAAGCCTCAGTAATGGCAGATGCCCTTCTCCCCACCAAGCTTCAGTGTCCCAGGTCAACTACAGACTGCTGTGCTGGCAGTGAGAATTTCAAGCCAGTGGATCTTAACTTGCTGGGCTCCATTGGGGTGGGATCCCCTGAGCAAGATCACTTGGTTCCCTGGCTTGAGCCCCCTTTCCAGGGGGAGTGAATGGTTCTGTCTCACTGGCATTCCATGCGCCACTGGGGTATGGAAAAAAACTCCTGCAGCTAGCTCAGTGTCTGCCCAAATGGACACCCAGTTTTGTGCTTGGAACCCAGGGCCCTGATGGTATAGGTACCTAAGGGAATCTCCTGGTCTGCGGGTTGTGAAGACCATGGGAAAAGCATAGTATCTGGACTGGAATGCACCCTTCCTCATGGCAAAGTCTCTTACAGCTTCCCTTGACTAGGGGAAGGAGTTCCCCAAACACTTGTGCTTCCTGGGTGAGGCAACGACCCAACCCTGCTTTGGCTCACCCACTGAGGGCTGCACCCACTGTCTAACCAGTCCCAATGAGATGAGCTGGGTACTTCAGTTGGAAATGCAGAAATCACCCACTTTCTGCATTGATCTTGTTGGGAGCTGCAGACCGGAGCTGTTCCTATTCGGCCATCTTGCCATCCAACCTCTTTATTTTCCTTTCAATTGACACCCAGCAGTGATGTTGCTGGCTTAAATTGTAGTTCTATTTTCAGCTGTTTGAAATATCTCCATACTGTTTTCACAAGAGGTTGAACTAATTTACATTCCCACCAACAGTGTGTAAACATTCTTTTTTCTCTACATTCATGCCAACATCTGTTGTTTTTTGACTTTTTAATAATAGCCACTCTGATTACTATAAAATATCTCAGTGTGACTTAAATTTGCATTTCTCTCATGATTACTGATGTTGAGCATTTTTAAAATATGTATATATGTATGTCTTCTTTTGAGAAATATCTGGTCATGTTCTTTGCCCAATTTTTAATGAAGTTATTTGTCTTATTCCTGGTGAGTTGTTTGAGTTTCTTGTAGATTCTAAATATTAGTCCTTTGCCAAGAGGCCTAATTTGCAAATATTTTCTCTCAGTCTGTAGGTTGTCTGTTTTCTCTTTTGATTATTTCTTTTGCTGTGTAAAAGCTCTTTAGTTTGAGTCTCATTTGCCTATTTTTTTGGTTTTTAATTTTCTTTTTGTGTCTTTTTCATAAATTATTTGCCCAAGGCAATGTATGGAAGAATTTTTTCTACGTTTTCTTCCAGAATTTTTATAGTTTCAGTTCTTACATTTAGTTATTTATCAATCTTGAGTTAATTTTTGTATATGATGAGAGATACAGGTCAAGTTTCACTCTTCTGCATATGATTATCCAATTTTCCCATTATAATTTGTCAGATAGGGTGTCCTTTCCTCATTGTTAATTTTTGTTGACTTTGTTGAAAATCAATTTGTCATAGGTATGTGGTCTTATTTCTGGGTTCGCTACTCTGTTCCATTGATCCATGTTTCTATTTTTATACCAGTTACCATGCTGCTTTAGTTAATACAACCTTATAGTATAATTTGAAGTAAGGCAATGTGATACCTCCAGATTTGTTCTTTTTGCCTAGGATTGCTTTGACTAGTCAGGGTTTTTTTTGTGGCAAATGAACTTTAGGATTTTTTTTTCTAATTCTGTGAAAAATGACATTGGTAATTTAATAGGATTTGTGTTAAATCTGTAGCTTGCTTTGAGCAATATGGTTATTTTAACAATACTGATTCTTCTAATCTATGAGCGTGGAATGTTTTTTCATTTGTTTGTGTCACCTCTGATTTCTTTCATCAGTGTTTCGTAGTTCTCCTCATAGAGATCTTTTATCTCCTTGATTAAATGTATTCCTTGGTATTTTATTTTCTTTGTGGCTACTGTAAATGGGATAAAGTTCTTGATTTGGTTCTCAGCTTAAATGTTATTGGTGTATAGTAATGATACTGATTTTGTACATTGATTTTGTATCCTGAAACTTTACTGAAATTGTTTATAAAGTGGAGCAGTCATTTGGAGGAGTGTTTAGGGTTTCTAGATAGATAATAATGTTATCAGCAAACAGAGATCATTTGACTTCCTCTTTTCCAAGTTGAATATCTTTCTTTCTCTTGCCTAATTGTTCTGCTGAGTACTTACTGTACTATGCAGAATAGGAGTGATGAGAATGGACACTATTATCTTGTTCCAGTTCACAGGAGGAAGGCTTTCAGGTTTTGCTCATTCAGTATGATATTGACTGTGGGTTTGTCAATTACTGTTCTTATTACTTTGAAGTATATTCCATTGATGCATAGTTTGTTGAGGGTTTTTATCATGAAGAAATATTGGACTTTGTTGAATGCTTCTTCTGTATCTATTGAGATGATCATATGGTTTTTGTTCTTAGTTCTGTTCATATGGTGAATCTTGTTTATTGAATCATTTATGTTGAAACATCCTTGCATCTCCCTTCTAAAGAAAACCTACTTGATCATGATGAATTATCTTTTTGATGTGCTTTTGGATTTGATTTGCTAATATTTTGTTGAGCAACTTTGTATCTATGATCATTGGGATATTGACCGGTTCTTTTCTCCTTTTTTAATGTTTGTGCATGATTTTCATATCAGAGTGATATGAGATTCATAGAATGAGTTAAGGAGGAATCCCTGGTCCTCAATTTTTTGCAATAATTTTAGTACATGGATACCAGCTCCTTGTTGTACATCTGGTGGAATTCAGCTGTGAATCTGTCCGGTTCCAAGATTCCTTTGTTGTTGTTGGAGCTTTTTTTTAACTACTAATTTGATTTTATTTTTCATTATTGGTCTATTCAGGATTTCTATTTCTTCCTGGTTCAATCTTGGGAGGTTGTATATATCCACAATTTTATTAATTTTCTCCAGGTTTTCTAGTTTGTACATATAGTAGTGTTCCTAGTAGACTCTGATGATACTATAAATTACTGTAGTGTCACCTGTAAAGTCACCTTTATCATTTCTGATAGTACTTATTTGAATTGTCTTTTTCTCTTGATTAATCTTGCTGGTGGTCTGTCAATTGTGTTTGTCCTGTTTGGAGAAGCAACTTTTTGTTTTACTGATCCTTTGTGGCTTTTCATCTCAATCTCCTTTAGTTCTGCTATGATATTTGTTATTTCTTTTGCTAGCTTTGGATTTGGTTTATTTTTGTTTTTGTATGTCTTTGAGACTTGACATTAGGTGGTTAACTTCAGACTTTTATATCTTTTTGATGTAGAAATTTAACACTATAAACTTCTCTTAGCATTGTTTTTGCTGTATTCCAGTAGTTTGGTACACTGTGTCTCTATTTTCATTAGTTTTAAATAAATGATTAATTTTTCTTTTTTTTTAATATTATTTGGGTTGGCAAAAGAAATAGTATTTTAAATTCTGCCTTAATTTTATTATTTACTCAACAGTCATTCTGGAGCGAGTTGTTTAGTTTCCATGTATTAGTGTACTTTTGAGAGCTCCTCTTGGTATTGATTTCTAATTTTATTCTATTGTGGTCCAAGAAGATCAAGAAGATACTTAATATGATTTTTATCTTTTAAAATGTATTCAGACTTGCTTTATGGCCACATATATGGTCAAATTTGAAGAATGTTCAATGCACATGAGAAGAATATGTATTGAGAAGAATATGTATTTTGCAATTGTTGAGTAGAAAGTTCTATAAATATCTGTTAGCTCCATTTGGTCTAAATTCCAATTTATGTCAAGTTTTTGTTGTTGTTGTTTATTTTCTACCTCAGTCATCTTTGCAGTAATATCAGTGGAATATTAAAGTTCCCTGCTATTATTGTATTTCTGTCAGTCTCTTTTCTAGGTCAGCAGTATTTTTTTTTTTTTTAAATGAATCTGGGTGCTTCAGTGATGAGTACGTATATATTTAGGATAGTTAAATCTTGTTGTATTAAGATTTTTATTATTACATATTGTTCTTTTTCTATTCTTACTGTTGTTGGTTTAAGGTTTGTTTATATGATAATGTCTACCTCTCTTCTCTTTTGTTTTTCAATTGTGTGATATATAATTTTGGACTCTTTTGAGTGTGAAGGTGTCATTAGCTAATAGATGTGTCTCTAGCCAATAGATGTGTCTCTGTAGGCAACTGGTGGTTGGGTATTATTTTAATCAAATTTTCCACTCTGTATGTTTCAATATAAAGCAACAACAACAACAAACCAGCAGTGAGGGGAGAATCAGAAGAATACTTAAGTTCTTGAACTCTACTTGAAATGGTACAATATTATTGAAGATAGAGTGTGATGCCTTCAAGATGTATACTAGAAACCCAGAATAAAGCAATAATAAAATAAGAATTATAGCTAATAAACCAACAAAGAAATAAAACGGAATTCTAAAGAATGTTTAGTTAATGCGAAATACAGAAAAAAATAAAAAGAAACAAAAAGAAAAAGGGATATATTAAAAACTAATGGAAGATGATAGATACAAATCCAACCATCTGTAAAAGATTAAGTACAAATAAAATGTACATATGAACTAAAAGGGAAAGTTTGTTAGATTAGGTTTTTAAGAAACAAGCCTGAAATAGAATCTCATTACCAAAATCATATAATAAATGTAAAGGCATGAGTAGGTTAAAACAGAGTGGGAAAAGTTATATTATATTAACACTAATGAAAGAAGAATGGAGAGGACATATTAATATTGAACCAGTAGATTTTAAAGCACAAGATATTACCAGAATTTTTGAAATGTTATTTCATAATATTGAGGTTAATTAAAAATAACCTAGATATTAGTGCACGAATAACACAGCTCAACATACATGAGATGAAAACTGAGAGAAGCAGAAGGGGAAATAGACACATCCACAATTATTCCCACAGATTTTCCATAAATAATTGATATAAAAGAAGATATAAAATCAAAACATATAGAAAATATGAGCATCACTACTTACTAACTTAATCTCAACATTTATAAAACACTCCAACCAACTGAAGCAAAAACATGACAAAAATATTTGCCAAGACAGACCCATATTTTGGATCACTAAATAAGTATTTACAAGTTTGAATAGTTTCAAATCATGCACTGTATGTTCTCTGACCACAATGTAATTAAATTATAAATCAACAGCTGAAAGATATCTAAAGCTCCTCTCTCCTAAAAAAACTAATTAACATATTTCTAAATAGTCTATAGGTCAAAAAATAAGGAAAAGCAATACAGGTATTTGAACAGAGTAAAAATGAAAACACAGCATATGAAAATTTGTGAGAAGCAGTTAAAATAGTATTTAGAGGAAATTTATAGTAATATACACTACATTTGAGAAAAATAAAGTCATCAAGTCAATAATATTATGTTTCTCACTAAAAAAACTGGAAAAACAAACAAATGAAACACAAAGGAATCAGGAAAATAAATCATTAACTGTAAGTGAAGAAATCAATAGAAACAGAAAATCAATAGGGAAAACCACTGAAAACAAATGCTGATTATTATATATCAAGAAAGTTGATAAATCTTTAACCCAACTAAGCAGAAAAAACATATGATAAAATACACAACTTACCAATATTAGTAATGAGATATTTCTATGTCACATTCTGCTGATAGTTAAAGACTTGTGAATAAATACTCTTATAAAATTATTTTAAGAAATTCAGCCTACACGAATTGGAAGAATTTCTTGAAAGACGCAAACTACCAAAACAGAATAATATAGAAAAAATTAGTAATTGTAAGTCTATTTTTAAAATTGCATTTGTACTTAGAAACCTCCCTTCGTCAAGAACAGTAACAAAAACAAAAGGGTGCCAAGATGACTTCATTCTTGATTCTAACATTTAAGGAAGAGTAAAAATAACTTTATACAACTACTTCCAGAGCATTAAAGTGGGATCGTACTTTCTAGCTCATTATATGATGTTGACACTATTCTTATTCCAAAAACAGATATAGACATTAAAAGAAAACTATGTTAATATTCTCCATGAACACAGATGAAAATATTCTTTAAAATATTAATAATTAAGCAATATATGACAATGATAATAAATACCTAGTGAGGTTTATTGCAGAAATATAAATGTGCTTAAACGTTCAAACATTAATCATGTTCATAGACTAAAAAAGATAAACCATATTATCATCTCAATAGACACAAAAAGCATTTGAGAAAATACAGCGTTGATTCTTATAAAAACTCTCAGCACATTAGGAAGAGAAGGGAATGTCCTTAACCTTATGAAAGCATTTACAAAAAATTTCCACTGTGAACATTACACTAAAATGTTGAAAGACTGCTTTCAGTCTGACACCAGGAACTAGGCAAGTACGTCTACCTTCACTACTTCTATGCAACATTGTATGGGAGATCCTAGCCATTCCAGTAAGACAAGAAATAAACGACAGGTAGATTGGAAAGAAAATATAAAATTAACTTTATTTGCAGATAATATGATTCACTACGTAGTCACTCTGAAGGAATTTATTGAAAAAAACACAAATAAGCTCATCAGTAAGTTTTACAAATATGAGAAAAATTTTAAAATCAATTTAATTTCTATATAGCAACAAAAGTTGAAAATTGAAATAATACCATATGGCATTTCATCATAATAGGAAATATTCAGGCATGGACTTGAAAAAATGTATAAGAGATAAATAGAGCTGGGTGAGAACTTATAAAATATGCTAAAAAATTAAAGAAGGCACAAATAAATATTACAATAAATATTGTTTGGGGGAGGTTAGGAAACTCAGAATTGTTAAGATGTCAATATTCACAAATATTCTTCATGTACTTAATGAAATTCCGGTCAATACCCTAGGTCTTTTTCTACATATTTTCTATATATTGGCAAGCTAGTTCTAAAGTTTCCATGCAAATGTAAAGAATTCTGAATAAACACAATAAATTTGTAAAACAAGAGCAAAGCTTGATTTTATATACTACTTAATTTCATGCTGTACCTATTAAAGCCTTCAGTAATCAAGACAATTGTATTAGTCTGTTTTCAAACTGCTGATAAAGACATACCCAAAACTGGGTAATTTATAAAGAAAAAGAAGGTAAGGGACTTACAGTTCCACGTGGCTGGGGAGGCCTCAAAATCATGGCGGAAGGAGAAAGGCATGTCTCACATCACAGCAGTCAAGAGAGACAATGAGAACTAAGCAAAAAGGGTTTCCCATATAAAACCATCAGATCTCAAGAGACTTATTCACCACCATCAGAACAATAGAGGGGAAACCACCTCTATGAATTAATTATCTCCAACCTGATCCTTCCCACAACATGTGGGAATTATGGGAACTACAATTCAAGATATGTTTTGGATGGAGACACAGTCAAACCATATCAATGACGTAATACGGAGTGGGTATGCATAAATGGTCATGCAAATAATTTCTGATAAGATGCCAAGGCAGTTTTACAGACAAAAGGATGATTACTTCAACAAATGCTGCTAGAACAATTGAATAACCAAATGCAAAAAAAAAAAAAAAAAAAAAAAAAAAAGCATTACCTCACACTATATACAAAAGTAAACACAAAATTAGTTATAAACATATGTGTGCAGTCTAAAATTATAGAGCTTCTAGAAGTAACTCATAGAAATCATAGGTTTTGCTAAAATGTCTTAAATATAATGAAAATCACGTACTAAAAAAATCAGTATACTGAGTCTCCCGGTATAAATTAAAAAACTCTTCCACTTCAAAAGATATTGCTAATTAATGAAAAATCAAGCCATAATACCAGGAGAAAATATATGCAAAACTTTACTTCATAAAGGACACTTCACCAGTGAAGCTATACAGATGTCAAATATCCATAGGAAATGATGCTCAAAATAATTGGTTATTAGACAAAGGCAAAGGAAAGCTATAATAATATACCATAATATATCCACTGGAATAACTCAAGTTTTAAAACTTGGAAGGCAGTTTGTGAATTTCTTAAATAGTCACGTATACACTTACTATATGACCTTGTCTTTTCACTCTTACATGTTTTCCCAAGAGAAATAAAAACATATCTATACACTGGTATACAAATATTCAGCTGGTATAGAAATAATAACAGCTTTATTAATAACTAAAAACATAAAACTACTAATGTGTACATAAAACTGTATGGGTAAGCAAGTAGTGGCATTCACACACAACAGAATACTGCTCAGCAATGCCAAGAAATAAAATACGATAAACACACAACATAAGTGAATCTGAAAATAAATATACTAAGATAAAGAAATTCAGACTGAAAAGAATACATACTGTATAATGACATTTATGTAAAGTTCTATGAAATGCAGACCAATTTGTTTCAGAATTAGATGATTTCATTGGTGAGGTGGAGAGAGTGGGGCTCCAACAGGATATGAAAGTTTTGGGATAGAGGAATCAAGATGACTGACTAGATGCAGGTAGTATGTGCCTCTTCTACAAGGAGGAACCAGAAAACTAAGTAGATACTTACATTCTAAATATAAATTAGGAGATAACACTAGGCTTCATTAGAGAAGAGACAGAAAACTCTAGAAGGAAGTAAGGAGAGTGTTTAAGGCAGCTTGGTCAGCTGGAGACTAACTGAGGGCTGAGACAGACTTCTAGACACAGGGAAAGAGTAATACAGAAATCCCTAGGATTTCAAAATGGGCTTTTATAATTTTGACTATGGGAGAAACCCTTGATCCACTAACATGTGGAGCTGCCTATAGATTGCAGACAGGCATTGCTCCAAAAAAGGAATCCACATGGAATACCACAGGCATCTGAAACGACAGCAGCTTCAACTGAGTGCCCTTTTAAAAGACCCAATATCAAGGATCTACAGACAGGGATGCTGCTACTCTACTGTTCCAAGGAGAGAGATGGGAGACCAGGCACTCCTACACACCTCCAGGAAGTTCCCTACCACTCTGCTACAGTCAGCTTTTCAGACAGAGAAATGAGTGGACCCCTCTCCCCACAGTTTCTTGCCCATATTGCTTGCATGGGAAGGACACTGCCCTCTCTGGTACCAGGCCCAAGATTCTATTTTGATAGTTTAATGTTAGTTTGTGCTTCACTTTCAGACTGAGTTCAGGCTGACATTGGTGCAGATGCTGCCCAGCCAAGTGGAGTCAGGGAAGCCAGGCCCTCCTATGCACATCTAGGATAATATTCATTGCACTACATCAGGCTTTTGTTAAATGCAAATGCAGGCAGGCCACACTCCCCACAGTTTCTTGCCCATGCTGCTAGCCTGGAAGGTGTTCCAACCTCTTTGGTCACAAGCCCACAGCTGGAACCATTTTGAGAGTTCAATGCTGGGCTGTGCCTCACCCTTGGGCAGAGTCCAAGCTGACATGACTGCAGCCCCCACATAGCTGATGAGGGACAAAAATCCAGGGTCATTTATGTATAATACCCAGAACAATACCCACCATCGTGCTCCAGGTTGCTGTGAGATTGAGACTCAAGCAGACTGCACTCCCCACAGCGTGTTGCCCATGCCGCTCATCTGAGAGGTGCCCCACCCTCTCTAGTCATAAGCTACAGCTGATACCATTTTGAGAGTTTAACACTGGGTTTTGCCCCACCCAGTTGAAGGTGACATGGCTGCAGCCAACACCCAGCTGTGGGAGGGGCAGAGGGGACCAAGCTCTTTTAAGCACATTTAGGAAAATATCCACTACCCCGTTGTGGTACTGAGGACTAGTCCACCCAACCAGTAGAAACTACCGGGAACATCAACAAGAATTGCTTGGGTCTCATTGGTTTGCTCCATCATGGATACTATCATCACCTACAACATACCAGATGCTGAGAGGCCTGAAAACCCACCCACAAACTGCACTCTTGGCTCCCACAATTAGCTTCTAAACAAACCACCTGAAGCTTCAAGAATCAGCCTCCAAGAACCTAGTAACACTGAAATCAGAGTAAGCTGCTCTGGGGCCTAAAAATCAGTCACTTTCACTCTATAGCTACCAACACAAGGGCCTGAAGACTGGCTCAGTTGGTGTCCAAGTCCCCAGCAATATTTTATCACAACCTCAACTAATAACTGTACCCTAAGTCACAGAGGAAATCACAGATACTACTGATTCTATATGCTGCCAAAGAAGTGATACAATTGCACTACCACAGGCACCCTAAATCAAAACCAAGATATCCTTCACAACCAACAACATATATACATCTTCAGGAAAAAATTCTCCCTTACCAAAGCAAGTTCAAAAACTTGGAACAAGCGACTATGATGCCACATATGTAGATACCAAAGGAAGGACACAGGAAACACGAAAAAGCTGGGAAATATGACACAATCAAAGGACCACAACAATCATCCAGCAAAAGATCTCAATCAAAAGGATTCTTTAAAACTCCAAATTAAAAAATAAAAATAAAAATAAAAAGCAAAAGTTCTGCAAATAAAAAGTTCATTGACAGAAATACAAAACACAAAAGTTTCGGTAATAGACTAGACCAAGCAGAAGAAAGAATCTCAGAAAGAGTCTCATGTCTTTTGAAATAGTCAAACAAAAATATATATTAAAACAAAAAACAAACAACAACAACAAAAAACACAGTCTTTGAGAGACGTGTGAGACTACTTGAAGCAAGAGATCTTATAAATTATTGGTACTCTTGGGGGTGAACAGGGATCAAAAACGTTTAAAACTTATTTAAGAAAATAATGAACGAAAATGTACTAAGACTAGCAAGAGAGTCAGACATTCAGATCTAGGAGGCCCAGATACCATCACTGAAATACATTGTAAAAATTACTTCACCACAGCATATATTAGAAATGTCAAAAGTCAACATAAAAGAAATAATTTTAAAGTTAGCAAGTGTCTAGTCATCTATAAACTCGATGAGACTAACAGCAGACTTTTCAATAGAAATCCTTATAGGTCGGAAGAGAATAGGATGGCATTTCCAAAGTGCTGAAAGAAAAACAAAATCTGTCAGCCAAGAATTTTAGAATAAATAAACTCTTTTCCAGGTAAGCAAACACTAGAAGAATTTGTCTTCACTAGACCAGCCTAACAGGAAATGCTCAAAGGTGAAAATGAAACATGGAAACAAAAGTTTGATATTTACCATCACACAAATATACAAAAAAATAAAACTCGCAGTTCTTATAAGATATCACACAAAGAGAAAGGAATCAAATAGCAAAACAACAGAATTTCTTCAAGCCACAAAGATAAAAACACAGAGAAAAGGAAACAAAAAAAATAGTAAAAAAAAAAAAAAAAAAAACCAACTTGCAGCCAGGCACAATGTCTCATGCCTGTAATCTCAGCACTTTGGGAGGCCTAGGGGGGCAGGACCACGAGGCCAGGAGATCGAGACCATCTGGCTAACATGGTGAAGCCCCGTCTCTACTAAAAACACAGAAAAAAAATTAGCCACGCTTGGTGGCGGGTGCCTATAGTCCCAGCTACTCAGCAGGCTGAGGCAGGAGAATGGCCTGAACCCGTGAGGAGGAGCTCACAGTGAGCGGAGATCGTGCCACTGTACTCCAGCCTGGGTGACAGAGCGAAACTCCATCAAAAAAAAAAAAAAAACTTGCAAACAATGAACAATAGGAACAAAGCCTGACGTATTAATATTAACCTTGAATGTAAATGAATTAAATGTTCCACTTAAAACATACAGATTAATAGAATAAATTAAAAAGAAATAAAACTTGATCAAATTATATACTTTCTACAAGAACCTCACCTTATCCATAAAAACACATGTAAACTGAAAATAAAAGGTTGGATAAAGGTATTCCATGCAAACAGATAGCAAAAATGAGTAGGATATACTTATATAAGATTAAATACACTTTAAAGGAAAAACAGTAATAAAATACAGAGACTGCTATTATATAATGACAAAGAAATGAATTCAATAAGATAATGTAATAATCCTAAATATGTATACACCCAATATCAAGGCACTCAGATTCACAAAATAAATATTACTATACCTAAAAAAAAGAAAAAAAAAACCCAGAGAGATAGCAATACCATAAAAATGGAGTATGCCAACATCACACTTAGAGCACTAGAAAGATCATTAAGGCAGAAAATTAACAAAGTAAGATTGAACTTAAATTGAACTTTAGACCAAGTGAACTTAACAGACATTTACAGAACATTCTACTTAACAATTAGAGAATATGGTCTTAGACCATTCTCCAAGAGAGGCAACTTATTATACCATAAAATTCTTAACAAATTTTTAAAAATCTAAATCATATCAAGTATCATCTCAGATAACAGTGGAATAAAGCTAGATATCAATACCAAGAGGAGTTTCAGAAACTATACAAATACATGAAAATGAGATAGTATGCTCTAGAAGGAATACTGGGTCAATGAAAAAATTAGGATAACATTTAAAACATTTTTTAAACCAATTAAAATGAAAATACAACAATTCAAACTTTCAAGATACAACAAAAGTAGTGCAAAGAGGGAAGTTTATAGCATAAAATCTCTGCATCAAAAAAGTAGTAGTAGCTCAAATTAACAATCTAATGTTACATCTCCAAAAACTAGGAACACAAGAACAAACTAAACCCCGGGAAGCAGAAGAAAAAAAAAAAAAATCAGAGAAAACTAAATGAGATCAGGATTAGAAAAACAATACAAAGGATTAATGAAATAAAAAGTTGGTACTTCAAAAAGAAAAATGAAGTTGATAAACCACCAGTTAGACTACCAAAGGAAAGAAGAGAGAAGATCCAAATAAAAAGAAATAGAAAAGGGAGCAATAAAACTGATACTACAGATAGAAAAAAATAATTATAGAAAGAAGAGTTAATTTCAGTCTCCTTCTGAAAATACTCCAAAAAATTGAGGAGGAAAAAATTCCCCTTAACTCATTCTATAAGACCAGTATCACCCCGATACCAAAACCAAAGAAACCATAACACTGCATACCAGTATTCATAATAAACATAGATGCAATAAATCGTTAACAAAATGCCAGCAAATTGACTTCATCAAGACATCAAAATGATAATACACCATCGTCAGATAGGATTTATCCCAGGAATGCAAGTATGGTTCAATATATGCAAATCAGTAAGTGTGATATATGACATAAATAGAATTAAGGACAAAAACCATTCTTATCTTCCCAATAGATGCAGAAAAAGCATTCAATAAAACTCAGCATCTCTCTTAACAATAATAAATCTTCAACAAACTAGACATAGAAGAAACAAACTTCAATAAAATAAAGGCAATATATGATAAACCCACAGCCAGCTGCATGTTTAATGGGGGAAAGCTGAAAGCATTTTTTGTAAGAACCAGAACAAGACAAGTATGCCCATTTTCACTACTGCTACTCAGCACTTGAAACGCTTGCCAGAGCAATCAGGCAACAGAAAGAAATAAAAAACATTCAAATTGGAAAAGAGGAAGTCAAAATAAACCTGTTCACTAGAGATATAATCCTTCATCTAGAAAACCTTAAAGAATCCAACAAAAAAGCTCTTAGAGTAAATGAATTCAATAAAAATTCAAGATATAAAGTTAATGTACAGAAATCCGTGTTTCTATACACCAAGAGTGATCTAGCCTGGGACTCTATCAATAAAGCAATTCTATTTATAATAGCTACAAAAAAATTAAAATGCCTAGGCACATATTTAACTGAAGAGGTGAAAACCTCCATAAGAAAAACTACAAAACACTGATTAAAGAAATTATAGATGACACAAGCAAATGGAAAAACATTCCATGCTCATGAATTAGAAGAATCAATACCATTAAAATGGTCATACTGCCCAAAGAAATCTACAGACACAGTGCAATTTCTATCAAATTACCAAGATCACTTTTCACAGAATTTGAAAACAATATATAAAATTCATATGGAATCAAAAAAGAGCCCAAATAGCCAAAGAAATCCTAAACAAAAACAACAAAACTGGAGAATCACATTATATTGCAAGGCTACAGTAATCAAAATAGCATGGTACTTGTATAAGTGTAGACAGTGGTATCAAAGAAATAGAATAGAGAGCCGTATGCAAACGAATGAAATTGGACCCATACCTCTCACCACATACACAAAATAACTTATGTTGGATTAAAGACCTAAATGTAGACTTGAAACTAAAAACATCATAGAAGAAAATCTAGAAAAAACTCTTCAGGACATTGGCCTGGGCAAATTATTTATGACCAAATTCTAAACCAAACACAACAAAAACAAAAAAAGACAAATAGAGATTATTGAAATGAAAAAGCTTGTGCACAGCAAAAGTAGTATTCAACAGAGGAAATTGATAACTTACAAAATGGGAAAAATATTTGCAAATTATGCCTCCAACAAAAGACTAATACCCAGAATCTACAAGGAACTCAACTCAACAAGGGAAGAAAGCAGGTAATCCCATTAAAAAGTGAGCTAAGGACATGATCAGGCACTTTTAAAAGACATAAAAGCAGCCAACTAACATAAAAAAAAATCACTAATCATCAGAGAAATGCAAATTAAACCCACAATGAAATATCATCTTAGATATTTAAAACTGCTATTAATAAAAACTTAAAAAATAACAGGTGTTGGTAAGTATGCAGAGAAAAGAGAATGCTTATATACTGTTGATGGGAATGTAATATAGTAAAACAGTATGGATAACAGTATGGATATACATAGTTTCTGGAAAACAGTATGGATATTTCTCAACGAAGTAAAGATAGAACTACCATTTCATCCAGCAATCTCACTATTGGGTATGTACCCAAAAGGAATAAAAACAAACGACAACAACAGCAACAAAAATTACATCACAAAGACATTGCCCTTGTGTTTTTATCACAGCATTATTCACAATAGCAAAGATATTGAATCAACCTAAATGCACATGGATAAAAGCATTTTTGGATAAAATGCTTGACTGGATAAGCATGATTGGATAAAAATATGCAACACACACACACATCCACAGACACACAAACGCACACACACCATGGACTACTACTTAAGCCATGAAAAGAATGAAATCATGTCTTTTGCAGCATAATGAGTGGAACTGGAGGCCATCATCTTAAGTGAAATAACTCAAACGGGAAGTCAAATACTGCATGTTTTACTTATAAGTGGTAACTTAATAATAGTTGTATAGTAACTCAAATATAGTACACATAAATATAAAGAGTAGAATAATAGACATTGAACACTCCAAAAGATGAGAGGGTAGGAGGTGGGTGAAGTTTGAAAACTTACATTATGTACAATGTTCAACTATTAAAGACTTCATCACTATACAATATACGCATGTAAGAAATTTGCACTTCTAACTCCTAAGTAGATTGCTAGTTAAAAAAAAAAAAAAAAAAAAACTTTTAGGGCTGTGGATATTTTCATTATCTTGACTGTGGTTATAGTTAATTCAAGTATGCACATACACGAAAATTTATCAAATTGTACACTTTGAGTATGCACAGCTTATTGTATGTTCATTATACCTCTGTAAGAAATTAAAATAAAATGTTAAAGTATATACAAGCAACAGTCTGACCTTTAGATACACTCTGATGACACATATTAGAATAACTACCTTACCATAATAGAAGCAGAAAATAATCCATAGAGAATATTAAGAGAAAAATAATCCATAGAGAATATTAAATGAAATTTGAACTCACAAATATCAGGTATATCTGAGATTAGAGAGTAGAAAAATGAATTTCCACTTCGAAAGAGTTCAAAGAGACAAGTAAGATTATTAACAAAGGCAGACATACATTGAATTTCAACACCATAAAATTTCAAAATAACATGAATTATAAAAAATAAAATTTTTTAATTTCCATAAAACATATTATCTAAAAAGTATTTAAAAGAGGAGTATTAATTTTATCAATAGAAGCACTAATTTCCTAAAGACAATAGAGAAAAACCTCAAAATCTGAGAGAGAAATGTATTAATCAATTTTAGTTTAAAATAAAGGCAGTGTGAGATAATCATTTCAGTTTACCTTACATGGACTTTTCATAAGAAACGGGAAAACTGAGCAAGACAGGGAAAATGAGTATCCAAACCAAAGAATCAATACTGGATAAAGGTAAATAATGACCAAAAGAGAACATTTCAGGAAGAAAGGCATGTGGTATTCCTCAGTAACAAGGAAGAATAGAGGATTCCAGGAATAATGCTTCCTAGAAACACTAGTTGATTAACCAGAGTATGTATTTAAATGTGTTGAGAAGAAATTACCACTTCAGTAGAAGTTGGAGATAAATTATCAATTACCTATAATAACAGATACTCAGTATTAAGAAAACACAATAGACTATAATCTCCTAGAAAACACAAAATTGTACAGAAATCAGAAGTAATCAAAGTACACTGTATATATAGTTCAACTGTGAATAATGTTCACATAATCGTAATAAAAACACTAATTATTAATTTAAAAAGTATGGCACAACTCTCTTGTGTATGAAGTAGGGTAAATAGAAGACTCTTCTGCATTAGAAAGTCATTAGATACATCTAACACTAACAAATCAAGAAATAATAGAATAATCATGTTTTTTTGACATACAATACAGAAAGAAAACTTTTCTTAATGATGTCATCTCAGGAGTGAAGATTTGGAATTCTCTAAGTGTGAGTGAATTTTTTTCTTAATTTTTCCCTATTGTAAGTGATGTAGAATTATTTCACTTTGAAAACAATGCCTATACAGATGTGATAAAGCACAAAAATTAAAATAAATAAATTAAAATGGGAAAAGTCTGGCTCTGAATAATATACTGAACAGCAATGAAGAGTATTATGGTTTAATCATAATGATATCAAATTTATAGTTTTGAAATAACAATTTTGAGGTTTATTCTGAGATTACAAAATTACTAAATTTGTAAAATGAGAATATAATACTTGACTCATTAGATCAGCCTCATAAGGTGACTGATTTCTTCAAAGACTCATTCTCTGTCTCCTTAATCTATAACTTCTTTATAAGGAGTATCTAAACTGAATTCTCAGAACACAAAAACAGACTCTAAATCTCTTTGCTCCTATATAAAACTGTCAGATTTCACTAAGTCCAATTACCATTGGATACCACCCTAAATTAATTTGCCACTGATTTGTATCACTGCATGTTTAGATCTGTTTTACTTGCTCTTATGACAGATGTATTTCCGCCATTTTAGCAGTTGAATTAAACGGTGAAAGGCTATTGATTATTGAGGAATGATAACTCAGCTACACAGCAGCACCATCTTTTGGCCTTCTAAGGAAAATGATTCAAACTTATGAATTATGAAGTCTATATTTCTGGCATGCGATGTATGCTTACTTTGTGAATCACCTTTGCAATGCAATTAAATTAAGGAAATGGCTTCAAAAGGACTGAAATCAACATTTCACAAGACAGCGGATATCCACAAAAACAAATCAACTGAAAAAGATCCATATTTTATTCATTCAACAAAAATTAAAATATTACTTTAGAAGTTGTTTACTTTTAGAATTGGAATTTCTTTTTAACTTACAAATTGCTTGTACATTTATTTTGTATGATTTATTATTATCATTTAAGTTTATTCAATATTTCTGACTTATGAAAGGACTTTCGGTAATTTATTTATTTTTTGGAAAGCTGACTCCAAAGTACGCTTTTTTCCTTTTATCTTTAGAGTAGTAATATATTTATTACCAAATAGTTATGATTCTAATTATTTATCAAATGTTTTTATCTTTTCACATACTATTATCAAGTGTTGTCTGTAGACAAATTGCAAGAAGTGCAAATTTTATGAAAACTAGATTTTGTTAGGTTGGTGTAATGAATAAGACAAATGCTTTGTTTTAGAATATCATTTACTTTATTGCCACAGATGTATTTAAAGAAAGTATATATAAAAAATAAACAGAATGCAGCATCAGAACATGTGGTTTAAAACTGACCCTAAGAATGAGTAGCTATTTATATTACAGTAGTAATTCAATCTTTATTTCATACACATGGAAATATTTCCTCATATTAATCTAAAAGATAGCCTTGTCTAACTCATATAGATGCTTCCAGGTATATATATTTTTACTTCAATAGACTTTATTTAGGGCAGTTTTAGGTTCACAGCAAAAATGAGCTGAAGACACAGAAATTTCTCATATACCTCTTATCCCACACATGAATAGCCTCTCCCATTATCAACGTTCCCTACCAGCACAGAAAATTTGTTACAACTGATAAACCTACACTGACAAGTAATTCATTCAGCTCAAACCTGTAATTTACATTTATCAAGGTTCATTCTTGGTGTTTTACATTCTATAGGCTTGGACAAATGTATGATATATATTCACCATTAGGGTATCATACAGAATATTTTCATTGTCTTAAAAACTCTGTGCCTGAGTATACTTTCTCAAATTGTTAATTTTTGAATTGTGTTTTCTTCAGTTTTACCAAAAAAAACACTGTAGTATTTTAATATTTTATCATTTTTATTCCAACTATATCATCTTATTTTTTCATAATTCTGTGGTACCAACATGTATAAAGCTTTTAAAAAATATGCATTTCCACACTCCAAAAAAAATAATTGTTCTCCAAAAAATCTTTATCATTGAAGTCAATTTTAGAGTATAAACAAAATATTTATTTATAAATATTTATAAATATCAATCCCAGAGTGTCATTTAGGTCACTGAGTTGAATATTCAGAAACATGAATATGAAATAATTAAGTGTATTTTTCAACATATCTAAATTTAAATTTAAATCTAGATCTGTCCTGCCTAGTATCATAGTCACTAATACTTGAGAGGCTGAGGCAGGAGAATTGTTTGAACCCCGGAGGCGGAGGTTGCAGTGAGCCTAGATTGCGCCATTGCACTCCAGCCTGGGTGACAAGAGCGAAACTCTGTCTCAAAATTAATTAATTAATTAATTAATTAATTTCAAATTCAGTGATTCAGTCAATCTAGCCACTTTTTCAGAGTGCAATAGCTACAAGTGGCTAATCGCTTGGGTACTGCAGATATGACCATTTCTGAAGTACTAGTCTACTATGAAGACAATCATGGAAGAACTATTGGACAGTACAGATTATCATACACAAAATGAAATATTATCTAAAAAGTTAAAAGAAATCAAATGATATACCAAACTTTCAACAGAAAATTAAAGTAAATGAGACCCATAAAGCTTTAAAAAGTTATTTTTTTAAATATTGGTAACCACACATTAAACACTTTGAAATTAGTGCTTTTAGTAATTGAAGAATTGAAGTCACAAATTTTATGCTACTTTTCCCAATTATAGCTTCTGAAGCTTTAAAAAAAATTGATATGTCTGATAAAAATGCACATTATATATTTTATTAATGAGAAATGCTTGGTTTAAGACTTCATGGTTCAAGTTAGTTAAAACAATTTCAAGTCAAATATACAGTCTCCCAGATAAATTTTCTAGGATCTGAAAAAGAAAAATATACATATACCTCTATATTTATTTTTACAAAACATCTCACTTACACCTTAGTCGTAGGGTGTGAAAAACAAAGAAATAGTGAAACACTAGTGGTTATATTGACTGGAGAGAAGGAAATCTAAGAATCTTGTTGATTCAATGTGTTTTCTTTTTTAATGCGCTATATACTATTTTTCTTTTTCAATGCACTATATACTATTGCATGCACTTTACAGGCATGAATTATTTTAATCCTCACATTTAATTTAGGAAATAATTATTTTCATTTGTAAATGAAGAAATTGTGGCAACAAGAGTTTAAATGAACTTCCCAAGTTCAGACATCTTGTGTATAAATGAGCCAATTTTTGAATATAGGCAGTTTGAAGTTTGAATCTAGATCACATAGTCTATGATGAAACTCTTAAGAAAATCAATTCATCTTGCAGAACTTAAAAGGTCACATATGCATGACAGGTATTAAGTCATAAACTTCTTTTGGCCAATTATGTGATGAAGAGGGAGTGCCAGCTCAGAAATAATTAGTATGGTTGGGAAAGTTTGATGCCTATAACAGGCTAAAAATGTATCCCCAAGATATCCACATCCCAATTCCTAGCATCTCTGAATGTTACTTTTTATGGTAACAGCGACTTTGTAAATGTGATAAAGTTACAGATGATGAAATGGAGAAATTATTCTACATTATTTAGGTAGGCTCCAAATGCCATCACAAATGTCTTTATGTAAAGAGAGGCAGAGAAAGAACTCACACAAAGGAAGAGAGTGCAATGTGACCAAAGTTACAGAGATTGAAATAGTGCAGCCAAAAGCCAAGGAATGATGGCAGCCACCAAATAAGAGGCGGCAGGAAATGGACTCCCCTCAAGAACCTCTGGAGAGAGTGTGGCCCTGCTGAGACCTTGAGTTCAGGCTAGTGAAATTCACTTTGTACTTCTAACTTCACGCCTTTCTTGAGATCTTTATTTCCTCCCACAGCTTCCAGTTACTGTCTAGTGTCCTGTCATTTTACCCTGCAAGATTCCCTTTTAGCCTTTCTTTCAGGGTAAATCTCCCTCAGCTTTTGTTTACTGGGAACATGTTATTTCTCCCTCACTTTTGAAAAACAGTTTTGCTGGATATTGGATTGTTGATTGCAATACTTTTTGTCATTTGTTTTTTCTTTAGCACTTGGAATATATTGCTCTACTGCCTGTTAATCTTCAACATTCTGATGAGAAATCTGATAATTTTATTTATGATATTTTGTATACAATGAGTTGTTTCTCTCTTGCTGCTTTCAATGTTCTATTCGTGTCTTTAGCTTTTGGAAGTTTGATTATGTATCTCTGCAATCTTAAATGTGTCTGTGTGGGTCTCTTTGAGTTTGTCTTGGAGTTTGTTGAGCTTCTTAGATGTTTATATTCACATCTTTTATTAAATTTGGGAAGTCTTCAGCCATTATTTCTTCAAATATTTTCTCTGTCCTTTTATTTAAAATTTTTGAAACTCCTACAGTGTATGTGTTGGTCTAATTTTTTTCTCCAGTTACACAGATACCTTCAGTTTTATGTTTTCTCAGTTTTTATTTATTTCTGTCCCTGAGACTTGATAATATCTACTGTCCTGTGAAGTTCCCTGATTCTTTTCTTAATCTGCATAAATCTGCCTCTGAGTCCCTCTAATAATCTTTTTTATTTCAATTGTTGTACTTTTCAGGTAATGTATCTCTTTTGGTTTCTTTTTGGAGGTTTTCTATCTCAATAATATATTTATTTTCTTCCAACATTATTTTATTAACACTGTCCACATCTTTCTTTAGTTCTTTGAGCATCTTTAAGACAGTTGTGTTAAATATTTTTCTAGCAGATCTGTCCTCAGGTCTTTTTCAGGGATAATTTCTGATTATTTTTCATTTGAAAGGACAATACTTTTCTGTTTCTTTGTATGTTTTATATTTTTTGCCTAAAATCTAGACATTTAAATCTAGGGCCAGGGACAATGGCTCACGCCTCTAATCCCAGCAATTTGGGAGGCCAAGGTGGGCAGATCACCTGAGGCCAGAAGTTCAAGACCAGCCTGGCCAACATGGTGAAACCTCATCTCTACTAAAAATACAAAAATTAGCCAGTCATGGTGATGTGCGCCTGTAATCCCAGCTACTTGGGAGGCTAAGGCGGGAGAATCACTTGAACCCAGGAGGCAGAGGTTGCAGTGAGCCAAGATCATGCCACTGCACTCCAGCCTAAGCAACAGAGCAAGACTCTGTCTCAAAAAAATAATAGAATAAAATAAAATAAAAGCATACTAACTTTGGAAATCAAATTCATGTCCGTCCACAGTATTTGTTGCTTTTTTATTGTTTTTACTTTTTTGTTTTTTATTGTTTCAGAATGTCTCTGTGCCAAGGATTAGCATGAAATATAAATTAAGACCTTCTTAGGTGTTTTCTGAGCTTTCATCTTTCCCTGGGAATGTTGAGTCACTCTCTCTTTTTCCCTATATGTGCAGTTTGTTTAATGTCTTAACTTTTGATATGTGGCTACCAAAATAAAATATAAAAATAAAGTAGGGAAGAAATATGTCTCTTTAAATCCCCTGGAAGTCAATTCAGCTGCAGCAGGAGGGGCTACAACAATGGGGGAAATGCAAGAACTATGACTGTGATGCTACAGTTCCTCCATCAAAGGGAGAATTTCTCTCTTCACCTCTTAAAATCCAGTTGGTCCTGTAATTTACTCTGGTCAATAGATTGTGAAAGAAATGATAACTTGCCAGTTCTGAACCCATGTCTCAACAGCCCTTGTGCGTTTTCTACTACTTTTCTTGAGATCTTTTTCTCTGTCATGGACCATCCTGCTGGGGAATAAAAGACTGTGGATCCTAGGTGAATAAGCTCTGTTACCCCAGTGGAGTCCTCCAATGGTAGAGGGAGCCCAGCTAAGATTACCAAAGCTGGCTCTCAGTTGATAGTAGATGCGTAAAGGATCCCAGCCTAGACTAAATTGCTGACCTGTAGAATACTGAGATAAATAAAGTCATTGATTTAAACCACTAAGCTTTGAGGTCATTCCTTATGCAGCATTAGCTATGTAATTTTTTCTCCTACTTAAACTCCTTTAATAGCTTTCCATTATTCTTAACAGAAAGTCTATTTCCTTAAAATAGCCTAACTGATAGTAGAGACTGAACAAATACATTTGGGATACATGATTAAATAATCACTTTAATAACAGCTGCTTTTGTTATTCTAAAAATATAGTATAAGAAATTCTGAAAAATGAAACTAGGAATAAAAAAGGAGCTGTTTTTCTGAAGTAAATAGATAATTCTAGAGCAAAATAGAATATAAGGTTGTTAACCAAACAAAAACAAGTTTTCTCTTTTCTATTCAGTGTCAGGAGATAACGTAGCTTACCTTAAGTAATGCCATGCTGCCTAGAATTCTATCTTATTAATATCCAGAGTTTACCATTAGCAAAAAGAATAATCTCACTGTTGTAAATGGCAGCTGAGCCTTCAGTCAGACATATGTTCACATACATATAAATTTTGCCTGTGACTTTTTGAATTTTCACAGTTACTGGCTCTACTGTTTGGGCTAAAAACATTTTCAATTTCTGTAAACCAGCAGTTACAAAAAAATTTCCTGGAAGTAACAGCACTTTTATGGTGAAACATGAACCAAAGAGTGTTGATGAATCTGCTTTGTGAACTTATAGGTAGGCAGTATTAAATATAAAATCCAGGTAAATAAGTAGTTGAAATATGTTACTATTTTTATATAAGAAACAAAGTGGCAGATATAAATTCTGTTCTCTTTCTAACAAAGTAATGTAGACAGTTGGTAATTGGGCCAGTGTGTATAATCTAGTCAAACAATCGATTTGGATATTTATGGCAACAATATAATACCATGTCAATAAAGTTAAATTTTTCAAAAACCGATTAAACTAAACTCTGGGTTTTTTCTGTGTATGCTATCTTCAGTTAACAGCTTTATCACATTAAGGAATTTAAAAAGCTAACTAAATTTCTATTTCCATTAATTTACTGTTTACAATCACCAGATAATATTAATTATGTCAAACTTAGAGATTATATATCTCTAAAATCTACTCTTCCATCACTACCAGCATCATCATTTTCCTAAATTGAGCTGCAGCCTTCTATTTAAATGTGGAAATCTCACTTTAAGTTTCAACCACTAATATCAAGTTTCTGTCAGTTACATTTCCTATGTCTATTCCTACTCCTGTTCTCACAGATGCTTCTTTTATACCTCTTCCTCTCTCCAATAATAATTCCATCTCCATCTTTACTTCTAATTTATGATGCTCATTTTTTCTTGAGAAAATAAACGAATTAGAAGAGAAATTCTCCAGGCTTCTTTCATTTCATCATCCCACCTACAAACTCTGGCCAACATTTTACTTTCTCTCCAATTACTGGATGTTATTAATATGCTAGGGCTGCTGTAACAAAGTAGCACAAACTGGACGTCTTAAAAAAAAAAAAAAAAATTTTATTGCCTCTCAGTTCAGAAGGATAGAAGCCCAAGATCAAGGTGTCTGGTTCCTTGGTCTGGTTCCTTCTATGAAGGAGAATTTTTTTTTCCATGCCCATCTCCTAGCTCGTGGTGTTTTTACTGGCAATCTTTGACATTCTTTGGCTTGCAGATGCATTGCCTCAATTTCCACCTTAGCATTATGTGGTTTCCCCTGTGTACATGTCTTTGTGTATAAATTTACTTTTTTTATGATTCACGGTCAAATGTGATTAAGGCCCACCCTAAGGACTTCATTTTACATTGATCATTTGCAGTGATCCTATTTGAAAATCAGGTTGCAGTTGCAGGTGTTTGGGATTAGCACTATGACATCTTCTTGGAAGATACAATTCAACCAATTGCACTGCACACATATTAACTCTATTTCTACCAAGGTAAACTCTCTGCATATGAGTTGATCCTGATCTTTCTCAACCTACTCAAGGACCTCATTTTCTTCTGCAAATTTTTCTGCCTTGTATATTCTCCTTTTTCTTCTCTAATAGAATCCCATAGTCATGTAAATATGCTATAACATTTGATACTTTTAAAGATCACTTTTAGACTTCAGATTTTAGCCTTACATGTAAAGAGTTTGGAAACTTTCACTTCTGTCCTGATGACAAGAAAAAATGGTGGATAAGATGAAAATCAATGGCTAAAAATGTAATGGAAAGCAAGTGGTAATTTTGATGAATTGCTAGATACTAAGGCTAGACAAGCCTAAGACTCAGAAATTCCTGGCGACTACATTTTTAGGGAGTCCCTAAACCTTCATGAGCTTTCCATCAAGGAAAACCACCAGGTTATCATGGTAAAGCTCTGAGAAATGTTTCTTCATGGGTGTTTCAGGGAAGGAGGAAGAGTAATCCTTGTGAAATGTGCCCAGTAGTTTCCCCACAACAAAGGCCTACTCTCCCAAGGGGTGTGGATACAGAAGCAGCAAAGTATTGAGGCGATTCTTATAAGCAACATACCATAGACAATGATGTGATAAGACTCATATTTTAGATGAAATGCACTGACCGTAGTGAGGACAGCAGATTGAAGGAGAAGGTTTTATATTATCTCAAATATCAGTATATTCAAGAGCCTTGTATTTCTTTTAAAAGTCCTTTAATTTGTAGAACTAGTTGGATATTCTCATGGGGGGCTTGGGGGGTTGTTGAACTAAAAATAAATGCATCCTTAAAAAAAATACTAGCAAGCTGAATTCAACTGCATAGTTATATATATACACACACACACACACGTTAGAAGAAGAACACTTTCTAAGTCATGCTGAAAGGTAAATATCAGCCTAATAGTAGAACCATATAAAGATGTTACAGGAAAGGAAAACTATAGACCAAGGTGATCAAAACCAGAAAAGTCTGAGAAACTGTTACAACCAAGAAGAGTCTAGGGAGACATGCTAACTATGTACAAGGTTGTATGAATGGGACTCTGAAACTGAAAGGGGCATCAGGTAAAATCCCAGGAATCTAACTAGCATATAGACTTTACTTAATAATGTATCAATATTGGTTCGCTGATTGTAACAAATGTGCTATATTAACACAAAAATATTAATAGGAGAAACGGTGTGAGATACATGGGAATTCTCTGTACTAAAAATGTAACACTATTCACACTATTCTAAATTACAAAATGCAGTTTTTAAACCATTCTTCAGATCCACTTTCTCCTCTTGTATACACACCACTTTTGAGACAAAACTCCACATGAGGGTAATCTATGCTCAGTTTCTAATTACTCCTTTTCTCTGTTACCTCTTCTCCAATCAAGTTTTCATACACTTTTTTTCATACACTCTTTGATAAAAATTATTCTTCAAGCTCACTGATGATCTTTTTATTGCAAAATTCAGTGGTCAAGTCTCATAGTCATGCTTGGCCAGTCATCAGCATTTGATCCCAATTTTAACTCTGTGCTTTTTGAAAATTTATCTACCTGATTTTTGGGTCAGCACACTCGCCTGATTTTTATCTAACTCGAATGATAGCTATTTCTTGATCTCCGTTGTCGGTTTCTTCTTATCACTCTGACTTGTTAACCTTGGAGTCATTCAGGCCTCTATCTTTGGACATCATTCTTACCTATACTCACCCTTCAATGATCTTATCGATCTCATTCCACATTTCAAATTTAACAAGTTACTAAAAGGAATCCTGATTTCTCTTTTTCAAATAATTTCTCTTTCTCATACTGTTTCTTTGGTATACTTTATTTGTTCAGTTAGTAGCAATCCTCTCTACTTGCTCAAACCAAAACTCTTTGTAGACAAATTATATCAATTAATCAATCTTTCATCATCATCTCCACAATACCTTTCTTGTTGGAACCACCACTATCTTTCATTTAGATTTTGCAAACGACTTCAACAATCTTCTTTCCATTCCTGTTCTCTCAGTCACTCATTTGCTTCTTAGCATAATAACTAGAGACCACAAATTCTCCTGTTCAAACTTTCAAATGTCTCCCCATTCCTCTCAGAGTAAACACAAAATCCTATAAGATTATGTAATTTCTGTTTGCCACATTGTCCCCACAGAATGAGTTTGATAAACAGCTATTCAATGAATGAGAGGTGACCTGAATGATCTTTAGGATTCATTCAAATCCATCCTATAATTCTGATCTTACTGTTGTCCATAAAAAAAAGTCTTTGGTATGTTTTCTTTGCTTTTCAGAATATAATTTTATACTCCATATTATAATCTTCTACCCTCTCTGCAGCCTTATCTCTTCCAGTCACTCAATTCACATTTTATGTCCTCACTATACTTTATTATTTAAGTTCCTTCAACTCAACACCCTTCACATCTCTAGATCTTTCTACTTGCTGCCATCCACATGTGAAATAATCCCTATAAGCCCCAGTCCCCTTTACCTATGTTAAATCCAAACTGATTTAAATAGTATGTGTGTGCCCCGCAGCACCATGATTTAGAGAATACTATGATGAATTGCCTATAATTTATGCACATATCACAAAAATTAGCTCAGTAATGTAAGGATCACATTCATACTTAGCCTTAGTATAGTGCCTAAAACATGAGAATTCTATTAATACTTTTGAAGAAGCAAATATATAAACTAGGCATTTAAAGCTCATGTTCTCTATTTTGTTGTTTTTATAATGGTCTTGATTTTATAATATTTATATATGTTTTCATCACCAGTAAAATGCATGGTTAATACATGTTTTTTAAACAAATCAAATAATATACCTTTGTATAAACTTTCTTCAATATAGATTCTTAAACACTGAATTTCTCCCTTTTCCCCATAATTTAAATGACATTGAACTCAACCTGAATGCTAAGTTATTTAATCAATAGACTGATGTAGGTACAATCACAGAAAACATTGCTTCACTCAGTTTTATCACTAACTTCCTTGTTGGTTTGGAGAAGTATCCCTTTTATAGCTTAGTTTCCTTGCCAAAGTTTTATTTCCATGATGCTGCTCTTGACACTGCTTTAAGTGAAAATGTTGCTATACTACTTCATAGATATTCAGAACCTTTCAGATTTGGGAGATGAAGAGGTCTGATTGAAAATCAGATACAGACACATATGGAGAATTCTAAGTTCCCAGTTGCCTTCAAGTTAAGTGGAGTAGGCACTTGATTATTATGAAGGCTAGAATTGGATTGAAGAATCATACTTAAAGGTGTAATGGAGCTCAGAAAGTGCCAGACCTTAGAAGTACCTGGCCCTTGATTGTAGCAGCTGGAAGTGATTTAACAAGCACTTGAGGTGACAGAATCAAATGCTTTATATGATGAATGGGCTGTTTCAATATAGTAAATTATTTTGCAATTTAAAAATCAGAATTAAATAGTTTATGTTTCATGAAAAAAAAGAAGAAGTCCCGATACAAGGACATACATTCAGCGACATAACAAATGAGAGCTCACATCAATAACATATTAACGTATTTTTTGGCCCACTGCAGATAGTGTTATGCATGAAAACCCTATATGTTTTTGTATTAATTACAGAAATGTATATCTTGGTGATTATCTTATTGTAGCATTCGTTAAGGCTCTGTCCTTTAACAAAATAATATTCAATGACTGCTCTTCTAAGCAAATTGATACTCCTTAGAGACTTGCAGATACGTTAAACCATGGAAGTTATTTGGTGTATTAATGTATTAATCTCTTCCATTATTTTCTCTAATCCGAAGACTAAATAGAGTTATTTATTTTTACATTTTATTCATTCATTTGTATGTTTATTGAGCACAAGCCATTTTCAAGGCACTTATAACTAGGTCTTAGGAATATAATAGTGAATATGAGAGTCCTTGCTCTTAAAAGAAATGATCATATGTGGTACCAATAATTTTAAATAAGAATCTTCCTATTATTAAAAAACTGTCTTTCTGAATAAGACCTGCTGCCAAAATTGCCTTTTGTACTTGAAAATTTTACTAAACTTCTAACATTATTTTGTAATCTGTTAGTCTTATGCCGTCTGAATCCCTGTTCCAAAATAATTAAATAAAAACTATTAGAAGCCCCAATCAACTTCTCTCTCTCTCTCTCTGTGTGTGTGTGTGTGTGTGTGTGTGTGTGTGTGTGTGTGTATGTGTATGAAGGTACATGTAATAAATATGGTCATATAAATGGTAAGTTGAAAAAATATGTGATTCAAGTAGATAAAAGTGGATTTTATCTTTACTGAATGATAAAATATCCTGCCTTAACAGCATTTCTTGGCTCTTACTTTCAAAAACCACCAAAAACAAACAAAAAAACCAACAAACAAAAATTTTGGAAAATTAATTAAGTATTTTAATTGAATAGTAATATTAGTAAAGAAGTATAAAGGATACATTTGAAATAATAACATTAAATCGCCCAAATAAGCCAGGCACAGTGGCTCATGCCTGTAATCCCAGAACTTTGGGAGGCTGAGGCAGGCAGATTACTTGAGGTCAGGAGTTCCACACCAGCATGGCCTACATGGTGAAACCCCATCTCTTCCAAAAATGCAAAAAGTAGCTGGGCATCCTGGCAGGTGCCTGTACTCCCAGCTACTCAGGAGGCTGAGGCAGGAGAATCTCTTGAATCAGTAGGCGGAGGTTGCAGAGAGCTGAGATGGCACCGCAGCACTCCAGCCTGGGTGACAAAGTCTCCGTCTCAAAAAATAAATGAATAAAAATAAAATAAAATAAAATAAAATGCCCAAATAATTAATTTTAATCTGAAGCTATAAAATTAAAAATTGAAGTAACTATCCAGGAAAATTAGGTGATCTAAAACAAAACAAAAAGAACACAATTCAGCAACAATCACATTTTTTAGAAGACAACACAAAATGGGAGGGCAGAGATTTTTGCTGAGCTATCCCATTATAAAATTTACCCATATTAAATTAATTGAATTTACATTTACATTTTTCCTAAAAAAGTTACAATTTTAGTCTTCATTTGGAGTTTCAATGCTGCTATGTACAAGTTTCTCTAACTTTCCATTTTTATTTTTTAATTTCTTAATTTGGGAGGAAAAATTACAGAATAAAGTGTGAATTTGCTTTTACTTGCATTAATTTATTTTGTAGCACATAACACACAACCTCAAACCTAGTATATATACAGTAGTTTTTCATTCAGTAAATGAAATCAAACATCTCTTCTAAGAATAAACATTTGTGGAATCTAGAGAAAACTATTAGAAGCCCCAAATGATCAACCTCTAAATAAACTTAGCTATGGATTACTTATCCTCCACCACATATATTTTATTATATCGCTCAGATAACTCTACATTAATCTCTATAGTTATTTGCATATATGCCTTTCTCGTCAATTTTAAACCGGCTTAGGGAAATTTCAGATTTCATGTACCTCCTTATTCTCATCACTTCAACTGAATTGATTGCACAAAGTAAACAGTCAAAATATATCTGCTGAATTAATAGAATATAGAAATTTAAAAATATAATACAGATATATATTTACTAAATACCATAATATTCTAGGAGTAAAACAATTTTTCAAAAAATAATTTTAGAATAAAGTTATGTTAATAAAATTTTATCAACAAACTTCATTTATAGCATCAAAAACTTAAACACATTCAAATGTTTTTCCCACAACTTCTGTTTATATATCGTAATTTTATGATACTAAATTCAAACTGAATTTCTGAGTACAAACTTTAAATTTTATAGTCAAGTATCTTTACACTGTTGTCCTCATTTTAATATTTTTTCATAACTATAAAAATATTTAATAAACTGTTTTGTGATGCTTTATCACATATTATGTTTTCTTATGCATTAGGTCTAATTTCATGGCAATTTATTATAATCATAGATTCCAATACAACCCATTATACAAGAATACGAGATCCTAGGTGGCTACAGCCAATTCTCTGACTCTTTTCACAATCATTCTAGATATTTTTAACTTCATACTTAAACTTTCAATAAATTTTGTGCATGTTGAAATTGTGTTACATTTCAACACAATTTCAATTATGGCACAAGTCTGAAATCACCAACATTTTTATCAATATCCAGCCCCCTAGCCTAGGAACTACAAAGTCTGTCTCCAATTTCCTAAACTTCTCATATATCTTTAAATAAAGTTAAGTGCATGTCTTTGTTTTCATTCGGCATTGTTAATAAGTTATTTCTTATTTTGCTACTCAGCTTACATATTTATTGCAGAGTTGTCCCCACTATACTTTCTCTCTGGTTATTCTGGTATACAGAAAAATGACTAAACTTTTGTGTTTACATTTACTCCCATTAGTATATTTCACTTGATTCTCTTAAGTCTTCTAGACAATCATATATATGCTAATGAAAAGTTTGTCCCTCTCCTCCCAGCAGCCATAGCTATTATTCTTCTTTTAAGTATTTGATTGGTTAGGAGAATGGTAAAGTAACAATTGCAATCACTAAAAAAGCCTCCTTTGAACCATTTTTGAATGCCTTAAAGTAATATTGTAAGACTGATGTACATATCCCAAATGTTATATTTATTGGATTATACCATAAACCAAATCATGAGGTATAGTTTTCTGCTTCCAGATATTTAACTGTGTTATTTATTCAGGCCCTGCCGATTATTTTTACTAAATATATCAATATTTGCAATAACTTTATGAACAGCATTAGACAATCAAAAATGTAAACATACAAAGGAGATGATGCCAATTTCCTGCCTGATATCTATCCTGTCTTTGTTTCCCGCTAGCAGAATCCCAATGAGGGAGGAAGGTAGCAATACGTCTGATTATAGGCATTTTGTCTCCCCAGACACACTCACAGTTATGAAAGTCTACTGCTTTATATCCTGCTAAAAAGTTAAGAGATTTGGCTGACACTTATTTTACCCTTTGTTCACGCATACTCCTCTGTTTTGTTTTTTTTTTTTTTTTTGGTTTTGTTTTTGTTTTTCTTCCTAATAAAACATGTATATAGTGTCAAGAGCTTCAGTAGATATTTGGTAATACGCATGAGGAAGGTAGCCGTGTATTAAAGCCAGCAGACAAGAAAGGTAGAACGTCTAGTTTTTCCACCACTGGAAGCCTGGTATCAGCTGATTTCAGGAAATTCTTATTACTGTCAAATTGTGTACTTGTTTATCACTCTAGTCAGGTTCCTGTCACACAGACGTGGATGCAATTCTGAACCTGTTTTTAAAACTTTTAAAATAACTGGTTCATTAAAAAAAATTAGGCAGCATTCAAAGTGTCTTTTATAAGTTTGTCCTTTTCATTTAGTTTGTAGTTGATAAGGCTTTTTTGTTGTTGTTGTTTGTTTGCTTTAGCAGTTGATCCTCAAATATTGGACTCTTTGGCATCAAAGCACTATAGTCTCCACAATAGGTATTTTTGATGGTGACAAAAGAAAAAATGATTAAATATAACCTCATAACTCTCTCACATTCAGCCCTTCTTCTACAGAAAAGGGTTCTTTACTGTGTTGTTCTTTTTTTCCTGAGTGTACAAACATCTTCCTTTTTCTTTCGTTCTTTCAAAACTTTTTCAGAAGGAAGTAATGATCTGTCCCCTGATTAGAAGCCTAAATGAGCTTTGTCTCCTCTTTATACATAAAGTTTGTGACTCTACACACAGAAGTATATTGCCACATTAACTCAGTGTATCCAAAATACCTCAATAACTCCAGCTACGTCCCAAGCTAGTAACTTCAATGAAAGCCACCCTGGGTGAGTGGATCTATGTCCTCTTAGACAGGGCCTAGTATGTGAAAGCAGATTATTGCTGATTTCTTCAAATCACATCCCTTGGCCTTTTCTCTCTCCAACTGAAATGGGAATCTCAGAAAAATTGACCTTTAAATGATTTGGCTTCTGTCTGCAGTATGGGTTTGAAGATGTTAATAAAAGCAGAAATGTCTTATGACCTATAAGAAATAAACTCTTTTGAACTTAAGGTGATGCTTGTTTTTTGTTATTTTATTTAAATGAAGAAATTAGGTTAGAGAGGTATTTTAAAATCTATAGTCCAAAAGAGTAAAATTTAGACAAATATCATTTTGTGATACGCTAAAATTAAAGGATATTTTTGAAGTATCAAGTAAAAGGTTTAAAATCTAATCAGTGTAATAAAAAGTGGAGTTAATTAATTTATATTGCTGAACATCTGTTTCTAGTTATAATAAAGTTGGAGTGGTTGCAGAGTGTATTTTCACTTTTAGATCATCTAAAATCAGATGCTTTGAAAAATTTCAAGCAAAGCGAGTTTGATGATGGATACAACAGTCTCAAGAAAAAATAGCACTTAGTATTATTTGTACTGCTCAAAAATAGATGTTAAGGATGAAATCCATTTTTACTAAAACTGAAATAAAGTTGGCAGATACTAAGACATATGACAATAAGGCCCATGAAATATTTTACAATATCGTATCTGTTTGTATAAAAGCTTTTAAATGTCGCAAGTTTTGTTTCCTGTGTGCCATATATGAGTAGAGTTTGGCACATGAGGACTGTGAAGAACCCTCCAAGATACTATGGGTGTCTGTGTTTTTCTTTTTTTCAATCTGTTAAATCACATCCAAAATATTTCCGTATTAAAATAAATTACTTAAATCACATTAAAAGCATTCACTCACACAACAAAGTTTATTGAATGCCAGCGATATGCTGACCACTGTTCTACGTGCTGCGGATGCAGCAGTGAACAAAATATTCCTTACGCTAATATGTATTCTAATATGAAAATTGTACTCGCGTATAAATAAAAGAGCCAAACAACAGATTTGCTTTCAGCAAATTATTCCCAGCTGTACGTATCTCTTGCCTTTGCTAATCCTGTTTTTCTCCTTAGATTTATATTTTGTTTTTCTCCCTGTTCTGTCTACTAGAACCCACCCAACCTTAAAATCCCAGTTCCAATTTCACTTCTTTGAAAAATTATTTTACATCACGTTTATTATTTTAGCTCTACCTGAAACCAATTACTTTTTTCTGAGTTCTTATAATAGTAATTGCACTTATATACATGTACTGTATTTATTAATCACATTTGTTTTAACATGAGACATATATACCTTATTTGTTTACATAGCTTCTACTCCTAATACAATGCTAGATACACACAGCCATTATAAATGAATCATATAAAAATAAATGAACTAATGAACAATTTTAGGATCTGTTCATAGATGGCATATCAAAAGGATAAAGTGATTCTAATGAGGAATTTATATTTTATTAGTTTTTCTTATTGTACTTTAAGTTCTAGGGTATATGTGCACAACGTGCAGGTTACATATGTATACATGTGCCATGTTGGTGTGCTGCACCCATTAACTCGTCATTTACATTAGGTATATCTCCTAATGCTATCCCTCCCCCCAACCCCCTCCCCACAATAGGACCTGGTGTGTGATGATCCCCTTCCTGTGTCCAAGTGATCTCATTGTTCAAATTCGATTCTATGAGTGAGAACATGCGGTATTTGGTTTTCTGTCTTGCGATAGTTTGCTGAGAATGATGGTTTCCAGCTGCATCCATGTTCCTACAGACATGAACTCATCTTTTTTTATGGCTGCATAGTATTCCATGGTGTATATGTGCCACATTTTCTTAATCCAGTCTGTCACTGATGGACATTTGGGTTGATTCCAAGTCTTTGCTTTTGTGATTAGTGCTGCAATAAACACACGTGTGCACGTGTCTTTATAGCAGAAGGATTTATAATCCTTTGGGTATATCCCCAGCAATGGGATGGCTGGGTCAAATGGTATCTCCAGTTCTATATCCTTGAGGAATTGCCACACTGTTTTCCACAATGGTTGAACTAGTTTACAGTCCCACCAGCAGTGCAAAATTGTTCCTACTTCTCCACATCCTCTCCAGCACCTGTTGTTTCCTGACTTTTTAATGATTGCCATTCTAACTGGTGTGAGATGGTATCTCATTGTGGTTTTGATTTGCATTTCTCTGATGGCGAGTGATGATGAGCATTTTTTCATGTGTCTGTTGGCTGTATGAATGTCTTCTTTTGAGAAGTGTCTGCTCATATGCTTTGCCCACTTTTTGATGGGGTTGTATGTTTTTTTCCTGTAAATTTGATTGAGTTCTTTATAGGTTCTGGATATTAACCCTTTGTCAGATGAGTAGATTGCAAAAATTTTCTCCCATTCTGTAGGTTGCCTGTTCATTCTGATGGTAGTTTCTTTTGCTGTACAGAAGCTCTTTAGTTTAATTTTATCCCATTTGTCCATTTTGGCTTTTGTTGCCATTGCTTTTGGTGTTTTAGACATGAAGTCCTTGCCCATGCCTATGTCCTGAATGGTATTACCTAGGTTTTCTTCTAGGGATTTTATGGGTTTTTTTAGATCTAACATTTAAGTCTCTAATCCATCTTGAATTAATTTTCATATAAAGAGTAAGGAAAAGATCCAGTTTCAGCTTTCTACTTATGGCTAGCCAATTTTCCCAGCACCACTTATTAAATAGGGAATCCTTTCCCCATTTCTTGTTTTTGTCAGGTTTGTCAAAGATCAGATGACTGAAGATATGTGGTGTTAATTCTGAGGGCTGTGTTCTGTTCCATTGGTCTATATCTCTGTTTCGGTACCAGTACCTTGCTATTTTGGTTACTGTAGCCTTGTAGTATAGTTTGAAGTCAGGTAGCGTGATGCCTCCAGCTTTGTTCTTTTGGCTTAGGATTGTCTTGGCAATGCAGGATCTTTTTGGTTCCATATGAACTTTAAAGCAGTTTTTTCCAATTCTCTGAAGAAAGTAATGGGTAGCTTAATTGGGATGGCATTGAATCTGTAAATTACATTGGGCAGTATGGCCATTTTCACGATATTGATTCTTCCCATCCATGAGCATGGTATGTTCTTCCATTTGTTTGTGTCCTCTTTTATTTCACTGAGCAGTGGGGTTTGTAGTTCTCCTTGAAGAGGTCCTTCACATCCCTTATAAGTTGGATTCCTAGGTATTTTATTCTCTTTGAAGCAATTGTGAATGGAAGTTCATCCATGATTTGACTCTGTTTGTCTCTTATTGGTGTATAAGAATGCTTCTGATTTTTGCACATTGATTTTATATCCTGAGACTTTGCTGAAGTTGCTTATCAGCTTAAGGAGATTTTGGGCTGAGACAATGTGATTTTCTAAATATACGATCATTTCATCTGCAAACAGGGACAATTTGACTTTTCCTAATCGAATACTCTTTCTTTCTCTTGCCTGATTGCCCTAGCCAGAACTTCTGACACTGTGTTGAATAGGAGTGGTGAGAGAGGGCATCCCTGTCTTGTGCCAGTTTTCAAAGGGAATGCTTCCAGTTTTTGCCCATTCAGTACATTACTGGCTGTGGGTTTGTCATAAATAGCTCATATTATTTTGAGATACGTTCCATCAATAGCTAATTTATTGACAGTTTTTAGCATGAAGCACTGTTGAATTTTGTCAAAGGCCTTTTCTGCATCTATTGAGATAATGATGTGGTTTTTGTCTTTGGTTCTGTTTATATGCTGGATTACGTTTATTGATTTGCATATGTTGAACCAGCCTTGCATCCCAGGGATGAAGCCCACTTGATCATGGTGGATAAGCTTTTCATGTGCTGCTGGATTCGGTTTGCCAGTATTTTACTGAGGATTTTTACATCAATGTTCACCAGGGATATTGGTCTAAAATTCTCTTTTTTGTTCTATCTGTCAGACTTTGGTATCAGGATGATGTTGGCCTCATAAAATGAGTTAGGGAGGATTCCCTCTTTTTCTATTGATTGCAATAATTTCAGAAGGAATGGTACCAACTCCTCATTGTACCTCTGGTAGAATTCGGCTATGAATCCATCTGGTCCTGGAACTTTTTTGGTTGGTAGGCTATTAATTATTGCCTCAATTTCAGAGCCTGCTATTGGTTTATTCAGGGATTCAACTTCTTCCTGGTTTAGTCTTGGGAGAGTGTAAGTGTCCAGGAATTTATCCATTTCTTCTAGGTTTTCTAGTTTATTTGCGTAGAGGTGTTTATAGTATTCTCTGATGGTAGTTTGTATTTCTGTGGGGTCGGTGGTGATATCCCCTTTATCATTTTTTATTGCGTCTATTTGATTCTTCTCTCTTTTCTTCTTTATTAGTCTTGCTAGCGGTCTGTCAATTTTGTTGATCTTTTCAGAAAACCAACTCCTGGATTCATTGATTTTTTTGGAGGGTTTTTTGTGTCTCTATCTCCTTCAGTTCTGCTTTGATCTTAGTTATTTCTTGCCTTCTGCTAGCTTTTGATTGTGTTTGCTCTTGCTTCTCTAGTTCTTTTAATTGTGATGTTAGGGTGTCAATTTTAGATCTTTCCTGCTTTCTCTTGTGGGCATTTAGTGCTATAAATTTCCCTCTACACACTGCTTTAAATGTGTCCCAGAGATTTTGGTATGTTGTATCTTTGAAACCAATGAGAACAAAGATACAACGTATTTTATTAATTTTCTATTGCTGCTGTAACAAATTGTCACAAAGTTAGTGACTTAAAACAGTGCAAATGGTTTTTCAGCTCTGCAAGTTAGAAGTCTGACATGAATATCACTAAGCTAAAATCAAGGCATTACAGGGCTGCATTCTTTACTGGAAGCTCTAGGAAAGAATCTGTTCTCTTGTCTTTTCTATGTTTTAGAAGTTGCCTGCATTCGTTGGTTTGTGGTACACTTCCTCCATCTTCAAAGCCAAAAATGTTTCATCTCTCTAACGTTCTATCTCTGAAAACAACCCAGAAATGTTTCTTGCTTTTACGAACTCATGTGATTAGATGGTGCAAAATGATATGATTCATGATAATCTCCCCATGTCAAAGCCATTAACCTTGATTATATCTGCAAAGTCTCTTTTGCTATGCAAGAAACATACTTACAGGTTCCTAGGATTAGGTTGTGGACATATTGGTGTGGGGGAACCATTATCCTGCCTTCCACAATAATTCTTATGGTTGGTACATACGTTTAATGACTGATAGTCACATGTAAAAATAAAATGGCAAGTAGTGTAACATGCTGTAGCAGTCAAGTTAATACATTGCCAGAATGTATCTGTGAAAGACATTTCCTTCATTATTAATAAAGAATTGAATAAGTAATTAATTCAGTAAATGGAGTCATGAAAAGTTACATAATTAAGTCAGCAAACAAAAGTTTTGCCAGACTACATATAAGGATAAAAGGCATCAAAAGCAACACCAATATTTTTCCTAGAAAATTAGTTTCAGAATTGTGACTCTGTTTCAACTGAGAAGCAGTGAATATGAAAAGGGATTCATAAGTCTGTTTTCACCACCCAACTTCACTAGACAGATACAAGTTTCGAATGTACTAAAAAAACAAAACAAACAAAATAGATATTTTGCGACTTCCCCAAAGAGGTTAAAGTACTGTTAAGGTATTTGTCCTGATATGCAGGCTGCAATTTCATTGGCTCAGTTTCATACCATCACTCCTACTGTCACTCCCATGAGCCATCCACAATAATACCGACAATCTTGATAAACACATCTGTCAAATACTACTACTTGTCAATGACATCAATTTAATTTTATTGGAGATAGGGTCAGAAGCAAATATCTAATAGACTACTATCCTCTAAATCACATCTAAAAATACTCACATTTGTTGTTGTCACAATTTGTTTGAAGACAAAGAGAAAAAAAGAAAATTTACCCTTGTAAATGTCAACAAAGAACAAAAGAATGGATAAAAGGAGAGTGGCAAATGTTCAATGAATGCTTGATTTAAATATATATATACACATATAACAAAATTGAATTTCTAGTCTTTTTAAAGTTGAAAGATGTACTTATGATTTTGGTTTTGAGAATATTAAATTGACCTTTCAACATCTTACGAAATAGCCATTCAGCTTACATGTTTACCTCCATAAATCAAATAATAGTCCATTTGTTTAAAACAGTTACAAATCTGAGTTTTCCTATATGAGCAAAGTTGTCTTTTTCCCTTCAAGTTATCTTAAAATATAATCAGAAAATTTCAAGGTAATATTGTGTTTTAATAATTATCTCATCTAAGTACACACTTTAAAGATGAGGTAACTGGAGGGAGTTAATGATTTATCTAACAATACATAGGTAGCTGGTGGCAAAACAGGAAGTTAAACTCAGTTTAAATGTTAATATTCTTTTTCACCACCAGCCCTACCTTCAGAATTACATCCCTCTTTTCCCAGTATAAACATTTGCATTCATGGTGTTCTATAATGTACAGGTATTCTCCCTAATTAATGGGAACAGGCTAGAATGTTATTCTCAGATAATACATATCATGATGATAGTTGAATTTTTAAAATATCACTCTAACTTTGGAGTGAGAGTGAGGAGTAGAAGAGGGAAAAGGGTACCCATCGTGTGAACTCTTAAGAATATACTTGTATAGATGAAAAATTACGGGATTTTTTTCTACAGAGGTAGAAAAGATGGTTTCAAATTAGTTAAAATTAATAGGATATTGTGATGGAATAGGTATGGAGAAAGAGGGCCAAGAACATAATTAAGATGATTCCCAGATTTTTGGATTACACATTAGAATATAATGGTATTATATATTAAAATACAAACTATTAGAGAAAGACCAAAGTATTCACCATCTTTTTGTAGTTTATAATGCAGTAACAAACAATTCTCCAATTGAAGCAACTTTTATGAGAACAAAGTTTAGCTTTTTTTCTTCATACAGAAAAAAATATATTATTTTTAATATAATTAAAAATACATACTATATTTCTCCAAAAATACAGATTCTGGAGCCAAGCTGATTATGAATCCCAGCTACTATACTTTACTAAACGAATATCCATGGAAAAGTGACAGGCTTGTCAAAAGAATGTAATAGTTGTAGAGTTTCCCAGTATGTTGTAAGAATTTGATATCTATCTATATGTATACACACACACACACACACACATATACACATATATATATATATAACTTCAAACAGGACCTGACACATCACAAGATCCCTTTAAATATTAGCTATTATTATTATTGTTATTCCAATGAATAGGAAACTGAAACACAAGAAGCACAAATGAATTGCATAAGATCACAGATAGTTAATGATAGAGGCAGAATTTTAAGCCAGTCTTACTGACTTCAGATCCAATGTTCTTAATGATTGTATTATCAATTCTCTACTTTCCTTGCACATAATCCATGAAAGTACACCATGGTTTCCTCAAATATTGGCATTCTATAACCAGCCAATTGCTGAAGCTAAGCATGGATGTCCTGTTTATTCCATTAATTCTGAAGTAAACCAAAGGTATATAGACATTTGATATATTACAGAGCAACATTGGGTTATCTGTGGGGGAAGAATAGATATTTCAGTGAATAGTCTGGGCGATTATAGTTCACAGATAAAAAATAAAATGAAATTGGACCACTAGCTCCTACCAAACACAAAGATCTGTTTCAAATCATGCAGCGTCTTCATGAACTCAGGTTAGGGAAGAATTCTTAAATACGATACAAACTAAATAACAGAGGAATTGGTACATAAATTAAACTAGAATAAAAACTATTTATTAAAAGACTGAATTAATGCAGTTAAAAAGATAAAGAATTTTTAAAAATATTTATAACACAAGTACCTGGCATAATAATGACTTGTATACATAATATGTAGTGAGAGAAGTTACATTACCCATATACCTTACTAGATGCCCCTACCTCTTTTCCCCACCCAACAACACAAAGACATCCAAATGAACAAACTACATTTTGATGAAAATAGTTAAAGAAGAATACAAAATTGCATCAAAGAAGTAGTGAAAATTCTGTGCAACATAGAAAGCCAGAATGGCCACATAGAGAATGGAAGAAAACACTTTGCCTTGGCCACCCTGTCTCCTGGCGAGGATCACCTCAGAACCAGGAAGTACTTCTCCCTGCCGGGAAAAGGGAACCAAAAGAAGCCTTGCATCCCCCATCACCACCTTGAACATCCACAGACTTCACCACTGGGCACTCCTGCAGTCCTTACAGGTGCTAAGCCCAGCTGAGGGAGCTTTCTGGATTTCCCAAAGCTGCGCTCCCACCAGAGACACAGCCAGCACTGCGCTCCACCCCTCATGGCTGGTATGGCCTGCTCTGGGGGCAATTAACCACAGTGCCCTTTCATCTCTGAGGTTTCGTTGCTGCTGAACCACCCCTGTCTGAGAGCCTGCCATCTCTGAGTTGAGCTGCTGCTACACCCCACCCCATGGGACCAAGCTGTTACAGAGCCACTCCGTCTGTATTTCCCAATTGCTGCTGTGTCTTGCCCTTGGGGCCTGAGCTGAAGCAGTGCACTGTCTCTCCAGGAAATGTTGCCTTGGCCTCCCAGAGCAGTCGCAAGCCCTGGTTCCTGAGCTGAAGTGGCACCCTGCCTCCTCAGGAAATGATGTCTTTGCTACTCAAGGTAGTCACACCCCCTGTGCTTGAGCCGAAGTGATGCCCTCTCTCCAGAGCAGCCAAGCCCACTAGGCCTAAGCTGAAGCAGCACATCACCTGCTAGGAAATCAGTACCTTGGCTGGGCTAAGCAGACATATTTCCCAGGGCTAAGTCGAAGTGGTTCCTCATGTCCAAGGGAAACAGAGTGTTGTCTGAGCTCAGACACCGTGTCCTACAGGCCAGATAACTAGTACTCTGCCTCTCTGAAACTGGCATCATTGTGTTGCTCCCTGCTCACCTGGGTCCAAGCAATAGCTGTGTTCCACTATTCTGTTTTCCTTACTGCCACTGCACCTGGCCTTACAGAATCTGGGATGCTGTCATGTCCCATAATCCTGGGATCCAGAGTCACCACTACATAAGGCTTCATGCCCTGAGGCCTGAGTTGCCACTGTGCCGTATTAGCTAACATTTCTGAATTGCATCTGCTCCCTGGGCCAAAATCTAGAGAGCATTCCTTCTTCTTCCTTGTACCAAGGCAATTTTGTGCTCTGTCCCCTATGGTCAGAATCACAGTGGCGATCCAGCCTCCTGGGTCTGAGCTGCTTGGAGGTGGCTCAGAATCACAGACTCTGCTTTTGTGAGCATTCTGAATGCAACCCTGCTTCAGAGAGTAAACCTGAACCCCCAAACTCAGATGCCACAACAGATTTGTGAGATGCTGAGCCCCAAACCCCTGCTCCATAAGCACTCTGAGCATCTACATCCTAAAACCCCATGCTGCTACAGCTGCTTGTGAGCTATATCAGACCTAACACTAAGAAGGATCCTTTCAGTTAAGACTCCCTATGTGGGGAAAATGAAGACAGGAGAATCCCAAGAGCACTTGCCACCGAGGACCCTAACAATCTACACTGTCACCACCACTGCTACAAACTCCTACATCTTAGGCCACTGAGGCACCCAAAGTCATTGCTGACATTGATTATGCCTAAAGAATCTGCACAGAGGCTACACTGCTGCATCCATTCAGAACCAGAGCCACCACACACTTCCCAACCAGCACAGTAAGACACATTTGCAGGTGAAGCTCTTTCCCTATGAAAGTCACTCTGTAAAGTTTCAAAGAGGTGATTATTCCACCAGAGGCATGAATATTAATGCAGGGACACGTGAAACATGACAAAACAAGGAAACATGACACCACCAAAGGAACACAATTATTCTCTAGAACTGATCCAAAGGAAAATAAAAATAAAAAAAAGGAATTGCCGGAGAGGGAATTGAAAATAATAGTGTTAAAAAAAACTCAATGAGATACAAGAGAATACAGATAGAGAATTCAACAAAATCTGAAAAAAAAAAAAAATCATGATCTGAATGAAAACCTCAACAGAGACAAGTTTTTCTAAAAGGAGTCAAACAGAAATCATGAAGCTAAAGAATTCAATGAATCAAAATAAATATATTATGGAGAGCTTGAATAGCGGACTAGATCAAGCAGAAGAAATAATCTCTAAACTTGAAGATGGGTCTTTTGAAATTACCCAGTAAGAGACAAAAAGAGAAAAAAATTAATGAAAAAGAGCGAAGACAGTCTTCAGGACTCATGCGACATTATTAAGTGAACAAACTTTTCCATTATGGGAGTTTTGGAAAGAGAGGAGATTAAGATAGAAACAGAAAGATTTTTTAACACAATATTTTCTCAAAACTTCCCAAGTCTTAGAAGAGATGTGAACATCTAGATCCAAGCAACTCAAATATCAATAAACAGACTCAACCCAAAGAAGCTTTCTCCAAAGCACACTATAATTAAACTGTCAAAAGTCAAAGACGAAGAGAGAATTTTAAAAGCAGCAAGAGAAAAAGGTTAAGTCACATGTAAGTGAATACACATTAGAATATCAGCAGAAACCTTGTAGGCTAGGAGAGAATAGGATGGTATATTTAAGTGCTAAAAGAAAAAATATATATGTATTTCTGACATGAACACTATACCCAAAGCTGGTCTTCAGAAATGAAGGAGAAAGTTTTTCCCAGACAAGAAAAGTTGAGGGAATTCACCACTTGACCTGCTTTACAAGAAATACTTTAAAACGTTTTTCAAGTGAAAACAAAAGAACAGTAATTACTAACTGAAAAACATAAAAGTATAAAATTTACAGATAAAAGTAAATATATAGTCAAATTCAGAATGCTCTGATACTGTTATGCTGGCCTATAAATCATATATATGTATCTAATATGAAGGTTACAAGTCAAAACTATAATAATACCTAAAATAAGAAATATATAAAATGATATAAATTATGATATCGAAAATATAAATTGTAGGTGGGAGGGTAAAAGTCTAGGCTTTTGATACACAACCAAAGTTAAGTTGTTATAAGTGTAAAATAGTCTCTTGTAACTATAACATGTTTTATGTAAACTTCACTGACAACCACAAAGCAAGAAACCTACAGAAGATACACAAATAATAGAGACAAATGAATCAAAACTTAGTACTACAGAAAAGCACTAAATCACCAGGATAAGTGACAAGAGAGGAAGAAAGAAACAAATGATTTAACAGAACAACCAGAAAACCTAACAAAATTGTAGTAGTTAAGTTCTTACCCATCTCCAATCCAAAGGCATAGTGTGGCTAAACAGATGAAAAATGGAATCTAACTATGTAATATCTACAAGAGATCTACTTTAGCCTTCATGACACACATAGGCCGAAAGTGAACAGTTAGATGATATTCCACGTAAATGGTAAGCAAAAGAGAGCACAAATGGCTAGATTTATATGTGATAAAATATGCTTCAAGTCAAAATTGTAATATGAGACAGTGGGGGTCATTTAATGACAAAGGGGTTAATTCATCAGAGGGCATAACAACTATAAATATATAATTATATAATATTTATATAATATATAATAGTATAATTATATATGACATATATACGTATATTACATATATTACATATATAACATATATAAATTATAAATATAAATTATATATAGCATATATTACATATATAACACATGTTATGTTTTAACATGTTATATATTATGTTATATTACATTATAACATATGTTATGTTACTTTGTTATATGTTATATATAACATATATTATGTTATGTCATATTGCATTTTAACATATCTTATGTTATAACATTCTATTATAACATATTATAACATAAAATTTTGTTATGTTGTATAACATGTTTTATATGTTATATAACATACATGTTATACATTATAACAGTTATAAATGTATAATTGTTATAAGCATATAATTGTTTGCAATTATAAATATATAAGTAAGTAGTAAACATTGATTCACCCAAATATGTAAAGCAAGTGTGAATGGGCACGAAAGAAATAGATGAAAATATAGGAATAGTAGGGGACTTCAATATCCCACTTTCAACAATGAACAGAGAAACAAGATTAAAAATTAGTAAGAAAATAAATTTATTGACAAAAATAAATGCTGCTGTTACATGAAAATAAGTTTTCTTTGAGACAGAGTCTCACCTTTTCACCCAGACTAGAGTGCAGTGGCTCTCCACAACCTCTGCCTCCCAGGTTCAAGCAATTCCCCTGTCTCAGCCTCCCGAGTAGCTGGGATTACAGGTGTGTGCCACCACACCCTGCTAGTTGTTTGTTTTTTTTTTTTTAGTAGAGACGGAGTTTCACCATGTTGGCCAGGCTATTCTTGAACTCCTGATCTCAAGTGATCTGCCCTTCTCGGTCTCCCAAAGTGCTGGGATTACAGGCGTGAGCCACTGCGCCCAACCCATGAAAATAAATTTCTAAGGAATTCCTTAGAAACGTATTTCCATATACAGCAGCATTTACCTTTGTCAATACATTTTATGCTTTCATATGTTTTTATGTTAGTAATTAGTGTTCTTTTGTTTTCACTTGGAAAACTTTTTAAAGTATTTCTTAATAAGCAGGACTAGTGATGATGAACTGCCTCAACATTCGCTCTCCTGGGATAGAATTTTTTCTCCTTCATTTCTGAAGGCCAGCTTTGTTGGGTATAGTGTTATTGTCTGAAAGATTTCTTTTCTCTTTCAGCACTTAAATATATTATCCTATTCTCTCCTGGACTACAAGGTGTCTGCTGATATTCTAATGGGGATTCATTTACATGTGACTTAAGCTTTTTCTCTTGCTTTTAAAATTCTCTCTTCATCTTTGACTTCTGCCAGGTTAGAATGCTGGAAATGCATTTTCGACAAAATGGACCTAACGGATATATACAGAACTGTCCACGTAACAGCAGCAGAATGCACATGCTTTTTTAGTGTTCATGGAATATTCTCCAAAACAGGTTATCTGGTAGGCCATAAAACATGTCTTAGCCAAGTTAAGATAATCAAAATATCAAGTACTATTTCTAACCGCAATGGCATGAAACTAAAAATTAATAATAGAAGATATTTTTAAATATGTGGAAATGAAACAATATGCACGTGAACAATGAAAGAAGCAATCAAAAGGATATTAAAAAATATCTTAGGTCACATAACAAAGGAAACACAACACACCAAAAACTATGGGATGCAGTCAAAGCAGTTTTAAGAAGGAAATGTATACCAATAAATACCTACATTAAAAATAAAAGTAAGATTCCAAATACATAGGCTGAAATTATGCCAGAAGAAACTAGAAAATGGACAAACGAAACACAGAGCAGAAAGAAGAAAAGAATAAATAACAGGACAGAAATAATAAAATAGAAAATAGAAAAACCACAGGAAAAAAGTCAAAACTAGATTAAAAAAAAATATCAAGAAACATTTAGCCACACTAAGAAAAAAGAGAGAAGACTCAAATATATAAAATCAGATATGAAAGTGTAATCATTACAGCAGATGCCTCAGGAAAAAATAATAATTATAAAAGATGATTATGAACAGTTATATGCCAACAATTTTGGAACCTAGAGAACATCGATTAATTTCTAGAAGAATACAACATACTAAGGTTGAATAAGAAGGCAAAGGAAAGACTTAACATACTAATAAAAACCAAGAAGTTTAAAGTAGTGATTAAAATCTCTCAGGAAAATAAGCTCAAGACCAGATGGCTTTCTTGTGGCTTTTCTGCTGCCACAGTTCAGTTAGTGGGAAGGAGTGGCGTCCAGTGGCTTCACTTCTTCACTCCTGTTGCTCAGCAGGAGAGAGTGGTGCCCAGTGGCTTCTTTCCTGTTTTTCAATGTGTGGAAAACAGTGTTACAGCTTTTTCACTCCCCCTGCCCACAGCTGGGGAAGCAGGAGTGTTACGGGAGCGTTACAGCTCTTTTTGCTCCCACAGTTCAGCAAGTTACAGGTTCTTGTCCTGTGACCAATAGGAATAAGGTATGTCAACACCAGAGCATGAGTAAGGCAGAATATAATTTTATTGTGTGAAAGAAAAGCTATTCGCAGCAAGAGGGGGCCCAAAAGTGGCTAGCCATCTGTGAGGCTGAATCTGGGTTTTTTTATGGGCTTGGGATGAGGAAGTGTGGGCTGTAGGTAGTCTTGGAGAAAGCAACATTCGATTGATTAAAAAGCATTATTCAGAAAAAAACAATAGGGAAAGAGTGGGCAAACAGTTATGGAAATTCTCACTCCAGTCCACGGACTCCGTTCAGAGCTAGTAGTTTGGTTTTCAGGCTTCATACTGTCCTTGGCTTGAAGGTCAAGTTTAAGCAGGGATCTGTCTCTGCCTGGGAATTTGTCTGTCTCCTGTCACTATCAGCTTCACACTGAATTCAGCAAAATTTTCGAATAAGGGTTAATACTGATATTTTCTTACATTCTTCCAAGAAATAGACCTGGAAAGAATACTTGCTAACACATTATACGTGGCCAGCATCACCTTGATACATGAGATATGTAAAAACAACACAAGAAAAAATACATAAGCCAATATTTCTGAGGCACACTGAAGCAAACATCTTTAATAAAATATTAGCAAACTGCATCCAACAACACATTAAAAATATTATACAACATGATCAAATGAAATTTATTCCTCACATGCAAAGCTGGTTTAACATATGTAAATCAATCAATGTGATGTATTACATTAACAGACTGAAAAAAAAACATGATCTTATCAATTTATGCAGAAAGCGCATTTGAGAAATTTCAACATCTGTTCTTGGTAAAAGAACTTAACACTGTAAGTATAAAATAAAAGTATTCTCAACGTAATCAAGTCATTCATGAAAAACCCAGAGCTAACATCATAATCAATGAGGGGAAACTTTCAGTTTTCTCTCTAAAATCTGGTACAAGGCAAAGATGCCCACTCTCACCACTTCTATTCAACATAGTACTGGAAGAACTACCAGGAGCAGGTAGACAAGAAAAAGAAACAAACAAAAAAAAAATCCTTATTGGAAAGGAAAATGTACAATTAGTTCTATTTGATGATGACATAAATCCTGTGTGTAGAAAACCCTGAATATTTCACCAAAAAACCTGTTAGATATAATAAGTGAATTCAGTAAATTTGCAGAATACAAAATCAACAAGCAAAAATTAGTAAAATTTCTATACACAAATAATGACCTGACCCCCCCCACAAAAAAAAATCAAGAAAACAACTCCATTTAAGATAGCATCAAAAATAAAATGAAATACTTAGAAATAAATTTAACCAATGAGTTTGAAGACTCATACATTAAAAACTATAAAACATGGATGACAGATATCAAAGCAGACACAAATGAATGGAAAGGTATTTCATGCTAATAGATTGGAAGAATGTCCATACTACATAGAGCAATATATTGATTCAAAGCAATTCCTATCCAAATCCAAGTGGCATTCCTCACAGAAATAGATAAAACAATTGTAAAATATGTATGAAACCACAAAAGACTTCAAATAGCCATGGCAATTCTGAAGGAAAAAAAGCAAATTTAGAAGAATCATATTTCTTGACTTAAAATTATATTCCAAAGCTATGGTAATCAAAAAGTATAATATTGCTATAAAAATAGACACACAGACCAGGGGAACAGAACAGAAATCCTAGAAATAAATCTAAACATACATATGCTCAACTAATTTTTGACAAGAGCACCAAAAAGACACAATGAGGAAAGAATAGTCTCCTCAATAAATGTTGCTGGGAAAACTGAAATTTCACATGCTAAAGAATAAAATTGGACCTTTATGTTATGCCATACACCAAAATAAACTCAAAATGGATATAAGAATGAATATAAGATTTGAAACCATAGAATTTTAGAAGAAAACACAGGGGGAAAACTCCTGACATTCGTCTTGGCAATGATTTCTTAGAAATCACACCAGAAGTTCAGACTAGAAAAGCCAAAATAAATAAATGATACTACATCAACTTAAACAGCTTATGCACAGGAAAGGAAACAATTAACAAAATGAAAGGCAACGTACAGATTGAGGAAAAAATATTTGAAAGCCATATATCTACATAAGGAATTAATATCCAAAGTTTTTAAAGGATGCTTACAACTCAATAGCAAGAAAATGCATAACCTGATTTTAAAATGAACGAAAAACTTGAATAGACATTGTTTCAAAGATGACATTAAAATCTCCAACAGATATGTAAAAATGTGCTCAGCATCACTAATCATCAGATAAATGCAAATTAAAGCCATTATAAGATACCATCTCACACTTCTTAGCATAGCTGTTGCCAAAAATCAAGACATAAGAAGTACTGGCGATGGTATGGGGAAAAAGGAACTCTTATACACTGTTGCTGGGAATGTAGATTGGTGCAGCCATTATAGAAACAGTATGTAATGTCCTAAAAAATTAAAAATAGAACCTCCATAAGACCTGGAAATCCCTCTTCTGGGTACATACTCAAAGGAAACGAAATCAACACCTTGTAAAGGTATTTGCACTCTCATGTTCATTGCAACCTTATTCACAGTAGTCAAAATATGGAAACAATGTAGGTGTCTACCCGTGGATAAATGGATAAAGAAATGGAGATATATACTGCATATGCAATGGAATATCTTCCAGCCTTAAAAAAAGAGAAAACCCTACTATTTGTCACAACGTGAATAGACCAGAAGGACATTAGGCTAAGTGAAATAAGCCAGATATAGAAAGAAAAATAAAACATGATTTCATATGTCGAATCTAAACATATTGACATTTTTAAAAGGTCAATTACATAGAGAAAAAAATCAGTTATTAGGGTCAGAGGGGAGAAAATGGGTGAATATAGGTCAAAGGATTCAAGGCAGCAAATATGTGGGATGAACAAGTCAAACATCTAATCCATAACATGAAAATTATTGTTATTAATACATAATCCTTTGACCTCCATTCTCCCATTTTCTTCCTCCACTCTGACCCTAATAACAACTATTTTGTTATCTATCTCCATGTACTTGACCCTTTAAAAATGTTTATATTCAACATGAGATCGCAATATAAATACACATACATGTATATGAATATATTATGTTGCATATCTTAAATATGCAAAATGAAATGTATTAAGAAAATAAAATAGAATATATAAAGAACTCCTACAAATCAATTTATGAAAGGACATGCAATTATTTTATAAGTAAAATAATTTTTTTAATAAATATTTTACTCACAAAATTATTTTATGAGTAAAATTATTTCAAAGAAACTTCACAAATAAGGCTGACCAAAAGGCCAAACTAAGGTACGAAAAGTTGCTTGACTTTCTAACCCTCATTAGTTATCAGGAAAATGCAAATTTATATGGTGAATATATACTATTATATACCAACAAAATTGGTAAATTTTATAAAGTTTGACAGTACCAAGTAATGGCAATAATATGGCATAATTGGAACTTTTATATACTTTGATAGTGCTAAACCTAATTACATTATGTTTACATTATGTTTACATTTACATTTTGTAAAACAACAATATTAATCAATTTTAAGGCACACATTTAATGACCCTGTATTTTCACTGCTGGGGCTATGCACTGGATAAAATTTATCATGTGTGCATTAGAACCAATATACATGACATGTACATAACATTAGAATGAATGTCTATAACATCATTCTTTTTAAAAGGCCAAAATTGGCTTGATATTGTCAATTGAATAAATGAATAAATCTATCATGATATAATCTTACCTGCATATGCACAATGCTATGAAAAATATTTAACTCAAAAACTTTTACATAAACTTGACAATCAAATGGAGATATGTAAAGATGGTAAATTGCCACAATGTCAAATATGTGAATACAAAAATTGGTATTTCTGTTCATACTTTTAAAATATTTATTGTTAAAATAAATTCTTATCATAGTACCCTAAAAAAAATCTTAGCATGGTTCTTAGATTCTCATAGATTTCCTACTAAAATTCAAGGATATTTTTATTTCTAAATGTCCATTTAACTATTCCCATGATTCTCTTACTGATCATGTGAAACACGCTGTCAAAAAAAGACAGATAATAACTCTTGCTGTAGCAAATGGGATTTTATGACATCACACTAGAGATCCAACAAATCTGTAATTTTATCTACTTTGACAGTTATAAAGGGCATTTCAAAAACTGATTGTATCTGCTATGATTTTAAGAGGGTTAGCATACAACTAGGAAAAGAAAATCTTAAAACCTTGTCCCCAGGGAAGGCACTGTAAAAGATTTTTATTCTTAATACAAAAATACTGTTACCCTTTCCTTTAGATGCAATAGAGATTATTATGAAATATGCCATTGTCTACCACTCTAAGATGAAAGACTTTATGTTATACATCTAGGTTCATCTGTTTCTTCACTATATGAAGTAAACATTGATTCTAATTTCTTCAGTTTTAATATTTTTGTTTCTATTCTGCTATAAAAATAAGTATTGCTAGTTTTCATGGTTTTCAGTTACAAATAATGTTAGAGTATAGGATTACAACGAGAATTCAATCTTATTGATATTTCAAGGTTAAGTGAATTGACTTCTCTTTATGTAGAAAGTATATTTACCAGTGCCACATATTCCTTTATTTTGTTTATCCTGAGTTATGTATTATAACCCAACTCTCAAAAACTCATATTATGTAATAAGAAGAGTATTTTGGAACCTGAAAATGAATGTTTCACTATTGGTATCCCTGTTTTTATACTAAAGGCAGTATCTTTAGCAAATAGAATTAAGGTATTGGTGACTTCAGTGTCCAGTGGAAAAGAAATATCACCTCTCATGTTTGCTGAGTATAACATTTACCAGCAGGACTGCAATCTTAATAACTATGTTTTGAAAAAGCATTTGTTTTCTGCAGTTAAAGATTCATATAATATTGGCTAACTCGTGGTAATGTCCTCTTTTATGAATTTCCCTTATATCTTTATTGAGCATCATTAAATCTTAGGGATGAGGGTGATTACTTTAATCTTTCTAGACTTACTTTCCTAAATTATGGGGTAGACTTTGTGGCTGTCAGACTGCTGTAGCCATGAAGCAGAACAGGATGTAACCTCATTGATTAGACCACAGAAGTGTTGGAGAATTACTTCACTTAAGTAAAAAATAATATTCTTTATGCACGCACAATATAAGTAACTAGAGCTTGCTCGTGATTTGGAGGACCTAGTCTTTTATTCCTTTAAATATCGTAATACTCACTTTCGAATATTAGATTTACAGAAAAGTTGTGAAAATTGTAGTTTCTGTGTACCTCACATTGAGTTGCCCTTATTTTTAACATCTCACATTAATATAATCTGACTTAATCAATGACCAATATATTGGTACTAAATAAAACATGTACTTTATTCAGATTTATTTTTATATATTTTTAATTGAAGTGTCTTATCCAGGATATTACATCACATTCAGTCATCATGTCTCCTTAAGCTCCTATTGAGTCTGATAGTTTCTTAGATTGTCTTTATTTCTGATGACAGTTTGGGGCAGTACTTTTCAGCTATTTTGTAGAGCATCTAGTAATTGGGACCTACCAAATGTTTCTATTATGATTATAATAGGATTATGAGTTTTTGGGAGGAGTAGCACAGAGATAATCTCCCATTCTCATTATATCATAGCAACAGTACACACTATGAACATGACTTATGACTATCAACGTAAACATTGAGAAATTGAGAACCTTGAAGAAGTCATGTTTGTCAGGTTCTACATTGCAAACTTTTTCCCTCTCTCCATACTATGATCTTTTTTAAAATTTTTATTTTATTTTAGTTTTGAGACGGAGTCTTGCTCTTTCAGCCAGGTTGGAGTGCAGTGGTGTGATCTCCGCTCACTGCAACCTCCACCTGCTGGGTTCAAACCTATCTCCCGCCTCAGCCTCCTGAGCAGCTGGGCCTACCAGCACACGCCACCACACCCAGCTTTTTTTTTTTTTTTTTTTTTTTTGTATCTTTAGTAGAGATGAGGTTTCACCATGTTGGCCAGGCTGGTCTCGATATCCTGACCTGGTGATCCGCCCACCTCGGGCTCCCAAAGTGCTGGGATTACAGGCACGAGCCACTGCGCCCGGTCCATACTATGCTCTTTAGAAGGAAGTCATTCCACTTTGCCCACACTTCAGAAGTACAAATCAGTATGCTGCTTCTCCTTGAGGCTACCTACATAAATTATCTGAAATTATTTGAAATTATTTGGCATATGAGACTTATTTCTTCTGCATTGTTTTATTTATATTAACTCATGGATATGTATTTATAGTTCAAGCTATAATTCAATGCTATTCTATTAATTTTTATGGTCAAATAGTTTTACTTTTGGACACTGAGAACTCTTTCAGTTACATTCTGTGTGTTTGACATACCCACATCAGTGTGTGTGTGTGTGTGTGTGTGTGTGTGTGTGTGTGTGTGTGTGCAGGTTTGTTACCTAGGTAAGCATATGCCATGGTGGTTCGCTGAACCTATCAACCCATCAACTTGCTATCAAACTCCACATGCATTAGCTATTTAGCTATTTATCCTGATGCTCCCTCTCCCACCACTCCACTGACAGACCCCAGTGTGTGTTGTTCCCCTCCCTGTGTCCATGTGTTCTCATTGTTCCATTTCCACTTATAAGTGAGGATGTGCAGTGTTTGATTTTCTGTTCCTGTGTCAGTTTGCTGAAAATAATGGCTATCAAATCCATCCATGTCCCTGAAAAGGACATCATCTCATTTTTTTATGGCTGCATAGTATTGCATGGTGTATATGTACCATATTTTCTTCATCCAGTTTGTCATTGATGGGCATTTGGGTTGATTCCATGTCTTTGCTATTGTGAATAGTGCTGCAATTAACGTATGTGTGCATTATCTTTATAATAGAAAGATTTGTATTCCTTTGAGTATATACCCAGTGATGGGATTGCTGGGTGAAATGGTATTTCTGGTTCTAGGTCTTTGAGGAACCGCCACACTGTCTTCCAAAAGGTTGAACTAATTTACACTCTCACCAACAGTGTAAAAGCATTCCTATTTCTCCACAACCTCGTCATCATCTGTTATTTCTTGACTTTTTAATAATCGCCATTCTGACTGGCGTGAGATGGTATTTCATTGTGGTTTTGATTTGCATTTCTCTAAGGATCAGTGATGTTGAGCTTTTTTTCATAAGTTTGTTGTCCACATAAAGGTCTCCTCTTAGAATTGTCTGTTCATGTCCTTTGCCCACTTTTTAATGGAGTTGTTTTCTTGTAAATTTAAGTTCCTTGTAGATTCTAGATATTAGACCTTTGTCAGATGGATAGATTGCAAAAATTTTCTTCCATTCTGTAGGTTGTCTGTTCACTCTGATGATAGTTCTTTGTGCTGTGCAGAAGCTCTTTAGTTTAATTAGATCCATTTGTCAAATTTTGCTTTTGTTGCAGTTGCTTTTGATGTTTATGTCATGAAATCTTTGCCCATGCCTATGTCCTGAATGGTATTGCCTAGATTTTCTCATAGGGATTTTTATAGTTGTGGTTATTAAAGTCTTTAATCCATCTTGAGTTAATTTTTGTATAAGGTGTAAGGAACGGGTCAGGTTTCAATTTTCTTTATATGGCTAGCCACTTTCCCAATACCATTTAAATAGAGAATCATTTCCCCATTGCTTGTTTTTGTCAGGTTTTTCAAAGATCAGATGGTTGTAGATGTGTGGTCTTTTTTCTGAGATCTCTATTTGGTTCCATTAGTTTATGTGTCTGGTTTTATACCATGCTGTTTTGGTTACTGTTACCTTGTAGTATAGTTTGAGGTCAGGTAGCATGATGCCTCCAGGTTTGTTCTTTTTGCTTAGGATTGCCTAGATAATACAGACTCATTTTTTATTCCATATTAACTTTAATGTAGTTTTTTCTAATTCTATGAAAAATGTCAGTGGTAGTATAATGAATAGCATTGAATCTATAAATTACTTTGGGCAGTGCGGCCATTTTCACAATATTTATTCTATCCATGAGCACGAAATGGTTTTACACTTGTTTGTGTCTTCTCTTATTTGAGTAGTGGTTTATAATTCTCCTTGAAGAGGTCCTTCACTTCCCATGTTAGCTGTATTCCTGAGTATCTTATGCTCTTTGTAGCAATTGTGAATGGAAGTTCCTTCATGATTTGACTCTGCATATTTATTATTGGTGTGTAGAAAAATTTGCAATTTTTGCACATTGATTTCATATGCTGACACTTTGCTGAAGTTATTTATGAGCTTAAGAAGCTTTTGGGCTAAGACAACTGGGTTTTCTAGATACAGGATCATGTCATCTGCAAACAGAGATAGTATGATTTCCTCTTTTCCTTCTTGAATACCCTTTTTTTTTTTCTATTGCCTGATTATCCTGGTCAGAACTTCCAGCACTATGTTGAATAGGAGTGGTAAGAGGGCATGCTTGTCTTGTGCTGGTTTTCAAAGGAATGTTTCCAGTTTTTGCCCAGTGAGTTTGATATTGGCTGTGGGTTTGTCATGAAAGATTCTTATTGAGGTATGTTCCATCAATACTTAGTTTATTGAGATATTTTAACATGAAGGAATGTTGAATTTTTTTTGAAGGCCTTTTCTGCATCTACTGAGACAATCATGTGGGTTTTGTCTTTTGTTCTGTTTATGTGATGAATTAAGTTTATTGATTTGCATATGTTGAACCAGCCTTACATCCTGGAGATGATGCCAGCTTGATCGTGGTGAATATTCTTTTTGATTTGCTGCTGAATTCAGTTTGCCAGTATTTTATTGAAGATTTTTGCATCTATATTTATCAGGGATATTAGCCTGAAGTTTTGTTTTTTGTTGTATCTCTCCCAAGTTTTGGTATCAGGATGATGCTGGCCTCATAAAATGAGTTAAGGAGAAGCCCCTCCTTTTCAATTGTTTGGAATAGTCTCAGAAGAACTGGTACCAGCTCCTCGTTGTATCTCTTGATAGAATTCAGCTGTAAATCCATCTGGTCCCTGGGCTTTTTTGGTTGGTAGGCTATTTATTACTGCCTCAATATCAGAACTTGTTATTGGTCTATTCATGGATTCAACTTCTTTCTGGTTCAGTCTTGGAAGGGTGTCTGTTTCCAGGAATTTGTCTATTCCTGCTAGATTTTCTAGTTTATTTGCATAGAGGTGGTTATAGTATTCTCTGATTGTTGTTTATATTTCTGTGAGGTCAGTGGTGATATCCCCTTTATCATTTTTTATCATGTCTATTTGATTCTTCTCTCTTTTCTTCTTTATTAGTCTAGCTGGCGGTCTATTTTATTAATCTTTTCATAAAACCAGCCTCTGGATTCTTTGATTTTTGAAGGGATTTTTCGTGTCTCTCTCTCCTTCAGTGTCACTCTGATCTTGATTATGCCTTACCTTCTGCTAGCTTTGGGGTTTTTTTACTCTTGATTCTCTAGTTCTTTTAGTTGTGATGTTAGGCTGTTGATTTGAGATCTTTCTAGCTTTTTGATGTGGGCATTTAGTGCTATAAATTTCCCTCTTCATGTGCCTTTAGCTGTGTCCCAGAGATTCTGGTATGTTGTCTCTTTGTTCTCATTGGTTTCAAAGAACTTCTTGATTTCCGTCTTAATTTTATTATTTACCAAGGAGTCATTCAGGAACAGGTTGTCCAATTTCCATGCAGTTGTGTGGTTTTGAGTGAGTTTCTTAATCTAGAGTTCTAATTTGATTGTGCTGTGGTCTGAGACCATTTGTTTTGATTTCCATTCTTTTGTATTTACTGAGGAGTGTTTTACTTCCAATTATGTGACTGATTTTAGAGTAAGTTCCACGTGGCGCCGAGAAGAATGTAAATTCTGTTGTTTTGGGGTGGAGAGTTCTGTAGCTATCTATTAGGTCCACTTGATCCAGAGCTGAGTTCAAGTCCAGAATATCTTTGTTAACTTTCTGTCTCAATGATCTGTTTAATATTGGCAGTGGAGTATTAAAGTCTGTCACTATTATTGTGTAGGAGTTTAAGTCTCTTTGTACGTCTGTAAGAACTTGTTTTATGAATCTGGGTGTTCCTGTATTGGGTGCATATATATTTAAGAAACTTAGCTCTTCTTGTTGAATTGATTCCTTTACCATTATGTAATGGCCTTCTTTTTCTTCTATCATCTTTGTTGATTTAAAATATTTTTTGTCAGAAACTAGGATTGCAAACCCCTGCTTTTTTCTGCTTTCCATTTGCTTGGTTAATTTTCTCCATAATTTTATTTTGAGCCGATATGTGTCTTTGCATGTAAGATGGGTCTCTTGAATTCAGCACACTAATGGGTCTTGACTCTATCTACGGGGCCATTCTGTGTCTTTTAATAGGGGCACTTAGCTCATTTACATTTAAGGTTAATATTGTTATGTGTGAATTTGATCCTGTCATCATGATGCTAGCTGGTTATTTTTCAGACTTATTGATGTGGTTTCTTTATGATATCATTGGCTTTTGTATTTCAGTGTGTTTTTGCAGTTACTGAAAACAGTTTTTCCTTTCCATATTTACTACTTCCTTCAGTAGCTCTTGCAAGGCAGGCCGGGTGGTGATGAATTCCCTCAGCATTCACTTGTCTGAAAAGGATTTTATTTCTCCTTCATTTACAAAGCTTAGTTTGGCTGGATATGAAATTCTGGGTTGAAATTTGTTTTATTTAAGAATATTGAATATTGGCCCTCAATCTCTTCTGCCTTGTAGGGTTCCTGCCAAGAGGTCTACTGTTAGTCTGATGGGTCCGTACTACTCATCCGTACTACCTGGATTCCTCAGTGTGGGGAAGACTAAGTCTGCTGATCCATGGAGACTATGGTCATCCCTTCCCACAGATGCTCAGTCCCAGGGAGATCAGAGTTCTATCCTTAAAACTTTGGCTGGAGTTGCTGAAATTCCTGCAGGGAGACCCTGCCCAATGAGGAGAGATGGGTCAGGGTCTGGACCAAAGAGGCAGTCTGTCCACAATCTGCCACAGCCACTGTGTTGTGCTATGGGGAATTCCTCCTGGGTCCAAACCATCCAGTTTCCCCGCGGGCACTGGCCAGGGAAAAATGGTAGACTAGAGCTGCAGTGATGCAGCCACCCCACCAGCTGGAAGCTCTGTTGTCTTAGGCAGCAGGCAGCCACAGTGATGATGGCTGTCTTTCCCCCCAGGAACTCGGTAGTCTCAGGTAGTCTCCCACCAAGTGGCCACTGAGAATCTGCTCAGTTCTGTGCTTGGGACCCAAGGCTTTAGTGGTGTGGGCTCATGAAGGGGATCTCATGATCTTCAGGTTGCACAGATCCATGGAAAAAGTGTGGTTTCCCAGGCAGGGTAACATGATCACTCACCACCTCCTTTGGCTGGGAGTGGGAGCTTCTCTTTCCCCATGTGGCTCCCAGGTGGGCTGTTGCACACCCTGCTTTTTCTCTCTCCACGAGTCATGCCAACTGCCTAGTTCGTCCCTTTGAGAGAACCTGGCTCTATCAGTTGCTGGTGCCGTATTCATTCATTGTTTTTGTTCTTCTCAGTGGAGGCCTCTGACTGCAGCTGTTTCTAGTCAGCCATCTTGGCCCCTCATTGTGCATTTTTTGAACTTCCTTATTTTCTGGCACTGCAAAATGCTCCAGGTTCATCTTGTATATTTCTTGACTCAGTCTTAGAATCAGCCATTTCTCCAGGAGTCATGGTTTCTTTAATTGAAAAATTGTTTTAGAAGCCAAGATGTAGGTGTCAGCTGTGTTCATTGCTACTAGAGTGTCATTGCTTCCAGAGCTTCTAAGCTGACAGAGCAAGGAAATGTGTGTTTATATGACTATGGTGTATGTATGTGTGTATGTATATTTCTACATGTAACCATCTGTATCTATATTAAACTCTACATAAGTTGATCAACTCTAATTCTTTATCCAAAGATCATTCTAGCCTTATCCCTTGCTTGCCTATAACCTCCCACTCCAAAAGTGAGAAACCTGGTACCTACCATCCTGTCATTAATGAACTGAATTGTTCAGTTCCAGTGTACATATGTAGTAGTGTAGAACTTTTAACACATACCCCTCTGGGAAACAACTTTATTAACTAGAACATGGTGTTTATGCACATTTTTTTCCTTTAGCCTTATAGACTCCATTTCCAGAGCTAATTAGGTCAGCATTCCCTTATGTGAAGTTATAGCATATATCTAAAATAGTGTTACATTCTTTTGTCCCAGCTAACATTCTAAATCAGGGTTCCCCAACCTCTGGGGCATGGACAGCTATGGCCATGGCCTGTTAGGAACTGGGCCATACAGCAAAAGCTGGGCAGCAGGTGAGTGAGCATTACTGCCTGAACTCTGCCTCCTGTTAGAGATCAGCAGCAGCATTAGATTCTCACAGAAGCCCGACCCCTATCGTGAACTGTGCATATGAGAGATCTAGATTGTGCCCTCCGTATGAGAATCTAACTAATGCCTGATGATCTGAGGTGGGACAGTTTCATCCCCAAAACCCCCAACCAATCCTTCCTGTAGGTAGAAAAACTGTCTACCACGAAAACTGGTCCCTGCTGCCAAAAAGGTTGGGAACAGCTGTTCTAAATGATACATTTTTTTGTAACTTTGAGGTATCAAATTCACTCTGCTACAAAGTTTTACACATTTTGACAAATGCACAGTGTCATGGTATACACCATTAGAGTATCATACAGAATTGTTTCACTATCACTAAAACAAAAGGCTCCTATGCTTTACTTATTCAATTTTCCCCCATTGCTGAACTCCTGGAAACAACTTCTCTGTTACTATCCCTACAGTTCTTCCTTTCCTGTAATGTTACATAAATATAACACATATATTATGAAGCCATTTCAGATTAGCTTTCTTCATATAGAAGAAATAATTTAAAATTAATCTTCATTTTTACCTGATTTAATAGGTCATTCATTCATTCCCAATGTTGAATAATATTACACTATATGGATTTACCACTGTGTTCACTCACCTATTGAAAGATATATTGGTTGTTTCCATCCATAGCAATTATAAATACAACTTCTACATATATTTGAATACAGGTTCATGTGGACATAAGTTTTCAAAAATGTTGACAGTGAAATTGCTGGATCACATGATAAGCTTCTAAAGTGGCTGTACCATATTGTGTTTTTATCAGCAATGAATGAGAATTCTTCTTGCTCTGCATTTTAACCAGAAATTACCAATGTTTATTTCTTAATTTTGGCCATTCTAATAGATGTAGTGGCATCTCTTTGTTGTTTTAATGGGTGTTTTTATAATAAAAAATGATATTGACTGGACAACATGGTGAAACCCTCTCTCTACCAAAAATAAAACAAAACAAACAAACAAACAAAAAACTAGCCAAGTATGGTATGCACCTGTGGTCCCAAATACTTGGGAAGCTGAAATGGGAGAATTTCTTGAACCCAGGAGGTCAAGACTGCAGTGAGCTGTGATTGCACCACTGCACTCCAGCCTGGGTGATAGACTGAGAAGCTGTCTCAAAAAAAAAAAAAAAAAAAAAAAAAAAAAAAAAAAAAAAAAAAAAAAAAAGCACATTTTGTATTTTTCTTTTGGTATTTCTATGCAATTAGTGAGATATCTTTAATTTTTCATACATTTTAATTGGGTTGTTCATTTTCTTATTGCTGAGATTTACTATTTTTTGTATACTGGATTCAAATTCTTTACCACATATACTTGTTTCTAATAATATCTTTCAATCTGTGGCTTAAGTTTTTAGTTTCTTAAGAGTGTATTTTGCAGAGAAAAATCTTTTGGCTTTAATAAAGTGAAATTTATCTACTTTTTCTTTCATGGATCATACTTTTGGTGTTGAATCTAAAAATATTTCACTGACTCTAAGGTCAAATAAATTTTCTCCTATGTTTGATTCTAAAAGTTTTGTTTTTAAGGTTACATTTAGAAATATGATCATTTTCAATTAATTTTCTTTTGAAATGTATTGCCTGTGTCTAGGTTCACCAGTTAGCATATGGACGTCCATTTTTTTTCATCAGCATTTGTTGGAGGAAAAAAAAAAACTATACTTTCTCCATTGAATTTCCTTTGACTTTTGTCAAAAATATCTTTAGAATATTTGCATGACTCTACTTCTGGGCTCTTCTGTATGTTTCCTTGATATATAAATCTATTCTTTCACCAGTAGTATGCTGTCTTTATTACTGTCAATTTACAGTAAGTCTGGAAACCAGTTAATGTCATTCCTCCAACTTTGTCCTTCCTCATTAGTATTGCGTGGTGCAATTAATGGTCTTTTGACTATTTATAAAATTTTAGAGTCATTTTTACCAGTATCTAGCAGATAGCTTCCTGGAATTTAGACTGGCATTCTATTGAACATATACATCGAGTTTGGAAGAACTGACAGCAATATTGTACCTTCCAATCAATGAACATAATATATCTTTTTCTTTACATATATCTTTTCTTTCATCAGTATTTTGCAGTTTCTGCCTACAAACCTTGTACATATTTTTATTTATTTAATCTTAAGTATTTTGTTGTATTAAAAGTGGTATTTTATTAAATCTTCAATTCCATTTGTTCATTTATGTTCTATAAGATGGGAATTGACTTGTGTATAATGACCTTGTATCTTGCCACCTTGCTATATTTGTTTATTTGTTCTGGAAGTGTTTTGTAGATTTCTTGGGGTTTTTTACATTATGTCATCTGTGAATGCAGATATTTTAATATTTTCCCTTTCCATTCTGTAAATCTTTTTCAAAATTTTCTTATTGCAATGGTTAGAACTTCTACTATGATGTTAATACTGATTTTTTCTCTATAATTTCTCTTTGATTTATGATTTTATTTTTATTATTTTCTTCTTCTATTTGATATTTTTTTCTTTTTTACTTTTTTACTTTAAGGTGCAGGTTTAGACCATGGATTTTAGTTTTTTCTTTTTTTTTTTTTAAGACAGAGTCTCGCTTTGTCACCAGGCTGGAGTACAGTGGCACAGTCTTGGCTCACTGAAACCTCTGCTTCCTGGGTTCAAGCGATTCTCCTGCCTCAGCCTCCTGAATAGCTGGGACTACAGGAGCATACCACCATGCCCAGCTAATTTTTGTATTTTTAGTAGAGACAGGGTTTCATCATGTTGGCCAGGATGGTCTCAATCTCTTGACCTTGTGATTTGCCCTCCTCAGCCTCCCAAAGTGCTGGGATTACAGGTGTGAGCCACCAAGCCCAACCCTGTTTTTTTTCTTTTTTAATATAAACATTTAATGCTGTATATCTCTGTAGGTACCATGTTAGCTGCCATACACAAACACTGATATATTGTATTTTTCTTTTTCATTTAGTTCAAAATGTTATCTAATGTTCCTGTAATTTTTTAACACATTGGTTATTCTATAGCATTCTATAAAATTCTAATATTTGATTATTGTTCACAATATCTTTTAAAAATTGATTTCTGGTCTGTGTTTTGGTCAGAGAATGTTGATAATTTGAATCTTTAAAAATCTATTGAGATTTGTCTTATCACTCATTGTATCTTGCTAAATGATCAAAAGGAATGCATATTCCATTGGTGCAGCACAGTGATTAACAGTAAAGTTTCTGGAACTAAATGTCTGGCTTTGTGTCTCTCCCATGTTCTACTCTGTAGTCATGCAAAATTAATTAAACACACTGTGACTCAGCTTTCCTATCTGTGAAGTGGGAATAAAATGAAGACAACTACCTCATATGTAGCAATAAAGATTGAATTTGTGAACTCATATAAACAATTTGATCACTTTTTTATAAAAAGTAAACATTTCATATATATTAGCTGTCCTTATTTATAATTTTTATGATGCTTGCCTTTGTCATCATTATCATCCGCAGCAGTAGCAGTTGTATCAAACTTAAAAAAACAGACCGAGGGGCAGTAGCCTGAAATGTGGTAGAAAATCAGAAAGAGATAATGTCATAAAAAAGGGAAAGGAGTGATTTAAGAAGGCAGTAGAAGATCATCCTAAAGTCATCTTCTTTTTCACCGTATAATTTTTCTCATTTACATAGAACTTCATGCACAATATATGCATTTACTTATTCTTCCCAGATTGACTTTTCTGAACTGCAGCTATTTCAAGTCACTGTTTACTCCACAGTATTACTTAGAGTTCTCAAGGGTTTTTCAGGATTGATATGCCTGGCTTTAATTCATACATTTTGTCTCAAATATTGTTATATTCCAGAGTTTCTTAGAGTATTGAGCTATTCATCTTCTTCCACAGGTCAATTCCTACTATTTAATATCTATCAGGAAGTCCCATTAATTTTTCCTTCTAAATATTGTTAAATTTGAAAATTACATTCTTTCCTTAATATCATTTTGGATCAATAAATCATATCTCATCTAGTCTATAATGGCTTCTTTATCAATGTCATCCATTCTCAATGCCTTCAATTCCGTATCTACATTTTAGCCAAACTGGTCATGGCAAAGCACAAACCTGATGATCTTGCCCCAACCCACTCCTCTCCATTACTTATGTTTGGCTTTCACTTCTTTGAAAGATCTTAACCAATTTCTCCACCTGTATTTGTTATCAAGCACCCCCCTTTTCCTTCACATTCCACTCACACAGGCTTTCTGGCACATACTCAAAAGTTTTCTACTCTTTTCTGCCAAGGTATCTTTCCACATATTTTTCTATGCCTAGACTCTACTTCTCTTCAAGTTAGTAAATTAGACTCATCATATAGACTTCATTCCAAGTGGCGCTTTCTCAGAGTTACCTGAAACCTGGGACTAGATCTTATTTCTCAGTTTATGCTCCTAGTGCTTCTAGGAGCACATTCATAGACATATTCATGTGTTTGTATTTATTCATTTATTTATTTATTTATTTGAGACAGTGTCTTGCTCTGTCGCCCAGGCTGGAGTGCAGTGGCGCGATCTCGGCTCACTGCAAGCTCCACCTCCCGGGTTCACGCCATTCTCCTGCCTCAGCCTCCCGCGTAGCTGGGACTACAGGCGCCCGCCACCAGACCTGGCTAAGTTTTTGTATTTTAGTAGACGGGGTTTCACCGTGTTAGCCAGGATGGTCTCGATCTCCTGACCTAGTGATCTGCCTGCCTCAGCCTCCCAAAGTGGTGGGATTGCAGGCGTGAGCCACCGCGCCCGGTCGGATTTTTTAAATTAATGTCTGTCTCCCCACTGTACTTTAAATTGGGCAGGAATAGTGTTCCCTATGGTTCACTACCTTATCACCAGTACCCTCAAGTACTTAGGCATCATAACTATAAGGAAAAGTAAGTAAAGGAATAAAGTTCCATTTTAAAGTGGTATAACCTATCAAAGATAATGCAAAGAGAAAATTAGCAAAAATTTTAACATTGCAAGCACATTAATAAGTGAGGTCCTTGTCATATAATTTTATCTTTGGATTGATATATCTTAGTGTAAATACAGATTTATTTTGCTTAATGCCCCCCAAAGAGGAAGCCATTGTATTACGGTAAAAAGAGCCCTATTCTCCCCCAAAATAAGAAGACTGGGTTCTGATCCTGACTTCTACCAAAGGAATCACATGTAAAGTCACCCAAAAATACAAAGAAGTTCTTCTGGAATTTAACCACTGTCTCAAGACCAGTTTCCCATTAACCTGTAACAAATTACTTCAAAAACAGCATGGTACTGGTACCAAAACAGAGATATAGAACAATGGAACAGAGCAGAGCCCTCAGAAATAATACCACACATCTACAGCCATCTGATCTTTGACAAACCTGACAAAAACAAGAAATGGGGAAAAGATTCCCTATTTAATAAATGGTGCTGAGAAAATTGGCTAGCCATAAGCAGAAAGCTGAAACTGGATTCTTTCCTTACTCCTTACACGAAAATTAATTGAAGATGGATTAGAGACTTAAATGTTAGACCTAATCCCATAAAAACCCTAGAAGGAAACCTAGGTAATACCATTCAGGACATAGGCATGGGCAAGGACTTCATGTCTAAAACACCAAAAGCAACGGCAACAGAAGCCAAAATTGACAAATGCGATCTAATTAAACTAAAGAGCTTCTGCACAGCAAAAGAAACTACCATCAGAGTGAACAGGCAGCCTACAGAATGGGAGAAAATGTTTGCAATCTACTCATCTGACAAAGGGCTAATATCCAGAACCTACAAAAAACTCAAACAAATTTACAAGAAAAAAACAACCCCATCAAAAAGTGGGCAAAGGACATGAACAGACGTTTCTCAAAAGAAGACATTCATACAGCCAACAGACACATGAAGAAATGCTCGTCATCACTGGCCATCAGAGAAATGCAAATCAAAACCACAATGAGATACCATCTCACACCAGTTAGAATGGCAATCATTAAAAAGTCAGGAAACAACAGGTGCTGGAGAGGATGTGGAGAAATAGGAACACTTTGACACTGTTGGTGGGATTGTAAACTAGTTCAACCATTGTGGAAGACAGTATGGCGATTCCTCAAGGATCTAGAACTAGAAATACCATATGACCCAGCCATAGCATTACTTGGTATATACCCAAAGGATTATAAATCATGCTGCTATAAGGACACATGCACACGTATGTTTATTGTGTCACTATTCACAATAGCAAAGACTTGGAATCAACCCAAATGTCCATCAGTGACAGACTGGATTAAGAAAATGTGGCACATATACACCATGGAATACTATGCAGCTATAGAAAAGGATGAGTTTGTGACCTTTGTAGGGACATGGGTGCAGCTGGAAACCATCATTCTCAGCTAAATATTGCAAGAACAGAAAACCAAACACCGCATGTTCTCACTCATAGGTGGGAATTGAACAATGAGATCACTTGGACATGGGAAGGGGAACATCACACACGGGGGCCTATTATGGGGAAGGGGGAGGGATGGCGTTAGAAGTTGTAACTGATGTAAATGACGAATTGATAGGTGCAGCACACCAACATGGCACATGTATACATATGTAACAAACCTGTATGTTTGCACATGTACCCTAGAACTTAAATTTAAAAAAAAAAAACTTCAAATGATTAATTATATATTTGTAGTTTTTGTCACACCAGCAGCCAACCTAAAAACAATAATTTGGTAATAAGTTTCATTAGGAGATAAAATCAGGGAACACCTATAAAAACTAAGGAAGTAAGATTGGAGAAATTTGGGAGTCAGCAAAGACCGTGTAGTGCAGTATTTTTCCTATCACAGAATGAGGGACCTGGGATATTTGTGCACCAGTTCTCTTTAGCCATTGGCTGAGGGTTATTCCTGGGCTGGATGTTAATTCTCAGCACTTTTATCCTTCCTAGCATGTAGACATAATGGGTCTAATTACAGGGAAACTGAACCAGTTGGGAGATGGACCAGTGTGTATAATTTTGTAAAGCCCAAATAGATATGAGAGGGATATCATAATTGTCTTCTACAGTTTATTCCTCGCACTGAACAGATTTGCTTATGCTGCATAAGAACATACTTATCACTGCCATATGACTCATTCAAAATGTAGCTTATCCTTTACCAGCATTTCCGTTCTCTTAAATTGATTGCTCAGTGGAGTAACTCGGATCTTAATTTCCAAAGGAGGCTGACCCTTTGTTATCATGCTCTTTTCAAGCATTGTTGCTGTAGCCACCCATTATTATACTAACTGGGCATGAAAAGGGGAACCATCGCGAACACCCTGTTTTCTACATACACTCTTACTTGTCCCCGTTATGTAACAGAAACTGTGTCTCTTATAATAGAAGTGATTTTCCCTACCAGTATAGTACACCAGAATCGTATTACTTTGCCTCCTAGTCTCCCGTGAAACAGTGCCTGTATCCCTTAATAGATGCATATGCATATACTTATATAAGGTCTGTACAAGGGACCAGTTGCATACCACAAGTCGGCATTTGAATGATGAACAGTTATCTGCGACAGACGACATGGACTTGGACTAGCAACCCAGGGACACTACATTCTTAGAATTTTCCTTGGTAATTGCCAGAAATGTCATGTGGTACTCTCCTTTTACCACAAATACTTTGTTCTAAAACCTGAATTTGTTCTAAAAGCTGAATTGATGTCTTCAAACTCCTCAGAGTCCCACTATTCACTGTGCATCTTAGAGATAGGAGTTACAAGGAGTAATAACTGTCCTTTACCTTGGATGGAACATGCTAGAACATTGTGCTTCTACAATATTCACTGATAAGCTATAGTCCCCTGCATCTTTGTAGGATTTATTTTGTACCATGTAGTGCTCATGTGTCTTATTTGCCTGAGTTATATCAATTTCCTGCTTTGGATATATAAAGAAAATGTCAATGTGAGAACAATTTGAGGTTTGACCGAATATGCAGATGATCAGAAGTTTTTGTAGACTGTATTGTGACAAAGAGTAAGAATATAATTATAGTGATGATGCAAAATAATGAAAGTATATTGCTGTCCATTCCACAGGAATGCATTGTTCTACTTTTCTTTCTTCACAGTGATGAAAAAACACATTCAAGGAATCAATAGTTACATGTAAGTCCCAGAGGTTTTGTCAATTTTTGTTCTAGTATCAAATTGATATCAACTGTGGCTGTGATACCAGCTTATCAACTATGATTGAAACTAACAGTTATGTTAAAAAGAGATTTCTGTCATTTGCTGAACCAGAGGTCATATTGGTGAATTAAATTGTGATATGAGACTACCACATCTACTTTAAATCTTTGAGAAAAACATTAATCACGGCCATTCAACCTGAAATATTATATTGCTTCTTTTTATTTGGGCCAAGAATGTGAGTACAATTTTACAGGCTTCTACTTGGCCTTCCCTACAGTGAAGTGAAGCTCTTACATTGTATGGAGCCAGTGGGAGGATCTGTCAGCTTTTAAATCTATTTATTCTTATTACAAACCCATGACCAGAGAAATGACCACAGACTGGTGGCTCACATCCATTAGACTTTCTATGAGGCAAACTTCAGGCAGGATCCATTTATCACCTGACCTCTGTGTTCCTTCTCTCTAATGGAGGACCATCATCGCTTTTCTTTTACCATTGTTAGTACTTAGGTTTCTGACATATCCAATAGCCCTTTGGAAGATCTGTTGCAACATCGGGAGATCAGATCATGATTTTCCACTATGGTGACTGACAGCAGCCTTCTGCTCACCTGCTGTTGATCATTTCTGATGTTTAATCAAGTAACACTCTCCTTGACTACCCATTTCTTTCACCTCTAATAACAAAATGATTTACTAGCCCTCCCCACATATTCTTGTGTGTTACTGCCGCCTGCTGGCCATTCTATGCTTGCTGGTCACTGCCATTCTTCCACTCACCCACTGCCAGGATTATGCGCTGCATCTGGCCCCTGCTATTCTTGAATCCTGTAATCCCTATTGATTCCACAGCTAAAATTGTCATCTCTGTCTGAAGTGACATCTTTTGACCTCCTGTATTTTCCTCCCCAAAACTCATCCTAAACATTTATTATTCTAGAGCCATCTTAAATTTACTTCATGGTCATAAAGCTTTCTCAGATTCCCTGACCAAAATCAATCTTTTTCTGTGGCTTCCTTAGTTTTAGTTTGTACTAGCATCTTCTCTGCATCTGTGTCAGATGTGATTGAGTGTAGAAGCTCTGTACAGTTTATCATTGTTATCTCCTGAGACACGTTTCTTAACACACACACCCCTTTATTTGGAGTAGATATCATCTGAATAAAAGGAATGTACAATTTGAGAAAACATGAAGTGTATAGTACGAAGATTCCAGATTATATATTTCAATACTTAATATTTAGTTACTTTTAAAATAGTGGAAATTGAGAAATAAGAACAATTCAAAGTTGTGATTCTGTATATCTGTGTAAGGCAGGTGCTAAGGTATATTCTATAAAAGTATATTTATTTATATGAGAATCTTGTCCCTAAAGAGTGGCAGGTAAAAAGGAAGTTTATTCATTTTAATGGAGCAATTTATATGTATTACACCAAAATCCTTCTACATCTACTATATTACATTTTCAGTGACTGATTTAAATAAAGTGGCATTAATGGAGTACTTGCAATGATCCATTTACATATACCTTGAAATTAGCAGAGGAAGGAATGTAACAATGATGATTTCTTTATGTTAGCAATTCTGCACTAGTTTACTTTATCTAAAGATCTCTAAGGCTTTACAAACATTAACATCTCCCTCTTATCCAGTGAGATAAGTATCATTATCCAAGTTTTATAGTGAAGTGATGGAGGCACAAAGAGATTAAGTGATTTCCTCAAGGTTACTGTCAATAGTGACAAAGAAAAAAAAGTTAGATTTATGAATCTCAGTCTTAACCATCCTTGGGTTCTGTGCAGTTGTCACCCAAAAAAATCCAGATAAAAAATTGAGAATACAGTAAACAAAGAACATATAGGTAAAAAAACAAATATTTCAGTATTTGACATGTTGATTAAATAGGTAGAAACATTCAGCACAAATCTGGAAACCTAGTATATCGAAAAGGAAATGGTCCAGAGTTTTTCATTAAATGAGGATGGAAAGGATTCTTTTACCTTAGCTGCCAATCAATTTGTATATACTAAGCATATGACTGTGCTTTGAGAAAATTCTAAACCTATGCATCAAAGAAAATAGCTACATCATTTGAAATTTATTAACATGGCCTATGGCAATCTATGTACCTAAAATAAAACACTTGATATTACAACACAACAGAAAACCTTTATTGGGTAATATATTTTCTTTGTTCTTTAATAATCCATTCTGTCAGATTATACAGGTTAAAATCCCTTTTCTAAGTGACCTCTATGTAAAGCAAAAATTCTCTATTGTGAAAGCAAAACAAAATGTATTATTTTATTCGGTGAAATCAGGTAAAAGAATAATCTTTCTGCATATTATCTAAGTAATCATAAATCTGCAATATAATTAGTATTTATTTATTGAATGGTGGCTTTTAAGAAATAAAATTGGTCCCAGGCAACTACTAAAAGTTCTGAGAATTATTTGTGTTTAAATAGGATACTTCTAAATCTTGGGAAGACAATTTGCTAATGACATAAAAAGAAACAACAAAGGAAGTTAAATCATTTGAAGTTTCTTCACTATGAGCCAATCTTCCATTTTTGCAAACAAAAGATATCCGCAGGTCCTTTGATACCTGCAATAGTTCTTCCATGTCCCTAGATTGGTTGTCTTAGTATAGCACTAATATACTAAAGCACCATGGCCCATGGATACCATACCCAATCTCTCATATAGGCTGCTGTTTTCCTTCAATTCCATTGACTCATATCCTTCTACAGGTAACATACCATAAACTGCACATATTTAAGGTGTATATTTGAGAAGTTTTGTCATATATATGCCCTTTTAAAACCATTAGTACTGTTAAGATGATGAAACTGCCCATTATATTCCAATTTGATCCTTTGTACTTCTATCTTCCCACTCCTTCCTACCCTTACTCTCCCGCCCCCAAGCAACAAGGGATCTGCTTTCTATCACTATATTCGAGTTGTCATTTTGTAGACCTTTGTATAAATAAAATCATTTAGCATATTTTTTCTTGACTTATTGTACTCTACATAATTATTTTACTGTTTACCCATGTTATAGTGTATATAAATAGTTCATTCCTATTATTGCTTAGTAGTATTTAATTATACGGACATATTCCAATTTTAAAAAATGTATTCACACTCTTCATTTGGCTTGTTTTCAGTTTATGACTATTACAAATAAAGCAACTATGAACATTTGCATAGAAGTATTTCTATGTACGTACACTTTCATTTCTCTTAGGTGAACATCTAGGAGTGAAACACATCTTATGGTAGGTGTGTGTTTGACTTTTTTTTTTTGAGACAGACATCTCAGTCTGTCACCCAGGCTGGAGTGCCATGGCACAATCTCGACTCACTGCAATTTCTGCCTCCCAGGCTCAAGCGATTCTCATGCCTCGCCTCCCAAATAGCTGGGACTACAGCTGGGATTACAGGTGTGCACCCCAGAGACCAGCTAATATTTGTATTTTTAGTAGAGACAGGGTTTCACCCTGTTCCTCAGGCTGGTCTCAAACACCTGACCAAGTATTCCACCCACCTCCGCCTCCGCCTCCCAAAGGGCTGAGATTACAGGTGTAAGCCACCACGCCCAGGCTTCACATTTGAATAAACTACTAAACTTTTCCAAAGTGGTGGTACAAGTTTACATTCCGTAAACTACATAGAAGAGTTCTGGTTTTTCTACATCTTTACTACTTCTTGGTGTGGTAAAATCTTTTTAATTTTAGACATTATAATAAATATGTAGTGATAATTAGTTGGGGTTTAAATTTGTATTCTCCTAGTGACTAATGATATTTACCATCTTTTCATGTGCTTTTTGCCATCCATATGTCTTCTTTGATAAAATGTCTGGTCAAATATTTTCATTTTTAATTTTTTAAATGAAGATTCATGCTGAGCAAATATAAAACATCACAACTTTAATTTGCTTGAATAGAAAGTGTGATTCAGATCTTTAAAACATGATATGCTTATACTATCTAATCAGTTTATAATCATGGAAAAAAACATAGGTAATAGTATTAATAAATGATTTTACATTTTTATGGAAGTCGGTGCCTTAGCTAGTTAACTTAATCTTGTAGAGAGATACACTAAGATTTCTACATTGTTTGATCCGTCAATGCAGTGACAAGCAATCCTGTATACTTACTTTACTAGTAATAGAAGAGCTAGCATAATTTTTTAGATAAGCAAATAGCTTCCTTTTATGTAATTAATAAGGTAATTGAGTAGATAATTTTTAAAATTTATTTTTGCATCATTCACTATTGACAAAATATTGCTTTTGCTATGATAAAGCGTGGAAATAATAACATGTTATATGGATACTGACACAACTCATAAAAGCTAGGTTACCAAAATACTTATGCATCCAAGTTCTTTCTACTAACTTTTCCATAATGTTTATAACATGTCATGTTTGTGCCAATTCATGTCAAAAGTTCAGTGCATTATTTTTTGATAGACATTTTGTGTGTGTTTTCTATTCCAGGGATGTGCATGTCACGAATGTCAAGGATTTTTAAATGTAGGCGAATTTCCTTCTTTGAACACATTTTAAATTCAGACTTTCTTACTGCATTTTTTCTGAAAATTTCTACTAAATTGACAAAATTGATTTGCATTTATTTACAGTGTATAAATTCTACAATTTTAATAGAAATAGTAATACATAGATGCATAGCAATTAATATCTGTGTTTCAGAATGCTAATGTATAATTTGTACTGATCCAAAAAATGTCACAACACAGGGAAAAAGAAATGTTTCATATATCAGATACCTAAACACATAATATGTACAATTCTATACACACAATGCAATTTTAAGATGTGAATAATTACATGCAGACCAAACTTCCAAGTCTGACAAGCCAAGTATGGTTTTAAAATGCAAGAATCTGAGTATGTATGTGTTTCTCTGTGTACACATGCTCACGATGGATACAAACAGACATATGGGAAAAATATTCTCAGCCACTCCCTGCAACTCCTCTCTTTTTTCTTAAGAGATGAAACGTAATACAGCTGAAATTCAAAATTTCCAGCAAGGTTTTTTTTGTGAATCAATCATTCCTCCCATTGAAATTTTTGACATTGTTTTCATCAAATTCCTCTTGCAGGAGGAGAGGACATTACTACACAATAATCTTCAGAAAAACTTAGCATTTAATAAATCTTTATACCATAATCCCATTGATGACCAGTGTTGATTCTGATGGTTTGGGTGAGTAAATAGGGGCCCCCTGATTAAAGGAAACACAGATTGATGACATCCTGTCTTTGATCGCCCTACAGAACTCTTGTTCAAACTCAAGGTCTAGATTTCATCTATTTTCTTAAAGCTTCCCTGATTGCTTTAGAATATGCTCTCTCTTAATACATACTGCAATATTATCTTTGTAATTATTACTACTAACTACATCGTTAATCTAACTTTGCAGAAATGAAAAGTAAAACCAAAGCTTTTTCTCTTAGGGAGATGGAAAGTTCAAAGTCTAGTAGAAAGAAAAATGTTCAAGAGTCTATCAGAAAAAAATAACAAACAGCAACTTAATAAGCACTGAGAGATTTAGAACTTGAATGCAAATTTTGAGATTGGGATCAGGAAAGCTGAAACTGAAGTAGGAAACAGATACCATACCATAAAAATCATCTTATCCAAGGCAACCATATAGGTTCTTTGACCTGATGTCTTCCTGTTGGTAGTGACAAAACTATCAATAGCATTCCCTTTCACTCATAAAAGTGACTAATTTGTACAATAAATTATAAAGTCACTGTAATTTAAGACTATCTTCTGATTTCTCTTTTTTCTGCAAGTAGTAAGGAGCATTTGAAATATGTTTAAAAGATACTGATAAGGTCAAATAACCACTTAGAAAAGCTAACCTGGCAATTGGTTGGAAGATGACTTTCAAAGAGGTAAGACTGAGGCCAAGAAATCTAGTAAGGAGATCCACGAGGCAGTCTAAGTAGAAATGATTAGGACCTGAAAGGCTGCAATGGTAATAGCACTGTAGGAAAGACATAATTTCAAGAAGTATTTAGGGGCTGGGCATGATTGTTCACAGCTGTAAATCCAGCAATTTAAGAGGACAAGGTGGGTGGATCACCTGAGGCCAGGAATTGGAGACCAGTCTGGCCAACATAATGAAACCTCGTCTCTACTAAAAATACAAAAAAAAAAAAAATAGCCAGACATGGTGGTGCACGCCTGTAATCCCAGCTACTAGGGAGGCTGAGGCAGGTGAATTGCTTGAGCCTGGGAAGAGGAGGGTGAGTGAGCTGAAATCGTGCCATTGCACTCCAGCCTGGGAGACAGAGCCTTGCTCTGTCTAAAAAGAAAAAGAAAAAAAAAAGTATTTAGGAATTAAGTAACAATAGATCGAAGATGATTGAGAGAAAAAGAGAAGAAACAACTAGATACTAACTAAATGTTAGGCAGAAGAATTAACATGAGTAACTGAAAGTTTAGAAACAAAACTATAGGATATGTTCTCTAATGATGGAATGGCATAAATTAGATAAAGCATGAAATGTGTGTGGAACTTACTGTAATACACCTCTAGTAGAGTCTTTGGATATAAATACAAGATGACTTTAATGTTAGCACTAGGAAGCGTTAGCCTAGAGAGCAGAAGAAAGGCCTGGGATAATCAGGAGACTGGACGGGACACCTGGCGGGGCACTGGGGGCAGACTGCCAGGTATGAGCTACCCAGTGAGTCAGGTTTCAGAGCCAGTAAGTCAGAGCTAGAGCCTGGTAAACAATTCATTGTTGGGGCTAAAGTTTGCGAACAAGTTTAATGAGCTGAGGGTACAATAGGTAACTGGGTTGAAGCGCAGGCAGGTCAGAGCAAAATCAAGGATTCCCCACTGGGGCAGGAAACCAAGGCTTGCAAAATTGAAAAGAAGAGATGTTTATATTATGTATAGAGCTGACAAATGGGTGGTTGAAAAACTGCTTCCTGACCAGAGAAGCTGAAAAAAGGGCAAGGCAGAAGCAGGCAGAGGTCAGATAAAAACAGAAGAATGTTTACTCAATGAAGTTAAATTTTACCCCTCAAAAAGTAAGCTGTTAAATGCTACTGATTGACACAGTTTTGGGATTCACAAGCAACTGCATCCAAACTCAGTCTATTCAAGGGGAGTGGACTTTACCAGGACCATGATAACTTCATTTCTTTTTTACCTGCAAAAGGTATAATTGAAAAGCATGATGACAAAAATGAGATGATAAAATGTGTTGGCAGATATATGATAAAGTCTAGGTGCTTTCATAGACTATCAGAATAGTCTCTTATTGCAGATAGTTTTTATTTTACATAGGTATGTGGAAAAAGTTAAACAGCTCTAATTATCATACATTGTGACTACTTATTTAGTGAAGTAATTTATATCTTACTAAACATTTCTGAAAGAATATTTTATCTTGTAAGCCATCCTTATTGATTTTTTAACAGCACTTGTATTTTTCAAAAATTTAATATTTTGTTCCCCCCCTTAAAATTTCCTCTTTTAAAACAGTGTGTTCTATTAAGTTATAGTCAGTTAATCAAAAAGAAGCAAATTGGGTGCTAAAAGCTGTCAAGACACCAAGGTTCGGGAAATTAATAAATAGCAACATGGAATTTAGAGTTAAAAATGATTTTCTCAGAGTAGTGTCTTTCAGAATCAAGCTAATATGTCTAATTTTAGATATTTCCTTAAAACTAGGAAGTGCCATCATTATTTTACCTTATTTATGTACTTAAAAATTTGCTGCATATTTAATGTCATACCTAAATGTATGCCAACAAAATAGAGCCTACCATCTTATTAAAATATACTGCGACAAAACAAAACAAAATGAAATATCACGCTCTGTACCACATTTGATGTAATCTGGAGATCATCTGTTTTAGAAATAACTATCTGCAGATTATGGTTTGGGAAGATTACACATAAGGAATTGAAAGAAAAATAAAGACAATAAATATGAATTTGTAAAGAGTCAATATAATTAGTATTTGCAAAAAAGCAAATAAAGTTACTATATAATTCTGAGTTTTCATAAGTAACATAATTAACATGTCATTAAAGCTCATTGTTAGCTTCCATAGAAAATTATCTTGACATTGCATCTGTCCAGGCGAAATACAGTTCGTTTTACTATTTCCCATAACTTACCTCTTATGGTTTTATGAAAGCGTATGTAGTGGTTTCACCTTTGGCTCTATCCTGTGTTATACACATCACAAACTCATTTAAATGGTGATATTAATGATTTTGGAAATCACTACAAATGGTTGGCAGCATCGTTGTCGTTAATGTCTCAAGGGAGCAATACGAGGGAGTTTTATCAGCTTGAGGCTGAGGTATTTGATGAAGTAATAACAAACTAGCTCTGAATTGTCTTTCATTACCCTTTATCTCTCCTAGAGAGAATATAATCTTATTCAAATTATAATAGTCTCTGTTATCAACGAACTTTACTATTTATTTACCTGCATCCAGACATGCAAATACACGTGCATTCTGCTTTTCAACCTATCTCTAATGAAATTTCTTCACTATCAGAATCATGCACAATTACAAATTATAAACTAGTTACTAGTATAATTTGCTAAGCATTAAAAAAACTCTATTCATGCACTTAATATACTGCCTTGATTAAAGGAGCAAAATCCTACCATTAGGGTTGAAATACAGTATATGCTAAATAACTTTTAAAATAGGGTCACTATTTCAATTAGGAAGTACTTGCGGCATTTTTGTTACTGCTTTGTCTTGTTTTTTCCTCAAGCAAAACACTAAGTTAAACTGTGCTGAGTCTAACATAGGTTAGACAAAGAATTGTTAAATGAGGTGGTACTTCTGCTCAAAGCAGAGCACTTGATGTCTAGATATCTACTTTTTTTGCTTAGTTATCTTTTTCATAATATTCTTTATATTTGCATAAGTTGGGTAATTCCATAAAGCTTTATACTCTTTACTAATTTTATCCTTTTATCCAATATGTAAAATAGGATAAACCAGTATAATTATGAAGACTCTATGAAAGGAAGAACCATAAGTTGGAGAAGTGTTTCAATGCAGTGTAAAGAACATCAAGAATAGAGTCTCTGTCCCCAAGGCAGTCCTTCTTTCCTCTTTGAAAAGTCTGCTTTAGACATTGAGTATAACTGTCTTTGTCTCTTTTAACATATGTTGACTAACAATGCAAAAAAAAAGAAAAAAGATTCTTGAAGTTAATGGTGGTTTGGAAACTAAGTACTTTTTTTTCCAGTGGCTCATTTATACAACAAATATTTATAGACTGTTTGCTTTGTGGCAGGTACTGTTCTAGATACAGGAGATAAGGCAGTGGATGTATACACCAGAAACTCTACCTTTATTCAGTTATAAAGGAGGGTATAAACAGGTACTATGGGAAAAATAACATATAAAATCATATAGGATAGATGGGGACTGACAAGTGTGGTTTTTAATATCAAAAAGTATTTTGAGATAGGCCTCAATGAAGTAATAGACTAGAAAGAGATGAGGCAGTAGATCACCGTATAGGAAAAAAAAAATCAGATATTTGTATGAATTACTTCCAATAATTTGTCATTTTCTACTTTGCAAAATATTCCTGATATAGCATCAGATTTTATTCTCCAAATAACCTTATGAAATAGACAGAATAATTGTGACTATTTCTGTCTTATAGATGAGAAAACACATTTGAAGATGCTGAGTGTTATAAACAGCACCAGTATTAATTTTTCCTTTCCAGGCAATAACTTAACTGGTTTAATTTAATATTCTTCAGGCCAATGCACTAGCTTCATTTAAGATTCTTTCAAACTAATGAGACTTCCTAAAATTAAGATGTTAATATTATACTAGTCGATGACATCCACAAAGGTAGGATCATGTCTGTTTTATTCACTAATGATTTTATTTTATTAAGCTCGCTAATGTCCAGCCATGCTAACCATTTTTTCTGGTTCTCAAATGTACTCATTCCTTCTAGTCTCTTCTGCTTCCTCTGACTGGTAAATACTTAAATACTTGCCTGCACATTCTCTTTTTTCCATATTTATATTATCACAACAGAACTTTATTTACAATTGCTGTTTACTCAGTTTCTCATATAGTAGCATGTTATCATCTGAGTCTCAATTCTCTTATCACACACTGTTTATGTGTTGTCTACCTTCTTCTCACTAGAGTAGGAACTTACTGAGAGCAGGAACACTGTCATTATCATCACAGTGGTGTTTTCAACTCTCAGAACTATCCAAAGCACACTGTAAGCTCATGTACTGGTTGAGCTAATGAATGAATTATAGCTATCAACTCATCTTATGACTCCAAAATACGTTCTGACTCCAAAATACGTTCTAAGCATTAGTAATGACAGAAAGCATTTAGAATTAGCACAAGTAATATTTGTTATATCAGATACTTTAATTAGCACTACATTATGTAAATGACATTCTGTTACCATTTTTCAGATCAGAAAAGTGAGGCACAGGGAGAGTGCCTCTATAGTCAGTAACTTGCAGTACCAATATTTGAGTACATGATCTTAACCATTTCACTCTATAAAATTCCTCCTTTATACAGTATCTAAAAATATAATGAATATTTTGAGATTTTTCAATGTATTGCACAAGTCTAATGAGTATCATTTGTATAAATATTACATGAATATTGATAGTAAGGTGACTAAATGCCCTTGGATCAGCCAACAGGAAGGTCATTGTTTTAGTCAGAATATCTTGAACAACTTATTGGTTTCCTCTAATTTTACTCTCAGAAAGAGTAACTCTTAGTCAGAAAGAGACTAATGTGTAGTTAAATATGTCCCCAAATGCTCTTTCTCATCAAAATCGTAACACAAACATTGGTAATTGCTGCTAAGAAAACTAAAAAGTTTTCTAAGGTGTACATTTGTCTATGTTTTCAACTTAATAATGAGCAACTTTAATTTCAAAATCATAAATATTCATTATCACGGAAATTGGATATGGGAGTGGAGATGAGGACTTATGTAAGACTTTTCACATACTATAAAAGATGAGCTTTCTCATTCGCCAGAATTTGGAGAGAAGAAAGCATGTCATTATCGTGTAAACTCCATGAGGATATATGCAATGGCATGATGCTCTGGGTCCTGCACCCTTATCCAGTGTTTGGGAAGCAGTGGAAGCGAGCAGTGTTTAAGTCGTCTATATCAGAGCTATTCAAAGTGGATTCTGCAGAGTATATAAGCAGGATGTTAAGAAGCATTATATAAAACAAAATTTCCATGACAGATAAATGTAGAAAATTTTCAAATACAGTTAATAAAGTGTTATTTCTGAAAAATGTATCAGATCTTGTAACAGAACAACATGAGATGTAAGTATCACGAGGGGGTTATACGTTGCAATGTTGCCCAAGTAAAACTGAAGTTAATATTGTTATTGATCATAAAAAAGGCATTATATGCCTTGGAGTTTATTTGGAATTGCTAATTATTCTGGTTAGTAATGATTGGAAAAGCATTTGCTTGTCTCATTCATTAGATGTAAAAAGTGTACCTAGTATGGTTATGATGGATAGAAAATAAATGGAGAGAACTGACCTGAAAATATTTTGATATAAGGTTGTTGACAGTTCCTAAGGTAAGATTCTCTATATTCAAATACAAGTGATATTAAAATTGATATCATCTTAGAGAAAAATGCAAAATGGATTAAGTTGTAGTTGAGGATTTTAAGACTGTTTCTAAAAATGTATTTAAAGGGTCTTAATTGTACCTAGATACAAGTATTTATTTTACTAAATTTAAAAGATTTATAAAAAATCAGTATCAATTGTAAAAAAGAATATGTATTCTTAGAGTCTATTTTCAGCTAAATGAAAAATTTAGCTTTTTAGACTTGCATCATTCTAAGGACAAATGCCATGTCATCAAATCGCAGGTTTTCTCAAATTTAGGTGTTGGTTCCTAGAAAGAAGTAGCATCAGAAATCCCAATCTTGCACAGTCAGCCTACAAAGTAGTAGAAAATGTCAGGATAAAATTTACTAGGAAGTCTCCTCTTAAATCTGAGGTATGTGACAAAAAATAATTCTGAACACAGAAGTATAAAATCTATTTTATAGAATTTTTAAGCCTTGGAAATGATGGGGATGATGCCAAATAAATGAAAGATCAAATGCTAAATGAATAAAAGATCAAACAAATGAATGATCAATTCAGACTACTGTTACCTCCCACATTCTACCTGGCCTATAAGCAAGCCCATAGGCTTCCTTTAACAAATACCCAGATCAAATGTCTTAAGGGACTTCTTTTCTTAGAATAGTAGGTGTGACCTCAACAGTAATTAAACATAAATGATCCTTCCAGGAAGAATATTAAAGGGATTTAAGGCAGAAAGGAAAACAGTGAAATAAAGGGGAAACCACAGAGCTTGACCAAGTAGTTAATATAAATGTAGTGTTTGAAGATAATATTTGGAGCATCTAAATAAAAATAAATTTCTTATTTAGGAATTTGAAAAATAAATCTCCTTGAAGTACAACACAAATAAATAAAAATGTCTAAATCATTAATGCACAGTAAAATAAATCATCATTAAAAAGAACAAAGCCATTTAGCAAAAAACAGGTAAAGATTAAAACATTATTGAGGCCAGGGAAGCCCTCTTAAGCCCCTGCCAGATATGACCAGCCACCTTCATTTCAAAAGAAACATTGTAGATTTGTTTTGAAATTTACATAAATAAAATTATATACTACACATTTCTCTGTTTTCGCTCAACATTATGAGATTCACCCACGTTAGGCTATCATGTAATTACTTTGTTGATTTAAATTTTTTTAAAAATAATTACAACCAGTTATTGCAAATCACAGAAAATAATTCTATAGGTTTCCACAAATTTAAGTCATGTTTATATTTGAGTCAATCAATGACTTTTTATAATTTCAAACCTGGCTCTACTGAGTAACAACTAAATAAATGCAAATATTTGGCCTCCTAACTTAAACTGGACATCGAATAGAAATAAAATACTTGTGCCAAAAAGTGATTGTGAAAATCCAATGAATATTATTAATGCTTTATACAAAATTATAATAAACATTAAATGCAATACCATATGAATAGAAATTCTCACTTGTACATAGGACATATGACTATAATGTAGAGAACAGGATTTTTATGCATGGTCTCCAGACTCCTGTTTGGTTCTCGGTCTTCTTCTGACCATGAGAACTTTTGAGTGTCTAGAGATCACCCACATTAGGATATGACCTACCCACTTGAAAATGTTTCATATTTACATATGCAACATATAGAATTTAATTTCAGATTGTCAGAGACCACCTGAGAATTCTCAAATCTGTGATCCTAAGCTTTAGAAAACAATAACTTTTAGACTAATGCTTTTGCAGATTTATCTTAACAAAACAAAAAAAAAACACTGATGAGAAAAATACTCTCAATCTTTTGTGGAGAGAAATATTACAGGGTCTTTTTTTACTTTTAAAAACAGGTGATAAGTAGGCAGAGAGTTTCCTTTCCTAGGTAACTGAGATTAGACTGCAGAGACGAAATAATGCTTGTCTTCGAGCAGATTCAGATTTACGTTCTAAATCCTTTCAAATTCCTCACTCAGTTCTAGTCCCTAGATGTAGCATTTTTTCTTGGGATGAAATGATCTATCTATCCCCCCTCTCTCCCTCTCTCACACACTCTCTCTCTCTCACTCTCTATCAACTTTAACTGATACTCTATTCTGACATGTAATTTGTGCAAAGGACTTCAGAACTGTTTTCAGAACTTTTCTCGTTTTAGCACTTAAACTTTTTGTCGTGAAAGTGCCAATATGAACTGGGGTTTGTTTGCAGCTAACAGAACCTGCTCTATTTGATGCAGAAAGGTATTTGATGGAAGAAATGAAGTGCTAACAAGATCATTGGAAGTTCTGGAAAAGGAGGCTGTTGATTGGGCCTACTTAATAATTTCAAAATAATTTCTAATAATTTCAAGATCACATCACAGAATTGACCACTACTCTGTCTCTGACAAAATCAGGAAACTAAAAATAAACTAAAGCAAGATGTTGCTCTCCCACATTCTGACTTTACGATCACGCAAACTAGCTGGAATCTGGAGATCAGAAAACCAGCACTACGGTTGCCAGTATGGGGAAGACACTGTGGGCTGTGATCCAAAAATAAAGACGCTCCACCAGAATAAATAGTTCCAGAGCTACACTTCACTAGCCAAACTGACGTTAGGCACCATTCTCTACTTAGGTTAGTTCTGAATTCAAGTCTTATATGAGTATACCTGATGAATAGGACCAAAACACATCCAGAACTCTTGCCAAAAGGTAGTCCTGGAAATGCCGTCTGTAGCTTTTTATCTGTATAGTATATAAGACAGAACACTAGGAAGTGGAACAGATGCTGGGCAAGATGATGTACCTAATATGCCACAGGCATCTAGCAGTATTCAGTCATGGCTTTGTGATTATTAAGATGTGATTATCACAGGAACATCAATACATTTCCAAATTAAAAAGAAAATAAGGTTATACTGTATTTAAGCATCAGCGCTATTATACAACAGCAAATGAAGACAGGATACAGAATTGAAGTTACGCTTGACTCGTACAGTGAATAATATAGATTGTTTGCAAAATCTTGCTGTACTGAAATTATGTTTACTTTAAATATTTTTTGAAGTGAGGAAGCTCGAAATCAGCTGGAGTTTATCTTTTGCTTTGTTTTAAAAAATGTGTATGTGTGTGTTCTGATAGGAGATAATACACTTCCTTAGCATTGTTTTGTAACAGAATTTGATCTGCAACATTTCAGATGTCTAGAAAGACAATAAGAAAATAGAAAAAAGTCTTTATTTATTTAATTATTCTTATTTAATTATTCTTTATTTCTCATTTAATTAAACTTTTCTCTTACACAGTTAAGAAGAGTATTGTATTGGAAATGCTACATACTTTTTAAAACCTTTGTTCCTATAATACTCTATAATAGTGGTATCAGAAATGCATTCTCTGGAAGCAGATGTTCTCTTTTTAATATACAAGATATCAGGGTTTTTTTTTTTTAATTTCTTTAACTTGCATTTTTTTGTAACAGAATTTGATCTGCAACATTCCAGATATCTAGAAAGACAATAAGAAAATAGCAAAAACATTCTTTCTTATTTAATTAATTCTTATTTAAATAAGAAATAAAGAAAAATAATAATTAATTAAACTTAACTGTGTAAGAGATAAGAGTATTGTATTAGAAATGCTACATACTTTTTAAACCTTTGTCTCTATAATACTTTATAATAGTGGTATCACATATGCATTCTCTGAAAGCAGATATTCTCTTTTTAATATACAAGATATCAGGGGTTTTTTTTTTTAATTTCTTTAACTTGCAGGTGGCTGTCAGCTACTCTGAAGTCTAAAGAAACTACACTCAAATTAGTTTTTTAAAAAAATTTATGTCGAATAAAACTAATTCCAGTTCTAATCAGTGACTAGAAAAGTTTCTGTAATCTAACATGGCACGACCTAGGGAAAAATAAGTTAGCTATCATCAAATATAAGGTGTCAGATATATCCTTATCTCTTTCCTACATGAAGACTGAAAGAAAACCAGGTATTCTAATAGAGAAAATATTTAGAACATTTCCCTAGCAAATTGACCTTTATCCATCAAGCTTTGTTACAAGGTGACAATAATTTCATATACCACGTCTTTTAACTTTGAATTTCACCCAACAAAACTTGAAAAATATTCCATTTTAAACAACTTAAAACTACACATTTGTAGACATTGTTAAAGCAAGATTGTAACAAAACAACAAACATTAAAAATATATAAGGTGTAATGGAAGCTAAATTTATCCAAATCCTCAACTGTCAAAAACATCTCTGCATCACTCACAATCGCAGAAAATTGAGCATGTCTTCTCACCTCTGCTCCTCTCTGCTCTTTCAATATTGACCCCATTTCTATCAGAGGATCACTCACAAGGGAAGACTCTGGCCAGTGGCTTGCAGGTTACTCCTCCTGACCCCACCTCTAGTGATTTCCTCCCTGCCCATTTCCGGTAGGTCTCACTTACACAGAGAGTCATTGGTCTTAGTGTGCGCCCATGCAAGTACATGTGCGTGCAGATGTTTACATGTGTGTGTTGGGGAGGAGGTGTCAGAAAACAATAGAAATAACAAAAACTCTTTTTTTCCCCCACTGTTGCCATCATTTTTTTCAATTTCTTTTTGCTATTATCAGAAAATACCAGCAACTCTGGCTGGGGAGTAAGAATATATGCCTGGATTTTAATTTAAGCTCCAACATTTGCTAACTCTGTCTGCTGCACGAATCACAACATTCCGGAGCATCATAAAAGCTAGTTAGCCTTAAGTTGGGTAAATGACTCCTACCCTCAAAGCTATTGTAAGATTTCATAATTGTTAATAACATATGTAAAAATGTCAAACCTCAAGGACCACAGAAAGTAGACTCAATACATGTTCCCTTCTGTTAGTTCTCCAGCTATCACAGAACTGTATTTGCTCTCCCCCTAGTGGCCGACCTCCATATTCCTCATTTTTTGCATAAATTACTCATATCAAACACGGTTTTCACTTGCAATCCACCCAAAAAGGTCAAAAGATAAGACAATCTTGTGTAGAAATTAAATATGGTGAAAACAAAATGCAAACCTGATAGTAATAAAAAGAATACAAATGCTATGTTAAATATTTGCTTTAGTTGGAAAAAATATATAAAAATGAGAAAATAAACAGCATAATTACAGAGACGGAAGAGCACATGCTGCTTGCCCAGCCTGGATATAATTTTTGGTTCTGATTGTCACAATTACAAGTTAAGTTAGCATTATGTTTTTCATGCTTAATTTACGTCTGAGATGCCTGAAAGGACTAGCTCTTAGTGTGTTTGTTTTGCTTAGACACATCTGTTGACACTGCCTTCATCTTATAGTCAAACTGTGGGAGTTGGCGATGATTACAGATTCAATCCTCTGATTAGAAACAAGACTGATTTTTATGAAACATTTGTTTCTGTATTTAAAAAAAAAAAAAAGCTTCTTTAATTTCAAACATTGTAAACCACTTTGTTTATTATAGCCAGATTTATTTCGTTGAGTGTACTTTTTTGGGTCAGGTTTTGAGGGTTAGCCACAAGGTGGCTCCACTGCACTTACTGCATATATGATGAGCAGAGTTATCTAGTTATTCCCCTAAGCTTTTTATTTTTCCCCATCTTTGACAAACACACCAAAAACAAAACTTGAAAAATGTTAAGTGGGTACAAATGGGTTAAAATTTCCATTTACTTGTGACTTAAAAGTTAGATTCCATTAAGGAGACTAAATCTTTTACCAAAATATGTTTTTGAGAGATACAAGAGACAATGGCAGCACATTTCTTATCTATATTCAAATATCTCTTGAACATTCTGAAATATTTCTGTTGATTCACTGAACTAATGCTTGTTAAATAAAAGTTTCTTGAAAAAAATTCTACAGGAGTAATTAATACTAAACTTATAAAACTAGCTATTTGGTGGTGACATTTTCTCCATTTTCTTCCTTTTAAATTTGGCTTATCTTCGTTTGTTGTCTATTGCAGATAAGAAACATTCAGGTCAGCAACATCAATAGGTTTTATTACAGAAAAACAGATGCTATCATCACCTACTCTGTCAGTTTAATTAGAAATATTGAAATGTTCTATATCCCTGTTAAGCCTAAAACTGTGGAAAATAGCTTGTTTTCCAATTTCTTTGAATTCTTAAAGAGCTCCTGCTTCAAAAACTGTATTATTTTCTCACATTTTAATGGAATCAGAGAAGAAGCAAAATTTTGGTATTTTTCTTTCTAAGTAAATAATATATAATGTTTTAGTAAGATATGACCACATTTGACATTGATTTTAATCCCATAGATCATGGTACTATATTAGAGGAAAAAGCCCCATTTTTTGCCAACAAAATATAACAATGAGTCCTCAATATGTTATGATGTCAAATGGACTGCAAAATCACAGGTGGTTAAATACCAAAGTTTTGTTTTTCTTAAAAACACTCTAGATTAATGATGTCCTTTACATAGTCCTTTGGGAAGCCAGGCCCTTTTATCTTCAACATGCAGCTTCCATGGTTCCCAAACATCACTCATTCCAATCAGAGAAGTGAAAATGGCCTGCAACTTTTACAGCATTTCCACTAGAACTCAGCCAAAATTCAGTTCCATGACCACGACTATCAAAAGTAGGGTAGATACAGGACCATGGAGGAAATGTGGTGTCAGCTAACATTCTCTATCTTAGTTTGCCTACTGGTAATCAAATATCCATTTGCACATTTCTTGCCATGTAGAGAATATGCTGACACTCTTTTCTCAGGAGGAAACCTGAAGTCCTATCCAGCTCAAAGTCCAGAATCGCTTGTTTTTTGTTTTTTTAATTTTTATTATTTTTATTTTTTATTTTTTTGAGACGGAGTCTCGCTCTACCGCCCAGGCTGGAGTGCAGTGGCGCGGTCTCGGCTCACTGCAAGCTCCGCCTCCCGGGTTCAGGCCATTCTCCTGCCTCAGCCTTCCGAGTGACTGGGACTAAAGGCGCCCACCACCACGCCTGGGTAATTTTTTTGTATTTTTAGTAGAGACGGGGTTTCACAGGGTTGGCCAGGGTGGTCTCCATCTCCTGACCTCGTGATCCGCCCGCCTCGGCCTCCCAAAGTGCTGGAATTACAGGTGTGAGCCACCGCGCCCGGCCAATCACTTGGTTTTGTGTAGATTTCTCCATGATGTTCAGAAACAAGTCCAATGGCAAACACATTAAAAAGACAAATTCTCTCTCCTTCTTCAACATATAAAAACCAGGCCCTTCTTCCCTTATATTGGAGAAAGTTGTTTTATTAGACCTGAGTGATCTCTGGTAAACATTTCCGGAGCCCCCTGCTCCTCCAGCTAATAGATTCTCTGTTGTCTTTTTCTTCTCAGTGACATCTGAGGGTGTGTTGAAGAGTAGGCTAGCTTTTGCGGTTGCTCAGACTTTTCAGCCTGATTCTCATTTATATAAGTTTGGAGCATGCATTAGTTTTTAGGCTTAAACAATTTGAAGCTATTTTAGAGCACAACAGTGGTTTCTTTGGCTTAACTAGTGGGTATCTCTAATATTGATCATACTTTTTTATCTGTTTATGTCTGTCACTCTTATGTCCACAAATCGCAAAAGGGAAATTCTTACCAGTTTCTAACTCTGCTCATTTTTTGCCCTTTATTTAATATGCAGTATACCCATTGTTCAAATGAAAGGCAGCTACCCACTGACAGTAAGGTCATCTAAAGAATAGGACTGATGGGAAAGACAATAGCACACTCTTCTGTTCACTACTTGTTAAATATATTTGAAATATTTCATTATTTTCTTTTTCTGGTTTATTTCAAATTAGTGAAGTTGTTAAACAGAAAAAGAGTTGATTTAAATGTTACATAAAAGCATAGTTGAAATAGGCAGAGAATCATGTATTCGTATACATAGAATAACTATTTTATTCTGTTATATAAGTGTATATACACAATTTTAGGACATGTCATTACTGTTCTCCCTGATTAAAGTTGAATCTTGCTTTCTGAGTGATAAATATTATTAGATAGCACATGAGGGCAAGAATGATTGCTGAAATGTGAGCTGGGATTTAGAGGGCTGAACCTTACTCAGAAACCAGAACAGTACAGCAGAATGATAAAGGGATGTATATCCTTCTTGTTGAGAGCAAACCACATTAGTCAAAGATTATGCATTCACATTTGTGGCTATGGTATTTACCTTTGCTAGGTAGATGGATAGATACATTCTTTTTTTTCGAGACGAAGTCTCACTCTGTCGCCCAGGCTGGTGTGCAATGGTGTGATCTCAGCTCACTGCAACCTCTGCCCCCTGGGTTCAAGCGATTCTCCTGCCTCAACCTCCTGAGTAGCTGGGATTACACAGGCACCCGCCATCGTGCCCAGCTAGTTGTTTGTATTTTTAGTAGAGACGGTGTTTCACCATGTTGGCCAGGTTGGTCATGAGATAGACACATCCTTAATGGTGGAGTATTTTAAATGTATACATTTTGATGATAGTAACACTTAAAGACTACTCTCCTAGAAAAGCATGATCGAAAAAAAAAAAAAAAAGGTCAGAAAACCAAAGATATGACTATGTCTTGACTCTATCGTCACTTTAATGAAGGTGCTTCATCTCTGGTGTTCAGTTTCCCCCTCCAACAATGAGAATTAGTGATATGTTTTCTTAGGCTGAAAGTCTCCTCCCATCAGAGATTGGAAAAGCTAGTTGGTTTACTTAGTAGTTGACAATAGCGGGTTGGGAGTTCCAAAGAATTAGATTAAAACAAAAATATTATGGAAAAAGTTAAATGAGATCTTGAAAACAGATGCTGAAGCATCAAGATGTGAAGTCAAATTTGAGATAATCCTAAATGAACAGTATTCTATATGAATGAGAAGAGCAACAGTTGGGAAATGAATAGGATTGAATGAAGGAAAAGAGAAGACAATTCACTCTTGAGAATAATTAATAAATTTCTGGAAAATCAGTGGGCATAAGTATTTAACCTTATATACTAAATGTCCCCTAGTGTGAGTCTATATCCAGGAGGGAGGAGACTAGTGCATTCCATCTCAAATATTCTCTAATCTTAAATTGGAAAACAAATTTAATAGAATGAGTTTCCTGAAACTACAAGAGTAATAAGGAGACAATGGGTAAATAAGGAATAGATTACCAGATAAGGCCAGAATATGTCTGACAGACTTGATTTCCGACGTATAAGTAGAAAATCAATGTTTGACATAATCAGAAATACAGTATTTAAGAAACAATAAAATCTTATCATATGCAAAATTAGCATAAAAATACGTAAAATTTATTTATATCCTAGAGAAAATACGTTCAAATGTGTCCCCTAACTTTCCAAGAAGAATATTAGCCTTTCTTGTAGAATGTGATAATGAAACGATAAACTGCCCAAGGAAGGAATTCAGGTTCAGAGAATGTCATATCCATATTCTGATCCTTCATGAATGCAGGTATAGCATTAAAATAATCAGGTGGGAATTACAGAGAAACCAGGAATTCATTTATACAGCTTCAAATGTAAGTTATTAAAAATAACTTCTAATTACAAATAGGAAAGTCCTGCATTGTTTTCTAGTGACTGATATCTGCCATATAATTTAACCTATTAAAGGATGGTAATAACTAGTTAAGACATATGCCCTACAATATCTTTAAAACTCATTTCTGATTTGTTCTATTATTATGCTAAAGACACCCTGACAAAAGAGTTGATATTGATATTAAGAGTATCTCAATAGCCAGCACAATCTGGAAGCTTTCGAAGCCCAAGGTAAAGAAATACTTTCCCAAATGTTAGTCTAGAGGCTCAAGTGAAAAAATAAAAATAAAAATGGCTTACTGGAATTTCCAGTACTAAAACAGCATTGATGGAACATGATAAAAGGACACAGTCAATAGTCTAAAATTCATCTGAAACAGGCAACAAAGAAGATACATAAATCATAAAGTCTTCAGTTCTGATTGCTGCTTCACTTCTTGAAACTTAAGTTAAACATAATAGTAGATTACTGGGGATATACCCAAAGGATTATAAGTTATGCTGCTATAAAGACACATGCACACGTATGTTTATTGCAGCACTATTCACAATAGCAAAGACTTGGAATCAACCCAAATTTACATCAGTGACAGACTGGATTAAGAAAATGTGGCACATATACACCATGGAATACTATGTAGCCATAAAAAAGATGAGTTCCTGTCCTTTGCAGGGACATGGATGCAGCTGGAAACAGTCATTCTCAGCAAACTATCGCAAGAACAGAAAACCAAACACTGCATGTTCTCACTCATAGGTGGGAACTGAACAATGAGATCACTTGGACATAGGAAGGGGAACATCACACACCGGGTCCTATTGTGGGGAGGGGGTATGGGGGAGGGATAGCATTAGGAGATATACCTAATGTAAATGACGAGTTAATGGGTGCAGCACACCAACATGGCACATGTATACCTATGTAACAAACCTGCACGTTTTGCACATATACCCTAGAACTTAAAGTATAATAAAAATGAATAATAAATAAAACCACTTACATATTGCTAAAAAAAAAACATAATAGTAGAATCATTTTTTTTCTTATTGCAGTACTCTAATTCTGACTCTCACCATCTTAACCTATAAAATTAAAATAATGACACTAAAAGATGTTTAGTATTTATTATTTAGCACAAAAATGGGAACAAAGAACAAGGGAAACAAATAGAAAATGGTAATAAATATTATAAATATTAATCCAAATATATCAAAACACTTTAAAAATAAATGGCATAAATACATCAATTCAAAGACATAGATTCTCAGAGTGAATCAAAACACGAGACCAAATATATGTTGTCTATAAGAATTCTACATTAAATATAAACACAGATTAAAGATAAAAAGATGGAGAAATACATACCACAATAACACTAACTAAAAGACATCAGGGGAACTTCAGTAACATGGCATCATAGAACTTTCTAGCATTTGTTCCCTTGAAGAAACAACAACTTGAATGACTATTTAAATGTCTTCACAAGAGCTAAAGAAACCAGAGGAGTGATTACAGCACAGGGGTGCAGCTCAGAAATAAAAGTCACTGAAGATGGTAGGAAGGGAACTTTTATGTTATCTGTGTCAAAAGCCCTGGTAGCCTAGAATGGAGAGATACTCACTGCACTTAACTTTGTTATGGAACCCAGTACCAATCCCACTGAAACCCAGTGCTAGGCTGGGCCCCATACCCCAAAGTCTAGGTGAGCCTCAGTCTAAGTTTTTAGGCCCAACCCAGTACCAGGCCAACTCCTCCACCCCAGACTCCAGAATAATACCCACAGACCTAGCTTCTAGGCTTGCCCCAGGTGTCAGATGGGCACCTGTAGCCCCAGGATCTAGGTCTGCCCCATAGACTCACCTTCTAGGCATGCTTCAGCTTCAGGTTGACCCCAGGAGTAGCAGGCACCAGGCCAGTACCAGTGCCAGGCTATAACCTAATTACTCAGTCTCCAGGCTTGTCCCAGCTCCAGGCCAGGCTCAAGTCCAAGTTTGGTCCCCGAAAGCTTGTTGGTCCAGGTTGGGTCCAGGCCCATTCCATTGGACCTAGGGTTCAGGTTAATGCTGAAATAACATGAGATGGCTTCCATGAACCCACACTGTAGGACCGCCCCTGTGGATTCAGGGTACAGGCCAGACCCTATGACTACAAATTAAGACCTTCCCCTGTGAACTTAAGACTCCATACCCACCTCAGTGCCAGGTCAGCTCCCAAGGACTGAGACTCCAAGCTTGTCCTCATGAACTCAATGCTGGGCTAGCATCTATAGAATCAAGTTGGCTAAAGAACCACTCTAGCACCAGGCTGGCCCCATTGGACCCAGGCTTCAGGCTGACCCCCGTGACACAGGCTGCAGGCCCAGCACTGTAAGCCCAGGATCCAGAACCACCTCATGGACAAATTCAGCAGATTCACACCCATAGACGTTGACACAAGGCCAGCCCCTGTGGACCCAAAATTCGGATTTGATTCTGTGGAAACAGACCTGAGGTCCAACCAACTGCTGACCAAACCATTGGTTCTCTCTGCCAAGGACTTCAGCTGCAAGCCAACCTACTAACCCACCAACTAGCACACACAAAAATTCTGGATAGGCTAACTGGTGAAGGGCTTTTCTCAGCAAACCCAGTCTTTAAAGATGGGAGAGGTGCCTACTTCTTCAAATTATAACTACAGGAAACATGAATAATGGAAACCTGACACCACCAAAAAAAAAAAAAAAAAAAAAAAAAAAAAAAAAAAGCACTAGTAATTGACTCTAAAGAGAAGAGATTTATGAACTCTTCACTAGGGTGGAGTTGGTACTGGGTTCCATAACAAAGTTAAGTGCAGTGAGTATCTCTCCATTCTAGGCTACCAGGGCTTTTGACATAGAATGGGCCTTCAAGTGAAGGCTTGGGCCTGGGCTGTGCTTGCCACAGGATGTCTCAGGAAATTCTTCTCTATCTCATGATGTTACAATTTTCTAGAAGGAACAGCAACAAAGCCTGGGCTGTTTGAACACTTTCTCTCTATCTCAGGGTGTTGTACTCTCAGTGCAGTCTACAGTTATTCTGAGAACTACAAGCAAGAAGAGGTGGGGGAGAAACTGATCCAGCAAAGATATTTGGGGAACTTCCCAGCAATCAGTACTAGATCTACCTTATAAGAAATGCCAGGAAATGTTTTCAAGTTGAAATGAAAGGATTCTAACTAACACAAGAAAATATGCAAGTATAAAACTCAATGGAAAGTATACAGTCAAATTCAGAATAATCTAATACTGTACGATGATATATAAGTCCCTTTAAACATGAGTATAAAATTTATGAGATGAAAGTATTAAGATTAACTGAAAATAAATGTGTCAATGAATACAATAAAAATGAAGTAAATTTTGACATCAAAACTTATAATGTGAGGGAGGATGTAAAAATTCAGGGTTATATGAAATTGAAGATAAATTTCTATCAACTTAAAACAGATTATCATGTTGTATCTCATAACAACAAAGAAAAATCTATAGTAGATACACAAAAGACAAAAAGTAAGGAATCAAAGCTACTACAATGGAAAATTATGAAATCACAAAGAAAACAGCAAAAGAGCAATAAAAGAACAAAAGAGCTAAAAAACAGGAAACAACAAAATGAAAGTCTTCCATCCTAATGTATTAATAATTAGTTTAAATGTGTGAAAGTCTTCCATCCTAATGTATTAATAATTAGTTTAAATGTGAATGATTAAATTCTCCAATTTTAAAAAAACAGATTGGCAAAGTGGATCGAAAAAAGGATCGAAAAAAGCAAACTATATGCTGCTCAAAACACTCACTTTAACTTTCTGAACACAAATAGACTAAAAGTGAAGTGATAAAAAAAATTCCCTGAAAATGGTGATCAACCCAAAAAATAGTTGAGTAGTTATAATAGCAGACAAAATAGATTTTAAGTCAGATTGTCCCAAGAGAAAAATTAAGATTTTTATGTAATTATAGAGGGGTAAACTGACATAAAAATTATAAATATGTACATACTCAACATAGGAATGACTAAATATATAAAGCAAACAACAGAATAGAAAGGAGAAATAAATACAAAGAAGACACAAATAAATGGAAAGGTATCCTCTGTCTGTGAACGGAAGAAAATGCCCATACTACTTAAATCAATCTAAAACTTCAATGCAATCCTTATCAAAATTCTAATGGCATTTTCCACAGATATAGAAAAAATGAAAACAATTTACCAATTCATATAAAACCACAAAATTACTTAAATATATAAGGCAATCTTGAACAAAAGAACAAAGCTGGAGGCATCATACTATCTCATTTCAAATTATATTGCAAACCTACAGTCATCAAAACAATATGGTACTGGTTTGAAAACAGACATATAGACCACTGGAACAGAATGGAAGGCCAAGAAATAAATACACATCTTTGAGGTCAATTACTCTTTGACAAAAGTGTCAAGAACACACAAAGAAAGAAGTCTCCTCAATAAATGGTGTTAGGAAAACTGCATATTCACATGCTGAAGGATAACATTGGAACCTTATCTGACATCATATACAATAGTGAACTCAAAATGGATTAAATACTTAAACATAAGACCTGAAACACAAGATTTATGAAAAAAATAACATAGGCAGAAAGCTTCATTCATTAGTATGGGCAATAAATTGTTAGATAAGACCCCAAAAGCACAGGAAACAAAAGCAAAAATAGGCAAATAGGATTGCAACACATGGGAAAGTTTATTGAAGCAAGTGAAACAATCAACAGAGGAAAGTGACAAACTTATGGGATAGAAGAAAATATTTTTGAAACATATGCTTAATAAGAGTCTAAATTCCAAAATATATAGAAAAACACAAAGATTCAATTAACAAAAAACAAAAGTACTCAACGTTAGCAATCTTGAGGGAAATCAAATTAAAACCACAATAAGGTATCACCTCATACCTGCTGGAATACCTACTATAAAAAAAGACAAAAGATAGTAAGTATTGACAAAGATACAGAGAAAAGGGAACCTTATACACTCTTTGTTGAAATATAGATTAGTAGAAGAATTATGAAAACTGTGTGGAAGACCCTCAAAAACCTAAAAATACCATATAATCCCGCACACTACTTATGCATACATATCCCAAGAAAATGAAATCAGTATGTCAGAGAGTTATCTGAGATCGCATTTCATTGCAGCATTATCTAAAATACCCAAGATACGAGATCAACCTAAGTGTACACCAACAGATTAGTGAATAAAGAAAATAATATGTGTGTTTGCCAGTGTGTGTGTATAATATATTTGATGGATTGCTATTTAGCCTTAAAAAATAAAGCTACCATATAATTTGCAACAACATGTGTAAACTAGGAGGATAAATGTTGAAGGAAATAAGGCAGGCACAGAAGGACAAATACTACATGATCTCATTTATAAATGGAATCAATAAAAAGCTGAATTTATAGAAGAGGGTAGCATGTTGGTAGTCAGAAGTAGAAAGAAGGATGACAGGATGTTGGTTAAGGGGTACAAAGTTTCCTTTACATGGGCTGAATAAATTCTGGAGACTTATTGCATAGCATGTTGACTATCATTAATAACAATGTATTGTTACTTGAAAATTGCTGAGAGTATATCTCTAATGTTCTCATTATTTAAAAAAACGTATTTGAAGTGATGGCTATATTGATTAGCTTGATTTAATAGTTTCACAATATATACATGTATCATAACATCACATTGCACACTGTAAATATATACAATGTTCATTTGTCAATTATACCTTAATGAAGTGGGGATGGGGGAGGGGAAGAAAGTGGGAGTGGTAATGTTAATTTCAATCAGAGCAAATGTTAGAGCAAAGCAAGGTTTCAGGAATAAAAAGCAGCATTACATAATAAAGAGGTCAATACTTTAAGAAGACATAATGTATATCCATCTAACAAAAGGATGTAATAATATGTAAGGCAAAAATTGATAGAACTGGGAGGAAAACTAGATAAATCTACTATTGTGGTTGGAGGTGTTAACACCTCTCCATCAGAAATGCACATGTCCAGTAGGCAGAAAAATCAGTAAGGGTATGGCTGACTGCAAGAATACCATCAATCAACTGGATATAATTGACATTTATAGACTATTCAAAATCAGCAGATGATTACACATTCTTCTCAAACTCACATGGAACGTTCACCAAGATAGACCACATCCTGGGCCATTAAACATAATCTTAACAAATTTTTAAAAAGAGAAATCACACGATGTCTGCTCTCAGATCACAGTGAAATTACACCAAGAATCAATAGGAGAAAGGTAGCTGGAAAACCCCCCAAATACTTGAAGATTAAATACACTAATAATTAAAACATAGGTCAAAAAAGAAATCTCAAATATTTTGAAGTAAATGAGAATTAAATACAACTCATCAAAATTTTTAGTATGCAGTAAAAGCCATACTTCGAGGAAGATTTATAGCATTGAATGGATATTTGAAAATAAAATAAGATGTGAAAAAAAATCTAAATTCCATCTTAGGAAACTAGAAAAAGAAGAGAAAATTAAATCCAAAATAAGCAGAAGAAAAGAACTAATAAAGATTAAAACAAAAGTCAATGAAATTGAAAACAGTAAATCAATACTGAAAACCTACTAAAGCAAAAGCTAGTACTCTGAAAATATTAATAAAATTGATGACCCTCTAGCTAAAGAATAAAAGAAAGAAAATCTAAATTATCTTTCACATAAGAAAGATAGGGCATCAGTACAGATCCCACGAATGGTAAAGCAATAATAAAGGAATAGTATGAACTACCCTATACCCACAAATTTGATAACCTGGACAAAATGCATCAATTCCTTGAAAGAAACAACCTGTCACACAAGAAGGAGTATACAATCTTATACTAATAGGCCTCTATCTATTAGGAAATTGAATCAATAATTGCTTTTCAAAATAAAAAACTCAGCTCAGATGGGTTTACTGGTGAATTTTACAAAACTTTTAATAAATAAATTATAACAATTATCTCTGATCTCTTTCAGAAGACAGAAGAAAAGTGAACTTTTCCTAAGCATTCTATGAGGCCAACATTATCCTAATAACATAACTACACAAATACATAACTAGAAAACTGCAGTTCGATATCTCTCATGAACGTAGATGCACAAAAATATTAATACATTAGCAAATTCAATCCAACAAGGAATAAAACGTATCACAAACCATGATCAAGTAAAACTTATTTCAGGTATGGAAGGTTAGCCCCTGATTAGAAAATTAATTAATATAACCACATCACATCAATAGGCTAAAGACAAAACATTATCACATCAATAGATGTAGACAAAAATATTTGACAAAATTTCACAGTCATTCATGATGAAAACTCTTAGTAAACCAGGAATATGGGAAGATTTCCTCAACTTGATAAAGAATATCCACAGAAAACCTACAGCTAATAACATACTTAATGGTGAAAACCTTGAAGCTTCCCCACTAATATCAAGAACAAGGCAAGGATGTCCACCCTTGCCACTGCTTTTTGAGTCATACTGGATATCCTAGCTAATGCAAAAAGACATTAAACTAAAATAAAAGATATATAAATTCAGAAGGAATAAATAAAACTCTTTGTATATAGACAACATGATCATCTATGTAGAAAATCCAAAGGTATCAACAAAAAAGCTCTTGGAAATTACAAGCAATTATAGCAAGCTTGCAAGATGCAGAGTTAATACACAAAAGTAAACCAGTTTCTTATATACCAGCAATAAACAAGTGAATTTTAAAATTAAAACACATTATCATTTATATCAGCAACCAAAAATTGAAATATTTAGAAATAAATCTAATGAAATATGTAAAAGATGTATATAAGGAAAACTACAACACTGATTAAAGATTTCAAACAAAAACTAGATGAATGAAGAGATACTTCAGGTTCATGGCTATAAAGGTTCAAGATTTTCAAGATGTCAGGTCTTCCCAGCTTGATCTATAGATTCAACAGGATGCCAATCAATATCCCAGCAAATTATTTTTTGGGTATCAACAAAGTGAGTCTAAAGTCTATATAGAGAGGCAAAACCCCCAAAATAGCTAACTCAATACCAAAGAAGATAAAAGTTTGAAGACCGACACTACCTGACTCGAAAACTTATTATAAAGCTACAGTAATCAAAACAGTGTATTGGCAAGGGAATAGACAAAGCAATGCAACAGAATAAAGAGCATGAAAATAGATCCACATAAATATAGTCAACTGATCTTTGACAAGGGAACAGAGACAATACTGCCCAGTGGAGTGAAAATAGTATTTTCAACAAAAACTACAGGAACAACTGAATATCTGCTTGCAAAACAGTGAATCTAGACACTGAACAGCTTTTGCCCTTCCCTTCACAAAAATTAGCTCAAAATAGATCACAGAACTAAATATAAAATGTAAAACTATAAGACTCCAAGATAATATTGAAGAAAACCTAGATTACTTTGGTGACGGCTTTGTAGCTACATCCCCAAGGTCTGAAATAAAAAAAAAAATTCAATAACCTGGACTTTATTAAAATAAACTTCTGCTCTGCAAAAGACAGTGTCAGAATCATTGTCTTCAGAGAATCATAAAGCAAGCTGCAGATAAGGAAAAATATATCTGCACAAGACACATCTCATAAAGGACTCATGTAAAATACACAAAGAATTTTTAAAACTTAAAAACAAGAAAACAACCAGTCCAAATAAAATATGGGCAAAAGACCTGAACAGGCACCTTTTCAAAAAAGATGTTCAGGCCAGGCACAGTGGTTCATGCCTATAATCCCAGCACTTTGGGAGATCAAGGCAGGCAGATAATAAGGTCAAGAGATCAAGACCATCCTGGTCAAGATGGCGAAACCCCATCTCTACTAAAAATACAAAAATTAGCTGGGCATGGTGGCACTTGCCTGTAATCCCAGCTACTCGGGAGGCTGAGGCAGGAGAACCCCTTGAACTAAGGAGGCAGGGCTTGCAGTGAGCAGAGATCACACCACTGTACTCCAGCCTGGAGACAGAGTGAGACTCTGTCTCAAAAAAAAAAGAAAAAAAAAAAAAAAGATGTACAGATTGCAAGTAAACATATACAAATATTTTAAACAACATATCTCATTAGAAAATTTCAAATTAAAACAACAAGCAGATACTACCACATACAAATTTAAATGGCCCAAATTGAAAACATTGACAACAGCAAACGCCATGAAGATGTCGGGAAGCAGGATCCTTCATTCACTGCTGGTGGATATGTATAATGGTACAGCCTCTTTGGAGGACAGTGTGGCAGTTTCTTACAAAAGTAAACATATTCTTAACTATAAGATCAAGCAACTGTGCTCCTTGGCATTTACTCAGATGAAGAGAAAACTTATTTCCACAAACAACAAACCTGCCTGAAGATGTTTTTAACAGATTTATTCATAATTGTCAAAACATGGAAGTAACCAAGACGTCCTTTTCAGCAGGTAAATAGATAAACTGTGATTTATGCAGACAATAAAATATTATTCAGTGCTAAAACGAAATGAGCTATCAAGCCAGCTAACAACGTAAATGAAATTTAAATGCATATCACTAAGTGAAAGAAGTGAGTCTAAAACAATGCCAGGTGCAGTGGCTCACGCCTGTAATCCCAGCACTTTGGAAGGCCGAGGCGGGCAGATCACCTGAGGTCAGGAGTTCCAGACCAGCATGGCCAACATGGTGAAACCCTGTCTTTACCCAAAATACAAAAATTATCTGGGCATGGTGGCAACTGCCTATAATCCCAGCTACTCGAGAGGCTGAGGCAGGAGAATCGCTTGAACCCGGGAGGCGGAGGTTACAGTAAGCTGAGATCATGCCACTACACTCCAGCCTGGGCGACAGAGGGAGATTCCATCTCACAATAAAACAATGTATAACTACATACATTATGACTATAGAATGGATGACTCACACTACAGAACATTCGAGAAAAGGCAAAATTATGGAAGAAGTAAAAACTTTAGTGAATCCCATGGACTGGAGGGGAGAGAGGCATGAAAAAGCAAAGTACAAAGGATTTCTAAGACAGTAAAACTATTATGTGATTCTACAATGGTGGATAAATATCATTAGGTATTTATCCAGACACAAAGAATGTATAATAACAAGAATGAACTGATTGTAAACTGCAGACTTTGGGTAACAAAGTGTCAATGTAGGTTCATCAACCGTAAAGTATGTACCACTGTGCTGTGTGATGCTAATAGTGTGGGAGGTTTTGCATGTGTGGTGAGGGGTATGTTGGAACTCTAGGTACATTCCTCTCAATTTTGCTGTGAACCTAAAATTGCTCTAAAAAGTAAAGTGTGTTACTTTTAAAATATCAGTAAAATGTGTAAATTACCCCAGTGTGTGTGTGGTGTGGGGATAGAGATAGGTTACTAAATGGGCATGGAATTTTCTTATGGGGTGATTAAACTATTTTGAAAGTAGACAGAAGTGGTGATTGCACAACATTTTGAATGCAGTAAATATTACTGAATTGCAAGTTTTAAAATGGTTAATTTTATGTTACATAAATTTTACCTTGATAAATAAATGCAAAAAGGTTACTATGAAGTTTATACAAAGCAATAGCAAAGTTTATACAAAATAGTAGCAAATTTTACACAGATTTAGGGCTTGTTGTGATCCAGCTAAAATTTAACGGCTTTACATGTGCTAAATCTATTCATCAGAACATGCCTATAAAGTGGGGACTACTTTTTTCTGTGTTTTGACGAAAAAGCAGATGAAATAATTTCCCAAGACCACAAAGCTAGTAAAGTCACTGAGCTGAGGATTGATGCTGATCTATCTTAATCAGTATACTGTAATACGACTTCTTGAGAAAGAAACAGACTGAAGATGATTTCCAAAGACATTTCATACTGAAAGAATTCCTATTTCAGGTTCAGTCTATGTGATTCCTAATTATAAGCCATGTTTATTAAGGCAGCTTAAATTAGTTTCTGTTGCTTGCAGCCAAATGACCCTACCTAGAGTACAGACGGCCAGCATGGAGAGACGACTCTGGAACTAAGTAGTAGCCTGGTGCTCAGAGCAGAAGCCTAAGCGGGGTCAGATTATCAGGAAAGAAAAGGATGCTGAGTATAAATATGAGAGGCTAGAGAGAGATGGAACCTGGGCACAGCCAGTTGGTCAGAGTCAAATTATTTCTGTTATGAAAAAGAAAAATTAGTAGTGGCTTGAAATCAAGTTCAACCTGATAGTGGAATTAAAATCTCAAAATTCTGGATGGAACTCTTGCCAGCTAAACAGCCACTGAAAATTAGATTAAATGAACTTTGCCTTCAATTGAATGAGCAAAAGTAATCGTATTGCTGATGTAGGAATTTTCCTGCTTTGGCTATGCTATTTTTTTGTAGTATTATTAGTTACAGGTTCATGATCTGTCAACATTTTAAAAATGTAAAGTTTAGGAGTTAAAATAGTTTGAATCCCAATTTGCCACCAGCTGAACCATTTGGGTATGTCACTGAGCAGCAGTTTCTTCATATACGAAATGGAGACAAAAATACTTTCCTTGACACACGTAGAGAAGAAAATGAATAATGTGTAAATTACTCCAATACCTCATTGGCGATTCTAAGTGGTTTATTATCAACAATACTATAATATTTATGATTATTGCATATGTAAAGTATCCAAGCATACAGAAAAATTCTGAAACACCTAGTAAAATCAAGTTCCAATTTTTTCATGTATAATTATTTTAAATAAGCTTGCTTCCTCATGGAAACCTTTACAATATTAGAGTTTACAGGATCTCTGAATTTTAGCAATAAGGGTGCTTCTCTACATTCTTAAATTTGTTCTAAATATTCAAAGTTTATTGAGACCAAGATTTATCTCTGTTAATATCTAAAACATAATCCTGTTAATTTTTGCTTTTGCTTTATACTGAGTTTCTTAATTGCTTATTATTCATTTACCGTTCTTTTCTTTAGTAACTTTAAAATTTTAATGTAGCAGTCAAGGGAACACCTCTGTTTTCTTACATTGCTTTCAGCTCTGCCTTAATTGATATGATAGCGCACCTTCTTCCTTCCTCCAACAAAACACTAGCTGCTTACCCTCTGATAGTTTATTTTGCCACAAGCTATGGATCCTGTCATCTCATTATCTAGTGCTGAAAAAATTCCCTTTATGTTATCACACATTCATACTTTTTTCTCTACTTAGTGGCTTAAATTATAAACTCTGGGCTTTTTGTTCTCCAGCCTTTGGTCTTTCATAAACAAAATCAAGACTTTGATAACTCAAAAGAACTTTTCTGGCTCAAGCAGCAAAGCAAAAACATACAAAATATGGTTTTTAAACCTCTTGTCGCTAAAGTTACAAAAGTCTCTGTATCTGTGTGTCTGGGTGTGCCATGTTGTATGTATCATATGTGTATGAATGTGCTCTAAATGGTGCTTCTGTGGTATTAACATACAATCTAAACATCTTTTACTTAATGTAGGTATTCTGTGTCATTTCCATCTGTTCACTTTTAAACCTGTGTTTTCCTGAATTGTGTTTTAGATGGTATATATCTGCATTTTACTTTTTTATTTAATCTGACCATCACGACCTTTTAACTGCAGTGAGTGTTTAGATAATTTAAATGTAATGTAATTATTCATATGATTAAATGTATAGCACCTTTTTCTTCACTGTCTATTTTTCTTATCTCTTATTTGTTCCCCTTTTTTTATTTTTCTGCCTTTGGATGAATTTGTACTTTTTATAATGCCCGTTTAGCTCCTTTGTTGTTTCGCTAACCAGTTAGTTTTGGAGTTATAGGGCATACTTTTAACACAGTCTACCTGAGATACTATACTCCTAAAACATAGTTTAAGAACCTTACATCAGTAGACTTCCATTTATCTTCTCCTGACCTTTATGACACTGTTGTTATGTACTTTAGTTTTACATATGTTATTAACCCAACAGCCGGGCACAGTGGCTCACGCCTGTAACCCCAGCACTTTGGGATGCCGAGGTGGGCAGATGCCGAGGCGGGCAGATGCCGAGGCGGGCAGATGCCGAGGCGGACAGATCATGAGGTCAGCAGATTGAGACCCTCCTGGCTAACACGGTGAAACCCTGTCTCTACTAAAAATACAAAAAAAAAAAAAAAAAAAAGCTGGACATGGTGGCAGGCACCTGTAGTCCCAGCTACTCGGGAGGCTGAGGCAGGAGAATGGTGGGAACCCGGGAGGCGGAGCTTGCAGTGAGCCGAGATCGCGCCACTGCACTCCAGCCTGGGCGGCAGAGCGAGACTCCGTCTCAAAAAAAAAAAAAAAAAAAAAAAAAAAAAAAAAAAAAAAAAAAAAAAAAAAATTAAAATAACCCAACAATACATTTATATTATTTTTATTTAGGCCATCACTTTCCTTTTAAAGAAACTTAAATGATTAAACAGTCACGTAGTTAGCCACGTAGGTATTTCCAAAGCTTTTTCTAGACGTCCAGATTTCCAGCTGGTACCATTTTCTCTGATTGAGAGCTTTTAACATTTTTCAGAGTCCAGGTCTGTTAGTGATGAAATCTCTTAGCTCTTTTATGTCTGAGAAAGGCTTTGTTGAACCACTCTTTGTAAAATTTATTTTTCCTGTATATAGAGTTCTAGGTTGGTAGAAGTTTTTTCTTTCAGTAATTTAATGTTAGTACACCCCCTCCTTCTTGCTTATACTGTTTTCAAAGAGAAATCTTCTGTCATCTTTATCTTTGTTTGCTATATATAACATGATTTTTTTTTTATCAGGCTGATTTAAGATTTTTTTATCACTCGTTTTGAGCAACTTGATTATGTGCCTTGATGTAGTTTCTTTCATGTTTCTTTTGCTCAAAGCTTATTGAAATTTCTGAAAAATCTGAATTTACATATTTTTTAAAATGTAGAATTCTGCGACTTTTTTTTTTTTTGCTTTTCATGTTTTTGCCTCTCCTTTAGGGATCTTCATTACACAGACATTAGGCTGCATGAAGCTGTACACAGTTCACTTATGCTTTTGTATTTTTCATTATTTTTCTCTGATTTTTTTTGGGGGGAAATTTTATTGCGATGTCTTCAATTTCAATAAATTTTTCTTTCTCAATGTCAAATCTGCTGTTAATTTCATTCAAGTTATTTGTCATCTTAAAATTTGTATTTGCTTCTCCTTCGTATGTCTTCTTTATCTCTACTTAAACATTTTGGCATAATTGTTTTTATCCTTTTCTACTAAATCTAACATCTATGTCAGTCCTCAGTTTTGATTAATTGATTTTTGTCCTCGTTATGAGTTATATTCTCCTGAATCTTTGCATGCCTGATCATCTTTAATCAGATGTCAAACATTACAGATTTTCACCTTGTTAGGTACTGAATACTATTTTCTCTTCTATAAATATTATTAAGCATTATCCTAGGATGCATGTAAATTACTTTGAAACAGTTTGATCGTTTTGTGCCTTGCTTTTCTTTTTTGCCTGCGATTTTCTATTTATTAGAATATTACTAAAAGGTACTGAAGTGAATTTTACAAAAATAAAAACTCATATATATTTTATCTTCCCATTCTGTTAAGATGTTTTATCTCAAAGCTAGTTATCTATAAGATGTTATGTAGTTCTATTACATCTGGACTTAACATACACAAAAGTAGTTAAATGTGAAAGTAGAAAAATCAAAACATTTTTCTTCTGCAAAAGCACGTAACATGAATGATGATTGCTCTAGCTAGCTCAAGTTTTATAATAATCCAAATATTTCTATATTGCACATCATAAATACTACTATCATAACTATTTTGTAATACATGTAATCTCTTTGCCAAAAAGTTAAGAAAATCACCTCACACATAATTATCAGGACCTATTTACCGCCAACTGAACATAATAATTGAAATCACAAGAACACAGATTTGAGAGGAACCCAAACAGGATATCTAGTTCATAGTCTAATCTCTTAAAGGGTATATTTTATGTATGTATGTATGCATGTATGTATTTATTTTACATTTACTTCTTTCCAATATGTATGCCTTTAATTTGTTGTTCGTATTTCATTGGCTAGAGCCGCCAGTATAATATGAACCAAAAGGGGCAAGTGTGGGCCATCCTTGCCTTCTTCTTCTTTTAAATACATATTTTTTATATTTCAATAGCTTTTGGGGAACAAGTGGTTTTTGGTTACCTGGATAAATTGTGCAGTGGTGAAGTCTGAGATTTGAGTGTACCCATCACCCAAGTATCATGTTTTGTTCCCAACAGGTGTTTTTTCTCTCACCTGCTTTCCACCCTCTCCAGTTCCGCATCTTCGATGTCTTTTACAGCACTTTGTATACCAAGCATACCCACAGCTTAGCATACCCACAGCTAAGCATAACTATAGCTTGGCTCTACACATATAAGTGAGAACATGTGATATTTTGTTCTCTATTCCCGAGTTACCCCTCACATAGAATAATGTGTGCCTGGCTTTTCTTTTTTTTTTATTATACTTTAAGTTCTAGGGTACATGTGCACAATGTGCAGGTTTGTTACATATGTATACATGTGCTATATTGGTGTGCTGCACCCATTAACTTGTCATTTACATTAGGTATATCTCCTAATGCTATCCCTCCCGCCTCCCCAAAACAGGTCCCAGTGTGTAATGTTCCCCTTCCTGTGTCCAAGTGATCTCATTGTTCAATTCCCCCCTATGAGTGAGAACATGCAGTATTTGGTTTAACCCCATCAAAAAGTGGGCAAAGGATATGAACAGACGCTTCTCAAAAGAAGACATTCATACAGCCAACAGACACATGAAAAAATGCTCATCACTCGCCACCAGAGAAATGCAAATCAAAACCACAATGAGATACCATCTCACACCAGTTAGAATGGCAATCATTAAAAAATCAGGAAACAACAGATGCTGGAGAGGATGTGGAAAAATAGGAACACTTTGACACTGTTGGTGGGACTGTAAACTAGTTCAACCATTGTGGAAAACAGTGTGGCGATTCCTCAAGGATCTAGAACTAGAAATACCATTTGACCCAGCCAGCCCATTACTGGGGATATACCCAAAGGATTATAAATCATGCTGCTATAAAGACACATGCACACGTATGTTTATTGCGGCATTATTCACAATAGCAAAGACTTGGAATCAACCCACATGTCCATCAGTGACAGACTGGATTAAGAAAATGTGGCACATATACACCATGGAATACTATGCAGCCATGAAAAAGGATGAGTTTGTGTCCTTTGTAAGGACATGGATGCAGCTGGAAATCATTCTCGGCAAACTATCACAAGAACAGAAAACTAAGTGCCTTGCTTTTCTAAGGTTTGTTTGAACAACCTTAAACACTGACAGAGCAGAGTTTAGCTTAAGGTGAACTACTCACCACGATGAAGGCAAGCCTTACCTCAGCACTCTGCTTAAAAGCCCTGTGAATTATGAGATGTTCTAGTCTGGCTACTGGGAACATGCACTATTCCTGGCCCCATGTGAGCATCATGTATTCTCTCTAGTACTTTCATGTTTCTGTCCCTGCCTGTGAATAGTTTTCTCACATACATGCGTTGATCTCTGTTGAATACCCCTGAAGATCTCTAAGACTATTTTGTGCAACTCCAGCCTCTACTGTTCTTTGTATTGTGAACTCTGGATGCTTTCATGTCCTGGGACTTTAACCCCATCGCCTCAATGCTGGGAGCCACATTAGGCTCTGTCTTCCTTCACACTTTCCATGTACTGTGGCCTCGAATCTCTCTCTCTCAAGGCATTAAGTTGGGGAAATTGTGAAGTTCATCTCACTCATTTTCCATCTCCCAGTAAGCATTGTCCTTCATTGTTATTTTTTGTTTCAGCCAAGGTAGTAAATCTGGTCCCTGATACTCTATTTTGGATAGAAGTGGAAGTCTTGTATATATATCACTGAGGGTTTTTTTTTTTTTTCCCAACTTTTATTTTGAAGTAATATGCTCACAGGAAGTTGCAAATAAATGCACAGGGGTATTCAGTGTACCCTTCACCCAGCTTTCCACAGCGTTAACATCCTGCATAACTGTACAATACAAAACAAGACAATTAGCATGGATACAATCCACAGAATTTATTCACATTTCACCAGTTATATATGCACTCGTGTGTGTGTATGTGTGAGTGTGTGTGTGTAGCTCTATGCAATTTTATCACATATGTATCTTGAAATAAGCACCATATGGCCGGGCGTGGTGGCTCACGCCTATAATCCCAGCACTTAGGGCATCAGACACAGGTGCATCACCTGAGGTCAGCAGTTCGAGACCAAACTGGCCAACATAGTGAAATCTCGCATCTAGTAAAAATACAAAAAATAGCCAGGTGCGGTGGTGCACACCTGTAGTCCAGCTACTCAGGAGGCTGAGGCTGAAGAATCGCTTGAACCCAGGAGGTGGAGGTTACAGTGAGCCAAGATGGCGCCACTGCACTCCAGCCTGGGCAACAGAGTGAGACTCCATCTCAAAAAAAAAAAAAAAAAGCAACATCATAGTCAAGATATTTTACTGTACTATCACCACAAGACTCCACTACACTTTTTTAGTTAAAACCACCCCTCCTCCATCCTTAACCCTTGGAACGCTGAATCTATACTCAATCTCTACAGGTATGTTATTTTGCAAATGTTATATAAATGTAATATGGGTATATGTCTATGTCCATTGAGATTGGCTTTTTCATACAGCATAATTTTCTTGAGATTTGTCCAAGTTGTGAGTATTAATAGTTTGTTCCTTTTTATTAAAGGTATTTCACAGTATGGATGTACTACATTTTACTTAACCATTCACTCAATGAAGAATGGCAGTTTTCAGGTTTGAGTTATCATACTAAAGCTATAATAAATATTTACATGCAAGTTTCTGCATGAAAATATTTATTTCTGTAGAATAAATGTGCAAATGGGAAATTGCTGGATCACATGGTAGGTACATTTTTAGTTTCAAAAGGAACTGCCAAATTATTTTCTAGAGTTGTTCTACCATTTTTTATTCCCACGAGCAATGTGTGAGTGATCCAGTTTCTCTGCATTCTTGTCAGCATTTGGTCTTATCACCATTTTTTGTTTTAGTCATCTGGTAGGTGCGTAGTAATTTCTATTGTGATTTTAATTTTGCTTTTACAAATAGCAAATGAGGAACATATCTTCAAATATTTATTTTCCACCTAAATAACCTCTTTGATGTAATATCTGTGTATGTCTTTTGCCCATTGTCAAATTAAAATATTAGGATTTTTTAATGTAGAATTTTGAAAATTCTTTACATATTACAGATACAAGTTGTTTGTCAGATATATGATTTGAAAATATTTTCTTCCCATCTGTAATTTGCTTTTATCCTTTTAACAGGATCTTTTGCAAAGTAAAAGTTTTTAATTTTGTTGAGGTCTAACATCAGTATTTCCTTCTATGAATTGTGCCTTTGTGTCATCTAGGAATTCTACGACCAGTCACAGGTCTCAATGATTTTCTCTTTTTCCCTGCAAATTTTATATTTCTTCTTTTTACATTTAATTCCATGTTTCATTTTGAGTTCATTCTTACATGAGGTGTGAGACTTACATTTAGGTTCATTTGTTATTGTTTTGTTTTTACTATACATGCCCACTTATTCCAGCACGAGTTATTGAAAAGTCTCTTATTGAATTGTTTATGCATCTTTGTAAAAAATCGCTCGACTATATTTTTGTGGTTATCGTCTGTGTTTTCTGTTACATTCTATTGATGTATGTGTCTCTCCCTCTGCCAATAGCACATTATCTTGATTACTATAGCTACGTAGTAAACCTTAACTTCAGAGAGTGATTCTTCCCACTTTATTCTTCTTTTAAAAATTGTTTTAGCCATTCTAGAGCCTCTCTTTTAGTATAAATGTGTAATAAACTTGTCTATTTCTCCAAGATAACATCTTTATTCAGTCTTCCAATCTCTAAATACATCAATCATTCTAAACACCTTTTTCCAAAGGCAGAAATTTATTTTATACTAAAAAAAAAAATTTTAGAGATCTAGTTAATACTCAAAAGCATTTATATTTGTCCTCTTAAAGAGATTAAAATTCTAAAAAATTATTCTAGGCTATTTCTGTATAAATAAAAATATTCACTTTTAGCTCAATGGCTTTATAATTTTGTGTCTTTTATACCTTAGTAATAAATATAGTGTTCAAATTTAAATTTCCTTTGAAGGTAATTTTCAGGTTTTTTTTTTTTTATATAAATCACAATTTGCTATGAGCAAGGTACTGTGGAAAGTTATACAGAATATCTCTTCATAATATGTCATCATATTATTATACCTAGCTCTGTCTTGATTGCTCTACTAAAATTTAGATCTCTCTTCAGTATAATGTAATTACACAGTTAATATAAATAGAACTGTTCATCTTACCATACTATAGCAGACATGGTAATGTTTCACATTGTTCAAATACGTTTTTAAAAGTTATTTTATAAAACATGAACAAAGCCCTTTGAAAGGAAATGTGGCATATTTCTGAATATGTCTTAAATTGCTTAAGTGAAAATTAGCAGGTATTGTATATTTTCTTGAAATACATAGAGAAATGTAATAGCATGTGAAAAAAACAGAAATTGAATAAGATCAGCAAAATAGATGGATCATATGGTTAGCTCTTAATATTCTTATGCAGAAGGTTTGGATAACAACTATTTCATTGTCACTAAGCTTTTTCTTACACAGGCTTATAATATTTAAGTATATTGAAATTTAATGTGATAGATGAACAACCTGTCCAAATGTTTTTGACTAAAATATATAATATTATTTATCATACTTTTGGAAAGCTTAATATTTTTAATATAATTCCAAGAAAATAATGTGAAACTTTCCCTTTGAGCTACGTTTAACATCTATCCCTTTTTATTTTAAAGTTAAATTATTTACAACTAAAATACAGAACAAAAATATTGTTCCCTTCCTTATCCTAAGCTGTTATTTTTTGTCACAAAAATGGGAAAATAATCTATGGTGCTAGAAAATAGCTATACTTATAGAGATAGGTATAAATATATTTCTAATAGAAAGGAGTAGCTTCTATTTATGTAGAATAATTACACAAAATAAGTGTTGATTATCTCTCTTCTTGGGCTTTATATAATTAAAAATGAGTTTACAAATCTGATATACTTGATACATCAAAAATCTGATGTATTTGGTACTATAAGGGACTCTTTCTATTCTATCAATGGTTACCCTAGGATCTCTGTTATTTTTTGTAAATATTATTTAGATAAACATTCATATTGAATGTATGCTGGACCCTGCCATCCCACCGTCACTGGTGTACAAGCATGTAAACCAATCCTGCTGCTTTGTTGACAGTGTGCATGAGTAAGTGTGGATCCCACAGCGACTGCATTGATGAAGCACTATTGCTGGAATCCATCATTAGAGTATTGTTGCTAGCAGACTAGGAACACTTTGCTCCCTCCTGGAGAGCAGGTGTATGCATTTGAGGAGTCAGAGAACAAAGTAAGGGGCCTACGAGCCTAGTCCCAGTCCTGCAGAGTAAGAGGATGCAGCCCAGGAGTGTTGAGCTGAGCCTTGCCCCCTTGAAATTATCCAGAAACAAAACTAGTTAACTAAAGCCAACTTATACCACAGTTAAACTGTCAGAGGCATCAAAGAACTAAAAACAACAAATCCCATCCAAAGAACAGCACCTTCAAAAATTGAAGGAACATTAGCTCACACAGATGAGAAAGGACCAGTGCAAGAACTCTGGCAACTCTGAAAGCCAGAGTTCTTATCTCCAAATGACCACAAAGCTCTCCAGCAATGGTTCTCAACCCAGTTGAAATGGCAGACATAGAATTCAGAATTTGGATGGCAACAAAGATAATCAAGATTCAGAAGAAAGTTGAAACCCAATCCTAAGAATCCAAGGGATCCAATAAAATGATACAAAAACTGAAAGACAAAATCATCAATTTAACAAAGAACCAAACTGATCTTCTAGAGCTGAATAATTCACTACATAAATTTCATAATAAAATCAGAAGTATTAACAGCAGAATACACCAACTTTGTATTTGGTGTATACTTTGGTGTATTCACCAACAGCAGAATACACCAAAGACTGGCTTCTTGCATCAACTTAGACAAAAATACAGAATAAAAAACAATGAACAAAATCCCAGAGAAATGTGGGATTATATACAGAAACCATACCTATGACTCATTTGGTGTTTCTGAGAGAGAGAGAGAGAGAGAGATCAAACAAAGTGGAAAACATATTTAAGAATTTATTCAAGAAAAATTTCCCAACCTTGATAGAGAGGTCAACATTCAAATTCAGGATATTCAGACAACCCATTTGAGATACAATATAAGACGACTATCTCCAAGACAAAGTCATCAGTGTCTCTAAGGTCAACATGAGAGAAAAAAATATTAAAGGCAGCTTGAGAGAAAAGGCAGATGATCTAACAAAGCGAACCCTGTCAAGCTTATGAAGGACCTTTCAGCTGAAATCCTTCAAGCAAGAAGGAAATGGAGGCCTATATTCAGCATTATTACAGAAAACAAATTTCAGTCAAGTTCATATTCAGCAAAACTAAGCTATATAGGTGGAGAAGAAATAAAATCTTTTTCAGAAAAGCAAATGTGAAGGGAATTTGTTACCACCAGATCTCCTTATAAGAGACCCTTGGCACATATATACCATGGAATACTATGCAGCCATAAAAAAGGATGAGCTTGTGTCCTTTGTAGGGACATGGATGCAGCTGGAAACCATCATTCTTAGCAAACTATCACAAGAACAGAAAACCAAACACCGCATGTTCTCACTCATAGGTGGGAACTGAACAATGAGATCACTTGGACTCAGGAAGGGGGACATCACACACGGGGGCCTATTATGGGGAGGAGGGAGTGGGGAGGGATTGCATAGGATTCATACCTGATGTAAATGACGAGTTGATGGGTGCAGCACAGCAACATGGCACAAGTATACATATGTAACAAACCTGCACGTTATGCACATGTACCCTAGAATTTAAAGTATAATAATAATAAAAAAAAAGAGACCCTTAAGGGAATGCTAAACATGGAAATGAAAGACTGTTACTAGCCACCACAAAAACACAATTAGGTACAAAGACCATTGACACTATAAAGCAACTATAAAACTATCAAGTTTATATAACGACAAGCTAACAGTATGATGACAGGATCAAATCTGGATGTTTCAATATCAACCTTGAATTAAAATGGTCTAAATACCCTGCTTAAAATGCATGGAGTGGCAAGTTGAATAGAGAAGTATGGCGGGGTGCAGTGGATCATGCCTGTAATCCCAGCACTTTGGGAGGCCAAGGTGGTTGGATCACTTAAGCTCAGGAGTTTGAGACCAGCCTGGCCGACATGGTGAAACCCTGTCTCTATGAAAAATACAAAAATGAGCCAGGCATGGTGGTGCACACCTGTAGTCCCAGCTACTCAGGAGGCTGAGGCACGAGAATCGCTTCAACCTGGGAGGCGGAGGTTGCAGTGAGCTGAGATAGTGACACTTCGTCCAGGCTGGATGAAGGAGTGAAACCCTGTCTCAAAAAAAAATTAAAAAGTAAATAAATAAAATAAAGAAGCGAGACCCAACTGTGTGCCATCTTCAAGTGACCCACCCTCACATGAAATGGCATCCATAGACTCAAAGTAAAGATATAGAGAAATGTCTACCAAGAAAAAGGAAAGCAAAATAGACCTGGTGTTGCTATTTTGATTGTAGACAATACAGACTTTACACCAACTACAATAAAAAAAAGAACATTGCATAATGAAAAGGATTCATTCAACAAGAATTAACTGTCCTAAATATACATGCACCCAATGCCAGAGCACTCAAATTCATAAAACAAGCTCTTGCAGACCTATGAAGAAACTTATATAATCACCCAATAATAATGGGAGACTTCACACCCCACTGAGAGTATTACACAGATTATTGAGGCAAAAAGCTAACAAAGATATTCAGGACCTAAAACTTGATGCTTGACCAAATGAAACTAATAGATATCTACAGAACACTCCATACAACAGGATATACGTTCTTCTCATCTGCGCATGGCACACATTTTAACATTGACCACATGCTCAGCCATAACATAATTCACAACAAATTTTAAAAAATAAAATCATACCAACCATTCTCTATGACCACAGCACAATAAAAACAGAAATCAATACTAAGAAGATCTCCCAAAACCATACAATTACATGGAAATTAAGCAACTGACTCCAAAATAACATTTGGGTAAACAATAAAATTAAGGCAGAAATGAAGAAATTCTTTGAAATGAATGAAAACTAATGAATAGATAAAACATATCAAAATCTCTGGAACACAGCTAATGCAATGTTACTAGAAAAGTTTATAGCACTAAACACCCACATCAAAAAGTTAGAAAGAACTCAAATTAATAACACATTATACCTAGAGGAACTAGACAATAAGATCCAACCAACCCAAAAGCTAGTAGAATAAAAGGAATAACCAAAACCAGAGCTGAACTGAGATGAAAACGAGAGAAAATCCAAATAAACAGAATCAGAAATGACAACGTGAACATAAACACTGACCCCAGAGAAATACAAAAATCCATTAGAGACTTTTACCTTGATGCACCCCTCTATCCATACAAACTAGAAAATCTAGAAAAATAAAGGATAAATTCCTATAAACATCAACCTCCCTGGATTGAACCAGGGAGAAATTAAAACACTGAACAGACCAATAGTGAGTTCCAAAACTGAATAAGTAATAAAAATTCTACTAACCAGAAAAAGTCCTGGACCAGATGGATTAACAGACAATGCTATCAGACAAATGAGGAAGAGCTAGTACCACTCCCACTGAAATTATTTGAAACAAGTGAAAAAGAAGGACTCCTCCCTAATTCATTATATGAAACCAGCATCATTCTGATACCCATACCTGGCATAAAAACAATGAAAAGTAAATAAAATGTCAGGCCAATATTCCTGCTGAATGCAGATGTAAAATTCTTCAACAAAGTAATAGCAAACCAAATCCAGAGGCACATCAAAGAGCTATTACATCAAGGTCAAGTAGACTTTATTCCTGGAATGCAAGATTGGCCCAATATACTTAAATCAATAATGTAATTCATTACATAAACAGAACTAAAAATTACCTTATTTCAATAGATTCAGAAAAGGCTTTCAATGAAATTTAACCTCCTTTCATGGTAAAAATCTTCAAAAAGATAGGCATCAGAGAAACACACCTCAAAATAATAAGAGCCATCATCATACTGAATGAGCAAAAGCTGGAAGCATTTCCCTTGAGAACCAGAATAAACCACGCATGCTCACTATCATTACTCCTGTTTAGCATAGTACTGGAAGTCCTAGCTAGAGTAATCAGATAAGATAAAGAAATAAAAGGCATTCGAATAGGAAGAGATGAACTCAAACTGTCTCACTTCACAGATGATATAATACCATATCTAGAAAACTGCAAAGTCTCTGCCTGAAAGCTCCTAGAACAGATAAACAACTTCAATAAAGGGTCAGAATACAAAACCAATTTACAAAATTAGTAGCATTTCTATATGGCAATATTATCCTGGCTAAGAGCCAAATAAAAAAAGAATGCAATCCCATTCAGAATAGCCTCAAAAAGAATAAATACCTAGGAATACAGCTAAGCAGAGAGATGAAAGATATCTACAACAATAATTTTAAAACACTGTTGAAAGAAGTCAGAGATGATACAAAGAGATGGAAAAACACTTGATGTTCACGCATAGGAAAAATCAGTATTGTTAAAATTTCCATACAGCCCAAAGAAATTTACACATTCAATGTCATTCCTATCAAACTACCAATAACATTTTTCACAGAATTAGAAAAAGAACTATTCTAAAATTCATATGGAACCCAAAAAGGAGCACAAATAGCCAAAAAAAAAAAAAAAAAAAAAAATCCTGAGCAAAATAAAATAAAATAAAATAATAGAAAACAAAGCTGAAGCTATCACACTACCTGACTTCCAACTATACTATTAGGCTACAATATCCAAAACAGCATGGTATAGGTATAAAAACAGATCTGTAGACCAACGGAACAGATTAGATAACCCAGAAATAAGTCCACACACCCTCAACCATTTGATATTTGAGAAAGTCCACAAAAATAAGCAATGGAGAAAGAACCCCCTATTCAATAAATAGTGCTGAGATAACTGACTAGCCACATGCAGAAGATTGAAACTGAACCCATTCCTTTCATCATGTATAAAACTAACTCAAGATAGATTTAAGTCTTAAATGTAAAACCTAGAAGTATAAAAACCATAGAAGAAAACCTAGGAAGTATGATTCTGAATATAGACCCTGGCAAAGATTTCATGATGAAGACACTGAAATCCACTACAACAAAAACAAAAATTGACAAGTGGGACCCAATTAAACTAAAGAGCTTCTACACAGCAAAATAAGCCATCAATAGAGTAAACAACCTACCAAATGGGAGAAAATATTTGCAAAGGATGTATCTGACAATAGTCTAGTATCCAGAATCAATAAGAGACTTAAATCAACAAGCAAAAAAAACAAATACCTTCATTTAAAAAAATGGTCAAAGACATTAACAGACAATTCTCAAAAGATGACATATATGTGACCAACAAGCATATGAGAACATGCTCAACATCACTAATCATTAGAGAAATGCAAACAAAAACCACAATGAGATACCATCTTACACCAGTCAGATTGCTATCATTAAAAAGTCAAAAAATAACAGATGATGGCAAGGTTGTGAAAAAAGAAGAGAATACTTATACACTGCTGATGAAAGTGTAGAATAGTTTAGTAACTGTGAAAAGCAGTTTAGAGGTTTCTCAAATATCTTAAAACAGAAATACCACTAAACTGAATAATTCCATTACGGGATATATATCCAAAGGAATATAAATCGTTCTGCTATAAAGACACACACACACATTCATTGCAGCACTATTAACAACAGCAAAAATATGAACAACGTGGACACCCATCAATAGTGGACTGGATGTAGAAAATGTGAGACATACAGACCATGGAATACTATACAGCCATAAAAAATAATGACATCATGTTCTTTGCAGCAACGTGATAGAGCCAGAGACCATTATCCTGAGTGAATTAATGTGAAACAGAAAGCTGAATATCACATGTTCTCACTTATAAGTGGGAGCTAATCATTGATTGCATGTGGACAAAAAGAAGGGAACAATAGATACTGGGACCTACTTGAGGATGGAGGGTGGAGGGTGGGAGGAACGTGATAATTTAAAAACTACCTATCAAGTACTATGCTCATTGCCTTGGTGATGAAATAATCTGCACAACAAATGCCCACAATGCACAATTTACTCATGTAACTAACCTGCACAATCACCCACAGAACCTAAAATAAACGTTGAAAAGAAGAAAATAAAATAAAGTAAAATAAAAATTTAAAAAAATCAACAGAAATCAGTGATATCAGCAAAACATATAACAGGCAACTTGCACGTGGAAGCAGTATTTGAATTTTTTACATAATACTTTAAATTGAATTATTTAAAAACTAGAAAAAAGTATAGGTATGAGTGTTCCCCTTAATTATCAGTAATGAAATTATAACAATCACCCAGATAGAAAACAAATATTATAAAACCTCAGAGACTTCTCTTTCTGCTTTCCATCTTGCAGCCCAAGTATAAGTACTCTCCTCACAATTGCCTATAACGCATATAATACATGCACCCTTTTTGTGTCGGGTTTCATTTACTCAATATTATGTTTGCCAAATTCATTCAAGTCATTGTGCCTTAATGTGGTTTGTTTTTACTATGGTAACAATAATATTCATTTCATTGAATGAATAGATCTCAATTTATTTTCACATTCTAGTATATTTGAGCATTGAAATTATTTCCTGGTTTGTACTATTAAAATAGCGCTACTATGAGAATTCTTATGAAAGATTTTTTTTTTTGCATATAGAGATTGTTCAAATCATATTAAATACAATAACAGGTATCCTTCCTTTCAATTAGGCATCATGAAGTATATCCATGGTACTCTATGGGAAAAAATTGTCAAGGCTAGGGAAGAGAAACCTAGTAGAGAGAATGTAATGAAAGTTAGAAGAGTACAACATTGAAAATGCCATTGTTCTTGTAGAAAATACTATAAAAGCCCTAAAGCCTAAAATAATACATTTCTGGTGGAGAAAACTATGTCTAGATGTTGTGACTGATGACACATGATCTATGACAGAGCCAATCAAGCAAATCATACAAGTAATCATGAATGTGGCAGAAAGGTAGGGGGTGAAGGATTTCAAAATATGGATTTAAGAGAAATTCAAGAACTAATAGATGCCACACCAGAGGAAGTAACAAAACATGACTTGATGAAGATGTATGCTTCCAAACAGGTGCCAGACTATGAGGAAGAAGGTGTAGAAAGAGCAGTGCCAGAAACCAAATTGACGTTAAACAATCTGACAGAAGGCTTTCAATTTTTCAAGTTTGCTTTTGACATTTTTTGTGACCTGCATTATGCTATGATATGAGCATTGAAACTAAGGCAAACAATGGGTAAAGGATTGGTACCATATAGAAACACTATTAGAGAAATGAAAGAGCAAAAAATTCAGACAGCAATTATGATGTGTTTCCCTAAAGTTATACTAAGTGTGCCTTCCTTTTCTGCCACTCCTGACACAGCAAGGTAACCCCCTCTGTCTTTCAACTCCCTCTGATTTTCCTTCTCCTCAGCCTATTTAATGTAAAGATGAAGATAAAGACCCACGTCTACTTAATGGATAATAAACATATTTTATCTTCATTATGATTTTCCTAACAACATCCCCTTTTCTGCAGCTTGCCTTATGGTAAAAATACAGTGTATAGGCTGGGTGCAGTGGCTCACACCTGTAATCTCAGCACTTTGGGAAGCCAAGGCAAGCAGATCACTTGAGGTCAGCAGTTTGAGACCATCAAGGCCAACATGATGAAACCCCATCTCTACTAAAAATACAAAAAAAAAAAAAAAGAAAAAAATTAGCCAAATGTGGTGGTGCATGCCTCTAATCCCAACTACTCAGGAGGCTGAGGCAGGAGAATTGCTTGAATATGGGAGGCACAGTTTGCAGTGAGCCAAGATCACACAACTGCACTCTAGCTTGGGTGACAGAGTAAGACTCTATAGAGTCTATATAAAGACACTATATAAAAAAAATTATATAGTGTACAATGCATATAATATACAAAACACTTTAATTATACAGTGTATAATACATATAATATACATGACACATTAAGTGACTGTTTATGTTATTAGGCTTTCAGTTAACAGTAGGCTATTAATTAAGTTTTTGTGGAGTCAAAAGTTATATGCAGATTTTCAACTTTGAGGGGGTCAGCAGCTCTAATCTCCTCATTATGTTGTTCAGACATCAACTCTGTGTGTGTGTGTGTGTGTGTGTGTGTGTGTGTGTGTGTGTGTGTGTGTGTGTTCAATTGTCCTTTGACTTTCATCACACCTGTGGAAAAGTCAGTTGTCAGCTGTCAGTTTTATTGTTGCTGCTTTGAAGTAAATATTACCTTTTTTGTCTACTTTTACTTATTGTAATTTTGGTGACTTTAACAAAGTATACCTAGATGTAGTTTTTATTTTATTTGTATTGAGTCTTTAAATACTTTTTGAATATGTTTTAACTAATTTTTAAATGTATCCCAATACTAACTGCTTCAGTAACAACTTTGTCCCCACTTTTTAATGTCCTCTACTTCTTGGCTCCATTAACATTAAGTCTTCTGAGTCAGATTAGTTTTTCTAACACTTTTCAACTTTTTTCAATGTTCCTAATTATTTTTCCTAGGCATATGCTCAAATATTTTCCATTATCATATCATTTAGTTTGATAAGTCTATCTTCTACTTTATCTAATCTGATTTTAAAGTCTTTTAGTAAGATATATATTTTTTTAAGGCATAGATATATCTCATTATTTATATTTGATTACTTGTGTAGGCTTCAGTTATCTGGTGGCAACTCTCTTGAACTAATTTACCATCATTATTTTAATGTATTTTTTACATAACACAAATATTTGTACTATGTAGAGATATATTTATATTTTTTGTTTTCCTCTTGGGTTTTGTCCCAATTGTCCTTTTTTTTTTTTTTTTTTTTTTTAATTTATTTATTATTATTATACTTTAAGTTGTAGGGTACATGTGCATAACGTGCAGGTTTGTTACATATGTATACTTGTGCCATGTTGCTGTGCTGCACCCATCAACTCGTCATTTACATCAGGTATAACTCCCAATGCAATCCCTCCCCCCTCCCCCCTCCCCATGATAGGTCCCGGTGTGTGATGTTCCCCTTCCTGAGTCCGAGTGATCTCATTGTTCAGTTCCCACCTATGAGTGAGAACATGCGGTGTTTGGTTTTCTGTTCTTGTGATAGTTTGCTAAGAATGATGGATTCCAGCTGCATCCAAGTCCCTACAAAGGACTCAAACTCATCCTTTTTTATGGCTGCATAGTATTCCATGGTGTATATGTGCCACATTTTCTTAATCCAATCTGTCACTGATGGACATTTGGGTTGATTCCAAGTCTTTGCTATTGTGAATAGTGCTGCAATAAACATACGTGTGCATGTGTCTTTATAGCAGCATAATTTATAATCCTTTGGGTATATACCCAGTAATGGGATGGCTGGGTCATATGGTACATCTAGTTCTAGATCCTTGAGGAATCGCCATACTGTTTTCCATAATGGTTGAACTAGTTTACAATCCCACCAACAGTGTAAAAGTGTTCCTATTTCTCCACATCCTCTCCAGCACCTGTTGTTTCCTGACTTTTTAATGATCGCCATTCTAACTGGTGTGAGATGGTATCTCATTGTGGTTTTGATTTGCATTTCTCTGATGGCCAGTGATGATGAGCATTTTTTCATGTGTCTGTTGGCTGTATGAATGTCTTCTTTTGAGAAATGTCTGTTCATGTCCTTTGCCCACTTTTTGATGGGGTTGTTTGTTTTTTTCTTGTAAATTTGTTTGAGTTCTTTGTAGGTTCTGGATATTAGCCCTTTGTCAGATGAGTAGATTGCAAAAATTTTCTCCCATTCTGTAGGTTGCCTGTTCACTCTGATGGTAGTGTCTTTTGCTGTGCAGAAGCTCTTTAGTTTAATGAGATCCCATTTGTCAATTTTGGCTTTTGCTGCCGTTGCTTTTGGTGTTTTAGACATGAAATCTTTGCCCATGCCTATGTCCTGAATGGTACTACCTAGGTTTTCCTCTAGGATTTGTATGGTATTAGGTCTAACATTTAAGTCTCTAATCCATCTTGAATTAATTTTCGTATAAGGAGTAAGGAAAGGATCCAGTTTCAGCTTTCTACTTATGGCTAGCCAATTTTCCCAGCACCATTTATTAAATAGGGAATCCTTTCCCCATTTCTTGTTTCTCTCAGGTTTGTCAAAGATCAAATGGCTGTAGCTGTGTGGTATTATTTCTGAGGACTCTGTTCTGTTCCATTGGTCTATATCTCTGTTTTGGTACCAGTACCATGCTGTTTTGGTTACTGTAGCCTTGTAGTATAGTTTGAAGTCAGGTAGCGTGATGCCTCCAGCTTTGTTCTTTTGACTTAGGATTGTCTTGGAGATGCGGGCTCTTTTTTGGTTCCATATGAACTTTGAAGCAGTTTTTTCCAATTCTGTGAAGAAACTCATTGGTAGCTTGATGGGGATGGCATTGAATCTATAAATTACCTTGGGCAGTATGGCCATTTTCACAATATTGATTCTTCCTATCCATGAGCATGGTATGTTCTTCCATTTGTTTGTGTCCTCTTTGATTTCACTGAGCAGTGGTTTGTAGTTCTCCTTGAAGAGGTCCTTTACATCCCTTGTAAGTTGGATTCCTAGGTATTTTATTCTCTTTGAAGCAATTGTGAATGGAAGTTCATTCCTGATTTGGCTCTCTGTTTGTCTGTTACTGGTGTATAAGAATGCTTGTGATTTTTGCACATTAATTTTGTATCCTGAGACTTTGCTGAAGTTGCTTATCAGCTTAAGGAGATTTTGGGCTGAGACAATGGGGTTTTCTAAATATACAATCATGTCATCTGCAAAGAGGGACAATTTGACTTCTTCTTTTCCTAACTGAATACCCTTGATTTCTTTCTCTTGCCTGATTGCCCTAGCCAGAACTTCCAACACTATGTTGAATAGGAGTGGTGAGAGAGGGCATCCCTGTCTTGTGCCAGTTTTCAAAGGGAATTTTTCCAGTTTTTGCCCATTCAGTATGATATTGGCTGTGGGTTTGTCATAAATAGCTCTTATTATTTTGAGGTACGTTCCATCAATACCGAATTTATTGAGCGTTTTTAGCATGAAGGACTGTTGAATTTTGTCAAAAGCCTTTTCTGCATCAATTGAGATAATCATGTGGTTCTTGTCTTTGGTTCTGTTTATATGCTGGATTATGTTTATTGATTTGCGAATGTTGAACCAGCCTTGCATCCCAGGGATGAAGCCCACTTGATCATGGTGGATAAGCTTTTTGATGTGTTGCTGAATCCGGTTTGCCAGTATTTTATTGAGGATTTTTGCATCGATGTTCATCAGGGATATTGGTCTAAAATTCTCTTTTTTTGTTGTGTCTCTGCCAGGCTTTGGTATCAGGATGATGTTGGCCTCATAAAATGAGTTAGGGAGGATTCCCTCTTTTTCTATTGATTGGAATAGTTTCAGAAGGAATGGTACCAACTCCTCCTTGTACCCCTGGTAGAATTCAGCTGTGAATCCATCTGGTCCTGGACTTTTTTTGGTTGGTAGGCTATTAATTGTTGCCTCAATTTCAGAGCCTGCTATTGGTCTATTCAGGGATTCAACTTCTTCCTGGTTTAGTCTTGGAAGAGTGTAAGTGTCCAGGAAATTATCCATTTCTTCTAGATTTTCCAGTTTATTTGCGTAGAGGTGTTTATAGTATTCTCTGATGGTAGTTTGTATTTCTGTGGGGTCGGTGGTGATATCCCCTTGATCATTTTTAATTGCGTCGATTTGATTCTTCTCTCTTTTCTTCTTTATTAGTCTGGCTAGTGGTCTGTCAATTTTGTTGATCTTTTCAAAAAACCAACTCCTGGATTCATTGATTTTTTGGAGGGTTTTTTGTGTTTCTATCTCCTTCAGTTCTGCTCTGATCTTAGTTATTTCTTGCCTTCTGCTAGCTTTCGAATGTGTTTGCTCTTGCTTCTCTAGTTCTTTTAATTGCGATGTTAGAGTGTCAATTTTACATCTTTCCTGCTTTCTCTTGTGGGCATTTAGTGCTATAAATTTCCCTCTACACACTGCTTTAAATGTGTCCCAGAGATTCTGGTATGTTGTATCTTTGTTCTCATTGGTTTCAAAGAACATCTTTATTTCTGCCTTCATTTCGTTATGTACCCAGTAGTCATTCAGGAGCAGGTTGTTCAGTTTCCATGTAGTTGAGCGGTTTTGATTGAGTTTCTTAGTCCTGAGTTGTAGTTTGATTGCACTGTGGTCTGAGAGACAGTTTGTTATAATTTCTGTTCTTGTACATTTGCTGAGGAGTGCTTTACTTCCAATTACGTGGTCAATTTTGGAGTAAGTATGATGTGGTGCTGAGAAGAATGTATATTCTGTTGATTTGGGGTGGAGAGTTCTATAGATGTCTATTAGGTCTGCTTGCTGCAGAGATGAGTTCAATTCCTGGATATCCTTGTTAACTTTCTGTCTCGTTGATCTGTCTAATGTTGACAGTGGAGTGTTGAAGTCTCCCATTATTATTGTATGGGAGTCTAAGTCTCTTTGTAAGTCTCTAAGGACTTGCTTGATGAATCTGGGTGCTCCTGTATTGGGTGCATATATATTTAGGATAGTTAGCTCTTCCTGTTGAATTGATCCCTTTACCATTATGTAATGGCCTTCTTTGTCTCTTTTGATCTTTGATGGTTTAAAGTCTGTTTTATCAGAGACTAGTATTGCAACCCCTGCTTTTTTTTGTTCTCCATTTGCTTGGTAAATCTTCCTCCATCCCTTTATTTTGAGCCTATGTATGTCTCTGCGTGTGAGATGGGTCTCCTGAATACAGCAGACTGATGGGTCTTGACTCTTTATCCAGTTTGCCAGTCTGTGTCTTTTAATTGGAGCATTTAGTCCATTTACATTTAAGGTTAAGATTGTTATGTGTGAACTTGATCCTGCCATTATGATATTAACTGGTTATTTTGCTCATTAGTTGATGCAGTTTCTTCCTAGCCTCCATGGTCTTTACATTTTGGCATGTTTTTGCAATGGCTGGTACCGGTTGTTCCTTTCCATGTTTAGTGCTTCCTTCAGGATCTCTTGTAAGGCAGGCCTAGTGGTGACAAAATCTCTAAGCATTTGCTTATCTGTAAAGGATTTTATTTCTCCTTCACTTATGAAACTTAGTTTGGCTGGATATGAAATTCTGGGTTTAAAATTCTTTTCTTTAAGAATGTTGAATATTGGCCCCCACTCTCTTCTGGCTTGTAGAGTTTCTGCTGAGAGATCTGCTGTTAGTCTGATGGGCTTCCCTTTGTGGGTAACCCGACCTTTCTCTCTGGCTGCCCTTAAGATTTTTTCCTTCATTTCAACTTTGGTGAATCTGGCAATTATGTGTCTTGGAGTTGCTCTTCTCGAGGAGTATCTTTGTGGCGTTCTCTGTATTTCCTGGATTTGAATGTTGGCCTGCCCTACTAGGTTGGGGAAGTTCTCCTGGATGATATCCTGAAGAGTGTTTTCCAACTTGGTTCCATTTTCCCCCTCACTTTCAGGCACCCCAATCAGACGTAGATTTGGTCTTTTTACATAATCCCATACTTCTTGCAGGCTTTGTTCGTTTCTTTTTCTTCTTTTTTCTTTTGGTTTCTCTTCTTGCTTCATTTCATTCATTTGATCCTCAATCGCTGATACTCTTTCTTCCAGTTGATCGAGTCGGTTACTGAAGCTTGTGCATTTGTCACGTATTTCTCGTGTCATGGTTTTCATCTCTTTCATTTCGTTTAGGACCTTCTCTGCATTAATTACTCTAGCCATCAATTCTTCCACTTTTTTTTCAAGATTTTTAGTTTCTTTGCGCTGGGTACGTAATTCCTCCTTTAGCTCTGAGAAATTTGATGGACTGAAGCCTTCTTCTCTCATCTCGTCAAAGTCATTCTCCGTCCAGCTTTGATCCGTTGCTGGCGATGAGCTGCGCTCCTTTGCCGGGGGAGATGCGCTCTTATTTTTTGAATTTCCAGCTTTTCTGCCCTGCTTTTTTCCCATCTTTGTGGTTTTATCTGTCTCTGGTCTTTGATGATGGCGATGTACTGATGGGGTTTTGGTGTAGGTGTCCTTCCTGTTTGATAGTTTTCCTTCTAACAGTCAGGACCCTCAGCTGTAGGTCTGTTGGAGATTGCTTGAGGTCCACTCCAGACCCTGTTTGCCTGGGTATCAGCAGCAGAGGCTGCAGAAGATAGAATATTTCTGAACAGCGAGTGTACCTGTCTGATTCTTGCTTTGGAAGCTTCCTCTCAGGGGTGTACTCCACCCTGTGAGGTGTGGGGTGTCAGACTGCCCCTAGTGGGGGATGTCTCCCAGTTAGGCTACTCAGGGGTCAGGGACCCGCTTGAGCAGGGAGTCTGTCCCTTCTCAGATCTCAACCTCCGTGTTGGGAGATCCACTGCTCTCTTCAAAGCTGTCAGACAGAGTCGTTTGCGTCTGTGCAGAGGTGTCTGTGTGTCTTAGTTTACTGTGCCCTGTCCCCAGAGGTGGAGTCTACAGAGACAGGCAGGTTTCCTTGAGCTGCTGTGAGCTCCACCCAGTTCGAGCTTCCCAGCAGCTTTGTTTACCTACTTAAGCCTCAGCAATGGCAGGCACCCCTCCCCCAGCCTCGCTGCTGCCTTGCCGGTAGATCACAGACTGCTGCGCTAGCAACGAGGGAGGCTCCGTGGGTGCGGGACCCTCCCGGCCAGGCGTGGGATATGATCTCCTGGTGTGCCTGTTTCCTAAAGCGCAGTATTGGGGTGGGAGTTACCCGATTTTCCAGGTGTTGTGTGTCTCAGTTCCCCTGGCTAGGAAAAGGGACTCCCTTCCCCCTTGCGCTTCCCAGGTGAGGCAATGCCTCGCCCTGCTTCAGCTCTCGCTGGTCGGGCTGCAGCAGCTGACCAGCTCCGATCGTCCGGCACTCCCCAGTGAGATGAACCCAGTACCTCAGTTGAAAATGCAGAAATCACCGGTCTTCTGTTTCGCTGGCGCTGGGAGTTGGAGACTGGAGCTGCTCCTATTCGGCCATCTTGCTCCGCCCCCAATTGTCCTCTTTTTGCCATGCATTTTAATTTCTTATTGAGTTATAGACATTGTGTTTCTAAAATATTGTAGAGAATCATATACTTTCACATGTGATTTTCTGTCTACAGAATATTCTTCATTTCACTGCACATAGAGTGGTGATCGATCATTTTAATCCAATCAGAGATTGTAATAAAGCTCTAATGTAATTCTATTAAGGTCAATATACCTTATTTGTACTGCTTTTTAGTTTTTCATTTTGTTTTTGTTATTTTTGTTTAATATGGGAACATATAGTTTTCATATTTATGTGGTACATGTGAAATTTTGATACAAACATAAATGTGTAATAAACAATTCAGGGTAAAAGTGAAACAAGCCAGGCACAAAGACAAATATCACATATTTTCACTCATGTGGGAATGAAATTTTCTTTAGAGTTCTTTGATTTTCTCTCTCTTTTCTCAGTAACCCTTCCTGGACTTTGTAAGAGAGTTTTAGCCTTCTCTATATACCTGTGTTTAGCAAATGTCCCCAAGTTAAAAATGGTATAGAAATCATTTTATATATGATATTTTCTGATTTTTATATTATTTTACCCCAGTACTTCTCTACTTCCTTCAGTTTGTCCCTATATTTTTTCTAATTTAATTGCATGCATTTTATTTATGTTTTATACCAGATGGGAATGCTGGATTGCTGCTAACTACTGTATCACAATCATAAAGTCTTAATCATAGAAATTGTAAACACACATGTAAGTTGAGAATATACAAACTGAATTATTTTCTTTAACTGTTTTCAGAAAAAGGCATGTTCTTTCCTAGCATTTTAGTTTGGTCCTGAATTATTATCTCTTCAATTAAAACAATATTGTTATTGTTTTATACTGCCACTATTTGTCTAGATTCAACCATATTCACAGTACTTCTGATCCATTACTATCGCATCTTGGGCTTTTCTTCTGGGATCATTTCTATTTTTCTTACATGTATATTCTTTGGACAACAAACATTAATCAGAGTTAATCAAGTAAGTCTCCTGTAATTGCGCTAGTTTCCAGGTGGTACTCTGTTTCCAGTTTGAAATCTAAATGAGGGGGGCATGCCCAAGATGGCCGAAAAGGAACAGCTCCAGCCTCCAGCTCCCAGCGTGAGCTACAAAGACGGGTGATTTCTACATTTTCAACTGAGGTACTGGGTTCATCTCGCTGGGGTGTGTTGTGTCAGACAGTTGGCGCTGGTCCGTGGGTGCAGCCTGACCAGTGAGAGCTGAAGCAGGGTGAGGCATCGCTTCACCTGGGAAGTGCAAGGGGGAAGGGAATTCCTTTTCCTAGCCAAAGGAAATTGAGACACACAACACCTGGAAAATCGGGTAACTCCCACCCTAATACTGCGCTTTACCAAGGGTCTTAGCAAATGGCAGACTAGGAGATTATATCCCACACTGGGCCTGGAGGGTCCCATGCCCATGGAGCCTCCCTCATTGCTAGCACAGCAGTCTGAGATCTAACTGCAAGACGGCAGCGAGGCTGGGGTAGGGGTACCCACCATTGCTGAGACTTAAGTAGGTAAACAAAGCCCCCAGGAAGCTCGAATTGGGTGGAGCCCGCCACAGGTCAAAGAGGCTGGCCTGCCTCTGTAGACTCCTCCCTCTGGGGATAGGATAGCTAAACAAAAAGCAGCAGAAACCTTGGTGGAGGTAAATGCCCCCGTCTGACAGCTTTGAAGAGAGCACTGGATCTCCCAGCAGGGAGGCTGAGATCTGAGAACGAACAGACAGCCTGCTCAAGTGGGTCCCTGACCCCTGAGTAGCCTAACTGGGAGACATCCCCCACTAGGTGCAGACTGACACTTCACACGGCAGGGTACACCTCTAAGTCGAAGCTTCCAGAGCAAGAATCAGACAGCAACACTCACTCTTCAGCAATATTCTATCTTTTGCAGCCTCCACTGCTGATACCCAGGCAAACAGAGTCTGGAGTGGAAGTGGACCTCAAGCAAACTCCAAAAGACCTACAGCTGAGGGTCCTGATCGTTAGAAGGAAAACTACCAAACAGAAAGATCACCCACACCAAAACCCCATCAATACGTCATCATCATCAAAGACCAAAGGCAGATAAAATGACAAAGATGGGGAAAAAAGCAGTGCAGAAAAGCTGGAAATTCAAAAAATCAGAGCACATCTTCCCCTCCAAAGGAACAGAGCTCATCGCCAGCAACAGAACAAAGCTGGATGGAGAATGACTTTGATGAGTCGAGAGAAGAAGGCTTCGGTCGATCAAACTTCTCAGAGCTAAAGGAGGAACTACATAACCACCACAAAGAAACTAAAAACCTTGAAAAAAGATTTGATGAATGGCTAACTAGAATAACCAATGTACAGAAGTCCTTAAAAGAACTGATAGAAATGAAAACCAAAAATGAGAACTATGTGACAAATGCACAAGCTTCAGTAAATGACTCCATCATCTGGAAGAAAGAGTATCAGCAATTGAAGATCAAATGAATGAAATGAAGCCAGAAGAGAAGTTAAGAGAAAAAAGAGTAAAAACAAATGAACAAATCCTCCAACAAATATGGGATTATGTGAAAAGACCAAATCTACATCCGATTGGTGTGACTGAAAGTGACAGGGAAAATGGAACCAAGTTGGAAAACACTCTGCAGGATATCATCCAGGAGAACTTCCCCAACCTAGTAAAGCAGGCCAACATTCAAATTCAGGAAATACAGAGAACACAAAGATACTCCTCAATAAAGCAACTCCAAGACACATAATTGTCAGATTCACCAAAGTTGAAATGAAGGAAAAGATGTTAAGGGCAGCCAGAGAGAAAGGTCAGGTTACACACAAAGGAAAGCCCATCAGACTAACAGCAGATCTCTCGGCAGAAACTCTACAAGCCAGAAGAGAGTGGGGGCCAATACTCAACATTCTTAAAGAAAAGATTTTTCAACCCAGAATTTCATATCCAGCCAAACTAAGTTTCATAAGTGAAGGAGAAATAATATCCTTTAAAGATAAGCAAATGCTTAGAGATTTTGTTACCATCAGGTCTGCCCTGCAAGTGATCCTGACGGAAGCAGTAAACATGGAAAGGAACAATAGGTACCAGCCATTGCAAAAACATGTCATGATGTAAAGTCCATCGATGCTAGGAAAAAACTGCATCAACTAGCAAGCAAAATAACCAGCTAATATCATAATGATAGGATCAAGTTCACACATAACAATATTAACTTTAAATGTAAAGGACTAAATAGTTCCATTAAAAGATACAGACTGGCAAATTGGATAGAGTCAAGACCCATCAGTTTGCTGTATTCAGGAGACCCATCTCACATGCAGAGACACACATAGGCTCAAAATAAAGGGATGGAGGAAGATCTACCAAGCAAACAGACAAAAAAAAAAAGCAGGGGTTGCAATACTAGTCTCTAATAAAACAGACTTTAAACCATCAAAGATCAAAAGAGACAAAGAAGGCCATTACATAATGGTAAAGGGATCAATTCATCAGGAAGAGCTAACTATCCTAAATATATATGCACCCAATACAGGAGCACCCAGATTCATAAAGCAAGTCCTGAGAGACTTACAAAAAGACTTAGACTCCCATACAATAATAATGGGAGATTTTAACCCCCCATGTCAACATTAGACAGATCACGGAGACAGAAAGTTAACAAGGATATCCAGGAATTGAACCCAGCTCTGCACCAAGAGGACCTAATAGACATCTACAGAACTCTCCACCCCAAATCAACAGAATGTACATTCTTCTCAGCACCACATCACACTTATTCCAAAATTGACCACATAATTGGAAGTAAAGCACTCCTCAGCAAATGTACAAGAACAGAAATTATAACAAACTGTCTCTCAGACCACAGTGTAATCAAACTAGAACTCAGGACTAAGAAACTCAATCAAAACCGCTCAACTCCATGGAAACTGAACAACCTGCTCCTGAATGACTACCGAGTATATAACGAAATGAAGGCAGAAATAAAGATGTTCTTTGAAACCAATGAGAACAAAGATACAACATACCAGAATCTCTGGGACACATTTAAAGCAGTGTGTAGAGGGAAATTTGTAGCACTAAATGCCCACAAGAGAAAGCAGGAAAGATCTAAAATTGACACCCTAACATCACAATTAAAAGAACTAGAGAAGCAAGAGCAAACACATTCAAAAGCTAGCAGAAGGCAAGAAGTAACTAAGATCAGAGCAGAACTGGAGGAGATAGAGACACAAAAAACCCTCCAAAAAAATCAATGAATCCAGGATCTGGTTTTTCGAAATGATCAACAAAATTGATAGACCGCTAGTAACACTAATAAAGAAAAGAGAAGAATCAAATAGACGCAATAAAAAATGATAAAGGGGATATCACCACCACCACCACAGAAATACAAACTACCATCAGAGAATACTATGAACATCTCTACGCAAATAGACTAGAAAATCTAGAAGAAATGGATAATTTCCTGGACACTTACACCATCCCAAGACTAAACCAAGAAGAAGTTGAATCCCTGAATAGACCAATAGCAGGCTCTGAAATTGAGGCAATAATTAATAGCCTACCAACCCCAAAAAAGTCCAGGACCAGACGGATTCACAGGCAAATTCTACCAGGGGTACAAGGAGGAGTTGGTACCATTACTTCTGAAACTATTTCAATCAATAGAAACAGAGGGAATCCTCCCTAACTCATTTTATGAGGCCAACATCATCCTGATATCAAAGCCTGACAGAGATACAACAAAAAAGAATTTTAGACCAATATCCCTGATGAACATCAATGCAAAATCCTCAATAAAATACTGGCAAAATGAATCCCACAGCATATCAAAAAGTTATCCACCATGATCAAGTGGGCTTCATCCCTGGGATGCAAGGCTGGTTCAACATATGCAAATCAATAAACGTAATCCAGCATATAAACAGAATCAAAGACAAAAACCACATGATTATCTCAATAGATGCAGAAAAGGCCTTTGACAAAATTCAACAGTGCTTCATGCTAAAAACTCTCAATAAATTCGGTATTGATGGAACGTATCTCAAAATAATAAGAGCTATTTATGACAAACTCTCAGCCAATATCATACTGAATGGGCAAAAACTGGAAGCATTCCCTTTGAAAACTGTCACAAAACAGGGATGCCCTCTCTCACCACTCCTATTCAACACAGTGTCGGAAGTTCTGGCCAGGGAAATCAGGCAAGAGAAAGAAATAAAGGGTATTCAGTTAGGAAAAGAAGAAGTCAAATTGTCCCTGTTTGCAGATGACATGATTGTATACTTAGAAAACTCCATTGTCTCAGCCCAAAATCTCCTTAAGCTGATAAGCAACTTCAGCAAAGTCTCAGGATACAAATAGAGAACCAAATCATGAATGAACTCCCATTCACAATAGCTTCAAAGAGAATAAAATACCTAGGAATCCAACTTACAAGGGATGTGAAGGACCTCTTCAAGGAGAACTACAAACCACTGCTAAGTGAAATCAAAGAGGACACACACAAATGGAAAAACATACCATGCTCATGGATAGGAAGAATCAATATTGTGAAAATGGCCATACTGCCCAAGGTAATTTATAGATTCAATGCCATCCCCATTAGGCTACCAATGACTTTCTTCACAGAATTGGAAAAAAACTGCTTTAAAGTTCATAAGGAACCAAAAAAGAGCCCACATTGCCAAGACAATCCTAAGCCAAAAGAACAAAGCTGGGGGCATCACGCTACCTGACTTCAAACTATACTACAAGGCTACAGTAACCAAAACAGCATGGTACTGGTACCAAAACAGAGATATAGACCAATGGAACAGAACAGAGTCCTCAGAAATAAAACCACACATCTACAGTCATCTGATCTTTGACAAACCTGACAAAAACAAGAAATGGGGAAAGGATTCCCTATTTAATAAATGGTGCTGGGAAAATTGGCTAGCCATAAGTAGAAAGTTGAAACTGGATCCTCTCCTTACTCTTTACACGAAAATTAATTCAAGATGGATTAGAGACTTAAATGTTAGACCTAAAACCATAAAAACTCTAGAAGAAAACCTAGGTAATACCATTCAGGACATAGGCATGGGCAAGGACTTCATGTCTAAAACACCAAAATCAGTGGCAACAAAAGCCAAAATTGACAAATGGGATCTAATTAAACTAAAGAGCTTCTGTACAGCAAAAGAAACTACCATCAGAGTGAACAGACAACCTACAGAATGGGAGAAAATTTTGCAGTCTACTCATCTGACAAAGGGCTAATATCCACAACCTACAAAGAACTCAAATTTACAAGAAAAAAACCCCATCAAAAAGTGTGCAAAGCATACGAACAGACACTTCTCAAAAGAAGACATTCATACAGCCAACAGACACATGAAAAAATGCTCATCACCACTGGCCATCAGAGAAATGCAAATCAAAACCACGAGATACCATCTCACACCAGTTAGAATGGCAATCATTAAAAAATCAGGAAACAACAGATGCTGGAGAGGATGTGGAGAAATAGGAACACTTTGACACTGTTGGTGGGACTGTAAACTAGTTCAACCATTGTGGAAAACAGTGTGGCAATTCCTCAAGGATCTAGAACTAGATATACCATTTGACCCAGCCATCCCATTACTGGGGATATACCCAAAGGATTGTAATTCATGCTGCTATAAAGACACAGGCACATGTATGTCTATTGCAGCACTATTCACAATAGCAAAGACTTGGAATCAACCCAAATGTCCATCAGTGACAGACTGGATTAAGAAAATGTGGCACATATACACCATGGAATACTATGCAGCCATAAAAAAGGATGAGTTTGTGTCTTTGGAGGGACATGGATACAGCTGGAAACCATCATTCTCAGCAAACTATCACAAGAACTGAAAACCAAACACCATATGTTCTCATTCATAGGTGGGAATTGAACAATGAGATCACTTGGACACAGGAAGGGGAACATCACACACCGGTTCCTATTGTGGGGAGGTGGGAGGTGGGAGGGGGGAGGGATAGCATTAGGAGATATACCTAATGTAAATGACGAGTTAATGGGTGCAGTGCACCAACATGGCACATGTATACATATGTAACAAACCTGCACGTTGTGCACATGTACCCTAGAACTTAAATTTTTAAAAAGTTTATTAAAACAAAACAAAAGAAACAAGCATTCTGTGAAAACAAACAAAAGAAATCTAATAGTAATGATTGTAAGGTCCCAAAGATAGTTTTAGAACAAAGAAAAACTCATATTCAAAATTACATATAACACTATTTGTTTATGCCCTTTGTCTGAAAGCTTTGGTATTATTTTCCAACAATGAGACTCAAATAAGTTAAAAGTCTGGTTTCTTCTCGTCTTTTTGTAAAACAAAGACTAATGATGCTGTTCATTAAAGTGCTGCCTAATCTATGTTATTAAAGTGCAGATTATTATGGAAGATATAATAAACACAAAGAAATTGATAGTGACTTGAATCAGTGGATTGTTAATTGTAAAGTTTTACCATGAAAAGCAATAATTTAAGAACTGCATTTCATTAGTTATGAAGAAGTGTTATAGAAGTAGTTGAATGGTTCCTATGCTATCTAGTGCAGGATGAAAATATCATTGTGCTTATGGTGAAACTGATATTCAGATGTTGGTAACTTGTAACCAGGTAATATTTGAAACTCACAACGTTTAATTTTTCTTTCATGTTTTATATATTTGAATATTCTACTAACCAGCAAGAATATATGAAAAAAGCTTTGTGATTAATAGAAACAAGTATTCAAATACTATCATCTCCTACAGAAAAAATTTACTTAAAAAAATTATAGATCGATTCTACCAGCTTAAACATTTTAGAATTCCCTTTAATATAGAATACATTTAATATTTTACTGTTTTATCTGAAGCTCCAATTTTGAATGCTCTCAGGATAAGAAATTTATTGACAAAACTTATTCCTTTAGTGTGAACTTTTAGTAGACCTTTTCAGGAAAATATGTTCTATTAAAGAAAAGTAATTGAGGAGGTAAAGGACATTTATTGACTCGTTTTTGTTTTCTAGACAGTACACTAAGTGCTTTTTCTATGCTATCTGATTTAATGCCTCTAATTCTATAAAATATACATTGTTCTTTTCATCTTTAGATGTAACTGAAAAAAAAAAAAAAAAAAGGTTAGTAACTAGCCACAAATCTCACAGCTAGTAGGTGCTGAATCTTTCATTTGAAAAGCAGATGTCCCCAAATATTTTTCTCCTGAGTAGACATCATAAGCAAAGGTAATAGAGACAAATGGGAGGTAGAATATTTGAAAAGACAGAAGAATGAGGGCCTAAAAACGCCCTCGTTATCTTCATAAACTTCTGGGAGGCAGCCTTACAGGTCCCAGAAATCCAATTAGTCTTTATTTTTTTCACATGTTTTGCTTCTGATTTCTGTATTATTCACTTTACTGCTGGGAAGTACATACTACGAGAAAGGGGTGAAGAGAGAGCTAGAGAAAGAACGAGAAAGAGGAAGACTGTTTTGGGTGTAGTTGGTGAAGTTCCAGTGACTACAATATATACCACCATTCCCATTAACAACAAGACTTAACTTCAGTCGTTTTAGATGATTTGGAATTCTGTGACTAGTTGACCCCAGCCACTTAATAAACATTTCAGGCCATGGGAAGGATTATTGCCTTTAAGTGCAGAGAAACTGCTGGAGGAATGGCCAGTTTACATTTCACTTCTGTGAAATCTTCCCTGACCTACACAAGGAAAAAAAAATACAGAGGACAGAACAAAGAAAAGAGAAAAAGGGAATCTAAGTATATAAAAAGAGAAACAAAAGATGAGAAAAGAAAAAAGCTTTCCCCTAGAGTCACAAGCCTGTATACTTTTATAACACTAATGTGGCATAGACAAATACTTAGAAAACTTTTTTTTTTCCTCTCTGCTTCGTAAGAAGGTTTCCACCTAAAACTGCTGAGTTATTTGTGATAACGGGTGATGAGCTTGCTTAGTTAGGGAGCAATTAAATTGATCTACAAAATTATACAGAGAGGAGATAACATTAGCAAGTTGTAATTAGTGTTTAAAAGGAAAAAAAAACACGTATTTTTACATGGAATCAGATCAGACTGGGAACTTCTGTAATATTTAGGACTTTAGTGGCTCTAGCAAAGATACGTGGATTTTAGGGTATTTGGTCCTGAGATGTGTGATGCAATTTATTTTGATATATATTTGAGAAATTTTAGTAAAGATATAAATTGCTTTTCAGTGTCCTATAGACTTTAAACTGGTAACTGTTGAATGTAACTTGGTGCTGACGCAGGTCTCAAGACAGCTCATCTGCTATAGCAGCAGTATAGATGCTGGATCGGAATGAATTGTAAGTGGTTCCACTGATAATACATTTCTTGAGAATAGATGTCAGACGCTGTGTCACCTATTTTCTCAATTCTTCCACCCCTATATTATAGGTGCCTCGGTTCCCTCTTGCAGGCTCTGGTATATTCATAGGTATAGCCCCAACTATGACTTCTTTCAATAGGAATTTAGGAGATTCCCAAAGAATTATTTATACTATGTGAGAAAGCTGCATACCAACATATAATCTGTTCTTTATCTAGAATTTGCAGTTGCTTACGTAACTCATTACATCTTGCCCATTGTGCAGCTAATGACCTTTATGTCAAAGCATTTTTCTAAGGAACTAGTGAAACTGTTAGGTCCTAGTATATATGAAACCATAAACTAGAATGCATACATACAGTAGCTGCCACAAAAGTACTTTTTGCAAGTAGTATATAAGATTTTAATTAAAATGTAGTGAATGTATGCATTAAATGAGTCTGGGCTCTATGTTCTATTCTTTAATTTCAAGTTCTCAATTCTTAAAGAAATATATATTGCATTAATAATGAAGCCACTCTCATTTCAAGACAGCAGTTAAATTGTTGGTTGACATAGTTTTTTTTTTGGCAACCACACTAGTTGTTCATCTCTTTTATAGTTGTGCTCTGTGAGTAGTTCTATAAAAGCATTTCACTTGACCTGAGTCTTGTAACTTTAATTTTAGTATATAAGTTTGAGGTCCCACTTTCAGTTTGAAAGTTGGAAGAACATTATTCCATAACTAGGAGGAAAAAATAAGCTTCACTCTAAATACTTAGAGAATTATTCTTCACATGTTGAGACAGCCACACGTATCCAGAGTTTGTCATCTTCATTTGTGACAGTGGTGACTACTCTCTCCCATGCACTTCCCAATCTTCATTCAAGGCACATATATCTTAGAGGGATGGTTCTAGTAGCAGCAGCTAACACACCTGGTGTGAGTTCCAGTGATCCAACAGCAGCAAAGAAGAAATCTAGAATGGTTCCTTCTGTCTCATGTATGAATATATCTAAAAGGAAACTACCTTTTTAAAGAGTGTCCCTGAAAATACTCTCATCTCTGTCTACCCACAGGGTGACCCTCTGCTTCACCAGCATAGCAGTTATACTACCACCAGATGAGGAAGAGTCTTTCATCAATGCCGAATAATGTACTCTTAAATAGCTGATTCTGGTGCACCAACAGAAGGCCGAGAATTTGACAACCAGAATACCAACATCCCTCACTCTCGTATAACATGTTATGCTATTCAAAATGTACTTTCATTGATTCTCACCTTATGGCCCATAACTCTCTCGAGGAATAAGAAAATTATAAAAATGAGTGGCTTATCAAAGGTCAAGAAGTTCTAGAGATCTGCTGTACAAAATTGTGCTTCTAGTTAACAATATTGTATCATGCACTTAAAATCTGTTAATATAGATTGCCTGTTACCTAGTTTTTAAAATCACAACAAACAAAAGTGAGTGACTTGTACAAAATAATATAATTAGTGACAGTAAAAAAAAAAGAATCAACTATCCTGTTTCCTGGAAATACTTTATTTTTAATTTAATAATTACAAAAATTATTATTTTTGACTGTTTTAGGTTTGAGGTACATGCAAAGGTTTATTACCTAGGTAAACATGTTATGGGTTTTGTTGTACATATTATTTCATCACCTAGGTATTAAGCCTAGTATCCAATAGTTATCTTTTACTGCTCCTCTTTTTTTCCTTATTTTTCCTTCCTTTCTATCTCTCACTCTAACTCTCCCTTTCCTTCTTTCTTCTTTTTCTGCCTTTCTTACTTCTTTACTTTATTCCTTCCTCTGACTTAAAGTATGGCAGGTGTTATTGTACCTTTTTTTCCTCTGCTTTGCAAGGAGGTCTCCAGCTAAAACTAAAAGGCATTATTGTACCTGCCATATTTCAGGTCATTAATATATTTTCTCTTTAAGCATTGTTTTTTAGAAAAAGGAAAGCAAGCTACCATTCTATTTGGTCTTTATTCTGCCCTAGTTCTTTTTTTATTTTAACATTTTTCTTTCTAAATGTCAATGTTTATCATCATACAAAGACCTATTTCTTTGAAGAAGACAGTAACAACAAGATTATATAACATATATAATACAATAATATTTAATATCTATCAGATTTTTTAAATATTAAAATCACTTTTAAAATATTTTTCTTAACTATCAGTTTTGTGGAACTAGGAACTACCGTCATTTACATTTTACAGATAAGGGAGCTTAGGCACTGAGATTTTTAGTAACCAGCCCAACATCACAAATTGATACAATTAGGAGTCGCCTAACTCCAGAGTTTGAACTTATTATAACTACTACTTTATGTACAAAATCTATTATTATAATCACATTAATACACTTAATAAGAAAAAAAACAATTAAAGATAAAATACTGATTTTTTTCCCCATTCCAGACCTCTATTTCATTTTCACAGGTAACTATTCTGAACTTTGTGTGTTCTTCCAAATATTTATCAGGTATACATGTACATTGAAATACATACACAAACGAGACATTTTAGAAAAAGTTCTATATTGGGTGTAGCTCAACCTTGTTTTTGTACACACACAAGCATGCTTACTCTTATATCTTTCATTTTTAATTCAATTTATTACTGAGATCTCTCTATATTAGCATCTTTTTAAAAGCTTCAAACTATTTCCTAATGTATATTTACGTTGTATAAGAAATTTTGGCATAACTTGAAACACATATATTTGTGTATATGTAAAAGTTATTGCACAACAATTACTAAAAGTTGTATTACTGGATGAAAGAGTATGTGTGTAAATTTACATGCCCATTAGATTTACTGTCATTTTTCTGTTTTCTGGCTCATACTGTGTGATATTACGATTCTTCACACAAAACACCTAAAAATGCTTAAAATATTTTATGCAATATTTTGGTGCTTAAATGCATCAAACATATTTTAAATGTATAGCTCCAAAAGTAAGCAAGTATCATGTGGAAAATTACCTTGACACAAAAGTAGCCCCCAAGTAAACCAGCACTCAAGCTATGCCAGCGATTGGGGAGCAAAAAGGTTCACAGATCAAATTGAATGACCTAAATCAATTTAAAGCAGACAGTGTAAAGCAAAGTGAAACAGATAAAATGAGTTCAGACTTAGGATATCTTCGCACAGGAGATAATAAAAAATTACATTTTTGTAAATGTGTGTATTAATAACAAAATGGAAAAGTATAAAGTATTAAAAGTAATATAAAGATGAGTAGAAATGTAATAAAAATTTAAACAGTTAATTTTTGACATAAAATAAATGTGTGAAGGTCCAGAGCATATTTCTTTTATATAAAGTGTTCAAATATGATATCCCTAACATTTAAATTGTCTCATAAATCATAAAGGAAAATGAAAACAGCAGCAACTTCATATGAAAATGACTAAATGACAAAAGGAGAAAATACAAAAAATGTACATAGAAATATTCAGGTCTTCTACTAAATTGATTTTATAAAAACATCAAGAAGATTCTAGAGGCGGCTAATGTTCAGTGCAAACACCAAGATAGTGAGACATCCTCATATCCTGCTGGGAGCGTACATATTGGTATAACTACATTAACTCAATTTGTCAATATCTATCAAGGGCCTGTTACAAAAACAGGTTTTTCTGTATCCATGTACATGACACTATATAGACTTAGTATGTTTTATGAAAAAAACTAAAATAACTAAAAATATGTTCAGGTATGGTGGTTCACTCTTGTAATCCCAGAACTTTGAGAGGCCTGGACGGGAGGATCACTTGAGCCTAGTTACCTGGCAGACTGAGGTAGGAGAATTGCTTGAACCTGTGAGGCGGAGGTTGCAGCGAGCCGAGACCGCACCACTGCACTCCAGCCTGCGCGACAGAGCAAGACTCCATCTCAAACAAACAAGAAAAGATAATAACTAAGTAGCAGAGGATAACAGGGCTACCTAATCTTCGTCACAATTTCTTAGTGCTTATCTTAAAATTGAGACATTAAAATGTCTTCAAGAATACTTACAAGTTTTCATAACAATATTAAAGAAATTTCTGCTAAAATAATCATTTAACTACCTTTAGAAGCTGTATCCTTTTCTTTGTCATCTTTCTATTGCTTATAATGGAATACCTGAAACTGTGTAATTTATAAAGAAAGGAAAATTTGGGGTAATTCTGTGGGGTTGATAGTAATTGTCCTCTTTGACTTGATTGTGTAGTTGCTTTATAATATCACTGGTTTATGTACTTAAATTGTTTTTGTGGTGGCTGGTAAAGTCTTTTGTTTCCATGATTAGCAGTTCCTTAAGGACCTCTTATAAGTCAGATCTGGTAGTAATGAAAACCCCTAGCATTTGTTTATCTGAAAAGGATTTTATTTCTCCTTTGTTTATGAAGCTTAGTTTGGCTGGATATGAAATTCTTGGTTGAAATTTTTTTCCTTAATGCTGAATATGTCTCCATTCTCTTCCGACTTGTAGAGTTTCTCCTGCAAGATCTGCTGTTAGCTTTATAGAGTTCCCTTCATAGGTGACCTGCCCCTTCTTTCTAGCTGCTTTTAATATTTTTAAATTTTTACTGATTTTTAAATTTTGTACATATTATGGGGATGGCAGTCTTGCATGGAATATCAGAGATTCTCTGAATTTCCTAAATTTGAATGTCAGCCTCTTTAGTGAGGTTGGGGGAATTATTGTATAATTGTGATATATGATTGTATAATTATAATTGTATAATATAATCACAATTATACAATCTCACAGGGAGAGAGCTTGCCCTCTCTTTCTCAGGGAGGCCAATGAGTCATAGGTTTGGTATCTTTACATAATCCCATATTTCTCAGAAGTTTTGTTCATGTTTAAATTTTTTCTTCCTTATTGTCTGTGTTGATTTGAACAACCAGCCTTTGAGCTCTGAGATTTGTTCCTCTGCTTACTCTATTCTGCTGGTAACATTTCTGATGGTATTTTGAAGCTCTTGTAGTGAGTTTTTCAGCTCTATCAGATCAGTTTGGTTCTTTCTTAAAACGGCTATTTTGTCTTTCATATATCATTTTATTGGATTGTTTAGATTGAGTTTCAATGTTCTCCTGAAACTTTATGAACCTCATTGCTATTCAGATGCTGAATTTAATGTCATTGCAGACATTTCTGACTGGTTAAGAACCATTGCTGGGTGGCTAGTGTGATCATTTGGAGGAAAGAAGACACTCAGGATTTTTGAATTGCAGGAATTCTTGCACTGGTTCTCTCTCATTTGTGTGGGATAATATTTCTTTAATCTTTTGAAGTTGCTGTATTTTGGATGGAGCTTTTTACTTTTTAGTTTTTGATGTCCTTGAGGGTATCAAAGGTACCCCCTCAATGGTATAAAATTGGTTCAGTCAACTGACTTTGTTTCTGGCACTGTCAGGGAGCCAAGACTCTACTCTCCACTCCTGGGCTGTGTACTATAACCCTGGGGGACTGGGACAAGGCCTATGGTTTTTTCTCTTGCCCCTCAAGATTAAGCACCTGCTGCACTGGAGGGGCCAAGGTATTCCCAAGTCCACTGGCAACAACCCTTTGACGGGGAGTGCTAATAAAAGCCTTTTGCTGGAGTTGTGGCAGCAGGATCTGTGCTTACCTGCACATGCCAGCTGCACCAGGATATCAGTGTGACAGTGTTTGTGCACACCGATGGTGGTGACATGGTATAGTGCACATGCTTCCATATGCTGGCATCTGTGGGGCAGAGACTTTGCCCGGTCCACAGGCATGCATGTGCCAGCATATTCAAATGTTTTGAGGACAATATGTCAAAGAGATATCTATACTCCCATTTCCTTGAAGCTTTATTCACCAATTTCTGGAATTAGCTTACCCATCTCTGAATGGATAAAGAAAATGTGCTATACACAAACAATGGAATGCTAGTCAGTCTTTTTTAAAAAGGAATTTTATCACTTGTGAACACATGCATGAACCTGGAGGATACTACGTTAAGTGAAATAAGCCAGGCACAGAAAAACAAATACTACGTGATCTCACTCATATGTGAAATGTAAAAAAAGGTCAACCTCATAAACAAACAGAGCAGAGCATTGCTTCCCAAAGGGTGGTAGGTGGGTGGAAGGGGAAGATGTTGGTTAAAGGACACAGAGCTTTAAACAGAAGGAATAAGGTTGAGATCTAATGCACAGAGTGGTGAGTATAGTTAAAAATAGTATATTGTATATTTCAAAATTGCTGAGAGTAAATTTACAATGTTTGTTATCACAAAAATAAGTATTCAAAGTATTAGGTAAGTTAATTAGCTTGATTTAATAATTCCACTTTGTATACATCTGTCATAACAGCATGTTGTATCCACAACATATATACAATCATAATTTGACAGTTTACAGCTAATAAAAACGCATTGGGAATGGATAGTAATGTTTCATATTAATGTCTCAATCATAATAAGAAAAAGGAACAGCAGAGAAACCTGAAGAGCACTAAGAAGCAGAGAATGAAAATAATTAAGAGATTGTCACTACAAATATATATATATATATATGTATGCATATATATATATTTTTTCCAAACAGTCATTCTGAGAGTAAAAGGAAAAACTGAATAACTACAGCAAGGTTATGGGCATAAACGGGTTTTATCCCAGTCTCGTCAGCAGTACATAAGGCTGCTAATCTCTGAAGACACTAAGAAATTAAAAAGGCAAAGAGAAAACCAACAGAAAATTTAAACATGAAATTTAGTAGCATCTGTAGTATTATTGTAATATTGTAACAGGTGTGTGTGTGTGTGTGTGCGCGCGCGCGCGCAGGTGTGTGTAACACAGAACAACCAGCAAGATCTGCGAGTTGGTTGCTGTTAGTTCTACCTGTTTTCTTTGTTTCTACCTCACCCTGAATAGTCCAGCCATGCTATTAATTTCAGCGTTTCCCATGAGGTGAGACTAGAGTAGGCTTTCTGGGAAGCATCTTGTAATGCTGGAGAAGTTGGATGTCTACCTCCAGTTCTCTTTTCCTATGCAAGAGTGAGATACCATGGACCCAGAGAATCTATTCTGTCTGTTGCTTTGTCAAATTGAGGGAGGAGTGACGATGTCTAAACGAGGCTGTTCCTCTTACCCTTCTAATGCAGTTTTTATTTGGCCCTGTGTTCCACACGTTGTCTCAGGCTCATTCCTAATTTTGGGGGTTTTCAAAAAGGCATTCTTGCCTGTAGATACTTACTAAATTTTCTGTTGAGCGGGGAGTAAAGCTTGGGACCTCTTATTTCACCATGTTGCTGATGCCATCCCCAATCCTGAGACTTTGACTTTCTTCTATGTACATCTGTCTCCCTAAATTATTACCTTATTCAGATTTGTACCCTGAACTCTGTAATACTGTATTCATCTGCCTACTGGATGTAACTACATGAAGGTTCCACAGAGGCCTCTTGAACTCAATATCTCCAACTGAATATATTTTCTTTCCTTCCTAAGTCAGTCCTCATATTATATTCATTTATGTCAGTGAAAAGCATGAAAATGCACCTTGAATTTCAGGCATCATCTTGGTCCTCCCTATCTCTTTTGTTGTATCATCAATGATAAGTCCTGTCAATTTTACCTTCTCTGTAGCTTCCTAGTTTGCTGATTTATGTATTTATGTATGTATGTATTTATTAACTTATGGTCAAAGTAACTCAACAGGTAACACTACAAGCAGCTGAGGCAGAGAGATGTGGAATTGAATCCCATTTTTACCATTTACTAATTCTATGAAGTACTTAATCACTCTGAGGTTCAGGTTCTCTGTTTTGTTTGTATAGGATAGCAATAGTTCGTACCTCACTCATGGGTGAGGTATGATCTGTTACTACACAAAGTGCTTATAAAGCACTTCTCTTGACATTTATTCAGAAAATGTTAACTATTCCTTTTAATATTGTTAAGTATTACTAATATTTAATATTGTTAAGTATGACTAATGCAAACCACTATCATCTTATGACTAGATCACTGCCACCATCTTTTAATAATGATTTTCCTAATTCCATTATTTTATTAATGTAACTTTTTTTTTTTGAGACAGAGTGTCTGTCGCCCAGGCTGGAATGCAGTAGCACCATCTCTGCTCACTGCAAGTTCCGCCTTCCGGGTTCACGCCATTCTCCTGCCTCAGCCTCCCAAGTAGCTGGGACTACAGGTGCCTGCCACCACGCCCGGCTACTTATTTGTATTTTCTTTTTGGTAGAGACGGGGTTTCACCGTTTTGACCAGGATGGTCTTGATTTCCTGACCTCATGATCCACCCGCTTCGGCCTCCCAGAGTGCTGGGATTACAGGCGTGAACCACTACGCCTGGCCAGCCATTCTTTAGATTACAGAAATAATAGTATTTTAAACACACAAATGCGAGCACATCAGCGCACTGCCCAATGGCTACTCGTTAACTTGAGCATAACTTTCAAATCTCTTATCACTATCCCTAAAGCACTTTTTAATATGTCTCCTGTTTATCATACTAGCTTTTTCTCTTGATTCTTTCTTTACCTAAAAGTTGAACTTGAATATACTTAAGAATTGCTGAAAGTATATTAAAACTGATCCAAGAATGCACCCACATATTTTAATTTAATAAACCTAGGCTGGTGATGGGAACTTTATATTTTAAGTTAATTCCAATCTCTCCATAGCCAATACCCAGAAGATCCTGCATAGGGAACATAACTTCCAAACCTTGATTTATGTCATATTAAATTCACATTTTTTGGCCTCATGTTAATAGTCACTGTTTTTCCAAAAAATAAAAAATAAAAATACATTTTAAAAAAGTAGCTCGTTAACTTTCTTTTATCATAACCCTATGCAGAAAAGCAAATTTCAGATATTAATTTGTTCTTTTACATAGGTGTTATGACTGAGAAGATAATTCACTGAGAAATTGAGAGTTGCTTACATTCCTCATGCTGTATTAATACATCACCACCTTAGCATATCAGTTTCTTATTAGTTTGATTAGTATGAGTAAAACTTCCCTGAAATATGACTACCACCAGATGTAGTAATAAAACTGAGATAATTAGTATTTACAAAAGAGTAGATTCTGAAATAGAATATATCTCATGAAGTATAGTCTAAAAAGAGAACAAAACAAGTCTCTGGCAAGCTTGGCTTATTTTCAGCAACATCTTACATAAAATATAACCATTTCCTCTCCACATCCAGTGGTTTTTTAACTTTTATAATAAAAATGACATTTCTTTTTACTACAATACTCAGCCATTTAAGACAAAGTTAAGAGAATTAATCTTACTTGTTATTTTTATCCCTTTTACAAGAGTAATTCCTTCTGTGCACTTGAGTTTTTCTGATTTTTTTTTTAATGTTTGTGTTCACTATCCCTCACATCATAAGTAACTTGATAGCCAGGGGTGTGTATGTGTCTGTGTTATGTGTGTGTGTGTGTGTGTGTGTGTGTGTGTGTGTGTGTGTGTGTGTGTGTGTGTGTGTGTGTGTGAGAGAGAGAGAGAGAGAGAGAGAGAGAGAGAGAGAGAGAGAGAGAGAGAGAGAGAGAGAGAATGTGTGTGTGATTTAAAATTAAAAAAAAAAAACTCTTCTCAGTAACATCAGTATGATTTTGCTTTTTTCCCCTCTATTTGACAGGTATAAACATGATAAGAATCATGATAGGCTATTGAATAGTTTATCTGTTTGTAGTTTCACTTCAAATATATGACTCTAAATTCAGAATAGATACATCACTTGCTGTAGTTCAGATAATTGATTCATAAGCCAGCCACATCAGGCAGGTTTTGATGGTATCTTTATAAATAGGCCAGAGCTTTCAAATGCCTGATGGTATCTCTCATGCTGACATGAAAGGCATTTAGAGGTTGGAATATACTACCAGTACAACTTATATTCTAGATATAGTGCATGAGACCTATTAACTTTCTATAGTACAAACAATCACTGAAATAAATTGAATGATATGTACGAAATTATTTGGCCGGGCTCAGTGGCTCACACCTATAATCCCAGAACTTTGGGAGACCTAGGTGGGCAGATTACGAGGCCAGGAGATCGAGACCATCCTGGCCAACATGGTGAAATCTCGTCTCTACTAAAAATACAAAAAGTAGCTGGGTGTGGTGGCGCATGCCTGTAATCTCAGCTAGTTGAGAGACTGAGGCATGGGAATCACTTGAACCCAGTAGGCGGAGGTTGCAGTGAGCCCAAGTCTCACCACTGCACTCCAGCCTGGCGACAGAGCAAGGCTCTGTCTCAAAAAAAAAAAAAAAAAAGAAAGAAAAAAAAATTTTAAAAAATGCTTTTATAATTGTATTTTAAAGAAACAATACAGAATACTGACTTTTATGTTAGGTATTTAGAAATTAAGAGACAAGCAATTTCCAGATGCTTAAAACAAAAAGAAATAATACTAAAAAGGAGGATTAGAAAATCCAGAGATATCCACTGGTATGTATTGCTGAAGATCATTTCTCACCCAAGATAAGATGCAGATCTTATACTGCTAAAGATGGTTTTAGATTGAGCCTCCCTTTGCAAAGCACATTCACTCAGTCTATGCTCATAATTCCAGATGTGCACACACACACACATCTTTTATTTGTAAAATTAGGTAAAGGATTAGGAATTCACACAGAGAGATATTTATTAAGCAGCTGTGAATATATAAGAATCTGGGATCAAAGTAGTATATTAAACAAATTCATTTGGTAATTGTTACTAGGTCTTCTGAATCATTTGACAGAGTGTTTTTATATTGTTTACAACTACTAAGGCACAGGCACTTTCTAATACACACTATGCCACCATCTTCCCTATCGCCTGTTGTCATGTACATAGAGAACATTTTTGCCCGCCTTGAAATATTTCTTTCTAGGTGTTTATCCCCAACTCCACTCTGTATAACAAACACATACACACAATCTCTATATCCTAAGAAGATACCTATATCTATTTATTAACTTTTCAGCAAATATTTATTGAGCACCTACTCTATGCTGAGTACTGAGGACACAGTGATGAGCAAGACAATCTCATCCCAAGTCCTTCTAGCTTCTAGTGAAAAAGACTGACATACTGCTACAGTTAAGAAATATCATGCTAGGGTGATGTCAGCAAGATGGCAGAATAAACGCTCCTTATTGTACCCCCCGCCACCTCCCCTCAAGGAATGCCAATTTAACAACTATATACAGACCAGAACACTTCTGTAAGAACCACAGAATACATTTAAAGAAGTTGCAGCAGCCCCAGAAATCATTGAATGGAGAACACCTATGTTGAGATGAAAAGGAAACGTAGTTTGATTTTGCCTATGACGCCTCCTCCCCCAAGTCGGCATAGCTCAGTACCAAGAGATGCTGTTGTTTCTTCATTTCCTCTCTGAAGAAAGGAGAGCACAAGGAGTGAAGCCAATGTCATCAGCCTTTTGGGACACTTCCAGAGAAACCTGTTCTTGTCTTAGCTTACCCCAGAATACTGAGGAATTTGACATAGTTGGAACGCCCAAGGGCAGCTAAGATGAAGAGGAGGAACAGGTGACTCAACACCCTCTTCATCTCCAAGAGTTGACAAAGTCCCCAGCATTTGCCCAGCTTCTAGCAGCTGCAGGATTTTCAGCAATCATTAAGATCACCAGCAATTCTCATGGCCTCCGACAGTCAAATGGCTCCCAAGAGCTGGCATGGATTGCAGCAGCTCTATGCAGATTGCACCTTTCCACACAGATCACAACTGATGCAAGGCCTGCAGCAAAAGGTGCAGCACCCAGCACAGATTATTGCTGTCTGTGTGGATCACAATAGCTGTGTGGCCCCAGAAACCAGGATGGCACCAGACGCTCTGGGCTGATTAAAGCAGAAGGCATAATTCCTAGGGCAAGGTGCAAATCTTGGCAGACAGCAGCAATCTTGGCAGATAGTGCAGGTCTGAAAAGCCAGCACAGCTCTGTGGGATTGGGACAAGGAAAACAATTCTGGTACTTTTATTTCACTGTGGAAAGAAAATAGTGGAGCTTGCACCTAATGTCCCAGCATTCCAATGCACAGTTCTTGGGAAAATGAAAGAGTGGCCCTCAATAACCAGCATGGCTCTGTGGGATGGGTAGAAGGTGCAAAATTTTAAGATGTTTTTCCACAAGAGAAGGAAACGAGTAACATGCACATATATGTATAAATTGAGGCATTCCCAGAATCTGTAGTAAGGCTAATTAGTAAAGTTCTTTCCCTGCCAAAGCCAGTCTGCTAAGACTGGAAGAGGTGGCTGCTTCTTCACATGAGGAGACTTGTAAAGCTACAAGAAACATGAAAAACAAGGAAATATAATGCTACCAAAGGGACAAAATAAATCTGTAGTAACTAACCCTAAAGAAATGGAAAAATTCAAATTGCCTAGCAAAAAAATCAGAATAATTGTCATAATATGTCCAGTGAGCTAAAGAAGATGACAACTGAACAAAAGTCAGGAAAAAAATATAAAGGAAAAATTAGAATATCACAAAGAGATAGGAACTACAAAAAAGAATCAATAGAAATTCTAAAGCTGAAAATACAATACCAGAACTGCAAAGTCCAATGGACACCTTCAAGAACAGACTCAATGAAGAAAAAAAAAAAAAAAAAATCGGCAAAATCAAAGATAGGTTATTCAAAATTATCTAGTCAGTGGAACAAATTGAGTGAAGAAAGTCTATGGGACTTATGGCACATCATCAAATGAACCAACATATAACTTATGGAAGTCTAAGAAGGAGAAGAGAAAGAAAAAAGGACAAAGAGCTTATTGCCAGATATATGACTGACATCTTCATAATTCTGGAAAAGGGACATTCGGATTCATAAGCCTCGAAAATTCAAATAAGATAAATTAATGAAATCTACACTGGGTCATAAGATAACTAACTTGTCAGAAGTCAAAGACTAAGAGAAAATTTTGAAAGAGCAAGATTAAAACAGTTTGTCAGGCACAAGAGAGTCCACCATAAGACTATCAGGTATTTCTCAAGGCAAAACCTTACAGGATGGAATGGAGCAGGAAAACATTTAAGGAAGTGAAAGAAAAAATTACCAACCCAAAATTCTGTAATTGGAAAAATTATCTTTTAAAAAAGTGAAAGAGAAGTAAAAATGGTCCCTGGCAAACAAAAGCTAAAAGAGTTGGTCACAATCAGACCTGCATTATAAAAAATGACAGTGAATTTTTCAACTTGAAATGAAAGGATCCTAAATGACAAACAAGTATAAAATTCAATAAAGAAAATGTAAAGTACAGAATGCTGTACATCTGTAATGATAGTATGAACATCACTATTAATTTTAGTGTAAAAGTAAAAAGACATAACCATAACTACAAAAAGTGTTAATGTATACATAACATACATAGATTTAAACCGTGACATTGATAACATGAAGAGAGGGTAGAGGAAATATAAAAATGTAAGATTTTATATGTGAGTGAAATTATCATAAGGTTAAAATAGACTTATAACCAAGGGATGTTTCTTGTAAGTCTCATGGTAATAACAACAACAAAATAGAAGATATAAAAGTCAAAGAGAAAAAAATCAAAGAAATATCTCTACAAAAAAAATACAAAGGAAAGAGGAAAAAAGGAATAAAAACTACACAACAAAGTAAAACACTGGCTCCAGAGCAACCAGTGAATCAATGAATACATCAAAATAGAAATCAAATAATATATTGAGAGAAATGAAAATAAAAACATGGCATACTAAAACTTATGTGATACAGCAAAACCAGTTGTAAGAGGGAAGTTTATTAATGCCTACAATGAAAAAAGAATATCTCAAAATAAAATAAACAACCTAGCTTTAGACATCAAGGAACTAGAAAACAAAGAACAAATTAAACTCAACATTAATGGTAGGATGGAAATAATAAAGATAAGAGTAGAAGTAAACGAAAGAGACCATAAAAACAAAATAAAAAAATCAATGAAAGTGAAAGCTAATTTTTGAAAAAGATAAAATTAACAAATCTTTAGCTAAGCTAAGAAAGAAAGACTCAAAATCAGACATAAAAGAGGAAACATTACATCTGATGCCAAATAAATTTTTAAAAATAGAGATTGCTAAGAACAAATATATGCCAACAAATTTGGTAACCTAAATGAAATGGATAAATTCATAGATACCTACAATCTACTTAAAGCTATGAAGGAATAGAAAATCTGAACAGACCAATGAGAAGTAAGGAGATTGAATTAGTAATTAACAAAATTACAACAAAGAAAAGCCCAGGACCTGTGGCCTCACTGCTGAATTCCCCCAAATATTTGAAGAATAATTAATAGGAATTATCAAACTCATTCAAAAAAATTAAAGTAGTGGGAGCACTTTAAAATTTCATTTTTATTAGGGCAATGTTACCCTGATACCGAAGCCAAACAAGTTCACTTATAAAAAAATAAAATTACCTTTCAATATTTCTGATGAACATAGGTGCCAAAGTCTTTAAAATACTTCTACATCAAATTCAACAGCACTTTAAAAAGATCATATCACAATCAAGTGAGATTTATGCCTGGGATGCAAGGATGGTTCAACTTATGCAAATCAATAAATGTGATACATAACATTAATAGAATGAATAAACATATCATCTCAATAGGGGCAGAAAAAGCACTTGACATAATTTAACACCCTTTCATGTTAAAGAAATTAGACTAAAAGGAATATACCTCAACACTATGAAATCCATTTTTGAAAATCTCACCGCTAATGTCATGCTCAATGGTGAAAAGGCAAAAGCTTTTTCTTTAAGATAAGAAACAAGACAAGGATGCTCTCTCTCACCAATTATATTCATCATAGTAGTGGAAGTCCTAGTCAGAGCAATTTGGAACAAAGAAAAAAATAAAAGGCATCTAAATTCAAATTAGAAGTAAAATTATTAATGTTATGATTGTGTACATAAGAATGAGATGACTGTATACATAGGAAAGATGACATGATTGTAACATAGGAAGATGTATGATTATAGATGACAAGATGGCATACATAGAAAACCGTAATGACTACACCCACACCAACACACACAGACACACACAGACACACTCACAAACCACAAGAACTACTAAATTCAGTAAAGTTGCAAGATACAAAAACAAAAGTCAGTCGTGTTTCTATATACTAACAATGAACTACCTGAAACAGAATTTAACAATCCTATTTACAATAGTATGAAAAACAAAATATTAATAAACTTAACCAAGGAGGTGAAAGTCTTATGCACTAAAAACTACTCTACATTGATGGAAGAAATTACAAACACACACAAATAAGTGAAAAGTCTTCCAGTGTTTATTGATTGTAGAATTTAATCTTGTTTAAAAATGTCCATACCACTGAAAGTGATCTGCAGATTGAAGGTTGTTTCCAACAAAATCCCAATGGCATTTCTTACAGATATAGAAAAAACAATTCTAGACCGGGTATGGTGCCTTAGGCCTGTAATCCCAGCACTTTGTGGGGCCAAGACAGGTGGATCACTTGAGGTCAGGAGTTCAAGACCAGTATGGCCAACATGGTGAAATCTCCGTCTCTACTAAAAATACAAAACTTAGCCAGGTATGATGCAAGGTGCCTGTAATCCCAACTACTTGGAAAGCTGAGACAGGAGAATTGCTTGAGCCTGAGAGGTGGACGTTGCAGTGAGCTGAGATGGTGCCACTGCATTGCAACCTAGGCCACAGAGAGAGATGCTGGAAAAAAAAAAAAAAGAAAAAAAGAAAAGAGAGAGAGGAAGGAAGGGAGGGAAGGAGGGAGGGAGGGAGGGAGGATTCTAAAATTCATATGGAACAACAAGAGACCCAGAATTACCAAGTGATCATGAGGGAAAACAAAGCTACAGACATCACATTCCCTGATTTCACAATATATTACAAAGCTACAGTAATTAAAACAGTGTGGTACTGGAATAAAAGCAGGGATATAGAATAAAAGCAGTGGAACAGAATAAACAGCTCAGAAATAAAACCAGATATTATACGATCATCTTCAACAAGGGCACCAAGAATACACAATAGGGAAAATAGTTTCTTCAATTAATGTTCATGGAAAAACTGGATATCCAAATTAAAATTCACAAAATTGAAGCCCTGTCTGACATTATACACAAAAATTAACTTAAAGTGGATTAATGACAAATGTAATAATTTAATCTGTAGAATTCCTAGGCGAGGGCATAGGTGATATGATATGCTTTCATTATATTGATCATACTAACAGTTTCATAGATATGACATCAAAATCACCAGCAACAAAATAAAAATGGACAAGCAGGACTATATAAATCTAACAAGTTTCTACACAGCAAAGAAAACATTAAACAGAATGAGAAGGCAACCCAAAGAATGGAAGAAAATATTTGCCAATCATTTATCTGATATGGGGTTAATTTACAAAATACATAAGGAACTCCTAAAATCCAATAGTAAATCAAACAAGGAAATAACTTCCTTTAAAATGGACAAAAGACTTGAAAAGACGCATTTTCAAAAGAAGATATTCAAATGACCAACAAGCACATGATTAAGGTACTCAACATCACCAATTATCAGGGACATGCAAACCAAACTACATTGAGATATCACTGCCCACCTCTTAGGAGAGCTATTGTTTTTTAAAAAATAAACAACTCTTGGTGAGAATTTGGGCAAAATGAAATGGTTGTACACTCTTGGCGGGAATGTAAAATGGTTCAATACTTATGAAGTTTCCTCAAAAATTAATAGAATCACCATATTGTCATGCCACAACACTTCTGGGTATATATAAAAAATTGAAATATGAATCTCAGATATCTGCACTCCCATATTCATTGAAGCACTAGTCAAAATAGCCAAGATACAGAAACAAACCAATCCATGAATATTATTCAGTCTTAAAAAAAGCAGCAAATGTTTTTTATTTGTGACAACATAGATGGACCTTGAAGACATTATGCTAAGTAAGATAAGTCAGTCACAGAGGAAAAATATCGCATAATTTCTCTTACATGAGGTATCTAAAATAGCCAAACTTGGAGAAAAAGGAACAGTGTTGCCAGAGGATGGGAGGAGAGGGAAATGGGTTCAGTGGGCATCAAGTTACAATTTAATGAGATGAACAATCTCTACTGTATAACAAAGTGCCTATAGTTAACAATAAGGTGTGATGCACTTAAAAATGCATTAAGAGGATAGTTCTCATATTAAGTCTATTTGCATTTTCATTCAAGCTGTTCTTTTATGTGCTGATAATTAATTGAAAAACTACTACTTTTCTTCTTTTCATGTCATTATCAGTGTGCCCCTCTGGGCATGTTTCTATTTCTTCTTCAAAGTTTTGCTTTATAAAGTTTTAATCACTCAAGAAAATTACTTTTTTCTGATCTCCTGCAATTTAGTCCAATTTTGAGAACCCATAATTCAGATGTTTTAAAATTACATATGAAATAACTATACAAATACATATTTCACTAAATTATTTAATGGTAAATTCAATTTCCTAGGATAATTATAGAAGATAAAATATTGCAAACTGTTTTCAACTCTTCAAATTTTTCCGCAATGGAAAGACCAGACTACATTGAAATAGATACTTTGATAAGTATTTATTTATTCACTCCGCCCTCAACGAATGGTTTAAGTATTTTTGTGTGCCAAAAACTATCCTAGAAAAAGGCGATAGTTAGATATTAAAAAACCTCTTTCATCATAGATTTTATATCTTTGTGGAAAGAAACAAGAGATCCGTTAATATTTTAATAAATAAACTAGATGTCAGGTAGTAATAAGCAAGACATTATACCACAAATAATGATGAACAGTGATTCTTGAGAAAAGAACAAATGAGCTAAGCCATAAGCACAGCCTAGTTTACTGTCTGTAGAAAATTTCCAGACTTTTGTACCTGGAGGTGAAATCCAGACACAATTTGGAAGTCTCCCTGAATGAAGGAAATGGAGCTGAGACTAGGAAATCCAAGATGGCTGGTGTTTGTAGACTACAGATGCAAAGAAGAGATAGCTGTAATGAAAGAATTCTAGAGAACTTCACAGAGTAATCTTAGAGTCCCATTGAATACTAATCAGGGCATGGATATGAAGAAACTCTCTGAAACCAGAAAAAGAGCAACCCAAAAAGATTAGGCAGACCATTGTGCCGAGCTCTACAGGTTTGGGAATAGTGCCTTTCCCAATAGGAAGACTAGAAAACATCCAATGTCATCCCTCAGTAGTGCAGAAAATTAACTCTTAACTAAATGCTATTCTGGACTTGCCTAACAAAGTTAAAAGCAAGAACGAAAATGATCAAACTGATTCTATGTAACATAGTTGCTTATTGTTCTCTGGATTCTTTTTTTAATATCTTGAACACTTCGCTCTCCTGACTTCCTTCACATCTTTGCTCACAAGTTATGTCAACAAGGCCCTAACTTGTGTTTAAAGCAGTCATACCTCTCTCTCTCACTCCTAACATGCCTATCTTTCTTGCATGATTCATTTTCCTCTATAATCCCTAGACACTCATCATTTTCTAACATCCTGTGTAATTCACATATTTTGTTTATCGTTGTCTTTCCACTAAAATATAAACTTTATGGGAGTATGGAGTTTTACACATGTTGTTTGCTTCTCTCTCCTCGAATTTTAGAATAAAGCCCTCGTCTATAATAGATTGTCAATAAACATTATTGCTTGATTTGATTTTGAAGTATGTGTTGTATGTTTGCAAGAGGCAAGATAAAAATGAAAAGAACACACCACGCTAATACTGAATACCCTGAGAGAGATCATTTGAAGATGATATAAGAAAACTGTCACTTTTGTCCTTTATAACTTTTACATTATTTTCCAACACTTATTAACAGCATGTATTTCTGTGATAAAACAACATTATAAGAAAACTATTTATTAAAGATAATAATACAGTGTCTGTGGTATAATACACATTTTCATGTTATTCAGTAAGTATATTACGGGCTCCAACTATGTGCCAGACACTGTGCTAAGGCCCTTGAGAGATGGCATTGAACAAATATCAAAGGTACACTGGTTTTTTGGAGCTTGGAATAATGTAATATAGATATACTCACCGAATAATTGCAAATTTTTGTATTGTTTATACCCCATAGTTTAAATGTTACATTTGTGTTTGTTAAAGAAAATGTCAAACTGACTTTCAAATTACCTGGAAGGGGCACAAAGAAGTTTCTGGGATGTTAGAAATGTTTTATTTCATGATTTGTTGACTGTTTTATAGGTTTAGACATTTGTTAAAACTTATTAAAGAGTACACTTAAAATATACATATTGTCGTATGTAAGTGATCTTAACGAAAAATACAAAGCTATATATTCTTTCCTCAATTATAAATATAATACCTGCTATTTTAGAAAATTTGAATGAGGAAATCCATTTTTTAAATAAATAATTAACAAAGTCTGTTAATGAGATTTGGGATTTGATTTCGATAGGAAGATTTAGAAGATCTTAATATAAGCTTGGAAGTAATTTTTATAATTCATATAAGATTCTTGAGCATACAATTCAGCATAATAAACACATTTATAAATAGGAAATAATTGTTAGTTATCCTTTGATTACAAAAATATTTCATGATCATGTACAGAAAATTTTGGAAAGCACAGAAAGAAAATCATCTAAAGGCTAATAATCCTTTGGCATATTCCTTTGCAAAGATTTTTCTAGATACATTTGTGCATAAATGAAATCACATGGCCTATATTGTTGTATCATGTTTTCATATTTATAATTATAAATAAAACCGGCATATTCCCATATGTTGGTAAAAAGCTGAGTGTTGGGAGGGAAACAGAGGCAGGGCTTGCATAATGTCCTCGGGAATGTGTCTAGACTTGCTGGCTCCTTGCTTCTAGCCCTCCTAGGCTCCTATTTCCATTATCTCAAGTAGCAGAACATGTTCCATATAAATGCTAAACCATCACAGCTGTAAATCATGTGCTTAATACAACCTGCCCTTTTGACCTCCACATTCTCACCACCTGGTTCTTTGTTAGATTATCAATAGATACCCTGGGTTCCCAGAGCTCGGGCGGGGGGTTGGGGGGGGGTCCCTTATGCTGCCTCTGTACACTAGCGATAGCCTCCTGATGTCTCACCTTTTTCTCTAATCCTCTGACTTTGTCAGAGTTGGTCACCCCCATGACCTAGTGTTGGGTCTGATCACCCCAACTATTCCTGGTTGCCCAATGTGGGGGTAACAAAGACACCCAGTGAGGGAACGCTAGAGCATGTGAAAGCAGAGGACACATTGTCAAAGGAGGTAAGTCAGTCATATGAAGGAAAAAGATGGCATAATTTCACTTATGAGGTATCTAAAATAGCCAAGCTTGGAGAAAAAGGAACCACATTGTCATCCCACACCACTTCTCGGTATATATCCAAAAAAACTGAAATATGAATCTCAAAGAGATATCTGCACTCCTAAAAGCAGCTCGGCAGGAAAGCTGAGCACTGGGAAGAACCAGGGTAACAATGGGACAAAGTGAAAGTAGACATTCTGCTTATTTAAATTTAAGGCATTTATTACGAAGAGGGGGAGTGAAAGTATTCAAAATATAGCACTCTTTAATGCAGTAGAGCAGTTTTGTCCGTGGTCCCCGGAACAAGGAACAATGGAGTTGGATGAATGGGAGAGAATTGGCAGAGGTTTTTTAAAAACATATAAAGATGGAGCAAAAATTCCAGTCTGGGTTTGGTCAATGTGGGCGCTAATAGAAGCAGCTCTTGAGCCATTTCAGATGAGGAGGAGGATGAGAGTAAAAAACTAACTTCAGATTCTGAATGTGAGGAACAGGAAACGGGGGAAATAAAAAGGAAAGCAAAGTATGTTTTAACTAGCCTGTCGGCTCCACCTGCTGAATTAAGTGAAAGACTACCTTCTCTCCCCTTAATGGGCAAGAAGATGAATTAGCCACAAGACGTACTGCTCCTGTAGTTGCAACATTAAAACCTGGAACAATTGGTGGTGCTATACAAAATTCTATTCAAAAGGCTAGAGCCGAGGAAGACTTTGAAGCATAGCAATTTCTCCTAACTATAATCCAACAGGGAGGACAGCAAACGTCCATCTGCTGTGTTTCCAAAATCCATCTACAAAGGAGAAAGATATTCAAGTAGTTGAAGAAAAAAGTGTACCCTATTCCTCTAAAAGCCAGGGTAAATTTAAAACCTATAGCTGATAATTGAAGGTCTTCTCCATGACCCTACAACACTCCAGTACTACTTTGTTAGCGTAAACAAGGGCGTAGCCCAAAAGCACTGAGACCACTGACAACTATCAAAATTCCTTAACCCCATAACCCGCGAATGGCCCAAATGCATTCCATTGGTAGCAGCAACTGCTTTGCTAACAGAAGTAGAAAAATAACTTTTAGAAGAAATCTCATTATGAGCACACCTTACCAGTTCAGAGCTATCCTAAGTAAAAAAGCAAAAGGTAGCTTACTAACCCAAAGTATGGGGCTATTGTTAGGAAAAGGTGATTTAACATTAACCACTGAAAATTCTATTAACCTACCAGGTTTCCTAACAAGGGATTTAAATCTTAATTATCATATAAAGGTCCAACCCTGTCCAGGAACTCCAGGACAGGATGGCTGGTTCCTCCCAGGTGATTGCGGAGGAGAAAAACACAATGAGTATTCAGTAATTGATAGGGAGACTCTTGTAGCAGCAGAGTTAGAAAAATTGCTTAATTGGTGCGAGCTGTTTGCACTCATCCAAGCCTTAAAGTACTTACAGAATCAAAAAACTATCTCAATCCTGACTCAAAAAGTTACACCCTCTCTGAAATGTATTTGTGTAAGAACTTTATGAGAATGCATCTTGATGGGGCAGCTGGGTTATGAATACTCAGGAACCCAGCCCAGCTCTAGAACTCACCCTGAGTTGGGCACGCTGGTAAAGGACCACTAGAGTCCAGCAGCCCGGACCCCTTTCTTTGTGGTCAAGAAAGGCAGGAAAATGGGTGCAGACTGCTACATCGGTGAGCGTAACTAATCCAATAAGCAGAGGTCCATGGGTGGTTACGCACCCTGGAAAGGAATAAGCATTAGGACCATTGAGGATGCTCTAGGACTAATGCGCATTGGAAAATGACTAGGGGTGCTGGCATCTGTTCTTTTTTTCAGATGGGAAATATTTCCCCCCAAGGCAAAAAGACCCCTAAGATGTATTCTGGAGAATTCGGCCCTGTCAGTGTTATGTTCCTTTTTCCCTCTCAGACTTGAAGCAAATTAAAATAGACCCAGGAAAATTCTTGGACCACCCTGATGGCTATATTGATGTTTTTCAAGGGTTAGGACAATCCTTTAATCTGACATGGAGATAATGTTACTGCTAGATCAGACACTCCACATGAAGTGCCGCCATAACTGCAGCCCCAGAGTTTGGCGATCTCTGGTATCTCTGTCAGGTCAGTGATAGGATGACAACAGAGGAAAGAACAATTCCCTACAGGCCAGCAGGCAGTTCCCAAGGTAGACCCTCACTGGGACGCAGAATCAGAACGTGGAGATTGGTGCCACAGACATTTGCTAACTTGCGTGCTAGAAGGACTAGCGAAAACTAGAAAGAAGCCTATAAATTATTCAATGATGTCCACTATAACACAAGGAAAGGGAAAAAAAATCCTGCCTTTCTGAAGAGACAAAGGGAGGCACTGAGGAAGCCTACCTGTCACCTGACTATTGAAGTCCAACTAGTCTTAAAGTTCATCACTCGGTCAGCTGCAGATATTAGAAAAAGCTTCAAAAGTCCGCCTTAGGCCCAGAGCAAAACTTAGAAACCCTATTGAACTTGGCAAACCTCAGTTTTTTAGAATAGAGATCAGGAGGAACAGGCGAAACCGGAAAAAAGCCACCGCTCTAGTCATGACCCTCAGGCGAGTGGACTTTGGAGGCTCTGGAAAAGCGAAAGGCTGGGAAAATCCAATGCCTAATAGGGCTTGCTTCCAGTGCGGTCTACGAGGACACTTTAAAAAAGATTGTCCAAATAGAAATAAGCTGTCCCCTTGTCCATGCCCTTTATGTCAAGGGAATCACTGGAAGGCCCACTGGCCCCAGGGGACAAAGGTCCTCTGAGTTAGAAGCCACTAACCAGATGATCCAGCAGCAGGACTGAGGGTGCCCGGGGCAAGCTCCAGCTCATGCCATCACCCTCCCAGAGCCCTGGGTATGCTTGACCATTGAGGCCAGGAGGTTAACTGTCTCCTGGACACTGATGCGGGCTTCTCAGTCTTACTCTCCTGTCCCAGACAACTGTCCTCCAGATCTGTCACTATCTGTCCTAGGACAGCCAGTCACTAGATACTCCCAACCACTAAGTTGTGACTGGGGAACTTTATTCTTTTCATATGCCTTTCTAATTATGTCCAAAAGCACCACTCCTTTGGTTAGGGAGAGACATTCTAGCAAAAGCAGGGGCCCATTACACACTAGAATTAGAAGGAAAAAGGGTAAATGTATATAGACTCTAAGGATGCTTACCTAGTCCTCCGTGCCCACGCAGCAATATGGAGAGAAAGGTGTTCCCTCGGAAGTTAGGAATTCCCCATCAAACATCAGAAGGCCCCCAAATTCTCCTTACCTGAGTCTACTTCCTCCGATCCCTGACTGAAGATAATTTTATAGGGAAGAGGATTTGCTTGTCTCTTCAGGTGATAATCAGGTGCTTGCGTGGGTGCCCTTCAAACATCTGAAGATCTATCATGAGCCACAGCATCTAGTGGACCCACCTGAACGGTGCTAATTGAAGGTTTGGAAAGCCTCGATTTGCTTTCTCTATGCCTTCTGTTAATCAGAAAAGGCCTGTTTCTAATCAGTGACCTCTGGGCTACAACCACAAGTTTTTGCTTCAGTTTCAGATTTACTAACATGGGGGTAAGGGTATGCTTGTGTTTTTGCAGGAGATGAATGAACCATGTGGATGCCCTCAAGATGTGTATCGACCATGGAACGGGAGACTAGAGGAGGGGGACCCATGGATCCCAACCTTGGACCGGGTTCCCCCAGTACGAGCCGTGAGCCAGTTGAATCTGAATGCAAAGATGGAACTGAGGACCTACTGGAGTCACGATGCTTAACAGACTAATACTTTCTGACTCAGCTCCTCTCTACCCTGAATATAAGAGACCCTAATAGTTAGGCAGGAATATCATCACCCCTATTCAGCATGAAGAAGCTACAGAAAGTGGACCTTCATCCTTCTGCAACCCCTAGGCTTAAGGGCCCTCTTGTAAAAGGGAAAGGGGGAGGTATGTGGGAAACATTCAAACCAGAGTGACTCCAGTTTGAATAAGGGCTAAGAAAAATGAAGCTGGATCACCGACCGGCAATTAAGGGCTGCACAGCCCACAATTGCCTTGCTAATGATAGCTAGGAATGATAGTAATAATACCTTCTCTTTTTCAAAAGGGGGGGCATGTTGGGGGAAAAAGCTGTGTTGGGAGTGAAACTGAGGCAGGACTTGCATAATGTCCTCGGGAATGTGTCTAGACTTGCTGGCTCCTTGCTTCTAGCCCTCTAGGCTCCTAGGCTCCTAGGCTCCTAGCCCTCTAGGCTCCTAGGCTCCTGTTTCCATTATTTCAAGTAGTAGAACATGTTCCATATAAAGCTAAACCATCACAGCTGTAAATCATGTGCTTAATGCAACCTGCCCTTTTGACCTCCACATTCTCACCACCTGTTTCTTTGTTGGATTACCAATAAACAGCATGGGCTCCCAGAGCTCGGGGCCTTCACAGCCTCTGTACGTTAGTGATGGCCTCCATGGTGTCCCACTTTTTTTTCTTCTCAATCCTTTGACTCTGCCAGACTTTGTCACCCCCATGAACTGGAGTTGGATCTGATCACCCCAACACCATAAAAATCTCCAAAAACACCTGTATAAGTGATTTTAAATTTGTATATACTTTTCAGTAGCATTGAAATATGATGTGGGAACGGCCATGTATAGCCCGTTATATTTATGACTCTCAGCTAACATCTGAGTCTGTATTCTGGAGACTTCGGCCTTGTCGATAACTGACCTGTGACGTAGATTAACCCTTTCATCTATATTGAGATGTGTAAGTTATTAAACTACGTAAAATAACAGCAATATCACCTTTGCAGGGTACTTGTGTGTATTTATATAAGATATATTTAAGTCATCTAGTGCTTTTCTGATTAGCCATAACCTAGATTTCTAGAAGTGTCAGGTTAGGATCACTGCTGATAAATAATATCACACATACTATTCTATATATACTACTGAAACACGAAAAGTGCCCTTGTCCACCTCACAGGGCCTGAGACAGGGGGAGTGGCTTGCTTCTTCAGTGCCCTGCTGCTCAAACCTCTAAGGGGACCCTACAGGCAGGTTGTGGGGCTCTGACACCAGGGCAGCTTCTAGGGGAGGATGTTTACAGCTCCTGAAGCCCCAGCAGGCGTGTGTTACCATCTGCTCTTTTAGTTTTCCCATCTGTAGGCAGCTTGTGTTAACAAGGTCCATTAGACACTCTGCCTTATGGCAAGGACAAAGGGCTTTCTGTATCCCAGGGTTCTTGCCTTGGTGTGCCTGAAGAATTGGATGACACGTGGGTTTGGAGAATGAATGCAAAGCTTTTTATTGAATGGTGGAAGTAGCTCTTAGCAGATGGATGGGGAGCCAGAAGGGGAGTGGAAAAATATCCCCTGGAATTGGGCCACTCAGCAGCCAGACTCTCCTCCGACCACCCCCACTAAACTCCATGTGGTTGCTCTGGTGGATGGCTTGCTGGGGTCAGCTGGTGCCTGTCAGTGTGCTCTTATGGTAGTGCGTTCCTCTAGGCATCCAGCCACTTGCATCTTCTTCCACTGGTGTATTCCTCTCAGCATCCAGTCGCTTGTGTGGTTTTTATAGGTGCAGGATTGGGGGTATGGTAGGCCAGAGTGATCTTGGGAAATGCAACATTTGGGCACGAAGGTAGGAGTCCCTGTCCTCACCTAAGTCCGTGGGCACAGGCCCATGGGTAGAGCCCTTGCTAGGGACCCGCCCTTCTCCTGCCCCGCTGCCTTACCACAACCAAGGTTATGACTATTTCTTTTACATTTATAGCCTTCTAGTTTCTAAATGATTAATTTATTTTAGGGATTGGATCTTTAAAAATCTTTTAGCAAAAGTAATCAAGTGTATTTTTTCAGAGCACTTGGACATCTACACATTTTCATCATTTTTCAAACAATATATCTGTCTTTATTACTAGAGTTTTCTAAAAGTTTCCTTCGAAACTCTTCAGACTTTTCTTAATTAACTTAGTTTGCCAAGAAAATAAAGCCATTTTTGAATTATTTCCATTGTTTTTTAACCTGCTTCTGAGATAATTTTGTGTGAAACACATTGAATTGTATTTGAGATGTAGAAGTTAGTCTTCCTCCCAGAACAGAAGTTTCTGCTGTGGATTTTTGAGTTCTATATTCCAGAAACAAAGTATTATAGATTAGATTCTAATATTTACATCTATACTATTTATGTATATCCTTGGTATGCTTTTTGTACATGTTTTTCATTTGCTCTTTGTGTTCTTAAAAATCTTCTCAGGTTTTACATCTGTGTCTTTTACCAATTGGTAGTGTCAGTTCAATTCTTCACTGCCTAAAATGCAAATTTTAAAGTTTGATCTGGACTTTATATTTTCTATTTTAAGAATTATTTAGATAAGTAATTTCTCATTTTAATATTTATATTCTTTTCCTGAGGAATATTTTTGAACCCATTCCTATTTATGCATGTGTGTATAAAGGACTTGTTTATGTTTCTTGATCTTTTTTAAAGGAAAGATATTCTATGGTCTGGTTTGCTGACACATGGTACAGCTATTTTATCTGTATCTTCATTATTTTTGGAAGGGGATAATGTAGCTCTGTCAAATCTCATACTACAAATCTGTTTGCTGTACCTGTTTCAGCATAATTTCTATGTGTAACCAGAATTGAATTACTTTGTTAGCATTTTATTGAGGTGGAAGGTGGTTCCCAAATTGACCATCCTCTCATTGTGGAAAGAAAAGACAGATCATGGGTTTCTTTTCTTTCTTTCTTTTTTTTTTAACCAAGTGCTTTACATAAATGATTATAACCAAGGCTCTTTGAGATCCTGCCCCGACGTTTCCAACAACTGATTCTACGTTTCCAACAACTGATTCTACATTTCCTGTGTTTGCCTTTAGTTATGAGCACTATACAGGCTAAGATAGTTTGCTACTACCACTTCTTGTATTCCTTTAGCTGTGAATATTTGAAGAAAGACAGAATTGTTAGTGGTGGGTCCTGACTGATAGTTTTAGAAAACTATACTCATGTAGGGGAAGGACATCTGGCCAGTTTTCTGGTTGTGCAAAGTTTGTGTGCAAGCTGGGACTTAAGAATAAGGTAAAAAGATTGTAGCTGTAACCAGATGAATTATGCATTTTCAGTTTGAAGGTAGCACAAACATAGGCTATGATTTCATTTATCATTTTAATTCTCAACAGTTAGTAAAACATTGAATTTCTGTTAACATGATTTCTGTTATGTGAACTTTCATTCATTTTATAAATTGTCATTATTCAAATTAAAAAATAGAATTTTAACAGAAAATTATAAAATGGTGGATTCTGTTCTCATAACTAGTCACTGTCTCAAGCCCCTATGATTAAAAAATATGTGCTACTATGTATACAATATTGATTTTTAGTGGATATTGTAAATATAAAATTTATTAAAGTCATTTTTATGCTTTCCTTACAGAAGAAATTCTATTTGAAGATATTCAATAAGAGCATCACTGATCAAAGATCACTATTTTTTAAATCATTTTTTATCAACACAATTTTGTGAGGATTCTCTACTAGGTGACTGACACAGGAGTAAGTGTTACTCAAAGAAAAAAAATAAAGTAATATACACAGTACACAGTTACAACTCTATACCTGACAGTTTATAATATTGAATATCACAAACTAGTTGTATTTGTTTTAAAATGAAAAATTTAGTAGAAGAATTATCTTTTCAAAAGTCATTTTCACATTTTTTAGTAGTTTCTTAGTTACATGCTATTCACTGTTACAACATAAGATGCCCCAGAGTTGAAAACAGCCTAGAGTTATTTTCCTTGCCTTCTCCACATCTCCACATGCATTCACACAGCTATCTGAAAAGGGAGCCAACAGCCATCTTAAATTCCATTTCACTGCACTATAGTCCTGACTTTCAGGAATGTATTTCTTAAAATAATCTGAATTTCACAAGTCACAATTTAAGTCCATTTTATGTAGTCTATAGTGGATATAAATCTATTTTTGAAGATGGTTTTATCAAAATTGTTTTTCCTTTTGACACAAAATCTCCATTTATAAACCTTTATTTTATGTTTACTTCTCTAATATTTCATACGTGACTACTAATTCTCCCAATTCTGATGTTTGCTGAGAACAATCGGAAAATTACCTCATAGTATTTCAATTATATTCTTCTAAACTATTCACTCATATGTTTGGGTCATGCCCACTCAAGTAATTATCATGCTAAATTACTGAGCTCCTATTCATTTTTTAGAATTTTAAATCAATTGCTATTATATTTGTATATATCCACTTATTCCCCATTTTATAATTGCACTTTTTTCTTTCTGTCCTAAAGGAACCCATCTGGGAATTTACCTTTTTCCAAGTTTATGATTTTGAATGAGACATTTCTCACATCTGATCATCCTCCTTTCTTCTCTTATTTTGCTATCTCTGTTCTTTGCTTTTAGTTCACTTTATTTTGTATTCTTTCTGAGAGATTAAGTTCATTTAAAAAACCACTATTTTACCTAAGAATATGTATACACACGTTTCTTAGTCTGCAAACAAATGTGTTTAACTGTAATATGTTTATTTAAAAATTAGTGATCTAATTCCATAACTTTATACTATTTTTAAGCGGGTTGATGTGTTATATATTGTGGAAAACAAACTTTGCATGACAAACAGACTTATTTCACTGAAGGCCTCGAAATCTTCTGATCAAATCAAACAACTGGTCTTTCATTACAATTATAGTTACTGTTTGAGTCATGGACAGTATGTTTAACTCAATCAAAAAATTTTAACCTTTGAGTGTGTTTTTATATAGAAATACCTCTAAGTTTTATGACCCTAATTATCATATTACCTTGAAGTTAAGTCTATAGTTGAAAAAATATATCAGCTTGATTTTACATATGTGTTTTTACAAGTTTTCAAGCGTCTAGTTGTTAAATGCTCATGTTCTATAAAACGTTCTAAAAATCATACAGGCAACTCATGGTTATACTTTATTTCATGTAAGGTGAAGTGATTCAATCACTCACATTTTTCTTAATTCATTATACCTTAGCTGCTCCAGGACCACTAAAATGTTGGTTAAGTTTCACATTGACAATGATACTTTATAGTCTGCAAATTTCCTTCTTAGAGTAATTTATATTTCCATTATTAAAGATAAACGTGTGTTACATCTATATCCAAAAGGAAAAAAAATAATGTTTGGTGGTTTATATATTTGAAAATTATGATGAAGTTTTTTCTTTTCTTATGAAATATCTTGTCACTATAGACTATATTTCAAATTTATGGTGTGCCTTTATTTCTTTGGGAATTTAAAATACTTTAAATAATTTGGGCTTTGCCTGATTCCCCAGAATTGTAGAGTATGACTGATAACTGCCTTTAGAATCTTTAATAGCTAAATTACAATTATTATGCAAAGCCCTACAATAGACAGTTATATGGATTGTTAAATGACTTTGCCTTTTTTGCAAACTATAATCATTTTCCTTTATTAGCTGAAGGATTTTATAATTTAAGGAAGATGAGAAACCTATAAGTCACGCTTTCAAATAAGGAACATGGATATTGCAAACATTAAATTCCCCCATAAAAATGTTAAGGCATCATTAAACTAGGTTCAGATTAATACAATTCAGTCAACTCTAGATAGATATCTCCCATAATAAGCTGAAACAATACCTAGTGGTCTAAGATGTAAAACATTTTACTACAGCCAATTTATAAACCTATAAAACATACAGGTATCATTCAAACTCTTTATTAATAGTGCATGCCTTGTATTAAATCAAAACCATTTTAAAGACCCCTCCCCTTTGGCATTCCCTTCCTCAGCTGTTGCCCCTCATTATGTGTTATCTCACTGAAGCTCATCCAAAATGAATGACAGCATCTTTCTTGCTAGAAGCAGCATAGGCAATTCCCGGCCTAGTGATACAGCTTGGCTAGCGCTGAGATTTATAGACACACTTGCTGTCCTCAAACTACAATATTCTATTACTTAATGTTGATATATTTGTTTCTCTGTAGGTATGTGTTTTTTGCTCACTTCGGAAACATGCAACTTATTATTTTTAAGTTTTTTTCAAGTTGTTTTAAAAGTGAATTATGTTCACAAGAAAACTGGTATTGGGACAATATCATGTTCTAAACAATTATGAATCTGGTTGGAAAATTTCTTTTAACACCTCATTTTTCCCTAGTAAGAAAGCCAAGTATTTCATATTGACTGAGTTGCTGAGGGTTTTAATGAATTATGTTTTCTGGTTATCTATTGCCATGCAATACTTCCAAAATGAAAACAATATTTACTATGCTCACAAATCTATAGTTGGGGTAGAGTTCTGTGGAAGTCGCCTATCTCTGTTCCACTTGCCATCAGCTGGAGTAGCCCAAAGGTTGTAGGCTGGCATCACCCAAAGATTTGCTTGTATATCTAGTGGTTATGTGGTCATTAACTCTATGTGCTGTCTCCAGCCTGGTGCCTCCATACATGTCGACTCATAGCTTCCAAAGCAGAGTTACAAGGGGGAGAGAAACAGATGGGATCTGTGTCTCCTTTTCTAACCTGGCTTCATAAGTCATACATGTTACTTCTGCCTCAATCTGTTTAAGACGAGTCTGTAAAACTGATCCACATCAACAGGAATGGAATTGGAACAACCTTTTGATGGGAGAAGTATCAAAAAATGTGTTTTTGTTTTAAAATTGTCACATTATCAAAGGTGGAATTCATCTAGTAATTTCAAATATCACTCTGAAAAAAATAGCTGTTCATTTCTAAAATTATGGCATCAAAAAATTTTAATATAAATTCTTGTTCTTATTACTACATTCCATATATTCCTTATGACACGATGTGTCATCCAAGGTCAATTTTCTAAAACATCAGTGTATGATTAAAAAATTAAAACATATGGAAACATAAGCAGTACCTTTGACAGAAAAATTTTGATCTGACTTATCGCAGGTACATATGCATGAATTAAACTATTAAAAATTACCATTTAACATTAGATTCTTACATTTAACATAGATAAATGTTATTTTTAATGCAAAATTGTTCCCAAATAATCTTTAACTGGAAAAATGATTCTAAAGAATGAAGACCGAATCTCTAAAAATGAGATAATCCAGAAGAAAAAACAAAACAAAAACCATATTCAAGTATAACTGCTTGTACTGATAAATATATATGTATACATAGCCAATATTAAAACTCAAAAATTAATACAATTTTTATAAACAATTGACCATAAGAGTGCATCATTAAATTTGCTAAGACAGCTTTGTACAATAGAAGTTTATTTTTCACTCACATAGCTATCTAATATAAATGTTCCTAGCTGATGGGAAGCTGTACTTACTCAAACCTGATATGTTAAATGCCAGCCAGAAGAAGACTGCCTCATTACAGTCTTACACAAAGATGACCATGAAGTTTATTAACAGAAACTATCTCAGCTGGCAGGATTTCAGGAAGTACACTTTGTTGTCTACAAAAGACTAGGAAAGCAAAATATATCACTATTTCATTAAATTATATAATATTTGTGACCCACCATTGAAAACATTTGTGTATATCCTTCCTCATTTACCCTAATTTCATAAACTAGACTAAAAAAGACCTTAGTAACATTTTTAAAAGTTCACCACTTTAAAAATGTAGGGTAAGAAAACTGGCATGTAATACACTGTTTCTAGGCAGTGATTAATAGTTTTTCCAGTTGGTCAGAGTATGTAAAAGGTAAAGCTGGAATACTCATCACGATAAGTTTTAAAGGAAAAGTATGTGAAAGGATAGCTCTCAGAGGAATCATAAATACGCAGATTTGGCCGGGCACAGTGGCTCACGCCTGTAATCCCAGCACTTTGGGAGACCGAGGCGGGCAGATCACAAGTTCAGGAGATCGAGATGATCCTGGCTAACACGGTGAAACCCCGTCTCTACTAAAAATACAAAAAACTAGCCGGGCGAGGTGGCGGGCGCCTGTAGTCCCAGCTACTCGGGAGGCTGAGGCAGGAGAATGGCGTGAACCCGGGAGGCGGAGCTTGCAGTGAGCTGAGATCCCGCCACTGCACTCCAGCCTGGGCGACAGAGCGAGACTTCGTCCCAAAAAAAAAAAAAAAAAAAAAAAAACACCACAGTTTTTTGTGTATCATGTTAATGCCCAGAAGAGCTATAACTTTACAATCAGGTGGACAGGATGACTTGGCCTTCAGATATCCACTTGACTCTTTTCTGGCCATCTCTCCTTAGGTAACTGACTCACGATAACAGTGGCCATGGTGGCAGAGATGGAAGCAATGCATGGGTCCACAATATGGACTTTCCGTCAATGTGGCTGATTGAGCACATCACTTCTAAGTATCCAACCAGTCAGTTTCCGAAATAAAACCTCCACGCTGGGTATGGCACCATTTCTTAGGTTGCTGGGAGAGTGGATAACAAGCTGCAGGTTAAATGCTAGCATCTAGATTTTGCTGTTTCAGGATCCTGTGATCTGCAGTGATATGGGACAGCACAGTTCAGTGGTAGCATCCACTGATGCTAAACAAGGGAGTGGATCTACTGTTAACTCTCACCCAGAGAGCAGAGTCACCACTAAGCTTTTCAGAGTTGTCTGTGCCTACTCATCAGTGCATCCTACTTCCTGAGTAAAGGAAGTTCCCCTGAATTCTCCCAGGGATGGTAGTCAAACACTGGGTTCTTGGGACTAATTTAATATAGTAACCCTAAACTCCTTCACGTCTTTATAAACATTCTAAACCAATTTTGTACACTACCACATAAGTTTCTGTTTTCCCACTACTTTTACTTTAGTATATCGTCAAGGTCAGACTTCTAACGAACAGCAAATCTATTCAGACCAGCTCTAGGTGTCACTCTTACAATGTTGCACTGTGGCTCCTGGTGAGTGAGCTTAATATTGTTTCACCCCTCTCCAAGGTCACTCTAACACTCCCTATTAAAGGACTTCACCCACCTTGGTCCCCAGGGTCTTGACAACACTTATTAGTCAAGTATGTACATGTAGCATTGTGTGTTGTCATAATTTCCTGTGCCTGAGACCTAACCTTGATTTGTCAGCAATTTGGCCAAAATTAAGCCTTGGATCTCAACTTGAAAGACATCTTTCGTCAAAGGTCCACAAGGGCTGTGGCAGTGGTACCATGGTCTAGGAGGTAGACACTTGTCTTCGGAAAGAAACAGTAATTAGAATAACCTGAGAAGAACCAAAATGTTTGTACCTAATCCACAAATACTTATTTCAGGGCAACAAAGACTTTAAGGTTATAAATTCCCCAACAAGTTTTTACTTCTGTCTGTCCTATGATGTATGAATTTCTAAATGTTTCGATCTGAAAAGGACCTTAGCTCTATAAATTAACATATCTGTGACAATGACCCTTGCTAACATAGCGTGATACATGAAAATGAAGAAGGGTAGACTTTTTCATCAGATCAACTACAGAATATATATACTCTTGGGGAAGGAATTTGCTTAAGGCCTAAGTTTTATTACAAAATATGCATAATACTATGTAAGCTACTGAATTATTGTAAAGACACCTTTAAATCAAATGCATGTAATTCTATTAAATAAATCAAGAACTTTCATAGATTGATAAACTAAGCTCTGTAATCTATTAACTGTATGAATATAAGTACCCATTTCATTCAAAAGAACTGTGTAAAATAAAGGTAAACCACAAACTATGGCATGGTCATTTAATAAATTCACATAAGCAGAGTATATTTGTCAAGGCAAACTGGATAGCTGTCCACCAGTAGGTTAGGGTGAGTACAATGTTGTACAATAAATGAAAGGTTCTGTGTGAAGGAGAGTGAACAGGATACAACAAACAAAAAGGCAAACTACATGTTTGAAAACATAGCTGTGGTTCATAGTCATTTCATGTCTACTAAACAGATTTCCTTCTCTTTCCAAATACATTATTGATCAATTTGGCCATTGATTTAGATCCACTGGGTCGTCTCTTTTCTTTGAGTTTGAAGTTTATCAGGATGTCCTTGATAATTCTGATAAACATCATTTCCACTTCCAGAGACTGCTCTGCTGCAGACAGTTCACAGAATTGGCATCGGTTATCCAGTGCCAGCTTTTGCCCTTCTTCCCAGCCAACCTCTCGCACATGACAAAGATCTCGTTTGTTGCCAACCAAAAACATTGCTGATTCCACAGCTCTGAAAGAGAGATACACAATTTTTAGCAAGACTGTTTTAACAACTTTTTTAAAAAAACAGATTTATAGCCAAAGGATTATAAATCAAAGAAAAAATAGTGTGTATGTGTGTTACTTATGGTCATGTGTGTGTATTGTTACACATAGCTCCAATTACTTAAAATCATTTTAGATAAAATGTAAATAGCACAGAAGCAACAAGGCTCTTTTTTTTTTTTTTTTTTGAGACGGAGGCTCACTCTGTTGCCCAGGCTGGAGTGCAGTGGCCGAATCTCAGCTCACTGCAAGCTCCGCCTCCCGGGTTCACGCCCTTCTCCTGCCTCAGCCTCCCGAGTAGCTGGGACTACAGGCACCCGCCACCTCACCCAGCTAGTTTTTTGTATTTTTTTTGGTAGAGACGGGGTTTCACCGTGTTAGCCAGGATGGTCTTGATCTTCTGACCTCGTGATCTGCCCGTCTCGGCCTCCCAAAGTGCTGGGATTACAGGCTTGAGCCACCCCGCCCGGCCCCGCAACAAGGCTCTTAAAGCACAGGATTTGAAGTAACATGGACCTATTACTGAATTCTGGTGCTGTCTACTAACCAAAGTATGATTGTTATCTTTCCCACTTTCAATTTCCTTTAATGTAAAAATGTGGTACATATTCATTATGGAATATTATGCAGCCATAAAAACGAATGAGAGCGGGCATGTGCAGTGGTTCATGCCTGTAATCCGAGCACTCTGGGAGGCTGAGGCAGGCCGATCACGAGGTCAGGAGATTGAGACCATCCTGGCTAATACAGTGAAACCCCACCTCTACTAAAAATACAAAAAATAGCTGGGCATGGTGGTGGGCGCCTGTAGTCCCAGCTACTCGGGAGGCTGAGGCAGGAGAATCTCTTGAACCCGGGAGGCGGAGGTTGCAGTGAGCCAAGATCATGCCACTGCTCTCCAGCCTGGGTGACAGAGTGAGGCTATTGTCTCAAAAAAAAGAGCATGTCCTTTGCAGGGACATGGATGGAGCTGGAGGCCCTTATCTCTAGTAAACTGACACCATAACAGAAAATCAAATACTGCATGTCCTCACTCATAAGTGAGACCTAAATGATGAGAACATATGGAGACACAGAGGGGAATAACACATAATGGTGCCTATTGGAAGGTCGAGGGTGGGAGGAGGAAGAGGATCAGGAAAAATTAATGGGTTCTAGGCTTCATACCTGGGTGATGAAATAATCTGTACAATAAACCTCCATGACACAAGTTTACCTGTGTAAAAAACCTGCACATCTACCCCGAACCTAAATTCAAAGTTTCAAAAATGGTGAAATAATCCTCACACAGAATTCTCAGAGATTAAATCTCATGGAGACTGTATACATTAAATGATGTATATAAAAATACCTAACACAGGCCCAGGCAATGAAAGATCCTGACGAAGTGTTATTTTTCATGTTCCTTATCAATTGCAAGGGAAGAGCTAGCAAATGTCTCTTTACTTATACAGTTACTATAATTGAACAGTCAATTTAGATAAAATTTTCATAAGCAAAAATATTCAATATTTATTGCTGTTTCGCTCCACTAATAGCCATTATAACATGCTCCCGAGAAAACTGTATAATCTCATGAACTTGCCCAATTCTCCTGTTTAAGAAATGTGTCTTTGTTAAGATAAAATGTATCTGTAAACATCAATATATCCTCCTTGGTTATAATGAAACAACACAAAAATAGAGTTTGAGTTGAAGAATATATTAAAATCACTAGGCTTTAAAAGGCATAGAACACTGCAAAGATATCTACTATAAGGAAAAAAAATGGGTGCACACAGTCAGTCTTCAACTCTTACTGGCCCCAATTCCACTAAAAGTTGGTGTCATTCAAATGACAATGTGTGGTGAACTTTTAAAAATGCTACTAAGGTCTTTTTTTAGTCTAGTTTATAAAATTATTGAAAAGGGTAAATGAGGAAGGATATATACATAGGTTTTCAAGGGTGGGCCACAAATATCAGATATAATTTAATGAAATAGTGATATATTTTGCTTTCCTAGTCTTTTTACAGATTGAGAACTGAAAACATTCAAAGAATTATTTAGTCAATAAATTAGAAATATTTCCTGAAAAATGTCCAATACAAATGTTTATACTTTCAGTATGTTTTTAAGTGTTCTTGAGTGATTACTTTGAAGAAATGTCAGAATTTTATTTCTGTCCGTTATCTACATCATGATGCTTAAATATAAGATATTTAATGATTGAAACAATGGAGTTCTAAAATATCAGTAATATTATAGGAAATAAGAGCTATGAGGCACCTTAGTAAAATCTCATCTGTTTCTCCTATCCTGCTGCCACCAGTTAAATAATTAGAAAAATGAGCTCTAGAGATTAAAGTGGCTTACTTAGGCCGAATCAAAGGAAAGCAAGAATGTACATCATCTAACTCCAGGGAAATACTTTATCAATTATTATCCCATGATTTCTTTATAGTGGACATTTAAAATAGATACTAAAAGTACATATACCAATTCTCAGTAGTATTGTGCTTTTTTTACTTACCAGATTAGAATACTATTTAGATTCTAAGGGCTAAATTGGCTAAAAGCACGAAGACTCTTTTACAATCAGAACGTTGAGCAAAAGTACTTTAAATGGAAAAGGCCAAAATGACTGAAAAATGGGGAAAACTTAAATTGGAAACTCAGATGCTTAAACTTTTATCTACTAATGAAACAATAGCTTAAGGCACAATCATGTTTTCATAGTTCCTTGTGTCAAGACAAGAATAAGGAATTGTTGATCAGCCCTTTAGCAGGTAAAATGGAGAAAAATGTATTCTCATATTTAGAATTTGTAAACAGTTTGATTATTCCGTCTATTTTGCTTTGATAGATTGAACAACTCAGTGACTAGGAATTGGATTTCACGGGATGCCAAACGTAATAAATCTGAATTTATTTAGTATCCTTAACATTTTTGTGAGAATGGAAAGAAAAGGTTGGAAAGAGAACTATCTTATATACAAAGGACCATTATTTTGCAAGTGAGTGTCATGTTAACAATAGAAGCTGTCTTGTAAAATAGCCATTTACTCAGGGCGAGTAACTGTTTATGGCAGCCAGGATATAAAGCATTCTCATCTTATTCCTTTTACTACATGTGTAACTCCTGTGGAATGGGAAGGTGAATTGTTCAGGGCTGTTAAATTTTGTAATTGGAAGGCTGTATTAAACCCTTCCTAATGATGCTTACGGCTATATGATGATTTACTAAAAAGAAAGGAGAAAGGAATGAAAAATACCTTCCTTACCTTTTACAATGACTAGTCTGTGGCTCCCGGATTCTGTAGATCAGTGCTTTCGCGAAAGCAAATGAAGACCTATCACTGATGTCATACACAATAACAAACCCATCTGCCCAGTGAAGCTCACTTGTGAGGGAGAATTTTGCTTTCTGTGTCTGAAAATAAACCAAGTACATTAAGAGTGGTTGGGATCTAATACCTGTGTTTTTATACTTTAAACAGTCAACTAATGGAGACCCACTTCAGCTGGAAGATACATCAGTATGTTAAATACTGATATTTTCTAAAATATAGTTCTTTATTACTCATTGTCCTTAATTAAAAGTGATTAAATGTAAAACAGAACTATAATAAAGTTATATCTATCTAATTTTATAACTTTTCTAGAAGAAAACATCTCCACTTTTTCAGAAAATTTGATGAGCTACAATAATCGTCTTTTGAACTAATACCCACATATTTGTTGTGAATGTATATCATTTATCTGTTAGTGAATGGAATATCTATTGATTTCTGGTACTAGATTTAAATCAATAAAAATCAAAAATATTATAAAGGTTTAGCTAAAATATTTAAGGTATATTTTTATTTACCCTAAATGATCTGTGTCATATAGTTGTTTTGAAGTCCTGAATAAATGGCCATTTTTCTCTTATTTGTATAATCCCATTTTAACTGTTTTCCCATATGAATAGACAAGGAGGTTTGTACTGAAAATCTATTTTATGTATTATGTTTTATTGACAACTGGTTAGTTATAAGTGCAACTTAGTTGAAAATAAAAAGTGAATTGATAAGCCACTTAACTATTATCTTCTGGCAGTGACACTGTGACCTGATAGAAATATAGAAACAGCCTAATGTTGCAATTTTAAAGATATTTGTGGTATAATTTTTGACATGAACTTAGAGATGACAGGTAATGGAATTGACAACACAAGAAAATAATCTCTTAAATTTTTTATAATTAAAATGAGAAGAAACTTTGGTTTTAACACTGCAACTTTTCACTTTTTTCACTTACCGCCATATAATCTTCAAAATCATGATTGTTAAAAAATCAATCAATCAATCAATATAAAAGGTGTTTTGTTTTACTTACTTGAGAACAAGGGTCATATATTTCCAGATTTAGTTGTTTCCTTTCCAAACACAAGTGCTTGTTATAGATAGATTCTGCGAAAATATTGCATATTCACTGTCAGTATGAAAATACTCTGAATGTGAACTCATATCTGAATCAGAGTCTGATAAATTCAACCACTCACATGTTAGTGGAATCGTATTGTGCCCTTTTTATATTGCTGGTGACCGAAAGCATGTATTTGTTGTATTTACTCAGATATGTGTTTTTGTTTTTGTTTTTTTGGAGACAGAGTCTCGCTCTGTCACCCAGGCTGGAGTGCAGTGGGGCAATCTCGGGTCACTACAAGCTCTGCCACCCAGGTTCATGCCACTCTCCTGCCTCAGCCTCCCGAGTAGCTAGGACCACAGTCGTGTGGCACTGCGCCCAACTAATTTTTTTTTTTTTTTTTTTTTTGTATTTTTAGTAGAGACGGGGTTTCACCGTGTTAGCCAGGATGGTCTCAATCTCTTGACATCGTGATCCCCCCACCTCGGCCTCCCAAAGTGCTGGGACTACACGCGTGAGCCACTGCGCCTGGCCGATATGTTTCTTACAAATGAATCTCACCACTATCTATATTCACCTACATACCTTTTTGCTCATATATTTATATTCCATCCTATTACTGTGCGTGGAACATCTATGTTCCTATCTAAAGTAAACCCATTCACTCTCAGCTAGTGATTTCTCCTCACCCGCTGAGAGACATGGCTTCAGCAATTCTACTTCCCTCTTATATATCATAATTTTTTCCTCTTTACCATATCATTAGCCACATCTTACAAACATGAAAAATTTCTTCTAGCTTAAATGTATTATGGCTTAATGGTTAATTCTCTATCTTGATTTTATTTGCCTTATTGGTAGCATTAACGCAGTTGATCATTCCTGCCTCCTTAAAGTACCTCCTTTACATGACCTTCAAGGCAAGACTGTCTCCAGTTTTTGTTTGTTTTTTAATTCCTTGTTGTTCTGTCTTAATCTTTTTTGTTCACCTCTCCCTGTCCCCACTGACTTCTCGCATCTCAAACATGGATCCAGTTCATAGATTTCTTCTCGTCTTACATTCTTTTTCAGATCTCTTCTAGTCCCAAGCTGTCACATGCCAATTATTTCTCATGAACCCAACTTATGTCTGAAGCCCATACCTCATCCCTGAACTCTGGACACAAATAACTTACTATTGGACATCTCCATTTAGATACTTGATAGATATCTCAATCTTTTGTTTGTTTGTTTGTTTGTTTTTGTTTTTTGTTTTTGAGACGGAGTCTCGCTCTGTCGCCCAGGCTGGAGTGCAGTGGCCGGATCTGAGCTCACTGCAAGCTCCGCCTCCCGGGTTCACGCCATTCTCCTGTCTCAGCCTCCCCAGTAGCTGGGACTGCAGACGCCCGTCACCTCGCCCGGCTAGTTTTTGGTATTTTTTAGTAGAGACGGGGTTTCACCGTGTTAGCCAGGATGGTCTTGATCTCCTGACCTCGTGATCCGCCCGTCTCGGCCTCCCAAAGTGCTGGGATTACATGATATCTCAATCTTAACACACCTCAAGCTGAACCCCTGATATCCCTGCAAAGGCTGCATCTTCTACAATTTTCCATTTTGTTAAATGGCATATCTATAACTGCAGTTTCTCAGGTAAAAAAAAAAGGATTATCCTTGATTATTTGTCTTACGTCACATATTTATTCTAAAATTTATTCTAAAATTCTTTTAGTCTACGTTCAAAATATATTTTGAATTTGTCTGTATCTCACCATCTCCATTGTTAACAATATAGTCTAGACCACCATCATTAATTGCCTAATTTATCACAAAGCCTCCTAAGTCATCGTTTCCATCCTTCCTCTAACACCCTTCCTGTTTCTAGTGTATTCTCAACACAAGTGGGCCGGGCGCGGTGGCTCAAGCCTGTAATCCCAGCACTTTGGGAGGCCGAGACGGGTGGATCACGAGGTCAGGAGATCGAGACCATCCTGGCTAACACGGTGAAACCCCGTCTCTACTGAAAAAAAAAAAAAAATACAAAAAAATTAGCCGGGCGAGGTGGCAGGAGCCTGTAGTCCCAGCTACTCGGGAGGCTGAGGCAGGAGAATGGCGTGAACCCAGGAGGCGGAGCTTGCAGTGAGCCGAGATCGCGCCACTGCACTCCAGCCTGGGCGACAGAGCGAGACTCCGTCTCAAAAAAAAAAAAAAGAAGAAGTAAAAGTGAACCTTGTAGCCAGATCACATCAATTATCTGATCAAATTCTCTTAGAGGATTAGGGTTGACTTCTTACCTCCTACCAGGTTATATTTAATGAAATTTGTTACAGTTTCATGAAACCTTAAATTATGTTTTCAGCCAGGTTCTTCTAAACTTTATAGGTTTATTCTTGACTCCAAACCACATTATTTCCTTCTAGTCAATTAAAATTATTCACTCTCAAATCTCAAAAACTGCCAGCAAGTGTCATCAATTCTCACATTTTTAGAATTGTATTATTTCCCCTTCTAGTTTTAATATACAAAGTGGAGTCATTTTTGCTAGTTTGCCCTCTGAGTTAATGAGCTTTTGATCATTTGGTTGGCTTTTCAAAAATGCCTCTAGGTCTCTTATTTTTCATTGAGATGTAACAGCCAGAAATGTGTAAACATTTCATTAGTTTATACAACTATACTATATCAAAGTTTACGTTGAGAGTTTTTGTTGTTATTTGGATGGTGTATCATTCTGTGTTTGTTTTATTTTTTAGTTCTGGGACATTTTCTCATGCCCGAGTCCTAACTTGTATGTTATGTTGACGTTTTTGACTGATGTCATTGCCCTCAAAAATGAAACAACAGGAATTTTTCTTTTTATGTTTTCAACTTTCTATAATCAGTTTTCAGGCTTTTGCCCTAAAATGTTCATAATGTCATATGGACTGAAATACCATGTTGAATTCATGTAGGGAAAAACACAATGTAATATATTAAAGCTATTTTCTGAGATACTCCGATTATGCTACTTCATGATTGAATGCTAAAGATTTTTGTTTGTTTCTCATGGAAAAACACACTTGCAATCATAAATTCCCTTAGTCTAAGTAATAATCAACAAAAACATTCTTCTTTCTCTCAATTTTTATATTTTCTGTAATCTGCCATCCTCATTTAAAAAAAAAAATCTCCTCAACTCATTTCTTCAATGAGGTAAGATACTAGCACCATCATATTTAATTGGTGAGCCAAAAACATGCTCAAAATTATGGCAAGATTTCTCACTTTTTATGTTGTACTGTTTCCCATATATTATGCTAATTCTAGTCAAACAAATTTACAGAAGAGTTCATGAAATAATCTTAAAATTATATCAAAATGCCCTGTTATGTGTTTTAAATGTTTCTACATTTATATAAATGACTTAGATAATATGATGTTTAATCAAGGCATAATTTTCCTATTTTCTTATGGTTTTATAATAAAAATAAACTTTATTCCTTTGTTGTGGTTTCAGTATTAATTTTCTTATTTTTTAAAGAATGTTGATTTAATTTCAAAGTTGTTTTATACCTCACAAGAAATATTCAGTTGCATGTTCTACAATAGTTTGAAGAGAGGATCTTAGTTTTAATGTTTTTCCAGTTCCAGACTTTGAAACCAGTCTTAACATCAAATTGGGTGAATTTTACCATAAAAGAACATTTAATTCAAGTTCCTATTTTGGCATTTCTAATCAGAATATGTGAATAAACAAACAGTTTTATATGCATAAAAATGGTACAGTCTATCAAAATGCATCTCTGTACTTAAGTGGGATTTAATTATGATGTTAAAAATTTTAAGGTAAAAATGTCTAGAGTAGTGACTTACCAAAATTAGAAGCATATTCTCCAATGAATCGCTTAGTAAGAAACCTCACTGTAAGAGCTGCAAAGCAAACAATCTAGATTTAAGGCTGTTATATTTTATGAAACAGAAAATTTGGTTATGTGCATGAGGTTTTAGTTCTTAAATAAAAAATATTCAAGAATTAATAAAGACTTTAAAGTTTTACCAAATTCTGTTCTAAATAGTAGTTCACAATATTTCCATGGTACAAACAAATGATTAGAAAGCTGGAAAGGAAGTGATCTTAAAGCGCTGCACATCTAAATCACTATGCAGTTAATTCATTACCGCAAAAACATAAGGCCACTTACCTTTTGTAACAGAAACAGATTTCTCATATTTAAGATGCAAGAAGTTTGACATCTGTTTATTTTCTCTATCAAATTCAGTCTGGCTTCAAAGTACTAGATGTAATAGTCACAAGGACACTACCAAGTATTTGCAGTTATTTAAGGATGTAAGGACCTACAAATCCAGGAAATAGAAAAAGAACCTCTGGTATCCGTTCACCATGTCACAGCTCCTGGGTTTGGCCAGTTAAGATGTCATGATTCTTTAGGCTCAAGTGGCCCTATTGGTAGCATCCTACTATTATAATGTGACCAAGACCAAAGTAAAATACAACAAAACAAAAGCATGACTTCCAAAGTTAGGGCACATTATTTCTCAGTTCCAGGACATCCACCAAGCCATGCCCCGCAAAGTTCTTTCATCTCAGTAATGCTATATTTAAAATATAATCCACAAATCTCCAAACATCTCCCTACCCTAGTTTCAGAAAAGATGAGTTCTATCAAGGCCATTGTTTGGCAACTAGTGGGTATGAGGGCAGGTGTGTTGAAGGGAGAAGTAGGTAGGATAGTGATGTAGAAATTTCCTGTTATTCCTATGAATTGTAAACATCAGTAGAATAATATACAAAGTAAAATTTCGGGTATTTATCTTGCTATACCTGCCTATATATTCTATAAACATAGTTACTTGCCCATAAAAATGGAAACTCCTAATGAAAAACAATGTGCCTATCATCCCAGTGAGATGTTATTATAGATGTATTTTCATATATATGAAATATATATAAAATACATGGTTAATGGTTAACATGTCAGTTTCTCGCTCTTTCTATACTCTATTATAACATAGAAGACATCACCACTCACCAGATTTGCCCGTTCCTTCACCACCCAAGACAGCAAGTTTCACATCATTCATCTTGCTTTTCTGCTCCTTGGTCAGTACTGTCTTCTGGAACTATGCTGCCCTGTGACAAGCTTTTTTTTAAACTTCCTTTTTATTGCTGCTCTCATTTCTCTAAGAACAACTCCACCCCATATTCCCACCAGCCAACAATAACTTTAAAAATGTTTTCCTAGAGTAGTTTTCAACTCAGTTTTCGTATAACATATTTTTAAAAAACTAGAGTTACTCTTTAGACCTAAAGGGTTATAAAGAAAATATGTATATATTTATAACAGAACCTTAGCTTACAATTCTCTATTTTTGTGTACCTGGAATCTACCTTCTCCTAGGACCTAAAAAAAAAAAAAAAAAGTATAGAGGATGGGTAAACATCTCTTGTGAATTTACTTTGATTGTATTGGTTTGTTTTATTAGTATCTGAGCCTATATCTGCTAGGGTTTCTTCTGTGAAAGAAAAAGGGAAATCTGTTCATTCAATCATAAAAACAGCACAACTATCTAGGATTTAGAAGTTTAGGTTTGATTCCAATAAAAATACATATCTAGACCATGTTTGTGAATCATAAGAGATTCTCAAGAAGCAAAACTGGGCACTACAGAGTTTTAACTTATCCAATGTCTTATTTAATAAGTAATTTCTCCTTTAAAAAATGTTTTGTCAATAGACAACAGCAATATTTCTGGAGAAAAATAAAGCAATGTCATTTGTTAGAAAATAAATAAATATAAACCTGTCACATTTCCTTCTGTAGTACATTGAAATTAGAAAAGAGAAGCGACAAAGGAAAGAAAATTTGGAAGGGGTACTCTGGCATGATTCATTCCTGCTTTATAATAGAGGTAAATTTAATTTGCAAAATGATGAGTTTTTCCTATTTCTTTTTGTCAGATTTCCGTACTACCCCATTACTTTCTTCCTCTTTTATCTCCCAATTTAGATATGTAAAAATTCTACAACAAATACAATAAGCCTACATGTGTGTACTAAATTTTGAGGCCCAAGGAAAAAGTTTCATTTATAGACTGTTAGTCACAGGAATAATAATTTGCTTTTTCAAAAATGCATTTATTTAACAAAAATTTTCTACTTGCAAATATATTTTAAAGCTATGTTAGGTTTAAGGACCCACTATTGTTAAATCATGATTTTCCTGCCTTGATAGAGTCTACACTCTACTAATAGAAAATGGAAACAATTAAAATTACAGTAAACAGGGTTGTTGCTAAATTAGGACCAGGGAAAGCAGAACATGTGGATATAAAGGTCTTCAAAAAGTAAGTAAATCTTTAAACATAAGCAGGAACCATAGAGAGAGGGAGGAAAGTGATTAGTGATTAAAGAAATGTCTCTACTCCAAAAGAATAAAGACTCCATGAAGGAAAGGGGACAAGAGAGTATGACAATTTGTGGGATCAGCAAGGTAACTGCTCAACCAAATTGCATTTTTTCTTTATTACAAATTTTAAGGAAATAAATATGATCTCTTTAATATCTGCAACTATATAAATAGTAACAAGAATGACTTTTTTAAAAGGAAATTTGCCAGCTGACATATTATACCATGGAATTAGATGCTTTTTCTCTATTTGGAGAAATGCTATTTTTGTCGTCTTAAGAAACTTCTGATATTTTTAGAGGTTGAGTTCCTTGACTCTTAGGAAGGCAAGATTTAACCTCATATAACGTAGAGGATATTGAAAACAACATATAACTTCTTGTTATCAGTGTACAGGCATTTTTTTCTCATGTCCTCTTCCTCCCTACTTACACTTGGATTCCAAAAGAGGTTCTAACAAGAAAGCAGCCTGGCACTGAAATAGAGTGAAGTTGTAAACCTGAACTGAAAGAATAAAAGCATGTACATATTTTCTTAAGAACCAGAAGTGCCATTTTTTTTTTTGCTTCAGATGATGAGTGCTAAATATTAACATTCTAATAGCCACATTATACTACTTAAATTTTTCTTACAGCTCTCTAAAGAAATATTCATTCACATCCAAAACCAAATCATTTTATTCCTTTATTTATGAGGTAGGTCCCATTACTAACTTATAATATAATGGAAATATAGGACTTTTCAGAAAGAAAAAGAGAAAGAAAAAAAAAAGCAAGCAAGTAAGAAAGAGATAAAGAAAAGGGAGGAAGGAAGGGGAGGATGGGGGAGCGAGGGAGAGTAGAATGCAAAGAATATAACTGAAATTGAATGTATGGTTAATTTTTAATATAAATAATTCTCTAATGCCTACTGGTGATTATAAAATAAACCTTGAAGTCTGGGTGTTTAGTGTATTACTGAATAGTAACACATTGTACCCAATAGGTAATTTTTCATTCCTCACCCCTCTCCTGCCTTCCATCCTTTGGAGTTTCTGACATCCCCTATTTCACTCTGTATTTCCATATGTACACATTATTTAGCTCCCACTTATAAGTAAGAACATGCAGTATTTGACTTACTGTTTCTAAATTATTTCACTTAAGATAATGGTCTACAGTTACATCCATGTTGCTGCAAAAGACATGATTTCATTCCTTTTTATGGCTGAGTAGTATTCCATAGTGTGTGTGTGTTTGTGTGTATATATATGTATATATGTATACCATATATGTGTGTGTATATATGTATATATGTATACCATATATGTGTGTGTATGTATATATGTATACCATATATGTGTGTGTATATATGTATATATGTATACCATGTATACCATATATATGTGTGTATATATGTATATATGTATACCATATGTGTGTATGTATGTATATATGTATACCATATATATGTGTGTATGTATGTGTATATGTATACCATATATGTGTGTGTATATATGTATATATGTATACCATGTGTGTGTATATAGGTATATATGTATACCATATATATGTGTGTATATATGTATATATACACACACATATACCACATATACACACACATATATACCATATATACATACACACACCATGTGTATATATAAAATATAGAAAATTATGTGTGTATATATACAAGATATGTATATAATATGTGTGTATATGTACATACACGCCATATTTTCTTTACCCAGTCATCATAATTAAACTGTAAGTGTTGGTTATGTTAGTCTCATGGGAGTACTTATCAAAGTGTTTTTATTTGTAGGTTTATTCACAACAAAATGAAAACTTATACACAAATAGATTATTAGAAATCAGAATTATTTGTTTTACCTCTAATTATAATCCAAGTTACTAAAGAAATTCAGCTAGAGATATCACAAATCCTCCAAAATTTCTTCCAGATAAATTCACATCTGGACATTTACCTAACCAAATGATGAAGCTATTATAATAACGGCTACTAAAATACAAAAGTTCTATTAACCCACAACCCAAGATTATTTTGGCTATAATATCTGTTTCATGAAACGAATAATTGCTTATTTCAACAATACCCTAACAGTTCAACATCAGTTTAAACTATACATACAACATCAGATTGCCCATGCAGAGTACTTTTGTATGTGATTATTTTTGATGGATTTTCATCTGAGCATGTGAAACTGATCATTATGGAACAAACGTACTTCCCATATCGTTTGGTCTGGGATGACTATTTTTAGGGTCTATCCTATTCGTGGTAATATATTTGGCTTACAGCTACTTGGAAGTCTTACTTCAAATTTGATAAATCATATCTGAACACTGAACACTCTACTGTGAAAACTGCTATGGATCTGTATTTTATTTTCTTTTCTCTCTCCTCCCCTCCCCATCACCCTCTTTTCCTTCCTTCCCCTTCCCTTCTTTCTGTCGCTATTTCTATCTCTGTGTCTTTACCGCCCCCCCTTTCTTTCTCTCTTTTTTTCTCCTCATTTTCTTTCTCTTTTCCTTTGCCCATTTTATTCTGGGTTCTTTTAGGAGCTTTTCTGTACCAATGGTATTCTAAAATTTCACAATGGTATTCCTTGTTGCAAGTCACTTTTTTCCATTAATTGTGCAGTGTTCACTTCGCCTTTTAAATGTGGAGATTCCTGTTCTTCAGTTCTGGGAAATTTTATTGTATTATCCCCTTAACAATTTATTCAAATAATGTCTTCTGTGTTCTGCCTGTCAGAAACTCTTACATTAGTTGAACCTACAAGATTGATTCCCAATGACTCTAACTCTTCCTCTCCTATTGCCCTACTTTATGTCTTTAACTTCACCTTCATGGGATATATATATATGTATGTGAGATATATATATATTATACATGTATAACATATACAATATTAAAATATATAAAATACATTAACATTTATAAAATATACAAATATATAAATACAAGTATTTTATACAAATATATAAAAATACATGTATATGTCACATATATACATTTATCAAGTATATATCACATATATTCACGTATATGTATCATGTATAATCACTATGTGATATATACTTGTGTTTTTACGTGTTTTATATATATGTATAGCTGTATATACTATATAAGTACATGTGTGTGACATATAGAGATATATATTACACATATAATGTATGTGTGATATGTATGTATGTATATACTATATATACTATATATGATATATGTCTGTACATATGTTATATATGTGATATATGTGTTACATTTATAATATGTATCTATGGGTGTTTTCTTGTGTGCTGCTATTGTATTGAAATACTGTATACATTAATTTTTTCAAGAAAAAGTTAATAACTTCAGTAAAATTTTAAACTGTACATAATTCCCATCATATTTAAATTCACTTTCACAAACCAGTATTGTTCTGTGTTACAGTTCAATATACCACATTTGATTTTTGTGATATAATACATACCTATGTCTGTGTGTAAATTTCAAGTGAACAGGACAGAGATGTTTCTATCATTCCCAAGCAACTTAAAAACTCTCATCATTAATGGAATTAACCTATGGAAGTATGTCTTCATAACTCTAAATACTTTTATAAAATGCTTTGAAAGATAATCTTTCATTTAGGTATCATATTTGAAGAAATATATTTGATATGTATTGTTAGTAACTAACTAAAGTACATGGGCATATTTTTTTTGCAAAAGGAAAATGATGAATACCTCAACAGCTTCAAAGATTTTCAAAGCATGTTTTTAAGTCTAAATAATTGAATGGCTTTGCTAATTTTTCTCTATGTGTAATTTATAATTGCAATAATCTTTTTAAGGTAATGATTTAGTATTTATTCTTTTAAATTATTCTTGAGGTGTTTATTGTTCCATAAGGTTTTAGTTTTCCAATTTTATAATACCTTTAAAATTATCGCTAACAGTAATTATGACTCAGCTATTCATTCTTTTTGCCTTCTGTAAAAATTATATTAATTTTTCTGTAGACAGTGATTTTCTTCTAAGCTAATACAGTTTTTCTCAAAAGTGAGCTATTATTCTAGTGAGCTCCTTCTTAATCACTTGTGGTTGGTCAATAATACAGAAGTGACTGTGATCTTTAAAAATGCTATTCCTTCTGTAATGCAGCTCCTGGAACAGGAAGTTTGAGGGAGCAACACTTCGGTGAGTGCAAGTTCTGTGGAAACATGATTTTTAAAAGGCTGAACAATGCAAATGTGGTAAGGATATGTTACTCTTATTTTTCTACTCATTTTATTACTCTAGAAATATTACAAAATAAACTTTCAGTATTCAAGCTTATTTCTACAATAACATAGGATAGAATGTATAAAGAAGTCTGATTTTTTGGAAGCCTTTTAAAAATAGACCTTAATATATGCAATGGTTCATAAAGAAGATAAGCATATTTCTTGCTCACATAAAATTTTACATAGATGTTTCTGATAAGTGGACAGCTCTCTCGATGTCTTCGGTGTCTGGCTTCTGAACACTCTTCATCACAGTGGTACAAGGGGAAGAGCATGACAAATCATGTGCCAGGAGGTTCGGCAGGTTAGCCTGGAAGAGGTTTATTTTGTTCACAAGCTGTTGGTTAGAATTAAATCTTATGGCAATACTAAACAGTAGGGAGGATGAAAAGTGAGGACCGGTTTTACTGAAGATGTACATTCATTCTTTGTGACAAGAGATAAATGTTCAGTCTTTAAAGCACAGGTAGGTTAAAGGTTGCTTGTCTCAAAACCTGTCCACTTCAACTTGACTTGGCCACAGGACACCCAGGTATTTGGTCAACCATTATTCTGGGTGTGTCTATGAGGGTGTTTTTGGATAATATAAGTGTTTTAATTGTTAGACCTAGTAAAGCATATTGTCCTTCCTCATGTGGGTGGGCCTCATTGAATCAGTAGAAGGGACTGAATAGAACAAAAGGCTGCCCACCTCCTACAAGTAACAGGGAATTTCCTTCTGTGTGGCTGCATTAAGCTGCATCATCAGTCTTTTCATGCCTCCAGACTTGTGAAACATTGCCTCTGCTGGCATCTCAAGCCTGCTATATGAGTCCAATTTCACACTGCTATAAAGAACTACCTAAGACTGGGTAATTTATAAAGAAAAGAGGTTTAATTGTCTCAGAGTTCTGCATGGCTGGGGAGGCCTCAGGAAACTTATAATCATGGTGGAAGGAGAAGGGAAAGCAAGGCATGTCTTACATGGCATCAGAAGAGACACAGAGCAAGGTGAGGGAACCACCACATACTTTTAAATCATCAGAGCTCATGAGAACTCACTCACTCTCACGAGAACAGCATGGGGAAAATCACCCCCATGACCCAATCACCTCTCGCCAGGTCTCTCCCTCGACATATGAGGATTACAATTCCAGATGAGATTTGGGTGGGGACAGAGTCCAACCATAACATTCTGCCCCAGCCCCTCCCAAATTTCACATCCTTCACACATTTAAAACCAAACATGCCTTAACAATAGTCCCTCAAAGTCTTAATCCAGCATTAACACAAAAGTCCAAGTCCAAAACCTCATCTGTGACATGTCAAGTCCCTTCTGCCTCTGAGCCTGTGAAATCTAAAGCAAGTTAATTACTTCAAGATACAATAGGGTACAGGCATTGGGTAAATGCTCCCATTCCAAATGGGAGAAATTGTCCAACACAAAGGGGCTACAGGCCCCATGCATGTCCAAAATCCTACAGAGTAGTCATTAAATCTTAAAGCTGCAAAATAATATCCTTTGACATGATGTCTCACATAAAGGGCATGCTGATGCAAGAGGTGGGCTCCCAAAGTCTTGAGCAGCTCCACCCCTATGGTTTTGCAGGGTAGAGCCCCCTGCAACTGCTTTCACAGGCTGGCATTGAGTGCCTGCACCTTTTCCAAGCACGTGATGCAAAGTGCCAGTGGATCTTCCATTCTGGGGTCTGGAGGACAGTAGCCCTATTTTTACAGCAATACTAGGCAGTGCCCCAGGAGAGACTCTGGGTGGGGGCTCCAACCCCATATTTCCTCTCTGCTTGCTCTAGTAGAGGTTCCCCATGAAGGATTTGCCCCTGCAGCAAACTTCTGCCTGGACATCCAGGCATTTCCATATATCCTCTGAAATCTAGGCCAGAGGTTTCCAAACCTCAATTATTGCCTTCTGCATATCTGCAGGCCCAACACCACATGGAAGCTCCCAAGAGACTTCTAAAGCCATGGTCCTGAACTGTGCCTTGGCCCCTTTTAACTATGGCTGGAGCTGGGGCAGCTGGGGCACAGGGCAGCATGTCCTGAGGCTGCACGGAGCAGCTGGGTGCTGGGCCTGGCCCAGGAAACTCTTTTTCCCCCTGGGCCTCCAGATCTGTGATGGGAGGGGCTGCTGTGAAATCTCTAAAATGCCCTGGAGACATGTACCTCATTGTCTTAACCATTAACACTGGGCTCCTAATTACTTATGCAAATTTCTGCAGTGGCTTGGGCTTCAATTTCTCCCCAGAAAATGAGTTTTTCTTTTCTGGGGAAAAGAAATGGTCAGGCTGCAAATTTTCCAAATTTTTATGCACTGCTTCCGTTTTAAACATAAGTTCCAGTTGCAGAAAATCTCTTTGTGAACACACATGACTGTAGTATGCTTTCAGAAAAAGGCAGGTCATATATTTAAATGCTTTGCTGCTTAGAAATTTCTTCTGTCAGATACTCTACATCAACTTCTCTCAAGTTCAAAGTTCCACGGTTTTCTAGGGCAGGGGAAAAATGCTGCCAGTCTCTTTGCTAAAGCATAGCAAGAGTAACCTTTGCTCAAGTTCCCAATAAGCTCCTCATCTCCATCTGAGACCACCTTACTCTGAACTTAATTGTCCATATTACTGTAAGCATTTTGGTGATTCAACAGATATCTAGGAAGTTCCAAACTTCCCCTACATCTTTCGTCTTCTGAGCCCTCCAAACTGTTCCAACCTCTGTCCGTTACCCAGTTCAAAGTCACTTCCACATTTTAAGATATTTTTATAGCAGTGCCCTAAACTTCTGGCACCAATTTTCTGTATTAGTCCATTTTCATACTGCTGTAAAGAACTAACTGAGACTGGGTAATTTATAAATAAAACAGGTTCAATTGACTCACAGTTCCACATGGCTGGGGAGGCCCCAGGAAACTTACAATTATGATGGAAAGAGAAGAAGAAACAAGGCACATCTAACACGGTGGCGAGAGAGAGAGAGGAGAGAACCACCACATACTTTTAAACCATCAGAGCTCATAAGAATTCACTCACTCTCATGAGAACAACATGGAAGAAACCACCCCCATGATCCAATCACCTCCCACCAGGTCCCTTTCTCAACATGTGGGGATTACAATTCCAGAGAGATTTAGGTGGGGACACAGAGCAAAACCACATCACCTGCCCACCTTCAGGTGGGAACTATACCATTAGCTTTGGTTCTCAGGCCTTCAGAATTGAACTGGAACTACACCATTGACTTTTCTGGGTCTCCAGCTTGCCAACTGCAAACCTTGGGAGTTCCCAGCCTCTATAACTGCATAATCCAACTTCCTATTGCAAAGCTCTTTAGATAGATAGGTAAATACATATACATACATATATATCTCTTAGGGTTTACTGGAGAACACTGAGAAATAAAATTTCTAAAGAGATTTCTTTATCCCTAATTAAATATTTCAAACTGCAATTTCCTCAAGATTACCCAAATAGCAAATATAGAAGCCAAATTAATACAATCCCAGTCTTTCCACTGTAACACACTGCCACCTACCACATATCTTATTTCCTGCTCATCATTTTTATATAAAACATTGATTTTTCCCTCTTTGATATTTTTTGTAAAATTATAATCACCTGTGCTTTAGCCTCAGACATTATTCTAAAAGGTTTGCAGTATATATTTATATGTGTTTTATTTCTTACTATCTTATTGACTATTTTCCCCAAAATAGAACTCTTTAGGGAGCTCTCTGTTTATATTCATAAGTATAAACCCATGGTTTTTTTTAGGTTTCCTTCTATTTTTTCTCATTAGAAGTAAATTCAATTGAATTGTTGGTTTTGCTTTATATGAAGTATTTTCTTCTATAATTTTTACTACTCTAATTTTCTGCAATAACTCCCTTACATTTCTGCCAAATCTACATCATAGACTGTTGTGTCCTGGATTAGTTTATTATTGCTGCATAATGCCTTACCACAACTGAGTGACTTAAAGTAACACACATTATTATCTCACACTTTCTACAGGCCAAAAGTCCAGGGAGCATAGTTTTAAGAGCGTTTTGTGATTCTGAGTTGCAGCCTGGAAGAGCCTTATCAGGCTGCAACCCAAGTGTGAGGTGGGCCTATGGTCTTCTCTGAAGACCAACTGGTAAAACAGACACTTCCCCTCCTTTTGTGATGGTAGGATTCTGACTACTGTTTTCTTGTTGGCTGTTGGCCAGCAGCCTCGTTCAGCTCCTAGAGGGTTCCTACAGTTCTTTGCCGCTTGGCCTTGTTCATATAGCCTTGCACAACATGACAGCTTACTGCTTCAAAGCCAGTAATGAAGGGGAATCTCTCTTATGCATGCTAGCAAGCAAAGAAAGACGGGATGGATGGGATGGATAGATGGATGGATGGATGGATAGATAGATAGATAGATAATTTATATATGTGATACACTGAATGTATACATAAGTAAAATCTTCCATATACATATGTAAAACACTGTAAACATGCATGTATTGAATATACATATGGCTGTGTGTGTTTGTATGTGTGTATTTAAAAAAAGTGACATTCCATCACTTTTGCCATATGCCATAATCTAGTAGTTAAAAGACAGTCACTGGTTCTGCCAGCACTCCAGGGTTGGAGATTATACAACAGTGTGACTCACTTGGTGCTACAATTTGAATGTTTGCTCCCCCTTCAAAACTGATGTTGAAATTTAATTACCAAACTAATGGCATTGGGTTGTTGGGTACTTCAGAGGTGACAGGCCATAAGAGCTCTACCCTCATAAATGGATTATGTCATTATATAAAGGGCTTTTAGGAGTAGGCTCTTTGTCTTGGCCCTTCTGCCTTCCACCATCTGAGGATCTAGGGCTCCTTCCCTAAAAGGATGCAGTGTGCAAGGCTTCAGCTTGGAAGAAGATAATGGGCTCATCGAACACCAAACCTCGTGGCACCTTAACCTTCGACTTCCCAGCCTGTGAATTAATAGACTTCTGTTCTTCATAAATTATCCAGTCTCAGGTGTGCTGCTGTTTATGGCAGCACAAAATAAGATTCTTGGGATCACTTAAAGGTGTGTATGTTACATTCCTTAACTTTTTATTTGACACTTCTTCTGAACAAGATATATCTTTATTTTGTTCTGTTCACAAAAAAGTAGTACTGATCACATTTTACATTAATAGATAATAATTTGTGGCCATAATTACTGTTCAATGTGATATTCTGAGTCAGAAATCTCCCTATAATCTCATTGGCCATTATGTCATAAAATTTTTGTCCTAAAGTGAATTAACAAACCAGCATTTGAAAAATGAAGTATTTCTATGTGTATTCCAGGCATACCTCTGAGACATTGTGGGTTTGGTTCTAGACCACGGCAATAAAGCAAGGCATACCAATTTTTTGGTTTGTCAGTGCATAGAAAAGTTACATTTACACTATACTATAATGGATTAAGTGTGTCATACAATGACAAAAAAAAAAAAAAAAGCATACCTGCATGCCTTAATTTAAAAGTATTTCATTGCCCAGAAATGCTGACACACAGATACAAAGTGAACACCTGCTGTTGGAAAAAAATGGTGTCAATCATATACACCATGGAATACTATGCAGCCATAAAAAAGGATGAGTTCATGTCCTTTGTAGGGACATGGATACAGCTGGAAACCATCATTCTCAGCAAACTACTGCAAGAACAGAAAACCAAATACTGCATATTCTCACTCATAGGTGGGAACTAAACAATCTGAACACTTAGACACAGGAAGGGGAACATCACACACCAGGGCCTGTTGTGGGGTGGGTGGAGGGATAGCATTAGGAGATATACCTAATGTAAATGATGAGTTAATGGGTGCAGCACATCAACATGGCAACATGTATACATATGTAACAAACCTGCATGTAGTGCACATGTACCCTAGAACATAAAGTATTAAAAAAAAAAAAAAAAGTCAAGATTCCTTGAAGGAAAAAAAAATAGTGTCAATAGACTTGCTTGATGCAGAGTTCCCACAAACCTTCAATTTGTGAAGAATGCAGTATCTGTGAAGCACAATAAAAGAAAGCAGTGAAATGAGGAAAACCTGTATTTCATTGGATAGGGTCAGGAAGCAAGCCGCATTGCCCATGAGGTGCTCCAGAGAGTGAGACAACCGTATGTTACCTTTCTTGTTCATTCCCACTGGCTAAGTCATTTATTTTGAAACACTAAAATCAGAGATGTCATCGTTTCAAAAGTTCAGTAAGTACATACGGAACACCTACTATGTGCCAGACACCATCCCAGGGTATTGAGAGTAAAAAAGGAAAAATGAATAAAATGTACATCCTCTGCCCTTGAGGAGTGTTCGTTCTAGTTAGAAAGATTTAACATTTATGTAATAAGTGTAAATTCAGAGGTAAGCATAGGGCGGGCACAAAGGGTCATCAATAAGAAAAACCTAGCTAAATTCTAAAAGAAAGCAGCATCAGGCTAAATAATCGCCCCTAAAGATATTAGAACCTAACTTGGACCCTATAAATGTTGCTTTATATACATAAACGCTATTTTTAAATGTGATTAAGTTAAAAGTCTTGAGATGGGAATGTCATGGGCTTGAATGTTCAAGTCCTCCAAAAATGTATGTGTCGAAGTCCAGACCCCCAGTGTGATGGTATTTAGAGGTGGAGCTTTTGAGGTAATTAGGATTAGGTTAGCTCACAAGGTGGGACCTTCACATTGGAATTAGTGCCTTTGTAAGTAGAGGAAGACAGAAAGAGCTGTCTCTCTCCGCCATCTTGAGTTCTCACTAAGGAAAGGCCATGTGTGCAGACAGCAAGAAAGTGGCTTTCTACAAGCCAGAAAGAGCACCCTAAGAAGACGCTGAGTCTGCTGGCACCTTGATCTTGGTTTTCCCAACCTCCAGACTGAGAGAAATAAGTGTCTGCTATTTAAGCCATCCAGTGTATGGTATTTTGTTATAACAGCCTGAGATGAGTAAAACAGGAAGATTATATTAGATTGCCAGTGTGAGCCCTTGATGCAATGAAAACTGTCCTTACAAAAAAGAGATAGAAGGAGATTTGATACAGAAGAACAGAAGGCAATGTGACCACAGAGGCAGACACTGAAATGATGTGACCACATGCGAAGGGACACGGGAGCCACCAGAAGCTGAAAAAGGCAAGAAAAAAATTCTCCCCTGATGTTGCTGAGGGTGAGGATCCACTGATGCCTTGATTTCAACATAGTAAAACTGAGCTCTGATCTCCAGAACTCTAAAAGAATAGATGTGTGTGGTTTTAAGGGGCAAAGTTACAGTAACTTGTCACAGGACATAGAAAACTAACACTGGAGGTACTGCAGAGAGAGAGAACAGCTTGAGCAAAATCATGAAGGTAGAAAGCAGTATGGTAAATCCTGGGCACTGAAATGCCTCTGCATTGGTTGAGACGCAAGAATTAGGTAGGAAATCATAGGAATTGGGGAGCATTTACAAGACAAAGGGAAATCATGGTAACCTCGTATGGCACGCTATGGACATTATCCTAAAGGACACAATGAGATATCAAGAAATTTTAAGTATGAGAGCAAAGGTTTTTGATTAAATGTTCTACTCTGAAAATAACATAGAACATGGTTTGGAGGTAGGAAGAGAAGATAAAAAGAAGATGAAGAAGGAGAAGCAGGGATACCTGTTATAAGGCTAAATACCCTCAGAAAGGGTCTTGACAAGCATGACAATGAGATAAAGGGAAAACTTTGAAGAAATAGCCAATAAAAATCTGAAAATCAGCAAGATTTGGTGATTGTTTTGTGGTAGGCCAATTCTCTCTGACAGTCACACACACAGGCCTCCATGGCACTCCCGTTATACAGGCAAACTTCAACTGCATCTGCCTTAACATTAAGTTAATAATTAAACCTAGGGAAATCAATGCCCAGACACCAAAAGCAAAAATGAAACATATCTTTGGTAAGACCTTTCCCCAGGCTTCTGCTAAAGCCCAGGGCAAGTCAACATAAGGGAGACTTTCTTAAGTTCCTTGTCTCGACAAAGACCTGTCTTGAGTCCACAAAACCTGGGGTGAGTCAAGACAGCCCTACGTTCCTTGTACCAAGATGCATCCTGGATTGAATACACTTGTTGGGGGTCTGAAGCAACTCTCTAGACCTAAACCATAGGTAACATAAGATAGAAGTAATCACCCTGGTACCAGGGGCCTCATAGATTAAGTAGATTTAGGGGACACTTCTTTATCATCCCGGTACCAGGGACCTCGTGCATTAAGTAGATTTAGAGGACATTTCTGGCTTCTGACGTTTCAGTTAAAACAAAATTCATCACCTATAGAGATAGGCGAATATGAGACTACACATAGGCGTATAGTTCAAAACCGATATAAGGACTGGAAAAACTTTAGAATCCTGAGTTGGTCTGATGAATTATCTCCAACCTTCTCCCTGTACCTGGTTACAGAAATAAACTCTCTTCTTTCCCAGTTCGTCTGCATTTCGTTATTGGGCTGCAAGAACATGAAACAGGACCTCGTTCCGTCCGGGAAGAGTTGAATGAAATTTTGACTTAAACAATTACGTTTATAGTGGTGTCATTAACTGCATTGATTTTTGTTACTTATTTTTACTTCAAGAAATAGTTTAAAGGAACAGACATTTCCAGTTTTAGACATGTTAAGTTTAAGATACCGTTGGGTCTGTGAACTTAATCTGTCCAGTAGTGAGTTTACTGGTCGAAGTCTAAAGCCAGTAAGAGAGAAGGCAGAGGTGATGGAGCATACAGTTGGTCTTATCAAAACACTTTCACTGCAGAGTTAAGTTTGCTTTTATAACAGGGGTTATAAATTGATAGTGAAAGAGTTTCTGAAAAACATTCTTTTTGATCTCTGGGAAAAAAAGAGAATGCTGTTTATATAGACTTTTCCACATTTGTTTTAAAAAAGTTTCTTAAGTCAAGCCACTTTATGTATTTTGTAAACTTAAAAACTAAAATAAAATATCTTTGCTTATTTTAACAACCCTATAAATAAGAATTATAAATAATATTATTCTTAGTTTATTGGCATGCACACTGAGGCCCAGAGGGTATTTTAAGTAGATAGCCAAGAGAAATATGCTTAGGAAATAGAAGCTAGAATTCCAGCTACAATTTCTCTGACATGTAATCCCACCATGCTGTCCCTTGACATTGAGATATCATTTCCCAAAGCTAAATGATTCTTGTTCTTAGCATTTGTTCATATTGATTTTTAAAAATCAGCTTATAGTGTTATATAACAAAACTGAAGATGTTACAGAAATCAAATTTTAAAACAAATTACATTCCTATAATACATAGCAGAGAATTCAACATATAGTGGATATTCCATTTGTCATTTATTGATTGATGGCTATCTTTGAATGCATACTATCAACCTAAGATTAGTTCCTGAATTTGCATTTAATAGATGTAAATAGTCACGTTGTTATTATAACTTCTATTATAGAGAAATAATTTGACTCTGATAGAATTTAGTTATTTATCTAAGCAAAGACTAGTTCTCTTTCATTTTAATAATTCTTCCCAAAGGAACTCCAGCTGAGAACAGAAACCTTCCCATGTGAATCCGAAACAGAATTTCCTTTTGCAAATCTGTGCAATCTCATGGTCTTTATTCTTAGTCTTGTTTTCATTAATTCAGTGAAGCCAGAATTTAGCTGTGTTCTTCCATACATGTTGCAAATGAAATTGTATTTTGTTATTGGAATCTTTAAAATAATATTCAAAGTATATTTGATAAAGAACACTGTTGGCAATTTTCTTCCCAAAGAATGAAGGCTTTTTCCACATTACCAATGCCTTGATTGGTTTTCTTCCCTATATGGAAACATTTTTAAAGCCCTTTTGCTACTAGGCCTGTTCCTAAGAACTTGGATTCATTCCCACTATTCCCTGTACACCAGATTGAAAACTGTAATAATGACCATTTGGGGAATTAAATTTGAGCAGTATTTCTCCACTGGATCCTACGCCTGGAAAGTCCAGCTCCTCTGCAGGGACCCATCTTTATACCCACCTCCATCTCAACCAAGCATATCCTTCAGCCTGGGGTGCCCTATTCCTCTATGATCATTGATACCAAGTCGGCTTTTATAATACCATAAAATTTATCTGAGTCAGAACAAAATTAATATGGAGAAACAAAATATGTTCAAAGATGTTCAGGAAAACCATAGACAGAAAAAATTCAGTGGGTGATTGCTGGTAATGAAGATGAACAAGCCATTCAGAGAAACATTCATGGAAACTTGTTTGCAGAAATGGAATGAGTTAAGGATGATGAAAAGTTTTCAGGTCTGGAATAGTAGGACACTAACGGCCTTAGTAATAGGAGCAGGAAAACTGGGAAGGAAAGATAATTTAGACTTCAATGTTATATTTGAGAGTAAGATGATGGCCAGAAATCATTAACACAGAGAAGCCAACCATGCAATGAGAAATACTTAATTATTTAATTAATTGAAATGAAGCAAGCAACTCAGTATATTACATTTATCTATAGTCGGTGAATGGAAAGCATTATATCAGATAGCTATTACAGAAAAATTTTCACCTTTTGATTAAATAAACTGCTTTGTACATAAGCCTACATAGAACATTTTAGATTTTGTGTCTTTTAAACAGGTTATTGACAATTAGGTTGTATTACCATCTCCAGAGAAAGAGGGAATATCATATATTTCCTGTATCCATTCCTGTGGCCCATGTAATGCCCAAAACGCCTCACCTCCAAGATTAATTAGTAAGGATAGTAATCGGTAGAAACTGAGGGGTTACAAAAGCACCACACATTTGGGCTTTGGCTTTTAGGAAAAGAAAGAAACTACCTGAAAAGCACTTGAACCAGGATAGCCTCTATGGAAAGCCATTTTCAAGAGCCTAGGTGAATTTGCTTTTGTTAGGAAAAAATATATATTATGGTGAAACATTGTGTATATAATGAAATAGTCATTGGCTGGACTCTCACCGATATTACTCTTAGTTTCAGGAAAGAGAAGACAAGATTGCCTGTATGTGAATAGGAACTAGTCTCTCCTAGATAGTCTCTATAGAGAGATGGACTGTCTTTCATTTTTAAGGGGAAATTGTTTATAACAGAGATCTATCTATACAGCAAGCTGAAATGAGCAGGGCAATGATAATTAAACTTATTTTGTAGATGGGAAGAAGAGACAGAGATTAAATAACTATCTCATCAAAAAAGTATACATCAAAAATTGGCAAATCTATGCTTTAAACAAGTCTTGGTAAAATTACTTTAGGCTTTCCTAGACAAGTGCAAGCATATTTGGGAAATTTCCAACTTTTTAAAATTTGGCATATACCTATTTCAGGTGGTTGCCATATTATAAATCACTAAGCAATAACCCAGATGCATTCAAGTATCAAGTAAATAACATACATGTGTGAAATGGCCAAAAATAAGACAAAAGGAGGTTCTGTACATGATAGTTAACTGAAGAAGGAATTCCCACCCACTTAAAGGTGATCAAATACAAAGTTAGAACAGAAGAAATATAAGCTAAAACTGACTGAACTTGTGCCCTGTAACAACAATTTTAAAAGCCCTTTATATAAGTGATTACATTTTAGATTTTTGGGAATTTTGCAATTTTAACATGATATAAAACATAAATTATGTTTTTAAAAAAATTTTGAATGCACCCAAACATAAAAAACCAAGATTCGTGTCATCAAACTACTTGTTGGTTCAAATCCAGGACTGAAAAATCTCACAGAGAAAACCAAAACAAGAAACCGAATACATTACCAAAAATAAAGTTGAAAATAAATTTAAAAATAAACTAAAAATAAAACAAACGGGAACAAAACAAATACACTTATCCTGAAAGGAACCTGATTGTAGAGCCATAGCCCTGTGTAACACTTTGTTAGGTAAAAATATGCATGAACTTCTGCAAATTCCATACAATTTAAAACTCAATAATGCTGACAGTAAATTATTTTTCTAAATTTTCAAAATCAGACATTATCATTATTCATTTTCACAAGTCCAACTGACTTGTTTTAAATTTGATCTTATAATACAAACGATTACCATTGCCTCTTGCACTTCAGATCTTCCATACAGAATAATTTTCTTCTCCCGAAATCATATACTTTATAAATTCCTAGTGGCAATCTGTTGGAAGTAAGAGCTATGCTTATTTTGTTTGAAAGTGTCCTTATTTCTCTCTTGTTCTTGAAAGATTATGTCTTTGGATATATATTGGTTGGATCATATTTAATCTTTGTCCTCTGAAATGATTATCCCATTTTATTCTGCCTTTCATTATTGCTATTCAGAATCAACTATCAGTCTTGGAAGGTAATCTATGTCTTCTCTCTGGCTTTTTTCCCCTTGGATCTATCTTTTAAAATAGATACATAATATTTGTACATATTTGTGGGGTACATGTGATATTCTGTCATACGCACAGAATGTGTAATGATCAAGTCATGCATTTAGGGAATCCATCACCTCGAGTATTTATCAATTTTATGTGTTGTGAACATTTCAATTCCTCTCTTCTAGCTATTTTGAAATATACATTGTTTATTATAGTAACCTGATTCTGCTAATGAACATTAAAACTTACTCCTTATATCCAACTGTATGTCTGTATCCATTAACCAACCTCCCTTCATCCTTGCAAACCACCCACAAATCCCTAACAGCCCTTGATATCTGTCATCCTACTCTCTATCTCCATGAAACCAATTATTTTAGCTTCCATATATGAATGAAAATGTGCTATTTGTCTTTCTGTGCCTGGCTTATTTCACTTCACGTAATGTCCAGTTCCATCTATGCTGTTGCAAATGATACGATTTCATTCTTTTTATAGCTGAATAATGTTCCATTGTGTGTATGTTTTACTTTTTTTTTTTTTTTTAGTCATTAATCTGACGTGGACACAAGTTGATTCCAAATCTTGGCTATTGTTAGTAGTGCTGTAATAACTGTGGGGATGCAGATATCTCTTCGATTACTGGTTTCCCTTCTTTAGGTATATAGCCATCAGCGGCATTGCTCGATCATATGGTAGTTCTATGATTATTTTGAGGAACCACCAGATTGTTCTCCATAGTGGCTCTACAAATTTACATTCCCACTGGGTGTTCCTCTTGCTCCATATCCTCACCAGCATTTGATATTGCCTGTCTTTTGGATAAAAGTCCGATATAGTCTCACGTTTTCGCTCACAACTGACGTCAAGGGGTTCATTAAAGAACTCAGAGTAAAGCAGGAATCATATTTATCCACAAAGGCATTCAGTTTTGGAGTCAATTTGGCAAAGTTTCTTTTGCAAAGAAATAAAATTCTAATAGTCACTTGTGTTATTTTTAGTTTTATTTGCTCTTCATCAAAAATATTGCTCTAAAAATATGTGACTGAATTTAAAGTTAAGCAAAGCATTTCCACACTTCAGTGTAGAAAATAATACAGAATAATGTCATGTAAAAATGTAGAATAATTTTATTCTCTGACTTATTTCTAGTTTGTGGCTATACATTAGCTTAGAAGTGTAATCTTTAAACAGCCTCATTGTAGCTTCATAAAGTCGAAAATCTGGACTCATGAAATTAATTGCTGTTTCTTCCTTTCCTTGCTCACTTTAGCTATGATCCAAATAAACAATTTAAAGCTATCTGTGAAAGGATAATTATGCCAATTAGATTCAGTTGATAGTGTTCTTAAAAAATTAGAGCCCAGAAAATTAGTCTTTATATGTTGCAATTCCAATCTTTGTAATTCAAAACCACAGTAAAAATTTCACACAAAATGATCTTCAGAATAATTCAGTTTATTTTGAAATATCCTTGTATGCAGCAAAAGAAAATTGAGGGTCTAGCAGTAGATGTGTGTCTTATATGTGTTTCATAGTTTTTAGAGTTTGATTTCTGTTCATTTATCTTGAGTATTTTAACGTTATCTTTATAGGAATAGTGGACTAAAAGTCTGCAATTTTTATTAGGAGGCGATCCCGTTAATTCCCCAACCCAGCCTGGTTGGGAGTGCCAACAAGCATGGATAAATTCCAGAGTGCTTGTTTCAAAGACCCATGAAAAACACTATTCTTATCTACAACTTACCCTTTCTCTATTTCAGACAAGGACTTCTATTCGTTCCTTCCAGTATCCTGCTCACTTTTAAAAACACACTTCTGCTTCTGACCTTTGCTCTGGTATATATAACTTCTGACCCAGTTTTCATCTCCTGGCTCATAGAGTGTCTCCATTCGAAGTGTGTTTATATTTGAACTAAATTCCCTGGTAATTCACCTGTCAGCTTTGGCCTTTGGCAAGTAGTTTATGATCTCCGCAGTGTGACTTTTGTCAATTCAGACCACTGTGTTTAGAACTAAATTATCTCTCAGCTTTAATCTTTAACATTCTTTTTAAGACCTCTATTTCATAGATCAATAGGACTGGCAAACTGAATCAAAAATGTTAATGTCATTTCAAGTCAGCAACTTGCCTGTTTTAGAGAAATTATCTGCTCTGTGGAAGGAAAATGTTCTGTTAATTGAGTTTACATAGAATATGATAATAAAGTTGACTTTGTAAATAGCAGGTGCAGTCTCTACAGTGCCCTGCATTTGATAAAATGACGGCTGAGGTAATAGAAAATTCAACAATAAATTGTAGTGGTTAACAGACTGAGCTCTGAATTCTCAGTATCCATCAATTGTTACTATATAATTTGGATAATTGGCTTCACCTTTTTGCATTTTAGTTTTTTATCTATAAAATGGGTATGATAATTGTGACTGTCAAGGATCTTATAGAAAAATTATTAACTTACCATAAAAAGTAAGCACTGAAGTGTCATCTCATTATTATCTCACAATAGATTTTGAAATTAGAGACTTGATGATTCTCTAGGCCTCTAGTGTCTTAGGATAGACTGAGGAGATTATTCCAGCTCTTATTCTAGCAAAGGGAAAAAAAATGTTGTGTCAAAAAATACCGTCACAAGCAAATATTCATTTTAGGTTCTAAAATCTAAAATAGGAGAGCAGGGATATAGTCTCATTGCAATAGAGTTACAATCTTGAGCTAACAGTATACCCAGAAGCATAGTTTCCTCTTAGGAGTTCTAATACTTTAGAGCATCTACATTCCTAGAGGATTTGTTAAAATGCAGCTTTTGGGACCACACACAAACCCACCAAATAAGAATTTTTGTGGAAAAAAATGCATTTTCCCCCAAGAAAATGCATGTCAATAAATAACCTAGATAATCTTGAAGCAGATGGTGGATAGTTACCACATAATAGGAAAACAAGCTTCAAGGTGCTAAAACCAAAGTTCCCAAGTAGATGAGATGTCTAGGGAGGCCTAATGGAGCTATTCACTTAATTAGCCCAGCAGCATCAAAGGTTGCTCAATCATTCATACATACTTGCCAGTTTCCAAACAATTGCCTGCCAAAGTATATTGTATGGTCATTGTCCCAGATTTAATGCATTTGACTGATAGAATGCGGTGCTCAAGAAAATCACTTGAACCTGGGAGGCAGACATTGCAGTGAGCTGAGATGGCGCCACTGCACTCCAGCCTGGAGACAAAGTGAGACTCCATTAAAAAAAAAAAAATTGTGTGTCAGTTGGGCACAGTGTCTCAAACCTCTGATCCAAGCACTTTGCCAAGGCAGGAAGATCACTTGAGCCCAGGAGCTCAAGGTTGCAGTGATCTATGATCATGCCACTGTACTCCAGCTTGGGTGGCAGAGACAAACCCTGTCTCCGAGAAATATATAGACAAATAAATTTTAAAAATTGTGTTCTATTTTAAGGTAAAACTATTCTCCTTTAATTAAAAACTAATCTTTAAATAGTTTTTATGTATGTGCATATATATGAATTATATATATACACAATATTAAGGAATAGTTAAATAAAACTTATATATGTAATTAGTGAATAGTTATGAACTAGTTACAGACTAAGTTAAAGAATGGTTATAGATTTCTTGAAAGTTTTTATTCATAAATAAGTGTTGTACCCTACTCAGACAGGATGTACCCTACCCAAATTTTGGTTTGGATATTGAAAAGGGTAACCCACACCAAGAGAGGATACAAAGGCTTATTACTCAAATAAAGAGGCTTTCTGGGAAGAACAGTGCAGCCTCCTAAGCAGGCCCAAATGCCTTAGAAAAGCAGGGAATTGTCACTGTCTTAGCTTTTAGTGGGATCAGGGGTAGGGCTGGAGCGAGGGGTCCAGCGCACATGTACCAGGGCCTGTGGGGTTTGAACTTCACGCAGGGACCAGGAAGCACTCAGGCTTTCTCATCAGCTTCTCCAGATGTGGGGTGGAAGGGAAAGAGAGAGGAGTGCAGCTTCCAAGCTATCAGCTGTGATTTTATCTTAAATATGTAGGTGCATTAATGAAACCTAAGGAAAGAATAATTTGAAGAAATCTGAAAAGTATGCATCACATATTTCCAAATAAGCTAACTGCAATAAATAAGGCATTTCAATAAACTTTCAATATAGAGGAAGGTATAATCATTTCTTTGTTAGTCTAGATTGTTCATCATTCTTTTTAAATGTTGTACACAGTTCAAAATATTTCTTACACTTAGAAGGTTCATAATATAAAACATTCCAAAAGGCATGTAAATGTTTTTTATTAGTGTAAAAAGTATAATTTATGTTTGATTATCTTAAATTACTTTATATATTTTCCACCTTTTAAAAAGTTACAGCCTTTTAACTAAACTTCTTATTTATAAATTTAACAAGTTTACTAAAGCCAAATGATCATGAATCCACAAAAGACTGTATTCTAAATTTCATGAGATTTTATTATAATTAAGAAATATGTGATTTGACTTTCTAATATTGACTCTGATCTTCTGACATAAAGAAGCTCTAACTGCGTTAGCAGAAGTTTATTCTAAAACAGAGAACAGAGGTTGAAAAGTTCTGAGCCTACTCGTGACTTTAATGTTTCTACTTTTAGACCAGGACTGACCTTTCTCAGGCACAGGTTTATGAAGGGAACATTCCCATGACATTTGGGACTTTAAAATATTAGAAACTTTCACCCTCAAGTTTATATGATTGATGGCCATACATTTCTTATTTTATAGCCAGGGTGGAATGAAAAGCAATGTTATTTTGACAATTTGGTGGCAAAAACTCTAAAGAATGTTTTTTCTTAAAATAGTATGAAAGATCTATTATGGGAATATGAGATTGGTTAGTCAAATCCTGGCAACTAGAAATTATTATTTCTATTATGTAGTCATTGTGGTGTGTCCTTACCTGCTAAGACTGTTGGAATTTAAAAATATATGTTGAAAGAATATTGTGAAGCTGGAGTATGCGTGTCCTCTTTAGGTAAAGAGCAAGAATATTTCTGCTATTGAAATTCAAGTACTCATCAAGCCCAGTTCAAAATTTACTCTGTCCTTCAAATTTACCCAGGTATATCTGATATATTTGATCTTACATGTATTTAATGATCTCATTTTGTAACCTACCAGAATAGCATTTAGTAACATTATGCCTTTGTTACTGTTTTCAATTTATATAACTTTCTTGAAGTTTTTTCCTGCAATGATTCAGTCTTGGATTGATATGCCCTTTGAAGTAATATAGGGTCGGGCACGGTGGTTCATGCCTGTAATCCCAGCACTTTGAGAGGCCGAGGTGGGTGGATTACAGGAGTTCAAGACCCGCCTGACCAACATGGTGAAACTCTGTCTCTACTAAAAATATAAAAATTAGCTGGGCATGGTGGCGGGCATCTGTAATCCCAGCTACTCAGGAGGCTGAGGCAGGAGAATTGCTTAAACCTGGGAAGCGGAAATTGCAGTGAACCAAGGTTGCAGTGAGCTGAGATCACATCATCACACTCCAGCCTAAGCAACACAGCTAGACTCCATCTCAAAAAATAAAAATAAAAATAAAAATATTAAAGTAATATACATTAAAATGAAGTCACAGTTTTTATAATATTAAAAGGCAGGTGAGAAAGTAATCTCAGCCAGAAGCATATATCTCTGGGAATAAGCATATTGTTGATGAAATCTGTGTTCTATAACATGCTGACCAGAAAGGATCCATAAAGAGGGAAGTCTTCATAATGAAGTGAGTAAGACAAACCATCCTGGGAGAGTCTGTCGGACACAATCTTATGTGTTTACAGAGTCCACGGCAGCAGGAAGAAAGGCTGTGCATGGTCTCAAAATACCAAACACGTCTCACCAAGCCTGATATTCTCACTACCATGAAGGGCCCAAATGCAGTGACAACGAGCCCCTAATCTGGCACAATTTCCTGGCAGTACCAGCCATGGTGGCAGGTTGTTTCCACTACCCCCTTGCATTGTTGCAGAAGCAATCATTTACACTAAGAACAGATTCATATCTCAGTTACAGATGTGCTTTTCCTGTCTGAAACACTTCTGTCAGCACCACCATTCATGATTGAACAATCACTTTGACATTCCACACATGAAGAAACTCACTTCATGGCAAAGGGATGGTGTGGTAACCTACTGAAGGCTCAGTTATAACATCATCTGGGATATAACAGCTGTACACTCAGAACACTCTCTTGTAATATGTGAGGTATGCTTCAAACCAGAGGCCACATGTGGTGTCATCTACTCTAGAGTCATCTACCCTAGGAACAAAGGAAAAGAAAAGAAAACAGCCCTCTCATTGACAACAAGTAAACCACTTACACATATCTGTGAACTCAGTTAGTGGACCAGAAGGTTTTAGTTCATAAAAGGTTAGTGTTTCCAGTAGGGTACACATGATCCTATTAAATTGAAAGCTGAGACGACTTCTGGCAATTCTGGCCTCCTCGTGCTCCTGATTCTGCAGACAAAGTGAGAGATCACTGTATTGGCTGGTATGACAGATTCTAATTTCTCAGGGGAAATGAAGCCGGAGTTACTCAATGAAGCTAAGGAGAATATACCTGAAACTGAGAAGTCATCAATGACACACCCCTTAGTATTCCTCTTCTGAGAGTGCTAGTACATTGGAAATTTGAAAATGTCAACCTAATAAAGTCAGGACCAGCAAGGATTCAACCTATGTAAACACACAGGTTTCAGCTCACTTATCAGAAAAAGAATCTCATCTAGCTGAGATATTTATAGGTGGTAATTCTCAATTACAAGCACTAAGTACAATTATTTTATTTTTACTCAGGACAAACTTTATTGGCAAAAAAGTTAATTTATTATCAATTGTTTTTAATTACTAGTTTTCTTTTATGTATCTTAATGGATATAAAATATTTTACCATCAGATTAAACAGATAATTACTTATCTAGACATCTAATTATTACTTTTATATCTTTATCTCCTTAATCTATTTGAAATTTATTGATACATAGTTTGAGGTATTTCTTATTTTTTGTTTGTTTTTGAGACGGAGTCTTGCTCTGTCACCCAGGATGAGGTCCAGTGGCATGATCTCGGCTCACTGCAACCTCCGCCTGCTGGGTTCAAGCAATTCTCCTGTCTTAGCCTCCTGAGTAGCTAGGACTACAGGTGAGTGCCACCATGCCTGACTAACTTTTTGTATTTTTAGTAGATACGGGGTTTCACCATGCTGGCCAGGCTGGTCTTGACCTCCTGACCTCGTGATCAGCCAGCCTTGGCCTCCCAAACTGCTGGGATTACAGGTGTGAGCCACCGTGTCCAGCCTAGCTTGAGGTATTTCTAAAAATTTCTGTCAAAATAATTAATCATCCTACAACTATTATTGAATGATTTTTAATTTTAATTATTACATACAATTAATGTTTTCTCAAAAGGCTTGAAATATAATATTTATTTTTACCAACTTTTTTGTGTTTTCAAATTTTCATTTATTTTACATACAGTGGTTCTTTGTTTTGCATGTGATAAATATATATATTATTTCAATTGCTGGTGACAAAATTTAATATAGAACTCTACGAAAAACATATTTTGACAATTGCTTAGGGATGGAAAATGATTTTTTGAGAGCATCTAGCAGGAGGTGTATGCTCTGAAGAAATAAGAAAAATAAAATTAAGGAGAGAGAATTCCTAAAAAAGAGAGTAGTAGAAAGAAGGAGAGAGGAAAATGTCAAGTAATAGAGGAAGTCTCACATGAAAGAATAACTTGCTTGGTGGCTGAAGGACATTCACATGGAGATTTCTTCCTTTTTAAATTCAAACATTTATTAAATGTTTATGGCAAAGACGTTATTCTGGCTATTGAGTCATAAATCCCTCAAAAAGCTTATATTTTAGATGAGAGAAAAATAATAAATACAAAATCAAGTGAATCAGTAAGAATTTCAGACACCAATATTTAAAACATAAGATAGAGAATGATGGATATGGTTGATGCAAAAAGTGAGGCAGTGTGGTTAATGAAGAAAGACAGTCTAAAATGTTTCCATTGCTGCCCTTTTAAAGCACTCTCTCATTCCCCAACTTGTATATTCTGCTACAAATTCTAATATTTCAAGCAACAGGGATGAGTTACCTGGTTAGGCCCATATTCTTGGGCCTTTTGTCTTACAAAAGAAAAACAAGGACAGGAATTGAGGCTGAAGTAATTGTGAGACACAAGTCCTGAAACTGAGAGAAAAGCAATGAACTGCCACCTAGATAGTAGTAAATAGAAGGATGACCTCAGTTGGTGTGATACATACACACACACACACACAAACACACATGCACACACTGTATTATTTTAGTTACTCTTATATCAAGATCACACTCTTCATTTAAGCAGAATTATGACATTGATAATAGTTTCTAATTATCTGACATCTTTTGAAGCATTTTTTACTTTTTTCATATTTATCTAATTTGTCATATTTTTAAAAAACCTCTTTAGGTTTTATTGGAATTTTCTTATACTCTTAGTTACAAAATATTTTGACTGGTTTAGTCAGGACCTACATGTAACTCAAGTGTAGTCAGGACCTGCATGTAACTCAATATTTTGACTGCTTTAGTCAGGACTTACATGTAACTCAGGACCTACATGTTGTCTTTAGAGTGACATATGAAGATTTAGTTTTTTATCTTGAAAAGATAATTAGAGGTTGCAGGGAGCAAGGCTTACACGAAGGAAAAATATGAAGAGCAGGGACTCTGTCTACTCATTAATGACCAAGATCTGATGGAAACAGGTCCTGAGATAGAGACCCAAGCAATGGTCAGAGTTGCTTTGTCATCTCCAGGGGATCACCTGTAGCCCATTGCTGTGATAAAAGCCCATACAGTGATCACTGTGAACATCTTACTCCTCTTTGACAATCTAAATAGCTGCAGTTTATAATCATGCAGGGATAGCAACCTTGTCACTGCTGTTGGTATTCTCATACAGGAGCTGACAGCTGTAAAAGAAATGAGACCCTTAAGTGTCTTTGTAACGTTAGAGAGGCAGAAGTGTATTCGGAAAAGAACCGCAAAGTGGCTGTAAACAGAGCAATGCTCTGTGGGTATAGGTGAGGCACTCTTTTGGAAACTCCTAGAAATAATAGGAGGACCCTTAAATATGATCTCAATTGTCTGGTAGGCAGTGCTCATTTTGGATGGTAATGAGGGACTCTAAGAATGACCATGCCAGCTGGAACAATACAAGGCAATCTTAATAATCAATAGGAAAATTGTGATTTTTTTTCCCAAAACAATATTTTTTCACAAAATGTTTAAACCTTTATTAACAGTTATAAGATTATAAGGAAATGAAAAAATGTTAAACAAATATGTTTTTAGTATACTCTAAAGTAAAACTTTAGAAACATTACAGTGTTTGATTTCTTTGTAAAAAAACAAACAAACAAACAAAAAAACTTGTGAAGAGTACTTTGAATAAAGATGGATTCTTTTGTCACATAAATTACAATACAAGCAAGCATCCTCTCTATGCCTTAGTAAATAGAATTACTCCTTTTAAAATTTGAATCAGCTTCCAACATTTTATTCTGTAGCTTTTATTATCATGAAATATCTCTGAGAGTCCCTCTAATGTGAATTTTTATCAACATCAGTTCCTTTGGGACATCTTGCCTCATTTTGTTGGTAAATTTGCCTTTGCTACATGTGTCTGCCTCCGTATCTGCACTAACAACAGTATTTTCAACATTCTTGAAAGCAGCCATTTTTTTTCTGTAACTTCATTTGCACCCTATTTTAGTTTTATTTCCTGCCTTGTCACTTTTCACTTATTTGCTGCATTTTTATCTTTTTGGCCAATGGCCATTTTCTAGTTACCCACTTTTGTAAATGTCACATCGATTTTTCACTGGGAAATAAGGAGGCAACACAACTACACACTTTGCTGTCTCAGGGTGAACTGAGTAACAGATACACAGAGACTCATCACTGACAGACTGTCAAAGAAGTGACAACTGGTCAGAGATTGTGATGTGCATCTGTTTCTTAGTAATGTGTGGACTGTAAGACTAACAGCAAAGTTTGTGCTTTATGTAATTACCCACAGGTAAGAGAAAATGGTAAGTAAAATATGAATTGTATTGTTGGGGGATTGGTATTTAACTAAACTGCAGTAACTAAAACGAATGTATATTAGAACCAAGCAAAGCCAGAACTGCCTGTCTATGAGTGTGTTTGTGTGAACATATTTACTTCTATTTTATAGTTTAAATAATTGACTTTTATTTCTCAAACAAAATATTGGTTTTTATGCTCCCTATTTTCTTCTACTTTTTGGGAATTTTCCTCAGTTTTCTCTATTTTATGATGAGAATTTTATTTAGAGAATTACATTTTCTGAAAATGTATAAGGTAGACTTTTTTATTATTTCAACTTTTAGATTCAGGAGATACATGTGCAGATTTGTCCCATTGGTATATTGCATGGTGCTAATATAATTAAATATTGAATCATTCCTTACAGGAAACTTACAAGTTACTTCATTTATTTAAAATTATAAAAAGCATTTCACTATTAAATTAAATAGGTATTGTGTTTTTTAAATGAATTCCTAGTTTATAACATGCTGTTACTTTGTGGTGACATATTTTACTTTCAGCTTTTCTAACTAGTTATTTCTGATATAGGTAAGGGTAACATTTTTGTCAATGTACTGAACACAGTACAGTAGAATTAATAGTTTTTTTAAACTTTTTTTTCTTTTTTTTTGAGTCAGAGTTCTGCTCTTGTTACCCAGGCTGGAGTGCGACAGCACGATCTCACATCACTGCAACCTCCGCCTCCAGGTTCAAGCGATTCTCCTGTCTCAGCCTCCCGAGTAGCTGGGATTACAGGCATGAGTCACCATGCCTGGCTAATTTTGTATTTTTAGTAGAGACAGGGTTTCTCCATGTTGGTCAGGCTGGTCTTGAACTCCCAACGTCAGGTGATCTGCCCACCTCGGTCTCCCAAAGTGCTGGGATTAGAGATGTGAGCCACCATGCCCAGCCTGTTTCTTATTTATCTCAAAATTTAAAAAATACAGAAATATATTTGTTTCTTTTATGTTTCTATAATTATAACTCATAAGTTATAAAACTATTCAAAATTTATAAGTGCATAATTTTTCCTATTTTATTGCATTGGCTATGATCTCTAGAATTATGTTTTCATGGTCCTAAATTAAGTTTAAAATTTAATATTTTATTAAGTTGTTAAGTAATGGTTTCTAGTTGTGAGAAGAAAAGTTTGTTATATTATTAATTTTTAAATAATACAATAAAATTAATAATACAGTATATCAAATGTAGATACTTTTATCCTTTGTCTCATTCATGTTATATAATTATTTTTGTGGATTTTCTAATATGACTCTCTAAGAATACTGCTTCCCCACTCAGTAGAAAAAGTTGCAAGTTGGCTCAGAATGCTTCTATTTGATAAGCTCTGTCCCATGTCTATTACAATGGTTTCAGTATGTAGTTTTCCTTTGTTTTTTCTTTTTTCTTTTCTTTTCTTTCTTTCTTTCTTTCTTTCTTTCTTTCTTTCTTTCTTTCTTTCTTTCTTTCTTTCTTTCTTTCTTTTTTTTTTTTTTTTGAGACAGAGTCGCTCTCTGTTGCCAGGCTGGAGTGCAGTGGTGTAATCTTGGCCCACTGCAACCTCTGACTCCCTGGTTCAAGCGATTCTCCTGCCTCAGCCTCCCGAGTAGTTGGGATTACATGCACACACCACCACGCCCAGATAATTTTTATATTTTTAGTAGAGATAGGGTTTCACCATGTTGGCCAGTATGGTCTTGATCTCCTGACTTCATGATCTACCCGCCTCAGCCTCCCAAAGTGCTAGGATTACAGGCATAAGCCACCACACCCAGCTGCTTGGGATTTCCTTTGTGTGTTCAGAATGTAGTCATCAGAATGGAGGAAAACTTTTTTTTTTCCATAAAACAGTCACACCATCAGAGATTGGAAGAAAATAATACTAGAAAAACTAAGATAAGAAATGGCCAATACAATTGTTATGGTTTGACTCTGTCTCCACCCAAATCTTATATTGTAGCTCCCTTAATTCCACCTGCTGTGAGGGACCCAGTGAGAGATGGTTGAATCATGGGAGCAGGTCTTTCCCGTGCTATTCTAGTGATAGTGAATGGGTCCAATGAGATCTGATAGTGTCAAAAATGGAAGTTTCTCTACACAAGCTCTCTTTGCTTGTTGTCATCCATGTAAAATGTGACTTGCTCCTCCTTTTCTTCTGCCATGATTGTGGGACTTCCCCAGCCACATGGAACAGTAAGTCCATTAAACCTCTTTCTTTTGTAAATTGCCCAGTCTTGGATATGTCTTTATTGGCAATGTGAAAACAGACTAATGCAGTGAAATGGTACCAGTAGAGTGGAGCGCTGCTGAAAAGATACCCCAAAATCTGGGGGTGACTTTGGAACTGGGTAGCAGGCAAATATTGAAACAGTTTGGAGAACTCAGAAAAAGACAGGAAAATGTGGTAAAGTTTGGAACTCCCTGGAGACTTGTTGAATGACTTTGACCAAAATGCTGATAATGATATGGACAATGAAATCCAGTGTGAAGTGGTCTCGATGGAGATAAGGAACTTGTTGGGAACTGGAGCAAAAGTGACTCTTATTATGTTTTAGCAAATACACTGGTGGCATTTTGACCCACCCTAAAGATTTTTGGAACTTGGAACTTGAGAGAGATGATTTACGGTATCTAGTGGAAGAAATCAGTAAGCAGCTATGCATTCAAGATTTGACTTGGGTGCTGTCAAAGGCATTCAGTTTCAAAAGGGAAACAGAGCATAAAAATTTGGAAAATTTGCAGCCTGACAATGCAATAGAAAAAAAAAAAAAAAAAACCAAAACATTTTCTAAGGAGAAATTCAGGCCTGCTGCCGATATTTGCATAATTTACAATGAGCGTAATGTTAATCACCAAGACAGTGGGGAAAATGTCTCCAAGGCATGTCAGAGACCTTTGTGGCAGCCCCTCCCATCACAGGCCCTGAGACCTAGGAGGAAAAAGTGGTTTCATGGACCAGGCCCAGGGTCCTCCTGCTGTGCGCAGCCTAGAAACTTAGTTCCCTGAATCCCAGTCACTTCAGCTGTGGCTGAAAGCAGCCAACATAGAGCTCGGGTTGTGGCTTCAGAGGTGCAAGCCTCAAGCCTTGCCAACTTCCACATGGTGTTGAGCCTGTGAGTACATAGAAGTCAGTAATTGAGGTTTGGAAACCTCCACCTAGATTTCAGAAAATGTGTGGAAATGCCTGGATGCCCATGCAGAAGTTTGCTGTAGGGGCAGGGTGCTCATGGAGAACCTCCATGAGGGGGGTCAGAGGCCCCACAAAGAGTCCCTACTGGGGCACTGCCCCGTGGAGCTGTGAGAAGCAGGCCACCATCCTCCAGACCCCAGCATGGTACATCCACTGACAGCTTGCGCCATGTGCAGGGAAAAGCCGCAGACACCTAGCACTAGCATGTGAAGGCAGTCAAGAGGGAGGCTGTAACCTGCAAAGCCACAGGAGCAGACCTGCCCAAGACCATGGGAACCCACATCTTGCATCAGTGTGACCTGGATGTGAGACTTGGAGTCAAAGGGGAGATCATTTTGGAGCTTTAAGATTTGCCTGGCCCACTGGATTTCAGAATTGCCTGGAGGCTGGAGCCCCTTCATTTTGGCAAATGTCTCCCATTTGGAATGACTGCATTTACCCAATACCTGTACTCCCAATGTATCTAGGGAGTAACTAACTTGCATTGATTTTACAGGTTTATAGGCAGAAGGGACTTGCCTTGTCTCAGATCAGACTTTGGACTGTGGACTTTTAAGTTAATGCTGAAATGAGTTGAGACTTTGGGGGACTGTTGGGACAGCATGACAGGTTTTGAAATGTGAAGATATGAGATTTGGGAAGGGCCAGTGGCAGAATTATATGATTTGGCTCTGTGTCCCCACCCAAATCTCATCCTATAGCTCCCATAATTCCCACATCTTGTGAGAGGGAGCCGGTGGGAGATGATTGAATCATGGGGGCAGGTCTTTCCTGTGCTGTTCTTGTGTTAGTGAATGGGTCTCATGAGAATTAATGGTTTTAAAAACGGGAGTTTCTGTTCACATGTTCTCTCTTTGCCTGCTGCCATCCACATAAGTGTGCCTTATTCCTCCTTACCTTCTCCCGTGATGTTGTGGCCCCTCCAGCCATGTGGAACTGTAAGTCCAATAAACCTATTTTTCTTTGTAATTTACCCAGTCCTGGGTATGTCTTAATCAGCAGTGTGAAACAGACTAATACAACAATTATTACCATACGTATTGAAAAATGAACTATCTAGAAATAAGAAAAATTGGAATCTAGAAATTTTTGTCATTTATCTTCCTTTCAACACCTTAAAGTCACACTCATGAACATTTTCAAACTGTCTCCATCAATAAATTTCACATTACATTTTACTTCTACAACCAAAATACTTTTACAATCATCATAGAAAGTACATATTCTTTTAGATTTCTTTTCTTACAATTTTGGTCACCTTTTCAACTGTTTTACATGTATATCATTGTAGAATACAAATATTAAGGGAAAAATAAGAACAATAAACACTGTTATACATTCTTGTTTTCTGTATACTTCCTTTCTCCTTTCATTTACAGGTTATTTCCGAGCCAGTTATATGAAATTTTGATTCCTTTTAAGAAGTTCCATAACTGTAACTATACTATTCTACTAAAAATTTCATTTTAACTACCGACACCACTGACTTAACACGAATTTGGTTTTAAAGAAAACTTTGTTTTTTTGTTTGTTTGTTGTTTTGTTTTATTTATTTTTTTAAAATCAGGACTGTTTAATCACTCGTAGCTTCTTAAGTTGGGCTAGTGATTATTCTTATTAATATATTTGCACATTTACGTATATTTTGAGGAAACGTTGAAAACAAGTATGCTACGTAATTCATAGGGTCATATGACAGCTTTAAAATGTCATGTCTTAGATATTGCCATTAAAATTCAATTCAAGTCTTCAGGAGAGTTGATTAAATAAAATGAATTAAACTTAATATGGTTTGCAGATGGCTTGGCATATAGTAAATGCTCAATAAGTGGCAGCAATTATAAATAATTTAGGGTGGGAAATAATACTGTAATTCCCCTGGATATATGAGTTCCTGTAATCAGATGCAGTTTACAGTTGTGTTCTTGTCTTCTAAAAATGTTTGAGACTATTTAAAATGTAAAATCTGTTAGTAGACTTGATAGATGTTAAAAGTCACTACAGAAAGTTTAAAAGTAAAATAAATCATATTCTTAATAATACTGAGAAAACTTTGTGGTATTATTGATTATTCTTTTTCTCTTTCTTGGCTTTAGATATATTTCTAATCAGGTAAATGTATCCCATCCATCCATTCATTCATCCAACTTTTATTAAGTGATGACAATATGATAGTACTTGGTCTAAATGATATGAGCAGGCCTGTCTGAACTTGCCTTTTTTTGGTCACGAGTGTCCTTCAAAATAATTCAATTCTCTCTTATTCTTCATCCATGCCTCTTCCTTCATTCCTTCTTTACTGCAAAAACTTCCCTAGTAAAGAATAAATATTGATAACCTTATGTATGCCTTCTTTCAGAATATGATCTGTAAACTCTGAATTTGTCCAGCATGGCTAAATTATAAAGTTAAGATTTTGTATTTCATAAATTAATTAAATGATGTTAAAACCTTTCTGATTAAAAATCAGTACAGGTGAACATTTTATTTCAACCTAGTACAAACATTTCTCAATTTCTTTTTCCCTTCCTCCAGCTGTACATGCCCCCTGCAAATGTGCCATTTCTCCTGTTCATTCTATTCATCTTTTATGCTGTTCATTAAAATGTTACATTTTATACCCAGTATTGTTCACACTCTACAAGGTTTTTATCACTTAGATAAAAGCAATCTACTTGATGCACAGCTGGTTTCCAGTATGATCTAATTGCTTTTGTGATATGACTAAGACACCTAATGCCACACAGAGCACTGCTGAGCTTTTTCACATATGTAAATTAAATTACTTGTAGATGAACTTGTTTTATAACATATGTCTGAAAAGAGTTTCAGTTCATTTAGTCAGATACCTAACATCAAATCCTACTGAAAATGTGCCTGCAATGACTACATATTTTTCATTTTATATCTCATATTCCTGATTTATTTGAGTTTCTTATCACATATCTCTAATCCATAATATTTTAATGAATACAAATGTTTTAAATGTTCATACCAAATTTCATACCTTCATCTTCGTGGTTTCTATTTTCCATTCCAATGTACTAATCAAAATTTGTAATCAAAGGAGTTTAACTGAGCTATACTTTTATTTGGCTTCCATAGCTATTTTATTATTAATGTATGACATATCATTTAGAGTCCATGAATGTATAATTTGGAAAATTAGCTGTTTGGTTTTAATTTTACATCCCTCCACCACTTTCAAGATATCACATGCTGTCATCTTGCTCTAGATCATGTCTATTATCACTTTTAAATTTAAAATTTTCAAGTTATACATTTTTATTAAATGCCTGCATGTTTTTTACTTGAGTGAAAATTGTTCAGCTTACAAGGTATTTTGGGGGTAAAATGAGACACATGGAGTAGCAATGAAATAAAATCATGGCTCTAAAATTTTCACATAATTTCCTTCGTCTTTCATTTTAGAAATTGAGGTTTTATTTTAAAAGCATGTTTACTACATCCATGACTTTGTATTATCTTTGTCTAATGAAATATCAAGCAGAAACACGGGTCAGATGGGAACCAGTGGGAAAGGGCCATTTTACAAATAAAGCGAAATAAAACTACTGAAAAAGCACTTAGTTCTAATATTTAAAATTAAGAGCCTGCATTGTTAGTGGGAAACAAAAAAAAACACATTTATAGAAGTGTAAAACCCTTTCTATACAAAATTAGCTTATTTTACCCATATTTAAATGGACATATATTTCACACAATTATTCCATCCTATCAATGCAAGCATATGACATATTTGCTTGTAATTTACAAAAAAGGAGGTAACTATAAGAATTGATTATTTTAGCATAAAATCACTTAATGTAAGTTTTCAAGTTTTAAGAAGTGTAAAAATGTCTGAACTATGTGTAACAATAGAATAAATTAGATACTAATGAGTATTGGAAGCAATCAGATAGTCTAAGCAACTAACATGGAACTAAAGATAGATCAAGAATATTGGTGAGAAAGAGGCACAATTAGAAATTAGATAAGAACAAACTACCATAGGATACATCCAGTAGAAGTACCGGATGAGAAAGTCCAGTAGGGTATAATCACCATTAAAGAGCATAGAATAAATACGTTACATTTCTGCATTCTGAATGTAAAGCAAAGTTTTTAGAAATATTTAATAAATATGCAAAATGTAGCAATGACTGAAAGAATTCAGTCAACCCATATTCCAAACTATTTGCTTTATTTTAAAAATCATTTGCCAGAAATAGTGGCTCATGCCTTTAATCCCAGCCCTTTGGGAGGCTGAGGTGGGTGGATCACCTGAGGTCAGGAGTTCAAGACCAGCCTGACCAACATGGAGAAACCCCATCTCTACTAAAAATACAAAATTAACTGGGCATGGTGGTGCATGCCTGTATTCCCAGCTACTCGGGAAGCTGAGGCAGGAGAATCGCTTGAACCTGGTAGGCAGAGGTTGCGTTAAGTCGAGATCGCATCATTGCACTCCAGCCTAGGCAACAAAACTCCATCTCAAATAAATAAATAAAAACAAATAAATAAAAATGATTCACAAGAGATACATGGGAACCAAAAATTATAGAGAACATACATGAGAATAACAATGTTTAAAATAATCCATATAGATATTGAGATTAAACCATGTTCTAAAAGTAACCCTTTCTGTGTTGAATACAACATGAGACTACTAAAGTAGTTTAAATCTGCGAGAGTGGCATAAATTTCCCTTTGTATATCTAGTGATAATCTATGAAAACAGAGAATATAGATTAAACAAGATAGAGGTAAGTTCAGTGTAATCATAAAGCAATTAAATTATTCATCTATGTAGATACTCTCACCTCTTCTAAAGTCTCTTTTAGGACTGTAAATATATACAACATTATACAGATAGCATTTCTTTTTAAGTTATATTTGTACGTGGTAAATATTTTACAAAATATTTTAATCAGACAGCTGAATGTTTAATTGTCCTCTAGATCAGTCCAGCATTGATCTTAAAAAGAACTGATGATGATTATGATGTGCTAGATTTCTCAGTTTACTATTGGTATGCTTTAGCTGTGTCCCCACCCAAATCTCACCTTGAATTGTAATAATCCCCATGTGTCAAGGGTGGGGCCAAGTGGAAATAACTGGACTGTGGGAGGGTTGGTGTTCTCTGATACTGTTCTTGTGGTAGTGAATAAGTCTCATGAGATCTGATGGTTTTGTAAATGGGCGTTTCCCTGCACAAGCTCTCTTGCCTGCTACCATGTAAGATGTGCCTTTCTTCTCCTTTGCCTTCAACCATGATTGAGGCCTCCCCAGCTACGTGGAACTGTGAGTCCATTAAAACTCTTTTTCTTTATAAATTACACAGTTTTGGGTATGTCTTCATTAACAGTGTGAGAACTGACTAATACATCTATTCAATTAAATAATAATAATTTTCATGTTTAATATACATAGATATGAGTGGTTTGTCAGTATAAGCAAGAGAATTTTAAAAGATAAGAGCAATGACTGAATTATTACATACATTATTGCTTCAATTCTGATTTTTAAAGGCAAATAGTATTTTGGTTTATGTATAATACAGTTGTAAGTAAATCCAAAAAGCACTGAATGATGCCCCACTATAAGCAGAGAGTCTTCTAATACATAGCAGACTATAAAAGAAACATCCCAGAGGCCGGGCACGGTGGCTCATGCCTGTTATCCCAGCACTTTGGGAGGCTGAGGCGGGCAGATCACGAGGTCAGGAGATTGAGGCCATCCTGGCTAACACTGTGAAACCCCATCTCTACTAAAAATACAAAAAGTTAGCTGGGCGTGGTGGCAGGTGCCTGTAGTCTCAGCTACTCGGAAGGCTGAGGCAGGAGAATGGCATGAACCTGGGAGGCAGAGCTTGCAGTGAGCTGAGATCGCACCACTGCACTCCAGTCTGGGCGACAGAGCAAGATTCTGTCTCCAAAAAAAAAAAAAAAAAAGAGAGACATCCTAGAATATTAAGGTGTATAAAATCTAGTTGAAGAAGTAACATATAGTATAAAAGAGACCAGAAACTCCATGGCACAGGATCTATAATTGTATTGAATATGATGATAAAGATGTGTGTGTGTGTGTGTGTGTTGGAGAGCTGTCAAAAAAGGCTTCTTAGATTAGTACTTGAAATGAGTAGCTTTATCAACTGAAGCAGACAGTGAAAACTGTAAAGTTCTCCTGGAAAATGAGGCAACAAAAGTAAGGCATTGGGCTATGAAGTAGCTTGGGATGTCTAGGCTAAAAGCAATTTTGTGCTGTTGAAAAAGAAAAGAGAGTCAGTCAAAATGAATTTGAGAAGGCCTGCAGGATCCGACTCTTTTCAGGTGTGGCAGTGTATGCTATTTGAGGAGTGTAGAATTTAGGAAATGGGAAGGTTATGATAAAGTTCAAACAGAGGATAACATGCTTGTATTTAATTTTTAGCATCACAATTCTGGAATAAGTATGGAAAAGTGGACTTAGCACTTCATTTCCAGTATCTGACAAAGAGTTATCCAAACAACTTTCTCCATTGATACAACTATAGTGTCAAATAAAATATAATAAAAATATAACATTGTTAACAAACAAGAACAATAATTTTGAAAGAGAAAAATGAGGATATTCTAGAGATAAGCAAGTGTTAGTGCCAACTTAAGCCCTAAGTATAGTGTAGTTACCAAAAAAAAAAATAGTCTTGAGTTGTTACCTAGGTAATACCAAAGGACAGATGACAGGAGATAAGTATTTAGCTTTCACTTTTGTGTATGATGGAGTAGTTTGAATCTAACTGATCTTCAATTTAGGAACAGTTACAAAAGCAGAGAGGGGGCACATAGCTACTTGATGACACTGGGGAGCAATTAGGAAATGGAGTCAGGAAACAGAGTGACTGTAATACTTGAAACAAGATAAACATACAATAGGCTCCACATTGATCCCCATTTGTCCTTGAGGTGACCTTCCAGTTTCTTCCATTCGAGTGACACAAACAGAGATGAGTGATCTTGTTGGTCTGAGGAGACAACAGTTTGGAATTCCCAGGTGCCAGAAGACTTGGAAATCAGACAGCAAAATCCTGAGGCACCAGGACCAGAAGCTTGACATTTGGAGAATACATTAACTATTTGTATTTAACCTATGCCTAAGAATTAGAGGAAAGTTTTCTCTGGAGTCAACAGAGTGATTAGAGGTAGTTACAACAGAATCCAGCTGTGCCGTTCACCATCAGCATGTCAGAGGTATTGTTTCCTGTAGACCTTACTTGGACCTTATGGGAAGTTGTCAAGAGGTCATTTAGGAGGGTTTTCTTCCAGAGGAAGTGTCCTCAACCTAAAGAAGAGAATCACTGGAAGCATAGTAGTAAAAGAGCATTCCAGAGGCTGTGCATTGTCCTTTAAAACTATAAGAATGTTTCTGACACTACAGACTAACTTCCAAAAATTGGAAAATATCGCCACACACACACACAAAACAGCTTTAAATACCCGCGAGGCCTGGAGAACTCCAATATCCAATCACAAGGTGATTGAGGCACTTTCTGTTCCACACTTTTCCACTCTCGCTACAATTCCCTCTCACTCTGCTTGGACTCTGCCATGTAAGAAGTCTCACTATCCTGTGGCCTCTATGCTGGAGAGGAAACATATAAGCTCCTCAGTTAACTGCCCACCAAATTTTTGGCCAACAGCCAAGATTAATGGCAAGCCCTACAGGTGAGTCATCTAGGATACGTATCTAGCATAGTGGGCTCTAAATTACTGCAGCCTCAGCTACCGTCTGACTACAATGACTGAGATATCAAATACATGAACAGTGCAGGCAAGGCTTCTCCAAATGTATGACCTATAAAATCATGCACAAAACAATATAGTTTTTTAATCACTAATTTTTCGAGGAATTTTTTGTATATCAGTAGTAATTAGAACAAGAAATCTCTGATCATCTGGATTATTCAGGAAACATTTGCTACCCATTGATGTTTAAGTTAGTCATATGATTCACTCTGGCCAAAGAAAGGATGTGAAATGAGCTTGTACATTGGATTTTGCTTTCTTGCATCTCTGACTTTGTAATGAGAAAACAGTTGTGCCCCTTTCGATTGGACCACAGAATTAACACATTAGTAGCAGCAAGGACCCAAGTCCAAGCAGACATACAGCCTGAAACACAGCTACCTATTTGATGCAAGTCTGCAGACATTAATAGTAATTCCTTACTGTTTTATTTCAATGAGATTATGTGATTGTTAGGCAGGATTTTTGCAACAATAGTTGACTGGTAACAGAACTCAATCTGAAAACAATATACATGTATTATTTGGAGTGGAGTTGAAAATCAGATGGGGGAAAACCATGGGTCAGTTAAGGTAATGAAGCAATGATGACTTAAAGCTTGTGATTTGGGAAGGTTCCTACAAGAATTGTATCTACCTTTAAAAACTTACAACTTCTTCTTTGAAACAAAGGAAAGAAAGCAGTGATTCCAGAAAGCGAGACAGCTATGAAAGAGAGCTGGGTTTCTAGGATAAAGGTTATAGACTGCGCATGATCACAGGAAACTATTGATACACATTTTAAACTTACCCAGAGAAGATATTACAATTCATGGCAAGCAAAATATACTGGAGACTCTAGCTAGTGACCTCATCTACATTCCGCTAGCTATTACATTTTTCTATTGGAAAGGTACATATTGTTGTAGCTCACAGACATGAAGCCTGATCTCATGTGGACTCTCCAACCTCCTCTTTATCTTAATTAAGGCAAGAAACTCTACTCTTTCCCTACTTTTGTAAGGTCAGAATATAGGCTGCATAACCATATTCTGTAACCAGTAATTGAACACATTTGTGTTATAATTATCCAGCACTAGTTTTAAAACTGACCATTAGACAGTCATAACTGTATTATGTGAGGTCTTTGCTACCATTAACAGATTGTAATTTCATTATTTGAAAGGGTAGCTTGATTTTAAGAGTAGTTGTCCTGAGAGAACTATTTTTTATTTTTACTTCTTAAACAAGTCTTGGGATTCTCCTATGCTAAGAAATAACAGATCCTCTCTTAAATATGAAAGATGGCTTGAATGACCCATTTGTAAATGTTTGTGTTCAACTATAAAATACTTCCATTTGCAAGAGCTCAGACGGCTGCCCCTGACTAATCAAAACTTAATTGTAGTAAAACTGAATATGCTAATTTTTTATTTTTGCATGTTAATTTTCATAGTAACACTACATAAATACCATGTTTTTACTTTAGGGCCTTTTATACCGACAGGGACTACGAGACGGTTAATTTGGTTTTGTAAAATAAGTAGACCTTACCTAATAGGACTTATTCCAGTCTAAAATTTTCTATTACCTAATTTCCTTTTAACCTCATTTATGGGCCTAATTATCAGAAAAAATACACACGTAAAAAAATTTAGTGCAGCCTAAATTTAGTGCAGGGGTCTTAAATTATATTTGGATCAATATGAAAAAGCCACAAGAGAAAAAAAGAGATGGCCCTATGATGACCATAAAGATGGTTTCAGTGTGTTTTCATATTTATTATTTTGAACACTTGGGATCATTTAATTAAGTCACCTTATCTTTTGCCTTAAATTCTTAAAAAGACAGCCATATTAATCCGGCCAAAGAATTACTTTGGAATTTTAAAAGTCCATTGATTTTTTTCCTTCTAAAATCTCTTCAATGAAATCTATCCTTGGAGAATTCTATAAAAAGAGCAAAAGATGTCTTTGCAGTCTTTCAGACACTTGGCAGTTTAATGACTCATTGTACTTATAAATGTCTCTGATTACGCCCTTTTATTTTTATTCTGTAATTTAATTTATAACACTACATTTCACACAAAATTTTCTCATCCCTGCTACCTGATTTACTCACCACTAAGTGTCCACTTATGCAGCCGATAGTCTCAAAGACATCAGATATGTTTTCTCTGCTTGGCCTCTGATAATTTTCTATAATACATCTGTTCTTTCAAATGAACAGTGACGTGATTTTTTTGCATATAAGGTGTATTTAATATGGTGCGTGAAATCATTTAACTAAAAATCAAACTTCAGTTGCAGATGCACTGATATTGATAAATATTACTAAAGAATGACAGCAAATATTAAGTGTATCCCTTAAACACAATTTTATTTGGATCTTGTAGAGTGATGTAACATTGATGTGACTGTTTGTTTATTGGGGCATTAAAGTTTCCCAAAGCATAGTTTGTTATAGCAGATCAGAAAATGTGCAAATATGATTTTATATAGTATTATTTTTATTGAGTGTCCAAATATACTGAGTGTGCTTCAAACTGAAGCACGAGTTGCAATAGATATGAAATTATGACACAAATTGCCAGACCAAAATATAATTTTCCAAAGAATAGCTATGAGACTTGGTTCGAAGACCAGTCAGTTCACCTATAGCTGAACCCCCTCACCTATTTTGAGAAAATAAAATAATCAAAGAAATTTCACAAAGAAGTTTTCTCTGGTGAGGGCTTTTGCTTCACCTTTGAATCGGTTGTATGACTCCTACCTGGAAAATCTAGAGGACAACGAATGTTTCAGTGGCAGATCCAGGGAATACCATTGCCATGGGATAGTTCTGCACTCTAGCAGTTTTCAGACTGTTCCATAAATGTTTCCCAGGGATGAGAGTCTTGCACACCGGGGAGCAGAAGGAAGCTGTGACTCTTCATACCTGGGGACTGAGGAATGGGTCACAAATAATCAGCCATATCAAAAAACTTCAGGGGAGAGGGACCCAGCAGATATCCCTCCTGAAGGCCCGGAAGAGTTCTGTTTAACTATCTGCCAGACCCCAGAAGCTAGAAAGGACCTACAAATGAAGATTACCCCATTACTTTCCCTCTCCTCCCTCCCTCTATGCTGGATGTGATGGAAGACAGAATTGAAGCTAGCTGTGGAGAATCCACCTGAAACACAAAATATATTACAAGATTTGCACAATTATCATATTAGTACAAATTCATTTTAATAAATGTCAGGGCTGGGACTTAACTGGAGCTTCAAATCAAATGAATAGTAATTTGCTTTTCATAAGGGTTTTGATTCAACAGCCATTGAGTATTAGCTTTTGAAAAGGAGCACTATGTCTTACATGTTTGTTCTTCCCCTGATTATGCCTAACATGAAATAGATTCACCTTTAAGTGTTTGGTAACTGATCCACTCATGGAGGCAAAATGTGGTTTAGAATAACTAAATATTCAAAATGGTAAAAGTTCACATTTCTAGTTTACATACATGCTATGAGGGAGGTTATTTTTCCCAGATTCAGAAAAGGAAATCAATGCTGAGAAACTTTAGTTTCCCCAAAACACATTTCTGGCAGAGCTAGAAGTGAACATTAGCTTGACTGACTTCAAAGGCTACCCCTTTTCCACCACATTGCATCAGGCATAGTGAGCCAAATTAATTAAATTACAAACCTACATATGCACGACTGTAGCGAATTAGAACAAAATCAAGCTGATTGTATAACATCCAGCTAGGTCCCCTTACAATATCTTTGATAAAACACAAAACCAAACACCAATGTCCTTCGGAGCTTACCCATTTGATTGGCTTAAACAAAACTACGTTTTAATTTGTGTGGTTTGTTACAAAACCAAGAAAATTATGGAACTAATTTGCATTACAATATTTGTAACAGACAGAATCCATTTATTCACATCTGTATTCACTGATTCATTAAGTATTTGTTAGGTCAGCTATGTGCCCAGCACATAGTTCTTTTCTCTAGAATTCAGCTGTGAACAAGATAAAAATCCCTCTTTTCATGTAACTTACATTTTTCTGGGAGAGGCAGACAATAATCATAAATAAATAAACAAGCAAATAAGATTTTTAAGTGGAATTCAACTTAATAAAAGTCTTCCATTTAATAGATATTTTCAAAACCAGAAAATCATATTTAAAAAAGTTTTAAAGCAGTTTTTTATTATATAAGGGTTAAAAGTGTTGATTCATTGATTATATATATTTGATCTTACTGAGAGAAAAGTACTAAAAGACAGTGCCTTCATATTATTCATGGATACTAAAATACTTAATATTCTTAGCAGCAATATCTTAAAAGACCACAAGATGGTGACATTACTCTATACACACAAATCTTTGACTGAAACGGTATAAACCTTAAGTTTTTCCAAAGCAGAACCTAAAGGTTTTACTATTCTAAAAACAAATATAGGATTTCAAAAGCAACTGTTGCAATCATGTTAAATAATGATTTTCCTATTTATATTTTTTAAAATCTATGAGCTATTTTAAAACAGCACTATGACTAAGTGAATCAACCAGAGATTTGGCAAACATTAAGGTTTCACTCTTAAAATTTGCTACACGAATTATGGTGGCTTGTCTGTTACATTCACACACAAATTTTTTTCTCATCGTGTATTTGCCTTTTTTTGGACTTCCTTTGGTTGTCCTCGATAACAAATTGTAGAGTGGTTAAGTAGTTAAGCATATATCAAAATAACAAAATATCTTCACATCAAAAGAGATTGTTACATTGATGGTTTCTGTTTATATTAAATTACTTGTTTCAGGATGATATTTATAATTGTCATCAGCTAAGAATTCCAATTAGAAAAACATTCCAAAATAAATATGTCTCCTCATTACATCGGATGTGTTCTTTTGTCTATTTATTGAATTGTCTGCATCAACTCTACATCCTACTTCATTCCTTACCTTCTCCTCTGAATCAGAAGAATCCCTTTCTGAGATGGTCCTAGGTCAAAATCTGACAATGGGAGACTCTCAGTTGAGATCTGCAAAGGAAAGAGATAAACCCTTTTTTTTTTGCAAACAAGGGATATGGATAAGTAGCAAATGAGAGGTTTGCAGCAATATCCAAAACAATTTCTGTAAATCATGCATCTCAGTGCTTACAGGCACCTGGGATCTGCAGGTTTTCCCAAGATTGTTCAGGGTAATAACATTTTGTATGGGGGTTCTACAGATTTTGCATTTGAGGGTTGTAGGTAGCTGAAATCATTGCCTGCAATGTAATTTTTATAACCTCTAGCAGCAACTTTTCTGAACTTTACTCCCCAGTCCAGTTCAATGGATGCATAAACCTCTAATTTCCTGTATTACAGCCAAACTTCTTGGAATACATAAAGTGCATCTGCTTTCTGCATTTAACTCAGACTAATATACTACCATAAAATTCCAAAGAAGCAAAATGAGAACAGACCATTTGAAACTGTTTCTATGTTTAAATTACCAAACTTAAGTGCATAAGATGACATAACAATTTCAGAAGTATAGTTATAATAATAATCACAACCAACCCTTCTGTCAAAAACAAGCAAGGGACACAGATCCATAGTGGCTGTGAATTCCTGCTGGCAGTTCTGCAAGAGAGCTTTTCTGGATGATAAGGAGTGTTCCTTGGACTCTTATGCTTGTTTCCTGGGAGTCGTCTCTCAGTCCTTATTCTTTTGATTTTATTCTCTGGGTATTGTGTTTGTTGCTGTTGTTGTTGTTGTTGCTTTCTCTTCAGCTACATCTGAAAAGCAATGCTTCTTGCAAGTAGACATGTAGGAAACTTAGGCCATTGTACATCTTGAAGAAACACTCTTAATTCAGGCTGGTTGTGCTTTAGCAGTATAATCCTCTCAAACATTATTGAAATTTTGTCCATTTTATACATCTAAGTGTTGGAAATGTGCCAGGAGAAACACCCACAGTTATTTTCACGACAAGGCTCTGTCTAAAGTTATCAGGCTATCTTGGGTGAGCCAAACTCAGTCATTTTGCTTTGAGCCATTTTCTTCAACTGACACATTTACTGGGATCACGTTTATCCATTTAGAGTTTTTAATAAAGGGCATTATGAACACACCTTGAATTGAATTTTGCTTGTAGATTGCAATTTAATCAGGCTTTGTTGCTCAGGGTATTTTTAAATGAATCTTTAACTGTTTAGATATGCAGAGTTGTGTCTTTCAGTATTGCAAGATTATCTCTAACAAATTGCATTTTCTAATTATTCAAAGCTAAAGTATGAAAATACAGCTAAACTTTTATATTGTCTGGTATCCATAAACTTTAATATACTGTCTTTAATTATAATTATCATCTTTAGAGTCTACATACAAAGGTATATTGTTTTTATTATTGAATATATTATTTTGTTTAATACTTACAACTCTGTATTTTTTAATTCCTTTTTTGTCTTATTTTACTGGCCAGCAAACTCAGTACAATAATGAATGAAAATCATGTATTCTATATTCATTCAATATGTTACAGACAAAACTATCAAAGTGCCAGCATTAGATATGAGGTTGGCAATAGGTTTTCACACAAACATTTTATAAAGAAAGTTTCTCTCTGCTCATAGTTAAAACAAAACAAAAAAATTGATTGCCCAATATAAACTCAGCTTTCTCATTGATATATCATGCTTTTAAACATAGTATGGTGAGAGTTTTTAAAATATTTTGTGAGGATATTTGCATTTCTATTTTAAAGTAAAATGGGCCTATGATGTTTATTTCTTGAAAAGTCCTTGTCGGGATATTGTATCAAGGTTTTGCTGCTCTCATTAATGAGTTAAAAAGCTGTCCCTCTTTTCCTATTCTATAAAACTCTTTAAGTTTGATATATTTTTTCCTTAAATGTTCAGTGCAATTCACTGGAAATGTCTTGAAATTTTTGAATTTTTGAAGATCTTACATTATGGTTTCATTCTGTATCAGTTTTTAAATCGAGATTTTCCCACCTCTTTTTATTTGTTTTGTTAAGTTCTATATTTAAATAAATGCACGTTTTATCTAACTTTCCAAATTTATTAACCTATACTTGTTCATACAATTATCTTTATAAATGAACACCCTTTGGTATGTCTGCTTTTATGCTCTTGATATTAATTTAAAAATGTTTTCTTTTCTCTCTTTTTCCAGATCTAGTGATCTGGAGGCTTATTAAGTCTTAGTGACTTCTTTTGAACCAAATTTTGCCTTATTTGATGTTTACTAGTTTGTGTTGTCTATTTCATTAATTTAATTCATTAATAATTTTATTAATTTTTTTCACTTTTACTAATTTATTCTCTTACCTTTATTATTTTTCTTCTTTTGTTTTCCTTGAGTACATTTTGCTGTTCATTTATATTGTTGACCTTCAGGTTTTCCTCTTTTCAAATATTTCTATTTTAGCTATATATTTCTGAAAGAAAGGAGTCAGAGGAAAAAGAGCTGTCAAAAATTAAGACTGATGAGTTATGTAATAATGCTAAAGAGGTCAAGTAAGATAGTAAGAACTATGCAATGCACTTGATATTAAAAATTGCTGTGTATTCAGAAATATTTTAATGAGATAAATGATAATTCGATTATTGCTTCATCCATGATTAAATTCACTCCTTTTCTAGCAATCAAGCCTTGGCCCTAGATGGAAGATTCCAAAAGGTTATCAGTGGCCTCATTCAAAGCAAACCCTTGTCTCAGTAATGTTTGTTATCACCATATTTCTACTTTATTTGCACTAAATTGTTTGGCATAGAATTTTGTGATATATAAAAGTAAATCAATATAATTTTCTGAGCATGTTGGGAATACTCTCAATAAAGCAACTCTAAATATATTTGGACTCTTTAAGTAAAAAATTTTATTTCTATGAATTAAAAATTCAGAATTATCTGTAATATTTTATGTGTGGGAATATTTATTGACTATGTTAAATCAAATTTCTAAACATATTAGAGTTTAAAATGCAATAATATCATATTAACAATTAAAATCTAGATGAATATTTAGGCGATATGTAAAAATCTTATAATGATCTATCTCTGTGATCTGAATGTGTCCTCTAAAATTCATATGTTGAAATTTGATTGCCAATGTAATGCAAATAAGTGAGGCCTTTAGGAGGTCGTTAAATCATGAGGGAAGAGTAATCATGGATGGAATTAAGGATTTTATTGAAAAATGTGAGGAAGTGGGTTTGCTACCTTTTGCTCTTCTGCCATGCAATGACAGAATGTTCATGCACTTTTGCCCTTCCCAGCCCTTTCAAACTGTATTTCTTACAGTTTGATATTGGGGGGAAAAATCTTCATTTTCTTATCTCTTGCACATGTTCACAAGACATGTATAAACATATTCATCCCTACCTTGTTGATAATAAAAGTGAGAAAGCAAGAAAAAAACACCAAAATTCTCACAAATAGAACAAAAAATGCTAAAACTTATATACTAAAATATTTTACAGCTGCAAAAGAATTTTATGCAAACATTTAACAAGTATTTATTGATGTGCTATTGTGTGCTAGGTATTATTCTAAGTGCTGAGGACAATTAACAAAACATACACCATTTCTGTACTCTTATAATCTATGTTATAGTAAGCGAATATAGACTATATGAAGAAAAGAATAATCTGTTTATTTTTAAACGATACACAATGTAAAGAAACAAAGAAAGAAAAGAAGTACAGACTATTCCTACAATCTATGTTATGGTGAGGGAATATAGACTATATGTAAAAAGAATAGAATTTTTTTCTTTTAATTACACAATGTAGAGAAACAAAGAATGAAAGAGGTGCAGATTTGTGTGGCAGAGGTAGTGGAGGTGGCTAAATTAGAGTCCAATATTAAACCTTCACATCAATATTGGATCACAGAAACAAATTACATCAACTTAAACACAGTCTAATAATATTTATGTAAAGTTTTAAGCCTGCAATATTACACATATTTATAGAACATCTATGCAAAGGAAACAGAAATATATTGTAAAAATTTGAAAGCATTTATCGGGTTAGTAAGCACTGGATTCATGAGAGTGGTTACATCTCAGAATAACAAACTGTAGGATTAGGTTTACTTAAGGAAGACTTCAACTCTATCTGGGGTGTTTAACCTCTCCTCAAACAATATTTGAAGAAATGACATAATTATTAGATACTGCTGAGTGAAAGACATTAATATATGAGTGCTTATTACATTGTCCTCTTTTGTTTCAATATTTTGGTTGTATTGTGTTATAAAATTTTTATTAGCACCATGCTCTAGCTAACTGAACTAACCAGCCAAGCTTATTTTATAATATAAACTTTAAAAGAACTAAATGTATGTATGCAGGTTTTTGGATAGGAGTGTGATTAGTAGTTTCTACTTGTTATTATACATTTTAAAGTTTATACAAAGATATGAATTGTTATTTCATTTGCGATCTCAAATTGATTGAACAAATGAGCTTCGAGGGGAGGTAAAGGGAGAACAGACAGTCCCATATGAACAAATCAGAACATTATAACCATAGTAGCACTAAACACTTGTATAATGCATACCATGTATGGTGTACTCTTTTCATTTTACTTTTGTTAACCCCTTTAAGTCCCACTGTAGCCTATGAGGTAAATGCTACTCATGTTCCAATTTTACAGGTGAGGTCATGGCAGAGCTGTGTATGTAAAGCACTCACTAAAATCTTTGGGAAACATTAATCACTAAAGAATGGTCATATTTATTATTGATATTGTCATTGTTGCTGGTGCCCAGATCATGTTTTCTTTAGCACTGATCTTTCGGTGTTGAAGCCCATTAAGGAAAACAAAGAATAATCAGGCTGACAGAATTGTAAAGGAAATATCTTTTATCTTCACCATAAATTCCTGATAGCTCATAAAATACGTAATTTCATTTGTCTTGATACGTGAAAAGAAAAAAATGTGTTCTTCTCTTGATTTTCACTAATACCTTTCCATATGTATCAGCTCCTGCACTACTACAGCCCAGCTCTTTTCCAATCCATTCTCCACACTGCCATCAAGTAGTTTTCTATCCTGTCAATCTCATTAACACTCTTCTTTTTAAAGCCTTGCAATTGCCTACAGGATAAATGTCAAGCACTTTTTCACAGCACACAAAGGTCTCCATGAATTTGTCTCAGACTTTCCCTTCAACTTTATTGTTCATGGATACCCTTTGAAAACTTCTACATCTGACGTATCAAAATCAGAAGTATATTGCTCAAATTTGTAATGCTATTTCATAACTTCCCGCCTTGGCAAATTTTGCTCTCTCTGCCTGAAAGTTATAAACACGTCTTTCTAAGCTTAGTTCAAGAGTCTCCCCTGGAAAATCTCAAAAATAGTTAATTAATTTTCTCCATTGTCACATGCTATATTTTGCATAGAAAAATATTTCGCACTTACAATAGTTTTTACTCAAAATTATTGTCTATCTAAAGCAATAATTCAGTTTCCATGTTATGAGAGACTATCACTATCTTTAGGAAAGAGAACATTTATTTTCATAGGTTTAAAAATGAAATATTTACTTTTCAAGTAAAAGAATGTCAACTTCTGCCTATATTAGGAGAAACAAAAGAGAATGTTTCAAAAAAATTATTGCTTCTCTGGCTTAACATGAGTGAGTGCTATGCACTGGTGACATAAAGATAAATAAGGAAGTCCTTTCCAATATTCTACAGTACGTAGAATGGCACTGAATTGTACTTACATGTAACTCATGAAAACGCATGCTGTTTTTAGGACCTAACATCCACGTAAATTATGACTCCACTATATCTTCAAACAACAATAAAACATTAGGCAGTATGCACTTTCAGTCAAGTTAACTGTATGTACATTATACTCCAAGACACTACCATACACGTAACAGTAATGGATAAATTATAAAAAGTTAAAAATTATAAAGATATGCAGTCAAAAACCAAAAGAAGTGCAAGACAAGGGTGGGAACTGAGCTCATTATTTCAAGCCATGCAATTCCTTAAATTATTTCTTATGAAATGAAGCCAGATAAAATTGCCATGTTCTTCTGCTATTGAAAAGTATATGAAGATGCAAAATTTTCTAGTATCACTGTTGGACAGAAAATCAGAATTGTTAATCGAAGATTTCATTCTGCACTAGAATTCCTAAACAATTGAGTGCAGTCAACCAAAAACTAAAAGATATGCAGAGTTTAGAGAAAGTGAAAAGTCTCACTCCACTGAGCCTGAAAGAAAAAATTCCAAAATAAATAATCAAATCTAACAATCCAAAATACTAACACTTGAAAGTTGCATTCATGCCAGATAAAATGAAAATAACCAAAGTGTTTTAAAAGATAAAAACAGGAACAAGTATGTTCCGTCTGTAGAAAGCTAAATAAAAGAATTGCATCATTAAAGAATCAACTCCAAAAGTGAAACGATGGCAATTAAAAATGACATAAAAAGTTAATAGAGTGAATATCTAAAAAAATCAACATATTATCTCTAGAAGAAAAGCATTCAATAGAAGAGACGTGAACAAAGTCAAAAAATTAATAGAAGACAATGAGGAATTTTCTTGGTGTGAGTAATGAGAGACAAGTAAATTTTTAAAATATAAAGGAGCAGCTAAGAGACATAAAGGATAAATTGAGAGTCTTCAACTTTAATAGGAATCCAAGAAGCATGACCGAATGGTAGGAAATCATTTAAAGAAGCAAAAGCTCAGTGAAATACTTGAGTCTTGAGAGAAAACTTACATTCATCAGAAATTAAAAATAATCAATTATAAATGTAGATGGAGAAGAAAGTCAGATCGCCAAAAAGAAATTAGAGACAATTAGACTCTCAATATATTTATCAGCAATAAAAAATACTGGCAGACAAAAGTATGATATCCTTAATGTGCCAAAGAAAAATAACTTTCCACTGAAATTTCTAATTTTGGCCACACTAACATTCAAGAAGACTGATAAAGATATTTTCAGGTATTAAAAAAATGAGAAAATTGATAGTCCCCAAATTCACACTGAAAGACTAATGAAAATATATGCTTGCCCGGGCACGGAAGTTCATGCCTGTAATCCCTGCACTTTGGGAGGCCAAGGTGGGCAGATCATGAGGTCAGGAAATCGAGATCATCCCGGTTAACAGTGAAGCCTCATCTCTACTAAAAATACAAAAAAATCAGCCAACATGATGGCACGCATTTGTAGTCCCAGCTACTCAGGAGACTGAGGCAGGAGAATCGCTAGAACCCAGGAGGTGGAGGTTGCAGTGAGATAAGATCACACCACTGCACTCTAGCTTGGGTGACAGAGCAAGACACTGTCTCAAAAAAAAAAAAAAAAGAAAAAGTTATATATATATATGTATACCCACACACATATGTGTGTATATATCTATATGCTTATATAAGAAGAAAACATCCAAGATAGACAGGAGTAGTCATATGAATATTATGATGTAAAATGGCAAAATAATTAGTTATTGATTTATGAAACCTAGCATAGCTAATCAGAAACTAAAAAATATAAATGATAAAACTAACATTCTAATTAGTACTACTAGGAAGGGAATGGTTCAGAGTTAAAGGACTGATGTTCCTTCTTTTTTTTTTTTTTTGGAGACAGTCTTGCTCTGTCGCCCAGGCTGGAGTGCAGTGGTGCGATCTCGGCTCACTGCAAGCTCCACCTCCCAGGTTCACACCATTCTCCTGCCTCGGCCTCCCAAGCAGCTGGAACTACAGGCGTGCGCCACCATGCCTGGCTAATTTTTTGTATCTTTAGCAGAGAAGGGGTTTCACCATGTTAGCCAAGCCAGGATGGTCTCGATCTCCTGACCTCGGGATCTGCCTGCCTTAGCCTCCCAAAGTGCTGGGATTACAGGCGTGAGCCACCGTGCCCAGCCGATGTTTCTTGTCTTTTAAAGATGGGAAAGAATAATGTTGCAAGATTTTAAATTGTGTTAAAAAACTTAGTTATATATGTACATTCCACACTTAAAACTAAGTATTGTAATAGATAAATACTCTATCACTTCTAAAACAACAGAAGCATGAGAAAGAGAGTGAGAATACATATTCTGTCCAACCAAATTTATAAAGCAAAAGAAAGTGATGAATTTAAAAAATAGAACTGGGAAATAAACACAAAATAAGTATGCGTTTTTGTGAATACACACACAAACAAATATAAACAAGTGGTATTTATCTATTTAAATAAGAAAATTAAAATAAAACTTCAGGCCTAATCTGAATCAAGACATATGATAAATCTACCTAAACAAGACGATATGGTAAATGTACATCTCACTGAAAAATATTCAGCAAAAAGTCCAGAAAAATAATTTTTGAAAGAGTCAATGTAAGAGCATATTACACAGATCAATTTAGAAAACTGACATATTAACCTTAAAATGAGGGTAAATTTAATGTAAAATCAGAGAAGTGAATAGACATAGCACATAACAATACAAAGCATAATTCAAACATTGTAGTGGGATCACTGGTGCTCACTGGTAGCTGGCGATCCTGTCTTTCTGGACATTGGAGTTTGTACTCCTCCCCTCCTTTGCAGTGAGTCACTCCTCTGTGATTAATTCTAATCAACGAAATGTGACACAAACCATGCAAGGTTCTTTAGTCTGGATCTCTGCCTGCCCTCATAGCTTAAAAAAAAAAAAAAAAGAGTCTGGTGTGGTGGCTCATGACTGTAATACCAGCACTTTAGGAGCCCAAAGCAGGAGGATTACTTGAACCCAGGGGTTCCAGACCAGCCTAGGTAACAGTGAGACTCTGTCTCAACAAAAAATACAAAAATGAGTCAAGTATGGTGGCATGCACCTGTTGTCCTAGCCCCTCAGGAGGCGGAGTTGGGAGGATTGCGTTAGCCTGGGAATTCCAGGCTGCAGTGAGCAGTAGTCACACCACTGCACCCCAGCCCAGGTGAAGGAGCAAGACCCTGTCTCAAAAAAAAAAAAAAAGAGATAATGTTTACCCAAAATATTCAAAAGTGCAGACAATAGAAACATTGCATAGCAATAGATGTGGAATGCAGCTAAATAATTTTTGGTGAAAATTGTAAAACTGCAAATACATCTATTAATAAAATACGACACCCTGAAAAATAATTAAGTAGTCAACTCAAGAAGCTTGGAAAAAGAACAAGAGTAAATCTAAACTTAAAAATGAAAGGAAAACATTTAAAACAAATAGTATAAATTAATTTAAAAGAGCAGGAGGAAGATAAAAACATTAAGACCTGATTTTAAACCTTTGCTAAAATAGAGAAAAAAAGAGTTATGACACAAATAAGTTACATTACAAATAGAAAAGAAAAAAACGTACATGTAGTACATATAGAAAGGGGAAAAATTAAGAAAATTATAAGTAGCAGGGGAATTTTAAGTGCTCTCTCCTTTCGTCCTGGACTTACTTTAGCACTAAACGGCAGAAATAAATAGAAGAGTGATAAAGGGATATTTTATCAGTTCCTTGTGTGAAGTATGTCTAAAAGTATGCAGTATGACTATTATTGCAATCAGTATAGCCCTGACTGTTCAAAGTGTGTAAGTTCATTCTCATATACGAGTGCGTAAAACTGTGATGTTTATATACTTACGTGTAAACATTTCTCTCCTGATTATTCGTCTATATATTTGAGAAATGTTTTTTTTATTTTTTATTTTTCTGTTTCTTTTGAGGATGGGTTTTAATTTTATAACACCTCAAATCAAATCAAATGGTACATACAAACATAAAATAAAACCAAATGGTCCATACAAATAATTTTTATTGAAAGTATTTGTATAGGGCCCAGCGCGGTGGCTCATGCCTGTAATCTCAGCACTTTGGAAGGCCGAGGAGGGTGGATCACAAGGTCAAGAGATCGAGACCATCCTGGCCAACATGGTGAAACCCCGTCTCTACTAAAAATACAAAAAGTAGCCCAGGATGGTGGCACACACCTGTAGTCCCAGTTACTCAGGAGGCTGAGGCAAGAGAATGCTTGAGCTCAGGAGGCAGAGGCTGCAGTGAGCCAAGATCGCACCACTACACTCCAGCCTGATGACAGAGCAAGCCTCCGTCTCCAAAAAAAAAAAAAAACCATTTGAATACTACCTCCTACGTATCTCACAGTATTTAAAGCATGGCCAGATACAAAACAGATGTGTTTTCATAAGTGAAAGTTGATTTCATTCTAAGACGTATCACAGTTACACTGAATTAAAGATTGAGGGGACATGTGGAAAATCCCTTTTGTCAAAAATTTTATTTTGTTAATGTTAGTATGCTAAGAGAGGAGTAGTAAAAGTAGAATCTAAACTTTAAAACATTCATTTTTCAAAGCTAAATTGGCACTAAATTCAAAACAGTTTAATATATCATATCTTCCTGCTAACATATGAAAAAATCCACTACTCTGTGGGCAAGCTAGCACTATATGAAGCTTTTCCTCTGTAGTGTTCTACAAGCACTCTAGTAAACAATAAGCTTAAGAAAGTTCCAGCTTCATGGGAGATGAGTACTATGCAAGCCCCATAATATGCTAGAAACTGAATATGCATCACAGAGTTTAAGTAGTTTAACAGCTAGGCTAGATATTTAAGGCACAACGTGATGCAAGGACAAGCTTCTAGCTTTAGTTATTTATCTTTAACAAGACTGATAACAAGATGATTCAGCCAAGCAAAAAACAATGTAGAAAAAAATGGACCAAAAGAAGGTCAGGATTTCAAAATAGCAGATATATATACTTATGAATAAACCAATATACTCACACTCAAATACATAATGTATAGGAAAAAAAGGTAGCTATCTAAATATGGGAAGAGTAAACCATGATGACAAAGATGCATAGTATCTTTTAATCAATATATAAAATGTTACAGTTGTAAATGTCTTGGTTATTTTCAACTCAATTTAACAAACATTAATAAGGCATTATCTGCCAGGCATTGTGAAATGTACTGGAGACACATAGATATGGAATTAGACTGAGGGTAGCAGAAAGCTCCAGTCAAGTAAGGAAGATAGGTAAGTGAACAAATACAATCTGAGGGCATGATGATATCACAGCTGAAATTTGTTCACAGAATTACGCAGAATAAAAACAGATTTACTTTACCTAGGACTCAGGAAGACTTCCTAAATAGATGGTATCTGATCTGTGTTCTGAAGACGGAGGGAAAAGTTTTTGCAAAGACACAGGCAGGTTACAAAGCATGGTGGGGTTAGTCACCTCAGGCAGAGAGGCGTTCCACCTGGTGGGTCACAATTGTTCAAGATTCTGTATTAATGTTTTGACCATAACCTTAGGTAAGATATCACCTTACCTGAGCTTTGAACATCTTATCTGTTAAGAGAGGACTGCAATGCATTTAGGATAGTTTTAAGGTTTAGAAATCATGCATGTAAAAGCACATCATAAAACAATAATTAACAATAAATTAATAATAACCATAATTCATTAGGTGATTAATATTTTAAAAACTAAAATTAACACTTTTTAAATTTAATCATATATAATTCCAATTACAACCCTGTGATTCATATTATTATCATCCCCATTACAGAGGTGTAAACTGAGTGTGACTGGAGTGTGATTTGCATATAAAACTCTTGAAATTTCCTTGCTCTTAAAGGAAAATCCCAACCCATCATCCAGCCTGCAAAGCCCTCCATGAACTGCTCTGCCTACCTTCCCAGCCCTTCTCATTTTTGAACCTTGAGCCTTACCTGTGAGTGGCCTTTACACTTGAGCTTCTCAGTGTAACAAGCTCTTTTATGTCAGATCATCTCACCTACTGTTTCCTCTGCCTGGAATGGTTGCTTCCTCCTCTTCACTTAGCTAGTCACTTTTACTCTTTTTTTTTTTTTTTTTTTTTTTTTTGAGACGGAGTCTCGCTCTGTCACCCAGGCTGGAGTGCAGTGGCCGGATCTCAGCTCACTGCAAGCTCCGCCTCCCGGGTTCACGCCATTCTCCGGCCTCAGCCTCCCAAGTAGCTGGGACTACAGGCGCCCGCCACCTCGCCCGGCTAGTTTTTTTTGTATTTCTTAATAGAGACGGGGTTTCACCGTGTTAGCCAGGATGGTCTCGATCTCCTGACCTCGTGATCCGCCCGTCTCGGCCTCCCAAAGTGCTGGGATTACAGGCTTGAGCCACCGCGCCCGGCCAGTCACTTTTACTCTTAATTCCAACTTCATACACACTTCCTTCTCCTTGAAGACCAAAACAGATTTATCTATTAAAATAATCTGGGATAAGGTTGGGCACAGTGGTTCACACCTGTAATCCCAGCACTTTTTGGGAGGCTGAGGCGGGTAGATCACCTGGGGTCGGGAGTTCGAGACCAGCCTGACCAAAATGGAGAAACCTCGTCTCTACTAAAAATACAAAAATTAGCTGAGTGTGGTGGCACACGCCTGTAATCCCAGCTACTCGGGAGACTAAGGCAGGAGAATCACTTGAATCTAGGAGACAGAGGTTGCAGTGAGCCGGGGTCGTGCCACTGCACTCCAGCCTGGGCAACAAGAGCAAGACTCCATCTCAAGAAAAGAGAGGAAAACAATTTGGGTAATTAATTGTTAAACATTAGCACGATCAGAATCACCTCTGCCATAATTCGATTAGGGGAGGAAAATGTTAATCCTATTTTTCACTGTATCTGCAGCATCTAGCACTGTCCTTTGTTCATAGTAGAAGCTCAACAAATATTTGTTAAATAAATGAATAAATGTTTGGAAAGAGCACAGCCATGTCCAACTCCAAAAGTTGCACTCTTAAACCACAAATAATTGATTGCCTGATGCTAGTACTTGGAAGTCATTATTATTGCAATGTTTAAAGTTTGCTTATTGGAAATTTAAAATACTTTCTAGAATATCTGATAGATGAAGTTTTTATTGGCAAAAGCAGACAAGAGAAGGAAAAAATGAAGAGAAATAAAGCGAGATAGAAAAGTCACCTTCATTTAAATCTGATGACAGCAGAAATGGTCATTTAAAACAGTGCTACCTAGCAGCAGTTGAGACTTTCAGAAATAGAGATGAGGAAAAATATGGTTCAGCAACAAATAAGCAAAAGTTAGAAACACTGGCATGTAGAAGCAGGGTAAGAGGCCTTTAAGAAAATCAGGGTTCCACAATAAAGACAAATCAATAACAAGAGATACCTGTGATATTTGGTATGTGGAGTGGGGGAAAAAGAAGATGAAGAGGTGGCAGAAATAAGCGACTCAGAGTTTCTTGAAGGAGAGGATATATTATTAGACAATGAAACTACATCAGGATCTTTTTCAATAAATTAAGTTACAGAGCCTTCTCTGTGCCCATTTATCTCTCTGTACCTAAAGCTATAAATATACAAAAAGTTTATGATATTATATCTTAGCCGTTCAGAAAATGCACATGGATGTATGTGTGTACGTGTGTGTGTATACCTGAATTTTTGAAGCAGATGTTAAATTATACATGTTGAATAGATCAAGAAGCCTGAGGCACATATTATATGTTTTAAAAAATGTGTATTTAAAATTAAAATAAAAACACCCATGCTCAGAAATTTCAATTGGTATCAAAAGCCCTCGTCATGTATGTGTAAAACTCAGCTCAGCCTACTGTCGAGAGAGGTTATTGTTAATGTACGTATCAACTTGAGTGAGACATGGGCTGCCAAGATAATTGGTTAAATGTTGTTGGTGGTGCGTTTGTAAGGGTGTTTCTGGATGAGATTAACTTTTGAATAAGTAGACTGGGTAAAGTAAATTACCCTCCCCAGTGTGGGTGGACCTCATTCAATCCACTGGAAGCCTAAATAGAACAAAAGCCATGGTAAGGGGGAATTCCCTCTCTGCCTGATTGGTTTTCATGTCTTCTACACTTGGACGGAAATTACACCATCAGCTCTCCTGGGTCACCAGCTTGCAGACAGCAGATTGTGGGACTTCTCTGCCTTCATGACTGTGTGAGCCAAATCCCTAAAATAAATAACATAAATCTCTTTGTCTAGCTAGCTAGCTGGCTAATCCTATTAGCTCTGTTTCTCTGGAGGACCCTGGCAAATAGAGGAGCTTCATACTTAAGAGCTATGACTTTCCTGAATTCCAGGTCATCTAGAGAGGGCAAAACCACTCTGTCTTAAGGATATCTAGAGATTCTTGAACTTCCAATGCTTACCAACTCCTTGGACCAAGTGAATAAACTTATACTCAGGGTAATGCAAGATACACTCATCCCACTTTTGAAGTCCTCTCCAGTTCGGTCTCCAGATCCTTTTTTCCATTACAGCCGGCATCCTCTAATAAGTTGTGCTATTTTATCAGAGATAGTAGAAAAGCATTGTTTTGATTCTCCCCCCATTATCTATAGAGGCCTTGTCCAGTAATCTTTCAAATGTTACAAAATTTTTAATGTAATAATTTATAGATTAAGCATTTGCAAATATTTTAGTTATTAAAGTACTCTTCTGCAAGACAAGGGAAGAGAAAGATAAGCCAGCCTGGCTAACCGTAGACATCTACCTGTCATTCTGGTGAGAAAATTCACCTTACATTCAAATCCAAATCCTGGATTTCACATACTGATATGTAATCCTGGATTTCACATACTGATACTTCGTTATAGATTTTTGTCCCTATGTTTTTGAGGAATGTTGGTCTGTAGTGTTCTTTTCTCATAATGAAACTCCCTTTTCAAAAATTATAACTGAGGAAATTATAACAGTGAAAGAGATCAGACCTAACTGACTCCATCTTTCTTCTAACCTTTAAACTGTCCTTGTTCTTTCCTAGCCATAGGCCAAATTAACCTAGGGAAGGAGTTTAGTTTATGGTTTGACTCTGAAATAAAATTGCTAATAGCACTTTCCTGAAAAGACCCCCTTCTTGCGTTGGGACCAGTCTGCCTTCTTAAGACTAACAAATTAGCTATAAGATTAGAAATTATGGTTTAGGGCTCATGCAGCCTCTGGCTGCAAGAGTCTGAACTTCCCGAAATTGCTCCTAGGGATAACACCACTATTGTAAAACCTAAGATCAGTGTTTGAGATATTTTGCAGACCCTGCACTCAGTTGATCAGCTGACACCACTCAGACCAGTAGTCCGACTCAGCTGGTTCTATGATCCCACCCAGGAAGAGAAGATAGCAAGAAAACCTCACTTCAACCCCACTATGATTCTGTCTCCAATCTGACCAATCAGAACTTCCCACTTCCCAAATCCCTACCCACCAAATTATCTTTAAAAATTCCAATCCCCAAATGTTCTAGGAGACTGATTTGTGTAGGAATAAAACTCCGGTCTCCTGCACAACTGGCTCTATGTGAATTACTCCTTCTCTATTACAATTCCCTGTCTTGATACACTGGCTCTGTCTAGGCAGTGGACAAAGTGAACCTATTGGGTGGTTACAACAATGTTTTCATCTAGTTTTGGTAATTAGGTAAACCTGGTATTATACAATGAGTTAGAAAGATTCCAATTATCTTCAGTTTATTTAACTCTGTTAAAGGATTAATCAGTAAGACTATCCATGAATGGAGTTTCTTTTGTTCCGTTTTAAACTCAAATTCAATTTCTTTAATCAGTGTAACACTATTCATTGTATGTTTCTTCTTAGTGAGTTTTTTTTTTTTAACAGTTTGTGTCTTTTCAAGTAATTGATCTAGTTTAAGCTTTTGAAATTATTGGTATAAAGTTGTTTATAATATTTTCTTATCAATTTGAATTACTGTAATGATTCTTTGTCTTCATTCCTAATAATGGTAATATAGAATCTCTGTATCTCTATTTCTGTCAATCTGGCTACAAATTTACCAATTTTATTAATATTTTTAAAGATGTGGCCAGGCGCAGTGGCTCACACCTGTAATCCCAGCACTTTGGGAAGCTGAGGCAGGTGGATCACCCGAGGTCAGGAGTTCAAGACCAGCCTGGCCAACATGATGAAACCCCATCTCTACTAAAAATATAAAAATTAGGCAGCTGTGGTAGCACACACCTGTAATCCCAGCTATTCGAGAGGCTAAGGCAGGAGTATCACTTGAACCTAGGAGATGGAGGTTGCAGTGAGCCGAGATCATGCCACTGCACTCCAGCCTGGGTGACAGAGTGAGACTCCATCTCAAAATTTAAAAAAAAAAAAAGATTTTCTTACTTCTGCTTGAAAGAAATCAGGCACATTCCTCAGCCCCAGGCTCAACACAAACAGGCCCAGTACAAACACATCCCACCATATATCTCTCAATTTCCTGAGCCCAGTACAAACACCATATATCTCTCAACTTCCTGAGCCCAGTACAAACACATCCCACCATATATCTCTCAATTTCCTGAGCCCAGTACAAACACCACCTGGAAAATCCCCGATAAGGACACAGCCGTTTGTGGTTTTACTGAAAGCGCGGGAACCAATAGAAAAACTACTAAATGTATAACTTAAAATGTAAACCAATTGTAATGCTGTAACCAAAAGAATTCCCTTGTTCCTCTGTAACTTTATGTATCTTATTTACATCGGGCTATAAAAAGCAAGCACTCGCATTGTTCGAGGCCCTCTTGTACGCTGTGGAATGGAGGGACCAAGTTCGAACTTGCAGTAAAAGATCCTTGCTGCTTGGCTTTGACTCTGGACTCTGGTGGTTTCTTTGGGGAACAAACGGTCTGGGCATTACATGCTTACTTCAACTTTCACTTGCTTTGCTTATTCCTATATCTTAAAAGTTAGATCATCGATTTGAGTCCTTTCTTATTTTCTTCTAAAAGTATTTTTTGCTATAAATTTTCCTCAAGACACTGCTTTAACAGAATACTACACATTTGTATATTGCATTTTCACTCGCTTCAGTTAAAAAATGTGTGATTTCCCTTGCGACATTCTAACAAAGGACAAAGTTTGTTGATTATTTCCTAAATATAGATGGTTTTCAAGATGTTTTTGTTACTGATTTCCAGTTTAATTTTATCATCATTTGAGCTCATACTTTGTATAATTTTCATTATTTTCAAATTACTAAGGATTTTTGTAGCTCATTAAATGGTTTAGTTGGAAGTTGCATGTGTATCTGAAAGGAAGGTATATTCTGCTCTTGTTGGGTGGGGTGTCATTTAAATATCAGCTATGCCACCAGTCAGTCCCATGAACCAGATCTGTTCTCACTTCAAAGCTACAAGAGAATAAAGGCAAACAAAAGAAAATTCACTTCTACTTGGGTTACTGCTGAAGACGTTAATACTTTTCCATTTTCGGATAGCTCTTATTTCTTGTCAGAGTTCTTAGGCAGTTATTTTTCTTTTGCTGGTATTGCAACATTCTTTTGAACTGTAAAAAAAACTAATGAAAGAAAACTAATGGCATTTTAATAATATTTTGTGAATACTAGTTACAAATCAAGCCCTAATGCAGATTACCTCATTTACTCCACATAAAAAAGTGCCGTTATTCACTATTAATTATTTATCCCCATTTTGTAGATAATAATGTGGGTTTTAAACAATTAAATAACTTGACCAAACTCCTTCAGTTAAAATTAAAAAGAATTCAGGATTGAGCATCGGTTGCTGCCCAATAATGTCTATCTATATTCTTATTGTTAAAGCAAACTGAAATCTGGCCTGAGAAAATCCTCTGTATTTCCATGCATGAGTCCCTGTAAACAAGCCATAACACATCTTAGTAGATAGGCAGACTAAAACCCTAATGAAGGAGTATGCATTGGCAATAACAACTTAGTATCAGCCAACCCTAGCAGACATACTTCAACCACTCACAGGTAGCCGACTGTTTAAATCATTTTCAAATCAGGCAAATGCCAAGTTGTAGCCAATCCAGCAGTTTCTTTACCTCACGCCTGTTTTCTATACATTATTATCCTTTTTCTGTCCATAAATTGGCTTCAACTATGCAATATCCATGGAGTCTCTCTCAATCTGCTGTGATTCTGGGGACTGCCCAATTCACATATTATTTTCTTTTTCTGGTTCAATTAAACTCTGTTACATTTGATTTGTCTAAACTTTTTCTTCAAACAGATCTGGTGTCACGAGTGGGATCCAAGGCAAAATTCCAGTAACCTCCAGGAATGCCAGGTGACCAGAAGAGGTGCCCACAGCACTAGTTGTGTTCACTGCTCCTTTGATTGCAACTGGAGGTCATAGATGAGATTTCTCTAGGATTCTGACCTTCATTAATTTGTGATCTGAGCTCTGAATTTATTTGAGCAATGTTTAGACTGAACTGGGTACAGAATCAAATTACATTTGATAATTAACTGGATGGGATTTACTTTGAAGCCTTAGGTACTTAGGTACTCTTATTTTTGATAATGAGTTTGTCTCAATCCAATGAGTCTGGGACTCCAACTTCTGGGACTTCAGCTAATTTTATATACAAAAATTATGGGCCTAGAATGTGTGCATCGTTAGGAAAATGGGTTAACCTTATTAGACAAAACTTAGAATCAAGATAGCCACAATGGAGGACTTTTAATTTGAATAAAATTGTTAATTTTGAGGCATACTAAAAAATGAGATCAAAAACCCCCACAAAATCCTTGCAATGTGCTCTTTCATTGGTATGCAGAGGCCCCTAAAAGACTAAACTAATCAAAATTTTTTCCTTAAAAAATTCTTTGCAAAAGGCAAATGAACTAACCCCAACTGTTCCTTCTCTTTATCCATTTCTGCCTGCATACTCTGACACCACTGACCTTTTTGCTAAATTACCCTTTCACTCGGAAGATGATGAAAAAAAGAGAAATTAGACAGATACCTAACAAAGTAAGGCCTTCTGATCAGCCAGGCCCATCTGCTGTAACCACTCTGTCTCCATGGTCTAAAACTGAGCTTAGAGCCATTGGAAAGTACTTCCCTGATCCAAGAGGAACTTCTCAAAAATTTCCTAGGAATTTAGGATCCTCATAGAAGGTTATGATCCAGGACTCCCTGACCTTTATCAATTTAATCACTTGATATTGAGGCCTGATAAAGCTTGCAAATGGATGACAGCAGCAGAATGGGATAAACCTGAGAAGAAACAAAAAGAGTTAGAAAAAATGCTAAAAACCTCTTAAATTCAATTTCTAAATTTTCCACAAAAAGTTTATCAGTCCATCATGAAAACAAAAACAGGATAAACCAGTTTCAGATTATAAACTCTGTAGAAACACTGTTAGAAACACTTGTTTGTCAAACATTCTGGGCTCAAAGTTCAGCAAGGAGTATTTTCTGCAGGAACAGAAATGTCATTAACTGCTCTATTTATAAGTAGATTCCATTTTGAACTTAGCAATTTAATTAAAAATATAAACTGGGATGAGAAGTTATAGATATGACTAAATTAGTGGCCTTAACTGAACATTTTGAGAGGACTCTAGAGCCAGAAAAAAACCCAGAAGATTAACAAACTTAAATCTCTTTAATTAGAACAGTTACAGGGGCTGGGACCAAACAGACCTTCCCATTCTCCTTTTAAATCACAACCAAGAGGTCCTAGAACAAGAAATTCTTTGCTCTAAGATATCTGCTTTATTTGCAAACAACTAGGACAGTGGAAAAGAGATTGTCCCCCTTTAGTAACAGTACAGCCATAAGCCTCCCTTTAGGCCAAACTGTTCTGCCACTAGAGGAAGCCCAAGAGACCTTTGATTTGATGATAACATTGATGCAGCTCCAAGGGATTCTGTGGTAAATTGCTCCCCATTATACCCTTAAATAAACATGGAGAAACAGAGGTTAAAATAAATGGGGAGTCATGTAAAGTCCTGATGGATACTTTTCAATTCAAGAGATTCCAATATCTGAAGTTGGGGGTCTCTTCAGAAAAACACTCCTTTTTACTATGTGAAATCACTCCGGTAAATTTGCTAGGGCAAGACTTACTCTCAAAGCTAAAAGGGCACATAAAATTTTTCTTAGAGGGGAGAAAAAATATTAGAGTTTCCTGAGTCTCCTGAACCAGAATTGTTATGCTGTCTACAGGCAGAAATTGATAAGAACAAAACTCAGGCTTGCAATACCCCAATCATTCAAAAATACCTGAATCTTCATGGGCCTCTTCTTCAATTGATATAGGAAGAATTAAAGTGTGGAACCTATAAAAGTCCAAATAGACCATTCTACACTTTTGCTTAAATTATCACAATATCCACTAAATCTTGAAGCAATTTAAGTGCTCTCACCAATCATAGAAGATTTACTTAAACAAGGACTTATAATTTCATGCACCAGCCCTGTAACACTCCGGTCCTACCAGTTAAAAAGCCAAATGGATAAGGTTGGAGATTTGCTCAAAATTTAGGGGCAAGCAATCAAATTGTACTATCAAGATTTTCTGTAGTCCAAAATCCTAATACTCTATTATTTAATGTACCCACGGATGCCAAGTAGCTCACGGCAATTGATATGCTTAGTCTTCTTTAGACTACTCTTTCATAAAGAGCATCAACACTTGTTTGCCTACTAGAAAACATCAGCAGTACCCCTGGGCTATAATGCCACTGGGATTTACCAAAGCCCCTTCCTATTTTTCATAGGCATCGCATCAGGACTTAATTACACTACAGTTTCCTTAAAATCCTACCCTCATTCAGGAGGTAGGTGACTTCTTGTTATACTCTCCCACTAAAGAGCAGAGTGCTCTGAAGTGGACTGTTTGCCTTTCACAGCAACTCTCCATAAAAGTCACAAGGCTTTTATGGAAAAACTTCAGTTTTCAGAGAAAGATCCCACTATTTGGGACATGACTTGATGGCTAAAGGGATTTCCCTCTCACCTAAGAGAGTACAAACTATTCAGTTTTCCTCAACGTGCAACCAAAAGACAATTGAGAGGTTTTCTTGGACTTGCAGGATGTTACAGATTCTGAGTTCCAAATTTTTTCTTAATGGCCTCGTCATTGTATGAGTCCACTAAAAATGCTGTACCGGAGGCTTTACCTTGGGAAGACAGTCATGAGCAGACTTTTAGCCAAGTGAAATTGACTTTACAACAGCCTTAAGCTTTAGAAATTCCAAATTACACTAAACCTGTTACCTTGTTCATTCATGAACGTAACTGTCAGGCATTAGGAGTTCTTAGTGAAGAACATGGGGAAAAACATAGGCCAATTGCATATTATATCCCAGAATTAGACCCAGTAGCTAAGGCATATCCTAGTTGTTTAAAAGCAGTAGCAGCAGCAGCCAAGCTGTAAAAGCTTCATCTGATCTGGTTTTAGGAAATGAACATAATTTGCAAGTCCTACATGTTGTGGAAAGTCTGTAAATTCAAACAAAACCCAACATTTTTCAGTAAGTAGACTAACATCTTATAAAATACTTCTCCAATTTCCTAATCTTTGTCTAAAATGCTCAGTACACGTAACCCTCCTACTCTATTACCTCTGCCTAACAATGATGAAGACCACAATTGTGTAAGGATAGTGTCAGAAGTAGTTACCTCTCCTGTGGACTTATGAGATGCTCCATTGGGTAATATTGAATTAAAACTTTTTATTCATGGGTTCTATGCCAAAAACTCAGAAGGAAAATATCAGGCAGGGTGTGTTGTTGCCACTTACAATAAATAAATAGGGAATGAAATTCTTCCTCAATTTAAGTCAACTCAACCTGCAGAGCGTTTTGTCCATACCCATTGTTTGTCATGTAAGTAAATACAAGTGAGTAAATCTTAATACGGATGGCAGATATGCTTTTGGAGTAATTCACAATTTAGACATAATATGGAAACTATGAGAGTTTCTCACTTTTAGTGGGATGCCCATCAAAAATGGACTCCAAGTAGATAAACTCATTTTTGCTATCTTGTTACCATAATAGATCACCCTTACTAACATTGAAGCTCATACCTATAGATCTGAACCTATTTTGGTTCAGGGAATGATTTATCACATTTTTATGCTAAATCAGCTAGTGCTTAAACTGTTTGGATATGCAATCTGAATAAACTCCATAAGATTAATCCAAGCCAACTCCCTTGCGGTGACCTATTTAATAAGCAGTGCAATGTACCTGATTTGAAAAAACAAAATTTGTATCTTAAAAAATGTAAATTTAATGTTAAGTGCAGGCTCACGGAGGGGCCGGACAGGCTCCTGGTTCTTCCTGAGTTTTTGAAGCTTCTGTTCTTAAAAGCTCTGCATTCCACAGCTTTTCATTAAACAGACAAAATAATCTAAATTATGAAATAAGGACAGTTTAGGTGATTGTTCCAAAATTGCTAAAATGGTCTATAACAATGTTTGGCTTGTCAAACTCATAATCCTGGAAGAATAATTAAAACTTTAGGTGGAGTATTTCCACTACCTGATGGAACAAAGTACATTTACAGGTGGACTTCACTCAGCTGCCACCCCTAGTGAGGTATCAGTAAGTTCTTGTAATGGTTTGCAGATTTTCTGATTGGGTAGAGGTCTTCCTGGGTGGGAAAGCCAATGCTATGACAGTAGCTAAGAAATTATTAGAAAACATGTTTCCTTTATGGAGCATCCCTGGAAAAATCTCCAGTGATTGGGAAACTTATTTCACTGGGTAAGTTATAAATAAGTTAAATAAGGTATTAGTCACTTTCACTTTTCTGGAAAAGGTTGAAAGAAAAAAATGGCATATTTAAACTGAAATTGGCAAAGTTAACGGAATCAATTGGGTTGCCTTGGTCAAAGTAATGCCTTTGGCTTTAATGGTAATCATGTCCACTCTCACTGGAAAACATAAGTTACCCCTTATGAAATAGACACTGGAAGGTATGTACCCCTAATAATAGGACTTCATGCATGTCCTGCTCCCCTAAACTCTGCTATGACTAAATACTGCAAGGCTTTAATGCATTATGCCAAAGTGTACTTTTACCAGGTAAAGAAAGTTTTTGAGATCCACAAACTGAGGGCAATCAAACCCTCCACAGTCTAGAACCTAGAGAATGGGTCTTCTGGAAACGCCATCAGAGGAAGGCTGCTCTTGAATCTTGTTGGAAGGGGTCATACCATGTTCTTCTCACAACCCACACTGCAGTGATGCTTCAGGACCTTAAACATTGGATCCACATCTCACACCTCAAAAGTCCCTTCAGACTCCTGGAACTGTACATCTGTTGGAGATTTTAAGGTAAAGCTGACCAGGGAAATCTCCCCATAAAAGCAGATAGAATCCTAGTCGTGAGCTTCTTTCTCAAGATCACAGATCAAAACTTTGCTGCCAACATGAAAACTTTATGTGCTTTTCTTTTTTTTCTTATTTTCTGTTGCTCTAATCCTTTCCTTTTCCCTACAGGAAAGTCCATGGGACCATATGCAATGGATGGCTTTAGCTCAAGATTATGCTCTAACGCAAAGCCATTAATTGTTGAGTTAGTGAGTTAATGCCAAAAAATCAAGAAACTTACACTGATGCCAGTGCCTCTCCACATTCCCAATGACAATCACCTTGAAACTCCAAGGGAAGACTAAAAAGCTATCCTTGATATTCTAAACACTGCTGCTACTTGCTTTCCTGCATTCACTAAAAACAGCACTCTATTATATTTTAATAATCTGATTATTACCAAATATAGAAAATAAATCCAAGTGATGCCTGCAAAAGGTATGTTGTGCTTCCTGGCATCACACATTCAAGATCTGGGAATCATCTATGTGGTTACAATTATTTGCTTGGATTAAATCCAGTTGGGTCTCTTTTGACTAAATGTGGAGATATGTATATATATACACATACACATATGCACACTAATGCATATATATGCATTTATATATCTCCACATTTATATATATATACGTCTCTACATTTATGTGTGTATATATATATACACACACACACATAAATGTGGAGACATACATATATAGAGGAATATATATGTATATAGAGAGGAATATATAAATGTGTGTGTGTATATATATCCACATTTAGTGTGCATATACATATGCTCTTACACCCTAACACTTATAGGGAGCCATAGAAAAGTGAATTTCATACCGGCCCTTGTTCAGGAACTATGCAGATTTATGGGCAAACAAATCTAACTGACTCCTGCTCAAATGCAACTAGGTGACCCTCTTTTCCAATCTCTGAGGACCTATATTGGATCTGCAGAAAATCTGCATATTTCATTTTTTAACCTCCTCTTTGGTTTGGATCTTGCTATTTGACTTAGTTCACTCCTGCTTTTGAATAGCTTTCCCTGAAAATTCTCATAATGGGCAAGTCTTACGATCAGAAGCCAACACAATCAATAACCAAAATTATCAGTAGCGTTGAAATAGACAAAGATGAGCTAGTTTCCACAGGGGAAAGATTCTAAGGAGGTTTCTGGGGGCTTGCTCTTGGAGTAGTGGGGTACCAGTTGTATGAAATTTAAAGCTAATCTATAAATTGAGAAAAATTGGATTTTCAGTGTATTAGTCTGTTTTCATGATGCTAACAAGGACACACCTGAGACTGGGTAATTTATAAAGGAGACAGGTTTAATGGACTTGCAGTTCCACATAGCTGGGGAGGCCTCACAACTATGATAGAAGGCAAATGAGGAGCAAAGTCACATCTTACATGGCAGAAGGCAAGAGTGTATGTGCAAGGAAACTTCTCTTAATAAAACCATCAAATTTTACAGTGAGACTTATTCACTATCACAAGAACGGTTAATAGTGAATAGTAAGGCTTTCACTGTCATGAGAACAGCATGAGAAAAGCCCATGATTCAATTACCTCTCACTGGTCCTTCCCATGACACATGGGAATTATGGGAGTCAAACTCCATGATTCAATTACCTCCCACCAGGTCCCTCCCATGACACATGGGAATTATGGGAGCTACAATTCAAGATGAGATTTGGGTGGGGACACAGCCAAACCATATTGTTCAGCTACTCAAACCTCCTATGGTTTCAGGTGGGTAAAAGCCACTTTCTGAAAGATAGAAAGTAACATATGTGTTCAATAGAAACACTTAAATATCATGCAGCTTTAGATCTTTTTACTCAAGGTAGGAGCCTGTGTTTGGCATTTAACAAAACTCAGTGTTATACTTCTCTCTCCCCTGATTTTGTTACCACAGAAAACTTAATTATTAATAAAAATGTGGCTGGTACTGCTGTTTCCTTAGACACTGCCAACAAACACATTAAAGAGACCTCCCAAGAGAAAATAACACATGAAATGTTTACAGGAACAATTAGCATTTGGTTTGCAAACATCCTAAATAATGGATGGCAAGCTTGGGATTTCCAAAGGTTTCTAATCTTTTTATTTTTTCTAGTTAGGTCTCCAGGTTATTATGACTTGTGTTACCAGGGTAACAGTGAAAATGGATACCTCTTTAAATCAGACCACGTTACAACCATGGTTCTTAATCTCTATCATACTCCAAATAATGACTATGACCAATTAGACACTAATGCTATTGAACTGCCTACATTGCCTGAGCTTTGGTTTGTTTAACATGGTTTGGTTCATTTCATAAAAACTCTTGTTAAGAAATACTCCTTTGTATTTTGATGTTATCTTTTTGATAGTCATGATAATAGTCCCTCTTGTGTTCTATAGCCTCTGAAGTCTTAAATGTTTTGTGTGCAGCCATTCGTTGAGAGTTAAATGGTTTCACTTTGACTAGGTCAGCAAGAACAGAAAGAATCATTCAGCTGGTGTTTAACTGTGACTTGTGAACTCCATGCTGACACCAAAGAGGACTTGTAAACTTCATACTAAGACTACATAACCCTTGTGAATTTCATATTGAGACAAAATAAATCATTTACGAAGGTGACGGCGAGTAAAGTCAATGCCTAAAGTTTGGTCAGTCTCTCTAAATCGAGAGACTGAGCAAAAGGAGTGGATTGCTAAATCAAACTAAAATCTGGCCCGAGAAAGTATTCTTATTCTTGAGTCCTTATGGATGAACTGTAACCTAATTTAGTAGATAGGCATACTCCTAACTGAGGAGGATGCTTCTATCCCAGCAGCCATACTTTAACCACTGACAGAGAGCCAACTGTTCAAACCGTGGTCAAATAAGGCAAATGCTGAGCTATAAACAATCTGGCTGTTTTTGTACCTCACTTCCATTTTCTGTGCAACACTATCATTTTTCTGTATATAAATTTGCTCTGACCACATGGCATCCTTGGAGTCTCTCTGAATCTGCTTTGATTCTAGGGGCTACCTGATTCTCAAATCTTATTATGTTATTATTAGTATTCTGCTTAATTAAGCTGTGTTAAATTTAAATTTTAAACTAAATTTAACATTGCCAAATTCACAACCTTTGGAAAGTTACCAGAAATCTTTCACATAACTACTCCTTAACTACTTTCACCTTCATCAGAATATAATCTTAAGCAGATATTCTTTATATTTGAGAACAGCTAAAAAGAGTTTTCAAAATTATTTCTAAAAACCAGTTTCTTCTTGAAAATAAGTAGCATATGCCAAGTAAAATCTAATCTATCAATAGTAGTTTTAATATCATGTTCCTTCAAAGATACCTCATTAACTTTTTAAATAGTTAAATGAGGAAAGAGTATAGCAACAGTGAAAATTGCATAACTTTAATGAGAGATCCATTAATACAGGCATATATTATCTATCTAAAAGGCTGATGTAAATACCAAATTCATATAAATAAAAATCACTGTCATCATTTAAATGTTCTATAAGCATAATTTTATAAAGGAGTTCTCTCTTCATAAAATAGATGTGTAATACCTCTATTCACATCCCCTACTCTTTATATAGCAATTTTGGTGTTATATCTAAAATGACAGTTTATACTTACATTGCATCCTAAGGTGCCATATTTTCTTACTGAATATTATGGCATGTCTAAAAGCTTTAATATTTTTCCCAGTTGAGTATTTTCCTAGTTAGTATTATTTTCTAAAACACTGTTTCTCTATGATAAACACGTTATGCCATAATTGAAGAAATCCACTATCAACATACCTCAACTTCTAAAATATGACTCCCACTATAAAGATGAAACTCCTTTTGTAAGCAATAACCTTTTTATATACTTGTTTTGAAAGTTTGAATTTTTCTAAGATTTTCCTTATTTCAAGAAAAATATTCTCTTTTTTTGTGCTCAAATTACTAAAAATATATATTTTAGGCTTTGATTCATATGGGGAGCACACTAGGTAGTTACTTCTAGCATCTGTTTGTTGCAAAGCTCAGGGTACCCTTAAGGCATACCCTTCATTAACATTGAACATAAAAACAGTTATTAAATTGGGCCACATGGCTGAGAGCAGTGGCTCATGCCTGTAATCCCAGAACTTTGGGAGACCGAGGTGGGTGGATCACCTGAGGTCAGGAGTTCTAGACCAGCCTGACCAAAGTGGAGACACTCCGTCTCTACTAAAAATACAAAAATTAGCCGGACGTGGTGGCGAGCACCTGTAATCTCAGTTACTTGGGAGGCTGAGGCAGGAGAAATGCTTGAATCTGGGAGGCAAAGGTTGCATCCAAGATTGTTCCATTGCACTCCAGCCTGGGCAAAAGAGTGAGACACTGTCTCAAAAAAAAAAAAAAAAAAAAAAATTGAGCTGCATGAATAATACAGAATCATGAATTTAAATTATTACTGATATCCAGAGAAAACGGGAATATCTTAGCCTTTAAACAAGAACTCCACTTTATTTCTAGAAAATGAAATTATTAATTTGTAAATCAGAGCTGTGCCAGGGCACGAAGCTATTCTTGGTGTTCAAACAACGCTACGGTATTTCAGAAATACTGATTTATGTTGTAGCTCCCCTCCAGAGAATCTTAAGTTTACTTCTGCAAGGCAATGAAAGCCTTTTAAATGATATGTTTGGCATTTTCTTATTTTATAAACAGGCAGAATAAAATATGTAGCAGGTCCTGAAATATGCACCTGACCTAGAATATGTGAGTAGATGGATTCATGAACTACCATCAAGCACTATAATTTAACACAGCTTCAGGGCAAAGCATGCTTTTTAAATGATGTTACCTAATTTAAACAATTTTTGTCTCAAACTGCAAATGTTCCTACTATGCTTTTTGCTACTTCGGAACTGGAATTGTACCAGATTCTGTAGGCCGCATGTCTAAAAAAGTCACTGAGGTGTGGAAAATATGACTGTTACAATCATTTTTTATACCGTTAACCTTGCCTATAATGCTATCTTTCTTCCCATTTCTATCAAAATTGAACTAATTGTTCAATGGTTCAGTTCACTGTGAGAATATAAAGCTTATTAGGGGGTTCTTAGGGTCAGAATAACCTGAGTTTTGATGACCTTTTGTCTACATGCTTGCAATGGGGAGAGTACAACCTTCGGCATCGTATTTCACTTCTCAGAGCCTCAGTTTTCTGCGTTGGAGAGTTAAGCCCCTACTCACCATCATGAGTATGTGTCTAAAGTCTGCAAAACTCAAAATCTGTTTTACTCAGACTCATACAGCCCCAAATATCTGAATCTACTTTTCTTTTATATTTCCACCTCTTTATCATTGAAGGGGTCCCTTAGAGCAGAGCCAATCAGGAAACAAACTTTTATTTGCTTCATCCATGAATATTTAGGGCCTCTATGTTGCAGTGACTGAAATTAGATTCTTGCCAGTATGCTTATATGTTACACACAAATTATATAGCTTAACCAAACCATGGACAAAGCAAGAGGGAAGCCCACCAAATCAGGTTCCTGAATGTACTCTCCTGTTTCTCTCTCTCTTCCCTTTACCTGTTCTGATTCTCACTTGCTAAAAAGTGACTTATCCCATATGGCTGGAAACAGTCATGGATGATGCCAGAGTTCCACCCTCAGAGTTTCTTAAACTCTCGAAACCTCAGTTGACTTTCTGTTAATTGGAGTTAGTAAGAATAATAATATTTATTTAATGAAAAGAATCAGTACGTAGAGTATCTTGCTTCTTTAGCCTGGAGAAGCTTTTTGTCTAGCAAAACTGTCACAATAAGATAAATTGAAAAATTTACTTTTGACAAAAAGAAAATAAATTCTTTGTCTTATTCTTTCTCAAAAATAAAATCTGGACATTTTTCTTTGAGATTTTAATAACACTGAGTTAAATTAAATGCTGATGTTTTAAGATGTTACTCTTATAATTGTCATTACTATATCCTACATTAATACATTAATATTCAAATCAACTCTAAAAATTTTATATACTGCAGTAGTGGAAAACTAAAATATCTACTACTGGAGAACAGAAAAGGTTTGGGTTACTTCTGCAGAAATCACAGTGAGATGTGAAAAGGCCTCAACATCTTTGCATATGAAAGCACAGACAACAATATATGGTCATTTTATCACCAAATTATTTGATGTAATATTAAATTATCAACTTTGGTATTGTCCTTTTGTTCAGAACTAGAATGTATTCATGAGCTTCACTCACATTATATTATAGAAAGATTGAATTACATATTTTAGCGAAATAAAAAATTTCCTTCTATCTGAGTGCTTCAATCCATCACAGCTCTACACAGCTTTGAATACCTACTGAGAAAGTTGAGCTCAAAAGCACAGTGACTTGAAGAAAATATTTAAGTGGTAGTAAATATTCAAGAGAGTCTCCTAAATGACTTAGGTGGAATGGAATAGAAAAATGAGAAAGTGTAAAATGTTCTTCAGGCAACCTTGAATACATTAATTTTGTGGGTGGAGAATTAGGCTTACAACATATACATATAGATATGGATGTATATGGATAAGTCATACTCAGAGTTTCTTAAATTCAATTCTCTAAACTTCAGTTGGCTTCCTATTCCTATAGGTTGGTGCAAAAGTATTTTCAGGTTTGGACCATGAATTTTAAATCATTATATAAGAACTAGGTTCAAACACATCTTTACTAATCAAAATAGGAACCATTACAGTCAACACATTTTTGCCAACAACAAGAGTAAACTTGTTTACTCCTGTAGCATAAAAATCCATGCTTTGGGATTTGATGAACTCTTGGGAAGCATTTTCTGCATCCTGCTGGTTGTGGAAGCATTTTCCCTGCAAAAACTTGTTGAGATGCTTGAAGAAGTGATAGTCGGTTGGTGAGAGTTCAGGTGAATATAATGGATGAGGCAAAACTTTGTAGCCCAATTCATTCAACTTTTGAGGCATTGGTTGTGCACTGTGTGGTTGGGTATTGTGGAGAAGAATTTGGCCCTTTCTATTGACCAATGCCGGCTGCAGACATTGCAGTTTTCGGTGCATCTCATCAATTTGCTGAGCATACTTCCCAGGTGTAATGGTTTTACCTGGATTCAGAAAGCTGTAGTGGATCAGACCAGTAGCAGACCACCAAACAGTGACCATGACCTTTTTTTAGTGCAAGTTTGGCTTTGGGGAGTCCTTTGGAACTTCTTCTCAGTTCAACCCCTGAGCTGGTTATCACCAGTTGTATAAAATCCACTTTCCATTGCACATCACAATTCGATCAATAAATGGTTCATTGTTGTTGCATAGAATAAGCGAAGATGATACTTCCAAACTGCAATTTTTAAAAATTTTTGCTCAGCTCGTGAAGCACCCACTTACCGAGCTTTTTTACCTTTCCAATTTGCTTCAAATGTTAAAAGACCACAGAGTGGTCGACATTGAGTTCTTTGGCAATTTCTCCTGTAGTTGTAAGAAGATCAGCTTTGATGATGAGGAGTGTACTGGCCAGCCATCAGAAGCTGACTATGACCAATAGAGAGCAATCATCGAAGCTGATCCTTTTACAACTACAGGAGAAGTTGGCAAAGAACTCAACGTCTATCATTCTCTGGTCTTTTAAATTAAAATCTTAAAGTTATTTTTAATGCTCATTTACTATCTGGGTCTTTTCCAATTAAGAAAGAGTCGTGATATGTTTGTTTCTAAAATTGTGGAATTTTTCTTATCTATAAATGCTCATATCTGATAGTTCAGGATTTCTTGCTTTTTAGGGTTTTACTGAAGTTTTAGGTTACTAACAATGAGAATTTTAGTCAACACGTAATTCTGTAAACAAAATATGCCAGAAAGGGTAATGTTATTAGTGAAAAGAAAAATAATTTTGTCTAATTCAGAAGTTAGCCAAAAGATAGTTCAAATTGCAGATAAAAGGGTTATTTATGAAAGAATGTAGTAAGGAACCATTAAGTAGGAGAGAAAGATGTGGAAAAAGTTTAAATAATAAAATATTTTTTTAAAGCTGACATAGAATTGTAGACATTTGGCTAATTAACATGGTTTTAGACTAAGCTCATGTACTAGGCCCCAACAGACCAAACCAAACCAAAAATAGAGTTGCTTCTGCTAAGACTTTAAGGAAACACATAAATTCTAGAACAGACCAGGTTTTGTTTTTTCCTCCTGCAAATCTTTATAACAAACATTCCTGAACATAGTATTAGATATGAGTTCTAAATTTCCCTTCAAAGAATCAATATGTCACTATGTTCGGTTCTTTGCCTTCTACTTTTAAACATAACTTCCTCATAAAGCAACCTTTTTTGATCACCTGCTCCACCCTGACTCATTCCAATTACTGGCTCCACCCTGACTCATTCTGAGCACCTGCTCCACCTTTATCTGCTCCACTATGACTCTCACCAAACCACTCACCCCATCACTGTCTTTAAATTAGCCAATCGAATTAGTTTACCCTGTGCTGTCTAATTCTAGCCAATAGGGGAATGACACAGCAGCAGGGGCCACATTTGTCCCAGGGATAAGAAGCCCTTCCCCTCCATTTTCCAAGTGTGTGCTCACCATTGCTCCACCTGTGAGGGTGCACGCTTCTATAGAAGTACATTGCCTTGCTGAGAATTAAAAAGAAAATGTTATATTTAAGTGCTATTTATTTTGCAGCACCGAAACTTTATTTATAAGAATTTGGGGGCTCATCCGGGATTACATTTCCCCTCTGGGGGTGGCCTCTGCTTCTCTCTTGAGGAGGCATGCCCCACCTCCTTATGGTGGCCTCAGGGTGAGAAATCAGGACCTACCTAGTGTGAGGCATAACCTGCGCTCTCAGCAATGCAAAAAGAAACTGGCCAGCAACCAAGGGTAAAGGATCCTCACATACTGCAGCGACGACTCTGGGCACAGACCAAGAAAGGAGAAGCCACAGGAGCCAGTAAAGTACTTCCTTGGTGGCCAAATTCTGGAGGGCTGAATGTGTGTGTGGAGGTGTGTGAATGATCACAAACAACCCTGCTTGCAGTGTTGTTCACATGGATGGTGACAAGTCCTACTGCTGGACGAAGTGAATGTGTTCTTTCCATGAGTGAGAAGTGTGCAAAGGACCTTAAGAGAGGGAAAGGGGGGAAACAGGTCAAACTTCCAGGACAGGCAAGACAAGAAAGACACCCCTGGTTTGAGAGGTTGAGCCTTCCAGGGCAGGTAAGACAAGACACCCCTGGTTTGAAGGGCTAAGCCTTCCAGGGAAGACAAGGCAAGACATCCCTAGTTTGAGGGGTTGACCCTCACACAAAGCCCCCCTTTCCTTTCTTCCTGGGAGAAGAAAGTATCTCCACTCCCGCTGGTCCCTCCTCTAGGGGAAGGGGAAAGAGAGGGGAAAACAGCAGTGTAAGCAGCTGGTAGAGGCAGGGAAAGATCAGCAGAGAGGAAAGGGAGAGAGAGAGAAAGAGACAGAGTCAAAGAGGGAGAAAGAGAGAGGCAGAGAGAGAGAGGAAGAGACAGAGACAAAGAGGGAGTCAAAGAGAGACAGAGGAAGAGAGAGACAGAAAATCAAACAGAGAAAGAAAGAGAGAAAGAGAGACATAGAAGGAGTAAAGAGAAAACAGTGTACCCTATTCCTCTAAAAGCCAGGGTAAATTTAAAACCTATAATTGATAATTAAAGGTCTTCTCCATAACCCTATAACACTCCAATACCACCTTGTTGTCAGCGTAAACAAGGGCATAGCCCGAGAGCACTGAGGCCACTGACAACCCGTAGCCTTCTTAATCAAAAATCCTTAACCCAGTAACCTGCGGATGGCCCAAACACATTCATTCTGTAGCAACAACTGCTTTGCTAACAGAAGAAAGTATGAGGCTATTCTGTAAAAAAAAAAAAAAAAAAAAGATGATTCAACATTAACCACTAAAAATTCCCTTAACCCAGCAGGTTTCCTACCAGTGTATCTAAATCTGAATTAACTACTATACAAAGGTCCAACCAGACCTAGGAGGAACTCCCTTCAGGACAGAATGATAGATGGTTCCTCCTGGGTGACTGAGGTAAAAAGTACAATGGGTATGCAGTGATTGATAGGGAAACTCTTGTAGAAGCAGAGTTAGGAAAATTGCCTAATAATTGTTCTGCTCAAACATGTGAGCTGTTTGCATTCAGCCAAGCCTTAAAGTACTTACAGAACCAGGAAGGAACCATCTATATCATTTCTAAGTTAATTTGGACTAAATGAGGTCTTATAAATAGCAAAGAAAAATTGAAATCCCAGACTTACAAGGTTTTCAACAAAAGTAAAGTTTGCTAAAAGTTAACAGTGTAACATGTATTATCCTAACTTCTAATCTTGTGACCTTAGGCAGTCTAGTCCACAGACACGAAGGAAGTTCTCTTTGGAGAAGAATGGGGAAAAAAAGTGGGGGGAGGGGAATAATTTATATAAAAAGATTATTATATGGTAAATTCTTGCCCTAAAATAAATTAACTGGTTGTTTAAAGAAAGGGATGTTTGCAACAAGTCAGAAGGTTGAGGCATGTCAAAGATTGTTAAAGTCATGAAAAAGTGATAAAGGGGATTTATGCAAGAAATGTTGTATAATTTAAAAGTAATTAGGCCTCCTGATGGTAAAACCATTGAAGAAACAGTTTATGTGCAAGGTGTGGAAGAAAAGTAAAATATACTTTTGGAAAAAGGATTTTAAGGAGGCATAAGAATGTGGATTTTTACCTACAATTAAAAGGTTAAAAAAATTTGTTTTAAAGGCTTAAGCAAGCTTTAAAATGTTAATTGTAAATGAAATTCTGTGTGTAAACCCATTGGCTACAGTTAAAGGGGTGTCATCCAGTCTTTCTGTGAACTGGACATCAAAATAAAAGCAAAACAGGTTTTTCTTGAAGCACTAACCTGCTCTTTAAAAAAAATTATAAAAAGTTAAAAAGAGTCTATAAAAATCTTACCTTATGGTTAGACATTAAAATTGGATAAATATGTCTACAAGGTTTTATTAAAATGGAGTTTAACATTAGTAACACACTAATATAAAGTGAAATTTAGCTTATTTGGTATAAAAATCATACAGGAAGCATTGTCAAATATAAAATGGTCTTTGGCTTTCTTTGGTATAAAAGCTAATGAAAATAGATGCTAAAGAAAATTTCTCAGTAAGAAGGCACATGGACTAGAAAGTCCACTGCTGATGTCCCCACATTTTAAAAAAAAGATCAATTTCTTAGAAATTATATACTTGGTTTATCTTCCACTTTCCTTTCCCTCAAAATTAGAAGTCTTTTGGCACAGGTACTAACCCTAGAATTTCCGGTAAACCAGCACCAGGTCTGAAGATCGTGTTCTCATCAGAGGGTAGAAAGAAGGAAAATTTGAGCCAGCCTGGGAAGGACCCTACCTTGGGCTGCTAACCACCGAGACTGCTGTTTGTACAGTGGAAAGGGGATGGACTCATCACAGCCAAGTCAAGAAAGTGCCACCCCTTTCAGAGTCATGGGCCATAGTCCCAGGGGAAAACCCTACCAAACTAAAGCTAAGAGAAATTTAACTCTCTTTCATCTATTCTATTACTCTTTCTTCTTTCCTTGCTCTATTGCTGACCATCTAGTTATTAACATAACCAAGTCAATTTTGCCTCAAACTATTGCATTTGATACTTGCCTTGTTATACCCTGTGGGGACTTGCCAAGTCAAAGACAGCTCTCTACTTAATAAAAGTACCTCTGTACCCCCGACTCTCCTCAGACTGGGCATTAGTGAATTGGGACCATTTAATCCGGGAAGATTTCGATAAAGATCCCAGTGTCAACCAGGAATCTTGCTGCCCTGATGTAGAGCTTTTATGCCTTAATTGGTCAAACCTTCTGTGGACCACTAAAGAGCAAGAATGGACTGCCCCAACCGGTTTTTGTAATTTCCTAAAACCATACATTCATTTTACCAGAAAGACAGCCCCTCCCCCGCAACTCTCAGCTAAACCAGTACAATCCTACACAGGTTATTATCACAAAACCTCAAAGTTCTTCCCCTTTTCTAGGCCACTTCCCTTCTTTAAGCTGGTTTTATGGTATAGGGGCTGAGGTTTCAGGGACAGACCCTATTGGATGCTTTGAAATGTGTTTATTTGATCCCCTGCTGCCTGCACCTTCCTCTAAGCATTCTTCCAAAACCTCTCACAACGGAACAATTGCTCCTCCTCCATCCAATGTTAAGACCAAGATAGCTATCATAGAAGTGAAAGACTTAAAACAAACTTTGGCAATTAAGACAGGATACCAAGATGCAAATGCCTGGTTGGAATGGCATCTACACGTTAAACAAAAGGAATTGTTATGCTTGTGCTCATGGCAGGCCAGAGGCCCAGATTGTCCCTTCTCCACTAGGGTGGTCCTCCAGTCAACTGGGTGTGGGCTGCATGGTAGTTCTTTTCCAGGATTCTACAACCTGGAGTAACAAGTCGTGCCAAGCTCTCTCTCTGCTATATACCGAAGTCTGGCACCTTCCGGGTCAGCCCCAGAGGGCCATCCAGCTTCCATCTCCCAACACTAAGTTCACTTCGTGTCTCTCACAACCAGGAGGAAACTTACTGTTCCTTGGAAACATGAAGGGATGCACTGAGCTTAAGAATTCTCAAGCGCTTATCAATCAGTCAGCCCTTGTTCATCCCTGAGCAGATGTGTGGTGGTATTGTGGTGGACCTTTACTGGACACTCTGCTGAATTACTGGAGTGGCACTTGTGTTTTAGTCCAGTTAGCTATCCCTTTCAACCTGGCATTTCATCAACCAGGGGAAGGAAAATAAGACATTGTAAAGCAAGAGAAGCCCCTTATGGGTCTTTTGACTCTCACATCTATTTAAATGGAATTGGAGTCCTATGGGTAATACCAGATCAATTTAAAGCCCGAAATCAAATAGCTGCAGAATTTGAGTCAATATTTTGGTGGGTGACAATGAATAAAAATGTAAATTGGATAAACTACATCTACTACAACCAACAGCAATTTATTAACTATACTCGAGATGCTTTGTGTAGTTAATAAATTGCTTTTGGTTGTGGTAGATGTATAGATGCTGTTAAAGGAATAGCTGAGCAATTAGGGGCTGCTAGCCAGATGGCTTTGGAAAATAGGATAGCCTTAGACATGATATTAGCAGAAAGAGGAGGCGTTTGTGTCATGATTAAAACTCAATGTTGTACCTTCATCCCAAACAACACTGCCCCTGATGGAAGTATAACAAACGTATTGTAAGGTCTGACTGCTCTGTCCAATGAGTTATCCAACAACTCACGGGTAAATGACCCCTTTACAGGATGGCTAGAAAAGTGGTTCGGTAAATGGAAAAGTGTAATAGCCTCAATTCTTACCACCCTCACAGCTGTAATGGATGTAATTATTCTTGTCAGGTACTGTGTCATACCATGCGACCATGGGTTGGTGCAGAGGCTCATAGAAATGGCACTTATTAAAACCTCCCTTAACTATCCTCCACCTTACCTAGAGAAGATTCTTCTTCTGGAAAATCAAGGAGAACAGCTAAGCCAGGACATGTTAAAGAAGTTTGAAGAGAAAGAGCTGTAAGGAAAATGCAAGAGGAGAGAATTATCAGATATGAGTTCTAAATTTCTCTACAAAGAATCAACATGTAGTATGTTCAATTCTTTGCCTCCTACTTTTAAACTTAACTTCCTCGTAAAGCAAACTTTTTTGATCACCTGCTCTACGCTGACTCATTCCAATTACTGGCTCCGCCCTGACTCATTCTGATCACCTGCTCCACCCTTATCTGCTCACCCTGACTCCCGCCAAACCACTCATCCTGTCCTGCTCTTCAAATTAGCCAATTGGAATTAGTTTAGCCTGTGCAGTCTAACCCTAGCCAATAGGGGAACAACACAGCAGCAGGGGCCAGGTGCCTCAGGAATAAGAACCCCTTCCCCTCCTTTGTCCAAGTGTGCGCTCACCATTGCTCCAGCTGTAAGGGCACACCCTTCTACAGAAGTACATTGCTTTGCTGAGAATTAAAAAGAAAATTTCATATTCAAGTGCGATTTCTTTTGTGAAACCAAAACTTTATAACAATAGGTATGCATTCCTTGAAGTTTCCATTAAATCTTTTAACCAAATTCATCTCCTTTCACCTGGAGACCATCAAGCTTCAGATGATCATGCAACAAAGGTTCCAGCTAGTTCCAAGTGAAAACACCACCCTGGCCTTCAAGAAGCTACCCTGCCTCCACTAAACAGAGCAGGGTGAGAATTCTGTGATACCCAATAGGTTAGCCAGCATGAAGCAGTTACAGAAGAAAGGCCATCGGTCCCACTGCCTCCTGAAAAGATTTATAGGGATTACATCTCTCAGGGGGAAATGAGGTAGGAAAATATGGTCTGGAGACAGGGAATGCAAGGTAGATTCACACTTTAGCTATGACAGGAAATATCCTCTCCGTAGGGCATACACTGAGTAAATGACTTTGTAACTTTACTTCATCCTCTTCATTTACATAGGGTGTAACCAGTGAAATCCTCTAGTAACCAGTGAAATCCTCTAGAGGGTATTTGTGTAATGTAGCCCTTGAACCCATATGGTTGGACCTGCCCCCACAGTGTGGAGTGTATTATCATTTTCAATAACTTTGTTTTTGTTGCTTCATTCTTTTTTTGCTTTGTTTGTGCATTTTGTCCAATTCTTTAAGAAGCCAAGAACCTGGACACCCTCCACCAGTAACAGTATAACATAACCACATTTATTTAAGAGCGTATTCCAATATCAAACAGCAAATTTCAACAATGCAAAAACCGCAATAACTTTTGCACCAACTCCTAATTGGCATTAATGGGAAGATATATATGTATTTCTATAGACCAAGGAAACACAAAAGCTACAAGCAGTTGATTTTATGCCAGATGATCCAACATACAGTAAAGACGGTAAAATGGGAAGAAATAAGATTATAGCAAAAACGTCTTTGATTTGCATAAGATTTGACTTTTTAAGCCCACCAGTGACATTCTATACCTGTGGTGCAAGATTCTAAATTAATGTCTTTTATCCGAGTCTTTGATTGCACTTGGATTTTCACTTTCATCTCCGATATAGAAGGAGAATGCAAGTTGTAACTGACGTCTTAAAAAAAAAAGAAGAAGAAGAAAGAAGAAAGAAGGACGAAGGAAGAAGGAAGAAGAAACCCAGATAAGCTGAAAATCCATTACTTGGATAAAATAGTAAGTTGAGGTTGCAGGGAAAACATTCACACTAAAATCTGGAAGGACAGGTAAATCTAAAGAGACACAACCAAGATCTATGTACATGGAACAGAAGCTGGGATCATACATTGGTAAAATACTTTCATTGTAATTTTTACAAATTGCTAGACACTGAATGTAGAGTGGAAAAACTTCTGGGAGCTACAGTCTTGAGAGACCTACAAACTTGAGTTCTCACTGTGAAGATCAAAAGAAGGTTTCTGGGCTGGTTCTGTTGGGTGGTGGAGGTTGGGAGGGAGAGGGGCAGGCAATGGCGGGAGAAGAGAAGCCACTGTGAAACATGTCCAGAACCTTCTCCATATCAAAGTCTAACTCTATAGAAAAAATACTTTGCCAGAGCCTTATTCCTCTCACCACTTCTTCTTCTAGCCCTCCTATTTCATCTACGTTACAGGGAGGTTGGGGGTGGGGTGTGGCGGTATTAACAGAGGTCAGGGCTTGAAAGGTATACATTGAAAATAATACACATAGGGAAGCAAGTAGGAACAAAGGAAAAGAAAATGGTACCATTGGAAGAATACTTAGAAGGTCACAGCCCAGATACACAGACTCACTAAAACACAGATATATAACCTGAAGATTATAAAATGCAAAGGGAAAAAAGAATGAACAAAACAAAACAGAACATACAAGAAATGTGAGGTGGGACACAATTGTTCATGCCTGTAATCCCAGCATTTTGAGAGTCTGAGACAGGAGAATCACTTGAGGCCAGAAGTTCAATAACAGCCTAGACAACATAGCAAGACCACGTCTCTACAAAAAATATAAATAAATAAAAAATAAATTAGCTCAGCATGGTGGTGCATGCCTGTTGTCTTAGCTACTCTTGAGGCTGAGGAGGGAGGACCTCTTGAGCTCAAGAGTTCAAGGCTGCAGTAAGCTATGATTGTACCACTGCACTCCAGCCTGGGTGACAAAGCGAGATCCTGTCTCAAGAAAAACAAAACAAACAAACAAAACAAAGAAATGTGGAACTGTATAAAAAGTTATAAAATACATCTAATTTAAATATCAGAGGAGAAGAGTAAAAGAGAAAGGAGTAGAGAAAATACTTGAATTCTTATAGTAACAGTGGTCAAGAATTTTCAAAAATTAATGACAGACATTAAACACAAATCCACAGAACTCAGAACACAAAACAAGATAAATACCGAACCTAGCCATATCATATTCAAATTGTATAAAACCAGAGAAGAGGAAAAATCTTGACAGAACCCAGTTTGCAGTGGGGCGATGAGAAGAGTTTCAGATGAGAACTCTTCTGTAATTGTTACACTGTTCCTACAAAGGCACCTTATACTGTTCCTCTATAGGCCCCTCATCTGAAACCAGGCAAGTAAGAAGAGAATAATATGAAGTACTTAAAATATTGAAAAAAAAACTAGAATTCAATAAGCAGTAAAGTTGTCTTTTAAAATGAAAGAAAAAATAAATATTTTTTGAAAACAAAAATTGAGGTATTTATCACCAGCAGATGTGCCTTGCAAGCAATGTTCAAAGAAGTTCCTGAGGGAGAAGAAAATAATATAGGTCTGAAATTTGGATTCTCATAAAGAAAGGAAGAGTATTGGATAAGGAATAAATGAAAAATAAAATCTCTTATTTTTCATATTCTTTATTGACTTAAAATATTGCCATTTGCTTAAAGTAATAGTAGTAATGATGAATTGTATGACTATAGTCAATAGATAAGTGAAGCACATGAGAAAAATATCACAAAGAGTGGAATGGTAGAATTGGTAACACTCTGGTATAAGGTAGACACATGAGGCAATATAGTGTTATTTAAAGGTGGACTTATGTTAATTTAAAAAGTATATTGTAAACTCTAGGGAAACCACGAAAAATTCTTAAGTATAATTGACAGAACTAAAAGGAGAAATAGACAAATTTGTTACAGTTGGAGTCTTCAAAGTTTCTTTTATCAGTAATAAACAGATCAAACAGACAGAAAATCAGTAGATAGATGGAGACAGAGAAAGAGAGGGGGAGAGAGACAGGGATAATATGCTATAGTGGCTGTACCACTTACTAGCTTTGCTGTAATAGTTATGTGATTTCCTATTATCTAAAGTTCAGTCTTGCTTTCATAAAATAGGAATCATAGCAGTACCTAATGATGTGTAGGGTCATTTGAGGGCTAAGTAAAGGGTAAACTACTTACCGGAGTGCTTGACACATAGTCAATTCTCAATGAAATATAACATCAGTATTCATATAAAATAATTTTATAAATTTAATCCTAAAAATAAATGTCATTAATAATTGCTAACCTAAAAGCAATTATAACATTTTTCTACTCTCTTTTCAGCTTTATAACATTAGACTATTCAAGTTGCTCTGCTAGGCCCTTTCCCAATAAGAATTAAAACACATGAGAAGAAAATAAATAAATGAGACAAAATATGAATAACTAATACCTAAAATAGTTATTTGCCTTTAAGAACATGAAAGAAAAAAATATTTTGAAATAGATTGTTTTGCTTTAGAGTACTAATATTAGAAAGTTTCCAAATATAACCTTAAAAATGAATTAATATGAATTGCATGTAACATTCAAAATGTGTATCTTTGCATCTTATCAGGATAATAAATAAATATTATTTAGAATTTAAGGAAAGTATTTTTCACAATAATTTAAAGAGGAATTTCTGTTGAATTTATTCCTTAAACCCAAAATTTAACTGAAGTGTTTTTGAAAAATTTCGTAACACCATAAATTTTAGCCTAATTAAACCTCTCAAGGGGAAATACAAATAATACTTCAAGGAAAATGGTATCTCTTCTTAGCTTGGATATTTATTTTCAGAAGTTTGCTTACAGTATGAAAAGGTAAGACAATGTTATGTGTCAAGCAAATGAACTTACACTTGAACACATTACTTACAGTTAAAACACAATATGTATTATTTAAGCAATTGTAAACTTGTTTCAGTAAACTTTAATGAAGTTTTATTTTAAGATGCCAAAAGTATTTAAACTGAATTTTTTTTAATTCTCTGCCTGAAAGTCAGACATATAATAGAAATAATGTAATAAGAGGAAATAAATATCAAATATCACATTTGAATATTCACTTTGGATTAGTATCTTTCATAAATATATTTTTAACTCATATAATTAATGAAATTTTCAAAATACATTTATTCCTTATTTTTATACTAAGTCGAGTAATATACTCTCACAACATAATGTTAACAAAGTAAGTGTATTTGATAAAGACTATAGTAATCAAAAAATCTATTTTAGTAATGTCTGCAGTGCCTAAAGTTGGTGTAAAAAACATTGGTTATTACTGCATCAATATAAGAATTGGTAAGTTATATTTATGATCAAGCTGTTAGAAATATATTGACTTAGGTCTTTTTCTCATAAATTCCTAGTAAACATTCTTTAAAATAGCAAATTCCTTTTAGTTTCTCTAAAATTTAACACTTCAAATTATACATTTGCCTTTCATTTGCTGGCATCATGGTGTATAATTCCTTTTCACTTTCATTTAAAATCCTGACAGCCTCACCAGGATTCTTGCTCAAGATCAGAAATAAAAGGCTTAGAAAATCATTATATTGTCAGAGCCCACACAAAAGGTAAAACGGAGCGAGCTTGTTGTGAATGATGGAAATACCAGTGGGATATTTGTCTATGAACCAGAATTCTCAAAAAGTATCAAATATGATTTGTCCTTCAAAACCATTTTCTCTTTTGAGAGAAAAACAAACCAAATAAAGAGTTAGATAAGTTTGATCTTCACTAGTAAGTTAAAAGAAACCATTTCTATTATCTTCTATTTGAAGAACTATAATAATACAATTGAATAGTTATATTTCTGAATAGAATGAAGGCCATGCTTGAAATATGTGTTTCTCTCCAATGACCAATGCTTTGTTTGCTGGGTGAATGTCCTGAAACAAAGTCAAAATAAAATATAACTTTTACAACAAATAGAATTTTTAGAGTTCTATATTGGACACACAAAACCATACATATTAACAAGAATATAACAATAACAAAATAGTAACTTTTTAGCTTCAAGTGGAATTTTTGAGTAAAAAGTGCATTTTTAAAATTTACTAGATATTATCAAATTATTTACCAAATTGTACCAGTTATACTCCCATTATCATGGTTTAGAAATCTGTGTTTCTCCATAATTCTACCAAAGCTTAGTGTTAGCAAATATTTTCACTTTTGCCTTTCTAGTGAGTGCAAAATAGTATCGTTTTATTTTGCATTTTCCAAATGTTCTAAATAATGATTGAACATTTATTCATAAAAAGTCACTCAGATTTTGTTACATATTTTTCTCATTTTTCTATTCTGTTGTTGAGTTTCTCATATTAATTAGGAAACATTGTACACTAGCCCTTTGTCAAATATAGTGTTGTAATTATTTTCTCTTAGTCTGCAGTTTTTCTATTAAGTTTTATTGTATCCTTCAGGAAAACATTTGTTAATATAGCCAAATTACTACAAATATTATTTTAGGGTTGGAGACTTTGAGTCTTACTCAAGGAATGCTTCACTGCCATAGTTATATTTTTTCTTTCAAAAATTTTAAACTTTGTTTTTCTCATATCTCTTTTATGCATCAGAAATTACTTTCAATATGTTCTGTATGAGGTAGAATTTTAATATGTTTTTCCACATGTAAGAGCATTATTTCCTGCCCCATTGAATAATACATTCTTTGTTCACTGATTTGCAATGCTTCCTAATTCATGGGATTGAAGTTCCATTTGTCCATGAGTCTGTTTCTGTAATTTTCATGAATTAAGTTGTTCCAGTTAACCTTTCCCTGTGCCAGTACCAACTTGTGTGAATTGATAGAGCTTTGTAGTAGATCTTGACAGCAAGAAGCAAATTCCTCCTCGAATTCTGGATATATTTTATTTGCCTCATTCAGTACCATGTTCCAGCTTTCTCCATCCTATTCTGTGGTTTTTATACAAACTAATATTGGAATCTTACTTGGTAGACTTAGTTTTAGAATAATTTTGAATTTACAGAAAAATTGAGCAGATAGTATAGATTTCCCATGTGCCTTTTTCCCTGCTCACAGTTTCACACATAATTAACATCTTACATTAGTGTGATACGAGTGTTACAATGAATGAATATCAATACATCATTATTAACTAAATTCATAGTTTACATTAAGATTAACTTTTTGTGTAGTAAAGCTCTATGGGTCTTGACAAATGCGTAAAGGCATGAGTTCACATTACATTATCATACAGAATAGTTTAAATGTCCTAAAATCCTCTGCTTGGTCTATTCCTCCCTATACCTCTTTATCACCAGCAACAATTGATCCTTTACTGTCTGTGTAGTCTTGCCTTTTTCAGAATGTCATGTAGCTGGAATCATACAGTAGCCTTTACAGATAGGCTTCTATCATTTAGTAATGTACATTTAAGTTTCATAAATTTTTGGTGGCTTGATAATTTCTCTATACAGCTAAAAAAAATCCATTGTCTGGATGTCCCATAGTCTGTTTATGTATTGAAAGTTATTTTGGTTGTTTGAAGTTTGGGACAGTTATTAACAAAGGTATTATAAAGACTCTTATGCAGACTTTGATGTGGATATGTTTTCAACTCAGGTAAATACCTAACAGAATGATTGATGGATCATATGTAAGACTATATATAGCTTTGTAAGAAACTGCCAAACTCTCTTCTAAAGCGGCTGTATAATTTTGCATTCCCATTGACAATGAATGATAATTCATTTTGCTTAACATTTTTTGCCAGCATTGTATATTTTCAGTCTTGTTATTTAAAAAAAAAAATAGATTTGGCCGGGCGCGGTGGCTCAAGCCTGTAATCCCAGCACTTTGGGAGGCCGAGACGGGCGGATCATGAGGTCAGGAGTTCGAGACCATCCTGGCTAACACGGTGAAACCCCGTCTCTACTAAAAAATACAAAAAAAACTAGCCGGGCGAGGTGGCGGGCGCCTGTAGTCCCGGCTACTCGGGAGGCTGAGGCAGGAGAATGGCGTAAAAACCCGGGAGGCAGAGCTTGCAGTGAGCTGAGATCCGGCCACTGCACTCCAGCCTGGGCGACACAGCGAGACACCGTCTCAAAAAAAAAAAAAAAAAAAAAAATAGATTTTAGCCATTCTAAGGGGTGTTTAGTATTATGGTGTCTCATTGTTATTTTAAATTGCAATTCTCTAATGGCATATGATAGTGAGCATTTTTTTCATATGCTTATATGCCGTCTCTGTTAGATATCTTGTTCATTTTTAATTAAGTGGGGTCTTTTCTTGTTGAGTTTTAAGAGTTCTTTGTATATTTTGAATGTCACTCACTTATCAGCTATGTGTTTTGCAAATATTTTCTTCCAGTCTCCGGTATATATTTTTGTTCTCTTAACAGTGCCTCGTGGAGTAGAATTTTAAAATTTTAATGAAGTTCAACTTACCAAATTTTTCTTCTGTAGATAGTGCTTCTGGTATTGTATCTAAAAAGTGATTACCAAATTCAGTTAACCAATACAGGTCACCAAATTCAACCTAATTTTTTCCCATATTATCCTCTAGAAGTTTTATGATGTTGTATTTCACATTTAGGTCTACGATCCATTTTGAGTTAAATTTTGTGAAACATGTAACATCTGGTCTATCTTCACAATTTTACATCTATTCTAGCACCATTTGGTGAAAAGACAGTCTTTCCTCCCTTGACTTGCCTTTCCTCCATCAATGATGAGTTTGCTATATTTGTGTACATTTCTTCCTGGGCTCATAATTCTATTCCATTATCTACCTGTATAGTCTTTCATCACTATCACATTGTACTGATTCATACTGATAGCTTTATCCTAAATCCTGGGGTAATATTAGTTTTACCACTTTTTTATTGTATTAGCTATTCTGGATCTATAACATTTTCATATAAACTTTAGAGTCAATTTGTGAATATCTATACAATAACTTCTTTGTATTTTAATGAAAGTATAATGACTCTAAAAAATAAAGTTGGAAATAACAGGTACTTTAACAATATTGTCTTCCTATCCAAAATATGGAATACTGTTCCATTTGTTTAGTTCTTTATAAACTTATTTTGTTAGAGTTTTGTTATTTTTCTCATATATGTCATGTATATCTGGTTCAAATTACACCTAAGTATTTTAATTTTTTGGTGCTAATATAAAGGATACTGTGTTTTTAGTGTCAAATTCTGTTGTTCCCTGCTGGTATATAGGAAAATGATTGACTTTTGTATATTAACCTGGTATCCTATAATCTTGCTATAGTCACTTACTAGTTCCATGAGGTTTTTTGTTGTTGATTCTTTGGTATTTTCTACATAGTATCTGAGAATATAGAAGTTTTATTTCTTTCTTTTCAATTGGTATACATTTTCTTTTCTTGTTTTACTGGATTATCTACAATGTTGACTAAGACTGCAGAGAGGCGATGTCTTGCCTTATTCTAAAGGTGGAAATATTGTTTCCTGCCATTAAGTATGATGTTAACTGTAGACTTTTATAAATTCTTTTAAAAATCATGGTTCTGAAGTTTCTCTCTATTCCTCGTTTACTTAGAATTTTTATCATAAATGTATGTTGGAATTTATCAAACTCTTATTCTGCATCTGTTGACATATGATTTTTCTTCTTTAGCCTGTCGACATGATAAATTTCTTTAGTTGATTTTTGAATGTTGAATCTTTTTATACTTGTAATACATGCTGCCCTGTCATGTATAATTATTTTTGTACATGTTGGATTTGATCTGCTAATATTTTGTTGAAGATATTTGCACATATGTTCATAAGGGATTGGTCTGTTGTTTTGCTTTCTTGTAACAACACCCTTATTTGGTTTCAGTATTAGGATAATGCTTGCCTCACAGAATAATTTCAAAATTATTCCATCTGCTTCTACTTTCTGGAAGAGTTGCCATGAATGGATATAACCTCTTCTTTAAATGTTTGGTAGAATTCGTCAGTGAAAACTTCTGGGCCTGATACTTTTATATTTATTGAATTTTATTAAAAGTATTCTGCTATAATTTTTGAGATATAGTTTCACATGTAGTTTTATATTGACAGATTGTCAGGTATTTACCTATTCTTGCATGCCTAATTAAACTCTACATGATTATAACATGTCATACTATTTGCTAGTATTTTTTCATCTAAGTAAATTAAACTTTTTCTATAGTTATTTTCTCTATTAGCTTGCTATCTAGTTCTGATGTTAGTATTACAGAGCTTCATAAAGTTTGCACTCTACCTCCTCAAATTTTTGAAAAGTTTGTATAGAATAGATCTTATCAGTGCTTTGAAACTTTAGACATTTCACAAGTAAGACTGTCTGACTACAGTAACCAAAACAGCATGGTACTGGTAACAAAAGAGATATGTAAACCAAAGGAACAGAACAGAGACCTCAGAAATAACACCACACATCTACAACCATCTGATCTTTGACAAACCTGACAAAAACAAGCAATGGGGAAAGGATTCTCTATTTAATAAATGATGAGACTAGGCCCCTTCCTTTCACCTTATACAAAAATTAACTCAAGATGGATTAAAGACTTAAAGGTAAAACCTAGAACCATAAAATCCCTAGAAGGAAACCCAGGCAACACCATTCAGGACATAGGCATGTGCAAAGACTTCATGACTAAAACACCAAAAGCAATTGCAACAAAAGCCAAAATTGACAACTGGGATCTAATTCAACTAAAGAACTTCCACATAGCAAAAGAAACTATCATCAGAGTGAACAGGCAACCTACAGAATGGGAGAAAATTTTTGCAATCTATCCATCTGATAAAGGTCTGATATCCAGGATCCACAAGGAACTTAAAACAATTTACAAGAAAAAAACAAACAAACCCATCGAAAAGTGGACAAAGAATGTGAACAGACACATCTCAAAACCACAATGAGATGCCATCTCATGCCAGTTAGAATGGTGATTACTGAAAAGTCAAGAAACAATAGATGCTGGTGAGGCTGTGGAGAAATAGGAACACTTTTATGCTGTTGGTGGGAGTGTAAATTAGTTCAACTACTGTGGAAGACACTGTGGTGATACCTCCAGGATCTAGAACCAGAAATACCATTTGACCCAGCAATCCCATTACTAGGTATATACCCAAAGGATTATAAATCATTCTATTATAAACACACATGCACATGTATGTTTATTGCAGCACTATTTACAATCGCGAAGACTTGGAACCAAGCCAAATGCCCATCAATGATAGACTGGATAAAGAAAATGTGGCACATATACACCATGAAATACTATGTAGTCATTAGAAAGAAGGAGTTCATGTCCTTTACAGGGACATGGATGAAACTGGAAACCATCATTCTCTGCTAACTAACACAGGAACAGAAAACCAAATACTACATGTTCTCACTCTTAAGTGGGAGATGAACAATGAGAACACATAGACACAGAGAGGGGAATGTCACACACCAGGGCCAGTCGTGGGTGGAGGGTAAGGGGAGGGAGAGCATTAGGACAAATACCTAATGCATGCGGGGCTTAAAACCTAGATGATGGGTTGATAGGTGCAGCACACCACCTTGGAACATGTATAACTATGTAACAAACCTGCAGGTTCTGCACATGTAACCCAGAAATTAAAATAATTTTTAAAAAGTTAAAAGTTTTAGTGCATTGGAATCTTAAATCTATTTTTTGAAATAATTTTCATTGTATATATTACCATATGAAATAATTCTTTACATAGAATTTCTCAAATTTATTGACATAAACTTTTTCATCATACATAGATACACACACACACACACACACTCTTTATTGTGTCTTCAATTATATCTCCTTTTTTGATGTTGTTCCACATATTAATGGATCATCCCATAATTTATTGGCCTTTTGGCTAAGATCTAGTATGGCATCTGTTCTCATCAGTTTAATAAATTATTTTTTTGTCATTACTTTATTTTCCTAATCAACCTTGCTAAAGATTGTTCTATTATACTATCCTTTCTAAAGAATTTATCCCGGGTTTGGATGACCCTCAGGTACACATCATATATTTGTTTTATTATATTACATTTTATTAACCTCTGTTCTTATTATGCCCATTCTTCTATTTTTCTTTGGCTACATTTTTGTTCTTTTAAGTTGCCTATATTAGATTCTTAGTTCAAGAAATTTTAATTTGTTCTTGTTGAAAACACAAATGTTAATTATGGCTAGAAATGTTCCAAAGTTTTGTTATGTGAAAGTAATGCAATCATTATCATTTAATTCTTTTGTGTGTGTGTGTGTATGTGTGTGTGTGTGTGTGTGTGTGTGTGTGTGTGTGACAGAGTTTCACTCTTGTTGCCCAGGCTGGAGTGCAATGGCAGAATCTAGGCTCACTGCAACATCCCCTCCTGGGTTCAAGTGATTCTCCTCCCTCAGCCTCCTGAGTATCTGGGACTACAGGCACCCACCACCATATCCAGCTAATTTTTTTTTTTTTTTTTAGTATAGTTGGGGTTTTGCCATAGTTGGCCGGGCTGGTCTTGAATTCCTGACCTCAGGTGATCTACCCACAACTGCCTCCCAAACTGCTGATATTACAGGAATGAACCACCACACCCGGCCCATTTAGTTCTATTTTTCAAAGTATATTTACTTTTTTCCCTCAAAAGCCTGACCTTTCTTTTTTAGATAACTGCAAACTTTACAACATATAGTGTTTTCTCACTATATTTGTTATTGGTTCATGTCTCATTTACCTGCAATATCTCAAGTAACACAGTCTGTAAAATATTTATTTTTGCAATGTCTAGAAACATCGTTGTAAAAAAAAAGCACACGTTATTTGTAAAGTATATGTTATTTGTATTATATATTTTCTATATTAGGCTTCAGATATTTACACATTTCTATTATACAAGCACTGCTCAAATCTTTATTTGTATTCTTGTTTTCTTTATCTCTTTTTTTTTTTTTTTTGAAATGGAGTTTCACTCTTGTTGCCCAAGCTGGAGTGCAATGGCGCCATCACGGCTCACAGAAACCTCTGCCTCCCGGGTTCAAGCCATTCTTCTGCCTCAGCCTCCCAAGTAGCTGGAATTACAGGTACCTGCCACCACGACCGACTAATTTTTTGTATTTTTAGTAGAGATGGGGGTTTACCATGTTGGCCAGGCTGGTCTCGAACTCCCAAACTCAGGTGATCTGCCCACCTTGCCCTCCCAAAGTGTTGGAACTACAGGTGTGAGCCACCACACCTGGTCTATCTCTTGATTTTTATTAAAAATGTATTAAAATCTCTCCATGACTCTGAAATTAACAATTTATTAATTTTTTCAGATTTGACTTTTAAATATCAAAAGCATGTAATTAGGTATAGTCAAGTTCACAAATGTTATGTCTTTTTTGTAGATTCTTCATTTGACTACTATGTTGTAATCTTTATCATCAATTTTGTCTTATATTAATATTGAAACATTGGAATTTTTGGCAATGCTTCCCCATCCTCCCACTACACAGACTCTTTGGATTTATTTTTCTTATGATCAATTATCTTCTTAAACAGTTTTTTTCTGTAAGAGTCTATAAGTCAAAATTCACTTAGTGTTTTATTACTCACAAATACATCTTTGTTGTTTCCATTCTTGGATGATAGCTTAACTCTCATAAAATACTTGGTTGTCTGTTTCCCCACATGTAGACAATATCATGGTAGAGTATTCTGCCATTCACTGTTAATGAGAAGAAAGTTTTCTATCTAATTATCATTTTTCATAGATAATGTGATTTCTCTCTGATATGTTTTAACATTTTTATTTCACTTTTAGTATTTTACTATTATACTCTCATTTTTTAAGTATGGTTTCATATTTACTTGATTGGCTTGGTACACAAAATTTATTTGCTTTGTGGACTTACAATTCCTTCAATTATACAAGATTCTGAATTATCATCCATTTATGTATTCCTTTTTCTTCTTTTGCTCCTTTTTCTTCTGTAATTTCTCATGTACAGTGTATTTTTGCTCAAAATATTTGCTACTACCTGCTGTGGAAGGATTACTTATGCATCCTGCAATATATCAGGCTTATCTATACATGTGACTTGCTTTATTCAATGAAATTTGAGTAAGATTGACAAGTTCCACATTCTCACCAGAAGTATTAAAAGTGATGACATGGTTTTATCATGCTTTTTATAGACATAAGATCAATAGTGTCTTATATATGAGTTAGTCTATCAGCCTGGATTGCTGAGCAAGGAAAACATGGACAAACTGATTCTCAATGCACATGTTCCGTGAATGAGAACTCAATGTTTATTATTTTTATTGTGAATATTTCAGTCAGTTTTACTTACGTGTAAATCAGTTAAATCTGACTTGTAAACACCAATGAGACAAATGTTAAAATTTCTCACTCCATCCTCTTTTAAATCTTCCTCTCTGTATATTTTTATCTTTTTTTCTTTAGAAGAGTTTCTCATTAACTACTAATCTAATTTTTCAGTGAAAGTCTATATAACAAAGTGATGGCATACTTCAAAGAATTTAATTAAAGATATTTAATGGGTCAGGCATTTATAGAAACATGGAAATGTCTAAGGAAATTATTAAGATATGGTGAAACACCCAGTGAAAAGTAATAGCGGGGAGGTCTTACTATCTTAGGCCTGAAGAGACAAGGGAAGGGATTGGTTTATTGGAATCAGTTAGTACTAAAGCTGTGAAAGAAAGAGAAGCCCATCAAAACTATAAGCCTAGTCACAGAGGAATGCAACCATTGCCAGACTGTTAGGAGACAGTGGAAGTACAGAAAAAATTGCCTACTCTTTCTATCCTAATGGCTTCGAATCTACTGCCTAACTTTTCCTGTGTCTGAACCCAAATCCAAGTGAAACTAAAACTCCAGATTATGGAATCCACAGAATTAATCCCTAAAAGCATAGAATATGAAAAAAAAAAAAAAAGGCAGATAATTTCTCTAGATTTGGGAGCATAGGGAAATAAATAGTCAGCACATTTTCCAATTTTTCTTATTGACCAAGTCCAATAAAGAAATTATTACATCTATTAACATTTTCATTTAATTTTCTTTTTTATTAGGTGACATTTTAGGTTATAAAGAACAAAAGCTGAATGTGCAGGATTAGACCATTGTTAAAAGGACAGTGGGTAGATGTCCAATTTGGCTATTACAAAATAATTCATGCTTAAATAACGTTTCTGCCAAAACAACTATAAAAGCAATGCAAAATACATAAAACACTCGTTCAAATGCATTGTAGATCAGCCAACACAGTCATAACATGCTCCATATTCACTTTTGATTAGAAATTAAGAGTATTTGCCAATTGTAAGTCTAGGATAACAGAAAATTAACATAAAGCCCCAATCCACCTGTGTTGAAGAAACGGCGATTAGAAATCTAGTATACGCAAGGGACTGGAAATGGAGGGAAGGAAACTACTGAAAACTGAACCCAAAATTTCGCATGAAAATTTTCTTCAGAGAACTTGAATGCTGAAGATGCCCATAGGGACACATTTCAAAAAACAAACTCTACAAACGGAAAACACCAGAAAGCAGCAGCTGGGATGCTAAACACCTGAGCGGAAGTTTTTTTTATTCCGCTCTGAGATGTAGAGCTCTGAGAAGACAGAAGTTTGTGTTCATGACCTACAGAAGTTTGTGTTTCATGACTCTGGTGAAAGCTTAGGCTTTCAGCTGAGGTCTTAGAAGGTTTATATCCTAGGAGCAAAGAAAAGCCCAAGTACACTAGCCGTAACATAGGCTAAAACCTACTCTTGACAGTAATAACGACAACTTCAATAATAATTGCCTGCTCTTAAAATGTTTTCTTATAAACTGTTGCTTGCAAGTAAGAATAAAGTCAGTAGTATCACTGTGGAAAAATCAGACAACACCTTAAGAGAATAATCTAAACTAATTCAGCAGTGAGAGACAGATGCAAAATATGTGCCTCCAGATGTGATATGCTGTGAAAGATGTAACATCGTCAATGCAGTTTTTCAAGCAAGAATGCATCAAGAAAAAAACAAATCAGGAACTTTTATTAATAACGGTTGAAAGAGTTGTACTCTTCAACAATATTGTCACAAAAGGCAAAGTAAAATTGTAGAAATGTTCCATAATTTTAAAACTTTAAATGTCATGATCACTAACTGGTTTCTCACCCTAGACTGGTACTTGTACTACAGGGAAGACATGACATTATAGAGTGAACTGACAAAATTAGAGTAGAAAGAATAGATTAAATAAAAGTATTACAAATAATGATAATGTACTGCATTTGGTAACTGTACTTTTAATCGGTAATATAATATCTCTATTCATAGGAAATAGACACTGGAGTATTTAGTGACAAAGGGCTATAATATATCTCAACTACCTTAAATGGTTCAAAAAATATGTATATATTATGGAGACAATGTGTATGCTTTAAATAATAAAATGAAATAAAATATTAACATTAAGTTACACCAAATAGAATACATAAGTGTTCTTTGAAGCATTTTAATTCTTAAACTTTCTTGTAAGTTTGAAATCACTTCCAAAAGTTTTAAAAAATCAAATAATCTGATCTACGACAGCATTAAGGTAAGAGAAACCATAAGATTGAATAGGTGTAGAAGCTTTAGATAAAACTCAGCACCCATTAGAGATAAAAAGCGTCCACATTCTGGGAGTAGAAGGGATATTGCTTGATCTGAAAAACTGTATTTACCAATTTCTACAGCTTACATCGTATTCACAGGTGAACATACACTCCTCCTCTTAGATTAGGAAAAAGACAAGGATGACCACTGTCTCTACTTCTATTGAACTTTGTTTGTTTGTTTGTTTTTTGAGATGTAGTTTCGCTCTTGTTGCCCAGGCTGGAGTGCAATGGCACAATCTTGGCTCATCGCAACATCGATCCCCCAGGTTCAAGCGATTCTCCTGCCTCAGCCTCCCGAGCAGCTGGGATTACAGGCATGCGCCACCATTCCTGGCTAATTTTGTGTTTTTAATAGAGACGGGGTTTCTCCATGTTGGTCAGGTTGGTCTCGAACTCCCAACCTCAGGTGATCTGCCCGCCTCGACCTCCCAAAGTGCTGGGATTACAGGTGTGAGCCACCGCACCCATCCTATTTTAACATTTTACGAGAAGTCCTAGTTAAGAAAAATAAGAAGAATAGCAATTATACGTAAAGTTTGGTTAAAAAACCAAACCAAACAACAACCAAAAATGGTCCTAGTGCCCAGATCTTGCCTTCAAAGGACAGGGTTCTTTGAAGAAATCATTGATTCTAGATCTGTGGAAGGGAAAATTGAGGCTGGAACATCTTTTTGTCCAAAAATCAAGTGCTCAAAGACTAATAGTAACATGATACACGGAGATAGAACCTGGCTTGAAGTAACTTCCACTCACCAAATTTGGGTCAATTTCAGAACCAAAATGGACAATGAAATCAATAGATAATAACACAATGAATCAAAACAAATACACATGGATGGACAGTGATACTGAAAAGAAGTGTTGTAACCGAGTGAGTTGAGTGAGTTACAGAGAAACGCCACACCCTGAGACGAATTCAGGAGTCCTGTATTAGCCGGCAACCGAGAGACGGCTAGCGCTCAAAATTCGCTCCGCCCCGAAGAAGGGGCTAGATTTTCTTTTATACTTTGGTTTAGAAAGGGGAGAGGGAGAGTCTAGTTAAAACAATCTTACAGAAGCAAAGTAGGCAAAAAGTTAAAAGGATAAATGGTTACAAGAAAGCAAACAGCTCCAGGTGCAGGGGCTTTGAATCTATCATCAGGTGATAGACGAGGGGCTTTGGGCGTTATCAACCAGACACAAAGGCAGGGGCTCTGGTTGCTATTAACCGGTGGAATTCCTAGGAACTGTGGATATAGCTTGCCACAGTATCTTATCAGTTAATTGCATTCTTGGATGCACTGGGAGTCAGCTTGCACAAGTTAAGTCCTTGAGGAAGCGGGTGGGTTAGGGGGCTGCAAGTCAAGGAGCCAAGATGGAGCCTGTCTGGCTCTCTCAGCTAAGGGAGAGGCAATTCAGGTTAAAACAAGGTAGGGTATCACAGAAGGACGAAAGGAAAAAAATATATGAGGTTGGAGGAAGCATATCCTAAGGAATGATAAAATTAGAAAGTCATTATTCGTCTGGGCACAGTGGCTCACGCCTGTAATCCCAGCACTTTGGGAGGGTGAGGCGGGTGGATCACAAGGTCAGGAGATCAAGATGTTAACACGGTGAAACCCCCTCTCTACTAAAAATACAAAAAATTAGCCGGGCGTGGTGGTGGGAGCCTGTAGTCCCAGCTACTCAGGAGGCTGAGGCAGGAGAATGACGTGAACCCGGGAGGCGGAGCTTGCAGTGAGTCGAGATGGCGCCACTGCACTCCAGCCTGGGTGACAGGGCGAGACTCCGTCTCAAAAAAAAAAAGAAAAAAGTCATTATTTTATATCTGCTAATACAGTTTTAATGATTCAGACAGGGTAATCAATAGAACTTAAAGCCATTGGTGGTGTGTTGGATAAAAAGATATTTACAAGATCTCAGAGTATCATTCACATGTTACTTATTAACTACCAAGGAGAAAATGTCCCTATACAATGAAGAGATCTGGGTGTGACTCCTTATCTAAAAGATACATGCTGAAGCAATTAGAAGCAAAATGTGTGGATGTCTGCAGCATTTATTTTGAGAAAGTGGGCAATGTAGAGCAGGTGGATAGGGCGTTACTGATTGATAAGTATCTATGATGAGTATTCAGGTGCTCATTTTCCTGTTCATTCAACGTTTTGAGCATCCAAAATTTTTCAAAATAAAAGCCAAACGTTTACAAAGTTAAAAGCAGACCTCTAAAATGATGTATGTTTTTTTCTTTGAAAGCTGATTTCTCAAATAAATTTGACATGGTCCAAACTAATTATCAAAGCATGAATCTTTTTAAGGATATTATTAATTGAAATTAAAAGCTGTGATAGTAACTATTGAAAATGAAGTGACTAGATTATGAGCAAATTTCTTTTTTCACAGCGTCTGATCCATATCATTTCAAGTGTTTTGCTCTTTTGATTAGAAACATCAAGATTTTATTTAATTGTATAAATTATGTCCCTTGCTTTAGAAACTAACAAAATAAATGGGGAAAAATTAATTACAAAATTGTCGGAATCAACCGTTGAACAGCAGGATACAAGCATCAAAAAATTAGCATTTTCATCTAATCATTCTAGAGACACCTGCTGATTTCAAATAGAGTCTATACACAGATATTATTTTCAAAGTAATTTTACACAAATTCTTAAATTTATATTAAGCCTTGTAACAACATATGGAATCAGTAAAGATTCTAAGAGAGACAATTCTTACCTCTCAACAAGAAATGAGGAGAGCTATGGCTTCTTTACTCTGAATTCATATTCACAAAGAAGGTGGATACTTTGCAAAACAGATGTTATTTGCCTTATTTCTCATGTCTGGGAATGCTTCCAAAGCCTAAGTTATCTCAATTTGCTCAAAAAGAACTCATTTAGTGAAGTCTTGTAAGAATATACTTTTTCTTTCTTATCATTCCGTTCTCACAAGCATGAAATAAAAATGCTTTTGTTATACTAAGAAATGTATGCAGTTTTTTAATGTATTGTGAGGGTAGGGGTTGAATATTCCTGACAATCTCTCAAATATTCCTCTCCCTGTTATGTAACCTACAAAAAGAGATTTATCGCTTTTTTGTATTCACAATGTCTGGTATTGTATGAGGTTCTTAGTAAACATGTATTATTAAAAATCAATTCTATTCATGAAATATTTTTTCTAATAGGCTGTATCTCCTTTCAAGGTCCTTATGAGCAACATTTCTCTCTGACTGAGTCATGATTACTTCAATTTCTCCTTCAAAAAATATATGTTGAAAGTCTGTTGCTTTCTTACATTAGCCTGTCAGATCCTACATTAGCTTGTGGATTTACAAAAATTATTAAGACATGGTCCCTGCCCTGTAGGGAATCTTAAATCTAAAAAGTAGAGAAACATGAAAACAGATCTTCAAAACACAATCTAGGGCAATAGAGGAAATATCAGCCAAGAACCATGGGGCCAAAATAATTGGTGAGAATATGTTTGTCCTCATTTCAAATGTTGAATTTCTTTTCCTTTGTATAAGAATTTGTTATTAAGATAAGAGCAGACAGTCACCTTAAACAGTCACCCTAAACTTAAACACCGTAAAAGTCACCTTTAAAAAAATCTTAATATTTAGAGATAAGCCAATATATATTATCAAAGATAAGACGTAAAGGCTGAGGAAAGTTAATGACAAAATAAGGATCTAGAAAAATGATTACTGCAATTCACCACTTAATAATCTATACTTATTTCAATATCCTAATTTTTTTGTTTCTGTCAAATAAAATCTATTCATAGGAATTTCTGTTAAAAAATGTATCTGACACTTCTGAGATCCTTGAATTCTTGCATTTGCTTGAAACTAAATGTTTGTTTATTGTATTGTATCCAGTTATCAAATACTAGTGAGGTCAGGTGTGTAGCAGAGGAAAGATCTCTTATCATAAATGCTGTTTAGGACCTCTGACAATATCAAGTATATTACTGATCATACAGACCTACCTCTGATATAAGAGGAAGTGTGAATGTCACTTTGACACTTTTTTTTTGAGACGGGGTCTCGGTCTGTTGCCAGGCTGGAGTACAGTGACGCATCTCAACTCACTGCAGCCTCTGCCTCCTGGATTCAAGCGATTCTCCTGCCTTAGCCTCCCGAGTAGCTGGGACTACAGGCACGTGCCACTACACCTGGCTAATTTTTGTATTTTCTTAGTAGAGACGGGGTTTCGCCATGCTGGCCAGGATGGTCTTGATCTCCTGACCTCGTGATTAGCCCACCTCGGCTTCCCAAAGTGCTGGGATTACAGGTGTGAGCCACCGTGCCTGGCCTCACTTTAACATTAACCAGGTACTCAGAGAAGTACATTTAAATGCTTGGGTGAAAAGAAATTCTTTGTGCCGAAATCCTGGGTTGCAAGAGAAAGTCTTGTCATTACAAAACATCAAGACTTTAAGGAAAGAAAATCAATCTCTAGGTGTGCTTTGTTTTTTTGTTTGTTTGTTTTTGTTTTTGTTTGTTTGTTCTTTCTTTTCTTGTCTTAAGGAACGAGGTATCCATAGCTTGCCTGAGGATAATCCTTCACCTGTGTTTGCGATTCACAACCTGCTATCTCAGGGGTTTTATTCTAATAGTTTCAACTGCCAGTCAAATACCAGTCATTGCCAAACCTACATCTCTAGCTCTGAATTTTTTTCTGAAACCAAGACCCATGCATTCATGTGTCCTATTTGACATTTCTAATTGTATATTCTAAAGTCACCTAAATTCAACATACTAATTTGAGGAAGAATTTTTAGTTGCAAGAAACACCACTGACTCTAGACAATTTAAATGTTCAATAAAATTTTTGAAATGGCTAGGGAACCTAAATTGAAACAAAATAGTTAAGAATAGTTACCAAAACTGTGATGTAAAATTATTTCAGTGAAGGAACCTTTGCCATCAAAACTGAGCAACACTATTGCAGTAGGAAAATGATTTTGCAGTTTCTACCACTATGACTATTACTATTGTTACTGTTACTATTAATACTACCACTTCTGCTGCTGCAATTCCTACTACTCTTAGGAGTAATACTTCTACTACTTGAGAGAAGAAAGAAAAAGAAAGGGATCAATTCCACTCCTAGTTGCTTGTATTTCCGGCTGTAGAATCAAAGTTCCTTGCTAGAAATTATTGGAGCCAACACCACTTCTCTGTTTCCAGAACTATTTGAAACTAGGAAAATGTCAATTCCAATACCCAAAGCTGAATTCATTATCTTCCCTGCTCCTTTCATTCCATTTCCTATTTTTCTAAATACCATCACCTCCCAGCCACTCAAGCTACAAACTTCAAAACCATCTTTGACTCCTCACGTTTCCAATCTGCACTGGTCTTATATCTTAACCTTTTTAAGAAAAACATCTATCAAATCTAACTTCTTTTTTTTTTAATAAGAAAACTCTGTTAATATTTGAATTCGGGTTCTCAAAATGTTTCATTTTGGTTATTGTCACAATTTATGAGCTTTCTTCCTGACTCTAGTTATTTTCCAGCAATTCATTCCTTACATGAATACAATACTCTTTTAAAAATAAAAATATTTCTGGCTGGGTGCGGTGGCTCACGCCTGTAATCCCAGCACTTTGGGAGGCCGAGGTGGGCAGATCAGGAGTTCGAGACCAGCCTGGCCAATATGGTGAAACCCCGTCTCTACTGAAAAAACACAAAAATTAGCCAGGTGTGGTGGTGCACACATGTAGTCTCAGCTTCTCAGGATGCTGAGATAGTAGAATCGCTTGAACTCGGGAGGCGGAGGTTGCAGTGAGTCAAGACCATGCCATTGCACTCCAGCCTGGGTGACAAGAGTGAAACTCTGTCTCAAAAAAAAAAAAAAATTAAGTAAGTAAATAAATACATAAACAAATAAATAAAAATATGTCCTAGTCTGTGACAGGTTATAATCCTTAAGTATCTCTACTAGCCTTACAGATAGAGAGTAAAATAACTAGGAAGTCTCCATTCAAAGCCATTGCCATCTAGCTTTTTCTTGTCTCTCAATCCTGTCACTAACCTAGCTCATGCAAATCACCACCACCAACAATATCACTGTCATTATCATCATCATTACCATTATGGCTTATATTAATTCAAAGCATATTGGCATTCATACAGTTCTATTATCAACATGTTTTTGCACATGCTCTTCCACTGTTCCTTACTAAGTTTTATTCATCTTTCAAGTCTCATCTTAGAGTTTACTTTCTACAGAAGCCATATCTTAAAGCCAGCTTCCAATTACAAAACTGACTGCATTTGGTATCTTTTATTTCCAGAGCAGCAAGCACTTATTTTTATTTTCCTTTCCATCAGTTTCATGTATACAACCCTATGCCAGAAGACTGTTAGCTTCTTGAAAGCTCAAACTGTGTCTTGATGGCCAAGACTCGTGACTTAAGTCTAACATTATTTCTTAATGTTATTGTTTTCAAATCATGATATTTATAGGTCACAGAATGCTTGATGGGCCAAGATGTAAGTAAAATAAGGAATGCCTTAAAATGATGTATTTAGGGGAAACATGCTGTGTAAATTAACTGTTATATAATATATTTTCATTTTTAAACAAATTTGGTCATAGTATGAAGTAAATGACAAATTTATATCTGTCAAACAATAAATGAGAATTTATTTCAATACTGAAGAGTCTGTGCCTATACAGTCTTATGGGGATACACTTCTCTCTGCTGTTGAGGGTTCTACATTGAAAAACTTAGATCATCCACATTGTCATCCCAGATTTTCTTCTCACCTTCTATTCTCCTAAATGGTGCATATTCTTCTCATGTTCTTATTTTTATTATGCTCAGAAGAGTCTAGGGGTGAGGCAGTCTTCAGAGACTGGTGAAACATGGACTTCTAGAAAACACGGAAGTCCTTAACGTAAAGCAATTTAATAAACTATAATTATATACCTTAGTTAATCTAATAAATATTCCTTTGAAATCAAAACATTAAAGATTTCTGTGATCCTCTGGAACATGATAGGAAATAAATCACTGTAAAAATGATTTGTAAAAGGCTACAAATTTTAAGATCATCACTGAAAAAGTTCATTTATGTCCTACAATTCTTACAGTTCTTCCACTTGCCCAGGAAGATTATCAAAACAAAGAATAATGGAGGTTACCCAAGGAACTCAGGGGTGCAACTTGACCTAGGTTTCAGACATCCATAATACTATAACCTTGTTAATTTAAGAAAAATCAACATGTTTCCAATTATACTGCTGGGTTTACGAGACAAGATTTTTAAAAACTATTAGATGAGGCAGGGCGCAGTGGCTCAGCCTGTAATCCCAGCACTTGGGGAGTCTGAGGCGGGTGGATCACGAGGTCTGGCGATCGAGACCATCCTGGCTAACACGGTGAAACCCCATCTCTACTAAAAATACAAAAATTTAGCCGGGCGTGGTGGCGGGCGCCTGTAGTCCCAGCTACACCGGAGGCTGAGGCAGGAGAATGGCGTGAACCCGGGAGGCGGAGCTTGCAGTGAGCCCAGATAGCCCACTGCTCTCCAGCCTGGGCGGCTGAGCAAGACTGTCTCAAAACACCAGCACCACCACCACCACCACCACCACCACCACCAACTGTTAGATGAGCTATAGAATATAAAGATTTTTTAAACATTAAATGAATTATAGAATATCAGTGTTAATCATATTCTGAAATGAGTAGAATTAAGTAAATTCTCTTCCTTGTTTATCCAAAATGTTACAGAAGTATGTCACATGATTTTTGTCTATTTTGTTAAGTTACTATATTACTAAAAGCCACTCTATTTCAAATCCCTTGGACACTTTTCTTCTCACCAAATCACTGCAAATACACTCTGAGCTTTTATTCATTTACTAGAGACTTACTAACATTGCTTTACTTCATAATTTTTTAAATTGTCACAGAAATATTTTACAAATAAATATATTCAACAGATATATGAATTATCCCTCAAATGTATTTGAACTGTAAACAGTGCAATAAAATAATTCTGAATTAAGACTTAGGTAGGTAGTCTGTATTTCATTTGCAACTAGGATAATAATATATTCCTTGTGCAACATAGTTTACATTACCTGTGATTTCCTTTCTTGTACAATTTAATTTTGTAGTTAATAACTGATCCATTTTTCTCTTGTTCAATTTTTTATAAACCTATGCCCAAATTCTCTAGCTGCCCTATCATATTCAGCCTAGACCTATCAAATTTATTTCCCCTGAATACTCAAACTCATCAGATAATTATTACTTTTCTTTTCTCCTACTTAAATCTGGAAAAATTACTCCTAACACCTGCTGCATGTTTGTAATCCTGAGATTTCTCTTTATGGTTCTCTTGTGTGGGACTGCCTGTTCACTATTTCTTATTTTCTTCTTTCTTTGTTTACTTCTTTACTTATATACAGTACCCTTGTAAGTATTTGCATAGGAAGAAGAAAAGTACATATCAAAGACCTTGAATGTCCACACCTTTATTTTAACATTACTTTTGAGTAATCCCTTGTTTGGATCCAGTATTCTAGGTTGATATAAAGAATTTTGAAAACTTTGTCCATTATCTTTTAGTATGTAAATGTTACTTTTTAAAATACACTTACCATTTTTTATACTTTCTTAATATAAATTGTTTATTTTGTTTAAAGCTTTTATTATGTCTACCATAATCCCTAGTGTTCTAAATATTCATAATTTTCTGGATTAATGTAGGTTTTTCTCTAATTCAGATATTTGGTCACATAAAAAACCATTTAAAACAAGAAGCTCAAGAAGTGATATAAGCAAGATGGTAGAATTGGAGTTTTCTACCATCATCCTCCCACAGTACAATGATTTTAACAGCCACTCACAGATGAGCATACCTTTGAGGGAGTCCAAGAGTCCAGCAGAGAAGTTCCACCACACCATGGTATCAAAAATATCCAAGAAGAGACACATTGGGGAGGATAAGAAAAATAATTCACTTTACCCATGTCACCTCACCCCAAGGCATCACAGCTCAGTACTGGACAGAGCACCTCTGTCCAGGATTTTTCTTGTAAGAGAAAATGAGAACATACAGAGGGATTGTCCAGCTGTTCTAGCTGTGTGAAGTCCTGCCCAAGAGGCCCACTTCTTTCTAACCACATCCAGAACAGTGAGGGGATCAGCATAGCTGAATGGCTAGGAGAAGCCAGAAGCAAAGAAAAGCAGCAGAGACTAACAATAATAATGGCTTAAAACTCAACAGAGAGCCCTGTAGCCTATTAAATTCTTTGTGGACTCCATCAGGAGGCCTTTCCATGAGTTGCTTGGAACACTTCTCCTGCAGACTTTCCCCACAAACTGGACCATAGGTGCCCCTGACACTTTGTGTGCTTCACCCTCTCCTTTGAAGTTAAGTTACTATCAGCTTAAAATAGACTGTTGTGACTGTAAGATACCTTATGTAAGCCTCATGGCAACAATAAGGCAAAAACTATATTAGATATGCAAAAGATAAATGGTAGTGGATCAAAGCATACCATAATAGGAAATCATAAAATCACAAGACAGCAAAAGAGGAAAAAAGAAACAAAAGAACAACAGAAGAGACAGAAAACAATTTTAAAATGCCAATGTTAAATGCTTACTTACCAATAATTATTTTAAATGCAAATGAACTAAATTCTCTGATCAAAAGACATAGTGTGGCTGAGTGAATGAAGAAAAAAACAAGACCCAAAATATGTTGTTTACAAGAGACTAACTTAAGATTTAAGGACACATATAAGGTTATGTGAGATATGAAAAAAATAGCCCATGTAAATCAAAACCAAAAGAGAGCAAGTTTGGCTACACTTATATCAAACAAAATAGACTATAAGTCAAAAACTATTAAAAAAGACAAATAAGATCATTATATAGTGATAAGATCAATTCATCAAGAAGATATATTAATTGTGAATATATATATATATGTATATGTGCATCCAACACCATAACACCAAGATATATAAAACAAATATTTACAAATCAGAAGGAGGAAAAAATAGCAATATAATGGTAACAGGGGAACTTCAATATCCCCATGTTCAACAATGAAAAGATAACACCAATAGAAAATCAACAACGAAATATTGAATTTGAAATACATTTTAGACCAAATGGACCTAACAGACATATACAGAAAATTCCATCCAACAGAAGCAGAATACATATCTCAAACTTATGCAACATTCTTCAGGATAGATACATTAGGCCATAAAAAAGTCATAAAAATTTATGAAGTTTGAATTTATATCAAATAGCTTTTCTGATCACAATGGTATGAAAATAGAAATCAGTAACAGGGACAATAATTTTTAAAATGCACAAATATGTGGAAATTAAACAACACACTCCTGAACAACCAATGTGTCAGAGGAGTCAAAAGAAGAATCAGAAAATATTTTGAGACAAATGAAAATGAAAACACAACATACCAAAACTTATGGGATGTAGTAAAAGCTATTCTAAAGGGAAAGTATGTAGTGACAAATGTCTACATCAGAACAATGAAAGAGCTCTAATGAACAACCTAACTCTATACCTCATAGAACTAGAAAAGGAAAAGCAAAATAGTCCAGGTTAGCAGAAGAAAGAAAATAACAAACATCAGAGCAGGAATAAATGAAAGAGAGGAGACAAGAAAAACAATAGAAAAGAACAAAAAAAAAGTGTTGGATTTTTGAAAAGATAAACAAAATTGATAAATCTTTAACTACACTAATAAAAAAGTAAGATAACTCAAATAAATTCAAAAATAAGAGAAATTACAACTGATATCACAGAAATGCAAAGAATCATGAGCCTACTATTAATAATTAGATACAAAAAATTGGATACGCTAGAAAATATGGATAAATCCCTAGACACATACAACCTACCAAGATTTAATCTTGACGAAGTAGAAAATCTGAATAGACCACTAACAAGTTAAGAGATTAAACCACTAGTCAACAATCTCCTAACAAAGAAAAGCCCAGGACAAGATGGTTTCACTCACAAATTCTACTAAATGTTTTAAAAAGAATTAAGACCTGTCTTTCTCAAAATGCTTTCAAAAAATTGGAAGAGGAGGAGACATTTTGAAAATAATTTTACTAATCCAACTTTACCCTTATAACAAAGCCAATAAGCATACTGCAATATAAGATTATAGGCCAATATCCCTAATGAACATAGATGCAAAAACCCTCAACAAAATATTAGCAAATTGAATTCAAAAGCACATCAAAAGGGTCATACATCATGAACAAGTGAGATTCATCCCCAGGATTCAAGAATAGTTCAACATATGCAAATCAACAAATGTGATACACAGCATTAACAAAATGAAGGATAAAAAATATGTAATTCTCTCAGAAGATAAAAAGCATTTCACAAAATTCAACATCATTTCATGATCACAACTTTTAACAAATTACAAATTAAAGATATGTGTGCTTCAGTGTAATAAAGGCTATATATGACAAGCTCACAGCCAACATTCTACTCAGCAGTGAAAAGCTAAAATCTTTTCCCCTAAGATCCTGAACGTGAAAAGGATACCTACCCTTTCCACTTCCATTCAGCCTAATACTTGAAGTCCCAGATAGAGCAATTAGGCAAAAATAAGAAATGAAATAAAAGACATCCAAATCAGAAAGAAATAATGTAAATTGTCCCTGTTTGCAGATATCATTATCTTCTATATAGAAAACCTTACAGACTCTACCACAAAAACTATTAGAACTAATGAAGAAATTTAGTAAAGTTATATTACAGTATACTAAATCAATGTACAAAATTTAGTTGTGTTTCTATGTAGTAACAAGAAACTATACAAAAATAAAATTAAGAAAATGTTATTTACAATAGCATCAACAAGAATGAACAGCTTATGAATAAGTTCAAACATAGAAGTGAAAGAGTTGTACATTAAAAATGATAAGACATTAATGAAGGAAATTGAAGAAAACACACATAAATAGAAAGATATCCTATGTTCATGAATTGGAAGAATTAATACTGTTAAAATGCTCATACTGCCCAAAGTTATTTACAGATTCAGTGTAATTTGTATTAAAATTTCAATGGCATTTTTCAAAGAAATAGAAAACAAATCTGATGTTTGTATGGAACCACCAAAGACCCTGAATAGCTAAGGCAATTTCGATAAATAAGGGCAAAGCTGGATCTTCACATTCTCTGATTTCAAATAATATTACAAAGCTATAGTAATCAACAAAGTATGGCACTGGCATAAAAACAGGCATATAGACCAATGGAACAGATTACAATGCTCAGAAATAAACTCACACATAAATAGGTAACTATCTTCAATAAAGGCACCAAGAATATCAAATGAGGAATGGATAGTCTCTTCGATAAATAATGTTGGAAAACTGGATGTCCACAAACGGTTTTGGATCCTTATCTTACATTAAACACAGAAAGCAACTCAAATGTTGTAGTTAAGTCTTCAAGAAGACCTAAATATGTAAATTAATACCATAAAACTCCTAGAAGAAAATGTAGTGGAAAACCCATGAAATCGGTCACAGCAGTAAATTTTTTAATATGCCATCAAAAACAAGTCAACAAAGCAAAAGTAAACAAGTGACCTACATCAGGTTACTATTTGATGAAAACAGCAAAGAAAACAACCAACAAAATGCAAAAGTAACTATGGAATGCAAAAAAATTACAAGCCATATGTCTAATAAGGGATTATATTTCAAATATGTAAAGATGTCATACAACTCAATAACAAAGCACAATTTAAAAAATGGACAAAAAACTTGAATAGATATTTTTCTAAAGAAGACATATAAATGTCTAACAGGTATATGAAAATTCATTCAGCATAACTAATCAGAGAAATGCAAATCAAAACCAAAAGTAAAAGATAAATGTTGGCAAGGATGTAAAAAAAAAAAGGAATCACTGTACACTCTTGGTGAAAAACTAATATAGTCATTATGGAGGTCTTGAAAAAATTAAAAATAAAAGTACATTATGATTCAGCAATCTCACTACTGAGTATATATCCAATGGAACTAAAATAATGATTTTTCAGAGATATCTGAACTCCCCATATTCACTGCAGCATTATGCACAATAGTCAAGATATGGAAACAACCTAAATGCCCACTTATATGTAAAGCTTAAAGAAAATGTGATATAAGGACACAATGGAATGCCATTCAGCCCTAAAACAGAAGGAAATAATGCAATTTGCTACAAAATGAATGAACCTGGAGGATATTGTGTCAGACATATAAAAACAAATATTGCATAATCTCACTTATACCTTAAAAAGTCAAAAAAGAAGGTAGAACGGTGATTACCAGGGGCTGGGGTTGGGAAAAATACAAAGATCTTAGTCAAAGGGTACAAATTTTCAGGTATGTAATGAATAAGTTCATCACATATGAACTTATATGTATATAAGGATAGTTCATTATGAAATATAATGTGTAACATGTTGACAATGGTTAATAATAATATATTGTACACTTAAAATCCACTAAGAGATAATTTTAAGTGTTCTCACCACAAAATGTGGGAGTTGATTATGTGATGTGATGGATATGTTAATTAGCTTGATTGTGGTAATCATTTCACAATTTATACAAAATCATCAAGTTGTACACATAAATACAACTTGTATTTGTCAATTATAATTAAATAAAGCTGGAAGAATCTTTTAAAAAATATACATACAAACCTACATATGTATGTAATTAAACGAATAATAATAAACCAGAAATTCATGTTCCTCTTTTTAGGAATTAGTTCATTATTTTAATTCTTGGATAACATTTTCTTTTCATTGTTTTTGTTATCTTTTTCTAAAGTTGTTAAATCCAGAAATTGATCCTCTATCTTATATTCTTGTTTCTCTCTCTCTCCCTCTGTGTCTCTCCTGTGTGTGTGTGCCCACGCGCATGCACAAGTGCGCACGTATCTCTGTCTCTCTCTTTTTTTTTTTTTGTTCTACTTTCTTGGAAGTTATCATTGACATTATCCTTTCAGCTTTCTATTAAATGTTGCATTTCTGATATCACATTTTTATTTCCAAAGCTTTTTTTGATCTTTTCTTTAATCCATTTCTTGCCAATATTACCCTGCTCTTCTTTGGATGATGCAATATTTTCTCTTATTCATCTGAGAGTATCAATTGGAGACCTTCTGTCTTTGAAGTTCTTGTATTTTACCTATGTCTCTTCAAAAATTTTTTCTTTTCTGAATTTTTGCACTCCAATCTTATGTTTTTGCTTGTTTTTGTGACATTAATGAATTTCCTTCTGAAACTTGTCTGTGTTTTCATCTTTAAGAGGGATGAAAAGATTGATTGGAGTGTATAAGGAAGTGGCATTCCCATGATTGGCCTAATTTAGAATTGGCAGATGGTGAGAGGAATTTTATGGGGCCACTTTTCCAAGGCAGGTTGAGGATAGATTGTTTTTCAGAACTAGTCAGTTTTTTCAGAGAAGGACCCCTCCATTTGCTGTCTGGGAGAGGACAAAAAGAAAGGGGTTGACATGCATCCAGCTGCCTCTTCTCTGGCAGCAGAAATGTGATTACGGTGTATCTGAGTGCTTGGTGTCTGAGGATCCAGGAGTATATTCCATTCAATTTCTCCAAAGAAGAAAATTTGTGTCTCTGTGAATTGGGTGAAAGAGAAGTGAAGGGGAGCAAGAGAATGAGTGTTGCACAGGACATAGGTGTCATGGCCCATTTAGAAGAAGTATTCATCAGCTCTGAATTATAATTCTCTGTAAATCTGCTATCACACAAATACACCTGCTTTTGTAATTATCTCCTTTCTGCTTATACCATATACTTCTTCTCAAAACAGTTGCAGAAAAAAAAGTATTCTGAATTATTCTTTCAACATTATCTTTACTTCCTTCACTGATATGCCTTTTCAATTGTCCCCTCTTCTTTTCTATCTAGGTGCAAATAGGTTTCATGACAAATGCCACTCACAATGGATTGTAATGGCTGCTTGAAGGGCTAGGTAGAGAGGGGTAGTAAGGCCAATTCCAATTTAATAGAAAACAGTTCTGGGGTTGGTTAGTGATGTTCTCATAGGTCGAGGGAATGACAAGTCTCACACAAATACTGTGCGTTTGCTGATACTGATCTAAACCGTTCACTCCAGACCACAAACTCTTCTAAGTTTAAATTCTTCCTCATTTTTATAGCCTATTTCTGATGCTGATTTGTTTAACAACTTTCTTTATTAAAACATGTAAAGACATGACATTGCCTTATCTATAAGACACACAATCACATTATCTGTAAAATGTGGGAAAATACCTCCCCTACCTATTCTGTAAGTTATTTATGAAAATCAAATGAGATAATATGTTAAAAAGAGGCATCTAAATTTCCACCATCATAAATTATTAATACTTTTGGAAGGTATAGGAAGATAATCATCTTTACTTTTCACATGGAAATATATAGGACAAAGATTTTCATAGAATGGATATACAATAAATGTTGATTGAATTGAATTGTTTTTTATAACTTGCTCTATAAATCCTTCTCTAATATTTTGACCTGGAGTGGGGGAGTGGAGGAAGAGAGAGAGAGAGTATGTTGGAGTGAATATTACTTCACTAGGCTCTAATCAATTAATTTTCATTTTGAAAAGTCACACATAATTGATAATGGTTTTTGGAATTTATCTTCTGCATATAATCTCCTATTTCCTTGTTGGAAATGAATTGTGTCTGTTCCTATCTAACAAATTACAGAATAAAATGTGCTACACTGTGGACTTGTGATAAATAATAATTAATATTGATGAATTAACCTGATAAATTATTACCTAACTAGCATCCCACAGGACTATGAAATATGACTTGTTCTGAAGTCAAAAGTAAAGACTGCTAGTCCATTAATCCCTCCTGCAACACGCTCACATACAGACATGATTTTTATCCATGTTGGGGTAAAATGGTTTTCAGAACCATTAACTTATTTGGCATCATTCCACTCTGCCATTTGCCAGCATGTATACCTGATTTGTTTTCAAGCTAGGCTTATTCTACCAAGTTTATAGCATTTCTACCAGAATGCTTACCTTAGGGACTTAAGGTATAATATTAAAAATGATAAAAACCATATTCCAACTAAGTGTTTCATTGTAAAGCAGAAAGTCACATGCATATTCAAACTAAATATGACTATATTCCCTGATTCTCTCCAGGTCAATTCTGCTCCACTTTCTGCATTTTCAAATCACTCATAATGAATCACACTTTATTCATCCATTCATGCAAGAAAGCTCCTAATCATTCTCACATTTTGCTTCTCCTTGACTACCATATTTAGTCATGTACTGTGCATACTCATTTTTACCTCCCATATGTGTTTGGCACTATTCTTCTCAACCCCACTGTTGCTGACTTCCTTCAGGTCATTATTTAGTTTTAGAAGACAATAGCCATAAACTCTCACCTGCTTGCAGGGGCCTTTGAAAACAGTATGCTGAGAATAGATAGGGCTCAAGGACAGTATCTCCAATTGAACTTTTAATGAACTCCCATAGGTGCCAAGAAGGCGGGCAGATAAGGAAGAGCATAGAGACAAGGAACTGAGTAGAAGGTTACATCTGGGTAAAGAAAGTTTGTTTTGCATTGTGTTCTTTCCGCTGACATGGAGTTTATGGAGTATAAATAAAGTGCGGCAGAGGCTCTGAGTGCGGCCGCCATGTTCTCTTGTTTGTCTTTTTCTTTTGTGTCTGTTCATTCTCCACCACCCCCGGCACGGACCCCAATAAGTGGCACAGCGAGTAGGGTTCACACGGGTGAGTAGGGGAGAACAAGAAGGGGAACCCCCTAGGAGCGGGTAAAGCCCAGATATTGTTAAGGGGAACCTTCTTAAGCTTTCATTATGGGGAATTCCAGTTCCTTGGCCTCAGAATATTTAAGATTATTACAAGGGCTTTTACTTTCAATTGGAGTTGATACCAAAGAGAGAACTTTACGGAAATTGTTTGCTCATGTGGAACAACATTGCTATTGGTTTCAGTATCAAACTAAAGTGCAATTAAATAAACGAGATTGGCAACAGGTTGTTAAGACCCTTCGTCAAGCACATCAGCGCGGCGATGTAATATCGGCACCTTTGTGGGCCCTCTGTGCCTCTATTACTCAGGCTTTGGAGCTCTTAGAGACAGACTCTGAAAAAGGGGAAGGTGGAGATGAGGAATCTTTGAAGTCTCCAATAGCCATTTCCCCTCCTTTAGATAATCCTGTAACTGATGGGCAAGGTCCTTTGTATAATGATGTGTCTCAGGAAAGGGAATCAGAAATTCAAAAGGAGCTTCAGCCCGTTGTTCAATTGTTACAAAAAATTTTACAATTGCAGTTATCTCCCCCTCACCCTTCTCCTCCACCCACTCCTGTTTTTACTTTTCCCGTGGCTCATCCACCCCCGTCAGCACCCAAGGTGGAGGAGGAGGATAGTTTTCCACCACCACCACCGCCGGTGGAAATGCTGCCTCGTTCAGGTACGGTTTTTACTGTCCCTGCTTCTACTGCTAAAGCTGTAATTGAGGTATTGGATTCTCAAGAGGATGAGGACCCTCTACAATTGTTCCCCATTACTAGGCAACCTTTTGGCCCTAATGATCAATTTCCTCAAGGAGGTGTGAATGTGCAGTATAATGTCCTTCAATTTAAGTTCCTTAAAGAAATGAAGGCAGCTGTTGCTAATTATGGCCCTCAATCTCCTTTTGTCATGGGGCTTTTAGATTCTTTCTCCTCTGAGAATTTGTTTTTGCCTCTTGATTGGGAGACTTTGGGGAAGGCTGTTTTGGACCGCTCTCAGTGGCTCCAGTTACGCAGTTGGTGGCTGGAAGATGCCAAAGAACAGGCCCGCCGCAATGCCGCTAGAAATCCTCCAGGACCAACAGAGGAGAAATTAACAGGTACTGGTCAGTTTGCTACCGTAGCGGCTCAATCTGGGCTCGATGACATAGCATTATCACAAGTTAAAGGACTTTTTTTAAAAGCTTGGTGTAAAGTAGAACCATCGGGAAAAACTGCTTTGTCTTTCGTTAAGATTTTGCAGGGTGCTAATGAACCTTATCCTGATTTTGTTGCTCGGCTCCAAGATGCTGTAATGAAGACTGTGGGTAATGGGGCAGCAGACAAAATCCTGATAACCACATTAGCTTTCGAGAATGCTAATCAAGAATGTCAGAGGTTGTTGCGCCCTCTAAAGGCTGCTGGAAACTTACAAATAGAAGATTTTATTAGAGCCTGTGCCAGAGTGGGAGGGGCTGCCTATAACGCACAATTGTTTGCTGGAGCTCTATCTAAGGCACTCATGGGAAAAAAGGGGGTTTGCTTTCAATGTGGAAAGACTGGTCATTTTAAAAAGGAGTGTCGTAAGTTATCTAATAAGAATGACTCCCCCAAAATAGGATCTAAAAGGCTTCCCACTGAGCCCTGTCGTCGTTGCGGCAAAGGGCGACACTGGACTAATCAATGTCAGTCTAAAGTGGACCAATACAGTAACCCTCTAACCTCCGGATCGGGAAACTTGCAGAGGAGCCCTTCAGCTTGGGGCCCCAGCAACAATACAAGCCCTCTTCATTTGCAATTTCCAATCAGCTCGGGGGTCCAGCATCAGCAGGCCAAACAGTCAATGTTAACCCCCAATTTTCACTAACTCAACTTTTCTCTGCTACTTCTGGTAGCGCAGCTGCTGATGTGTCAATTTTGCAGGCCGTCGAACTCACCCCAGAAATGGGAGTTGTTAAATTGCTTACAGGTGTTTTTGGGCCATTACCTCCACATACTGTTGGATTGCTTATAGGACGTAGTATTCTAAAGGGTTTACAAGTTCATTTGGGTGTTATAGATTCTGATTATAAAGGGGAAATTCAAATTATGGCACAGGCTCATAAACCCATATCCCTTAAAGAGAGGCAACAGATTGCACAACTCCTTTTACTACGCTATTTTCAGTTTCCTTCATGGAGGCAAGAAAGAACTGGAGGTTTTGGAAGCATGGGTAAACATATTTTTTGGGAAACTTTAGTAACTCAACAAAAACCCTTGTTTCCTCTCAAAGTAGAGGGACAAATTTTTCAGGGCTTGGTTGATACAGGAGCTGACGTTTCCATTATTGCCTCCGACCAATGGCCTTTACAATGGCCTATACAGCCTATTGCTGTGTCTCTGCTGGATCAGGTTCCGCCTCAGAGGTGTATCAAAGTTCTCAATCCTTGAGTTGTCAAGGGCCGGATGGTCAAATGGCCCAAGTCCAATTTTATATTGTTCCTGTTGCCCTAAATTTATGGGGATTTATTGCAACAATTTGGAGCTTTTGTTTCTATTCCTCATGTTTCTAATTCTGCCAAGAATATGATGTTCCGCATGGGCTACAATCACCTTGAAAAGTCTTTAAACATGTAGCCACTGTTCAGCAGCCTCAAGCCCTTCCCTTAAAGTGGAAAACTAATATTCCTGTATGGGTTGAACAGTGGCCTTTAACACGTGAGAAGCTTGAGGCCTTGGAAAACTTAGTTCAGGAACAATTACCTTTAGGTCATATAGAACCTAGTACTTCTCCATGGAACTCCCCTGTTTTTGTGATAAAGAAAAAGAATGGTAAATGGAGATTATTAACAGATCTTCGTGCTATTAATGCATGTATTCAACCCATGGGATCCTTACAACCTGGCCTTCCTAATCCTTCTATGATTCCTCAAGATTGGGTGCTCATGGTTATTGATTTAAAGGATTATTTTTTTTCTATTCCTTTGGATCAAAAAGATTGTGAGTGTTTTGCCTTCTCTGTCCTTGTTTTTAATAATTCTCAGCCACTTTCTCGATACCAATGGAAAGTTTTACCTCAAGGTATGTTAAACAGCCCTACCTTGTGTCAAGAATTTGTCCATCGGGCCTTGGATCCTGTTCGAAAGAGTCATCCTTCTGTTCTTTTATATCATTATATGGATGACATTCTTCTTGCTGCACCCACCAGAGAAAAGCAGCAAGATGCTTTTGCATCATTACAAACTGAGCTTTCTTTCTACTCACTTAATATTGCCCCAGAAAAAATTCAAGTGGATTTTCCTATTCAATATTTAGGTTATACCTTGGGAGCACGAAATAGTCGACCCCCAAAAATTCAAATTCGACGTGATCATTTAAAAACATTAAATGATTTTCAAAAGCTTTTAGGAGACATTAATTGGATGTGTCCTGTTTTAGGAATACTAACATATCAGTTACAACATCTTTTTTCTATTCTAGAAGGAGACAGTCACTTGGACAGCTCACATCATTTAACTCCTTTGGCTTTACAGGAACTCCAGCTTGTAGAAGAGAAACTTCAAAAGGCCCATTTACATTATATCCTTCCCGACGTTCCCCTTCCCCTTTGTTTATTTCATACTTTACATTCTCCTACAGGAATGATTCATCAAACCAATCGGCCGCTAGAATGGATCTTTTTGTCCAATAAAACATCTAAACGCTTGACTACTTATATCGACCATTTAGCTGAACTGATCATCAAAGGACGGCATCGTTGTCGACAACTTTGGGGAGGAGATCCTTCCTTAATTATTTCTCAATTCACTCATAGTCAGATCACTTATCTTCTTGCAACTTCTGATTCTTGGCAAGTTGCTTGCGCTTCATTTGTTGGACTATTTTCTACCCAATATCCTAAGTCTCCGATCTTTTCATTTTTTATGCAACATTCTGTGTTGCCTTTCTCACCAATTTCTGTATTTCCTGTTCAAGGTCCTACCTTTTTTACTGATGCTAGTAGCAATGGTAAGGCTGGATATTGGAGTGTTCATCAATCTCGAGTTACAGTTTATCCTTATCCCTCAGTGCAACAGGGAGAATTGTTTGCTATTTTCATGGTCTTACTTGATTTCCTACTACTAGTTGTAATATTGTTAGTGATTCTCAATACGCCGTTTATGTTACTTCTTATATTTCTCAGGCCACTTTACCTCTTTGTGCTACTTCTTCTCTTCAAAAACTCTTTTCTTTGTTATCCTCTACTTTGAGCCAACATTGAGCTCCTTTATTCATCACTCATCTTCATTCTCATTCTCAACTTACTGGACCATTAGTTCATGGTAATACTCAGATTGATTTGCTTTTAATTGGCCACCTGCAGGCTGCAGAACAAGAACATGCTCTACATCACACTAATAGTTCTGGCCTTCAACGATGGTTTCATTTAACTCGTAAACAAGCTCGTTCTCTTATTCGAGCTTGTCCTTCCTGTGCTCCTTTGAGCATTCCATCCTTCCATCCTGGGGTTAATCCACGAGGTACTCAAGTTAATCAGATTTGGCAAATGGATGTCACACATGTCCCTTCTTTTGGACGATTAAAGTATGTTTGTTCATCATACCATTGATACCTTTTCTCATTTTCAATGGGCCACTCCGTTGCCATCTGGGAAAGCTGATTCTGTTATTACACATCTCTTAGCTTGTTTCGCCATCATGGGCATTCCTCTTAAACTTAAAACTGATAATGCCCCTGCCTATGTCTCTCGTAAATTACAAGTTTTCTTACAGCAATACAATATTCAACATATCACCGGTATCCCAGGCAACAGTCAAGGTCAAGCCATCATTGAGTGTGCAAATTTAACCTTAAAAACTCAACTACAAAAACAAAAAGGGGGAAATGAGTCCCCCAGAAACCAGATTCTGAAGGTTCTTTTTACCTTAAATTTTTTGAATCAATGGAGACAATTGCAAGACTCCGCTGCCGTAACCCATCTTTCCTCACCTCCCTCGGTGATAGTCCCCACTGACAATTTAAGGGTTTGGTATCCTAATGAAGAAGGTAAGTATGTTCAAGGGCAAGTTCTAAAACAGGAACGGGGCTATGCTCTTGTTCTTACAGGGAGCGGACCTGAGTGGTTTCCTACAAGACGATTGAAACCCTGTTGAAAAGAAAACTGGATTCAGCATGCATTTCTTCCTTTGTTAGATGTGCCTCGGCGGGGGACTTATTTCTCTTAGTGAGGCTTTGTATGAATATTGGACTTATATTCCCTTTCCACCCTTGTATCAGGGAGTTGCCTGGGGGGAGGCGGAAATTAAGGTTTTCACCAATGACACTACTTGGATGCCGTCCCCCTATATAGACAAGGACAATATAGAATGGGAAACGGGAATTATAAACAACACATACCAATTTGGAGTGGAAGAACTTCCAATATGCATGGGAAATAGTCCTCATTGTCTCCGAAAATCGCATGAAGCCTGGGCTGTTCGCTATAATCATAGTCATGTGGCTGCTAATACTGTTATTATTGTAACTAGAAGCTTTCAGTATAATCATACTGTATATAGTAATGAGACTATTCCTAGTTCTTTACCTTTTTGTCGTATCCCAGAGGTTTCCCCTAATATTGAGGTGCTGGAGTGGCAACAATGTCGGGGAACTAAACCCCGGATTTTATTAGAATACAATGGGATGCAAATAACTGATTGGAGTGTGCACGGTGATTTTCAAACAAAATTTAGTCCATACCTTTGAAATGGCACCAGGTAAATAAAAGTATTGACGCTAATGGTAATGAAACCTTGGTATGGCGTGAAAGAGGCCTGTCGCCACCTATGCCTCATCTTAGACACTCTTTACAAGTACAGAGTCATCTTTGGAAGTTGTTAGCTGCAGAAGATGCCATTAGCACTTTTGTGGGGAATATGTCCCTTAATCTTTCTAACCCGAATAACTCCTTTCATATTCAGTTATATCGGAATACCTCCTGATATATTATTGCTTGTGTCCGTAAGCCCTACCTATTATTAGTGGGGAATTTGACATGGGATAATGATACGGGGATTGTTAATTGTACAGATACGTGTACATTTTTGTCTTGCCTCAATCATTCCTGGTGGCACAACTTTGCTGGGGATATTTATATCCTCAGGGCTCGTAAGGAAATTTGGCTACCTGTTAACCTTACGCGACCGTGGGGGGCATCACCTCTTGAGACTTATATTTGGACTTCTCTCCAGCGAACCCACTGTGCCCTTGGACTTATAATTGCCTCGGTGATCAGCCTTGTCGCCATCGCCTCCACTGCGGCCGTAGCAGGGCTCGCTCTTCACCTGGATAGATCTATGAGCAGTGTAGCTGTTGCTTGAAATTTAGATTCTAGTTCCTAATATATTCAATTTTCCCTAGATATATGAGCCATACAGAAATTCTTATTCCCTCTGTATCATATATTAATTTATTTTCTTTACTCTGAAGAAACTGTTTATTTTAACTCTTCAAATGATCTATTCAAATTTGTCAGATAATTTTCCATTGCTAATTAAGAAGTGCATTAGTTGTGTGTTTAAAAAGATTACTTGGGAAAATATATATCTATGTATTTATAGCTTATAACTGTTAGGGATATGTATTAGTAAATAATAGACTAATCTATAAAACTCAATCTGCCAAAATTAAAAAATTAATGAAATAAAATTATTCTGAAGCTGAGAGACACAACAGTCATCTTTTTCTGCCACACTAGTAGAGGGTAGAAAAAATTTTTCCATAAGACACAAGCCATAACTTTTTCTGAGGACAAGAAAACACAAGTCAATAGGGGGAGTTCCAGAGATTGACAATTGGTATATAAATCTGAATGACAACTTACTAGCTATATAAACTTAAGAAAAATTACCTACAATCTCGGTAGCTCAGTTTACTCAGCCATGAAATCTAGAAATGCCTATCTAGATTTCTGTAAATTAAATATTTCTTTTTCATTTTTCTTTTTTTTTTTTTTTTTTTTTTTGAGACTGAGTCTCTCTCTGTTGCCCAGGCTGGAGTGTAGTGGCGCAATCTCGGCTCACTGCAACTTCCACCTCCCGAGTTCAAGCAATTCTACTGCCTCAGCCTCCCAAGTAGATGGGACTATGAGCCACCACAACTGGCTAACTTTTGTATTTTTAATAGAGATGGGGTTTCACTATGTGGGCCAGGATGGTCTCGAACTACTGACCTCATGATCCACCTGTCTTGGTCTCCCAAAGTGCTGGGGTTACAGAAGTGAGCCACCACGCCCAGACTAAATAAAATATTTCTCATTAACATTTAGTACCATAAATATCATGCAGCACCATCTTGATGAGTTGCAGTAGTTATTACATTTATTTCTTTTGAATTTGTATTTCTAATGACTGCAGAGGTGTTTACACCCAAAAGGTCACAAAACGTGAAGTGTTTCTTTCCTTCTATCTGTTTCAAACATCTATCATTACATGGATGACTTACATATTTTCAGATCTAACATGAATAACCACTTTAAATTTTAATTGAATTGTTAGCTTTTTCAAATTTTGCTAAGTAGATTGAATTAGATACTAAGGAATAGTGGGGATTGAGAACACTGAGGAATACAAGCCTGTCTAAGGACATTCAAACTTAGTTTTGATTTTGGTTTTGAACTTGTTCCATCTAAAACAAGATAGATGTTTCAAATTGTAGTTATTGAAATGGATGGATATAATAGTGGTAATTGTAATCACATCATTTTTCAGATTAAAATTTATATTTATATTTATAAATGTTGTGGCTTTAGGGTTTTAATAAATTCCATCTTTAGTTTCTCTCCTACATTTACAACTGACTAGAAGATGTATGCATGAGGGAGACAGATGAAGATCAAGATATAGCTTTCTAGACTGATGCATATAGTTTCCATGTATAGCTACAATGTGCTTAATAATCTCTCATTCCAGAATTTACTTACTCTCCCAAACTGTAGGCATTATCCTTATACAGACAAAGCCTATCCAAGTCTGGGTTATCATATGACAAGAAAAGCAGATCACATTGTCTGTTCAATACCCACAGGGCACTAAGTTAATAACTCACTTCTATTCCCTTGGCATGAGAGAGTGAGAAAGTGTAAAAATATGAAGGCGTCCCATCCAAGCTTTTCCCTTTAGAAAACAGCATGGAAATTCTCTCACTTTTATGCATATATTAGTGGGGGAAAAGCGCCTGTCCCTAATAACCTCTGTGGTATTATTTGAATATCAGATGATTCAAAAAGGATTTGTGCTTTTTTAGTAATACCAATAAGGTATGATTAAAGGAAATTACTAACCCAACCAAATAGCAATACGATTAATTACTAACATTAATTGTTATACTATCCTAATTATGAAACAAAATAAGACAAAAGGAAGGTGACATAAATGATTTAAGGTTTCTAGAATATAAATAACATAAATACTCTGTGCTTACTATAACCTTAAAGAAAGTACACACATCTTTTAGATTGTTCAAAAAATAATAGCAGTTAATAGCCCATAATCATATCTTACTATCAGACAAAAATACATAAATTCAAAACTTGCTCTTTGGGGGGATCTGAAAATGCAGTCCGAAAACTTCTATCATCTTGTCAAAGGGGAAATAGGAAATCAGGGGAAATGGGCGAGAAGAAGGGCTGCTTGTTCTTAAAGACGAATAATGAACACCTTCCTTGTGTGTAGTGTGGGTTTCTCATAAGTGCTGACATAGGAAAACACTCCAGGGATTTGGGGAAATTGGTGATCTAGTAAAATATGGTCTTTAGCTAAAGGTCAAATGAAATTGTACTGGAAACCTTGGGGATACTTTAAAGAGGGAGCTAAAGACAGGGGGCTGCTCATTAGAGCTTGTGCTTAAGTACCGGTTTCACTTTATCAGGGAAATTGTTCATTTGTCTGAAAATGTGACCTCTGTCAGTTTGCCAAGCAGGCTAGGCCCAGGGGTGATCTTAGGCTCACGTGAGCTTGCAGAAGTTAACGCTACCTGGGGACTACTTTCAAAGGACACTGCCAAGGTTAGCAGACTCAAAATCTGACCTTCCTCTTCTTCCTTTCCATTTATATCTGTTTGTAAAGTTCAAATAGTTCCTTTTATTTCCCCAAAAAACAAAGCACTTCAAATGCATAAAATGATAAAAAGATTCCAAAGGGATGCAGCTATAAAAAGAGAAGGTGAAATAGAAATGTTTCATCTAGGAAAGCTGGTTATTTAGGGAAATATAATTCAGATGGCTAGGTAACAATTACCATATTTCTTAACCTAGATTACATTTAGCCTTAAAATTTTATGGCTACTATCTTTTAACCAGAAACAAGTATTATTGCTAATGGATTAATGAAGGAGGAGAGAAGCTTTTCAATAGAATGCTTGTTATCTGGAGAAGCTAATAATTAGAAATTCTTCAAACTGCCCAAATGTTTGGACCCTCTTATCACATATCACAATTAAGCTGCAACAGAAAAAGGAATTATGGGCCAGATTAAATGGCATGGATATATAATTATGAAAAAAAGTTGAATTTTAACAATCTGTGTTGAGCACCTATTGCATGCTGAGATTTCTGATGTCACTATATGAAATTATGCTTTTGAATCTATCTACTTGTTTATTATCAGTTCTTTCCTATAAGTGTGTATGCTTCCAGAGGGAATGGACTTTGTCTTATTAACTGCTGTCTTACTGACATCTAGATCAGCACCTCGTAAGGTACCTGTTTGTATTATTTCTACATAGTACCTATTTATACTAGTTTACTCTTTCTTTAATGAATACACATAACACAGATATTAATATATATTATCTCATTCAATCATGTTAACAACCATGTGAACTAGCTCTTTGAAAAGTAAAAATGTTGATTTTTATTCTCCTAGTTAATGAGTGATAAAAAATGTAACTGCAACTTCTAATTCTATGGGCTTCTCACTATAAATAGAAAGCATTTTTATTTGTAATAGAAAAGGCACTTTTATTTATACTGCTAGCATAGAGCCCTCAACAATTTTCTTAGCGTAATTAAAATTACTGTGTGTCAAGCACTTTACTGGGAATTCTGCACACATTAGTTTACATATGAGTGGGAAAAGTAAGACTGAACAGTAAAAAATGTTTAGTATTCCACTACTTTAAACTTGCATACATAGCAATTCCACATGGTTCCATATATTAACTCCATTTTCCAGGGAGTTATTGAATGTTACAGATATTCAATAAATTATACAAGAGCCAATACCAGTGAGCAATAAACTTAAGATCAAAATCAGCACTAAATTGCAAATACCATGTTCTTTCATTTGTTTCTCAAATATGATTTTGGCTGTGAAATCCTAGGGGTGCTACAGTCAGGGCTAAACATGGCACAGTATTTTGGATATTCTCTTTCTTTTAAGATAAGCGTGGATTTATGGAAAGTAACATGCAAAATGATATGACTACATGTCTGTTTAAGGCAACAGAAGGCTTCAGAGACATATTACACTGTATGGGATCACTCTATCAGGAATACTCTGTGAGGAAACTGTAAGAAGCAGAGTATACTCACTCCTGGAGCTTCCTTCCCTACAATCATTTTAGAGCAAATGCCCATGATGGGTTAGCCATTAAGCAACACAATTGTATAACCTACTGGGAACAAGAAAAAAAAAAGTTATTTTCTTTGGGAAAAGAAAAAACTACCTATTATAAATGTCAATATGCAGTGATTTGCTTCATATAGGGTAGCCGATGTTAAAGTAAACATTAAAATGTTTTCTAATCGTTGAGAAATGGATATAGATGGATGTGGTATATACTTAGGTAATATGTACTCTTTTGGGAGATGAAGAAAGATTTTCTCTGTTTTTAATTGCATTCTATGTGCATTTTTTTTCTTTCCTTCTCAAATTGTTTTTAATTGCCAAAAAATATATTTGCTGCATTTCTGTTATGTTACACATCATTAAAATGAAAGAGTACTTCTGGAGAACTTTTAGTAATCTAAGAGGTAGTTTTTAATATCTGGTTGTTATTTAGGAATTTATGAAATCTCCAAATACCTTTTGATTTTTCATTTAAACAGTAAATGAAAAAGATTCAGAGATACAAAGTATATAAAAGTTATCCAAGAAGACACTGCTACAGAGAAACCGTGCAGTGACCCAGCTGTTATTTATATAAGTAATTATCTCAATTGATTTTCAATGAAAAGCGTTGCTTTTCAATTAGAATTCTGAATGACATCATATAAATTATTTAATGAACTGATTATCAAGATTATAGTCATCACATACTGCTTGCTGAGTAGCTTAATTCTCTTAAAATAACAGATATTCTCTACAGACACACGAAACATCTTTGACTCTTTGACCTCTGGGGTTTTTTGTGTTGTTTGGTTTCGATTTTTGTTTGTTGTCTTAAATTCTCATTTAATAAGCAAAGGATTATGCTGAAGAAAATTAATTTAGATGTAATTATGTTTGATTCCTCTACTGGTACTCAAATTTCTATTTGCCTCTTATTAAAGCAGTAAGAAAATGTCCATGCAGAAGTAACTATTCACACTAGCACTTCATTGGAATTGTATTAAGAAGTAATAAGGAGGGCAGCAATAGTGTTTGTTTTTAAGTGGATTATAATGTTATATAATGTGACTGAGGATAACTTCTATAACTCTTAATAGGGATAGGCAGATGAGTTTATTTTTTTCCCTTAAGAAGAAAAAAAAATTAAAGTCATGATTCAACTAAGATTTGAAAGGAGATAAACAGTACTAAGACAGATCCAGTGCCTTGCACTACTTCGCCAGCTGGAGCTAATTGTATTAGTTATGGTAATAGTGCCCTCCAGAGGAATTTTGCAGGAATTTGAAAAGCTAAGAAGAAATAGGGAAATAAAAGGCTGTGGACGTGATGAATTGAAATACAAGCTTTAAAAAGTAAATTAACATTTTAATTGTATGTAGATATTAATGTATCCTTTTGTTTAAATTTGATGCTAAAAGCTGACACTATATCCATGACTACAAATATCAACAAACATACAGTTTTTAATATTTTAGGCCATCTGTGAATATTTACATATTATATTCTTAATATAATCTGAACTATGTTAACCCTTTAAAAGGAAATTTAGCTCCAGAAAACAGTAAAGGACTGAGATTCAAGAATTCAAAACCATGATCTTCTTACTTTTCCTTGTTGGTATTCGTTTGGCGAGTTCTTCCGAGTTTAGTGTAAGTAAATTGTAATTTTTTATTAGTATCCTAGAAATGAGATAAAATTATAAATTACCATCATCAATTATTAGAAGTAAATTGAGACCTGGCGCAGTGGCTCACGCCTGTAATCCCAGCGCTTTGGGAGGCCGAGACAGGCGGATTACCAGGTCAGGAGATCAAGACCGCGGTGAAACCCCGTCTCTACTAAAAAAACAAAAAATTAGCCCGGCGCTGTGGCAGGCGCCTGTAGTCTCAGCTACTCCGGAGGCTGAGGCAGGAGAATGGCGTGAACCGGGGAGACCGAGGAGCTTGCAGTGAGCAGAGATCGCGCCACTGCACTCCAGCCTGAGCAGCAGAGCGAGACGCCGTCTCATAAATAAATAAGTAAATTGAATTGGGAAAACCCAAAGCACTAATTATGGATTGCAAGGCAAAATTATTATAGCACCACAAAGCATCAACAGGTTAAAAATAGATGAGTACAGGAAAAGGAAAATATGAGGCTTCCTTATCTTGGTCACTTAAATATTTAAATTTTTTTAATTTTAGAGAATGCATAATGACTGTTTCACATGATAATTTATTGTTATTATCATCAAAACTGCTTTTGCTATTTTATCATGCTAGGCACTGAGGCAAATTCTGGGAAAAGGGAATTCATATTTTAATGATTTGATGGATTTTTACCTCACATGCCAGCATGGTTTTCTGCATTTGAAGTCTTGGAGGATAAAGCAGATTGGCAAAAAGCATTTGCCCTCAAGAATTTACTAAAATAACTGTAAAGAGCTGAAACTTTTATCTTCAAATATGATACCAAAGTTTTTCTTCGAGAAGAACCATGTTGGCATGGAAAAATATTTCATTCAGCTGCTTGGTGTAGGGGTGATGGCAAACATGAAAACTGTTCATATTTAAGAAGCTCTACATGAGAAAAAGGAAATTTTTTTCTCTTTTTTGCTCCTTAGAAAGGGAAGGGAAGCCGGGCGCGGTGGCTCCTACCTGTAATCCCAGCACTTTGGGAGGCCAAGGCGGGTGGATTGCCTGAGCTCGGGAGTTCGAAACCAGCCTGGGCAGCATGGTGAAACCCCGCCTCTACTAAAAATACAAAAAAATACAAAAAAAAAAAAAAAAAAAAAAATTAGCCGGGCGCGGTGGTAGTCCCAGCTACTCGGGAGACTGAGGCAGGAGAATTGCTTGAACCTGGGAGGCAGAAGTTGCAGTAAGCCGAGATCGCGCCACTGCACTGCAGCCTGGGGGACAGACTCTGTCTCAAAAAAAAAAAAAAAAAAAAGCAAGAAAGAAAGGGAAGGGAAAAAAGATATTGGAAACAAAAGGAACAGAAAAGTGGATTGCCACTGGTGCTCCATCAAATGGGGGAGCAGCAGAAATCATCAGTGCTGAGGAAGTGCCCAAAGAGCCCCCAGAGGTTGCAGCAACGTGAATCCTCCTTCTGATACTAAAATATTATTAAGTAAAGGAATTATTTATTTAATATTTCAGGCGTGAAGATAATAGGTAATTTATATAGCAGATACTAGTGAGTACACTGCCCAAGAATAATAAACATTACCATAATTGCCATATTTGTTTTATATGTATCTTTTATGTAAAAAAAAGACATATTTTGTGTCTCTTTTATGTAAAAATAAATAAATAAATAAATAAATAAATAAATAAATAAATAAATAGTTAGGCTGGCACTTTGGGAGGTCAAGGTGGGCGAACTACTTAAGCCCAGGAGTTCAAGACCAGCCTGGGCAACAAAGCAAGACCCCATCTCTACAAAACACTTGTAAAACTTAGCCGGATGTGGTAGTGCACACATGTAGTCCCAGCAACTCAGGAGGCTGAATGAGGAGGATCACTTAAGCCTGGGAAGTTGAGGCTGCAATGAGCTATGATTGTGCCACCACACTCCTGTTTGGGTGACAGAGCAAGATCCTATTTCTAAATAATTAATTAAATAAAGTTAAAGCAGATTCTCATATTCTTCCCTCATCCTGCTTCCGAGTGGAAACCGCTATTCTGAAGTCAGTGTGTAAATCCCTGTAAATATTTTTTACACTTTGTATATGATTATATTCATATGTACATATGTGTATGTATATGTAACTCAAATTATTGTGCTTAATGATCAGAATTCATATACTTGTTATACTATGAAGATATTTTACTTTTTCACTCAATATTATTTTCTTATTTTTTTGATATGTAAAGATCTAGTTCATTAATTTGCAGTTGCTCTTTAGTGCCTGATCTTATGAGTAAGCCATGATATATTTATCCCTTATGCTGGTATACTGTTAGCCATTTATTGCTTTTTAATGTTACAAATAAATTTCAGTGAATCCCTCAATATATCCTCAAACATCTTTGAGAAAGTTGTCAAAGTAGTTATCTAAAACATAATAATTTTACTTTTAGATAACTACCTTGGCAACTTTCTTTTCCATATTAATTATCATACCATCAAAGTATAATGACAGCTATTCCAATTATTATCATTTATTTTTTTTCTTGTCATGTTTTATTGGCTAGTACCTTCAGTGCAATGTTGAATAGAATAGTGTTAGTAGTTCTCCTCTTTAATTCATTATGACTGTAATTGTTTTAAATATCTTTGACCAAGAATCATATTTGTTAGGTATTTCTGTTTATATTTTATTGATATTTCTTTCTTTCTAGTTCTGTTAGATAATTCGTATTAGGATGAGAATGTTCTCATCCATTCTAAGTTTACTAAGACTTTTTATCTTGAATTAGTGTAAAATTTTAACTTTAAAAATATTTCCATATACTGAGAGAGTCATATGCTTTTTTTTCTTTGAGTGTTAAAATGTAAAGAAATCTTAATATTTCCAATGTAAAATATTCTTGGGTTAAAACTTATTATTCCTTATGAGATACTACCTGTTTTCTCTTTGAAATACTATATTTAGGATTTTTGTTTTTATGTTCAAAAATTTAAACTATAATTTTCCTTTGTCTTTGTTTGTTTGTTTTGGCAAACCAAGTTATAATAACCTCACAAAATAGTTGGTCAGTTTCCACCATGTTCCACTCTGCATAAGTTTATATGCAATAAAGTATTTGTTCCTTCAATGTTTTGTATAGCTCATAAATGAATTTTTTAAAAAAACTTCTACTCTATGTTGGAAACCTTTGATCATGCTGGTTTTCATGATTTTGTTGATTAAATATTCTATATCCTAATCTTTGTTTTCTTTAGCAGTTTTTAAAGGATTGGGTTAAAAACTTTAAAATATTAAAATATTATTGCATATTTTTAGTGTCTCATTTGAATTACTGTAACTTTTGTTCTGTAAATTTTGAGTTTATATTACCAGGTTCATTCAGATTTAGGATAGATATTCCCTTCTGTTGAAAATTTGCTGAATCTCTAGAATATCCATATTTACTAATAATATTCTTTTTGCCTTCAGTTCATTTTTCTGTCATATTAATATAAATATCTCAATTTTCTTTTGATAGGTATCACCTGACATACATTTTTATATAAATTCTAAAACTTCTCTGTTTTCGATATGTTCAATATTTTATATTGTTTACATATCATATAATATATTTCTTTACTGTCTATTTTGTCTCCCATTCTGGAAATTGAGTTTCCTGGGGAAAGCAATTTTTATTTGATTCATTGTTTTACTAAAACTGTCTAGAACAATGCTTGGCACATAGAAGATTCTCAAAAGATACAATGAATAAATTTTTCATAATGTATTTCACAAATTGCATTTAACCAGACACCTTTATATTTTAATTCAAACTCAGGGTCATTTTTTTTAATTTGGAAGGTATTTTATTTGTTATTTGTTATAATTATCAAAAATGTGTGCTTATTTCTATGTTATATGTGCAATATTTGCCATAATTTTTAAAACACTTTTTTATCCATTCTTTTTCTTTCTTCTTCCATTTTACCTGATTTATTTTTATTTCATTTTCTTCCATTTTTATTAATGTGTAATAATTTACGTACTTATGGGGTACATGTGAATGTTTGTTACTTGCAAAGAATATATAATGACCAAGTCAGGGGCATAGGTGTATCCATCACCTTGAGTGTTTATCAGTTTTATGTTGGTATTATTTTAAGACCTCCCTTCTAGTTACTTTGAAATATGCATAATATTATTGCTAAGGATAGTGACCCTAGTCTGCCATCAAACATTTGAACTCATTTCTTCTAACTGTATGTTTCTACCCATAACCAACCTCTCTTCATCCCACATATATCCCCCAAACTTCACACTTTTGTAATCTATTGTTCTATTCTCTATCTCCATGAGATCAAGTTCTTTAGCTCCCACATGTCAATAAGAATATGTAGTATATGTCTTTCTGTGCCTGGTTTATTTCTTTTAACATAATGACCTCCACTTCCATACATAATTGCTTCAAGTGACATTTTATATTTTATGGCTGTGTAGTATTCCATGGTGTATACCTATTACATTCACTATTCCATAGTGAATCCATAAAGTGATGGAATCAACATATTCACTGATGGACACTTAGGATGATGTCCATATATTTGCTATCATGAATAGTGATGCAATAAACATGCAACTGCAGGTATCCCTTTGATATACTTATTTCTTTTCCTTTAGATAGATACCTGGTAGTGGAATTCTTGGGTCATACGGTAGTCCTATTTTAAGTTTTTTGAGAAATTGTCAACTGTTCCCCACAGTGGTTATACTGATTTACATTCCCACCATCAATATATAAGGTTCCCTTTTTTCTACATCTTTGCTAGTGTCTGTTGTTTTTGTCTTTTTAATAGTAACCATTCTAACTGAGATGATACCTCATTGTGGTTTTGATTTGCATTATTTTTATGTTAGTGATGTTAAGGATTTTTTAATATACCTGTGGCCATTGTATGTCTCCTTCTGAGAAATATCTAGTCACATGCTTTGCTACCCTGTTAATGTGATTATTTGTGTTTCTGCTGTTTAGATGTTTGAGTTCCTTATATATTCTGGATACTAGTCCCCTGATGGATGACTAATTTGAAATTATTTTCTCTCATTTTTTAGGTTGTCTCCTCACTCTGATGATTGTTTCATTTGTTGTGCAGAAAATGTTTCATTTGGGATAGTCTCATTTGTCTATTTTTGTTACTATTGCCTGTACTGTTGAGGTATTAGCCAACCTCATTGGTTGTGTAGACCAATCTCCTAAAGCAATTCACCTATATTTTATTCTAGTAGTTTTACAGTTTCTGGTCTTACATTTAAGTTTTTTATTCCACCTTGAGTTGACTTTTTATATAATGAGAGAAATAGGGGTCAATTATTATTCTTCTCTGTATGTGATTATCCAGTTTTTCCAACACCATTTATTGAAGAGACTGACCTTTCCCCAGTATATGTTCTCAGTGGCTGTGTGCAGATAAGTTGGTTGTAAATCCATGGAATTATTTCTGGTTTCTCTATTCTGTTCCACTGGTCTATATGTCTGTTTTTATGCCAAGACCATGCTGTTTCCATTACCACAGCTTTGTAGCGTATTTTGAAGTCATGTAGTGTGATGTCACAACCTTTCTTCTTTTTGCTTAGGATTGCTTTGGCTATTCAGGATCTTTTTTAGTTTCATACAAATTTTAGGATAGTTTTTCTGTTTCAGTGAACAATGATGTTTGAATTTTGATAGAAATTGTATTAAATCTGCAAATCGCTTTGAGCAGTATAGTCATTTTAACAATATTCTGATCCATGAACATGAGGTGAATTTCCATTTGTTTGTGTCCTCTTCAATTTCTTTTATCAGTGTTTTGTAGTTTTCCTTGTACAGATCTTACATCACCTTGATTAAATTTATTCCTACTTTTTTTTTTCTTTTTTGTAGCTTTTGTAAATGGGATTGCCTTCTTGATTTCTTCTGCTGCTAGTTTGTCACTGGTGTATAGAAATGCTACTAATTTTTGTATGTTGATTTTGTATCCTGAAACTTTACTGAATCTTTTTATCAGTTATAACAATTTTCAAGTGAGAATTTCTGTTTTTTGTAGATATAAGATTATATCATCTGTAAAGAGGGACTATTTGACTTACAATTTTGATGTCTTGTCTTTTCTTGCCTAATTGCTCTGGCTTAGACTGATAGTACTATGTTGAATAAGAGCGGTGAGAGCAGATACTCTTGTCCTGTTCCAATTCTTAGAGAAAAAGCTTTCAACTTTCCCTCATTCATTATGATGTTGCCTGTGGGTTTGTCATCTACGGCCATTATTATTTTAAAGTATGGTTCTTTTATGACTAGTTTGTTGAGAATTTTTGCTATGAAGAGGTATTGAATTTTGTCAGATGCCTTTTTGTGTATCTATTGAGATAATCATATGCTAATATTATGTGTCATATTGATTTATTTTTGTGTGTTGAATGAACCTTTTATCCCTAGGATAAATCTCACTTGATTATGATGTATTATACTTTGATATGCTGTTAGAATGGTTCTCTACTATTTTCTTGAGGACTTTTACATCTATGTTTATCAGAAATATTGGCCTATATTTTTCTTTTTTTGCTGTGTTCCTGCCTGGTTTTGTTATCAGGGTAATGCTGGCCTCATTAAATGAGTTGTTTTATAAACTGAATCTGTTTATCAGTTCTAAGAATTTCCAAGCAAAAATTTCTGGTTTTTCTAGATATAAGATTTTATTACCTGTAACAAGGGACTATTTGACTTCCAATTTGTATGCCTTTTCTTTTCTTGCCTAATTGCTCTGGCTTGGACTTACTACTAGTACTATGTTGAATAAGAGTGGTCAGACTGGATACTCTTGTCTTGTTCCATTTCTTAGAGAAAAGGCTTTCAACTTTCCCTCATTCAGTATAAGTATGAGGGTAATGTTGGTCTCATGGAATGAGTTATGGAGAGTTTCTTCCTATTAAATTTTTTTAAGTAATTTGAGGTAGGTTGGTTTTAGTTCTTTATATATTTGCTGGGATTCCACAGTGAGTCCATTCAGTATTTGGCTTTTCTTTTTTCTTTTTTCTTTTTTTTTTTATTACTGATTCAATCTAGCTACTTATGGGTCTGTTCAGTTGTTCTACTTCTTCCTGATTCAATCTTGTTATATTGTATGTGTTCAGAAATTTATTCATTTCCTCTAGGCTATCTAGTTTGTTAGCATATAGTTGCTCATATAGCTTCTGATGATCCTTTGTATTTCTGTGGTATCAATTATAATGTCTCCTTTTACATTTCTGGTTTTGTTTATCTGGGTCTTTTCTCGGTTAGTCTAGTTAGTAGTTTACCAATTTTATTTATCTTTTCAAAGAGACAACTTATTATTTTATTAATCCTTGTATTTTTTAAGTTTTAATTTTATTTATTTCTGCTTTGATATTTATTATTTCTTTCATTCTGCTAATTTGGGGTTTGGTTTGTTCTTGCTTTTCTAGTTCCTTGAGGTGCATTGTTAGATTGTTTATTTAAAATGTTTTCTTTAATGTGGGTATTTATTGCTATAAACTTCCCTCTTAGCCTGCTTTTGCTGGGTCCCACAAGATATGGTATGTTGTTTTTTTCAGTTTCATTTGCTTCAAAAAAATGTTCTTAATGGTCACTTGGGAACATGTAATTTAATTTCTACTTATTTGTATAGTTTCCAAAGTACTTCTTGGGACTGAAGTACTAGTTTTATTCCATTGTAATCTGAGAAATTATTTGATATAATTTTGATTTTTTACAACTATGTTGAGACTTCTTTGTGGCCAAAAAAAGTGGTCAGTCCTGGAGAATGTTCCATGTGTGGATGAGAAGAATGTGTATTTTGCAGCTGTTAGATAAAATGTTCTGTGAATGTCTGTTAGGTCCATTTGGTAAAAGTCTAGTTTAAGTCTAAATGATTCTTTGTTGATTTTCTGTCTCTGTCTAATGCTAGTAATGGGTTATGAAGTACCCCATTTCTATTGTATTGTAGTCTTTCTTTACATCTACTAATATTTACTTTATGATACGGTTTTGCTGTGTCCCCACCCAAATTTCATCTTGAATTGTAGCTCTCATAATCCCCATGTGTCATGAAAGGGACCTGGCAGGGGATAATAGAATCATGGGGGTGGTTTCTTCCATCCTGTTCTTGTGAGAGTGTTCACAAAAATCTCACGGTTTTATAAGGTGCTTTCCCCACTTTTGCTCAGCACTTCTCCTTAGTGCCGCCATGTGAAGAAGGATGTGTTTTCTCCCCATCTGCCATGATTGTAAGCTTCCTAAGGTCTCCTCAGCCATGCTGAACTGTGAGTCAATTAAATCTCTTACCTTTATAAATCACCCAGTCTTGAGTATGTCTTTAGTAGCAGTATGAGAATGGACTAATACACTTTATGAAACTGGATGCTCCAGTATTGGGTGCATATATATTTAGAATTGTTATATTATCTTCCTGGATTGATGTCTTTATCATTATATAATGATAGCCTTTGTCTTTTTAGTGCTTTTGCTTTAAAGTTTCTTTTGGCTGATACAAGTTTTATCGCTTTTGGTTTCTGTGTGCATGGGTTATCTTTTTATGCCCCTTACATTTTGTCTATATGGATCTGTAGGTAAAGTACATTCTGGTAGGTAGCATTTAGTTGGTTCATGTTTTTTAATCCATTCAGCCAGTGTATATCTCTTAAGTTAATAATTTTATTTATTTACATTCAGGCTTATGATTGATATGTGAGGTTTTGTTTCTGTGATGTTATTAATTGTTTTCCGGTTGCTTAGTATATTACCTATTCATTTCTTTTTATGTTATTGATTGTCCTTATGGTTTACTGATTTTCTATGGTGGTACCATGTAAGCCTTTTGTCTTCCTCATTTATGTGTTTGCTTTACCTGTGGTTTCATATTTTCATGTGTTTTCATAATGGTAATAGTTGTTCTTTCACTTACAGATTTAGAACTCCCTTAAGCATTGCTCGTAATTCATATCTAGTGGTGGTAAATTTCCTTATCATCTGTTTATGTGGGAAATACTTTATTTCTCCTCATTTATGAAGGACAATTTTGCTGGATACAAAATCCTTGGGTGGCAGTTAACAGGGTTTTCTTCTTCTTCTACTTTAAATATATCCTCCCATTCTCTTCTGGCCTATAAGGTTTCTGCTAAGAAGCCTATTGTTAGTCTATTGAGATCTTCTTTATAGATAACTAGATGCTTTTCTTTTGCTGCTTTTAGAATTTTCTCTTTGTCATTAACTTTAGATAATTTGACTATAATGTGCCATGGAGAAGACCTTTCCACACTGTATCTAGTTTGGGATCACTGGACCGCCTATATCTGGAGATCTAAATTTTTTACTAGACTTGATAAGTTTTCTTCTATTTTTTAAAAAAGGTTTTCAAACTCATTTATTCTGTCGTCACCTTTTGGAATAGCAATAATTTCTATATTTGGTCACGTTGTGGTATCCCATATATCCAAAAGACTGTTCATTCTTCTTATTTTTTCTTTATTTTTGCCTTACTGGGCTATTTCTTTTTCTTTCTTTCTTTCTTTTTTTAAAATTACACTTTAAGTTCTGGGATACATGGGCAGAAGATGCAGGTTTGTTACATAGGTAAACACGTGCCATGGTGGTTTGCTGCACCCATCAACCCATCATCTGTATTAGGTATTTCTCCTAAGGCTATCCCTCCCCTTAACCCCAAACTCCTAACAGGCCCAGGTGTGTGATGTTCCCTTCCCTGTGTCCATGTGTTCTCATTGTTCAACCCCTACTTATGAGTGAGAACATGCAGTGTTTGGTTTTCTGTTCCAGTATTAGTGTAATGAGAATGATGGTTTACAGCTTCATCCATGGCCTTACAAAGAACATGAACTCATTCTTTTTTATGACTGCATAGTATTCCACAGTGTATATGTGCCACATTTTCTTTATCTAGTCTTCCATTGATGGGCATTTGGGTTGGTTCCAAGTCTTTGCTGTTGCAAATAGTGCTGCAATAAACAAATGTGTGCATGTGTCGTTATAGTAGAATAATTTATAATCTATAATTTGGGTATATACCCAGTAATGGGATTGCTGGGTCAAATGGTATTTCTGTTTCTAGATCCTTGAGGTATTGCCACGCTGTCTTCCACAATAATTGAACTAATTTACACCCCACTAACAGTTTAAAAGCATTCCTATTTCTCCACATTCCCTCTAACATCTGTTGTTTCCTGACTTTTTAATGATCGCCATTCTAACTGGCGTGAGATGGTATCTCATCACGATATTTGAATTTCTCTAATGACCAGTGATGATTAGGCTCTTTTTCATGTTTGTTGGCTGCATAAATGTCTTCATTTGAGAAGTGTCTGTTCATATCCTTTGCCCATTTTTTTATGGGTTTGTTTGTTTTTTTCTTGTAAATTTATTTAAGATTCTTGTAGATTCTGGATATTAGCCCTTTGTCAGATAGATAGATTGCAAAAATTTTCTTCCATTCTTTAGGTTGCCTGTTCACTCTGATGATAGTTTCTTTTGCTGTGCAGAAGTTCCCATTTGTCAATTTTAGCTTTTGTTGCAATAGTTTTTTTTTCTTTCTTCTTTTTTTTTTTTTTTTTTGGTAATGAAGTCTTTGCCCATGCCTTTGTCCTGAATGGTATAGCCTCAGTTTTCTTCTAAAGTTTCTATGGTTTTAGGTCATATGTTTAAGTCTTTAATCCATCTTGAGTTAATTTTTGTATAAGATATAAGGAAGGGATCCAGTTTCAGTTTTCTACATATGGCTAGCCAGTTTTCCAAACACCGTTTATTAAATAGAGAATCTTTTCCCCATTGCTTGTTTTTGTCAGGCTTGTCAAAGATCAGATGGTTGTAGATGCATGGTGTTGTTTTGGAGGCCTCTGTTCTGTTCCATTGGTCTATATATCTGTTTTGGTACCAGTACCATGCTGTTTTGGTTACTGTAGCTTTGTAGTATAGTTTGAAGTCAGGTAGCATGATGGCTCCAGCTTTTTTCTTTTTGCTCAGGATTGTCTTGGCTATATAGGCTCTTTTTTTGTTCCACATGAAATTTAAAATAGTTTTTTCTAATTATGTGAAGAAAGTCAATGGTAACTTGATGGGAATAGCATTGAATCTATAAATTACTTTGGGCAGTATAGCCATTTTCATGATATTGATTCTTCCTATCCATGAGCATGAAATGTTTTTCCTGTTGTTGTGTCCTTTCTTACCAGTAATTTGTACTTCTCCTTGAAGAGGTCCTTCACATCCCTTGTAAGTTGTAGTCCTAGGTATTTTATTCTCTTTGTACCCATTGTGAATGGGAGTTCACTCATGATTTGACTCTGTGTTTGTCTATTATTGGTGTATAGGAATGTTTGTGATTTTTGCACATTGATTTTGTACCCTGAGACTTTGCTGAAGTTGCTTATCAGCTTAAGGAGATTTTGGACTGAGACAATGGGGTTTTCTAAATATACAATCATGTCATCTGCAAGCAGAGACAATTTGTCTTCCTCTCTTCCTATTTGAATACCCTTTATTTCTTTCTCTTACCTGATTGCCCTGGCCAGAACTTCCAATACGATGTTGAGTAGGAATGGTGAGAGAGGGCATTTTTGTCTTGTGCTGGTTTTCAAAGGGAATATTTCCAGCTTTTGCCCATTCAGTATGATAATGACTATGGGTTTGTCATAAATAGCTTTTATTATTTTGAGATATGTTCCATCAATGCCTAGTTTATTGAGTGTTTTTAGCATGACGGGGTGTTGAATTTTATCAAAGGCCTTTTCTGCACCTATTGAGATCATCATATGGTTTTTGTCATTGGTTCTGTTTATATGATAGATTATGCTTATTGATTTGTGTATGTTGAACCAGCCTTGCATTCCAGGGATGAAGCTAACTTGATCATGGTGGATAAGCTCTTTGATGTGCTGCTGGATTCGGTTTGCCAGTATTTTATTGAGGGTTTTTGCATCAATATTCATCAGGGATATTGGCCTGAAATTTTCTTTTCTTGTTTTGTCTCTGCGAAGTTTTGGTATCAAAATGATGCTGGCCTCATAAAATGAGTTAGGGAGGAGTCCCTCTTTTTCTATTGATTGGAATAGTTTCAGAAGGAATGATACTAGCTCCTCTTTGTATCTCTGGTAGAATTCGGCAGTGAATCCATCTGGTCCTGGGCTTTTATTGGTTGTGGTAGTCTATTAATTACTGCCTCAATTTCAGAAGTTGTTATTGGTCTATTCAGGGATTCAACTTCTTCTTGGTTTAGTTTTGGGAGGTTGTATGTGTCCAGGAATTTATCCATTTCTTTTAGATTTTCTAGTTTATTTGCACAGAGGTGTTTATAGTATTCTCTGATGATAGTTTGTATTTCTGTGGGATCAGTGGTGATATCCCCTTTATCATTTTTTATTGTGTCTATTTGATTCTTCTCTCTTTTTTTCTTTATTAGTCTGGCTAATGGTCTATTTTTTAATCTTTTCAAAAAACCATCTCCTAGATTTATTTATTTTTTGGAGGGTTTTTTGTCTCTATTTCCTTTAGTTCTGCTCTGATCTTAGTGATTTCTTGTCTTCTGCTAGCTTTTAAATTTGTTTGCTCTTGCTTTTCTCTTCTGTTTTTTTTTTTTTTTTTTTTTTTTTTTTTTTTTTTTGGAAATGGAGTCTTACTCTGTCGCCCAGGCTGCAGTGCAGTAGTGCAATCTTGGCTCACTGCAACCTCCACCTCCCGGGTTCATGCCATTCTCCTGCCTCAGCCTCCCGAGTAGCTGGGACTACAGGCACCCACCACCACGCCCGGCTAAGTTTTTGTATTCTTAGTAGAGACAGGGTTTCACTGTCTTAGCCAGAATGGTCTCAATCCCCTGACCTCGTGATCCACCCACCTTGGCCTCCCAAAGTGCTGGGATTACAGGCATGAGCCACTGTGCCTGGCCTGCTCTTGCTTTTGTAGTTCTTTTAATTGTGATGTTACAGTGTCAATTTTAGATTTTTCCAGCTTTCTCATATGGGCAATTAGTGCTACAAATTTCCCTCTAAACACTGCTTTAGCTGTGTCCCAGATAGTCTAGTACGTTGTGTCTTTGTTTTCATTGGTTTCAAAGAACTTATTCATTTCTCCCTTAATGTTGTTATTTACCCAGGAGTAATTCAGGAGCAGGTTGTTTAGTTTCCATGCAGTTGTGCAGTTTTGAGTGGGTTTCTTAATCCTGAGTTCTACTTTGATTGCACTGTGGTATGAGAGACTGTTTGCTATAATTTTTGTTCTTTTACATTAGCTGAGGAGTGTTTAATTCCAATTACATGGTCAATTTTAGAATAAGTGCTATGTGGTGCTGAGAAGAATGTATATTCTGTTGATTACGGTTGGAGAGATCTGTAGATGTCAATTAGGTCCACTTGATCCAGAGCTGAGTTCAAGTCCTGAAGGGAACTCAGAGACCGGTGCCGGCGTGGGTCCTCTGTATGCTGAGCACCGGTCCCCTGGGTCCACTTTTTCTTTCTCTATACTTTGTCTCTGTGTCTCATTTCTTTTCTCAAGTCTCTCGTTCCACCTAACGAGAAACGCCCACAGATGTGGAGGGGTAGGCCACCCCTTCATCCTTGTTAGTTTTCTGTCTCATTGATCTGTCTAATACTGACAGTGGAGTGTTAAAGTCCCCCACTATTACTGTGTGGAAGTCTAAGTCTCTCTGTAGGTCCCTTAGAATTTGCTTTATGAATCTGGGTGCTACTGTATTGGGTGCATATATATTTAGGATAGCTAGCTCTTCTTGTTGCATTGATCCCTTTACCATTATCTAATGCCCTTCTTTGTCTTTTTTAATCTTTATTGGTTTAAAGTCTGTTTTATCAGAGACTAGGATTGCAACCCCTGCTTTTCTTTTCTTTTTTTTTCTTTCCATTTGCTTGATAAATATTCCTCCATCCCTTTATTTTGACCCTATGTGTGTCTGCAAGTGAAATGGGTCTCCTGAATACAGCACACTGATTGGTCTTGACTCTATCCAATTGGCCAGTCTGTCTCTTTTAATTGGGGCATTTACATTTAAGGTTAATATTGTTATGTGTGAATTTGATCCTGTCATCAAGCTGCTAGCTTTTTATTTTGCACATTAGATGATGCAGTTTCTTCATAGTGTTGTTGGTCTTTATATGTTGATATGTTTTTGCAGTGGCTGGTACCGGTTGTTGCTTTCCATATTTTGTGCTTCCTTTAGGAACTCTTTTTTTTTCCCCCTATTCTTTCAGGCTATTTTTTTCTTTTTTTAAAAAAAAAAAAATTACACTTTAAGTTCTACGGTACATGTGCCCAATGTACAGGATTGTTACATATGTATACATGTGCCATGTTTGTGTGTTGCATCCATTAAGTCATCATTTGCATTAGGTATATCTCTTAATGCTATCCCTCCCCCCTACCCCCACCCCACGACAGGCCCTGGTGTGTGATGTTCCCCATCCTGTGTCCAAGTGTTCTCATTGTTCAATTCCCACCTGTAAGTGAGAACATTCGGTGTTTGGTTTTTTGTCCTTGTGATAGTTTGCTCAGAATGATGGTTTCCAGCTGCATCCATGTCCCTACAAAGGACATGAACTTATCCTTTTTAATGTCTGCATAGTATTCCATGGTGTGTATGTGCCACATTTTCTTAATCCAGTCTATCATTGATGGGCATTTGGGTTGGTTCCAAGTCTTTGCTATTGTGAACAGTGCTGCAATAAACATATGTGTGCATGTGTCTTTATAGCAGCATGATTTATAATCCTTTGGGTATATACCCAGTAATGGGATGACTGGGTTCTAGATCCTTGAGGAATCACTACACTGTCTTCCACAATGGTTGAACTAGTTTATAGTCCCACCAACAGTGTAAAACTGTTCCTGAAACTGGATCCCTTCCTTCAGGAACTATTTTAAGGTAGGCCTGGTGGTGACAAAATCTCTCAGCATTTGCTTGTCTTTAAAGGATTTTATTACTCCTTCACTTATGAAGCTTAGTTTGGCTGGATATGAAATTCTGGGTTGAAAATTCTTTCCTTTAAGAATGTTGAATGTTGACCCCTACTCTCTTCTGGTTTGTAGGGTTTCTGCAGAGAGATCTGCTGTTAGTCTGATGGGCTTCTCTTCGTTGGTACCTTGACCTTTACCTCTGGCTGCCCTTTACATTTTTTCCTTCATTTCAACCTTGGTGAATCTGACAATTATGTATCTTGTGGTTGTTCTTCTCAAGGAGTATCTTAGTGGTGTCCTCTGTATTTCCTGAATTTGAACATTGGCCTATCTTGCTAGATTGGGGAAGTTCTCTTGGAGCATATCCTGAAGTATGTTTTCCAACTTGGTTGCATTTTCCCCATCACTTTCAGGTACATCAATCACTGGAAGGTTTGGTCTTTTCACATAGTCCCATATTTCTTGGAGGCTTTGTGTATTTCTTTTTTCTTGAAGATGTATCAATGGTGTTTGTTAGGTAGGGCCCTTTGGCTTTGATTCAAGGTGCATGCAGTGGTGTAGTCTCTTTATGATTTCTTTAGCTATAGACAACATCAGTGGGACCTGTGATTTCCTTGGTGGTTTAGGATATGGTTATAAGGAGTAGCTATGGTGAAATTTTGCTAGAGACAGAGATGCAAGCTGGGCCAGTCTTCAGACTCTGGTGGAGGTATTAGTGGGCTAAAGCATGTCTCATCTTGGGCCTCAAGGCAGCATATGGCTCACACTGGTGTTAGTGGGACCAGCAGGCTGATTATTGAGCCTTCAGGTGGTTTGCTCTGATGCCAGTGGTGAGCCAGGTTGGCGAGCAGGTTATTGGATGTCTAGGTTGCCAGCATGGTGTGATGGCAGTAGCAGTGGTGAGTAGCAGTATTCATCTCTGTGTCCTGAGTGATGAATACTGTTGCTGGCAGTGACTGTGGTGCGGAGTCTCTATCCATAGCCCCAGACACTCTCCCACATTCAGTAGCAGTGCTACAGTGCCACCCAGATGTGGGGCAAGACCCCATGCTTCACACGTAACCCTGGACATGGAGATCATACCACCAGTGGGGGTGCAGTCACCACCCACAGACCCAGACATGCAGTCCTTGGTTTGCCTGCCCCAGTGTCTGAGGGCAGCAGCAGCAGCTATGTCTGCAGTGGTGTGTGGAGGGAGAGAAGGGGTCCTAATTTCCATACATGAGCCTGAATGCAGAAGTCACCCTGTCTGTGAGATGGGATCTCATTATTTGCTTGCAAGGCTAAGCACAGAATTTTTGCCACTTCCTAAATTGAAGTGGAGTCACTTCTTACAGCCTCAAATAGGGAGCCCTCAAACTCTGGAAACACACACTTTGGTTTCCTTTGTCCCAGGGTCTGCCTTTTTTTGTGCACTTACTGTCCTTTCACCTGGGAGTAGTACTCCCTGTGGCCTAGAGTAATGGGAACCACATAGCATCTTAGGATCCAGCCAATGCTCTCCCACTGTAGCCCTCCGGGTAGACACTGGGGTGTGTCAGTGGGAACTCTCAGGATACAGAGATATAGGGGCTATGGTTCCCAGGGTAGGAAGCAGTCCTGTGATGACTGTGCTCTCACAATGGAGCCATTTTTTTAAGTTAAATTATGTTTTTGAAAATTTTCTGATAACTTCTCCGTTCTCTCCTTAGAAAGTCTTATGAGAAAGATTCTATTTTCAGGTCTCTTAACTGTCCCAGATTTTTTATTCTTTTTTTTTTTTTTTTTAATAATTCTGTGCTGCCACTCTGGGCAATTCCCTCACCACTACCTTCCAGATTACTAATTCTAGCCTTAGCTGAGGCTAATCTGCTATTTAATCCATTCACTGAGTGCATATATTTTATTTCAATTATATTTGTAAATATCAAATATAGCTAATTTTGTTCTTTTTTTCAATCCACTTTTTCCAAATATTTGTATTTCTGCCTCATTTCTGTTATATAGCATTTTGTTCTATCTTACATTTTGTTCTTTTGTGGTAATTTTTATGCCTTCCTTTATAGTTTTACAGATTTTATACCCACTAGATTTGTTTTATAGTCTCAATCTAGCTCTGTTATCCCAAGTTTGGCTTCTCTTTGTTATAACTGATGATTCATACATGGTACTTTTTTCATTGATTTCTGTTATGATCTATTTGTAACTGCAAGTTCCTTTTTAGCAAAATAAAGCTTGTATTTTTTTTTTCCTATACCAAATATAATACAGCCGGGACTTTAAGAAGGTGGTTTTAGAGTAGTATTACTTATTTCCAAGAGTATCTCTGGATGAGGACATCTTTTTTTTTTTTTTTAACCTCTTGAACTGGGGATTTTTGCAGGACAGAGACAGGTATATCACCTGAGGCACAGGCTTAAGGTCTTGATTTCTCAAAGGGAGACATTTTTTCCTCACCTAAATTTACATCAGGATAAAATGTTTATTTTATTTTCTGCTGCAGCTGGAGGTCACGGTATGTCTAATATTCCTTTATCTTTTGAAAAGCCCTTTGTAGCTTCAAGATTTATTGTAGCAGTCTGTTTTAACTCACACCCCTAAAGTGAACACAGGATCAGCTTTTGCTCCTAATCCCAGCTTTTGTCCCCTTTCTGTTTGTGCCGCAGGGGTTTTCTTATCTTTCATGAGAACACAGATGATTCATCCATATTATTCAGTGCCTCCACTTGTTTGTAGAGATAAAAGAAAAGTTTCTGCATCACTTTAAATGGCAATTTTATGGAAAGAGGTTTTGTTGTTAGTTTACTATACTAACAATGCTAGATATAAGTGAATTTTAATGGAAAATGGGGAATATGTTTAAACATATATGTGGGTGGACATGGTACAAAATAGAGAAAGCATGGCCAACATCAATATTTTGAAAGTGCAAATAAACAAAACTATCACCATGGCCAACATCAGTATTTTGAAAGAGGAAATGAACAAGACTATCACCAATATTTACAGACATCTTGTAGAGTTTTGTATATCCCCATAGGCATATGATTGAGAGCTCAAGTCAATCTTCATTACCAAGACTAAGTGTAGCTCTCTAAAGTAATTTAAAAATGACTCCAAATGATGGTGCTGAATTACTGTGTTATAATAACCTACAAAAGGGAAAATAATGATTCTTATATTGATCTGTGAAAGAGAAAAACACAAGTGCAGAAGTTTTAGGAATTCTTTTACATTATAATCCATAGTTAGCAACGGAATATAGTTAACTTGCAAATCCTAGTACTATATTTCAATGTATTTTTAAAATAATTAAATTGAATTTTCAGTTAAATAAAAGATTGGAAAGTATAGCACACTAATAAATGTAATCCAATTTCTAATTACTATATTGATATAATGTGAGTTATCATATGAATGTAACAAACTCACACTGCACTAACTTTCAACGCAACTTCACACATTTAAAAAAAATTGTCAGTAATACCCAACATCACATTTTAACAAAAAATGTGAGCATCATTAATTAAGCTTAGGTAATGTTACCACACTGTATTCCTGTGTGGGCTCTAGGGTAAATCACTCATTTCATTAGTTCTAATGAGGTGCATGTTTATGCATACACACACATTAATCTTATAATTTTTGTGGACTTTATAGATGAGTAAACAGAGATTAAGAGGTTAAAATTTTTAAAAATTTATGAAATTACAAAATAATTCTAGCAAAGTCAAGCTACCTAAGTAGGCCTCCTAACACTAGATAGAAGTTATTTTTACTAGACCAGTAATTCTCAGCGTCCCTGTAAATCTAGGGGTCTCAGACATCCTTTGAGCAGGTCCCTGAGGTCAAAACTACTATCATAAAAATACAAAATGTTATTTGCCTTTTTCAATTTGTTGATATTTTCACTGATAGTACAAATGCCATTGTGGGTAAAGCTGCTAGCACCAAACATGGACGTGATTCCAGATTTTTCTAGTAGTTACTGTTTTCCTCACTGGCACACAGGAATTTTTTTCTTAAGTCAGTTTCATTAAGAATGAAAGCAGTAAAAATACTTTTTATATGAAGCAGTATAATCATTATCTTTAATAAAATCTCAACCTTTGAATGCATCTTGTTTTAACACACTGTGTAATTACATGGGACTTATACATAAAGTACTTTTGTTACATATCAAAGGGTAATGATTGTGTCTAGAAAAAGCTAATGTTCATTGATTTTAATTGAAACTGAACTAACTCCCTTTCTCGGTAATGTCCTCACTTGAAGAAATGACTAGCAGATACTATGGCTATTGAGACTTGGGTATGAGGTATTTGGTATTCTCAAAAATGAAAGAAGTAACTTTATTCCTCAAGGAAAGCAATTTACTATAATTATTGCCAATAGCAAAATCAAATCCTTGAAGTAAAAATTTGAATTTTGTGAAGCCTATACCCACCACTCTGAGCTTTATATGTTCCTAATACTTAAAGATTTAGGTCAGCAGTTACATTAACAAATGTGATTTGCTTTTTGATATTGTATAATAAAATGTGTCAACATTTGGAACATTGCATAACTTAATAAATTGGTATTTTCTAAATAAAATATGTTTGATATTACAAAATTACAAAATGAATGAGTAAAATATCCATTGCAAGACTAATTTTAATGTAATAGTTTCGGCAAAGTTTACTAGTACAGTTAGAGCTTCCATATTGCAACCATCATTTGAAAAACTGTCAATTGATGAATTTTGGTGAAACATCATATAACAATATCCACAATTATCTAAAAATACTTACTCTTTTCAACTACACATCTGAGTGATCCTGGATTCAAAACAATATGTTGCAGCAGACTGAATTCAGAGGCAGGTATCGGAATCCATTTGTCTATTAAGCCAAACACAAATAAGTTTTGCAAAAATGTGAAAAACCCTTCTCATTATTATTATTATTATTATTAATTTTTTTTTTTTTTTTTTTTTGAGACGGAGTCTCGCTCTGTCTCCCAGGCTGGAGTGCAGTGGCCGGATCTCAGCTCACTGCAAGCTCCGCCTCCCGGGTAATTGTTTGTAAAATTAAGTATATAATTTATTTTGCCAAGCAATAGTTTATTATTGTTGCTTTAAAATAAAATGTTAAATACCTGTTTTACATTTTTCTGAATTTTAATTATTAACGTGGCAAATCTTAAGTCTTTTCAGAGTTTTTTATCTTTTAGGGTATAAAAGATGCCCAAGGCCAAAAAGTTTTGGGAAGGGCTGTATAGACTGAACTCCATGCCTTAAGAGGAAAACGAAGCCCATATATTCTTACAGAGAAGAGATACACAACAAAGCAACAACATACACCTTTCATTCCAACTCTGCTGAGTCATCGGTGCTACTCTTAGATCTTAGGCGGGTAACAAAGTGAGAATTCCAAATAATAAACTTTCTAAGATAAATTTATAAAAGCCCTTTTATAGCATTGATCCCCTATCTTAGTTCTTGGAAGTAATGAAATAGGGAAGTTTAAACAACTAAATTAAATACTAGTAACAGTTAAGTTGTATGAATTAAGTGTGTCAATAGTAAGTGTTAAAGGAAGAGATTGGAAAAACTGATTTGCCCAGTCACTCAAGGTGCTCAAACCGATCATGGGAACATGTAGTTTTATTTGTGTAGCAACTGATAAGATAAAATCAATAGAGACCAAAACTCCTTTCACAGTGTTATAGTGAATCATTAAACACGAAATGAGCCTCTAACCTTGCCCTGTTGGCATTTCTACTGGCCAGAGAAATACAACTTAAAGAAGAACATATAAGGTAAGTAATGTAAATGTACACTGTACTATGAAATGTATCCTGAAACGAAGTTTTCAATATTAAGATTGTTTGATTTATGTAATCAGAAATGCCTGAATAACTATAAAATTATTAATTAATAAAGTTTAAATCCTATAAACAAAGTCTTTCTGTATGTGTGTGTGTGTGTCTGTGTGTGTGTGTGTATTTTAATTTCAATGATAGTTTTCTTGGATAACAAATTGTTGAGAGAATAGAGTAAAGTGAAATAATTACTACATCTGCAGGTGTTGGGTAAAAATTTTTTCAGATAAGAAAATTTTAAAAGAAAATTACTACAATAATTAAATTGTTGGTGATCTTGGTTGAAAACTCTTCTGTTAGAGATGGCACCATCGCAGAAAGGTTAAATCATATGTTAAAGGTCAATATCTAACTTCTAACTGGCCCAAAGTACAATTCAAGTTCAAAGAAAACAAGGAAGTAAATTAAAAACTGTAAAAACACAGATGATTATAAACATTTTAATCACAAGTAGCATGTATAGTTGAAAAATTATAATTAGTGAGAGTAGACACTAAGCCCTGAAGAAACAAGTGGTGAGAAAATAAAGTGCTTGTTATGGAGCCATCAATTTAGACGTTTTTTGTCTATTAGTTTATGAAACTGGCTTTCATTTTTAATGTGTACTCCCATTTCTTGTAATTCCTCCATTTTCAAATAGAATTTCAGATTCAGAAACTCTAAATGTGACACTAGGCTTCACACTGAATTTGCTACTTTAATAACGTAAATTAGGTTTCTAGAAAATACAACAGAAAAAAAAAAACAGAAAACTTTAAAAAATATTTAAAACGCACTTATAAACTCTAATTTATTGAACATCCTGAGGATGTTTATGTGCTAGGTATTACAACAGACAAAGGAATGCCAAGAAAATTAAGACTGAGTCTCTGCCTTCCAGAACTTATATTCAGTAAGAGAAGAAGGGAGAATTAAGCACAAGGTACAGCGTGATAATAACTAGGAGAACAGAGGGTATATTACATGAGTATAGCATAAAAATAGTGATTAAAAATACATTAGTTGTCAAAGTGATCTTGGTAAATTGAAATTGCCGAATCAAGCAAAATAATTTTATTCACTAAAGAAAATGTCTAGAAGAAAAATATATTTTCCCCCAAATTCTATAATCTGTAACACGATAGAAATCTAACTGCCAGCCACTAAAGGTAATAAAATAACCATCAGCTAATAGCAGAGCCTAAAATAAAAATAAAAATAAAAGAATACTAAGATAATTCCTGTAAAGTGAGCTCTATTCAAACCATTAGTAGAAAATAAATTATAGAATCTAATATGTTAGATGGTTTGATAAAGTGGAATCATGGGGGTTCTTGATAAATTGCTTAAAAGGTATAATAAAACAGAAAATTTAGTAAACAAGAACTTTTTCCTTACTTTTCGTAGAATTCTGAGCTTATCTCATACCTGCTTTCTGGGTCTCCAAATAACATTTACCCAGGAGATCCACAAATCCAATCATTTTCTCTCTATTTTACACTATCACTAAAAGTGATTTACAAGTAAATTAAAAGTGTTAATCACATCAGGAAAATACCACAATTTCCAACCATTATTTAATCAGGTATGTCTTAGGCACTGCTGCAATGCTATCAACTTGCTTCCAACTGTGAAGAGTAACTAAAGGGAAGACCCAATCTTGTCCAGGGGACACCTACAATATTTTTATAACAATGAACAATTTATATGAACAATTTCAGAAGTAATTCAGAAGCAATATGGAGTTAGCATAGATTATTCATAATATTGGTGGCATCTTAAAAGGAAGAAGGCACAATTTTTGAAAATAAGCTTATTATAAAATATTATTTGTGAAATCAAAGATCGAGGTTAGATTTTTAGCTTTAGAATTCTTTTGCGTGGCTCCAACAAGTTCTCTGTTTCCTCTGAGTCTCAATTTTTCAACTGTAAAGAAGATGTATTTTTATTCACCCAATCTGTTTCACAGAATTTTTGTGAAGATCAAATGATAAAGCACGTGAACTGAAAAATACTTTAAGAGATTATGTGGGCATCTGTATTTTAGAAGCCTCAATTGGGGAATTATGGTGAGTCAAAAAAAAATAGGAAAACTCATAATAAAAAATAAACAAGTCGTAGTCTATTTTACATAATTCATGTTTGGGAGCATCTCTTACTCAGAAACAACGTTCGATTTTTCATGTTTTAGAACCTCTCATTTCCAATGAATTCCAATTTTAACTCAGTCAGCGCTGCATTTTACACATTTTGATGTCAGTGTGATATAATTAAACGCTGGGAAAAAACCTACTCCATAGTGAAAGATTTACTTACATCTCAATATTTTATCATAAAATTGTTAGATTTCCTTTGAATATTTTTACAGCATTCTGTTACTTCATTTAAAAAATTTGTATTAAAAATTACCCAAGAGTGCTTTGAGAGGGAAAAACAATCTACTGTATTCTCACAAGCAGAAATAATGTCTTCCATTTTTCAATGTTCCCATCTAAAATTTTTTAAAATTATACATTTTATTAATTATGATAATGTACAATTTGATGTACTACAAATTTAACTTACAATTTTTAAGGTTGCTAGTCTTTATACATTCAAATTTAGTGATAACAGAATTTTCCCTTTATCTAATACAGCATTATTTGCTTAACAATCTCTTTGTGGTTTGGTAAAAAGATTGCTCAAGAATTTTCACTATCACAAATCACTCTGATACTGAAATATTTATTGTAAGTTTTTCCATTTCATTACCATATTTTTTTATTTATAAATTCACAACTTGAGTTTCTAGAGTTGGAGCACCTAAACATTTTATGGACTATCTAGGGCAATCTTACCATTGCCACTAGTCTAATATTGCACAATTTTTTTGCAAAACCTCATTAGTATTGGCTTTCATGATTTTACAATTTTTGGTAGCTTATCAAGAATAAAATATATTGCCTTTTAAAAGAAGTTAAGCTTTTAGCTGAGAAATACATTTTAATTGCAAAGCTTTAGAAGTATTTTTATTTCAATTTGAGCCCTCCGTAAGATTCATTCAACTTCTAAGAACAGTACCTTGATCATCTTTTGCAAAATCAACCCAGAATGGGCAAAAGTGAAGGTCAGAGAAAATCCTTAAAAGGACAATTGGGTGCTTCCAAAACATGACAGCTGGGTGGCCTCTAGGTGGCTTCACAATGAAGCACAGCTGGTTAAATATACCAAATTTCAGGGTCAAAATTTAACTACATTGCAGACTTAGAAAGCTGATATTTTCAGCCCATCACAAGTGAATCCATTTCTCCTAAGAAAACACACAGTACTTCTGGCTGTAAGTCTGATGTATTATACTCAGTCCAATTTATATATTATAGATTATAATATTGGTGGTGTTTTAAAAGGTAGAAGGCACAATTTTCAAAAACAAGCTTATTATAAAATATTATTTTGCAGTCAAAGATCTGGGTTAGATTCCTAGATTTATAATTCTTTCTTGGTGGCTCCAAGCAAGTTCCATGTTCCCTCTGACTCTCAATTTTTCAGCTGTAAAAAAGTTGTATTTTCATTCACCCAATCTGTTTACAGAATTTTTGTGAGGATGAAATGATAAAGCATGTGGACTGCAAAGTACTTTAAGAGATTATGTGGGCATCTGTGTTTTAGAAGCCTCGAATGGGGAAGTATTGTAATTTACCATTAGCAATATGGCAGTCATTCAGACTGGATTTGTCTCCTGGACAGGTCTAGGAAAACTCCTCACCAGTAGGCTTACATGGAGACTCATACTATAACCAAATGTTTGCTTGGCAGGTTCTGGTGTATAAGAAGAGGAATATTATCATTTAAATATTTAATGGCAAGAGGCTATTATAACAAGAATAATTTATGTTTACATTTGAGATAGTCAATCTTATTATTTCCCAAACTATATCTCAATGGTCTGATGAAGGAAAATAATATGTTATATAAAACATAATTTGTACTCAATAAATTCTATAAATTTTTCTCACTGCAAGACTTCTCCCGGATTTTAATATGCCAGTGTTCATTATTGATATCTAAGAGGAAAATCTCGTGAGTCCCATTTCCTAAATAGAATTTTTGGAGAAGTAGGCAGAACATCTATTAATATGTCTCAGAAATAGAGAACCAGGAAACCCAGGTTTGGATTACGGAATTATAATAATTGAAAGACTCCAGTTTTTTTCTCCCAAGATAGATGTGTGAACATCTCCATTTTGACACGCCCAACATCTATCTATAGGAAGAGAGAAACAGGACAATTAGAGTCAGTGATGAAGCAGCTACGTTGTCTGGGGTATATTGCCTGGTGTTTGTTGTCGCGTGCCAGGAAAATTTAGGACAGGGACACACACCAGCAGTTTAGGAGTGGAGGTTTAATCGGCAGAAGGGAAAAGAAAGAGAAAGAGAAACAGCTATCTCTAGGGAGAGAGGTGTCTCCCAGCAAAATGACCCGCTGGTGGCCAATGCATCGAATTTCACGGTTTGAGGTTTGAGGAGGTGGTGTCTGATTTACATCGGGCTCACGGATTGGTTCCATCAGGTATGACGTTTACATAATGCAGGCAAAGGGAAGGCTGGTCACTCCACCCTAATCTTATAATGCGAATAGACTTTCCAGTTGCTCGGCACCATCTTGCCTGCTTCTTACTGTACATATTCCTGACAAAGGGAAGGGAAGATGGAGCCGCCATCTTGAATACTTCTAGTCCTTAGTTCCTGCCACATTCACACGGGCAAGCTCCCAGCTTGCTCCTCTGTGTCTGCAGCTCAACTTTACAGGCCGCTGTTTGTTAGAAAATGATTTCGGACTGCTTTTCAGTAAAAAGCAAAGCCTTACCAGGACTTCCATACTCTCACTATCCGCCTAAGTAATTTATTCTTAACTCCTGTATCAGTGAGACTCAAATTACTGAATTGTTGAGAAGCAGAAACTACCTGGATTGTAAATCAAGGAAATGGTTCCTGAGAAGTACCAACGGCACCTGAGAATGGAGCTGACACAGAGAAAAGCACAGGTGAGACAGGGAGAAAGAAAAACCAATTTCTGGTGATGGTATTAAATTCTTAGCTCAAGCAGTGTCGCAAGTCAACTATACCCTTGAATTTTAAATTTGTATAAACCTAGAAATATGTAAATTCTCTCCCTCCTCCTTAAATCAATCTGCAGCTAAAATATGTTTTACCTATTAACATGGGCAGTATTTGGATAGAATTCTTCAGAGGTTGGGCGCGGTGGCTCACACCTGTAATCCTAGCACTTTGGGAGTCCAAGGCGGGCGGATTACGAGGTCAGAGATCCAGACCATCCTGGCTAACACGGTGAAACCCCGTCTCTACTAAAGATACAAAAAAATTAGCCGGGCGAGGTGGCGGGCGCCTGTAGTTCCAGCTACGCTAGAGGCTGAGGCAGGAGAATGACGTGAACCCGGGAGGCGGAGCTTGCAGTGAGCGGAGATCTTGCCACTGAACTCCAGCCTGGGTAACAGAGTGAGACTCCGTCTCCAAAAAAAAAAAAAAAAGAATTCTTCAACTTTGCATCTGTGGCTGATTTTTATACGTTTCTATTACTAACCAATGCTCCTTAAGATAATCGTATTTCTTATGTATGTAAAGTCATTTAACTATAGATGTATTTTCTGTGCTCTGACCCACTATACGTTGTTTTTAAATGTATTACTCAACATAACTTTGTTTTAGTGGCATGTGGGTTATTTTACCCTCTGTACTACTTCCAGGCATGATAATGTATTAAATGAAAAGGTTCCAAACATCTCCATTTATGCATAATTCTCTGATCCAGTAAGGTGCTTTTTTTGTTGTTAGGACTCTAGCGCATATTTTGTTTATCCTAAGCACACAAAATAGTATCTGGCACCTAATAGGCTTGAAAGTTGTTGGATTTCTTCTTAGACAATATCATCAATATTTTCTCTTCTTATGGCATTTGCTCTTTTTGGCTGTACGCTGTGCTAGAATATCTGTTATACTTCATTCCCTGTCACCACCCTTACTCAAGAAAAGATGTTTCTAAGGTGACTGATATTTTAAGAAATAAAGTTAATAAAACTGTTAGTGACTGGGATAGCATTATGTTTTTGACCTTTCAAAGGTATTTACTGTTGAATAAAAAGAACTACTTTCAGAAGAATGAATATCTAATGGTGGAATTTAATTGAAGATAGTTTGAGACTATAAACTCTATTTCCAACATAAATTATATTCATAAATACAGTTTCACTTTTTCTTTAAAAGTGATATTACTTGCTTCTCTTTCTCCCTGACTTCCACTACAAATATTTTCCTTTTCATCCTACTCATGGTCGTCCTAGGCCCTGGTTAATCCATAAACTATATCTCATAAATTAAATTGAATAGCACTTTAAAGCAAGGTATTGTATAAACAGCTTCCTGGCCAAGTGAGAGATAGAGCCAAGATCAATTAGTAATATCTATCATGGGCAGGAGTGACTGTTCACTACTAAATAAATTTGCTCCTCTAGATTTAGCCAAACATTTGTATGATACCATTAATGTTATTTGACCAGTATATATCTACATAGTCATTTAGCAACCAGCATTATAAATTAAACAGAAATTAGAGATTGAAAATCTTCTGCTAACTTTTTTTCATTGAAAAAGCGAAAACTCAGAAACATCTTACATTTCACAAAGCTAAATTTTCAGAAATAAAACTGTCCCTTTTTAACTTTTCTTTACAAACCCATCTTAACTTAAATAAGCTTCCAACTAATAAAGAAATACTAATAGTTCCTTTTTAAAAAAAAAAAAAAAGCTTTTAATAATATCACAGTGAAAATAATATTTCCTTGAAGGAGGTAAAGGGGGATGCCCTGTACACAAATCTTAACTCTAACTAATTATAAGTTTAGTTCACTCAATGTAACTAGAATTAGTAAAAAAAAAAATCTGATTTTCTCCTGTCTCAAGCAAACAAAATGTTATGTTCACTAGTTTAGAAAATATCGGCTGGAACTGCTAATGATTAGCTTATTCTTATTATGGTGAAAATAGATTTATACATTTTATGTACTATGTCTAGGTAACATAAAATGGCACATATTATGGAAGCAGAACAATTTTATTATTTAGTTGTACCAACAGAAAAAAAAAGTGAAATTGACAGAATTTTATTCCCAGTATAGTAGTCGAAAAACATTTTGATATTATGAATTTGCCATACATTATTGTCCTTTTTCATACTCCCAAAGAGAAAAAAAATTTGATTGAAAATAATAATATATTATTTTCTCATGAGGCATGATTTTTCTCATTTCTTAGTTCTTTTAGCCATAATCACGAGGAGCTTCTTGACATTTAGAGAAGCATTTCATTTCCAGAAGGTGGCGCTGTAGAATAGTTAAAAACGCAGGTTTGCTTTTCCTCAGAAACAAAGCAGATACTCCTTCATGAACATCCAAGTTAACTGCAATTCTGAAAAGAGTATTCAAATTAAATAAATGCCCTACTGCCCTTTCCTTGCTAACATTTTAAACTCAATATTTTCCTATGTCTGTGACCTAATTGTCTAGGCAAACTAGCAGTACAACAATTTAGAAAGTGCGATATTAAAAACAAAATAGGCAAAAATATTAAGGGATATGTTAGAAAAGTAGGCCAGGCTTACATCAGAAATACCAACTTCTGCTTTGACTTTTAATAAAATTTATCTATAAATGTATTTGAATAACATTTCATGCCATATATTTATATCATACTCAAAATATATGTAAAATCAGAATTCATGTGAAAAATCAGATAATTAACTATAGAAATTCATGGATCTTCTAGTGATTATTTAAAATATTTTTGGCATTATAAAAACCTTAGGCTTTAATAAGCTATGGGAAAACTGAAGAAAGCGCAAAGAAATCAGAAAAGAGAGTAGAATTCCTTAATTCTTGAATTTTCTAGAGTTTTTAGAAATCTTTGCCTAGTAAAACATATGTAGTGTTATATATGTAATAAATTTCAACTACAGTAAATTGATCTGTTTTCTATGCAAAGACAGATGGAGAACATTTGTGATGTTGCCTGAGATTGTATTTATAGCACATTTATTTATTTCTGTAAGCAACAAGAACCTATTCAGTGGTCAACTGAAAACTATTATATTTAGAAGAGAAAAGTCCACTTAAAACTGTCAATTCATAGTTTTTTGGAATAATTGGAAATTTTAGTCATAATCATTTACATACTGGGAGCTATTTTTGTCTATTTGAGTCTTGTTGTTTACCAGTTGTTATATCACACAAACTACAAATGCATCTCTAGTAAAACCCTAAGCATGTGATAACAGTAGACAATGACTAGAAATATACTTGAAATTCATCATGTACAATGTATTTAGTGTAGCCTATAGTATCACCAATACATCAATGAGTCCCACTCTTACTTTTATAAAATTATCTTTACAATGCACCATGGTTTAAAATATTTGTTGAAATGGAAGGCATAGATCCATCACTTAAAATTCGATGAGTCATGCTGTTATACTTAATCTGTTTTTCTTGAAATACATAACACAAATATTTGGATTATTAAAAATTAATAATAACCATAGCTTGATTTTCATTAAATTAAGGCTTTTCTATAGTCTCGATTTACAGTGTGTTATGAAATATGCATACCACAGTCATTTTCAGGATTTGGGAAGACGTCTGCAAATTAAGCCAGTAATTTATCTTAAGAGGAAAGGAATGAAGATGCCAAAATTACACGTGACACTTTGTAATATTCATGTTTCTACTGATACACCATCTCTGAATGCAATAAACTCTACCCAAGTATTTTTAAATGTATAAATGACATTTATTCTGTAAATTCTTCTTAAATTAGTTTTTTCCAGAAAAGACATATTCAGAAAGGGAACATTCAGTTAAGAAACTACAGGACATAAATTTTTCAAATATTAATGTTAGAAACTAAGCAGATCAACTATTCCACGTCCTATCAATATTTTTACTTCTTGGGCAAATATAGAAATAGGTTATTACAACTCTGAGTATAATAACTTATGTACAGGATATAACCGAAACTATAGAACTAATATGGTGCAAATTCTTGACACAATTTTGCTCAGTGAGCAAGGTTAGTCTATCACCCTACTGTAGTCAAACCCAATATCATCAAATTGACACAACAGTATATTCTCTGTCAGTCAAATTACTCTTCACCCAAGACAGCATAATCCAACAAACCTATAAAGATGGAAATAATATATGACAATAATGTGGAGGAGAAAAACTAATATCTTTTCCTCACCTATCACAAGGCTCATAGCTAAGTCACCTATAATAAAAGATTAACAAAATGCATATAAATGTATTGAATAAAAGTTTTGTGTGGTGTTGGAGCCTTCAGAAATGAAAACCCAAAGAAATAGACACTTTTGTATTTTATGCTAAATTCAATGAAGAAGTGGCTAGTCATGCAGGAACGTGGTTGAAGGATAAAAGGATATATAGAATCTAATGGTAATAAACTTGGGGGAACTAGCAAGGCCTGTTTGTTCAAATTCGACTCTGTGTCCCTGTGTCTTCAGAAACATATGCATTTCTTTTCTCTGTGTATGAGGAGGGTGCCTTTCCAAAGAAAAGTCTTATGACCTAGTTTGGAAGAAAGGCAGAGAATTCTTTTACAACCTGCTTCAGGGGAGAAGGGCAGGAGAAGGTCAGAGAGTAAGTTTCCTGTTTCTGCTCTTTCCTTAAATGCCCAAATGCCATATTTTGGGGTAGCATGTCCTGAAGTCCATTAATATAAATTTGGACAGTGACTGCTACTGGGAGGAAAGGTAGCACTTGTTTTGGAAGACGTATGGGGAAACTTTCCCTGGGATGATGGAAATGTTCCATATCCTGACAAGATTAGACAGGTCTATGCACTTTTCAAAACTCATCAAGCTGTGCCCTTAGATCTGTGCATCTCACTGTGTATAAACTGTATCTCAAGAAAAACGATCATATTCAAAGAACAGATTTTTTTAAAAGAACATTTTTAAACGCTGTGCTAAAAAAAGTTAGGGGAAAGAAGGAAAATTTATCTCTTTGCTGCATCAGCTTTGTCTCCAGTGGGCAAGAAAATGAATAAAGAAATAAATAAGTCAATAAACTAAAAAGCTTATTTGTAACACGTACAGTCACGGTAGAAGTAATACAAAACAGATGTGGAAATACAAAAGGCACAGAAGCAGGATCAAGACCTATTGACAATCAATTGTTAAAAAAAATTGGTGCTTGCTGTAATCAAGAAGCAAAGGTATGTGAATAAAACACCAATTCTATATTCTATATTATAGTAGGAGGGTAAAACGTGTGTGTGTGTATATGTATATATACACACACATATTATCATACAAGTCAGAAAGATATAAATACCTCAAGATTTGTTTAAAGACCAGTGCAATTTCAGAAGTACAGGAGAAGCTATTAAAAAGGTCTTATTTAAATAACTTAAACCTTAAAAAGTAAAAATAGGCATAAAGGAAACTAGCACAGTAAGCGCCACACTCTGGAGTTGTAGCACAATGAAATTCTTGAAGGACTGTAACTATTTATGTGTTTCCCAAATGTCCACAAAGTAATTCCAGCTTGATCATCACTATCTCTTATGTTCTATATTCTAATTATCTGGCCATCGTGGTAACACAGAATGATTAGTGATAAAACTAGCCAATAACCAATCTGGCGGCTTCAACTAATTTTTTTTTTTTTTTTTCATTTTAAGACAGCAATTAGCCAAATCTTATCTTCTGCATCTCATTCCTCAGATTGCATGTTTCCATTTTTCTCTCACTCCAGCAACCCTATAAGACATAAAGCAGTGAATATTTTCTGAGGCTGCTCCACACAGACAAACCTGCGTAAGAAAAAAAAAAAAATGCATCCTAAGAGCCTAGTGCTTAAAGTCGAGAAACATGAGCAGTTTACTTTAATCGACAGATTTGAGAATAGAAGAATACGACCATTGTTTCTTGGCTCTTTACCAAACCACGTGGAGAGCTGTAGGGATCTCTAAGATGTGAATCTGTGAAAGAATGTTTATTTAAATTAATCTAATGATTAGTAGCATTAATATTCAATAGATGACTTCTTTATTTTTATATTCTCTGGGGACAGTTATTTATAAACATACATATTTTATTATAATTTTTAATATCAAGTTTTTGTAATATTTGAAATAGTCTCATTTTGGACCTGCACCTAAAAATAGTCAGTTTGGGCTGGGCATGGTGGCTCACACCTGTAATCCCAGCACTTTGGGAGGCTGAGGCAGGTGGATCACAAGGTCAAGAGATTGAGACCATCCTCGCAAACATGGTGAAACCCAGTCTCTACTAAAAATACAAAAGTTAGCTGGGTGTGGTGGCATGCGCCTGTAGTTCCAGCTACTCGAGAGGCTGAGGCAGGAGAATCGCTTGAACCCGGGAGGCTGAGGTTAGAGTGAGCCAAGCTTATACCATTGAACTCCAGCGTAGGTGACAGAGTGAGACTCCATCTCAAAAAAAAAAAATTAATTTCTTAATTTAAAAAATTTTAATTTTTTACTTAAATATTTTAAAAAAGAAAAAGGGCTGGGCACAGTGGCTCAGGCCGGGCGCAGTGGCTCACGCCTGTCATCCCAGCACTTTGGGAGGCCGAAGCAGGCGGATCACCTGAGGTCGGAAGTTTTAGACCAGCCTCACTAACATGGTGAAACCCCATTTGTACTAAAAGTACAGAATTAGCCGGGTGTGGTGGTGCATGCCTGTAATTCCAGTTACTCTGGAGGCTGAGGCAGGACAATCACTTGAACCCAGGAAATGGAGGTTACAGTGAGCTGAGATTGCACCATAGCACTCCAGCCTGGGCAACAAAAGCAAAACTTCGTCTCAAAAAAAATTTAAAAAACAGAAAGGAAAAAAGAGAAATAGTCAGTTTCAGTCTATTCTGATTCTATTTTCTATAAGTAAATTTTTAAGAACAATAATTACTTGAATTTATGGCTACTGTAGGAGTTAATACAGTTTTAATCTAATTCTATAACAAAAGTACCCAAAATGCAGCCATGTAAACAAGACAAAATTTCTCTCATTTGTGTTTTTACTTTCTTTCTTTTATATCTAAGAGGACAGTGAGAACCTGTAATACAGCTTTGCCATGTTCAGTGCAGGGTTTCCTCACTATCTCCCAACTGGCTGATGGTGTGTGCATTGAGGGCAGGGGAGCAGACAAGAGAGTGCACAGATAATTCTTTTTTTTTTTTTTTTTTTTTTTTGAGACGGAGTCTCGCTCTGTCGCCCAGGCTGGAGTGCAGTGGCTGGATCTCAGCTCAGTGCAAGCTCCGCCTCCTGGGTTCACGCCATTCTCCTGCCTCAGCCTCCCGAGTAGCTGGGACTACAGGCGCCCACCACCTCGCCCGGCTAGTTTTTTGTATTTTTTAGTAGAGACGGGGTTTCACCGGGTTAGCCAGGATGGTCTTGATCTCCTGACCTCGTGATCCGCCCGTCTCGGCCTCCCGAAGTGCTGGGATTACAGGCTTGAGCCACCGCGCCCGGCCTAGGAGATACTTTAAAAGTCAAACACGGATTGACTTTTGCCGATCAATGCGATTCTTTCAAAACCATAGTGTGCTTTTGGTCTAGTTGCTTCCATTCAGATCCATGGACAAATTATCGTACCCAAAGACCTAACCCAGACAATGTTGCTATACATACAGACTATCTTTTTTTATTTACTGATTTCTTTGCTTAGCACATTCTGCTCTCCTTCAATTTATGGGTGCCTACTTTGAAGCTACCTGAAAACATTAGGTTAGGCAGGAAAGCATCACTCTTAGCCCAACCTTTGAAACTATAAAGCACTTCAATTAACTGAGAGGTTTTAATATGGGCACTTGAAGAAGTCAGAGGCCTGTTTACTGCCAGGCCTCCTTTTTTAGAATCACCTCTAGCCCGGGTACATATTGTCACAGAACTTTGCACAAGAATTTTCCTCAGCAGTTCACAGAGGTTACCTGTTCTTTTGGCAAGTAATCTCCCTTTTTAAGGATTGCAAATGACAGTTTTCTGAAATGCTTTATCATAGAGTAATGAGAATTACTAACTTTTTAGCCTGCAATATCTGTGTTCTCACCCATTCTCAATCCTTAGACCAAAGCTTCATTTTTTTTATTATGCTAGAGTACAATTTCTAGTAACCAAGTCATGTTTCATTTAAGATTAGATGCCATTAAAACATAGAAAGAGACCCTAAAACACAGCATTTTATACAAGATAAAAATTTATGTCTCACTAAATATCAAGTGGTAGGTTGCTTGTCGTTGGCAGGACAGGACAACTCTTCGGTTCTCAATATGTGGCTTCTGTCTCTGGATTCAGGGAAACAGCCTTTGCCACGAATGACACAACTATCAGAAAGAGGGAAAGGTTCCAGAATATTGCATGCTCTAATCTTTAGGGACAAAGCCTGAAGTACCAATTATGTTCTGTTTAAATCCCATTGTCTAGAGCTTAGACACATGGTCCTACCTCTCAAAAGGGAGGCTGAAGAAGGAAGTCTTAAGTTGGATGGCATGTGACCAGTTGAAACCATTGTGGAAACAGGTTAAGAAAAGATATGGGGTGACAACTCTCGGTTTGATGCAATACTGTTATTCAGAAACAAATCTAAATATTTAAGGCAGGAAAGATTCATTTAACACAAAGAATAAACTACTTTTCACAATGATCATAGGAAGAGCCACAGTTGTGGGCTCTAGGCTGGAACATGGCACAGGAGAACTGACACACCCAGGGACTGAGATCACCACTGGAACTATTACCAATGAACAATCTGCTATAAAAGCAATCTCAAAATTAGAAAGCTGGGAATCAGCTGTCACCACTACTTTTGCCACAGCTGCCTCTCAACACCAAGGGAAGTAAAGAATAGATACTGTAGTATCACTTTGAAAAACAAGGCCTTCTTTGCCAGTAGACAAAAGGGAAAGAAAGAAAAGGAAATCAAAGGAAGGAAGGAAGGACGGAAAGAAAGAAGAAACAAGAGAAAGGAGAAAGGAAGGTGGAAGGAAGGAAGAAGGAGGGAAAGAAAGAAGAAAGTAAAGAGGAAAGAAAGAAAGAAAGAGAAAGAAAGAGGAAGGTGGAAGGAAGGAGGGAGGGAAAGAAAGAAAAGAGAAAGAAGAAAGGGGGAGAACGAAAGAAAGAAAAAGAAAGAGAGGAAGGTGGAAGGAAGGGGGGAGGGAGAGAGGGAGGGAAAGAAAGAAAAGAGAAAGAAGAAAGGGGGAGAAAGAAAAAAGAAAGAAAGAAAGAAGAAACTCCTTGTGCATACCTTTTACCTTGTACAAATACAACTTCTTGGTAGAACTAACTCTCCTCCTGACTCTCGACTGCAAAGGCATACGGGAAGTGTCATTTTTAGCTTTTCAGAATCTAGAGTCAGGCATGTCCGCTTGGCAGAGGGTCGAAACATCCACCTCTGCTCCTGCTGAACAATGGGCACCACAGAAAAGCATATATTATTAAAGCATTATTTTTGTCCAAATGAATAATGAAAATGACAGATGACTGTTCAATCTACTCTTTTATATTAGATATATGGTGTACAACATGATATTTTGACATATACATTGTGGAGTGGCTAAATAAAGCTAATTACTATATACATTACTTCCCATACTTACCATTTCTTTGTAGTGAGAACACTTAAAATCTGTCTTACAAATTTTCAAGTATACAATAAATTGTTATTAACCATAATGACTGTGTTGTACAATGGACCTCCTGAACTCGGTTCTCCTGTCTAACTGAAATTTTGTATCTTTTGACCAACATCTCCCCAGTCTCCCTACCACAGCTTCTGGTGACCACCATTTTACTCTGCTCCTATTAATTTAACTTTTTTAGATTTCACACATAAGTAAGATTATGTAGTATTTCTTTTTCTATGTCTAGCTTATTTTACTCAAGATAATGCCCTCCAGATCATCCATGTTGTCGCAAATGTCAGGATTCCCTTCTTTTTATTAAGGGTGGAAGAGGATTCTATTATATATACGTACTCATTCTACTTATAGAGTAGTAGATGAATCTTTCATCTATGTTGATTCTCTGACAATGAATATCCACTTAAAATAAAATGACTGGTTCAAGTTTAATACAAAATATTGAGTCTCAGGTTGTATAAGGTTTAGAAATATCAGTATAATATTTTGTTTATGCTAGACATTAAACAAATAGTATTTTGGAATGTCTGAAAGCTCTATCTTTATAAAGAATTTGATATTCTATTGATTCATTTTTTTCCCTCTTAGGCTAAAGTGAATGAATAAGCAATTTACTTTTTAATAGAACAGCAATGCAGCTAGCACTTAATTTCTAAATAACTTGATCGAAACATTTTCCTTTCTCTGGCAGTGTCCTATATTTGAAATAGAAATATTCAAGTAGTTGCATTATTATCTGCATCTGCCTTTATTTGTTTTTCACCCAGGTGCTAACTAGGTTCAGGTCACTCTACTAAGCAACAGAGTGGGAAATTGCTCTTGTAAGCTTCATGATAGCAGAAATCTTATTGGTCTTTTTCACCACATTATAACCAGTACTAGGCAGCTGCTAAGTACCCAGTAGATACTCTAACAGAAATTTTGACTTAAAAAGTGAGATCTTAGGCCTGGCGCGGTGGCTCACGCCTGTAATCCCAACACTTTGGGAGGCCGAGGCGGGCAGATTATGAGGTCAGGGGATGGAGACCATCCTGACTAACACAGTGAAACCCCATCTCTACTAAAAATGCAAAAAAATTAGCTGGGCGTGGTGGCGGGCGCCTGTAGTCCCAGCTACTTGGGAGGCTGAGGCAGGAGAATGGCCTGAACCCGGAAGGCGGAGCTTGCAGTGAGCCGAGATGGGCCACTGCACTCCAGACTAGGTGACAGAGTGAGACTCCGTCTCAAAAAAAAAAAAAAAAGTGAGATCCTGCTTTAAAATGGGTATATAAGAATAACATTAAAAAGAGAATGAGATGGAAAATGTGGAGCATATATGAAATATGCAGGTAGCCATCTTCGGAGTCTGGGTCACAACTCTTTATATTAAACTTTAAAGTCAACTCTGCTAAGTTCTACCTACTGGCCGAGCGAGTTTTGAAAAGTCTTTCCCAGGTTTTGAGCAAGACTACAGGCTGAGTAAGGATGCCTGCAGAACTCATCTTGTAGTGTGTGTTCTGAAAATTGAGGAATTTTGAACAAAGAAATTACATTAGTTTAGAGTAGGGGGAAATAAGCCTATTTAGAAAAAAATAGAAGGTTATATATAATTTGACACTGATTTCTTAATGTCACAAGCAGGAAAGTTTGAGAAGGCTGTTCACCATGACACTTAAAACTTTGCATCTCACAATAAAATGCATAAACAAAATAACCTAATTAATATTAACACAGTAGATAGGAAATCAAATAAACTTGCACTGTAAAGATTGATTTTTAAATAAAATTTGCATTTCATTGTTGAAGCTTGATCATTACATCTTAAATACTTTACTTAAAACGTGGAGTAGACTACTACCAGGTAAAACAGAGGCTTTGTGTGTTTAAATTTTAGACGTAAGACATAGCCATGAAAAAAGTAAATTTTAGAAAAAGCGTAGTTGTTCTCCGGATTTCACTTTTAATTAAAAGTTCTACTAAAATGGGTAAGCATACATGTTAAACAAGGAAAGATAAAATATTGAAGAACATATTTTCAAAGGAAACAAAGTACAAGTTACATTTTGTACCCTTTCTTGTTAATGAATAATGACTATCAAACTGTTCTAACCTTAATCTTTCAGTTTTATCAAGATTAGATTGTTCCTTTTCAACCCAGTCCAGCTCTCATAAGTTCTCCTGTAAAATGTATGAGCCTACTTTAATGTGTGGTAAGAGATTTGTAGATCCAAAATGTTTCAATTTTTGAAAGGACTATTTTTCTTAAATAGTGGCTCATTTTAGGAATTAATTTAAAGAGATTTTTAAGGGTTTAGCATAAATGTATTTGGAAAAAATCACTACATGTAAAGCTATTTTTAAAGTCATCTATCTCCTCAGAGTTCCAAAGCTAAGAATTGCAGCTCAGGTTATTATTAAAATATAAAGGTATGATTGTTTTCCTGTATGGCATCACCCTCCATTTCTAGGTCAAGCTCCCATTGTTCTGTAACCTCTCACACCTTTGTAGCTTAGAACAGAAGGGGTACAAGGGTCAGGGGATGGTGTTGTACAACTGTGAACCTTCAATACTGTAAATATCTTTCCATGAGTAGCCCTGAAAGTGATATAATTTGCAACTTTCTCTTCTCTACCCTTCCATGTAAGAAATCATTCTTACATAAAACTAATATAAATCTAAAAACAAGAAAAAAAAAAAAAAAAACAGCAACAACAAAAGGTTCCTACGACATATTTTGGAAACAAGAGTAATCCAATTTATTTGTATTTCCTAAAATTTTCTCCCAGTAAAGCAGGCCTGCTTCTGGCGGATCCTATTTTACTTGGATTTAATTATATAATTTCTTTCGTTGTGTCAGAGTCTTCACACATTGTTCAATTTCAAGAGCAGTACACCAAAACAATAAACTACCCAATCTACTTGCTAATCTTATAAATATTGTTTTATTTTGCTGTTTCTTTTCAAATGTTATTAGATTAAAAATAATATTGAAATTGAAATTTACTATGCATCCTAAGGTTAAACAAAAAATTAATATCTTTCTAAATTAGAAAAAAAAATTGAACTTATTAAATTCTAACTAAATAAAGAAAATACCTCGATAGTTGAAACTCACAGAATGGCTAGAGTCCCTTTTTCAAGGGCTCACCTCTGCTCCTGCAAATTGAGACCACTTGTTTCACCACATCCAACCACCTCCATGTTTAAATACATAATAACCTTAGCTCTAATTTGAGGGGAAATATGCTGGCCTTACACGTTTTTTTTTAAATATATTTTCGTTTGTATATTGCTGATCAGTATGTTTGGCCTGAATTCTGTTTAGCACAGAGAAGCTAATTTATTGTTAGGTTTTTGGCTTACATCCTCTATTCGTCAGTGCAAACCTTTTTTTTTTTTTTCCATATAACCCTTCAGGGTTTGATGAAAAATAGATTTCCAAACACGCCCAACCTGCCAAACAGGAATAAAAGCTTCCAGTGGAAGCATCACGTTCCCTTGAAATAGAAGTGTTTTAGCTTGTGTGAGCGTATTTGACTCTTTAAAAGAAATGAGATCGTGTTTCATTTCAGGAAGATATATGCGTCAGGTAAGAAACTAAAACAAATAAACTTCCTATACTTAACTACATAGCATGATATTTCGATTCAAATATATCATTGAGGCAAAATAGCTCTTTAATTATACTGTGATACAAAAATGGTAGATGAATTTAAAATCAGAGTGAGTTTGTGCCGTATTTTGAAACAGAGATATCTGGCTTGTAAATATTCCCCAAAATCTACAACTAGAAGATTTATCTTTCCTGAATAAGCTATTCTTTCTCTCTTTTCCCCTCTCCCTCTGCCTTTTTCTTTCTCTCTCTTTCCAGCTAGCTGACACCACAGATTGCATTTGATATCATACCATTGCATCAGAGCCTTGAGCTAATTGTTTCATTCATGTCTGCTGGTAGATTTTTCTTAGTGTACACTTTTAGTGTCTTGAAGCTCGTGCCACTAGCCTGTAGATGTCATCCCCATGGTGGCTCCCAGAGGAAATTCTTGTTAAATGGAAGGTGGAATTGCTTAACATATGGGATCCAAACTAGCCACAACTCCTGCTGGAGAGAAGCTCTGTTCTATTTCCATTTCCTCCCTCAGTGCTGGGCTCCGTCTCTCTGCTGTCTGCCTCCCTCTTTATTGGTAGCTCACTGAGACCAATGTGAACCTATTGTGTGTCCCAGTTGCTCCCTTATGTTCTTGTCTGATGAACAATTCTATTTCTGAAGCTTGGGATTAAGTTAGAGATAAGATATACCCCATTCTTTCAAACTAATCATCATACATAACTTGTACATAGTGATCACCTTTTTAAATGCATTAGCTAATGTAATTATTGCATATTAGGAAACAGACTGAGAGCTAGGTTAAAGAATACATACCACTCATGTCATTAATAATGTTATTAAGAGCTTGGATTTTAATCAAGGTTTTCTTATTCCAACTCAAGGGCTCTTTCCATGACATGTTATTTATTCTCCACGCATGTCTATCTGCCATCTAAACCAGGTAAAAAGCAAGTTTGTGAATTGAGCATAAGAAAATAGCTCACCATGTGTGAGCTGGCAAAAAACAAAACAAAACAAAAAAAAGACAACTTCTACCTCCTATAGAAAGGGTTCATAGTAAGTAGGTGAGTCTTCACTGATTCATTGAATAAACAAGATCCTGTGATGCCATTGTGAACCCCAAGGCTATGGTTTCACTTTTTCTTCTGCCTGAGCTGGAGTCATTTTGGTCGTGAGGAAGCTCTCTTCAAGGAAGCAAAACATGGTACAATTCTCTTAGAGCTTAGGAAGAAAACATGATGAAGTAATCCTTTCCAATCTAGAAAAGAATCGCATTGTATTTCTAACTACATTATTGCTATTTTCCAAATGTATGATCTGATGAAATGGTATACAGATAATCATAGCAAAAGAAAAAAAGAATGATTAAATTATTTAGGCATAAATCCATGTTAACCGTTATGAGCTCTTAGCAATAGACCTTTTATGACAAAACTCATGCATTTTAAATTATTATGATTTATTTTTCTGTTGGCTAAAATATTTTCAAGAGTTTTTCAGCTGTAAAATAAGAGTGATGTGTATCTTTGAATTTCTTATGCAAAAATATGTATTTTTCTTGGCAACCTTATTTTTTATCTCAAAGTTTTTCTAATTTTATTGTGGTTTTTCACTGTGCAAGTTATTTAAAAATGTTTTTTAAGTTTAAAAACATGAGTTCTGTAACTTATCTTATTTTTACTGATTTTGACTACATTGGGGACAGAGAAAACAGTCTGTATAATACTGACTTTGAATTATATTAAAATTAACCAAATATATGATCAGTTTTCATAAGCCATCTTGTCCTTAGAAAGGTGTAAATTCCAATACTGGATATAGTATCTTATATATGTTCATTGAGTTAAGCTTGTTAATTGTATATTTTTGACTGATCACTCTACAAATGATGTGAGATTACTATTTCTTCCATTATAAATGCGGCTATAGCAGTTTCTCCTTGTAGCAATACAAACTGTTGCCATTTAAATTTCAAATGAATTATTTTTAAGTGTAAAATCTGTGATATGCACCTGGTGAACTGAATCTTTACCTCATAAAGTGTTATTCTTTACCTCCTGAATTATTTTTTCCAATAGGTCTGTTTTGTCTTTTTAATGTAATGACATCAGTTTTTTGTTGTTGTTGATATTATTACAAATTGTGATACCTTTTTCATCTTTTTAATTTTAAGCAGCCCTTATCCTTATCCTTCAATTTCTGCTATATCTGTAACAAATCTCATTTAGCTTTTTTTCTTAATAAAATGTAACAATCTATAGATTTTATATGACATAACCAATTTACATTTATGTGTTTCTGATATATACCTTTTCATTCCTTCCTCTTAGAGAACATTTATAGTTGTGCTTTAACTGAAGATAGGACAAGGCAATTGTTTGACTTCAGCTGATTGAAACCGGTGCCACCCTTTTCTCATCTTTTCTTCTCACTTAGGAACTCCTTCCAACTTGCTCGATGTTTGTTGTTTTGTTATTGTTTACATTCTTCTCTTTCTACCAGTAGAAAATATACCCTGTATTATCTGAATATACATTTCTTATCTAAAAATTTAATATGCATTCTTCAGAAATCAAAATTTATCTATATCTGTACTTTCTCAATATAAAAATTTTTAAAGTTGGATTGCTCGACCCCCACTTATATAGCATTATAGTCTAGTATTTAATTATATCTTACTTATTTTGCTTTCCAGATTAGAAATTGTTATTGTTTATATAGTCAACGTTAGTTCAGAATTAGCCACATATTTACTATCATATTCACTAACCTCCCCTTCTGGTATTTTCAGACCTTCCCTGGGATAATTTTCCTTCCACTGTTAAGCACATTCTTTAAAAATTTCCATTAATGGTAATGTTCTAGAGATAAACAGGTTATGAGAACACATTTTTACTTTGTTCTGCTTTTCGAAATGCAGTGTTGTTGAGTATTGGCTTATATTCGTCATCTTTTTTCTTCCCCCGAGATCACATTGGCTTCCTCCTTTGTTGTGATATTTTTCCTTAGGTCCCATTATGATTACTTTCTTGTTACTGTGCATCTTTGAGTAGGAGTCATTTTTTTTTTTCTGGAGACAGCTATTTTTTGGAATATTGTATTTGAGAACAAAAGAAGAAAATCAGCTGTGTGAGCAGACAGGCTGAATTCAGATCTATTGTTTCTGAACACTTTCTCATCAACACTCAGCCTTGTGAGAAAACTCTCTCCGGGCGTGGGGAGAAAAACCATCTACCTGGCTCACAGTGCACAGTGTCTTTTGCAGATTGAGATCAGTGTCACCACTCTTTTCTCTTCTGTCTTACCAGACTAATTACAGCCGTAAAAGTCTGCATGGGACATATGAACACTTGCTCATTCAGCAAGCCTTTTCCTCAATGATTTTGAGAATTCTTAGAGTCTTCATAACATTCTCATCTCATAGTACTGAAATAATTTTATAAGCATCAGCTTGATTATTTCATGGTTGTGTGCGTTTCTATATTTTTGCGTATACACATATGTGGCTATTTATTCAAACGCCAAGGAGAAAAGCCTTCTCCAGAATAATTAGCGGCAAATTTTTCTTTAATCTGTACTTTGGCCACTTGGGCTCTGGTTAAATCCCCTTCTCAAATATGTCCTTGATACTTGGTTTCTGATGTGAGAAAATTATTTTTTACATTTTAAGTATGTTCATTTATGCTTCATCATTTAAGAAATCGTGAACAAATTCAAAATTAAACGCAAAACAAATGTTTTTGTATGATTTATTGATAAAAGGATTCAATCTTAGCAGATGGAAAAGGTAAATATATAAAGTATAAATGTAAAGTTAATATTAGTTAATAAATTGAGCTGGTTATAAAATTCCAGAAGTTTCCATTAATTCATCTTAAAACACACACTTTTATCTGCTTCATAAATGCCTATATATATATTATAATTTACATAAAAATTTCAATGAAATGGTCTTGATGCTTTTAGCCTACAGTTTTCTGTTACTAATATTGCCTCTCTTGCTTCATTTTGCATGTCTCTCTGTGTGTGTTTGTGTAGGTGTGTATGTTTGAGTAATATATTTGGCAATACTTTTAACTTTGCTTTAATTTTTTCATGTGTTTCTGCTGCAAAAACTATGCAATAGGCCGGGCACGGTGGCTCATGCCTGTAATCTCAGCACTTTGGGAGGCTGAGCTGGGCAGATCACCTGAGGTCAGGAGTTCGAGACCAGCCTGGCCAACATGATAAAACCCCGTCTCTACTAAAAATATAAAAATTAGGCAGGCGTGGTGGCAGGTGCCTGTAATTCCAGCTACTTGAGAGGCTGAGGCAGAAGAATCGCTTGAACCTGGGAAGCGGAGGTTGCAGTTAGCCAGATTGTGCCATTGCACTCCAACCTGGGGAACAAGAGCGAGACTTCATCAAACAAAACAAAACAAAAACACTATGCAATAGAAAATTTGTATTTGCATAATGTTCTTAATCCTATTAACTGCTTATATTTATCATCATTAGATGTCAGTGATCCTAGAGGGCCTGTTCTCTTTGCTATTCTTAAAACATACTTTTAATTTCCTGTATTTCTGCTGAATGTAATGTAAATGTTATCACATTTTGATTCCTCTAGTGTTTTGGAAAATAAGGACGGTATTTTTCTCCTACTAATAGGTCTATAATACTTAATAACTCTCTATATACAAACAAATATATATGAACTTGTAAAAAAATTGATAGAAACAGAACAGCATGTTTTATCCCCTTTCCTCCCCTTTCCTCTAGTAAGACAGAAAATTTACCATGCCTTTCAGTTTTAGTTGAAATACAATCTAAGACTCTTCATCTTGCTCATTAATACGGAGTAAATTTTGAAATTATTAAATTATATTTGCAATCATTATTTAGACCTAATCAATGTTAACTGATTTTTAAAGAGTTACTATTAGTTCCCTATTAGTGAGTTCTTATTTTGATTAAAAATTTGTGGCCTGATGCACGTTACTCATTAGAAGTGCACAAAGGTTTGTGAGCACTTACATATGTTCGAATATGTTTTAGCTGCTCTCACATACAAAACACAAACTGAATTCTTGGTATAGAACATATTTACCTTTAGAACTATGTAGACATAGTTCCATTATCTTAAGGCAGTTTGTCTTTAAAAGTAAACTGTATGTCCAGATGGATTTTTCTTTCTCCTCCTCCTTTTTCTTCCTCCTCTCTTCCTCTCTCCCTCCCTCCCTTCTTCCTCCTCCTCCTCCTCATTCTCTTCGTTTTCTTCATTTTTTTCACGTTGAGTAAATGCTTCATTTTGAAATTATCACAGTATACGTATATTTTCTGGTTATGTAGATATGTGCCATATACATATGCAGATGTGATATGCATATTCAGGGTTTTCTTTTTTTGCCATCTTCAATGTTGGTTGTTTCTACTTTTTCTGATTTATTTTTAGGATTTCCATAACATAGTGATAGTTCTTTCCATGAATGTTACAATTATAGTATCACTTCTTATACATTTCTATCACTTGTTCCTCTTATTCTGTATTCATAGTATTTCTCAATTTTTATTTCAAAATTTAGTTTTCTGATGTATAAATTCTGCTTTAAGGAATATTTTAAATATGTGACTGAATTTTCAGGTTCTTCACATCTCAGTATCCCATTAAGCTCCATTTTATTGACATCTCCTTCTCAATTTCTTTTTTTCATTTTGTTTGCTACTTTTTAATTTTATAGAGTATTTAATAGAACACATGATTTCTTAATTTTATCAATCACATATAACTACTCTTTTTATAATAATTACTTCGTTATACATAACATTTATTTTTCAGAAGTAAGATCTTTTATGTCTTGATAAGCACTCACTTTATTTCTTGTAGTATATTCTCACATCTATATTAACACATTTTTCCTAAGTACTCATCCTTAGAATTCTCTCCATTGATGACTCATAAATAATGTCTGCAGCTTATCTTGCCTGGTTCCTCTCATTATTGACCTGTTAGAGCATGTTTCTCAGATTTTCAACTAAAGGGATGGTAAATATGAAAAGACTTCATCTGATTTCTGGTCACTAGCAGTCACAATTTCTCTAAATTCTGGACTTCATCTATATTGCTTTCATCGTCTGATTGACTATTTTGAGAAGGTATACATATCTAGGTAATTCTAGTCAATATATAGTCCTTCTTTTGCCAGTAGTGGACTGTTTTTGTACTTTCTCATGGCATTTTTTGTATCCCAAATATTCATCCCCCATTCCTACATGAGGCAAAACATCCCCCATTCCTACATGATGCACGTCACCATAGACGCGACATTTTGCATTAATGCAAATTTTAGTCTTAGAAAGCATGTAGAAAGCTAAGTGGCCATGTGGCCCTCGTTGCTACTGAAAGGTGTTGCTGTGCAACAGTGCAACCTTTTTAGAGTGGTAGAGGGAATTGATCAGACCCTGTATCTCTCAATCCAGCAGTAGCAGGAAAATGAACCATCTCTTTACCATTTTTTTCAGGCTGGCATATTTATTCTCCTCCAGATACTAAGCAAGTGCCAGCCAGTACGTGTGGATGTTTTCCTTCCATTTCTGTTTAATCTGTTTTGACTGACATATGATAAAAATTTAGTTGACTGAATGCATGTCAGTCTTTGCGGCTCGTAATGCTATACTACCAATGAATTTTTTGTTTGCTTGTTCAATTCATAAAATATTTGCTTAATTTTTTGAGTTATGTTACCAGCCAGATACCATTCTACAGCAAGTCAACTGTATTGATGTTAAGTGTCTTGATTTTCATTGTTATTTAAATTATTATTATTCTAAGATTAGAGATATCATTAAGGATATTATTTCCTAAAACCACAGTCTATTTGACCAGCTTTTAATTTTATAATTTGTAACCTTTTTCAGGTTATTGCAAAGTTTTCTGAATTTTTCTACCTATTTATTCTTTCGCTCAACCTTACCATACTAATTCATTTAACTCTTATACTACATTGATTTTTACATGAATTCCCACTGTTGTGTTTCCTATGCAGTGAATCATATGACATAATTCAGATACTTGTTTTAAATAGTGAAAATAAAATGTGGTTATTCAAACAGTACATATTAGCCATATTTTAAAAAGTAATTTTATATGGTATATATCATTGTGTGTGCTGTGTTCTCAGAAGCATTAAAAGTACCAGTATATTCACCTTATTATTGGTTTTACCTACATTTACCTTTCAAAAAAAAATTCTAGCTCTTTCTCTAAATCATATTCATATCCAATATATCATTCACCATAACAATAACTTTGTCGAAGATTCAGTCGAAACTTAGATTTCTTTCTTCCTTTTTTTTAAACAGAATCTCACTCTATCACCCAGGTTGGAGTGCAGTGGTGCATATTGGTGCACCAACCTCCACCTCCCGGGCTCAAACAATTCTCATGCCTCAGCCTCCCAAGTATCTGGGATTACAGCCGTGCATCACCACGCCTGGCAATTTTTTTTTATTTTTTAGGAGAGATGGGGTTTTGCCATTTTGACCAGGCTGGTCTTGAACTCCTGGCCTCAAGTCTATCCTCCTGCCTTAGCCTCCCAAAGTGCTGGTATTACAGGCGTGAGCCACTGTGCCAGCTGAAACTTAGATTTCTTAAGAACCTGTATCCTCATGCTAACAATTACGTTAGTATTAAACATCATTAAGTAGGTTTTCATATTTTTGGTATTTTGAATAATTAATTCACCTATAAATTTTATTTTTTTGGTGAAAAACATCCACATGTTTCTAGCCACTAGAACAGCAATAGATACATCAGGGTATGTGTAATTTCTCTCCCGTTTCCTGCATCTGACAGAGGGCAGTAATGAAGCATTACCTCCCCTAAGTTTTCCTCATCCATACAAGTCTTCTCAAATCATGTCCTGGAAAGTGACTACCATGTAATGGGATTTCATGTAAGAGCTATAATTATTTACAACTTTGGTTTCAGAACAATATTAGAGTTCTCCAAAGAAGAAACTATTATGGAATTATTTGTTTCTGCTACTTACTTCCATTCACAGTGAAATATTCATAAAAACCTTTTGCATGAGTGGAAAATTTTGCTGCATTACATTGGTAACTAACAATAACACGCAAAATGGAAATAAAGATGACAATATACATTCTTTTATTATTATCAGTTAAAATACATAGAATCAGTTAAATAAAACAGACAAAATTAATAGATTAAGGGATACATCCAAATAGCAATTATAAAATGATGTGGCTACTATTTGTCAGACACTGATAAGTTACTTTTTTTGTTTTGTTTTTTGAGATGGCATCTCGCTCTGTTGCCCAGGCTGGAGTGCAGTGGCGGGATCTTAGCTCACTGCAACCTTCACCTCCCGGGTTCAAGCAGTTCTCCTGCCTCAGCCTCCCGTGTAGCTGGGATTATAGGCATGAGCCACCATGCCCTTCTAAGTTTTGTATTTTTAGTGAAGATGGGGTGTCACCACGTTGGCCAGGCTGGTCTCAAACTCCCAACCTCAGGTGATCCACCCACCTCGGCCTCCCAAAGTGTTGGGATTATGGGAGTGAGCCACTGAGCATGGCCCCACAAGTTTTTGTTAAATGATAGTTATTAACACTATGGAAGGTAGTTATTAATATCTTTATTTTTATTAATAATAAATTTGAGATGTTAGAAATGTTTATTAATTTACCCAAAGTCATGCAGCTATTAATGAAGACTAAAGATGAAACTCTCTTGAGCCCATTTTTTTTTTCTCATTAACCCCCGTTACCTTTGACTAAATGGTGCTGAAATTCTGCTTTAGTTTTGCAGAATTATGTTGAGCTTAGGGAATAACATTAAATGTGGCCCAAGGACTACTATTGTTTTCAAGGAAAATCTGCAGTGGCTTAGTTCCCAAGTGAGGTAAAACTTATCAGTTAAACCAGTCCCAATGGTTTTGGACTAGTATTCTATAAAATGTAGGCTAGCTCTACAATGATCTATAGTTTTACTCTAATTCTAGACCATTTAAAATAACAGAAAACAGTCTATTGTGGGTACTTTACAGTTAAAAGATATAATGCTTTATAAATATAAATCCTCTTAAGGGATAGTTTCATATTTCAAAAATGTAACTTTGACATGCCTGAAGTTGTTTACTAACATACCAACTCCTTTTATTATTAAATTATATACATTTTAAAAGGCATTTAAATTAAAAATACAATTTTAAGAACTACATCCGAATTGATTAGCATTTTTTCCCCATAAAAGCAAGAAGAGCGACAGACTCTCAATTTGAAAAATACACAGTGGGACACATTCTTTCACTTGAGATGTAATCCATGCAAGATGTTTTGCTGATATTTTTTAGGCTTCCTTTACACTGTTTTTGTAAGGAAGACTTGGTTCTCCCTTAGGACTTTGTTCTTTTGCAACACTCTAGTGGAAGCTCTTCATTGTCCCATGCCTCACATACCAAGGAATAGGAGACAGGCCCCACGTTCTTCTAAATGACTGTTGACTACCAGGCCACTCCTTTTCAACACAGTATAAAATTCCACTCCTTACACTCCCCAGACATCCTTCTCTACTGCCCCGTGTGTCTTCTACTTGCTGACCTCCTCTGACCTTGTTCCTCCACGTCTCTTAGAGACTTTTCTGCTAGTTACACTTGGCTCAGCATTTTCATTTCACACACTAACTCCAGCCTTCCCAGAGAACTTCAAAGTCATTCAATCATGATTTTTCTAAACAAGGTCATTTATTCCTTTTAGTAATAAAATACTCATGTTTTTCCCTAGGCCCATGGCAAACAAAATAAGAGACTGCATTTCCAGCCTTCCTGTTGTTATACATTCAGGGCAATGAGATGTGAGAAGAAGTGATATCTGCAGTTCTCAGTCAGGTCCTTAAAAAGAAGCAGCTTGCTTTTCACTTATTTTCCTCTTACCAGGACCACAAGTGGACAAAGTGAGATGGCAGTGGCTTATTATTTTTCTCCTACCTCTCAGACTATTCTGTACTTTTCTCGTTGGGGTCCATCCATCGTTATATACTGAATGTCTCTTATACTGAGATTTTATTCTCATATTGATATCTCTTCTTAATCTCTTAACCTTCTTTAAAAGAGACTTATGGAATAAACCATAAGATATGTCACCTCAATTCAAGACCCACATGTAACAACTGCTTATTCAGCATCTTCATGTAGATTTTGTACAAGTCCTTCAGTTTCATACATCCAATGAATCATGCTACCTAATACTTTTTAAATTGATGATATTCGCAACTACACAAAATAAAGGTACAGCTTAATGTGCTATTAGAAATTAAACAACCTTGTAATCACCTCTCATGTCTAGAAATTTCCTAATGTCCAGAAAGCCCTGCTTACTCTCCCAAACACAATGCCCTTTCTCTCCCCAAGGGTAAACACTCTTCTGACATCACTTCTGTACTTTTCTATATAATTTCTTCAAGCAAGTGTTTATTCCTAAATTGCATGGCTTTATTTTCCCTTATTTGGAGAGTAGATATTTTAAAGTATTTTTAAATTAATGTATTTCTGCTCCATTTATTTTTTTCTAGAAATTTACTTGTTAAAGAAACCATATTATTTTTTCTGTACAGATTTCCACCTGATTTAGTTTAACATGTCTCTGCCCTCTATATTTCCTGGGCATTGGTAATTAAATCTAGAGGCTTAATCAAATATATTCAAGTTAGAATTTTTGGCAAGATTTCTTCATGGTAGTTTTGAATTCTTTATCAGGAAGCACAAAACACCTGGCTGCCTCTCTTTTTGTGATATTAGCAGTCACCAATGCTTGATGCCTAGTTTTTATAATTCATTAGTTGCTGTAAAATATTGATAATGCAATTTCATCACTTTCTTCATTTATTTATTTCTCTTCTACAAAGAGAAACTTTGCCTCATCTATTACTTATTTATCCAATGACAGCTTTATTTTAGCTATAACAAAATAAATGTTTGATTGTTTATTAACCCTGCATTGTACAAAGACTATTAATTCATTGTGCATGAATGTGTGTCATGTGAATTCATGGATATAAACATATTTGATATTAGCCAGTAAGAGCCTCTTTGAGTTAGCTCACAGGTTCTATTGATTTACCCTCATATTCTTTGATGTCTTTCTTACTCACTAGAGTCACAGGACATCCCAGCTCATTGTATACATTATCTGCCCAAACCTGAAGTCAACTGGTCCACCAAGCAACCTTGCTTTCTTTTAGTAGGTAATGATGTTTGAGTACCACAATCTGAATGTGAGGAATGCTCATTGTACTGAAATGAACGTTACTTCTAGGCCTTCCAAGGAACGAAGTTATAAGAAATGACACACACAAACACACACATACACACACACACACACACACACACACAGAGAGAGAGAGAGAGAGAGAGAGAGACAGAGAGAGACTCTGGGGATGCTAGAATTACTCATTTTTAAAATCCAGCATTATACACAAAATATTATTAGGATAAAAATTCTAATACAGTCACTTATATGATTAATAAAAAATTTTCTTAAAAATGCATACATTATTTTCATGTCCTCCACCTTTTACTAAAGTTGAACTGTGTCTATGTTGTCAGTTCAGATAGCCATATTAAACTGTCTTCAATATGTCCCTCATCTGTCTGAGGTCTCTAAGAAAACATGTTATATATTTAATTCTCACCAACAGCCTTTATGTTGATATATCTCTGTCATTTTGAGTGTCTGAAGCTTATTCTGCAGTATTTATTAATAAAAGTCCATAAGAACAATATTTCCTGAGTTCCTGCATGTTTCCTCAGTTCCGGAGCCATGACAGCATGAGAAGCTTTAATTTTGAAGTCAGTTTATGTCCTTGGTTCAATTTTCTTTTCTTGAATATCTAAAATATATCATATTATTTGCTTCTGTCACAAGGTGTTGCTGCCAAAAAGTCTGGTGACAATTTTCCTTCCCATAAGATTACAAGACTATTTTGGTCTTTTTCACTGCTGTGACTCATGACCTAATACTTTGTAACAAAGTGCCTTCTCATGTCTTCACCTGTCTTCATTCACTTCATCTTTCTCCTTTTATATTGCACATCTTTTAATCCTATTTATTTATTTTTGAGATAGAGTTTTGCTCTTGTTGCCCAGGCTGGAGTGCAGTGACGTGATCTCCATTCACTGCAACCTCTGCCTTCCAGTTTCAAGCAATTATCCTGCCTCAGCCTCCCAAGTAGCTGGGATTACAGGCGTGCACCACCACACCCTGCTAATTTTGTGTATTTTTAATAGGGACAGGGTTTCACCATGTTGGCCAGGCTGGCTTCAAACTCCTGACCTCGTGATCCGCCCACCTCGGCCTCCCAAAGTGCTGGGATTACAGTCGTGAGCCTCCACACCTGGCCTATCTTCTATTTTTCTTACTCCTGTTTTTCTTCCTTCTTGTTTTTGACTTGACTGCCAAATTGATATCCTCTGTATGGAAACCAATTTAAGAACCTCCTCTTCCTCTTCTCAATCTGTCAGAAAAACTACTTCCTTCAAGTTAGCTTAGGAATCTTCTATTCTTGAAATCTTACCCCACTCACTTTGACACACTGAAATCTTCTTTTCCTAATGACACTGCTTACAGTTTTAATGTAAAAAAATTCTCTGAGCAGCAAATAAATTATTGAAAATAATTTTCCAATCCTCTCACTCATTACTAAGAGAACACTCAGTAAAACAAGATTTAAACAGAGGAAGGGGATCTGCATATTTGTTGCAGTAGACAAAGCAAACAGCAGCTACATCTTCTGATCAGTAAACCTTCTCATTGTCCTGGAATTCTCTTCAGGTTAGATTTGTCTGACAATAATTGAATCATTGTTTCTTCCTCAAATGCCACTAGGTTGTACTTATGCAGCCCCCATAGCGAGTGTCATATTTTAAGGGCTATCAGCATTCAGTCTGTGGGTTTCCTTCACTCTCCATGTCTTTCCCTGAAGCAAGCTTTATTCCTACAAATCATTTACCCCAAAGTTGTTATGTGAAAATAGGAGGCTAACTTTTTATTGTCTTATTTACTCCTAAGACACACTCAGAGGCATTGAATGAATTACTGATTCAACTGCTTTATTATATTTAACGTTGAAAGTTTAACAATGCTTAGGAATCAAAACATTCTTGAAACCAGGTCTAATGTCCTGCACAAAATTATATTTGACATATTGCACATTCTAAACAAAAACATACCCAACATACAAACCTCAGATATGTTCTTCATGAATTTTATTTTTGCTTTTTCCAAGGCAAAATAAGCTTAATAATATTCTATATAAAATCCTACAAATAAAATGGAGCCTGTGTCTATTAAAGTGATTCCTATATTGTACAATAATATAAATTTGTGTCTATGACCTACTTGAAAGCCAGAGCTGTATTCTATATTTTTTGTATTCATTTTTGTATTCCAAGTGCTCTGTACGATGCTTGACATATATACTTAAAAACAGCTACTGAATAAACAAATGTGCAAATGAGTAATAGGTGTGTGAATAAATAAATGTATTCATTCAAGTCAGTATCTCTCAAAAATGAGAATAAATGACAGCTTTGAATTTTCCATATGCAAGAATCTTTAGGCAGTTTAATGGGAAGTGAAGCTTCTATCAGATTATATGTGAATAAGAAAACGTCAGTTGTTCGCATAAAAGGGCAGCTAATCAAGATTGTAAAGATTAGTTTTCCTCAAGCAACTCTTGTCTTCACTTAAATAAAAATAGTATCAGAGCTTACATAAATAATAAAATGTTTACCTTATCACTCAATTCCAAATTAGAAATGAAAAAGGTGAGATAATGTAAATAATAAAAGATAAATCTATCTATCTATCTATCTATCTATCTATCTATCTATCTATCTGTCTGTCTATCTATCTGGTTATTGTCTTCTCTATACACCAAATTGAACTGAGAAAGGTCAGATTTATGTCTTGCTAAAATATTATTTTCTGTGTGTGTGTCTTATCACTCAATTCCAAATTAGAAATGAAAAAGGTGAGATAATGTAAATAATAAAAGATAAATCTATCTATCTATCTATCTATCTATCTATCTATCTATCTATCTATCTGTCTATCTATCTGGTTATTGTCTTCTCTATACACCAAATTGAACCGAGAAAGGTCAGATTTATGTCTTGCTAAAATATTATTTTCTGTGTGTGTGTCTGTGTAATACATACACTTGGTTCAGCAAGTGAGGAGATACTTGGGAATTGGTTGAGCAGTTGAAGAGAAACTTGGGAATTTCAGAATATCCTTCCAGCTCACAGCCTTCTCAGTAACCAGGTCAGCAGCCATAGTTAAAGACTTCCCTTCCACCTCACTAAAAATACAGGTGGTTTAGCTCATTAAACATTGACACATCCTGTCTTGGCACAATCTCTATCTCCCATGATATTTATATAAATTAAAACACTGGTAAATTTTATATTCCTAAAATTTGTTATCTGAAATAAAGATCATTTTTATTTAATCCCATAATTTATTTCTTCTATACTTCTCTCATCTTCCTCCTGTAGATATTCTTAGTAATATGGGCAGGACTTTTTGGATCAAGAACAAACATTCTCAGAAAGGTTCCTTTTTTGTTGTTCTTTTGTAAAATAAACATTTTTGTTCCTATTCTGAACATTGGAGTTGTTTGAATGATATTTACACCTTTGTAGATTTAAAAAATAGAAGCAGCTGGCAGAGGCTGTCCTTTTCTTGATAGGTGCCGAATTTTTGTCTGTACTTTCTCTTTGAAGCCAGATAAGTAAGTAATCCTCAACAGAAACTGACCTCTTGCAAGTTGAACTGAATACAAGGTTATAAGCAATTGTAGTACACTAAGCAGTTGTCATTAATAATACCACCTTTCAAATATCACTGTTTGAATTGAGCTGAACTTTACAACCAATAACAGAGAGCTGTTTTTTTGTGTGGTCTTCTATACTTATTCTAGTCTCTGATTTTCCAGTTAATTTAGGAAATACCTTTCAGTTTATATATTTATTTTCTATTGCTGCTGTAACAAATTATAACAAACTTTGTGGCTTAAAGCAACCCACTTATTACGTTTCGGTTCTGTAAGTCAGAAGTCCAACATGGGTCCCATTGTGCTAAGATCAAGATTTCATCAGGGCTGTATTCCTTCCTGGAGGCTCCAAGGGAGAGATCCCTTGACTATTCCAGCTTCTAGAGACGTCTTATATTTCTAGCCATGTGGCCCCTTTCTTCATCTTAAAAGCCATCAAAGTGGATTCAATCCTCATATCACAGCAGTCTGATCTCTTCTCTCCTTCTCCCATTTTAAGGATCTTTGTGATTACACTGGGTCCAGTCAGATAATCTTTCCATTTTAAGGTAAGCTAATTAGGAAACTTAATTTCATCTGCATTCTTAAATCCTCTTTGCCAGGTAACTTACCGTGGTCACAGGTTCCAGGGATCAAAACATGAGAATATTTGAGGGGACACAGTTTTGTCTATGAAATACATTTTCTGTAGTTCTGCAGACTTACTTAAATCAGGGACTCTTAGACATGCCTTCTCAAATATGTCACAATTGCTCTTAAACTACACGTGTAGTCTGTTTCAAAGTCAAAGTGTATGACTTTTAATTATTTTATACATTACTTCATAACGCAAAATGCAAACATTTATTGGCTGGAACTAAATAACATTTTTGTTTGTTGGTTTATAAACTAAGAAATATTGTAGCTTCTAGAATATGATGGTACAAAAAAGATTGAAAATTATTAGAAATTTCTTAAAACAACCAAATTTAATATTAAGAAATGGATCCGGAAGAGGTTGTGTTTTTTATTACATTTTCAATATGAAAAGATATTTCTCATTCTCCTTTATCTCATGATAATGAAATTTTTTCAGACAGGCTTCTAACCCATTTCAAGCTTGCTGTGAGAAGTACTTGAAAAAAAATGTTGTTATTAATAAAAATTAAAAAGTTTTTAACCCTTTTTAGTGGAGATAGTTGAGTTGAGTGAATACTCTGTTTCAGGGCCAAAATCCAGGCATGCTCTACATGTTATACTAGTATGTCATGTTCACTCATGTGCCTCCTTTAATCCTTGTTTATAATAAATCTGTAAACATAAACTCAAATCTTAGATAAGTTAATACACTTTTTTGTTCCTCCGTTTATTTGCTCAGTGGTAGTAATAATATTATGTATCTGACAGATTGAAGTGAGAAATAAACATGTTAAAACATATAAATGTCTACATATATAAAGCATTAGCACAGAGTAGGTGCTCAAAAACTGTTAGATATCATTAACAATAACAAGATGGTCCAGCCTAAAGGAATCTTTAATTGCTCCATCAGACCACTGATACCTTGTTTAAAGACCTTCCTGTGACTCCATAAAATTAAAAAAACTCAAGGTTTTGAAAACATCAAAAATTGTAGAAGTCACTTTAATGTAGCTACATTTACCATAATAAACTACAAGGAGCAAGTCAAGCTAAGAAAGAGCGGAACAGAATATTAAGTGTTGTTGTCAAAATTAAAGTCACATCTGCTGACAAATTCTGAGTTCCATGACAGATGGTTAAAGGAGTACAATTTGCTCCAATGAAACATAGCTTATACTAGAAACATCAAGAGAAAAATTGCCATTCCTGAAAAGGGCGTTTCAGGTAGATAATGATATAGCTATGTGACTCATGAATTCTTATAATAGCTTTAAATAATATTTTGAGATTCATTTTCTGGTTAACACTTTTTTATATACACCATTTACATACATCTCTTGAAAATCTTTCCCAAATTTATCAGTTAGTTCAATTACTTTACTGAATATATAAAGTATAATAAATCTAATTCATTTATTCCTTAGGTGATTATGATTTTCAAAAAATTTTAAATGCCAATATAATAAAAATCAAATTGCATTGCAAAAAAGATTGATAGAGAAATGTTTGATAATCATTACCAGAATTATCCTTTAAAATTGTTTTTGTCTTTACCACATACACACATAATTGTCAAGAGAATTAATAAATCCATCAAAGTGAAGCAAATACTTCACAATTTCATTTTTTTCCTAACTTAACTGTAGTTTTAAAAAATTTGTTAAATAATATGGTCAACAAAAGAGCATCTACTCTGAGTGAAGCAATAGACGAGGCACTGAGTTGTAAGTAAGAAAAACCAATAACAAATGTGGTCTGCTGATCTAATGGAAAGGTGAAATGGTACATATGTAATTACAGGTGTAATTATTAGTCCCAATGAGAAGTGTAAACTGTAGAAAATATACAGTAGTTTTACCTTCCCAGGGCATTCAGAAGGTTTCTTTGAAGAACTAATATTTCAATTAAATCCTAAATAATGAAAAAGAATTAGCAAGGCAAGAAGTAGGATGAGTGTCCAGGATAACACCCTGGAAAATGTCAGTTATCAAAAATGAAGTCCTTTTGAGGAGCCAGAAGGCCAGGATGATGAAAAGGAGAGAATGAAACTGAGTAGCATAAGGGGAACCTAGACAGTGTGCAGTGTCACGTATCATTAAGGAACTTCCAAGTCAACTGAGGAATTAATAAATGTTATCCTGAGATAATAAGGAACCACTGAAAAACTATAACCAGTGGCGATATTTGGTTAATGTCTTAAATAAAACATACATAATTGGATTACTGTATAGAGCACAAAAATGAATTGCAGAAAATGGAAAAGGAGTCCCAGAGTCAATACAATATTTCAAGTGAAAATATGAAAGCTTTAAATGAGGACTATGGTAGTGATAGAGAGGGGAAGACAGATTCAAGATGTATTTCTGTAGTACACCCTACAAGGACTGGTGGATTATTGGATATAGAAGAAGAAAGATGAGGAAGGATTCAAAGGTGAAACTCTGGTTTCTGGTTTGAGCAACTGCGTGAATAATTGTGTCATTTTGTTGCCCCATAGAACACTGTAATAAGAGCAGATTCTTGGGTGAATTATGATTAGTTTTGGACTTTCATTTGGAGACTTAAAAGATATCCAAATGGAGCTATTGATTAAGTAATAAGAAGAGTGGCCAAGGTTAAAGTCATTGACAAATGGATAGGATAGTAATTTAAACCACAGGAGGTATGAAATAATTTACTATAAAAGAATAATAGGGAAGAAAAAAAGCTCTGACAAGGATATGATGGAAAGTGCATAATAGGAAAAAAAAAACAAAAACAAAAACACGGAAAGACTCAGAAAGTTCAGTGTCATGAAAAGCCAAAGTAAGAAAGCAAGAAATTACAAGTATGGTGAATGGTATCAAATCCTGTGAAGAGATAAATTCAAAAAGGACTGAAAACTGTCTTTTGAATTTACTAACATGAAGTCAATTGATGAACTTAATGTTAGTAGTTTTAGGGAAGTATAAAAGGCTTTGCAATTATTTAGAGTTTTTTGGGGAAAAGGAAAATGTCTAGCTAACCATATTAAGGTGATTTGTTGTGGTGGATAGAAAAGAGTTAAAACTATGTCTATGGACGGGGTAATTGCTGGTCAAGAAGAGACTGTTTAGCTAATAAGAAAGAGACTTTAGCATGCCAACATGCTTATAGATTTCCCTCTGTACTCAAATGATAAGTGGATATTTAATAGAAAAAGGGGAATATTGACTTTGAATAGGTTCATGAAACTTTCATTATAATTGAGGTGAACTTATTTTTCTATCACAGGAGTTTTATCAGTCTACCCAGTCAATACTTTCCTTTCAGACTCATAATGTTGTAAGACCAGATAGAGTTTTATAGTACTTAAGGAATTATTTCACTTGCTAAAAAAAAAAAGCCCACAAAACACTTGTTTATAGTTATTTATCCTATATCTGTCTTACAAGCTCTTTTCTTTCAAATTAAATACTTTTTCTTTCATTTTATGCTTTTTCTAGGAAAATTTCTGTCTTCTTTTGTATTATCAAGGAGATATTTGGAGCAGAGTCAACCCTCTCAGTTACATAAAATAAAAAATGGCATATTCTTGGCAAACAGATCCAAATCCCAATGAATCACATGAAAAGCAGTATGAACACCAAGAATTTCTCTTTGTAAATCAACCCCATTCTTCTAGCCAAGTCAGTCTGGGTTTTGATCAGATAGTAGATGAGATCAGTGGCAAAATTCCACACTACGAGAGTGAAATTGATGAAGACACCTTTTTTGTGCCTATTGCACCAAAATGGGACTCAAAAGGGCATTCATTAAACGAAGCACACCAAATATCCTTGAATGAATTCACTTCTAAAAGCCGTGAACTCTCCTGGCATCAAGTTAGAAAAGCACCAGCAATTGGTTTTAGTCCTTCTGTGTTACCAAAACCTCAAAATATGAATAAAGAATGCCCCTGGGGAAGCCCCAGAGGAAAACATCATGGTGCTGATGATTCCAGATTCAATATTTTAGCTCCATCATTCACAAGTTTGGATAAAATTAATCTACAGAAAGAATTAGAAAATGAAAACCGTAACTACCCTATAGGATTTGAAAGCAGCATTCCTCCTACAAATTCGTCCTTCTCAACTGACTTCATGCCCAAAGAAGAGAATAAAAGGAGTGGACATGTGAACATTGTGGAACCCTCTTTGATGCTTTTGAAAGGCTCTCTTCAACCCGGGATGGGGGAAAGTACATGGCAGAAGAACATAGAGGTATGTGTAATACATGTCAATCTAAAAATATGAATCTGAAAGAATCATTCAATAATGTATTGTGTTAATTTGGTAATGAAGGTAACTAACCTTAAATAGGGAAACCTATTCATATTACTTTTGAAAAAAATATTTTCAGAAATGATGTGTTCTTGTATTAAAGATTTTTTTCTGAGAAAAGGGGAAATAAATTTTTTAAAATATCATCTATAAGGTTCCAGTTCCAGTTTCATCAAAACTATTATAAAATTTTATTTGGTTTTAATTATGGTACTTTCATTTCATTGATAAAAATAGCAGAGTTGAAGGTTTAACTGATAATATTTTCTATTTTTTGTTTAATGCACATACACAAATACAAATACGTTTCATTACATTTATATTTTAAGTCACATTGTAATGATTTGGAACTTTATATCATTATTGGTAGGAAAAAATGCCCCTTTACTCAGAGTCTCCTAATTTATATGATTAGCAGGCAACTTCTATCGAGATCATTCCAAAGGTAGGAAATTAAGTATTCATTGTGTGACTCATCTTAATGCTTTTATTACTAACTTTCCAATCATTTTAGTAACCAGAGCTTTTTTCTGTATTTGAACACTTCTCTGTTTCTCTGCTTGAGTCTAGACACAAGTAAAATCAGAAGTAAATAATATTTATTTCTGATTTAAAAAAGGAGAAACATTATTGCAGCTGTAGTTTCCTGGGTGAGGCAGATGGGTTCTTTATTTAATACAACAACTATTTTTAAAATCCTTAAAATATATTGTGATATGCTATCCAGAGTAATGCAAAGAAGAAAAGATATGATGCCTGAATTCAGGAATAGCATATTGCTCATGTTAACTTGCAAACAAATAATGGCAACATAGTAAAATAACAGGTGGAATAAGTGCATAGGAAAAGAAACATCTAATTCTATTTCATTCGAATTCACTTGCAAAAGAGGTAGCACCTCAAAATATCTAAATTAAAATTCAGTAAATCTTGGGGCTGTTTAGTTCTGATCACAATAGTGTAACAACTACTAAACTTTCCCTGCTCCTAAAAACAACTATACAGTTAGACGAAATAAATGAAGCAGTTGATTGAAGGTGTTGAATAGGCAGTACAGAACATAAATCCTTGAGAAAAGTGAGCCCTGTGATCATCTCAGTCTGTGCCTGAGGGCAATTTCATGCTGCTGTGCAGGCTGGTGGAGCCCAGTCTGAGCAGCACTATCACTGACTGCGAAGGCAGAGCCTGCAGTTCCAAGTTGCAGAAGCAGCTATGATTTGACAAGCAGAGTGCTACAGAAGAGGTAGCTATGAAATGGGTATGGGTCAGAAGTATAGAGAGGACTTACTGCTTGGCCAATATTAGGATATGCTTGCAAGGCTTAGTAGATAATGTCAGCTTTTGACTGAGAATTGGATGGGATTGTGTTAATTACACAGACTTGAAATTACAAGGCAGAAATTTGGGCCAAATTAGAGAAGAGACTGATATGAGCACTTCAGGCATTCAAATGAAGCTACAAAGCCATGTCTTCAGAGTAAAACTCATGCTCTAAAATGAATGCTACATTAACCAAAATAGATGTGGCCTAACAACAACCAAAAATCAGAGTAATAAGGCAAACAAGACAAGAAGGATTTTAACTGCCTGCCAATGAAAAATAAATTAATGATGATTCATCATGAGCCATCTACAATATTCAACATAAAATAAAAAATGCATAGATATGTAAAGAAGCAGGGAATTTTGGCTCTCGCTCAAGAAAATAACTCTGTCAGTCAAAAGAGCCTCTGAGATAATCCAGATGTTGGAATTAACAGATGGGGACTTTAAATTGGTTATTAAAAGTATGTTCAAGTAGATAAAGATGTTCATAATGGCTAGCCCAATGATGAGCTCAGCAGGAAATTAGAAACATCAAGAAACAAACACACAAAAACAAAGGCCAAGTCCAGTGCTGGAAACAAAATATATGCAATAAAAAAGTTACTCGATGTGCTTAACAACAGATAGGAAAGAACAGGTGAAAAATAATAATTTGAAAGCAAAACAGCAGAAATTATCCAAACTGAAGTAGAGAAAACACAGAGATCATATAAATATGAGCAGGGATTCAGAGACTTATGAGACAAGAAGCATAATATGTGGACAACTGGAATGCTAACAAGAGGAAAGAAAAATAGGGAGCAAAATTAATTTGAAGAAATAATGGTCAGGAAATTATTCAAATTTGATAGAAAATATCAAATTACAGATCTAAGAAGCTCACCACAACCCAAATAGAATAAATGCAAAGACAGCCACATATAGACATTTTATACTCAAACATCTAAAAATTAAAAGAGAAAATTATGGAAGGGGGCAAAAAGGGAAGAAAAGATTTTACACAGTGGGACAACAATGTGAATAAAAGGAAACTTCTCACTCGAAACAATGGAGGCCAAAGACAATAGAATGACATTTTTAAATCTTTGAAAGAAAATAAAACATACTAAATATCCACTGAGTATAAGTTTCAAATCCAAAAACAAAATAAAGACATTACCATAAACAAATGTTGAAAGAAATTAGTCAGCTAGCAGACACATGAGAATTTCAAATTAAATACTTCCGGTACAAGGAAAATGACACCAGATGGAATCTAAGAAAGAGTTAAGAATGATAGAAATAGTAGTTGAATAATACAAATGACTACTTTAAATTTTTTGAAAGGCAATGTACTAAAGCAATACAATAACATGCTATTGTAGGATTTATTGTGTATGTGAATAAAAAACTATTCGGCAATAATAACATAATGGGTGGCAGGGGGTTAAATGTTATTTTGCTATGTAAATTCATACATGTTAAATGCAATGGTTACAGTAGTAACTCCAAGTAAACTGATATATGTTAAGAGTGTATATTGTAATTCCTAGAGCTAGTACCATGAATTATAAAAAAAAAAAAGAAGAAGAAAATCTAAAAATGCAGCAGAAGAATAAAATAAACATGTCAGGAGAAATAGAAGAACAGAATAAAATAGAAAAGACAATTAGAAACAAATATAAGTAAGACAGTCTTAAATCTAACAATTTCCATAAATTACAAAATGTAAATAGAATAAACATTCCAAACAAAAGGCAGGAATTGACAAATGAGATTAAAAAAAGGAAGGACTCAATTACTGTCTACGAGGGACACAAGAAACAAAGGCAGAGATAGATTGAAAGTAAAAGAAACAAAAAGACTTAACATTCAATCAGGAAAAAATGCTTGCATGATTATTAATATCAAAAATATTATTTCAGGGCTGAGAAAAAAGGGATCATTTTGTAATGCTAAAATGGTCAATCAGGAAGAGATAATAAATTGAAATGTGTACATACCTAATAACAGAGTTTTAAAATGCATAAGGCAAGGATGGTTTCTTTAATCCTACATGTGCTCTCTGACCAAGTTATTCATTCATATATTCCCAAGCTATTCATGTATATATTCCCAAGAAATGAAGCATGCATTCACATATTTACTTGTATATGAGCATTAATAGTTTTCTTTACAATACCAGAAAGCTAAAACCAACCCAGAGGTTCATTAATAGGAAGATGACTAAACAAATTGTGGAACAGTCACACAATGGAATACTACTAATCAGCAATAACAATGATAAACTATTGATATGTGTGATAGCAGAAATAATTTTAAAATATGTGTATCATTACATAGAAGCTGCAAATAAAATACCGCATATACCTTATTTATAGTGATAGAAATCTGAATAACAATAGTTACCAAATAGATATGCAGATTTATATAAAAAAAGATATGGGGACATTTTCTAAAATGAAAGAAATGTTCTATATTGTCATTGGGGTATTGATAGCACAGTTTTATGCCTTCTACAAAACTCAAATTATATACTTAAGATCTATGCATTTTTCTATATGTAAATATTACTTCAATTTTTAAAAATCTAAAAAGAATTTAAAAATGAAATCTGAATGAAACTTCAAAACAGGATAAAACTGTAGAATTATTTAATATTTTCTCTTCACCAAATTATATTAATTTAGTAGTTTTAATTTTAAGTCAATAGGTTGCTCCATTCAGCTAGTGGAAGTACCTCAAGGCAGTAATACGAGTCTGGCCTCTTTTTGCAACAACGTAAAAAAGTGAGTATTGGCATTTCATTAAACTTTGAAATTTTTGTGCCTAAATAAATTTGTGTATTTTGACATCACTGAACTGATTAATTTAGCATATAAAAGTCAAAGTCCTGTAATTCCAGAACACACACACACACACAAATTTTTGACAAATTAGTTCATTAATCAACTTCTGTTAATGTTTTTGTTGTTTATAGTCAAATAGATGTTTTTCTCTTAAAAATTTGGTTAAAGTTAAATGTTTTATAAATTCAGACGTGCACTTGTTTGTTGGTGGTTTGGTTTGCAATGAATTTTTTTGTTGTTGTTTAATGATACAAGTGACTAACACCTCTGGCTAACCCCCAAATTAACATAAATTTATCCTCCCTACCTGGGGCAGTCTATGTAGAATCATCATCGTTCAATCTTATCTTGAGTGGATTGGCAGAATATTGAATAAATGTGTGTGTGTTAATTCATTGAGAAATGAATTTGATCACTAGCAGATATTCCAAAAAAATCACTGGTATTTTGTTAATCTAAAGATGACTTTATGATATAAACATAGACACCTTTTTTAAGGCCAATTTCTTATTAGCAATTAAAATTTATATAGTTCTACCTCTTCTGTTGCTAAGGTTTCTGAAAGTTTTGAAAAACTAATGCATTCGGCCAGGCACGGTGGCTCACACGTATAATCCCAGAACTTTGGGGGGCCAAGACAGGTGGATCACTGGAGGCCAGGAGTTCAAGACCACCCTAGCCAAAGTGGTGAGACCCTGTCTCTGCCAAAAATATAAAAGAAAAAAACATTGCTAGGTGTGGTGGCATGCACCTGTAACACCAGATACTTGGGAGGCTGAGTCAGGACAACCACTTGAACCCAGGATGTGGAGCTTGCAGTGAGCTGTCACATCATTGCACACCAGCCTGGGCGACAGAGTGAGACCCTGTCTCAAAAAAGAAAAATAAAAGGCCGGGCATGGTGGCTCCTGCCTGTAATCCCAGCACTTTGGGAGGCCCAGGTGGGTGGATCACTTGAAGTCAGGAGTTCGAGACCAGCCTGGCCAACATGGTGAATGAAACTTCGTCTCTACTAAAAATATAAAAATTAGCCAGGTGTGGTGACAGGAGACTGTAATCCCAGCTACTCGGGAGGCTGAGGCAGGGGAATCACTTGAACCTGGGAGGTGGAGGTTGCAGTGAGCTGAGATTGCGCCATTGTACTCTAGCCTGGGTGACAAGAGGGAAACTCCATATCAAAAAAAAAAAAAAAAAAGAAGAAAAACTAAGGCATTCATATTTTAATTATTTGGTTTTAACTCAGTTTTGGTTGTTGTCTGAAATATAACTATACAGTTTTATAAGCTTTCACTTTCTACCAAATGATTATTTGAAATTAAATGTTTGAATCATTTATTTAGTCATTAATTTAAAGTCTATTTCATTGTCTAATAACTAGCTCATGCATGGGAGATACTCATATTTAAAATAAACAAGTAAACAAAAAAGCAAGGTCCCTGCCTCATAAAACCTATAACCATGAGAAGGATTGAAAGGCTTACACACAAAGATACAAAACATTCACCTCAAATTTGCAAAAACAAATCACCTCAAGTTCACGGAAATGTTCAATCTTTAATTAACTTCTTGCTCTAGTTTAAGGGAAAAAAATTCGAAATAGTACTTAGGATTCCTAAATTAGGATCTTTAATGTTATCAATATTTATTCTTTCAGGAATAAGCTACTCGCTGTCACAATATGATAAGCATAGCTAGAAACTTGCTACTTTACATCTAAAATATAGTTAACTTTTACTTTACCTTCTAAGCATGGCAAAGAACTGTCTTAATACTTTAAGATCACTCTTGTGAATAACGCTACTCACAGACCACATTATTAGCTCCTCCAGCAACTCGCTTTTTTAAAACGCAATTTCATATTCTTAGATGAAATATTTTTGTGGATGCAGTAGTGACATCAAAATACCTTATGTGATGATTTTCCAATGATTTATAGTATACTTTCCAAGCTCTTTAATATAATTTTTCTAAATAATTTATTTCATAATAGTCATGAAAACTAAAATATACACCAAACAATAACTTTACAGTAGTGAAAAGAAGCCATAAGTTATAGTCACACACTCTTTCTTTGTTTTCAATAGTTTGCTGGCAAATATTTATAAAATGATTAAATGTATACATGCATAATTATTTTGTTCACAACAGGATATTTACTCAAAAATAAGTATGTTTGAGGACCTACTATGTGGCAAGCACCCTTAATTCAAAAGAAGATCAAATGGAATTTGAGAGCTGTTTCAAAAGAGGGTCTCCAAAACTTTGATTTCTCATTGTAACATACTTTAAAGCCACATCTTTCAAATAAAAAATGCCATATTCTTGTAACAAATATGATAACATGCCATAGCATATGAAAGAAGTTTCTGGCCCATGGTAGATGCTCAGCAAAGGTTTAGGAGAGAATGAATCATGAATTTGTGTTTTAAATTTAATTTCTTAAAATGGTAGAAGCTGAAATCATGGACGCATTGAGAAGTGTCTTATTACGTGATAAATGCAATTCATAAGGCTCCTCAATCCCTAACTGGACTCTAGACCTTAATGGTAGAGTATAACAATGAAGAGTGGCCCATGTCCTCATTCTGAGCAGTGGCTCTCAAACTGCAGTTTCAGAGCAGCAACAGCCGCAGCTTACTTGGAAAATTGTTAGTAGGACAAGTCTGGGAGACCCTCTGCAGATCTACTGAATCAGAAACTAAGGGATGGGATCCAGAACACAAGTGGATACAGATGCATGCCAGGCCATTGGATGAATGTGTATTTCCTTACCCATTTGCCAGGCCCCTCATGGAGAAGATGTTTCCACAGAATAAAGCATTGGTGCTCCACAAATAGCTATTAGGTTCGTGCAAAATTAACTGCAGTTTCTGCAATTTAGGAAGAGAACCATGAAGTTTAGATGTCAGCATAGTTAACATAAAAAAACCCCACAAGATTTCATATTCACCCTCAGAAACATTTTAAATAGCTACTTGAAAATATCTTCATGTTATATTCTACATGTGGGCATAAAACATTGATCACAGAGAATCAAGCTATGGTAACATGCAATGACATTATACTTTACATGTGTATATTGCTTTACAATCTGTAAATCTTTTACACGTCTTTTCTATTGTAATAGAAAACCTTTGATGTAGATATTAACATCTACCTCAGTACCTTTGAGGTAGATATTAATATCATCACTTGTGCAAAAAAACTTGTCAAATAACTTGCCTCTGGCCATAACGTTACTAAATAAAAGTGCCAGGATCCAAAGTCAAGGCGTCTGGCTCCAAGGGTAAACTGTTTTTGCAATTCTTTGACTCATTTATGTGTAATTGTTCAGAATATAAGAATTACTTTTAGGCTGTAATATTTGTGTAAAATTCAAGTAGTTGTGTAGTATCTAAAAATTTTAAAGAAAATGGAGAGACAAGAATAGTGTTTACAAACTTGACAAGAACAAGAGAATTTATTTGCCAAAATTTCTAAATCAAAATGAGTGACTTGCAGCTTGACAAAATTAGGCGTGGAAGAAATCTAAGAGGAAGAACTCTGGCATTAAAAGCAATGTAAATGAAGCAAGTAATAATATTCAGAGTGAATCCTCACGTTTCATGTTATGACAATGAATTCTTAATTATTTCAAATGAGATGCTCCTGGGAAAGCCTAAGGAACAGTCCTTTACGCTTGTTTTTGGTATAATTGCAATCTCTACCAATCTGGACTAGCTAGATGCACTGCACCACAAATCAATTACTGATTTCTTTCATGTTTTAAGTCTTTTATAGCAAAACACTACATGAAGTTTCTTATGATTATATTGTGGGCAATATGTTTTAAACTGTGTCTTGCAGGTCTTGTCCTAAGTATTTTTCTTAACATGTATTTTTCAGAATCAGAGAAAGATACGATGCAGCTGACATTAATTTCAATTCTGGGAAGATCTGGAGCACTACTACAGCATTTCCGTATCAGCTCTTTTCTAAGACCAAGTTTAATATACATATTTTTATTGATAACTCAACACAACCTCTTCATTTTATGCCATGTGGTAAGCAACTTTGCAAATAGTCTACAAATCTCTACAAAGCTGGTACTGGCTACGTAGCCTTGAATTCAAAGTCTGAAATGATTCAAAAATAATATTAGCTACTGTTTTCCCCTGAAGCAAAATAAGAAGAAAACATCAGGGAGCCTTTTGTTAATATTTAAGGGAGGAAAGCAGAACTATTTTCTTCAAGAAGTATCTTCACATAGCTCACCCCACAATATTTTGTCTTCCTGCTATAAAATGCTTAATAGCAAGTATAGCAGGTTTTTAATATATTAAAAAAATGAATTTCAAAGAGATTCTAGATAAAGATGGTATTAAAGTAAAAATGGCTGCTTCTTTCTAGTAGGAACAAATATTTCCTTGAAATATAAATAAATTGTGAGGTAGAATAGACATTGTTACACAGAATCTCTATTTCCATAATGAGGAAACTAGTAGCATGGTGTAACATACCTCCATCAGAATTAGCAAACCTATTGATTCAGTCTCTGGGGATGAAACCCAGGAATTTATATTTTATCAAATTTGCCTAAGGATTTTTACTTTTCTAAAGTTTTAGAATATCTGTAAAGTTATTTAGTATCTTACTTCATTGTTATAGTTCACTAATCTGCAAAACAGTATTAGCTCTTTAAACATTTAGATTGCTATTGAGTTTCTACATATTAACAGGAAACTATTTCCTGACACATAATGATCCATTAAATATTTTCTTTTATTTATTAATTACTGTTATTATTGTGCTTCTTTCTTACTGTATTCAAGGTTCTGAGCTAATGCAGATGACTACAAACATAGCAGTATTATATTGGTATATTATTCAAGACCCTCTTGGTTTGAAATGAAAAGAAACCAATTCCTGCTAGCTTAATCAAAAAAAAAAAAAAGTTTTTAAAGAATATAGGGGCTGGGCACAATGGTTCATGCCTGTAATCCCAGCACTTTGGGAGGGCGAGGCAGCCGGATCATCTGGGGTTGGGAGTTTGAGATCAGCCTGACCAACATGGAGATACCCTGTCTCTATTAAAAATACAAAAAATTCGCCGGGCGTGCTGGCACATGTGTGTAATTCCAGCTACTAAGGGAGCTGAGGCAGGAGAATCGCTTGAACCCAGGAGGTGGAGGTTGTGGTGAGCCGAGATCGCACCATTGTACTCCAGCCTGGGCAACAAGAGCAAAACTTCATTAAGAAAATATATATATACATATATATATATATATATATATATATATATATATATATATGTGTGTATATATATATATATGGATTTATTATAGAATTCAAGTGTATGAATTTCAGCAGCCAATTAGGAATATATGAAAAACACAAATAACCAAGCAGCCCAAAATTCCTGTATGCATCTTATTTCATTTCATATAATTGCTTCTCATATGTCTCTCACTCTCTGGTCACTCATTTCCTTTGCTTATACAAAACAAGTGGGAAGCCAAGCTACTAGGCTAGCTATCTACAGACAGTTCAGTATCTCTGTGGGATCCAGCTGCCAGTTCCTAAAAGCCAGATTCTGATTATTCAGCCAAGATCAATGGTGCTGCACTTTGATCCAGTCAGAAAGACCAAAGGTTGGGTCATGTTGTCTTCAGTTGCTGGCCACTATTAAATAGCATGTTCATGTAAGAGCTTAAAAGGGGAGATTATGGTATGTGAACATGCAAAGACAAATGACTTTACTCTATAGCATGTCTACATTTTGAGTTCCAAAGAAAAAGGTGGAGAGAGAGAGAGAGCAGATATTCATTAAAGTTTCTACAATATAGCTGTTCAAGATAGAACCTTGAGTAATTATTACATGGGAAAGGAATAAGAACCAACGGTGGCTTTGGAGTCTGACTGATCTTGCTTAGAGTCTAGAGAACAACCAATTGTGGAGACTTGGAGTCATTAGGGGCACAGACCTTGCAGTAAACCAATATTGTTTAAGTGTGATACTTAACACTAACTGTGTAATCTCTACAAAATTGCATAGCTTTCCTGAAAATCCATCAATTCATCTTTGAAACTTGGGATATAATACCTATATAAAAGGTACAATAATCAAGAAATTACATGTAAAGAACTTAATAGAGTAATTGCTCAGTAAAATATAGCTATTATTAATATTAATACTAACATTATATTCCAGAGTGAATATAACCTGCATAACACTTTTAAATTTACTGACCATATTTGTCTATTTTTTTTATGATAGCTTCACACCAGAATCTTGAGGAAAATGAATTGTGCTATTATAAACCCTATTTAACAGATGAGGAAACTAGGTCAAAAAAGCGAAATAACTTATTCACATAGATCAACTAAAAAATGAAAAGTCTGTATTATTTCCATGTCTCAGTGACAGAACATTGATAAGAACATCTCAATCATCACAGAATTGTCTTAATGTAATGGCATGAATATGAATATTAACTAGTATAAATACCCTGAGAATATTCCAGTTAATTCAGAATCCTTTTATCATGCTGATACCCTACGAAGGAGCAATACATCTCACTTAGGTTGAAAAATGGAAAGAATAAAGAACCCCCTGGAACTTTTGCCTGGCTATACTCAAGTTCCTGAGTGTATTTCTCAAGTCCCTAAGAGAAATTGCAGTAGATTTTGATGCAGAACTACAGTGTACCAAGGGTTTTAACATGAGAAACACAATACCTAGCTTTGTTATATTACATGAATACAGAACTGATCAAAGGAATTGCAATCAACATTTTCCCCAAATATCTTTAAATCTAACCAAACTGATAAGTGAGATGAATCTCAGTTTAATTCCCCTTGATGAAGCTGGACAGTTACAATCCTTTGTACTGTGTTGGTCATATTTTGTGCTCAAAAACTTTTCTTAGTCAGTATGATACACTTTTATTGACTTTTATTATTCCTCTTTGTCTTTAGCTAACTATCTCGTCAAAGATCTAATTGCAGAAATTCTGCATTTTTGTACAAATGACCAGTTACTGCCCAAAGATCATATTCTAAATGTATGTGGCTCTGAAGAATTTTTACAAAAGTAAGTATTTTATACAATTTTGATTATGTTATAATCTGTAAATATTAAGTTACCACTTGTTTTTGGTTTTGTTTTAAACAGACGTTACGCAGACATTATAGTCTTATAATCAGCATAATTACATCAATTTTACCCCCTTTACAGTGAATTTGAAATTTTCTAAATCATATTAACAGTCTTATTCTTGACTTTATTTTATTTTATGACTATTTATGAAAACAAACATTTAAATGACCTGTGACTAGGGTGACCAACCATTCCAGGTTGCTTAGGATTAAGGTAGCTCTCAGGATGTGGGAATTTCAGCTTTGAAACCAGTAAAGTCCCAAACTAGGACAAGTTGCTCATCCTACCTGTAATAAAGCTTATTAGAACTGATCACAGCTAAGTAAGTAAATTCTTTGATGATAAGTACTTTTTTGGTTAGAATAATACTTGTATGTTGATTAAATACTGATTTTTTAAAATCACAGGGGCCTTAAGTATAAGCGTTATCACTTACTTTTTATAGAAGAGTTAGTTCTAAAACACCATTTCTTTGTTGAGGCAGCTCATTAAAAACAATTGGAAAAGTCTGTTCTCATGTATATCAACTTCAAATACTTATTTGATAAAAAAATCATCTTTTAGTTTACCAAAATAACTATTTGCCTGAAATTCCTACAGACCAGCCTTGAGCAGATAATACAGCTTTAAGAAAATAAATATTTCTCTGCTGATATTGCATAGTTATTCTAAACAGTAAAGTATTAAACACTGAAATATTTAATACAGTAGATTCCTATTTATATATCTCCTTTGCATCTCTACAAGTATCTAAAGATTGAAAACCATCTCATGGAAGTAAAAACATATTTGTTTTGAAATTTTCATTGTCATTGTCATTGTTCCATCATGAATGTGCTTGAAATTATCTTTTGGGAAGTTTGATAAATTTGATGACATTCTTATTAGTAAATCCAGTTGTTTATTGTGCAATGTTAACAGTGAATGTCTTTTAAGACTAATGATTTTCTTTATTGTGGGAAAAATAATATTTTATTATTTTAATAACAAAATATATTAAAATATTTCAATAACATTTTTATAATTATTATTTTATAATAATGATACATAATAAAAAATAAATATTTATATGAAATTACATATATTTTGTTGCACTAAGTTCACGGATATTCCCTTTTCCTTTTTTATTTGAACTTATTAACACACTCAGTCACTGGTCTGCTACCTTCTCCCAACATATTATTTTGACAGTAAATCCAATGAGCACAGGAAAGTATTTTAGTAAATTTAACCTTATATTGATTACTCATTAAAACTCATCTTTTGAATGTGCAGTTTTCCACATGTACATCTGGACTTCTCTTGGTGCCAAAACATTAGATCCAAAGAGCAAAACATTGTCAAATACTTGCATTAAGTTTTAGCAGTAGGAAATATCATCCAGAAAGCAATTGTATTAAAGAGACAGAAATTTGGAAAAGTATAATGTGGAGAAAATGTATACACCTTGATTTAATCACTGTTTTAAATAGGTAAATTATTCATAAATAGATGGCTCAACATTTAACTGATAAATGTATATTTTAATGTTTTCATAGTCATTTAATCATATTAAAATTTCTTTAATTGGGTTTTATTAAGATAGAAAAGTTGCCAAATGTTAATGTATGTTAAATATAGTCATTTATTCCCTAATGGACATTGAACCATTTGTGTATATCAAGGATTTGCATATTATTTAAGAGTAATAGGCTACTTGTATTGATAGAACTTATTTTAATGTGCAGAATATTTATTACTGTTTTTTCTAGTATCTAAAGGAATATATATTAATCATTCAAATATTACTTTTAGTGTATTCCTATGTAATTTGTCTAAAATATGTGTCCTTAAAGACTTGGAAATCTGTTCATAAAGTTCTACTTTATACAGAGAACACAGGTAGCATGTAATATGTTAACAACGGTGCAGTAAGTAAAAATTTAGACTCTAAAACTTATAGAATTATACTTCCTTTGGAGTATTTGGCTGGGGAAAATGCTAATTTTCTGATAATACTTCAACATAATGGTCAAATAGATCATGAAACATATGACTACAAACATAGCAGTGTTATATTGGTATATTAGTGAAGACTATATTTCTCAGGGTTAGTGAAGTAATACATAAAATCCTAAAAAGGGGGAAATGTAAATAAATATGACTATGAACCCATATAATGCATATAGAAGTTTCACAATTATTCTGATATTAACACAGTGTTCTCAAACTTTAAAGTGCCACCTGAGGATCTTGTTAGAGAAAGAATTCTGATTTCAGTTGGTCTGGGTGAGGCCTGAGGCTCTCCATTTCTAACAGGCATCTGCTGATATCTATGCTGCCAGTCTACATTCCACATTTCAAGTACTGATATATTAGAAGCCAAGAATAATGACTTAAGAACTTAGACTCTCCAAAAATTATTCTCTTTTCTAGAACAGCACATGGTATAAAAACTAGATCTAATCAACAAATTAATAAAGATGTTTATACCTTGTAATATTGCAAAATTAAGAAAGATAATTTTCCTAGAAAATCAAAATTTCCTTTTTCATATATCAATAATCACTAGTATGCTTCTGCCTCTTCTGCTCCCCCAATGACCCTTTCTCACACTCTCATACCGGTCGGTCCAACCTCCTCAACCTCAGTTTCCCTTATCTACACATACTTTTCCTGTCACTTCTATGCCGACTCTGTCTCATGTGCCTGTTCTTGAAACTTTCATACAATGCTTATTATGCCACAACAAACAAACACATAGGTTAGAGGCATGGGCTTATCCAGTTGCACTGGAACCTCCTAATGCTCAAGGGGTACAAGGGCTTCGATATGCGCCGCTCGGTCTTACCTTTTTAAAAGAATTCAAGGATGCTTGTACTCAGTATGGTCCTATTTCTCCGTATGTTAAGATGGTATTACAGACTCTTTGTACTGAGGTCATTGTGCTTCCTTTAGACTGGGACCTTTTGGCAAAGCTGTTCTAACTCCATCTCAGCATTTACAGTTCCGTACCTGGTGGTCAGAGGAGGCCTGTCTGCAGGTTCAGCTAAATCGGACTGATGGCATTCTAATTACTCAGACTCAGCTCACAGGCTCCGATAATTACTCTGATACTACCGCCCAATTGGGTTTTGATGCTCTTACCACGGAACAAGTGACAAAGGTGTGTATGAGAGCTTGGGATAAATTAGGCACCCCAGGCCAAGCTCCTGTGTCTTTTGCTACTGTTAAACAGGGTCACAATGAATTGTATTCTGATTTTGTGGCTAAGTTACAAGATGCTGTTCAAAAATCTGTCTCTGACGAGCGTGCTCAGGGTATTCTCCTTCATATATTAGCTTTTGAGAATGCGAACCATGAGTGTAAAACAGCCATGCGTTCCATCCAACGACAAAATGTACCTGATCATGAGGTGTTGCCTGCATATATTAAAGCTTGTGAAGGCATTGGATCGGAGACCCACAAAGCGATTATGTGGCACAGGCCATGAAGGACGGCAATCAGACTGACTCGACTGATTCTTTTCTTGGAGCCTGCTATAATTGCAGTCAACTTGGTCATACTCAAAAAACTTGCAGTGTTAAAAACTTAAAAGCGGACAAGCTGGCTCAAAAACACAGCCAAATGCTCCTGCTACTGTTTGCCCGCATTGTCATAAAGGTAAACTTTGGGAAAGTACTTGCTGTTCTAAGTATGATATAGATGGAAATCCCTTGCCACAGAGGCAAGGAAACAGGAAGCGGGGCCAGTTACAGGCCCCAGTATCGAATGGGACACCTCAGACTCAGACCAATGTTGAGTTTCCACTTCAAGCTGCCCCAACGCAGCCCCCTGTACAAACAAATTTACCTACAGCCAACACAGACAGGTCCCAGCCTCTTCCATCTCAGTACCATGCTTGTCTACCTCCACAGTCGGGGGTGGGGTGGTCCATCTCTGTGGTACCATTCTTCTAAATTTTCTGCCTAATTCTTTGCCTTTAAATATAACTATACTATTTTTGCAACTTATTTAACATTTATTTTAATTTAGTATCATAAAACCTTTTCTCTCTTTTAAAATATCCCATGACTCACTCATTCTTATTCTCCCTTTCATTTTCTCTCTCTCTCTCTCACTTTCTTACTCTCACTCCCCCTGTCTGATTTTAAATAATACACTATATAATGAACACAGAGCCAATTAAAGAATCAGAACAGAAACTATCAATTTTGTCATAGGTTCATGGAAGCTTAATACAAAATTGTTAGCAATATGAGAAATAATAGAAAAAAGAAATCATCTGTTTCATTTAAAAAATATTAAAAATTTTAATCATGTTCCTGTTCTTCAACTCCCGATTTCATTACCATGGAGAAAGGAGTCCATACTCTTATGCAATAGCTTGATCCCAGTCAGTTTTTCCAGTGAGCTCAAGGACGGGAACTATATCTTTTCTTTCCCATTGAATGTAGCACAGATGTGAGGTCCTAGAAAATGAAACTACTATTTCCTAGACTGTCCCTGCATCTCTCTTTTTTACAGAGAGTAACAATTGCACCTTCACCTATACTTGTAATCATCTCACATGAGTTTCTTCTTCATAAATACATTGATAATATATGAAGTATAATGCTTCTTCATAATTTTATCTCTTATTACTCTCTAGCCAAATATTTAGTAGGAGCGCAGGTATTTCTGTTTCTCCATCCTAACCAAAAAACCACTCCTGTGATTTTTTTTTCTCTACAGCTGTGGTTTCTTTTTATGACTTGTTTTCTTATTGATACACTGTAAATATTCATGAGGTATATGTGATATTTGAATATCTACACAGAATGTATAATGATCAAGTCAAGATATTTAGAATATCCACCACCTCGAACATTTATCATTTCTTTGTGGAAGGGGGTCAGTCATATGTGGGAACTAAAAATGGTTATCTCATGGAGTTAGAGTATAGAATTATAGTTATGAGGCTGGAAAGGGTGTGGGATGGGGAGAGGATGAAGAGAGGAGCGTTAATACATGTAAACATATAGTTAGATAGAATGAATCAGTTCCAGTGTTTGGGAGCACAGTAGTTAGACTACAGTTAACAACAATTATTGTATATTCAAAAAAGCTAAAAGAGAAGATTTTGGCTTGTTTTGCTTAACATAATGGCCTCTAGTTCAATCTATGTTGCTGCAATTGACAGCATTTCATTCTTTTTTAAATAATTGAAGAGTATTCCATTGTGTATATATACCACATTTTCTTTATTCATTCATTCATTGATGAATACTTAGGTTGATTCCATATCTTGGCTAATGTGAATGTGAATAGTATTTCAATAAACATGGAGGTGCAGGTATCCCTTTAGTATACTAATTTCCTTTCTTTTGGATAAATACCCATTAGTAGGATTCCTGAATTGCGTGGTAGTTTATTTTAGTCTTTTGCAAAACCTCCATCCTATTTTCCATAATGGTTGTAGTAATTTACATTCCCACCAACAGTGTGTAAGAGCTCCCTTTTCTCTGCATCCTTGCCAGCATTGATGACAATGATCTTCCTATCTACTTGAGAGTCTCGTTTTTCTCTCTGGGACTAGTAGAGATGATGCATTCCTTTTATTAGAGTACAAAAATAGTTTTACAAAATTAAATCCTTTTAATTACAATTCTAAAATAATCCTTTTCAAAAAACTTCTATTTTTAAAAAAAAGTTCTAACTAATCTCATGACAATTTATATTAATTTGTTCTTTTCTTTGAGACGGAGTCTTCACTGTGTCACCCAGGCTGGAGTGCAGTGGCACAATCTCGTCTCACTGAAACCTCTGCCTCCTGGGTTCAAGCAATTTTCCTGCCTCAGGCTTCTGAGTAGCTGGGACAACATGTGCATGCCACCATGCCCGGCTAATTTTTGTATTTTTGGTAGAGATGACGTTTCACCATGTTGGCCAGGCTGGTCTCGAATGCCTGACCTCTATTGATCCACCCGCCTCGGCCTCCCAAAGTGCTGGGATTGCAGGAGTGAGCTACTGCGCCCAACCCAACTTATATTAATTTGTTCATTAAACATTTGATTATAAATTGAAATTGTTTTGTACTCAGAGTAAAAATAAAACTATTAATTACCAGTGAGAAAAAGACTAAGTCATAATACATACAGTTTTAAGTAATAGATTACACTCATTAGCAGTAAAACTGCATTGTATATATTGCTGGGGTAGAAGAGTCTTTTTTCTTCTCAGTGAAATTAACGATTTCACTTAGCAAACTTGAACGAATTGATTACTTCCAGCAAATTTGTTACAGCCTAAGACTTCAAATATTAAAATTCATTCCAACTTTTAAGACTTACTTTGAGCAAAGAAATAGATAAAGTGCATTTCTCTTTTACATAACTCTACTCCTCCACTTATAAAATCACAGAACCTTGTGGGAGGATAGAAAGGAACATATCATAAATTTGAGCTATCTCACACACAGTAAAAAAGTGTGTTCTGTTAATAAATCATTCAATAAGAGTTTCTTGAATGACTTTAATTTCTTTTAAAATCTCCTTCATAGTGCTTTACCTAATATTCTATAATTAACTTTGGTTTACCTCTGCAGTAAATAGCTAATGACCACAAAAATAACACACCATACAACTTGCATTTGGTTTTAATTCAATAACTCTGTGCTAGAACAAATGTCCTCATATGCATATATATATACTTTCACTTGAGAGTGAAATCCCAAAGAAAGACCTTGTGCTAAATAAAGTTTGTTTAATATTATTAAAAGCTATTTGTAAAAATGATAGCATATTTCAGCCCCAAGTTTTTTAAAAAGCTGAATTGCACAAGCATCATCAACTAATAAACGTGGTCAAAGGAATCTCAAAGCTGTTGCATGAGGGTTCCAAGAAGATATGGCAAATTACATGTGAATGTAGGTACATAATTTAATATTATTGTAGATATATAATACCAAAATGTAGCTGTCACATTATTTTTGTTACCCAAAAGCACTGTCTAGTTTTAGAAGCTAAGAATTATTAAATCTTCCCAATTTTGAATTAATAAAAGTTTAAATGACCCAATTCTCTGTTTTTCTTAAATAAAATAAAGTGATTAAAGAACTTTTGAATTACATATTACTTCAAATTAGCTGAAATCACATTAATAAGACAAAACATTGCTCATGTATTGTTTTTTATTTGTAAAGTCTGTAGTAGGATGTTTCTCCGCTGGAAATTTTGTGGGCAAAAACAATAATAAAACCTTAGGATAGAATGAAATCTGCATATTTGATCTCCTGGTATAATGACTATATCATAAATTTCGCATATCATACCCCCTACAAAAAGAGCTCCTTGGGGCTTAGTATATGTTTTTTGTGAAAGATACAAAGTGACCGTTTCACCACTGTTACTTTTTTTTACTGACTTTCTTAGTAACTTCATTTATATAGTTATATTACTACTTGTCTTTTGTGACTGCTTGTAACTTAGTAGGGAGAGCATTGCAAACTTGAGAGTTGTTGTAAAACTTTTTTCCAGATTAAAAAAAATAATAATAACTTGGTGGCTGGGCCAGGGAAATGGCGGCTTCAGGAGAGAGCGGGACTTGGGGCAGCGGAGGCAGCCCCGAGGAAGCCTTTGTGACCTTCTACAGTGAGGTGAAACAAATAGAGAAGAGAGACTCGGTTCTAACATCGAAAAATCAGATTGAAAGACTGACCCGTCCTGGTTCCTCTTACTTCAATTTGAACCCATTTGAGGTTCTTCAGATAGATCCTGAAGTTACAGATGAGGAAACAAAAAAGAGGTTTTGGCAGTTATCCATCTTGGTGCATCCTGACAAAAATCAAGATGATGCTGACAGAGCACAAAATGCTTTTGAAGCTGTGGACAAAGCTTACAAGTTGCTACTGGATCAGGAGCAAACGAAGAGGGCCCAGGATGTAATTCAGGCAGGAAAAGAATATGTGGAACACACTGTGAAAGAGCGAAAAAAACAAAGAAGGAAGGAAAACCTACAATTGTAGAGGAGGATGATCCTGAACTGTTCACACAAGCTGTATATAAACAGACAATGAATCTCTTTGCTGAGCTGGAAATTAAAAGGAAAGAGAGAAGCCAAAGAGATGCATGAAAGGAAACGACAAAGGGAAGAAGAGATTGAAGCTCAAGAAAAAGCCAAACGGGAAAGAGAGTGGTGGAAAAACTTTGAGGAAAGTCGAGATGGTCGTGCGGACAGCTGGCGAAACTTCCAAGCCAATACAAAGGGGAAGAAAGAGAAGAAAAATCGGACCTTCCTGAGACCACCAAAAGTAAAGATGGAGCAGCCTGAGTAACCACCTGGGGTCACAGGCACAGAACCTTCCCCCTGCTGTCTCCCTTCCTGCTTCGAAGGACTCATTCTTTCCTCCCACTTCCACCCCAACATAGAGGAGAATTTGCTTTTAGTCCGTTTTGTTTTCAATACGATTTAATATTGATCAGAGTAATTCTTTTGTACATTGAAATGAAGGGCTTGGTTTAAAAAAAGACCTTCCCCTCTCCCTGCCCCTAGAACAACCAGGATTAGAAGGTGCCACCATTGGTGCTGCCTTCTCTTCCCACAGCCTGTAACTCAGTGTTTTGCACTTCACTGCATTGTGATGGTTAGAAACTTCGTGGATAGTTTGTGGAAATCATCCGATTTAACATATTGCTTAAAATGGTGTTGCTGTGACTTCAGAGACGAGCCTGGAAGGGGCACCTTAGGAAGCCCCGTCACTTCAGTTGCTCGCTTCTGGGTGTGCTCCCTTCAAAGGCCCAGATGAGACAGGGAACACTTGTGGGCACACAGAGCGGCATCTGATGCCCTGTGGTGTTTGGCATGTGTCCCCGTCTACTGACCAATCAGCTTGGCATGAAGCCCACGCCACCCAAACCTTTCACTTTCCAAAGAGCTAGCCGTCCTCCACCCAGTGCCATGTCCTAGCCTGTCTGCATTTGTTAGTGGTAATATTCTTTATGTATAATAAATTTTTATACCCCCCCAAAATAATAACTTTTTTGCAGAATGTTCAATTTTTTGAATTTTAAGAAATGCATATATACTATATGTATGAAGAAAAATAACCATATTTGAGTGAGGAGGCATGAGGGATAGTTGCCTTTTCATAGACTTGCGGGAAGTCTTAAGAAAAATAGTGCATTTGAATATAAAGTTTCAGATCTCCTTGGTCCAAATCCCTCTTGAGTATTAGCTGCTGGTATCAATTTATGTCCCATACAGGATTTTTGTTCAAAAGCTTGACTCTTCTCTACTAACCACCTCATGCCTAAAAGCCCTAGTTTTAGGGTTGAACCTATTCTTGTCTCTCCAAGTCATAAAATTTGACTTTTCCTATTCACAGCTCCCCTGAAGGCAAAATGACAATAAACTCAAGAGCCCTGGTTTAGTGAAACAACATATTGATCTTTATCTATGCTGAGTCAGCTCCAAGTACCACTTTGAGCACAAAATCCAGGGCTATTTTATTAGTTGCAAAGACCAGTTTACTCAAATTAAGGATATGGCAGATTTAACAATGTAGAAATTTTCAAGGGGCACAAACATACCAAATGTGTGTACATGTGCTAAATGTATGCACATACACATAACTATCTGAAAAATATGCTGAGTAGTACTATAGTACTAATATTATTTTAATATTTTGTTATATTCACCTTACATTCCTGACTTAGTTATCCCAAAGATTTTAAGTCCAGCTTAGTTACTGAGTTTTCTTAAAGAAATACCTTCAGAAGCTGTCAGCAATCCTTGTTTTCAATATTTACAAAATCAAATTGAAATAGTTTATTTTCTATACATGAGTTTAATATTTCACAGTACACCTCTGTGACTACTTCTTGCATGTAAGAATAAAGAACATTTTAGCTTAATTCAAATTATATAAAATAAGGGTAAGTATTTATTCCAACAAAAGAGCATCGCTTTCAAATATGGGTTTACAAGGCGCGGCTAGGGCAATGAGAATCAATATTCATAGTTTGAATGTTATTTAGGATGCTTTCTTGCTCATAAGACAAATTTGGGTACTTATCATTTTTTGGTGTTAAGGTCATTAATCTCTCTTTACATCAACATATTTCCTCAGAAATACTCTAAAATAACATGAGCTATTTAGGAATAGGAAATAAGTGTAATTATGTACAAGAATTCAGCCTCTTAGTGTTCATTTTAAATGACAAGTATACTCATAATAATTCCTAAGATAGTAACTAGCAGATAGATGGAATCAAATATGTGTAGAGAGAATAAATAATTAATATACAGAAAGTTTGATTTCCTAGGATATGGGAAGAAAAAGCCTAAACGTTTTATTGTGTCATAGACATTCAGTTCGTTTAACAACTGAAGCTTCATAGATGATTATTAAATAAAACATACGTAGTGCTCATATTTGGAATGTTACCAGATTGAGAAAAACACCTGGTGTGTAAGACCTCAAATGAATAATTCCTGTGCTCATACTATAAGCATTGTAATTCCCAATGTGGCCTGTTCTTAGAGCGCAACCCTTCTCTCCACGTTACCCACCTTAGGGTCCATGCCTTTCATTTCTCTTTCTCTTGGTATGGTAACCTTTCTTCTTATCTTTTCTGATATCTAGAATTCTCAAACAAAAATTCATTTTTTAATTCACTTACTTATTAAATTCCCACCCTTCTTTCTATTCTTTTTTGCTTTTTCTCTTTTCTTTTTCATTTTCTCTAGATAGCACCATTCGACAAAATTATCGTATAGGCCACTTAAGAGTTTTAAATTTTCTACTAGACACAATGAAAAAATATACAAAGAAACAGGTGGAAATAAATTTTAATACTACAGTTTCTTTAACTCAATGTACTTCAAATATTATTTTAATGTGTAATCAAAATCATTGAGATGTTTCATATTATTTAATGTGACAAGTCTTGAAAATCTAGTGTGTATTTTATGCTTATAGCATTTCTTAATTAAAAGTAGCCTCATTGCAAGTGATTAGTAGCTGCTTGTATTCACTAACCACTATACTAGACAGCATAGCTCTAGATCGTTAAACACAAGCTGATCAAAATTGTGGTCTTGCCATGTATAGTGGTAAAAGGAGTAGTTCACAGCTCTTAGAAAGTGTGATGGAAACTCTATGTCCTTTAAACAACAGCAGAGATTTAATCTTAACTGATAATTCTAGTACAATATTATTTTATGAAAATAATTTCACCTAGAATTCTAGAACTAACAATAAGCCAGCATTCAAGGACAATGTAAAAATAGACATTTTCAGAAATAAAACCATTTTACATCCATAAATTATCTCTCTAAAAATTATTTAAAGATGTACTTCAGCAAAATAAACAATGAAGCCCTATGGAATACAGATCAATGGTTAACATAATTACTTAAAAAGTTCTAAAATATAGTTAAAAAAAAAAAAGAATGATATTAGTAGAGGCTCCTTTATCTATCTCTGCTTGCTTCACTTGCTGGATTAACATTCTTTATTTCCTTTACAAAACAGAATGATTAAGGCCCATAATTCATGGTTTGTTCTAGAAGAGTAGTTATCAAACATTTTGGTCTCAGAACCCTTTGAGTACCCCAAAAAGAATTTTTGTGGACTTTGTCTATCGATATTTACCATGTTGGAAATTATAATTGAGAAAAATTTTAAGTACACATTTATTATTTGGATTAAAAATAATGATAAACTTATATGTAAATACACATAAAATATTTTTATTATAGATACTATATATTGCAAAACAAAAATAATTTGCGAGGAATGTAGCATTGTTATGTGTTTAGAAATCTTTTAAATGTCTGGTTTAATTAAGACCATTGACTGCTTTTCCCTTTAGTCTGTTGCATTATCATGATTGAGTGGAAGTATGTAAAGAAAATTTAACCTTACACAAATACGGATTTGCAGAAAAGATAAATATCTTAGTAGTCTTTTCAGATAATTGTGAATGTCTTTCTTTATTACTACACCAAAATCAATAAGTAGTAATCTTTTAAAATTTAGTTACAGTGTGGAATATTTCAAAATATCAATAATTTTCACACTATACTTAGAGTCCATTGGTCTGTCTTGCCCTATTGATAAACCTCTTTTTACCCATGCAAGATTTGAAACATCATGGATTGTCACTTTAGACAAATATGTTCATTGGATTCTGCAGATCTTCCAAATGTTGCCATAGTTTATTATAAAATATCAAAAAGTACATTTTTTAATATTAACATTTTTCTTTTTTTTTTTAATTTATTTATTATTATTATACTTTAAGTTGTAGGGTACATGTGCATAACGTGCAGGTTTGTTACATATGTATACTTGTGCCATGTTGGTGTGCTGCACCCATCAACTCGTCATTTACATCAGGTATAACTCCCAATGCAATCCCTCCCCCCTCCCCCCTCCCCATGATAGGCCCCTGTGTGTGATGTTCCCCTTCCTGAGTCCAAGTGATCTCATTGTTCAGTTCCCACCTATGAGTGAGAACATGCGGTGTTTGGTTTTCTGTTCTTGTGATAGTTTGCTAAGAATGATGGTTTCCAGCTGCATCCATGTCCCTACAAAGGACACAAACTCATCCTTTTTGATGGCTGCATAGTATTCCATGGTGTATATGTGCCACATTTTCTTAATCCAATCTGTCACTGATGGACATTTGGGTTGATTCCAAGTCTTTGCTATTGTGAATAGTGCTGCAATAAACATACGTGTGCATGTGTCTTTATAGCAGCATAATTTATAATCCTTTGGGTATATACCCAGTAATGGGATGGCTGGGTCATATGGTACATCTAGTTCTAGATCCTTGAGGAATCGCCATACTGTTTTCCATAATGTTTGAACTAGTTTACAATCCCACCAACAGTGTAAAAGTGTTCCTATTTCTCCACATCCTCTCCAGCACCTGTTGTTTCCTGACTTTTTAATGATCGCCATTCTAACTGGTGTGAGATGGTATCTCATTGTGGTTTTGATTTGCATTTCTCTGATGGCCAGTGATGATGAGCATTTTTTCATGTGTCTGTTGGCTGTATGAATGTCTTCTTTTGAGAAATGTCTGTTCATATCCTTTGCCCACTTTTTGATGGGGTTGTTTGTTTTTTTCTTGTAAATTTGTTTGAGTTCTTTGTAGGTTCTGGATATTAGCCCTTTGTCAGATGAGTAGATTGCAAAAATTTTCTCCCATTCTGTAGGTTGCCTGTTCACTCTGATGGTAGTTTCTTTTGCTGTGCAGAAGCTCTTTAGTTTAATGAGATCCCATTTGTCAATTTTGGCTTTTGCTGCCGTTGCTTTTGTGTTTTAGACATGAAGTCTTTGCCCATGCCTATGTCCTGAATGGTACTACCTAGGTTTTCCTCTAGGATTTTTATGGTATTAGGTCTAACATTTAAGTCTCTAATCCATCTTGAATTAATTTTTGTATAAGGAGTAAGGAAAGGATCCAGTTTCAGCTTTCTACTTATGGCTAGCCAATTTTCCCAGCACCATTTATTAAATAGGGAATCCTTTCCCCATTTCTTGTTTCTCTCAGGTTTGTCAACGATAAGATGGCTGTAGATGTGTGGTATTATTTCTGAGGACTCTGTTCTGTTCCATTGGTCTATATCTCTGTTTTGGTACCAGTACCATGCTGTTTTGGTTACTGTAGCCTTGTAGTATAGTTTGAAGTCAGGTAGTGTGATGCCTCCAGCTTTGTTCTTTTGACTTAGGATTGTCTTGGAGATGCGGGCTGTTTTTTGGTTCCATATGAACTTTAAAGCAGTTTTTTCCAATTCTGTGAAGAAGCTCATTGGCAGCTTGATGGGGATGGCATTGAATCTATAAATTACCTTGGGCAGTATGGTCATGTTCACGATATTGATTCTTCCTATCCATGAGCATGGTATGTTCTTCCATTTGTTTGTGTCCTCTTTTATTTCACTGAGCAGTGGTTTGTAGTTCTCCTTGAAGAGGTCCTTTACATCCCTTGTAAGTTGGATTCCTAGGTATTTTATTCTCTTTGAAGCAATTGTGAATGGAAGTTCATTCCTGATTTGGCTCTCTGTTTGTCTGTTACTGGTGTATAAGAATGCTTGTGATTTTTGCACATTAATTTTGTATCCTGAGACTTTGCTGAAGTTGCTTATCAGCTTAAGGAGATTTTGGGCTGAGACAATGGGGTTTTCTAAATATACAATCATGTCATCTGCAAACAGGGACAGTTTGACTTCTTCTTTTCCTAACTGAATACCCTTGATTTCTTTCTCTTGCCTAATTGCCCTAGCCAGAACTTCCAACACTATGTTGAATAGGAGTGGTGAGAGAGGGCATCCCTGTCTTGTGCCAGTTTTCAAAGGGAATTTTTCCAGTTTTTGCCCATTCAGTATGATATTGGCTGTGGGTTTGTCATAAATAGCTCTTATTATTTTGAGGTACGTTCCATCAATACCGAATTTATTGAGTGTTTTTAGCATGAAGGGCTGTTGAATTTTGTCAAAAGCCTTTTCTGCATCTATTGAGATAATCATGTGGTTCTTGTCTTTGGTTCTGTTTATATGCTGGATTATGTTTATTGATTTGCGAATGTTGAACCAGCCTTGCATCCCAGGGATGAAGCCCACTTGATCATGGTGGATAAGCTTTTTGATGTGTTGCTGAATTCGGTTTGCCAGTATTTTATTGAGGATTTTTGCATCAATGTTCATCAGGGATATTGGTCTAAAATTCTCTTTTTTTATTGTGTCTCTGCCAGGCTTTGGTGTCAGGATGATGTTGGCCTCATAAAATGAGTTAGGGAGGATTCCCTCTTTTTCTATTGATTGGAATAGTTTCAGAAGGAATGGTACCAACTCCTCCTTGTATCTCTGGTAGAATTCAGCTGTGAATCCATCTGGTCCTGGACTTTTTTTGGTTGGTAGGCTATTAATTATTGCCTCAATTTCAGAGCCTGCTATTGGTCTATTCAGGGATTCAACTTCTTCCTGGTTTAGTGTTGCAAGAGTGTAAGTGTCCAGGAAATTATCCATTTCTTCTAGATTTTCCAGTTTATTTGCGTAGAGCTGTTTATAGTATTCTCTGATGGTAGTTTGTATTTCTGTGGGGTCGGTGGTGATATCCCCTTTATCATTTTTAATTGCGTCGATTTGATTCTTCTCTCTTTTCTTCTTTATTAGTCTTGCTAGTGGTCTGTCAATTTTGTTGATCTTTTCAAAAAACCAACTCCTGGATTCATTGATTTTTTTGGAGAGTTTTTTGTGTCTCTATCTCCTTCACTTCTGCTCTGATCTTAGTTATTTCTAGCCTTCTGCTAGCTTTCGAATGTGTTTGCTCTTGCTTCTCTAGTTCTTTTAATTGCGATGTTAGAATGTCAATTTTAGATCTTTCCTGCTTTCTCTTGTGGGCATTTAGTGCTATAAATTTCCCTCTACACACTGCTTTAAATGTGTCCCAGAGATTCTGGTATGTTGTATCTTTGTTCTCATTGGTTTCAAAGAACATCTTTATTTCTGCCTTCATTTCGTTATGTACCCAGTAGTCATTCAGGAGCAGGTTGTTCAGTTTCCATGTAGTTGAGCGGTTTTGATTGAGTTTCTTAGTCCTGAGTTCTAGTTTGATTGCACTGTGGTCTGAGAGACAGTTTGTTATAATTTCTGTTCTTGTACATTTGCTGAGGAGTGCTTTACTTCCAATTACGTGGTCGATTTTGGAGTAAGTACGATGTGGTGCTGAGAAGAATGTATATTCTGTTGATTTGGGGTGGAGAGTTCTATAGATGTCTATTAGGTCTGCTTGCTGCAGAGATGAGTTCAATTCCTGGATATCCTTGTTAACTTTCTGTCTCGTTGATCTGTCTAATGTTGACAGTGGAGTGTTGAAGTCTCCCATTATTATTGTATGGGAGTCTAAGTCTCTTTGTAAGTCTCTAAGGACTTGCTTTATGAATCTGGGTGCTCCTGTATTGGGTGCATATATATTTAGGATAGTTAGCTCTTCCTGTTGAATTGATCCCTTAACCATTATGTAATGGCCTTCTTTGTGTCTTTTGATCTTTGATGGTTTAAAGTCTGTTTTATCAGAGACTAGTATTGCAACCCCCGCTTTTTTTTGTTCTACATTTGCTTGGTAAATCTTCCTCCATCCCTTTATTTTGAGCCTATGTATGCCTCTGCGTGTGAGATGGGTCTCCTGAATACAGCAGACTGATGGGTCTTGACTCTTTATCCAGTTTGCCAGTCTGTGTCTTTTAATTGGAGCATTTAGTCCATTTACATTTAAGGTTAAGATTGTTATGTGTGAACTTGATCCTGCCATTATGATATTAACTGGTTATTTTGCTCATTAGTTGATGCAGTTTCTTCCTAGCCTCGATGGTCTTTACATTTTGGCATGTTTTTGCAATGGCTGGTACCGGTTGTTCCTTTCCATGTTTAGTGCTTCCTTCAGGGTCTCTTGTAAGGCAGGTCTAGTGGTGACAAAATCTCTAAGCATTTGCTTATCTGTAAAGGATTTTATTTCTCCTTCACTTATGAAACTTAGTTTGGCTGGATATGAAATTCTGGGTTTAAAATTCTTTTCTTTAAGAATGTTGAATATTGGCCCCCACTCTCTTCTGGCTTGGAGAGTTTCTGCCGAGAGATCTGCTGTTAGTCTGATGGGCTTCCCTTTGTGGGTAACCCGACCTTTCTCTCTGGCTGCCCTTAAGATTTTTTCCTTCATTTCAACTTTGGTGAATCTGGCAATTATGTGTCTTGGAGTTGCTCTTCTCGAGGAGTATCTTTGTGGTGTCCTCTGTATTTCCTGGATTTGAATGTTGGCCTGCCCTACTAGGTTGGGGAAGTTCTCCTGGATGATATCCTGAAGAGTGTTTTCCAACTTGGTTCCATTTTCCCCCTCACTTTCAGGCACCCCAATCAGACGTAGATTTGGTCTTTTTACATAATCCCATACTTCTTGCAGGCTTTGTTCATTTCTTTTTCTTCTTTGTTCTTTTGGTTTCTCTTCTCGCTTCATTTCATTCATTTGATCCTCAATCGCAGATACTCTTTCTTCCAGTTGATTGAGTCGGTTACTGAAGCTTGTGCATTTGTCACGTATTTCTCGTGTCATGGTTTTCATCTCTTTCATTTCATTAATGACCTTCTCTGCATTAATTACTCTAGCCATCAATTCTTCCACTTTTTTTTCAAGATTTTTAGTTTCTTTGCGCTGGCTACGTAATTCCTCCTTTAGCTCTGAGAAATTTGATGGACTGAAGCCTTCTTCTCTCATCTCGTCAAAGTCATTCTCCGTCCAGCTTTGATCCGTTGCTGGCGATGAGCTGCGCTCCTTTGCCAGGGGAGATGCGCTCTTATTTTTGGAATTTCCAGCTTTTCTGCCCTTTTTCCCCATCTTTGTGGTTTTATCTGCCTCTGGTCTTTGATGATGGTGATGTACTGATGGGGTTTTGGTGTAGGTGTCCTTCCTGTTTGATAGTTTTCCTTCTAACAGTCAGGACCCTCAGCTGTAGGTCTGTTGGAGATTGCTTGAGGTCCACTCCAGATCCTGTTTGCCTGGGTATCAGCAGCAGAGGCTGCAGAAGATAGAATATTTCTGAACAGCGAGTGTACCTGTCTGATTCTTGCTTTGGAAGCTTCCTCTCAGGGGTATACTCCACCCTGTGAGGTGTGGGGTGTCAGACTGCCCCTAGTGGGGGATGTCTCCCAGTTAGGCTACTCAGGGGTCAGGGACCCACTTGAGCAGGGAGTCTGTCCCTTCTCAGATCTCAACCTCCGTGTTGGGAGATCCACTGCTCTCTTCAAAGCTGTCAGACAGAGTCGTTTGCGTCTGCAGAGGTTTCGGCTGTGTTTGTTATTGCCCTGTCCCCAGAGGTGGAGTCTACAGAGACAGGCAGGTTTCCTTGAGCTGCTGTGAGCTCCACCCAGTTCGAGCTTCCCAGCAGCTTTGTTTACCTACTTAAGCCTCAGCAATGGCGGGCGCCCCTCCCCCAGCCTCACTGCTGCCTTGCTGGTAGATCACAGACTGCTGTGCTAGCAATGAGGGAGGCTCCGTGGGTGTGGGACCCTCCCGGCCAGGTGTGGGATATGATCTCCTGGTGTGCCTGTTTGCTTAAAGCGCAGTATTGGGGTGGGAGTTACCCGATTTTCCAGGTGTTGTGTGTCTCAGTTCCCCTGGCTAGGAAAAGGGATTCCCTTCCCCCTTGCGCTTCCCAGGTGAGGCAATGTCTCGCCCTGCTTCAGCTCTCGCTGGTCGGGCTGCAGCAGCTGACCAGCACGATCGTCCGGCACTCCCCAGTGAGATGAACCCAGTACCTCAGTTGAAAATGCAGAAATCACTGGTCTTCTGTGTCGCTCGCGCTGGGAGTTGGAGACTGGAGCTGTTCCTATTCGGCCATCTTGCTCCGCTCCCCCAATATTAACATTTTTCTCACCAGAAAAGTCTTTATGTATTGGCAAGCCGGAAAGCTCATAGTAGAAAATACAAATTTTACAAAATTCTTATTTCTGAAGTTGTTTTCCTTAAAGTGACAAGCTTAGCTTGTTCATTTTTGACTGCCAAACACCTGTCTGAATAACCACGTTTTCTCTGTAATTCTCTCATGTAATAAAATTGTTGCATGAAAAAAGTTACTTATCTTGCCACTCAAGCAATTGCAAGAGGGCTTTTCCTGAAGACAACTTCTATATTATAGTATGCAGAAATGCTTTAACTGTTTTTCCTATATGTTCATATAGAAAATTAAAGACACATGTATTTAAGGATTTAGATTTGACAAAATTAGTATTTTTAACCATTTTATCGAGGATATTTTTAACTGACACTGATTTTTATTTCCTACAAGTGCATGTACACCCGAGAAGTGTCTCTTGTAGCTTCAGGGTTTTGTAGAGAACATTTGGAGAACTGCTTCTCTAGCATAATAGTTTACTATAAAGTATATTATGCCCATGCACTTTTGCTTTTGTAAGTTGAGTTGTAAATGTACCTAGAGTCAGTTGTATTTATTCCTGAACATTTTTATGCCAGTTCTATTGTTATTTTATTTAGGTAAATAAATGAAGTATTTACAGAGTGATGAAATATGAGTGAACAAAGAAAGTCAGTGTTTCTATGAAAATTGAGTAAACATTTTTTAAGATAATTAATAAAGGAGAGCCATTAAAATCTATTGTTGTTGAATTCAATGTAGAGGAAACAACTTAGACTAGAAAAATAATTATAAAAATCTAAAGTGATTTTCCATCAAGTTGTTCTTTGACTCTGAGAAATTGCTCTACATTTAAGAAAGTAGAATAGGCAATTAAAGATAATTACTTATAGATTTGTTTTATATCAGAAAGATGACAGAAAATTGTTATCAACTGACCCTTCATCCAATAGCAAAGACTTGCTGCTAATGTCAGAACTTTGGCTAGTGAGAGGCTATTTAGTTATGTTTAGTTTAAAAATAAACTATTTTTAAGATATCTGTCTTCTTTATAATTCCCAACTTTAACTTTTTTGATCAACAAATCTACTACTTTTTATATTTCATCAAGTAAGTGATAAAAGAATCTGGAATTAATATTTGAAGTGATCTCTACTTGAGCAGTTGTAAGGTTCTAAGAGAGAACTGAATTGAAGTCATATTAAGCTCTAAATTTTATTTCAGAGTATCTGTCACATAGTAATTATATTGAAATTACAACAGAAAAGCTTTAAGATATGTTTCATTTTCTTTAAAAAAGGCAACCACCAGAAAGCAAAAATATGTTTATGAATCTCAAGTCTCTAAAGATAAATAGAGAAAGAAGAGACTCAAAAATGGCTCAAATAATTCCAACACATGAAGGGAAATAATTCTAAAAGAAAAAATATAGTTAATATAAACCTAAAGTAATATAGCAGAAGGCACTACTATGTCTTGGATAGTTGAGACTTTTCTGATTAAAAGTCAAAGTCCCAAAAATGAATTAAAAGGAATTTATAGACTAGAGACATGACTAAAATAAGATTCTCTCATTTATAACAGAAATATGAGGCCGGGCGCGGTGGCTCACGCCTGTAATCCCAGCACTTTGGGAGGCCGAGACAGGCGGATCATGAGGTCAGGAGATCGAGACCATCCTGACTAACACGGTGAAACCCCGTCTCTACTAAAAATACAAAAATTAGCCGGGCGCGGTGGCGGGCGCCTGTAGTCCCAGCTACTCGGGAGGCTGAGGCAGGAGAATGGCGAGAACCTGGGAAGGCGGAGCTTGCAGTGAGTGGAGATCGCGCCACTGCACTCCAGTCTGGGCGACAGAGCAAGACTCCGTCTCCAAAAAAATAAAAAATAAAAAAAATAACAGAAATATGTGTGTTGCCTATTTATTTCAGCCTACAAAGAAAGTGTAATAAGCTCTTGGTAATTATTTTTCCAGAAAAGGGGAAAGGGAAAATTTTTTTCTTATCTCTTTTATTTTGTAGAGTTGAGTACAATTTGGATGTATCCCATGAGAATATATTCCTATAATATAATTTGAAAAAAAATTACAGAGAAAAAATACTTTTTCAACATCTGTTATTAACCCAAATCTAATAATTATGGTGCCAGACTCCATCATACACACACACATACAGACACACCCACACACAAGGACATACACAATGAAGCAAAGGTAAGGAAAGAGCTAAGACCTAGTTTTTGAAAGCAGTAAAATTGGCAGATGTACCAAATAAAAATACAGGCTATTCAGTTGTATTTCAAAGTCATAGATATTTTTAGTATATGTTTCATATATTATATTATGCATAGTTATATTAAAGGTGTATATATACATATATTTATATACTTATATAAAGGTGTATATATACATATACACACACACACGCACACACATCTAAACGGTATTAAGGCATTATATCTATACATCTATCTATATCTAAATATCTCTATATGTATATAGAGAGACACACACCTATATACACCTATATGGTATAAAGGGGTATGTGTATGTGTGTGTATGGGTATGAAAATATGCAAAGAAACAGGTGGAAATAAATTTTAATACTACAGCATATGTGTACATATATATATACACACACCTTTAGTATAAATATGTATCAAATACTACATGAAATATATACTAAAAATATTCATTCATTGTTTCTCTGTAATTTATATATACTAGATGTATTAGTCAGTGTTCTCTAGAGGGACAAAACTAATAGGACAGATGTACATATAAAGAGGAGTTTATTAAGGTGTATTGACTCACACTGTCACAAGGGGAGATCTCACAATAGGCTATCTGCAAGCTAAAGAGCAAGAAAGCCAGTCTGAGTCCCAAAACCTCAAAAGTAGGGAAGCTGACAATGCGGCCTTCAGTCTGTGGATGAAAATCCAAGAGTCTCAAAGCTGAAGTACTTGAAATCTGACGTTTGAGAGCAGGAAGCATCCAGCATGGCAGAAAGATGTAGTCTGGGAGGCTAAACCAGTCTAGTCCTTCCACGTTTCTCTGCCTGCTTTTAACCTAGCCATTCTGGCAGTTGTTTAGATCGTGCCCATCCAGATTAAGGATGAGTCTGCCTTGACCAATCTACAGACTCAAATGTTAATCTCCTTTGGCAACACCCTCACAGACACACCCAGGAACAATACTTTACATCCTTCAATCCAATCAAGTTGACACTCAATATTAACCATCACACTAGACATCCAGTATATTATCTGGCAATTCTAGGAAAAAGTATACACGCAGGTGGATGAAATAAAGAAAGTCAGTTTTAAGTAGGCACGCAGTAGCCATACATGAGGCTGAAGTCATTGCACTGGTGTCAGAGTGCAGAATCAAGACTTCAACATACAGAGAAAAGGAATCTTTGAAAGCACTACTCTTAAGTCACTTCCCATAGCAGGAACAGGAAAACAGAGCTCTTAGCATGGAGTTGAGTAGAAGGAGATGAAAGGACAGGATCTTGAGTACATGTGATAGATTGTGAGGATGGCCCTCGAAGCAGACATTTGGGAAGGAGGAAGGAGAAATCGGCAGTTCCAAGAACAAGTGAAGAAAAGCAGGGGCCATGCCTTTTGTCTAGATTGGCCGTGTAAACAACTCAGGGAACAGTGTAAGAGCCCTATGGATATCCCAGGGACAAGGATCTAGGTTAGACTAATAGTTGGGATAGGAATAGTCATTGAATATATGTCATGAACACACTAACATTCACCATTTTGGCTAGTAGATAGGTAGGTACTAAGTTTTTTTAAGTATTAAAAACAACATGTTAAAATAGAAACATTTAAAAAGAATTTACTATATAGTATAGTAAATTCTATATAATTATTCTACATAATTCTATATATTTTTGTTAATTCATTTTGCAGATTAATGGTCTATTTGTCTGGCATTGTTGGAAACAAGTTATCCCAAATATTTACTGAATTTTCCATATAAGTAAAATTATCATCTTAAGGACTACAAGTATCTCATATACTTTTTTTTTCTCCTGAAATCCTTCATATGTTTAAGGCCCTTTGAACAATGTGCATTAACATAACTCATCCTTTTCTCAATGACTAAGAGTCACCAGAGATATCAAAATTTAAAGCTGTAAAGGGACTTATACAATAGAAGCCCTTCATTTCACAGAATAATCAAATTGTGTTTATAAGCAATATGTTGCAAAATAGTAATTCATTGTGCTCTTCAGTTAATTTGTGCTTGGTAAATATTTATAGGAAAAAAAGAAAGAGAAAGGAATGGAGACAAATATAATAATGCCAGTAGAAATCTCTGAAATAGATATAATTTTTTTGTTTATTCTACTTGTCAACCCTTTGATGTAGACATTACTATTCCAACTCTACAAGAGAAAATATTGAGTTTCAGATAGTTTTAGTTTAATTGGCCTTCCTAAGGTCATCGAGCTCATAAATCTGTCTCTAAAGCTCATGACATTTTCACCACATCCCATTGCTGTGAGATAAGGTCCCCAAACAGACATAATGGCATCAGTTAGACCACCCAGAAGCATGCTGTCATCAGCTTTGAACTCTGAGATGGCTGGGTAAAACTAACTTAGAATATGCAAAGTATTATTTAAAACTTATGGTGATAATTCTAAAGGTGTCTAATCATTTAATCATTTTCTAACTTATTAATGCACATAAAAATAATTTCAGTATTCATCTATATTTTTATATTTCCTCTCATATTATTCATTTATACACAAAATATATAATGCATATATAGTCACAACACACACACACACACACACACACACACACACACACACACACACACACTCAGCTTACTTTTACCAAACTAAGTTCCAAAAATAAAAGAAATTGAAGTCAGAGAGGAAAACACATATTTGGGGATATTATGGGAGGATATGATTGTGTTCATTTTTTCTCTTTCAGCGATCACTCTTTGGGGAGCCACAAAATGTTTCAAAAAGATAAATCTGTTATTCAACTCCACCTGCAGAAAAGTAGGGAAGCTCCAGGAAAGCTATCTCGAAAGGTAAGACTTTCTTACTTTTGGTTTCAACTAGCAAACTAACTGTTTTAAGGACAATATTTCTAATTTTTGAACTATTGCCAATTTGGAATTATATAGCTTAATTAATACATGTGTATTTAAATATATTCATTGAAAAATGATGAAATATATAAATATAAATACCTGTTAATGATTTGAACTGATGCAATAACATGAATGCATTACTGCAATCTTAGTGTTATAGACTGAATGTTTGTGCCCTCCCCAAATTAATAAGTTTAGGCCCCAGGTGTTAGTATTAGGAAGTGGGTCTTTAGGAGGTATTTAGTTTTAGATGAAGTCATAAAAACAGAGTCCTTATGATGAGGTGGTAAGTGCCCTTATAAAAAGAGTTTAGAGCGCTCTCTCTCTTTCTCCCTCCTCCTCCCTCTCTATCACTCTCCTTCTCTTTCTTCTCACTATGTTAGGATACAGCAAGAAGTAAGCTGTCTGCACACAGGAAAAGGGCCCTGACCCTGATTATAAACTTTGAAGCCTATAGAATGAAGAGAAATAAATACATGTTGTTTAAGCCACCTGGTCTCTGGTATTTTGTTATAGCAGCCCAGTCTGACTAATACACTGAGTATAACAAATCTGTTGGTTTCTTTCCAAAATCATTTGTGAGACACTTATTAAGGTTATCATATTTATACTTTTCACATATCTTCTTAGAAGTAAATGAAATAGAAAATGTAATGGGGAATCACTAAATCACTAAAGGCAGAAAAATAACTTGTTTTCTGTGAAGACTGTTTATGTCAACACAGCTTAAATTAGCACAGATAAACTTTCATAATATATATAATAAAGCTCCCTAGAAAAGGATGACTATGCTTTAATGATACAGTTTCATGCTGTTAGATGTGAATTTTACTCCCTGTGTCATGTTGTGAGTTACTTCCAATTCAAATTGCACAGTATGCAGTGAACTTTGATATTATGGCAGTTTTTGTGTGTAGAATCTTAAATTACTTACTTTAAGCAAAAATCCTCTCACCCTGTCATTTATATTAGTTAACAGATTTCCAGTGGATGATTTCTTTTTTTTCTAATATGAAGTGTTTCATCATAAGAAAATTTCAGGTAGTACATTAGGTTGCAATATATCTACATGGAAAATAACATAATGAGGCCAAAAGAGAGTTGTTCAGAAATATTTTTTGGATCTTGTGTTCAACTTAGCTGCTGTTGACAGCTCCAACGCTATACATCTGAAATCTCCAGGAAAACACATTATAAAGTGCAACTGACCCCATCAGTTTTAAACTTAAGATTCTTCAAATTGCCCTCAATGTTGAGAAAAAAAGCTGAAATCATCATATTTCATTGGAGCATGGGGGAAGAAGATAAAATATATTATTCTAATTTGGATGCTGCTAAAATAATAACTTATTGATAGTAATTAACAAATCACTAACATTTCAGACTCATGTAAATTAAGGTCTGTTTAAAAACTCATGTAACTCTATTATTCTGATATAGGGCATACATTTAATGTCTGAGACTTTAACATTTCTATCACATTTAATCTTTTCAATAATTCTATAAGGTAAACACTATTAAAAATAAGGAAACTGTATCACAGGGAGGAATCAAGACTTTCCCAAGATTAAAATCATGAAACTGATGGGCGGAGAAGGATAGATTTGAGCACAGTCAGTGAGCCTTCAGAGCTCATGCATTCCTACCAACTTATATGGGAAATATGCTCAGAATTTGCAGTATATTCTCAAAAGTTTTGGATGTGTGTTTCAGGTCAAAATTCTAGCTTTATGCAGGCACGTGTGTGTGTGTGTGTGTCTGTGTCTGTGTGTGTAATTTTTTTTCCACAGCTAATATCCATGTAGCTCAAAGTCTGGGGCATGACAGGTGATAATAACTAACCATATTATGTATATATTAGGTGCCAATTGATGTTCTTAGTGCTTTAAATGAATTAATTGATAGTAGCCCAAGAGCAAAGAATAAATACAACTATTTTTCTGTCTTATAAAAATAAAAGAACTGAAAAGTTAAGAGATTATTTAAATCATCCAAAGTCTCACAGCTAGTAAATAAGGGTGATGAGATCAGAGCAAAACTAATCTGCCTACAGATCACACTATATGATAATGTTGACCAGTGCAGTTATATAGTGCAACTGACTCTGTCAATATTAAACTTAAGATTCTTCAAATTACCCTCAGTGTTGAGAAAAAGAAATGTGAGATAATCATATTGCTGTCATCACCGTTGTTATCATGTCCAGGGACAAGCATATTGTTATCTCTGGGTGTATAATGTGTAGTTCTCATCAGAAATGCCTGTTTTTCAATATGCCATTTGGATCACAGTGGGAATTAAGTTATGTGGTTCTTTTTGATGCTTCATGATTCAACTTACAAGCTTGTCCATCCTATAATAAATATCACCAATTCTTGGATAATTCAACAACTCATAGGCAAAAAGTATAAATGCCTTTTCTTATCCAGAACTTTTGCTAATATTGATGCTGTTGTTTAAAATGGATAATACTTGAACCGGGGAGGCGGAGGTTGCAGTGAGCCGAGATTGCGCCACTGCACTCCAGCCTGGGTGACAGAGCTAGACTCTGTCTCAAAAAAAAAAAAAAAAAAAAAAAAAATATATATATATATATATATATATATATATAAAATAATAAAATGGATAATACACCTGATGGCAAATATATTTATATATTTGTATATCCTCCATTCATGCAATAAGTATTTGCTATGTAACTGCTGTCTATTAGGCCCTATACTAATGTGTAGGTAGAGTAGTGAGCAATATCAATAAGATCTCAGCCCTCAGGGGTTCCGGGGATGCAAATGGCACCAATTTCCAATTAGAAAGCAATGGTAACTTCCATGCAGAATATGAAAAAGGCATTCTGTATCTCCATCTCTCTAAGTCTTGATTTTTTTTTTTTTTTGAGATGGGGTCTCGCTCTGTTGCCCAGGCTGGAGTGCAGTGGCATGATGTTGGCTCACTGCAACCTTTGCCTCTTGGGTTCAAGCAATTCGCCTGCCTCAGCCTCCTGAGTAGCTGGGATTACAGGCACATGCCACCATGCCTGGCTAATTTTTGTATTTTTCGTAGAGATGGGTTTCACCATGTTGATTAGGCTGGTCTCAAACTCCTGACCTCGTGATCCACCTGCCTCAGCCCCACAAAGTGCTGGGATTACAGGCGTAAGCCACCGCACCTGGTCCAAGTCTTGATTCTTTCAGGATTTTTTTTTTTTTTTTTTTTGCATTGCATTTCAAAGGGGAAGATTATTATATTTTATTAAAACTTTAAGGATTTACTTCCAGGAACTGGGATAAGTACTTTATACAGTATATACAACCTAATAACAATTGATTCATTTAACAAATAAAACTTGTTACATGCCATTCATAGTACTTGCCTTTTCTAGAATGTAGAGTTCACATCCTAGTTGAGAGACAGACAATAAACAAGTGTATACAATGAAGTCATGTAGAGGTATGTGCTCTGAAAGAATATATAGCCAGCTCTAAAAGTTGAGAGAAGCACCTAATGCAGATGAATAAGAGGGACTAGTGATGGTACTTGCTTTTCTGTCTAAATCCTGGAGCACACAAGCCTAGCTCTGATCTTTAGAAATGAGGAATATTAAATTTGCTCATTTAGCCTTCTATAAAAAAGCAAAAATTCTGGTTTCATATTGCTCAATTTCAAATGTTCACTTTTAGGCAAATTGTTAAATTCTCTATACCTGAATTTCTTCATCTAAAAATGTGAATAATGATAGTTCTTACCTAATGTAGTTATTATGAGAACTCAATTGAGAAATATTATCGGGGGAAATAAAGTATCGGGGGAAACCCCACCCCCAATATTAAACATGGGTTCTTTTCTATTTCCCTAAGTGTTGGCTGCTCTGAAAATAAAGGGAAAGAGTACAAAAGAGAGAGATTTTAAAGCTGGGTGTCCAGGGGAGACATCACATGTCGGCTGGTTCCGTGATGCTCCCTGAGTCGTAAAACCAGCAAGTTTTTATTATCAATTTTCAAAAGGGGAGGGAGTGTACGAATAGGGTGTGGGTCACAGAGGTCACATGCTTCACAAGGTAATGAAATATCACAAAGCAAATGGAGGCAGGGCGAGATCACAGGACTACAGGACGGGGCGAAATTAAAATTGCTAATGAAGTTTCGGCACGCATTGTCATTGATAACATCTTATCAGGAGACAGGGTTTGAGAGCAGACAACCGGTCTGACCAAAATTTATTAGGCAGGAATTTCCTCATCCTAATAAGCCTGGGAGCGCTACAGGAGACCAGGGCTTATTTCATCCCTTCATCTTTGACCATAAAAGACAGCAGCCATTTCAGAGGCCTACCCTCAGGGGCCATTCTCTGTCTCAGGGATGTTCCTTGCTGAGAAAAAGAATTCAGCGATATTTCTCCTATTTACTTTTGAAAGAAGAGAAATATGGCTCTGTTCCGCCCGGCTCACCGGCAGTCAGTGTTTAAGGTTATCTCCCTTGTTCCCTGAACATTGCTGTTATCCTGTTCTTTTTCCAAGGTGCCCAGATTTCATATTGTTCAAACACACATGCTCTACAAACAATTTGTGCAGTTAACGCAATCATCACAGGGTCCTGAGGTGACATACATCCTCCTCAGCTTAGGAAGATGATGGGATTAAGAGATTAAAGACAGACACAGGATATCACAAGGGTGTTGATTGGGGAAGTGATGTGTCCATGAAATCTTCACAATTTATGTTCAGAGATTGCAGTAAAGACAGGCGTAAGAAATTATAAAAGTATTAATTTGGGGACCTAATAAATGTCCATGAAATCTTCACAATTTATGTTCTTCTGTCGTGGCTTCAGCCAGTCCCTCCATTTGGGGTCCCTGGCTTCCCACAACAAAATATAAACAAAGAGCTTAAGTCAGTGCCTGCACCTAGTATGACTACCTAAGTATTAGCTATTGATGTCATAAAATTGGATGTTTCACTGTGTGCTATTTTGGTCCTTTACAATTAAAAATTCTAAAACATTATTAACATTAATTTGCATTAAAACATTTAGAAATTTACTTATGATGTTGCAAATATTGAGAGAGATGGATATTTTTGTGTTATGTCAAAATAGTGTATATACTGCAGTATCATGACTTTTGTTGATATATCAACAATTTTAATATATCACAATTTTTCTTGTAAGTTTTCATGCCCATAAGCACGATAAATTTTAGTCTTAATTGAAATTTCTATATGTAACAAGAAAATAAAAATAAACTGATAATTGGTTTGGTTTTGAGGTAAGTTTTATAAAATTTTATTTCTAAGACATATATGATTTATTGATTAACTTAATATAACTGAAACAGTTTTATCAACTTGTGTCTCATCTTCATTATTTGAATTGCCCCATTTAAAATTTTCTGAATTGCCCTATTTAAAATAAGTAACCCTTGATTTGTATTTTTAATTTTATATATACATCATAAGGAGATAGCAAATGTTCTCTCAGTTTTATTTTTTATAGTGGTGTCAAAATTCTCTGTAATTTTCAGGATTTCAGCTGTAAGTAAAACATTTATGAACAATTATAATCTTTCTAATAAAACTGTAAAATTGTCTTGATAGTATTCTTTTTCACATAATACTAGGAATATGACTATCATCATTATATTAAGTTTATTGATACCATTGCCTTGCAGTGGATACTTTAGAGCTTTCTAATTGTGCAAAGCTCAATTCATCTTAGATAATATTTTTATTTTAAACTTGATAATATTATACTGAAATAGAATAATTTAATCCACATTTCAAGAGAACAAGAAAGTTGTTCTAAAAAAAAAAAAAAAAAAAAAACCAGGCCAGGAGCAGTGGCTTAGGCCTCTAATCCCAGCACTTTGGGAGGCCAAGGCGGGCAGATCACCTGAGATCAGAAGTTCGAGACCACCCTGGCCAACATAGTGAAACCCCATCTTTACAAAAAATAGCTGGACCTGGTGTTGTGCATCTATAATCCCAGCTACTCAGGATGCTGAGGCACAAGAATTGCTTGAACTCTGGAGGCGGAGGTTGCAGTGAGCCAAGATCACGCATTGGCACTCCGGCCTGAGTGACAGCAAGACTCCATCTCGAAAAAATAAATAAATAAATAAATAATAAAAAGCAGGTTGATGATCTTTAGAAATCATCCAAGGTTTCAAAATTTTAAATCTGCTACCTTGATTAGCTATGAAAAACTTAATATTTTAAAATTTGTTTCCTTTTTTATCTATCTCAAATTTGATCAAAAATATTGCCAACATTGTAGATATTAATCATAAAATCAAGATTTTCTTATAGCTCAGGGGAACATTCACAGAACATTTACAGCAATAGATTTTTGTATGAGAAAAAAAAATTTTAACTTTTTCCTTTTTCCTTAAGGCCAAGGTATGGCTTCAGCTTTAGGGAAAAGTTAAATTCACACTATCTTTCATGGACCATTACAGGAATTTTCCTCCAGCTTTTGTTTTTCTTCAAGATCTGTTAATAATTTAACAAAAAAATGTTTCCAATACATGTACCTTACGAAGTTATTTTTCCTCCAGCCTATGGAGGTATTTAAACTTAAAAAAAATTTCTAGTAAAAGGTACTAAGGCAAATACTGAAAATATTTCTGGAAACCAAATAAATTGGTTTTTAAATGAATATGATTATGCTTTCCTAGAAATATGTAATTAAGTATATTCTTTATATTCTTGCTTTGGTTTTAACTTCTGAAAGAAGGCAAGTGCCAAATATTACAGTTCAAATCTTACTTTTTTATTTTTACTCTGTTTTTCGCTTTCTGTTTTCCCTCTTCTTTTACTATGCTTTTCATGACTACAGTTTAGCTTTCTCTGTTGCAGAAAAAAGTTGTCTTGTCACTATCACACATTTTATTTTAGCTGTCCCAGTGACTCTATATGTAAATTTCTAGAAGGTTAGACTCACATCTTCATTTCTCAGCCATTCTACATAGTGTTTCTTTTTCACAGCATGTAGTCAAAATATTGTTTATAACAGTGACCTTATTCTTTCCATCTAACTTAGCTTCCTTCCTCCTCTTCACAAAACACACCAATATAAAAATTAATTCACCTTTGACATTGGGCCATATAAAGGTTTTCCTTCTGATGTTTACTGTCCGAATCTCTAATAGTCAGTTTTAAAAATAGACTGTGTTTATTGACACACAAGATTACATACACCCCAGACATTAAGGGACTCACTCAGATCTCAACCTTAATGCCACTGTGTGGTGAAATAGTGCAATTATGATAAGACATACTGCATTCTCTGCGTACTTGCAAAGGGTTTTCATGAATGCCCTGTTGCAGGAAAACTAGTCAAGAAGTTAAGGTATGAGTGTGTGTGTACGTGTGTTGTGTGCACACACATACAGGCCATAGGCATGATCTTTTAAGATGAGTAGTTCATGCTTATATAGGATGAAAACAAAATGCCAACTAACTCCTAGAATTTATGCCTACCAGTAATTGTCATTAATTAGTATAATTTAGTGCTCATGAAACGGAAAGCTTTCTTACACTGACATTTTAGCAGCAAGATGTGGTGAAGCTGAAAAATGAAGGAGTTGATTATGTGTCTGCTCCCCCATCTGGCAAAATGTCAGGCTTTACACTGCCATGGCATGCATGGCCTAAATATGAAAAAAAAAAAAAAAAAAGTTCATGTATGTGGGAGAAGTGGTGCCTAAAAATCTACCTTCCTACTTAGTAGGAAAATTTAGTGTTTGACCTTGGTTGATGCCATGATGTTTTTCAACTGTTTTTTAGGCTTATTCTCAACCAAAACTAAGCTTTCTGCTTTACTTTTGAAAAGGCTTATATAGTAAAGGAGAGTCTTGTAAGGTCTTTAAGAAAAAATATAAACGTGATGAATGAGGGTTATCAAAATAGGTGAAGAAAATGGCAGCAGGAAGTTACGGACCTATTTTTATCTGGTACTCATTTCTATTCACTCTATAAATATTAATATATTCTGCTGTCTACAGCATGAAGAGGACCACAGTCAGTTTTATCTGAACCAACTTCTAGAATTTATGCATATTTGGAAAGTATCCAGGTAAGACATTTTATATTTGTTGCAAGATTACTTTCTGATTGAATTCTCAAATGTCAAATCTCAATATTTTTCAGTTGATTGTAAAAACCGTCCTTTCACTGGGACTGAGGAAGCTAATGTTCTTTTAATAGGCATATTCTGTTAATAATTATCCATTCTTCAAAGTTGTTCAGATATATTTGAAGAGCTGCTAACACTTTGCGGAACATTCTAACATCCATTAAAAAAAATCTCTGCTGCTGGTTATTACATTTTCAAGGACTTGTTTTCCTGATTCATTTTGTGACTTTGGGTTTGCATATGTCACTTAACCTCTTTGTAAAACAATTTTAATACTTCGAAGGTAACCATCTCCTACTTAATTTGTTTCTGAAATCCCTGAAAATAAATGGTATATCATAAATAGAGGAGTGTAAATTCAAATTGGAAAACTCGAGTGAAAACAAGTGAACATATCCTACTTCATTCTTATATCTAAATGTATGCATGTATTATTTGGAAGAACAGACTTATCAGGTAGCTAAACTGGGAGTTTGGGTATATCTACAATTAAGGCTGTTGTGAGCTGAACCAGGAGAAAATGTAGTGTGGGAGATACAGGTCATACATCTCTAAAGTAAAGCCTGATATAACATATGAGCTAAATTTACAATAGCAAAGACATGGGATCAACCCATATGCCCATCAGTGATTGACTGGATAAAGAAATGGCACATATACACCATGGAATACTATGCAGCCATATAAAGGAATGAGATCATGTCTCTTGCAGGACATAGATGGAGGTAGAGGCCATTATCCTCAACAAACTAACACAGAAACAGAAAACAAAACACCACACATTCTCACTTATAAGTGGGAGCTGAACAATGAGAACACATGTACACATGGAGGGGAACAACACACACTGGGGCCCATCAGAGTTGTTGGAGAGGGAGAGCATCAAGATAAATAGCTAATGCATGCAGGGATCAATACCTAGGTGATGGGTTGATAGGTGCAGCAAACCACCATTGCACATGTTTACCTACGTAACAAACCTGCAGGTCCTGCACACGTTTCCTGGAACTTCAAATAAAATAAAATTGGCCAGGCGCAGTGGCTCATGCCTGTAATCCCAGCACTTTAGGAGGCCTAGGTAGGCGGATCACAAGGTCAAGAGTTCAAGACCAGCCTGGCCGACATAGTGAAACCTAACTCTACTAGAAATACAAAAATCAGCCAGGCATGGTGGCATGTGCTGTAATCTCAGCTACTCGGGAGGCTGAGGCAGGAGAATCACTTAAACCCAGGAGGTGGAGGTTGCAGTGAGCTAAGATCACGCCACTGTACTCCAGCTTGGGCAACAGAGTGAGACTTCATCTCAAAAAACAAATTGATTAATTAATTTAAAAAATAATAAAATAAAATTAAGTTTAAAACATAAATAAAAATATGAGCTAAAATTGGTTTTAGTGACTATGTTGGGTAATGATTTTGTGAAGTTATTATTATATATTTACGTATATTATCTCATCTAATTCTTTCTAAAACTCTGTGATAATACATATTATGCTGTTTCGAAACTAAAGAAACTGAAGTTCTGAGAGGCTAAATAACTCTCCTAAGGCCATTCTGGTCATCAGTGGCAGGGCTACAATCAGGTCTGCCTGAAATTTACAAAGGATATTTTCTTTCATTAAACTATTGTGTTTTTCCATGTGCCCTTCTCTGCCACCTTTCTCCCTAAAAATATCCATCTTCACTCCATAAAATCATAGAATGGCTAGGACTAGAAAGGACTTTAGACATAATCTAACACCAATTTTCGTTTTATAGATAATTACAGGATTCCACCATAGATTTCTGTTGTATAACATATAAACAAGGTCTGTAGTTTCCTTTTTCCAAAATAAATCTACCCGGGGGCGGGGGAAACAGAGAGAAAGGCAGAGAAACAGACATACACCTCAAATATGAGAAGTTTTTCAAAAAGCAGGAAATCCTTGGGACACAAAGGACTATTTTGAAAGGGTTGGTGGAGGGTTGTTGCACGTTTTAAGTCACTACTACCTTGGGGACAGAGAGGCAAGCCAAGGCTGTGAGAAGACAGTGAGAGAAGGAGGCTTTCATTCTGTTTTTGTCTTACCCCTGCCATTGCCTGCCCCCTAGCAGACATTTGATGGCCAGTGTGCAGTTGCAGGGGTCCAGAGGGTTAATGCAGGGCAAAGCAAAGTTCTGCTGTAGCAAGGAGTAGAGGAAACATGTCTGGGACAGCCTAGCTTCAGACTTTACGCCTCCACCCCTCCCTCCAATCCCAGGGCAGTGGATTACAGTCTGGGGTGATACCATCTCCCAGCGCTATTTCTTCTGTGGTAAGGAAACTAAAAACAGAAGTTCAAAAACTTGGCAACCATCACACAAATATTTAATCCCATAGCCATGACTAAAACCAAGTATCTAACTCTCAGTCAGTGCTTATTCCACTTCCATCATGTTCTGACCCTTCCCCCCTTATCTTTCTCAAAGGGTATCTAACACAGAGACATTCTCAGCCTTATAAAGGCCACTGTAGAACTTTACTTTTGGGGATACAACGCTTCCCTGCCTGCCCTCCTCAGAACGCTGTATTGGGTCATCAAAAAAAATCAAGCACTGGATGGCAAGGGCTTTGATTTCAGCTCTTCTCTTTTATGACTCAACTTCCTCTTAGAAGGAACACCTTCACTAGTTCCTAGTAGTTTTTTTCTATAAAATAGATACAATATCCAAAAACAAAGTGCTGAAGTGGGTGCATTCTTGGTGATACTAGTAGTTTCAGGTTTTATATAAAACACTGCCGTTGCCCAAATCTTTAGTTATTATTTTCCTCCCCTTTCATTGTCTTTTACATATTCTATGCATTTTGTCTTTGAACTGACAGAGGGACTTCAACTAAAGTGATAATGTAAAAAAAATGAGAATGCAGCTACTGTAAAAATAATGGTGTATTTTTTCATGTTGCGTTTTTGAGTTGTGTGACTTATGATTCAATTTAAGTCAGGAGTTTTCAAGACAAATAAGAAGGTAAAGTCAATAATGTTTGGGAAAATAATTTTTGAACAGCGAAGCTCAGAAGAATTTCTGCTCAAATTGCATGGCTTCTCCCTAAGCATAGATAAAGCTGGAGTAATAAGAGAAGCTTAGGAAAGAAAAATGCAGAGGTTTGGTGTCAGAGACAGCCCCATATATTATAAATATAAGCCATTAATTCCAAATGCAATTATCTACAAGATTTTGCATACTTAATATTTCTTGATGTTAATATATGCCATTATCTGCTTATGAATCCCTTTGCAACTTAGTTTGAATTAAGAGTACTTTTATATAATGATCAGCCTTTGAGAGGTTTGCTTAATTTATCATTAATTCTTTGGAGTTCTAAGACTTTCAAATATGTTTGTAGTCTATCAAGTTATACAAACTTTATAAGGCACCCTTCTGAGATGTTTTTAAAATTATGTCAACAATAATCCTTTTTATACCATGCCTACGATAGTATCATGGGCAAAACAGAATTTGTGATAAATGTTTATGCTAAAGGTAATGTAAGTTTTCCCATCCAATTTTAAACAAAGTTTCTGTTTTTTATTTTCCAGACAATGTCTCTTAACAGTCATCAAAAAATATGACTTCCACCTGAAATATCTATTGAAAACCCAGGTATTGATTTTTGTTACTTTAACCATCAATTCAGTAAGCATTTTTAAAGCACCTACTACTTTTCTAAAACTGCAAATTTTGAAGATGACAAAAATGAATAAAACAGTGGATCTACACTTGAAAGGCTTTCATTTCAACCTGGAAAAATAGACGAGTAGAAAGGCATATGCAGTAAAGTGCTACAGCTGCTGAGGAAAGACTGTATGTATACAGATGCATAAGAAAGAATGGTCAGTTTTTTCCATTTCAGCTGAATGTTGACAAATGAGTACTGCATGTGTCTCCCAGCCAGAGAGGGGCATTGTGAAGGAAGGTGGGGAGTAGAGATAACTTTCAGCAAAGAACAACATGAACAGAGGCACTTTGGGAGGCAGAGGCACGCAGATCACGAGGTCAAGAGAACCAGACCATCCTGGTCAACACGGTGAAACCCCGTCTCTACTAAAAATGTAAGAATTAGCCGGGCATGGTAGTGGGTGCCTGTAATCCCAGTTACTTGGGAGGCTGAGGCAGGAGAATCGCTTCAACCCGGGAGGTGGAGGTTGCAGTGAGCCGAGATCGGGCCACTGCACTCCAGCCTGATGATAGAGCGAGACTCAGTCTGAAAAAAAAGAGAGAGAGAGATAGAGAGACAGAAAAGAGTCAGGAGCCAGCCTGGTGTGATTAGGAAATTGTGACATTTGAAATGGCTGTTCAAATGTTAGAGGTTGGAAAAAAAATCAGATGAAAGAAGCAGACAGGGGCCACATTACATAGGATCTTATGGACCTTTTATGGCCAATTTTATGATTTTCTACTTTGTCCACTTATGACATGGAGCCATTAGGTAGAGTAGTAGAATGACTGATGGATGATTAGAAGGACATTTCATTAGCACAAAAAGATGATGAGGGCATGGACAAACACTCTACTATAGGGATGATATGAGGGGACAGATTCATAAGAAGTGAAAATGTACAATTTATATAATTTGGTGACATTCTATGTGCCAAGAATAACTCAAAATTACCAGGCTGCTGACTGACTCCGTGGAGACATCAATTCACTCTAATAGTGAAGAGAGAAGGTAGCATGGCAGAGGAGCGGTGAACTCAGTACAAGACTGTGGCAATTTGGTCACCTGTTGGGCACTGAAGCTGTGATCTCCATTAGGTAGATTATTTCTTACAGCTTCTTCTTCCAGGGAAGGTTTAGCCTTCCACAGATAAAACATCATATTATTACAGAATATTGTGAGTCAGGGAACATTTTTTAAACAAGTGACTTCTTTCTTTCTGTTAAATAATTGATTCCTGATATAAATAAAAGGGTACATATCTCAGATAATAACTATTTGTAATATCAATAAACATTAAATATATCTGAAAATAATAAATTCTGTTTATTGATGTAGATACTGAAATTGTATGTGACTTCCATATAAATATCTAAAGACATGGAGATTACAAATACAAGACTTACGTTTCTCCATAAAGTGTAATCCTCTCACCCTAATTCTATTTTTCCTACTCCAGCCTGGTCTGAGTCTGTAAGTTTAAAATGTGGAATGTGAAAAGAATCCACAATTAGCTTGTTTTAAGTCTCATAAAATGTTATGGTTACTACTTCTAATTCAGCCTTGTGAGAGTCATTCTTTCTCATGTAGAATGTGAGACTTACCAGGTTACCAGGATATATTAAGATTTAATTCCTAGAGTATTTTTGTCTCTTTACTATGTGTAGATATACTTTTGAGGTTATGGTAACCTACTCATGAATGAATTTTAGTTGTCTAAATGTCTCAGCACTGCTCACATATCATAGACGTCTTTTTTCACACACAAATTATCGATAATTTATAACAGTTCTTAATTTCCAAATTCAGAAGCTTGATCTTATTACTTATGTATGAAGCCTCCTATATTTCTAGTTTGAAAGAAACGATCGACTATTGTAAATTTTTCTAATATGACTTAAAAGTTGGCAAAATACCAGAGAAATACTGTCTTTCCATTATCATTGGCAAATAGCAATCATCACTCACAGCTAAATTATTTTCTAAATAGGTCACAGTGTATGCGATTTTCCAGATGAACTCAATCAAAACAATGAGCTCTTTAAATGAGATTTTTGCCTATGAAGCATCAATAGTAAATATCTTAGAAATGAGGACAGACTATGATATTATCAGTTCACAATTTTATGCTTTCTATTTATTTGACAAGTACATCAAATAGCATTTCATCCTGTCCAAAACAGTGTCAATTGGAAAAACAATGTTTTTTTCATATCTCCCAAACTTGGATTATTACACATGATTTGAAAAAATAACAAGCATGCAGCTGAATAGGTCAGACATTCATTATTGAATAATATGAATATATTCAATATTATTGAATATTATTATTGAATAATATGAATAAAGTACCAAATATTTTCTTTCCTCACAATTCTTATTTCAACATATTTTAGATGATACCCATTTTAGGCCAGGCATTCTGGTTATTATGTCAGATGGCTAGTTTTGTATGTAATTTACAAAGAGCTTTTTCACTAGACATTTTTTCCTCTCTTCTGTTCCATTAAAACCCTGAACTATAGAGAATATTTTTGAATTCATTCTGTATTCTTAATTTCATAGAAATTGAATAATATGAATCCAATAAGAATTTCAGGAAAATCAAGAATGGAAAAAAGAGAATCCCCCCCTGCCCAAAAGGTATTACTGAATGCTTACTTCATGCGAATTATGAAACTGTTTACTCACGGAAACCAAGAGAAATGGGAGTTCAAACTATACTCTGAAGTTGCTGATGATCTAGTTGGAGAGACAGCCTGTCCACATAAATAACATACACAATGGTGTCTACACAGAGCAAAGCAATATAAAACCAAATTGTAGCCTTGGAGAAAGAATCAACTTCTGATTTAAAATCACTTCTTCCTAGTAGTCTCTAATATGTTGTCTCCAAAATTCTTTATTAAAATGCCAGTCAGGATCATGGTAGGAAATCCCTACCATGAATGACAAATTTACACTACAATCTAGTAATTGTTGAATTTATTGTAAATTATGTGGGCCAGGGTTGAAGAAAATCAATTGATGCTTCAAAACTTGGTTTAGCTTCATGAAACATCTATCTAGTCAGAAAATAACTGAGAACCCCTAAGTCCTTCTCCATCTAGCCCATGACTCAGAGGCTACACCAAGTAGACAACCAGAAGAATATGACATCTTTAGTGTTTAGGTTTAAGTAACTCAGTGAGGAGGGCAAAATAATACTTATTTCATACTTGCTCAAGACGAAAATCTAACTGTATTCATCTAGAGAGAGAAAGAAAATTCCATATACGAGTAGAAAGAAAGAGGACACATAGGGATTTTATATTTAGCTTGTTTTAAACTGAAACTCTCTTGGCTACAAGCAAATCTATTGTTAGATTTTCAGAGTTCCAATTTCAAGCATAATTTAAGCCTAATGGTAGTCTAAGACAAAATTTAGGAGCAGAGATTCCAAAGTCAGATAAATCTATAAGTCAACCCTCCACCACTACGGAAGTTTTGTATTCAACCTTCCTCAGATTTATATGATTCATTGCTAGAGTGAGGATAATAAATATAATATAGTGATGTTTTAAATAATTAATGAAACAATGGATATAATGTTCTTAGTATAATATAGTGATGGAAGATAAAATGTTTTTAAGAAAAGATAAGTACCCGTGTTTCTTTATTGTTATTATTGCTACCGTTTCTATCACTATCACTCAAGTAGAGGATTGTATGGGATCCAGAAGAAAATTTTCACAAAGTTGATTTGCATTCAGAATAGAACATAAGAAAAGGTGAGAAATGAGCAAAAAAGTGTAATAAAATCAGACAAAATTAATGGGTAACAAGGAGCAGTTGCAACGTTGCAAAAGAAGTCAAGGAAATAAAGGCAATAAAATCAGAGCACAGGAAAATGAAGCACTATTGCAGAACTGTAACTGACCTTAGCAGAAATAAAGCACAGATTGAAACTACTAAAAGTCAAAGCTATCATGTATAGAACACTCTCAGATTTCAAGAAGTATAAAAAAATTAAAAGTAGATTCTCAAAGTAGAAGATAATCACTAGCCAACATAATTTGGGTTGCTAGTGAGATGGAGAACACTAGAGTGTTTTGTGGGAAGGAATAACATGATCTGACATTCTACTGGTGATTTATGTGGTAAATTATATAATACATGAAGAACACACAATTAAAGAATAATAATAGAAAAGCACTCTTATTAAACAATAAGTTAAGGAACAAAATATTTTTGATATCATACACCTGTTTGCCACTTCATGTCTCCTCTCCTCTATGTAAAAGGTCCTATTTGATGAAAAGTATTTTGTAGGTTTTCTTTATCATTTCATCACCAAAGTTTATATCTACTAGCAAGATAAGACATTGATTTTCTTTCTGAGGTCTCCATGAATGGAATCAAACTATATGCACTTTTTGAGCCCTGTATCTTTCACTCAGTATTATTTGTGAGATTTATTCACCTTGTTCCATATGGTTGTTATTAGTTCATTTTCATTGTCGTATAATATTCCATTAAAAGACTGGACCTCAATTTATTTATCTATCCTACTTGTTGGTGTATATTTGAAATAACATCAAGAGGTTTTCTAGAGCACTTACCTAGGGACATAGATTTACAAGGCAATACCAAACACTTTTCTAATGATGTTTTACCCATTTCACAATATATGAGAGTTCCTGTTGCTCCATTTTCCTGCCAACCTATAGTGTAGTCCAAATTATATATGTTTGCCAACATTAGGTATATGTAATGCTATCTTTGTATCAACTTTAATTTTTCTGACTCAAAAATTCATACTAAACTCGTAAAATTCATGAGTCTTTAACCTTTTTAAAAAATGTAGTATTCAACTGCCCTCTTTTACAACTTACCTGTTCAAACTTCTGCTGATATTTCCACATTTCTGTAGATTTTTCAAATAGATTCATGGGAGTTCTTTATATATTTACCCTTCCTACAGTTATGTGTATTGTAAATGTCTTCTGCCATTTAGGGACTTTTCACTTTAATTATCTTATTTATTAAGTCACTTTTCTTAAAATTTGATTTATGTAAAATAAAATGCACCCATGTTAAGTGGGCAGTTTGACTAGTTTTCAAAACGTACATAATTATGTAACAACAACTGGAATGAAGATACAAGATATTTCCATTACAAGAAAAAATGCCCAACTGCCTCTTTACAGTAAATCCCTCTCATCCCAGATTTCACACACCAAAAATTTATTTGCTCTCAATTTGGTTTTCTTTTGCCTTTACTTGACTTTTATATAAATGGAATCATATATACAATGTAAGAATTCTTGTGGCTCTACATCCTCACCAGTACCTGTTATTGTCAGTGTTTTAATTTTAGCCATTCTAGTGACTATGTGGCAATATTTCCTTCAGTTTTTAATCTGTATTCCCTCAATGGCTGATGATGCCGAATTACTTTTCATGGAATTACTGCTCATTTATATATTTTCTGCTGTCAGGTGCCTGTTCAAATCTTTTGCCTATTTTTAAAGTTGAACTATATATCCTCTTGTTATCAAATTGTAAGGGTCCAGAACGTTACCTGGATATCAATTAAAGGCCAGGGACAAGGAACCGTAAACTCTCTCCTGCACATGACTAACCGCAATTGTAATCGTTCTAATATGTTCCAGAAGAAAGTTCATTGTGAGGTGTAGGACATATGTATTGAAAACATTGTCTCCCTGTCTGTGACTGGTTGTCGTTTATTCGCTTGCTTGTTTATTTCATTTACATGCCATTCAGAAAGCAGAAGCTTTTAATTTTTGTGAAGTCCAGGTTTATTTTTACTTTACAGTTTATGCTTTCTTATCATATTTAATAAAGATTTGCTACAGACGTTTGCATACTATATTTTTCAATACTATTTTTAGTTTTAGCTGTTCTTTAATTCTATGATCCATTTCAAGTTACAGTTCTAGTTCTAGACTCCCTATTCTGTTTCATAAATCTATATGTCTATCCTACTATCAGTCAACATTGCCTTAATTACCATATGCTCATGGAAAGTCTTGGTATCAGGCAATATAAGTTCTCCAAAATCATTCTTGTTAAAAAAATTTTGGCTATTCTAAGTACTTTGCTACACTTGCATTGAATATACAGATTGATGTAAGGAAACTTGATATTTTAAAAAATTATATTTTCTAATTCATGAGAGTTTAATTTAATCTGATCTAGTTCTTCATCTACACAGGTTTATTAAATCACTCAGCAATGCTTTATAATTTAGCATAGAGATTATGCATAGTTTATTAAAGTTATTTCATGTTCTTGTCTAATATTTTAAATAATATTTTTATATTATTTTCCAGTTGTTTGTTACTAATACATGGGAATAGAACCGACTTTCATATATTGACCTTATATACTATGTCTTCTTGAAATCACTTTTTATATCTAAGAATTATTTTTTGGATTCCTTAGGATGTCTACATATACAGTCATGTCATCTGGGAAATAATTTTATTTTTTCCTCTATAGCCCTCTTATTTTTTACTTGCTTTATTATTTAATACTTGCTGAGCCTCCAATAGGATTTTACTAGAAGTAAAATCGCCGCCTTGTTATTTTGAGGGAGAACGTTACAGTCTTTTATCATTAAATGTAAAGTTACTTGGAGGTTATGTTGTAATATAAAAAGTTATCTTTTACTGGGTTGAAAAAGCTTCCTTCTGTATCTGGTTTACTAAGAGCTTATATCTTGAATGGATTATGAGTTTTGCCAAATGCTTTTTGTGCATATGTACAAATGCACATATGGCTTTTCTCTTTTATTCTTTTCAAATTTTAAAAATCTTTTTATTACTGATATAATTATACTTACTAAGAATTTATAATCTGTTTCATATATTTCTAACGAATTAAGTAATATTTTCTTAAGGATATTTGCATCTATATTTATGAGGGACATCAGTTTTTGTTTTTATTTTCATATAATATTGTTAGATTTTGGTATGGGTAATGCTGGCCTCGTAAAATATTAGATAAGCTATTATTATCCGTGCTTACAGTGGAGCCTGTGGTACCATGACATTTCCCTCCGTGTAAGATCCTGCTTCATCCTCAGCTTTGACAGCTCCTGCTTGTCTGTGCCAAAGAGAAGGTCTCTCTAAATGCTGTTGTCTCTCTCCCAGTGGTACTCCACTCTTGCTTATTTATTACTCAATGCTAGACCTATTTTGGCAGTGGGGACAAGGGGAGTTCTGTGTTGTAACGAACCAATCACAGCCTTAGGCAGACTCTGTGTACTTGAGTCTCAGGACTAGGACTCTTGGAGCATTCCTGCCCCTCCTCCACATGGCGGCCAAACTCTGCCTTATATCTGCAGTTAGTCGTTCGCAGTAAACGAGAGTGTATTGCTCCTTGTCCCTGACCTCTAATTGGTATCCAGGTAAGATCTTGAACCCAAGACAAGTTTCCTGGACTTTCCCCAGAAGCAAAGTCCTTTTGCTTCTACTCTTCCTTCAACAGCAAAGGAGCTTCTCATCTATGTCCTACTTCTCCCCCAGAGACAAGACTGTTTTGCTTTTTACTTCTCCAGAAGCAAGGGGTTGTTGCCTGGGCTCAGGGAAACACAGGGTTTGCTGCTCCTCCCCTTGCAGCTTAGAGTTTTGCTTCTTATGCAAAAAGGATCCACAGAAGTGGACAGAGCCCCATAACTGTCTCCCAGAAACAGCTGGTTACCTACACACCTGCACCACAGAATATGACTTCAGTTTCCCGCACGGCTTTCAGTATTTTCCCCAAAAAACTGATAGGCATCCTTGGAAAAAAGCTTGCAGGAGATTGTAAACTCACCATGTGTCTTGGGCTTCCTGGTATTCCAAACTGACATGCTAACTCACACCTGGCCTTTAAAAAATCTGTTGAATTTTAGCTAATTTCTTCCTACTCATGTGTATGGTGACCATCTCTTTCTCCTGTGCTCTGCCAAAGTTTGAACATTTTGTGTGCCCCAACTCTCTTTGGAACGGTTTTCACTGTGTAGTTTGGTTTACTTGGTCACTTTGTGACCTCAAATATCAGCGGGGTTCAGAAGAAGTTATAATTTTGTATATTATCTGGATTTTTTCATTGTTGCAGAGAAATCAATGTTCTATATTTTCATTTGTTTGTTTGTTTATTATATTTTAAGTTCTAGGATACATGTGCAGGAAGTGCAGGTTTGTTACGTAGGTATATATGTGGCATGGTGGTTTGCTGCACCCATCAACCCTTCACCTACATTAGGTATTTCTCCTAATGCTCTGCCTTCCCTTGCTCCCCACCTCCGGACAGGCCTGATGTGTGATATTCCCTTCCCTGTGTCCATGTGTGCTTATTGTTCAACTCCCACTTATGAGTGAGAACATGAGGTGTTAGGTTTTCTGTTCCTGTGTTAGTTTGCTAAATAAGAATGATGGTTTCCAGCTTCATCCATGTCCCTGCAAGGGACATGAACTCATCCTTTTTTATATTTTAAGCCAAGTTGCATTTCAAAGCTGTTTTTAATCTTTAAGGAAAAAATAATTCATATTGGCACTAACTACCGAACCTGGAATGAAAAGCATTCTAAATTCTCAATTTGTTTCCAAACTCATTAATTGAATTTGATAATTTTCAGTATGTCTAATATAAATCGAAACTAATTAAAGTTTGTATAAAATTAGGAGATGGTATGCTGTTACGTGGCTGTTTAAATGCATACTGCTTTGGTCTCCATCACAGCTGAATAAGAGACGGGAATAATCAACCACTTATGATGTTATGTTTGGTTTTCCAGAAAGATGCAGGGGAGAAAAGGTTGTTACCCATCTTTTCAAATGTTCAAAATATTTTTCAAGTATGCTTAATTAATTCTAAAGTGTTAGCATATGGTTCCTTCAAGGTTCAGGAAACATCCAATATTTCCAAAGATACGCTTGGAATGTACTACATAAAATAACATCATAACGTTGTTTTCGGGTTTCATTAACCCAAAGAAGTTAGAAAGAATTTAGAGGCAGTCTAGTCTAAATCCTATGCAATGCAAAAATCTTCTCTAAATATCCCTGATTGCTCATATACCTGAATCTAGAGCACCTTTCTACTCAAAAGGCAGCCTACACAGTTTTTGGACAAATAATTTTAAGAAAAACTTTTCTTAAAATTTTAAGAAAAACTAGAGAGTCAAAAGAACCTCTCTAGGTTTGCAACCATTTGTTCTCATTTATCATTTTAGAGCTACTTACAAGAAATCTACTCCTCTTTTTACCTGAAAGACCATCAAATACTTGAAATGGTTATGATGTTTTATTTTTTTTCTTTTTTGCCAAGCTAAAATTTTGTAATACTATCAGCTACCTTCACATTGATGTCTATTAAGCTATATAGTCTTCTGGCTTATGTCTCCACACTGCATGCTCCATCTGTGACCCAAACTTTCTCCTCCATCATTAAAATAATAAAAGTTCTGAAATGTTATGCACCCAGCATTCAAATTTTTTTCTCTATATTCTCTCTTGGGATAATCATATTCAAATTTTTGTCTATGTATCACCTCTATGAAAATGTTGCCCAAGTCTACCTTTATTATTTCTTGAAATAGGGTGCTCACCCTACTGCATTTTGTATCTGTAGGGGATCTCATAATGCGAATTAGCCATCATAGGGTTTGTAAGTTTTAAACTGATATTCCCCTTGTACTCTGGTGTGTGTGTGCATGCATTTGTATATATATGTGTATTTGGGAAAAAACTCTGTAGGTTGGTATAGAAAAGTGTTTCTATACAATGATTGTGCATTTACTTCTGCTTGGGTCCAAAAAAGTCACAATAGCCTAGTGTAATGTTTAACATAAATTCCTACTATGATAGTCCAAGTTAATACTCCGGAGACACAGAGAGCACAGACTAGGGTTCAGTTTCTCAGATAATAATTTTCCTTACTCAAGGACTGAGTAGAGAGAGGCTTCGTCAAAAGTGTTTCTGATCAGTAGAAACAGTTTTTCTTCTCCCACCTTTACAGGTGGCTGCTATCCAATGTTTGAAGACTATTTGAGGATCTTAGCTCCAGTCCTGCCCCTTCCCCTACTTTCACCAAGTGATTTAGTCCTAAGATTTCAGCACGTTTCCCAGTGTTAGCAATAAACACCAATCCTACAGCTGAGGATCTACATCTAGTCTGATATTTCCTCCAGGCCATTGCAGCATCACTGTTGGAGCTACTGCTCAGGCTTGAAGTTCCCTCTAAATGTCTGCAACCCTAATATTTATCCTACCTTTCTTATAGTTTGTTTAATGTTTATACACACACCATGTGGTGTGTGTATGTGTGTGTGGTGTAGTGTGTCTATATTTTCTCAGTCCACCAGTTGCTAGAGATAGAACTCCATTGCATTTCCTCTGGGAAGCTCAAAACCTATGTATCAAAAAATACTCACATCATGATTCTACCAAAAATCTTCGTTTTGTCTGTGTTTCTGCCATAATGAATAGCACCTGTATTCTTGGTTTCCAAAATTTGGAAATGAAATTTTGGAATCATCTTAAATCCAACCTTTCTGTTGGTTCTCATATCCAATTAATCACCAACTCAATTTTTACAATTGCAATATTTTGCTTCACATATTCTAGCAATCTCAGTTATGCATGAATATAATGATTATCTTCAGAATGTAAATATTAAATCAGATAAGTGGATCACATAAGAAGCAGTGCAAGACTGGAGTAATAGATTGAGTAAATCAGCTACCAGCTACCTAGTGACCCAAGTCAACCCAGTATTTAGTAATGTTGATGAATTTTCACAAACTCATGTATCACACGTATTTACTTAGAACAGAGGAATGAAAAAATAAACATAGAACCTAATATGACTTTTCCGATTTTTATGATTTTCTAATTTCTATTCTATTAGTTATCTGTGCATATACAGTGTCTCATTTCTCTTATAAACTGAAAGATTGGTGTGAATGAATAAAATTAACTAGTTAAACATTAAAATTTAGCCCTCATTATCTGCCAGGCACTATATTTCATATTTTATCTAATTTAATCTTTACAGAAACTTAGTTATTATTCTCACTTCACAGAAGAGGGAGCCTAGGGACAAGAAAGTTAAATACTCTGATGATGGCCGCAGGTAGAAAGGGGCAGAACCAGGATGTAAACAAACAGATCTTGACTTCAGAGCTGACAGTAGTGTCTATGATGCTCTTCTGAATGAATACTGTATTAACAGTATATTAATAGTAAGATTGTTGTCCTTTGGTAATTTTCAAGTTATCAAGTACATTCTCAAATCTAGTATCCAAACTAAACTCCAGTTTGGATAATATACATTGAAAATGTGGTGGAACTCACTTTCTAGTTATGCAGAGTATGTCTTTTGATTCAATTTAATAATGAACTGGATCTGGTAGCCACATCACAATATTGACTTATATTGAGTTAACGCATAGTAAAATAAATGATTTTTTCCATTTGAATGACTCATAAATTTTTCTTCTCCATGTTATTATTGGGTAAATATATTTTTTAATCCATGAAAGACTTAAAATAGATCTCAACTAAATTGCATCTTTTTACTTTTAGCTCATTAATAAAATCTGTAGACAATTTTTGGAATCCTCATTTTGTCTTTTATAGTATTAATTAGTTATTCTTCAGGTTTTTGTCATTGGTTTCAGGATTTGTAAAATTACATATCAGAGATACTGGCAACAAATTTAAAAGTACATATCATTTTTCCACAAAAGAAGCAAAGTATTATCCCATTAATATAAAACTTGCATTGTGTCTTTGTATTGACACTTTGTTAAGAAAATGTAAGGAGAATTAAAATCTTTTTATGCTGTGAACACATATCTTTGTATGCAAATAAAAGGAAAAACTCTGTTCCATCTCTTCTTAAAATAAACTGTTGTAATTTTCCATTGGAATGATGGTCGTGCTGGTGACAAAACTGATGTTTTTTGAGAAAACACAATTGTTAATGATAAAGACAAAGAACATAAAAACCTTGTAGAGTGAAACATGATTCACACAGAATCAAAGAAAAGAGAGATTTCTCACTATAGTTAATGGCAAAACGTGGAAAAGAATAAGGTCAAAACAGAGAAGGTTTTTTAAAAATAAATGCTTATTTAAGAACATGTGCACATCTGGGATATAGGACGGCTAATGAAAAATTCTTAGAATGGTGACCATAAAATCGCTATCTCTCTTAAGGCCAGCCTGCATTGTTGATTTTAGGAATTTGTCATTGCTGTAGGCATATTGGGCCATTTTTGTGTTGCTATAAAGAAATACCTGAGTCTGGGTAATTTATAAAGAAAAGAGGTTGAATTGGCTCACAGTTCTGCAGACAATACAAGAAGTGTGGTGCCAGCATCGCCTTCTGGTGAGGGCCTCAGGAAGCTTTGCAATCATAGCAGAAGGTGAAGGGGATCCAGGTGTCTAACCCGTGAGAGCTAGAGCAGAGGGAGGCGGGATGTGCTGCACAATTTTAAACAACCAGATTTTGTGAGAACTCCCTCACTATTGCAAGGACAGCACCAAGCCATTCAAGAGGGATCCACCCCCGTGACCCAATGCCTCCCACCAGACCTCACTTCCAACATTGGGGCTTATATTTCAATATGAGATTCGGAGAGGACAGGCATCCAAACTATATCAGTAAATTGTATTTGTCATCAGCGATTGTTTTGAAAAATCAGTCACTTCAAGGATGTGCAATCAGATGATTATCAAACACCTCAACACCACAACTGGCTGTCCAGAGTTTGTTCTGAACCCTGTGAATCTGATTTTCTAGTAAGTTTGCCCAACTATACCCTGATTCCAAACAATAGGTGTATTTTGAAACTCTCCCGGGGTTGACCGTCATTACTTTGTTTTCATAGTGTTTTGTAGAAACCACAGACTTTGTCTAAGGCTGAGTTTCCCTGCTTTCCCCACACTTCTTCCTTCCTCTCTCTCTCTCTTTTCCTCTCCCTCTTCCTTACCCTTCCTCTCCTTCTACCTCTCTTTCTCATTTTGTTTCAAGTAATGTTAAATTAGAGCTAAGTTAGTAAGTTAGTGTTAAGTCAGTTCTAATTTTGAACATTTGCTCAGTGAAAATTAAAGCCCCAGTCACAGGATAACCAGAGTCTTGAGAACTTTCTTTTTATGTGAAAGCAAACAATCATATTTTATTCCACTTGCTCCTCATGGAAAAAGAAGAAGTTTGAGAATAAATTGATGTTCCCTCATTTATTTCAATAGATTGTAAGATGTGAATCTTGGTTATCTACAGGAAAACGTGGATAATATTATTGAAGAAGTTAAAAATATATGCAGTGTTCTAGGGTGTGTGGAAACCAAACAAATTACAGATGCAGTAAATGAACTAAGTCTAATTCTTCAGAGAAAAGCAGAGGTAAGTATATTCATTTATTACACAATAGTTTTAAACCTGAGTTCAATACTTAATTAAGGAGAGTAAAAGACTTTTTACTAACAACTGTATTTCTGTGTGTATGTTTGAGTCTGTGTGATTGTGTGTGTATCTGTGTGTGTGTGTGTGTGTGTGTGTGTGTGTGTGCTGCCAAACAGTATATTTCAATTGTTTGGGAGTATTGGCAGCTTGAGTTTATTATGCCAAATAGATTTGATTAAACTATAAGGACATTGATTACACCTTTGAAGTTTGTAACCACCTTATAACTTCAGGTGGTACTGAAATCAATCCTATAATCCTACCTAAATGAACGTAATTATATAACATTCACATATAAGTGTTTGTATAGATTGTTAATGGTTCTCATGTATATGAGTGTATACAGGCATAAGTGTCATGTTTGTATGGATAAGCACATTTATAAAAAAGAAAAAATCCATTTTTGTGGTGTCTTTTGTGAATTTTGCAGTGCACACTGCTTCCATGATTTCTGTGTGATTTTCTCTGGATCCCACATTGTGGTTTGGTGGGCTTAAAAAATGAACATTATGTGATTTTCTTTTGAATTTTCAGAAATCTGATATAGACCTGTAAGTGATTATTTTCCAAGAAAAACATTAGGACATCTGGTTACAATAAATTCATTTATCTTATTATTAGTTTAGTAGATGATAAAGCAGAAAGATACGATGATAATAATAACTAGTATTTGCTAGTCCATTGTAATATGTAAAATAGTTTGACATATGCATTACTTCATTGAATTTAATTTTTATTTTATCTCAATTTATGCTCATAGCATGTCATAAAGTTGGTATTTTAATGTTCATTTCACTATTAAAACTCAACGCTTACAGTGTGTGTGTACGGAGAATTAATAAGTGGCAAAATACAGATTTGAACCTAGGCCTCTATACACATTACAGTGTATGTGAAACTTTCTAAGATAGAGTGAATACATATAACCTCTATCTGCATGGTAGACAACAAGAAAGATTCTACTACTTTTGAGTATGCCAGTCTTGAAATTTTCAAAAGATTGATTTACAATGTAGATCATTATATTACTACATAGAAATAATCATGCTTACTGCTTATTGTTTCAAATAGATAAGTGGGTATGAAAATTCAGTAGTTTCTTAATGATGGGCTTTCTAGATCGTATTTAATCCAAAGTTTTGTGTGATTAGACAGTAAAAAAATGAATATAGAAATTTAAATACGTTCTTTACATGAACAATGACGATTTTGATGACTCATGGAGGTATACCACAAAAATATTTTAAAGATAAACATTGCTGAAAAGCTAAAAATGCAAAGCATTAAATAAATCAAAATTTAAATAATGTAATCAATAAATCCAGCAATTCAATATCGAAGACAGATTTGTGTTCATTTCCCTAAATTTTTCTTAAAAAGTAAACACCTTCTCTTTTACTTTCCAATTATAGAAGGAAACTGAGTAACTATGTAGTCTCCAAAACTATTTTTGTATGTAGCTATTAAGACATAGGGCCTTTACAAGTAACAACAAGGTAAAACAATCTGATTTGATCACATGTAATATAATCATATTTTTCTATTCTGCATCAAAGTAAAAAAAAAATATACTGGAGCAGGGGCGTTCAATCTTTTGGCTTCCCTGGGCCACATTGCAAAAATTGTCTTGGGCCACACATAAAATACACTAACACTAACAATAGCTGATAGGCTTAAAAAAAAAAAACCTCATAATGTTTTAAGGAAGTTTACATATTTGTGATATTTGTGTTGGGCTACATTCAATGTCATCCTGGGCTGCATGTGGCCCACAGGCCGCGGGTTGGACAAGCTTGTACTAGTGTCTTAAAAAGCATTTCACCAGTATGTTTCGAAAATAACTATTTTGATGAACTTAAAAACTTGGGAATTACATGATGCTGAAAAGGGGCTTTCTAATTGGTGATGTTAAGTCAGTATAACAAGGTAGTGAGAATTAACTTTGAACAGGCAGGTATTTCTCTTAAATTGTCACATTTTAGAAACATTACAAGCTCCCAAAGCTGATAAAATACATGAGATAAGATAATGCAAATATGAATTGGATATAAGATCTACCAGTTTCTATATAAACATCCTGTGGAAAATTAATTCACTTTTTGGAGTTTTAATTTTCCTCATGTTTAAAACAGAAAAATAAATCAGAATTTGCAGGGTTCTTCTAAGTATGGGAAATAATGTTAATAAAGGGCCCTGATGACAGTGTAGCTTAAATGAGATCGTTGTTGTTACTGGAGGTATTAAGGATGGTGCTGGTGCTAGTTCTGGAGGATCTTTCCCACAAGGCTTATACGAAGGCTTTAATTCACACAAGCACCAGGAAGGTTGGCCCCTGTCATCTCATGGCCATCGATTACAGCCAGCCTCCTGACAAATATGAAGCATTGCCAGAGGAAGAGACCAGATGTGTGGATGTGGACACGTCTTCCCATCTGTTAAGACTATTTGATTAATCTTATACTTTTATGTCCAGCTCTTGGTGAATTGGTGGACAAACAACTGATCAAACAATGAGGAAAATATAGTCTTAGGATGAAGCATTTCGAATGATGTTAAAGTATTGCTGGTTATAAAAAGTTTTATCTTCAAAACACTCATTTTCTGAAACTCCCTAAAAGAACAAAAATGACAATTTTTCAGAAATATCAAACTTAATATTTGAAATTAAAAGAATTATTCACAAAGGATTGGGTATTTCGTAGGAAAGCCATAAACAATTATAATACTCAAAAAAAACTCACCTTCATATTTCACTTTCCTTATGTACTAGTATAAACACAAAATTTTGTGTGATTTTTCTTTGAAACTTTTAAACTCATATCTAAATATTTATCCTATATTTTGATAAGACTACAATGATTTTCATGCAGAGAAATTAAGAAAGGAGTTAACAATCAAGAGTTTTATTTAATATATGTCAATAGATAAAATAGTTCAATATTCTGTAAAAACTGGATCCTACTTATTTTGAGCAGACTGTTGAAAGCTCATTTATTCTGCATCAGTTGCATTCATACTTTTGTTCATCTCTTTTTCCATCCCATTTTAATTGTGAGCCCACCTATATAAGAATCTTGGCACACATATTAAGTACATTTTACAGAATTTGTGCAGTAACCAGCTACAGTTAACAATGCCAAAGCAGTCTACCCACCCACCATGAAGTTAAGACTGAAGAAATGACAAATACAGGCCTTCTGCCAACAAACTGAAATTTGAGAAGCTTTTCTTTTTCTTGGCTACATTTTTGGTCAACATACAAAGGACTATTTCCTGCCATACAGGGAAGTCATTAGGAGTTTATTAAATGTAAGCTTTGGCAAGATGAAGAATTATATGACAAACATACTTGTACTCTATTTTATTCTCTGACCCAGCACTGGAAACAATTTGCATCCTTCAAATTATATTCCAGAACTCACATAATTTAATTTCCATTAAATGATTCCATAATAGGCGAACCACAAAGTGAAAATATGGTCTTTCACATCATGGTGTAGGTGGATGTCATGGTGATTTTCTAATACAAGTCTATATTTCTGAATAAATTGAATTCTAGTTAAATCAGGCTAACATTTTTAATAATCTCACCCACATGGATAGGGTGGAAATCTCATATGTAGTTGTTAAGACTAGCAACTGATACTATACTCCGATTAAATATTTTACCTAATAGAAGTGCTTCTGAAAAGGTTCATGCAAATGATGCTTCTAATTAAAAAGTTACATATAAATGTGATGACATTTTAAACATGATCGAAATGTTCTCTCTCTAAAAGAATACTGTAACAAATTTTTTGTTATGGAAAAACAATTATTCTCTAATTCATTTTTTGAGAAATCTGGTTTTTAACTAATTGTATTTCCTTAAATGCAAGACTTGAAATTTTATTTTTTAATTTTCACTTTTTTTAAAAATTTTGAGTTTATAAATTTAAAACATTTTAATGGCAATTAAAATGGATCTTATTAACAATTGTATTTCCTTTTGGGCTGAAACCATTTTTTAGGATGTTTATAAATCACCTTATACAGTTTTCATGATAGTTCAGTTACAACCAGCAAATCCTAAGCCACCAAAGTAATTCTAGGTTTCTAACAAGGATAAAAATAGGTAAATAAGGAAGGCCACCACACTAATGGACATGAACCTAAAGAATAATGAAAATGGAAACAAAAAAATAGGATTTCAGATTGTATTTTTTATTTAAGATATGACTCAATATATTTTATTTTTTCAAGTGTTTGACTATCAGAGTTTTAAAAATTTCCTAAAAAGGAAAAAAGAAAGAAAACTATTTAGTGAATCTATACTGATTTTGTCCACTTCAATTCAGTCTTCTTTTAGTTGCTGTCTAAAGCTTGCTGAATAACTGCTAGGAATAAGAGCTGGACACGGCATACAGAGAGAATTAGACATGCACTTTTCTCAAAAGATTAGTCACTGTTATATAAGGGGGATTGAGCTTAGACAATCTATTGTGGTAATTTCTCTTTTAAAAAATTACCTACATTGCTTATTACAATATTTAGAAAGTTTTTATTTCATCATACAATTTAAATTTATTCTGTTTAATAAGCAAATTGATATATGATGCCAAGAAATATTTTGTTGTTGTATCATGACAAAGAAATTATAATGTTTAGATTTTGGACGTTACCTTTTGATTATTTTGTGAATTTGTTGTGTGAATAACAAGTATAATTTTACATTTCTTTCAGAATTTTTATCAAAGTTCAGAGACTTCAGCAAAAGGTAAAACATACATGTACTCAAGTATTTTGAAATAAATAAAAGAAAAAAATAAGTTACAGAATCCAAAATAATTTTTTTATCCAAATACTGTGGTAACACACAACACACACACACACACACACGCACACACACACACGCACACACACACCCACAGCCTTATGAGGAGAAAGATGCTTTTCTAAAATCCTTTTTATTAATGGAAGTGTTTATTCCGCAAGGGAATAAAAATCCACACTCTGTAAACTTTTAGCCTGATATTTTTTAAATAATGAGAAAAGTCTACAAAAAGATCTATAAATATTAAAATGCTGAAAATATCTTATAACCATTCCAAGACATTGAGAATTTTACCATTTACCTAATTATATTTTGATGTAAGAAAAATTAGAAAAGTGGTAGATGTCTGTCTGCAAGGTCACCCACTTCAAATTCAAATTCCAGCTCTATATGAAAGACCAAGCTAATATAACAGGTAGGAGGATTTGGTTCTGGAATAATTAGTGTTTACAGAGGCCCTGAGTCTATAAAATTACAAGCCACGGGAGGACTTTGCCTCTATAGAAAACAGGAGGTGTGAGATTGCGTGGGATAGAGCAGAGTCTGACTTTTGGAATCAGGCAGAACTGGTTTTGAATTTCAACTCTCCCAACTCAAATCTCAACTGGTTTTGAATCAAACATTCTACTTTCAGAGTCTGTGATTCTAGATTAAACTCTTTGATCTTGTTATCCTAATAGGCATAAACAATATAATAGGATTTAATGTGCAGGGTCTGGTCAGGATCATTCTTTGTTGTAGATGGTATTTGGCACAGGAATACTCTGAGTATCTGCAAGAAAACTGTCTGCCCCTCACATGTTCAACTAACACACTTGGATTCAGAAAAATCCACTGGAAAGCAAATGAAAACCTCACCTGTCCTCCACACCCTTAACTGTTTCAGTAGTCATGTACAAAAGTATATCCTCTCAACTCTAATTTCTACCACTCAAAAGAAGACATTCAACTATGTTTGAGGAACTCCCCCACCTCACATCAAAAAGGAAAATAGGGTGGCAGAGGGTATAAAGAAACTTGTGCAAGTACAAAAACCCCCCTATTCTAGGTGTTCATAAAACTCTAGAACACAATAGAGGGAAGGAAGGAATGGACACTCCCTGACAGTATTACTAGCAGAATCTAAGTGGTCGAACATGAAGTGATCAAGCTGGAGGTGTGTGTGTATGAAACTGATTCTCCTTTTCTATCAGGAATGTTGTAATGAGGTCTCCTCCCCCATATTCCTCTGGGGACTAGAATATGAGATCCCACAAAACTGTACAGAAATGTTCCTGGAGACTTATATCCTATAATAAATCATGACAGATTTTAATTGAGTCTAAATTGCACATAGATTGTCCTTGCCTCTTTATTTCATGGCACTGTAACTCTTTTCCAGAGTAAAATTAGGTGCAATAAACTCTTTTCTCACCATATTTCACTACCAAGCCCTGTGTCTTGGGTGCTTAATACGATTTCATGATGTTATTTGAAATGTAGTCTTCATCCAGAGTTCAGGAAGTAAAACATAATGCATAAGCATACATCTCTATGCAAACTTAAAGTAGCAAATTATATCCAAGAACCATGTTTCTGCACAAAAAGCAAAAAGTAGAGTTTGAGTAATTAACCAAATGACTAAGTTTCCCCCAAAATATATGCTAGCGCTTAAATTAATAAATTTATGATTTGTTTTAGATGTGTGTTCATTTGCACAATGTTGGGAATTCTTGAAAAGAAGTTTATGCTTTCTGCTTCAGGGTACCAAGAGTACAATTTGGAGACAGAGAAACAAGATGTTTCTATACATTTATAATTCTCTGCCTTCTGCTGTTCAGGAGAATCTCTGTTCGTTGGCCTCCAGAGTTTGACGTGGCCTCTTTTAAGACTATTTTTACACTGCTTTACTCTTCTGCTTCATTAATTGCTACTGCTGACTTCTCAGAGAATTTTAATTACAGGTTTTCTTTTTCCTCTGCTTGTCCCCCCAGGCGGTTTCAACAGAGGGCACAATTTAAGAAATATAACAAATAAGGAAAGTTAATCTACCTTATGTATTTTGTACAAATTTATGAATAACTAAGTGAAAAACAGCATGTGTTAAACAACAACAAAAATATTTAATTATCGACAGAGCTACTGAGGCACAGACAGGATGTGGGAAGAAGCTCCATGTCAAGCTGGCCACTTTCCTGAAGTATCCAACTGCCTGTGTGCTGGAATACTGTAGATTATCAAAGGAAATATCTAGCTCTGTGCTATTTTCATTTCCAAACAATTAGAAACAAAAGGCAATTCATGTTTTTTTAACTTATAAATTGTATATTTCTGGAATTTTCACGTAATTTTTTTTAACTTAAGTTTACTTTGGGTAACAAACTGTGGAAAGCAAAAGTACTGTTAAGACTGAACTACTATATAGGGAATTGCATGTTTTAAAAACAATTGCGTGTGTTTGAATAAACAACTTTATTGACTAACAGCACATGGATTCATATCACAGCAGATTAAAAAAAAAGCAAAACAATTTCTGATGATGTGCTTACTTGTTCTCAATATCTACTTAGCTGCCAGAGAAAAACTATTAGCCCCTATACCTAGTAATTTTTCTTCTTTCATGACAAATCACTTTTAGGAATAACCAGTGACTCCTTTTAAATAACTAATGGCAAAACTCAAGAAAGGCTTTGATTTTGAAGAGATACAGTAAACATCATAAATCTTTCATTTCAAGCTGGTTTTAAATCCTAGCCATGTACTATTTTCATTCTGTTTTTATATCAGCGCATTGCATATGATTAGTGTTCAGTTAATGGTAAACATGATAGCATCATCAAATTTATTATGATTAATTCTTTAGATAGAATTTGTTTGATGTACTTATAAGTCATGTAGAAAAAATATTCCTTGTCTGAAAATTAACTTTAAACAATCACAAATCTGAAAAAAAACATTGCAAATTACAGTTGATCAGAATGTCAAATTAATAATTTTTAAAATTCCAAATTGTGATGAAAAGGCCATGTTTCGAAGATTTCTGCAGCTGGAGATCAGAAAGCTTATTGATAAATAATCTACTAGCAACTAAGCCAGGTTGCATTCAGAGGTACAGATAGTTAATTGTCTTCAGTTGGTAAAGGGTCACTTTAATTAAATTTATTTAAATTGTATTATAAGAAATTTCAAAGCTGTAATTGATGGCCTATGACAAATATGGCCCTTGTTAGTGACTTAATCTCTACCTCTTACTTTCTAGGCTTGATAGAGAAGGTAACAACTGAACTATCCACATCCATCTACCAGCTCATCAATGTCTATTGTAACAGCTTTTATGCAGATTTTCAGCCTGTAAATGTACCCAGATGCATTTCCTATCTAAATCCCGGGCTTCCTTCCCACCTCAGCTTCACAGTGTATGCCGCACACAACATTCCAGAAACCTGGGTGCACAGGTGAGTGGTGGTGAGTTTTTCACAAAAGGGTTCATTTTCACATAGCTTCTAAGTAGAATGCAATTTGTCATGTTCTTACATGCAGAAGCAAAAATGTCATAAAATTTGGAATTAATCAGCATAGGTTTATCCATATTCTTAAAATCACATTTTACATGTTTAGATTCAAAATAAATACTTAATTTTCTTTCTTCTTCCATTTTCCATATTTAAACAATTGCCATTACCAATATATCATTGTGGAAATAGAAAATACTCATTCTATTTAGTGGCTGCTCTAAAATTTTCTTTTTCATGTTTGGGTTTAAATGGCTAATGCCAGTTAAGAAAACATAGTAAGACAAAAACACGTACACATACAGAGAGATGGAGAGTCTTCAAAAATAGAAAAAAAAATCATTCTGATCCTCACCAGGTTTCAGTGGTATTTTGCAAGAACTGTACCTTGATAAAATGAGAATTAGCCAAGAATTATTTGCATTTCAATAGAAATGAATGACAATTATGCATGGAATATCACCAGATTTTAAGTTGACTCTACTATGTAGTATTTTCTTCAATAACATAATTACAGTAATATAGAGATAATTAATTAAAGTTGATAAGATAGTAATTTAGTAATGGAGTTATTATACTTACTGCATTTAGCATCTCAAAGAAAAACTGAAATAAATAATTTCAGTAAAGATTCAATTTTTGGCCAGAAACAGTGGCTCATGCCTGTAATCCTACCACTTTGGGAGGCCAAGGCGGGCGAATCACTTGAGGTCAGAAGTTCAAAATCAGACTGGACAACATGGTGAAACCCTGTCTGTACTAAAAATACAAAAAATTAGTGGGGCATGGTGGCACACACCTGTAATCTCAGCTACTCGGGAGGCTGAGGCAGTAGAATCACTTGAAACCAGGAAGCAGAGGTTGCAGTGTGCAGTGAGCCGAGATAGTGCCACTGCACTCCAGCCTGGGGGACAGAGTGAGACTCCGTCTCAAAAAAAAAAAAAGCAAAAGAAGATTCAATTTTTATTTGATCTGTATTTTTTAAAAATAAACTGTGTAAATCTTCATAGAGTAAATTAAAGAGGAAATTTTACGTGTGTATACAAAAAAACACTATCTACACACATATTTGTTTGGAATCCATGAAGTAATATTTCTATTCTTTTTCCTTTTTTAATTTTCTGAAAAATTTTAAAGGGCTGATGTATAGTAAAATAAATTATTACTCTAATTAATGTTTTCTTTTAATTTTCTAACCAACAATAAATACTCCTTAGTTTGAATTCCCATGGAAAATTTCTATAGCCAGATAAATACAGATAAAGCTATATGTATAGGGCTTGCATTTATATATGTGTGTCTATATGTAGATAGACAAGGATAAATATATATATAAATATATACATAGGTGTGTAAATGCAAAATGTAAAATATATACATATGTGTGTAAATATACATATGTGTACAAATGTAAAATGCATAGGAATATAAAAAAGTGTGCATTTATGCATGTGTGTGTGTTTGTGTATGAATGATCTAACTAACTCTCCTTTTTCTGTCTCTATATAGTACCTATGTGCGAGTAAAAATAGAACATTTATTAATATTGTTATATGCAGGTAGATGTGTTCATATGTACATATAATTATAAATATAAAATAATGCTTTTCTGCAAATGTTCCTATAATCAATAAGTAACTTAGGGCTCTGATGAAGGAAACAAAATCATCCCAGCCATTCATTACTGGAACAAACTATAAAGGGCTGGACACAGGGGAAAATATGAAGCTATTCCTCTCTTAAGGAATCCATAGACCAGTCAAAATTCTTTGGGAAGAGGCTCCGGTACGATGTCTTATCTCATGACAAATTACATCTTTATTGTAGATTTTCTTAGGGACCTAGCATATAAGTTATCTATTAATACATAACAAATTACCCCAAAACTTAGCAGTTTAGCACAACAAACTTTGATGAGTTCACATTCTGAGGCTCAAGAATCTGGGAAGCAGTTTTGCTGGGTGGATCTGGCTTAAGGTTTCCCATGAGTTGCAGTCACACTGTTGACTGAGACCACAGTCATCTTAAGCTCACTGGGGCTGAAGAATCTACTTCCAAGGTGGTATTGATGTGGTTAGTGGAAGACTTCAGTTCCCCATGGTGTATAGGTGTGGGACCCTCAATTCCTTGCTATTCAGTTTTCAACAAATGTCCTCAGGCCATAGAGTTGGCTTCTCCCAGAGCAGATGATCCAAGGAATGAGAGAGAGTCCATGAGCAAGGGAACTCCAGAGACAGAAGGGACAATCTTTATAATCTAATACTGGAAGTGGTATACCACTACTTCTGCCATATTGTACCCTGTGGGAAAGCGTGATACAAGGGTTCACATACCAGGAGGCAGAATCATTGGGGGCTTTCTTGGAGGCAAGACACCTGGGAAGAAACTAGGCCAGAGGTATCCAAAAGCATACGCACTGATAAACTGAGGGGGTAAAATAACAAAGTGATAGCTTTCTAGATGGCTTTAGTCAAAATGACCGTAATTAATGTCAGCAACTGAAACTAATTTGTTAAAGTACAAACTTAAGGTACAAGACTCTACAATAAAAAATAGTGAAACATTCACCATCAAATCTGAGTATTTGAAACTGAATTATCATCTACTCCATAGATGCCTTCAGGGAACACCCCCCTCAAGCTATCAAAGACAAATGAGAATGTATCTTACTTAGAATAATTTGATTAAACAAATTCTTTCCTTGATTCATTACACGGATTAAGAACTCCTTCATATTTATTCTAAATTTCTCATTATAGAGAATAGAAATTTAATTACGTAACTTTATCCTCTCTACAGATCGAAAGTGCCTTTATCTCACTCAAAGATGAGATAAATTTATCATTTTGTGTATATATTTCATGATGTTCATTATCTTAATAATAACATATTATTAGTTCTCCCCCAAATCATCTTTTACAATGTCCATGTGACCATGCACATTTGTATGTAAGACTATGGTTTTTAAAACTCTAGTACCCAAAACATGTCCTGACATGCAATAGGCACTCGACAAAGATTTGTTAAAAATGTTTGAATAAAATTCCTTGAATAGAGAAGTGAGTCATACTTGGTGTGTGAAATTGTTACATAAGTCTCGAGAGCAGGAATACTTAGTCCATGTCATTGTTATTACTGTGGGAAAAAATATAAGCTGAGCTGAAAACTATAAAGAAGCAATGCCCATAAAGGAAGGTAGACCAGGAGATATTCCAAGGAAGCCAAGAAAATATTACAATAGAGGTACAAAGCTAAGTGCCTGAGGTCAAGAGGGCCAGCACCAGTGAAAGTGAATCCAGAGCAATTAGTGGCAGTGTAAGAGTGGTTGACTAGACAATTGTTAAAATGATTTTTAGTAATGATTAATAAGAGTGCAGCAGAATCATATTGTCATATGAGGAGATCATTAAAAAGTCAATAAACATTATTTTAAAAAATCCCTTAAGTCACTCATAAAGTATGGTATCATTACTTGATAAATAGAATGCAAAAATAATTATGCAAAAAAGCATAATGTGTACAGTAATCCGTATTATGTAATAAAGCATATCTATGCAAAAATGATTGACAGTGCTTTCAATTATGGGATACTGTGCGCACAGGGGCAAGCTGAAATTCTTTCTCATCAAGAGGATGCCCTTTTTATGGGGAAGATTCGAATGGCATATAGAGGTTTCTTGTTCCATAACCTTTGCCATTAAAAGGTACATGTGTGCAGTTTATGTCTTCTATTTATGTCACTAAAGTCAAATTTATAAACTTGGTTTATCGTATTAGCACATTAAGGAATGTGTGGGAAACAGGCACAATCTTTCAATATAAATACTGATGCACATACCAACCAAACATTGGCATATAGACCAACATAATGGACTGTGAACCAAGAGCATCATTAAATATAAAGTCCTGACATGGTATTGAAATATTCAATTCACCAGAAAGATGTAACAAAGTAATAACATTGACAGAAATCCAAAGAGAGTTTGATGGGGCTAATACGATAGTGGAGGATACCAATATTCCTCTCTCAGGAATTAATACATTAATGAGAAATTAGGAAGAATACAGGAGTGAGCCAATATAATTAACAAGCTTGACCCAATAAATATATATTGTATTTACAGAAAATAATTGGGAAATACAAATTCTTCTCAAGCACATATAGAATATTTAAGTGACCAAATGTTAAATAGTGGGCAAATTTCAAATAACCTATATAATAAAGATCTCATCCACTTTCTGAGATGCAATTTAGAAAACAGTAACAAAAGATAAATATATTCATAAATTTAAGTATGTACTTTTAATTTTATTAGTCAAGGAGTTTAGAAAACATTATAACTTAAAGGTAATAAAAATATATAATAAAACATATGGAATGTGGTCAAAGCTATCCTTAAGGTGAAAAATATAGCCTCACATTCATAAATTAGAAATAACAGACTAAAAATTAATGTGGCAATCATGCCACCATTTCCTCTATGCCATTTTGCTTTGTTTTGTTCAGCTTATAAAAATCAAGGATAATAAAGAGGAAGAAAAATCTTCTACCAGCATTCTGGTAGAAGAACAACAAACAAGTCCTAGATCCTCTGATTCATCCTCATCATAGTACTTACTATTAACTGAGACATTCTATGAGTTTTGCACTGGGAAAAATACTTTACCTGCATTACAGTTGGCCCTTGTTATCTGCAAGGGATTCGTGCCAGGACACCTGGAGATAACAAATGTCACAGATGCTGAAGCTCCTTACATAAAATGGTACAGTATTTGTATACAGCACATGCACATCATCCTGTATACTTTAAATCATCTATAGATTGCTGATAATACTTAGTGCAATGTAAACTATGTGAATACACTCATGCATAGCTTATGACTTGAGGAATTATGTTCTGAGAAATGTGTTGTGAGGCAATATCGTGTTATAACCGCCTGTAGTCTTTAGGACAGTAACATACTGTACAGGTTTGTAGCCTTTGAGCAATAGGCTATCCCGTATACCCTAGATGTGTAGTAGGCTGAGACATCTAGGTTTGTGTAAGTACACTCTGGGATGTTCACATAACAATGAAATCACCTAATGATGCATTTCTCACAACATATCCCTTTGTTTTATTTTTATCGTCATTCCAAAAATATTTTTGGCCTGTGGTTGGTTGAATCTGTGAATGCATAACCTAGGGATACAGAGGACCAGCTCTGTTTTATTTAATCCTCACACCAGTGACACAAGAACACTATCATACCCATTTTGCAGATGAAGAAATTACAGTTCTAGAACTAATCTACGAGAACTCCAGATGTCCTCTTTCTACTCTAAAGTCCCTTCTGTTTACCACAGCAGAAGTGAGTATACTTCAGTGTACTTGATCCTTAACTGGTTACTAGAGTTGATACTGAAACAGGATGGTTCCCATGACCCTTTTAAAGGACTCATGAGGGGTTGGCTTGTTTAGTCAGCCTACAGCTCTCAACCCCTCATGGGAGAGGGGAACACATAGGTGAGTGGGTGCAGGGGCCAGGACAAGTGCTTCTGGGTGCTGGCAGGAGTAGAACTCTGTGTAGCCCCATGGCAGTGTCTGGGAGGGGTACTCAAAATCCCTGGAGCCCCAGAAGGCATCTGTTACAGTGCTCTTTTGGCTTTGCCATCTGCAGATGACTTAAGTGTTTAACAGCTCAGTGTGACAGCCCTCTGCATCCCGAGCTCTTGTTCGGCATCAAAGAAGAATCAGGTCACATGAACAAATCGAAGATGGTAAATGCAGGAGATTTTATTGCTAATGGAAGTGGGTCTCAGCAGGATGGAGAGCTAGAAAGGGGATGGACTGGGGAGGTGGTGGTCTTCTTCTGGAGTTCAGCCATCCCTGGCCAAACTCTTCTCTGAGGTCCTGCCATCAAGCCACCCCCCTGAAGTCAAGCTGCATCTTTCTGATTTCAGACTGCTGCTTCTCTTCTTACCTTCTCTGCCATTCTGCTGCTCTGCCACTCTGCCACTCCACCGCTCGGCTGCTTTGCCACCCCTCTGCCAATGGAGCCTGGGGTTTCTGTGGGTATAGGATGGTGGGTGGGACAGGCTAAAAAGCAACATTCATGTAGGAAAACAGGAATGCATGTTCTCACTTTGGGCCGCAGGTCCAGGTGTGAGGGCTTCACCAGGGACCCTACCCTTTTCAGCCTGGTATTTTCCTGCCTTCTGTCCATATCACTTTCCCCCTCTGAAGAGGCACATCTTAGTGCCGTTAGAATATGGAAGATGACCAATCTTAGCTACTTCCTGCTGACAGGGGGCATTGTTTTTGGGGAAAACGGCAGTCAGATTCCTCCCTAAGGTCTACCTAAGGGTCCCTGACTAAAGGGAGCCATTGTCCAAGGCTCCAGTTGCCTGACCATTCAGAGTTTGATGGCCTCTAGGCAAACAAGAAAAAAAAAAAAAAAAAACTTTTACAAGGTTAAGTATGCATGAATCAAATATGTGTATTATACAAGGAAAGGATCTAGTGCCAAAGATTACAGAAATAAGAAATGAAATATGCTGACAACATTGTACCCCAAGCTGTTTCACTTTGGTGAAAGAAATTAAACCTTGTATGGGAGCAGTTAAACTTTATAAGAGGGATAACTATTCTTGCCACATCTGTAGCAGTCAACAGGTACACCTTGAAAATTCTGGGGTTTGTAGGTTTGCATGGTGGCCATTAAAACTTCTGCCTCTTTCTTGTGTCCCCCCATCTCTACTGTAAAAACTGAGTTGGCCACTTTCAGGAGGTCCTCTAAAGTACTATCTGTTCCCAGGGCCTGTTTCTGTAGCTTCCTCCTTATATCAGAGGCATCCTGAGTATAATAAATGTATCCTTTATGGTTAGTTTTCCCTCACCAGAATCAGAAGATGGAGATGTGTGCTTTACCAAGGCCTCTCAGCCTTTCCAGAAAGGCAGTGGGATTCTCATCAAATCCCTGGTCTACCATAAATAGCTCGATATAGTTGAGAGGCTTGGTGCAAGTCCTACCTAAATCTTCCATTATGCACACCTGAAAGTGTCTCTTCTTCCATTCTCCCATCTCATCATTGAGATCCATTCCAGGGTCATCCATTGGTACTGCACCTCTTTCATTTGGATAAAGTTTGGCACCTTCCCTGATCATATATGTGATACAAAGCTCATAACCAAATCACTCTGTCACTTGCAGAGCAGTCTGCTTCTCAGTGTTAGTCAGGGTTTGATTTAAAAGTAACATAACTCCCTTCTAGGAGAGTTCAAGTACTTGGGTTAAATTCTGGAAAGCCTCTATATATCTGTCAGGGTCATCTGAAAACTTGCCAAGATCTCCCTTCGTTTGCCTTAAGTCCTGGAGGTAGAAGGGAACCTGGACCTTACTGGGGCCAAATTCAACAGGCATTTGTTGAAGGGGCAAAAGTAAGACTGGGGCTTGTCCAGGGTGAGTATTTCTAGGAGGGGGCAAGCAGGAGAGAGGATGGGGAGAACCCAGAGGAGCAGGGCTGAAGGGAGCTGGCTCCCCGGCCAGAGGTGCCTCTGGGGTTTGTTTCTTTAGTTCCCTGAGATTGCCCCTTTCAGCCTCTCCTGAGATGGCCAATAGGAGGGGTGGATCAATTCCACACTGTTGGCAAAGGTCTGGATTGCCCTGCAAGGTAAAGAAAGCCTGTGCATATGGGGTCTCAGACAATTTGTCCTTGCATTTACAGAAAAGTTCCAACTGCCAGGTGGTTTCGAAATGAATGGTTCCTTCCTCAGACCAAGCCAGTCCTCATAATTTGACCAAACCTTTGTGCAAATGTCTAATGGGTATTTTTCCTCCAGATTCTGAGGGTCAAAGAGTCCCAGTGATTCAGGATGCACTCTAGAAGAGTATAAACTCGTGATGGTGAAGACAGTTGGTTACCCATTCTGAAAGACAAGGAAATAAGCATCCCCTCATTTCCCTTCCTTCTTTCAGCAAAAACTCAGGTGTGAGGAAGGGGAAGCAGGCATTGCCCCTTTCTCTTCTGTCTTCTTATCCTCAAGTCCTGGTGACCTTAGATGGACACCACCCACAGGTGCCATTGCAGCCTGCACCCATGAAGCAGGGAGGTCCTAGAGAATAGGAATTATCCGCATTCACTTATGCCCATGCCTCCATTCCCCCTACTGTCAGCAACCTTTGGGTTTCCCGGTCCTTATCTGTGCCATGGAGCATGGCCTCCTGCCATGACATGGAGGCTTAATTAGCAGGAATTCGTCCTGCCCATTTACATTGTGCCTGTTTCCTTGCTTGGATCCCTCAGATCTTCTTTTCCTTCCTAGGGCCTCAACCTGAAGTTTGGAATCAAGTTGGGGACAAAAAGGTATTTCAGGGTCCATTTAGATTAAGTTACAAATGGGTCCTGCCAAATTTGCGGTTATCAGCCAGCAGGGCTCACTCTTCTGTTGCCTCCCTATTGTATAGCAGAGTGCTGAGGTAGGAAAACAAACCTCTCACTTAGAAAAGAAAAAAGAACAAAAACAGTTTAAAGGGCAAATGGGGGTGGTCCAGGGAAAGAACCTCTTGCTCTCTACAAATAGGTTCCTTTAATCATTGTATGCCTCCCCCAGTTCCAACTGGGCTGAACTCCTTGGCCAGGGGAGGAAAGAGTCTATGGGCTTGTACAGCATGCAGAGAGCACTGGCCAGCTGACTGCATGGGGTCCCTGGCCCCAAAGACTACCCTAGGGCCTGGGCAGCATGCACAGCTGATTCCCACCACCTACTTGGCTATTGGGCACAGCGCATGCATGCTACGGACATGCCCAGGCACCCAAGCCAGGAGGGGAGGGGATGAGAAGGGAACCGCCATTCATCTGCCCATCCCATTCACACATGTGTGACCACTGGGGTTTGGGGTCACACTTCTAAGAACATACGGAAATTGTATTGTTCTGAGTTGCACATCTGATGGCTGGACCAAACATACATTCTGCCTAGTATCATTGCTGAAGTTTGTAATAGAACCCTTAACATTATAAAAGAAGAGCTAGGAGCCATTTCAAAGCATAAAAGAAGGAAGGAAAGATATCAAAGGAAAACTTTGGGGGTCTTGGCTGATGCCTTGACAGACACTTGGGGAACAGATCTAGTCTTGTGGCCTTCTGGCAATACTGAGGAGTGGCCTTGGCCAGAGGCCTTCGGTTTCCCCAGGACTTTATTCCAGTCCTACATGACAACTAGACCTCCATGAAGGGAAACAGAGCCAACATTCCTTTTACCCAAAAGAAAGAGAGAGATGGCAGGGCTGCATCCTATCCCCTGCAAATGGTATAGCTCAGAGGAAAGTCTGAGGACAAGGAGAGACAAATCCCCATTTTGCTTACCCTTCTGAAGTATCCTGGGCAAGCCCCCAGATGAAACAGGACAGTTCCTTTGATCCCTTCACAAGATTCATGAAGGGGATGGCTCATTTACTTAAGCCATAGCTCTCAGTGCCTCACAGGAAGGGGAGCATGCCAGTGATTGGGTGTAGGGGCCAGGACAAGTGCTTCTGGGTGCTGACAGGAATAGAACTTCATGTGGCCCTGTGGCAGCATCTGGGGGGTACCTGCAATCCCTGGCACCCCAGAGGGCATGTGTTACAGTACACTTTTAGCTTTGCCATCCACAGACATCTTACGTGTTTAACAGCTCAGTGTGACAGCCCTCTGTATCCTGAGCTCTTGTTTGGTGTCCAGGAAGAATCAGGTCACACGAACAAATTGAAGATGGTAAATGTGGGGGATTTCACTGCCAATGAAAGTGGCGCTCAGTAGATGGAGAGCTGGAAAGGGGATGGAGTGGGAAGGTGGTCTTCCCCTGGAGTTTGGCCATCCCTGGCCAAAATCTTCTGAAAGGTCCTGCTGTCAAGCCACCCTTCTGAAGTCAAGCTACTTCTTGCTGACCTCAGGCTGCTTTTTCTCTTCTTTCTCTGCTTCCCCTCTGTCAGTGGAGCCTGGGGTATTTATGGTTATAGGATAGGGGGTGGGGTGGGCCAAAAAGTAACATTCGAGCGGGAAAACAGGAAGGCATTTTCTCACTTTGGGCCTCAGGTCCAGGCTTGAGGGTGAGGCTTTGCTAGCGACCCTGCCCTTTTCTGTCTAGTATTTCCCTGCCTCCTGCCTGTATCACTACTCTTTCATTCTAATTATCACATTAAATTGTTAGGCAATGGTACATATAAAAGATCAAGATATAACAGCTATAAAAACTAAAAAAAGATATCACAAAATGTTAAGAACATTTTGTTTTAGAAGACCTGTTTGCTGTTTAGATATTATGTGGGAAAATTTGCTACTTGCAGAGAATTTCTATTATATATATACATATGTATATAATATTTTTAATTAATGTTGCTTTTACTTATTAAGATCTTTTACAAGATTTTATAGTTTTGTCAGGAGGGGGGTGTGTGTGTGTGTGTGTGTATGTGTGTGTGTGTTTAATGTTGGAAAGCTCATCAGATATTGTGTACAAACATCTTTTATATTTAAGTTAAAAATATTCAAACACAGTATGTACTTTCCAGAACTGCCACAAAATATTAGGACTATTGTTAGTTATCCTATGAGTTCATTAAATGTTTAAAAATCTAATGCACATAAATTCTCCTTTGATTTAAAATTGCAAAGTGAATAAGTATTGTTAGAAACTTTGGCTCCAATACCAAATTTCACATTAGAGGTTTATACAAAAATCTAGTCCTAAATAATTTGTGTTTACCAGAACATTAGCATATTGTTTCTTCTTTTTCAACCTTTTAAAAATTGTGGTAAAAATATAGAAAATGAAGTCTACCCTACTAAAAAAGTTTAATTGTAAAGTACAGTAATGTTAACTACATGTGCATTGTTGTATGGCAGATTTGTAGACTTTTTTCATCTTGCATGGCTAAAATTCTGTACCCATTACTCCTCTACCCCTTCCTTTTCTATCCCCAAGTCCCTGGAAACCAACATACTTTTCGCTTTCGTGAAGTGGTATATTCAGTATTTGTCTCTCTGTGATTGGCTTATTTCATTTATCTATCCTTTTCTATCCCCAAGTCCCTGGTAACCAACATTCTATTTTTTGCTTTCATGAAGTGGTATATTTAGTATTTGTCTTTCTGTGATTGGCTTATTTCATTTGGCATAATGTCCTTAATATTCATCCATGTTGTATTATGACAGGATTTTCTTCTTTGTCAAGATTGAATACTATATCATTGTATGTATATACCATGTTCTCTTTATTCACCCATTGGTGGACATTTAGATTCTTTCTACATCATGGCTACTATGAACAATGTTGAAACGAACATAGGAGTTCAGATAGCTCTTCAAGATCTTAATTCAGTTCTTTTGGATAAACACCCAGAAGTAGGATTGCTGGATTATATGGTAGTTCTATTTTTAATATTCTGTATTCCATTTTTTTCTGCTCTCATATTTATTATGTCTTTTCTTCTGCTAACTTTAGATTTAGTTTCTTTACCAAACTAACATTCGCCAGTTCTGCTTACCAGATGTGGTCCGCTAGGCACTTGCATCCCACACTTGGCTTTATGCCAGCAAACTGGGATTCTTATCCATTTAAAATGTAAGGATAATTTGAGATCATTTTTACCCCAAGATGTCTAATAATTTATGATCATCACATTGGATAGGGCATCTTAACTCAGCATTTGGTTCATCTCACAGCAGCAGTGCTGACCATGAACGTATCAAGGAAAACAGGTTAGAAATCTGATTCTCAGGACCCACTTAATTAGAAAGAGACCAAATTCTGAAATGGGTGTCATACCTTCCTGCCACTGAAGCAGTCAGGCAAAAAGACAGGAAAAAACTTAATCTAGTTAAGAAGAATGCCAGGAAAATTTAACCAAAAAAAAAAAAAAATTCGTATCCTCAGCTGGTCAGCATCATCAAAATCATCCCGTCCCACAAAATCCTCATCTCTTCCAGGAACCAAAGAAATAGCTTCAGCCTTAATTCTCATGACTTGATTATAAATTGGTAATGTTTACAACCACATTGTAAAACAGGGGCTTTGGAAAATTAGACTCATCATTGTAGTCAAATACACCATACTCTCTGCAGAGTTGATGCCATAAGATGGAGGAACCTCACCTGAAGCCTTCTCAGGTTCCTCAGGCTCTTCTTCATTCTATAAATGTTGGTACCTGCTGCTGCAGACCAGCTCAACTGCCACTGGTGCCACTAATGCCAACTCCATGGTGCAGCAGGCTACAGGGAAGGTAGGGCGAGTGAGCAAGCTGAACAGGTGCAGGAGCTGCAGCCTGGGAGTGCTGAAAGGCTGGAGGCAAAAGATCTCAGGTGGATCTCAATGGCAGCCACTGCACCTGGGCAGGATACTCTCCTCAAGCTGAAGCTGTAAGCATTGCCAATTCTGAGATGTTTTGTAATTGCCCTTTTGATTTCTTCTTTGAACCGTTGGTTTTGCCAGAGTGTGTTGTTTAATTTCCACCTATTTGTGAATTTTCCAGATTTCTTTCTGCTATTGATTTTGAATTTCATTCTCTTGTGGTCAGAAAAGCTAGTTGATATTATTTCAATTTTCTTAAATTTGTGGAGATTTGTTTTGTGACCTAATATGTCATCTAGCCTGGAGGGTGTTTCCTGTTTGCTTCAGAAGAATATGTATTCTGCTCCTGCTGAGTAGAATGTTCTGTATATATCTGTTAGGTCCATTTGGTCTATAGTGTTGTTCTAATCCTCTGTTCTTACCTTCTATCTGGATGTTCTACTTATTAAAAGTGGGTTATGATGTCTAGTATTATTGTATTGCTGTCTGTTCCTTCAGCTCTGTCAATGCATTATATGTTGGGTTCAGATATTGCTTTATATATTGGGTGTTCTGATGTTGGGTGCGGATATGTTTAAATTCTTGTATCTTCCTGGTCAATTTACCTTTTTGTCATTATATAATTTCCTTCTTTTTCTCCTGTTACAGTTTTTTACTTACACTTGGTTTTCGTGGTGTAAGCGTAGCCACCGCTGCTCCCCTTGGTTACTATTTGCATAGAATAGCTATTTTATCCTTTCATTTTTGACCTATTTGTGTCCTTAAATCTAAATTGAGGCTTTTGTGAGTAGCATCTAGTTGGATCTTATATACTTTTTGTCCATTTAGCCATGCTGTTGGTTAAATGGATAATGTTTTTTGATTGGGGAATTTAATCTATTTGCTTTTAAAGTAATTGATAGTAAAGGACTTATACTATTAACACTTTGTCAATTGTTTTCTGTCTTGTAGCTTCTTTGTCTTTGCCTCTCTGGCTGTGTTTTTTAGTGTTCATAGAGTTCATAGATTTTTTTTTTTTTTTTTTTTTGGTAATGACTTGCTTGGATTTTTTTGGTAGTAACATGTTTTGATTTTTTTCTTGTTTATTTTTTGTGTATCTTCCACAGGTTTCATTTTGTGTTCACCATGAGTCTAATACAAAATATCATATATTTATAACAACCTTCTTTAAGCTGTTAACTTAAATTCAATCATATACGAAAACTCTGTGCTTTTATTTCTTCTCCCACCACACTTTATGTTATTGATGTTACAAATTACATCTTTTTATATTACATCTCCATTAATATATTGTTGTAGCTATTTTTGTACTTTTATCTTTTAAATGCTATACCAGAATTAAAAGTAATTTATTTAGCACCATTACAGTATTGCATATTTGTCCATATATTTACCTTTACCAGTGAGTTTTATACTTTTAGATGCTTTTGTGTTTCTCTATAGCATTGTTTCACTTCAATTTGAAGGACAGTGTTTAGCATTTCTTATAAAGCAGGCCTTGTAGTGAGGAACTCCCTCAGCTTTTATCCATCTCATAAAGTATTTCTCTTTCATCATTTTTGAAGGATGATTTTATCAAATACAGTATTCTTTAATGACAGTTTTGTTTTTCTTTCAGCATATTAAATACATTATTTCTCTCCCTTCTGGCTTACAAAGTTTCTGCTGTAAAATACACTAATAATCTTATGAATGTTCTCTTATACGTGATTAGTCACTTTCTCTAGCTGCTTGTGAAATTGTCTTTTTTCTTTGACTTTTTATAATTTGATTCTAACATGTCCCTGTGGGGTCTTTTTGGGGTTCTTTGGGGTTCTTCATAGTTGGCATCCAGTGGGCTTCCTGAATCTGGATGTTCATTTTCTTCCCCAAATTTAGGGAGTTTTTGACCACTACTTTTTCAAATGAGCTTTCCTCCCTCTTTTTTTTCTTTTTTCTCTTTCTGAAAATCCCATAATGATATATTGATATATTGGCCTACTTGATGGTGCCCATTATTCCCTTTGGCTTTCTTCAGTTCATTGTGGGGTTTTTGTTGTTGTTGTTGTTGTTGTTTTCATTTTTGGCTTCTCTGGCTGGATAATTTCAAATAACCTGTCTTCAAGTTCACTGATTATCTCCTCTGCTTTATGAAGTCTGCCTCAGAATCTCTTTAGTACATTTTTCAACTCAGCTATTGTATCCTTTAGCTCCAAAATTTCTATTTGGTTATTTTTATAATATTTTCTATATCTTTGTTGGTATTCTCATTTTATTCATCCATAATTTTTCATTGAGTATCTTTACGATGGTTATTTTGAATTATTTGTCATGTAATTTATATATATTTATTTTCTTAGAATTGGTTTGTTTTGTTCCTTTATTTCTTTGGCTAGGTCATGATTCCCTGTTTCTCTGTGTGCCTTATGACCTTGTGTTGAGATCTGTGCATTTGAAAAAACAGCTAACTCTCTCAGTCTTTATGGTCTGGCTTCACACTGAAAAAAAAAAAAAAAGCTTCAAAAATAAGCCTGGCTAGAGATTCTGGGTGCCTTCCAAACTTTTTATATGAGTGCATCTTCACTCTGCTTGTACTTATAAATTCGCAATTAGAGGGATTTTGCTGGTTTCTGTCTCTTGGAGCTCATGTTTTCTTGCTTCTTCTGGTGTCTGTCTGTGGTACTGCAGGTTCTCTGGAATTTCTGTGAGGTGATCAGATTATTTTGTTTTCAGGACTGTGCTTCTAAAGTATGCTGCATCCCGTCAGTGCTTCTATTGGATAAGACAGAAACCAGTCCCTCAGGCAAACTCTTTAAAAGCTGGAGTGTTGGACATATGCTCCTTTATTCCCCATCATTTTCCCTGACCAGGGAGAGGCTGACAAGGTATACAGGCTTTGTCCAATGTATCATAGGACATCTGGAACAATAAGAAGCCGCCCAACTTTTTTTTGTTCTCAACAGTCTCCAGGCCTCTAGGGTATGCAGGGTCCTGTCAGTGCTCCAAGACAGACAAGACAGAAACTAGTCCTTCTGATAGTAGCCCCAAAACTGGAATGATAGACACACGAATCAACTCTTTTCCTACCCAAGGAGAAGCCATAAATTGCAGTTTTAAAAAAAATCATTCTATGCTGAGTTATGGAGAGAAGCAATAGCAAGTATGTGCTAGTAAAAACCATCATCTTTGTTTTCAGTGGCCCCTAAACTGGTGACATTTCCTGTCAGCATTTATATCCAGGAAAGACAAAAGCTAGTTCCTTGGGTAGCCTTGATGGTACTAAGTCTAAGTGTTAGATGTATGTTCCCATATTCTCTTTCCCTCCTTGATGGGAAGCCAGAAGTTGAGAGTTTCTTTCTGATCATGCCACCCTGTGCCAGGGAAGAGGCTCTGGTAAGTGAGTGCCACAAATTTTTCTACCAACTTTGACGTGGCTGGTTTTGAATTCACCTGGGATACAGGAGCCTCTTAACTGGTTTCTGGTTTTCTTACAAAAGGAATCAGTCAGCATATTGTTGAAGTTTGCTCTCTATGAATAAAGGAAGGTCTTAGGGCCTCCTATTCCACAGTCTTGTTGACATACCCAGCATAAATTCTTGAAGCAATTTTTAAAGCATGCTTTATGCAAGCAAACATCACTTTATCATTTGACTTTTGACTACAAAAATAATTGACCCATATAGAAAGCTGGTTTCTTTAAACTGCTAAGCATATTGAATTGATGTTGTTTCTTTTTAGCTACAAAGCATTTTCTTTTACCTGTTGGCTTACATATGCTGGAAAGAAGCTGTGCCAAGTGAGAAACTACAGAAATATTCCAGTCAAGAAGTTATTTTTTTTCTTGGTCAATTGGAATGAAACGTAAGTTTAATCTTTACTCTGTCTGGATTATTTATCTAATAAAGGTCAGCTTTTTCCCCCTTTTTTTAAAAAGCAAAGGATGTGATTAAAAAATATGCTGCCAGTTGATTTGATTCAGTGGTGTGATAAATATGCTAGGGATAACAGATAACTGACTGTTCAATTCAACTGATTAAAAGTCCATTTAGAAACCTAGACAAGTGTCCAATTCACATTATTGAACTGAGAAAAAAGGGAAATTGAAAAAAGAAGAAGACTTATTAATCATTCACACACTGTGCATATCAGGAATATGCTCTCTTTGAGGCAGGAGTGGAGGGAGTCCAGGTATAACAAAGAAAAGATAGCCCTCCTGATAATGTGGGTAATCTCCATTTTCTCAATTTTCTCACTGAAGTACAAATTTATTTAAACAATCAAGTTTTTTGACAATAAACATCTATATATGTGTAAGCTTAATTTGGGGTGACTGACTCCCACTTCCTTCTTCTGTAAAGATTTGTTAAATCAAGAAGATAAAGTACCTTCCTAACATTATCACTGTCTTTCTCCACCTTTTTGCTCTCTGCACCCAACTTAAGCCCTCCCTTTACTCAGATCCCCAGATGGCTCATCAGCCTCATTCACAGCTTTTCCATGGTTACTGCTGCATTTCCTCACTGCTCTGCCAGTCATTTCCCTGCAGTCTCTATTGCTTCACTTAGATCAATATTCTTCCCACCTCAAGCAGAAGAAAATTCCCCAGCCTATTTCTCCTCAGCTCTTTCAGATGATCTGGCTTTCTTAGAAGATAATTTGACTCCCAGTATGATGCTTTTCCATTAATAAATACGTGTCAGAATTTGTAGAAGAGGATAATGTTAGATCGCACCATCTATTCTACTCTTACTCTTACCACAATCAATGGAGACTGTATCCTGAAACATGGCACGTGACCTTCAATTCTCACATACTTCATGGCCGCTCCCATTCCAAGCTAAATCTGCCCTCTTATAGGACCATGACAATCTCTATCTCCCCTTCTTTGGGTAAGATTCTTTATTCCTTTGACCAAAGACCTGACATTCAATAATAATATCCCTTTTTCTTTCATAGAATCAACTCTGCTTGTAAAATTTTTCAGTAGCTCTCCAATTCTTATAAGGCAAAGTACAAATTATTTAGCAAAGCACACAAGGCCTTTTGTGGTGTGGCCCCTACCTATATCTGCATCTTTACCTCTAGAATTAACCCCATTCCCTGTTCTTGCTATCCACCAGTCATTGGCATCTTATCTACTTACCCTAACTATCCGTTGACTGTCCACCAGTCATTCTTTGCATCTGATCTACTTACCCTAACTATGAACTGAGAAGTCAGGCCTCTGCCAGGGATCCTCCATGCATCAGGAACACAGTGTTCCACTCACCCATCTGGGAAACACGTAATTATCTTTCAGGATGCACCTTTTACCGCCTGTATAAACCCTTCCTGTATCATTGGACAAAATTGTCCATCTTTTCTTCCCTTGCTTGGTGTAATCTGTAAATTTCTCTTATGGTACCTACTGTTTGTGTAGATTTATATATGCTCCTACCAAATGATACAAAGATTTAAAAAAAAATTGATTTAGTCACCATCAGCTAAAACAGCACCAGACAAAGAGTCCCATAAGTGTTATTGGGCAAATTAATAAATTTTGTATAACAAGTGACTCCTTTAAAAAGTTATTAACCAAGCCAGGTGCGGCAGCTTACGCCTATAATCCCAATACTTTGGGAGGCTGAGGCGGATGGATCACTTGAGGTCAGAAGTTTGAAACCAGTCTGGCCAACATGGTGAAACTTCATCTGTACTAAAAATATAAAAATTAGCTGGGCATGATGGCTCACACTTGTAATCCTAGCCACACGGGAGGCTAAGGTAGGAGACTTGCTCGAACCCAGGAGGCAGAGGTTGCAGTGAGCCGAAATCACTCCACCCTGGGCTACAGAGCAAGTCTAAAAAAAAAAAAAAACTGTTAATCTGCTCAATCCCTAAAATTATTCTTCTGATTTAATTAAAAGTAATTTCTGGTTGTTTTAAAACATCAGATTTATTTTCAACACACTTATGCCGTCATATAGATAATTCAAGATAAAAATCTAATTCTGAACTCAATTTCAAAGAAAAAATTTTGAATGCTAGTTCTGACACTTACTAACTTGGACCAGTTCCCACAAACAGAAAGTGTCAGAGCTAGCATTTAGACCCACTGTGACTCCTAAGCTGATGGTTTCACTGTGACTTACATACTTTTTCTTACAACATATAAAATCTTGACAAGAGTATTTACATCCCATGAATAGTATTCAAGTTTTAAGTTAAGAAATAAAATAAGAACAACCTCTATTCTACTCCATCTTCCTGCCAGCAGCTACCCCATTTCTTTTCTCTGCTTTGTAGTGACACCTTCCGAGTAACTATCTATATTCACTTTATTTAAGTTTTTTCTTTTTCTCTGCTGTATAACATACTCCAACCAGGCTTTCATCACTTCTACTCCACTGAAATTGTCACCAGTAAACTTCATGGCTGAATCCAATGTTTGTTTCTCAATCTTCATCTTACACGACCTATCAGAAGCTTTTGGCACTGTTGATCTCACCCTCCATCTTAAAATTTGCTTTCCACATGGCTGACTCTTACCTCACTGGCCATTTGTTCTCCATGTCCTTTTCTTCTCCCAGACTGATTCTGATCTTAGCCCTTAACTCTCTTCTCTGTTGTATGCGTCATTATTCCCTCACTTTTCTCTTATAGTCGTATACCTTTAAATACAATTTAAATGCCAACAGCTCCCAAATTTATATCACCAACCCAGGCATCAGTCACAAACTCCATACTTACAGAATCAATATATCCTAAACTAAATTTCTGATCTTACATTTCAAACCACTCCAACCATGGATGGCCACTCTGGATAATCAATTCTAATTCTGATTGTTTAGATCAAAATCCTTAGCCTGAATCTCATTTCAGACCCTATGTTCAGAAAATCTTAATGGCACTCTTCTCAAAGCATATCCAGAGTATGTTCTCATCACCTTCAATGGTCTAAACAACCATCATCTCTCCTCTCTATACCACAATAGCTTTATAATGGTCGCCCTACTTCTCTTACACCTTCATAGTTCTTGCACAACAGCTAAAGTCATCTCTTTAAAATATCAGTTCTTGCACAACAGCTAAAGTCATCTCTTTAAAATATCAGTCAAGGCATGCCATTCTTCTGTCTAAAAATCCTGAACTAGCTCCCCATTTCACTCAGTGAAAAGTACTTGCAATGGTCTACTGTTTAGTGTTTTCATTTTTTTTTCGGTATTAATAGGAGACTTCTAAACAATGTAACTTTCAGCCACGTGCAGTGGCTCACTCCTGTGATCCCAGCACTTAGGGAGGTGGATCATTTCAGGTCAGGAGTTTGACACCAGCCTGGCCAACATGGCGAAACCCTGTCTCTACTAAAAATACAAAAATTAGCCGGGCATGGTGGCCTGCACCTGTAATCCCAGCTACTTGGGAGGTCAGGGCAGAAGAATTGCTTGAACACCGGAGGCAGGGGTTGCAATGAGCCGAGATCACACCACTGCACTCCAGCCTGGGCAACAAAGTGAGATTCTGTCTCAAAAAATAAAAATAAATAAATAAATAAATAAAAATAAATAAATAAATAAAAGTGTAGCTTTCAAAATCTCTCATTTTTCACTCTCAGAAGCTTACTCTGGTTTTAGCAAAACTATTTCATATACAATAAAACGATTTTAAGAAAAATTGTAGTGATTGCTCATTCTTAAATAGTGTCGTGAGGCAAACATGTGGTTAAAACTTGAGATCGACACCTGTTCCTTGGTTTTAAAAAAAAAAAATCCGTTTCCACTTACTGATTGTCTCTTTTTTTTCTTTTTTATCTGAAAGTTTATTCCTTTGATTTTTAAGTAGCCATACAAAAGTTAAAAAAATTTTCAGTGAAGGTAAGATTATTCTGACCTTAAAAATTCATAGGTATTAAAGAATGAATAAATAACTACTTGGGAAGCACTTATTCTTATCCTAAAGGAATTTATTTTTATTAATAAAAACGACAGAATGGAGATTGGCAGTAACTATCCACTGTAACTTACATAATTTCTTTCATTCTTGTTATATTAAAAAAAAAACTCACAAGTAAAGTTATACATGAAGAAGCCAGACTTAATGGGAAAAAAGGAACATTCTAGATCATGTGAGAAATAAAGTGAAATTACAGTTTTCATCCTAGCACAGAAATATGAAAGCTGAATAAAAAGTCAATTATAGGTGAAAGAAAGAACATTAAAGAAATTGCTGTGCATTCCACAGGATCATCAGCGTTTTATGTCAAGTTTCAGAGCTTCTTTTAAGCTGAGAAATATGTCCATATTACCTTAAATGAATATGACAAGTATAAAAGAATTTGAAAGAAAAGAAAGAGAGCACTTTTAGTTTTGGATACCTAAACATGTAGGTATCCAATTTAATATTTTAATCTAAAATTTGACAATGTTAACAATAGAAGGTTCTTCTCACTCTAATCTTTTCTTTATTTTTCTCCATTAAGTCTAGATAGACTTATGTATTTGTCAGTTCTCACACTGTCAGAAAGATACTAGAAAAGACTGGGTAAATTTTTTTTTTTTTTTTTTTGAGATGGAGTTTCACTCTTGTTGCCCAGGCTAGACTTCAGTGGCGCGATCTCAGCTCACTGCAACCTCTGCCTCACGGGTTCAAGCAATTCTCCTGCCTCAGCCTCCCGAGTAGCTGGGATTACAGGCATGAGCCACCATGCCTCAGTAATTTTGTATTTTTAGTAGAGACAGGGTTTCTCCATGCTGGTCAGGCTGATCTCGAACTCCCGACCTCAAGTGATCTGCCTGTCTTGGCAGAAGTGCTGGGATTACAGACATGAGCCACCGCCCCTGGCTGAGAGTGAATAATTTATAAAGGACAGATGTTTACTTGCCTCACAGTTACGCATGGCTGGGGAGGCCTCAGAAAAAGTAAAATCATGGCAGAAGGGATAGGAGAAGAAAGCACCTTCTTCACCAGGTGGCAAGAAAAGAGAGAGAGCAGGAGAAACTGCCACTAAGAAAACCATCAGATCTCTAAGAACTCACTCACTATCATGGGAACAACATGGGGGAAACCGCTCCTGTGATCCAATCACCTCCCCCCAGGTCCCTCTCTCAACACCTGGAGATTACAATTCAAGATGAGATTTGGGTGGGGACACAAAGCCAAATCATATCAACTTACATTTCATCTGTCTACAAGGAATGTGTTTTTTACAAACCAGTGTACTAAATGCACAATGGCTGATATAAATAATTATAATACTGATTGAATAAATGAATATAATGCTGGTATACAACCTACAATTTGCCATATATTGTGTTATATAATAGCAGTTCCATTTTGTGAAAAAGGAAAAGTAAGACTTAGAAAGGTTAAATGCATTACTTAGAAAGATTAAATGCATCTTAGTCAATAAGGTCATTTTTTGAGCATAGACATATACAAATCTAAACTTGGACCCATCCTCTCCACAGACAGTTTATGTATTGGCATCTCAAAATTATCATTAACTCAATAATATCATACCCTAAACTGTACTAATTATTCTCATCCCAATTTCCTCTTACTTCTGTGTTCCCTATCAGTTAAAAATATCTGTTGTAGGTGCTGGAGAGGATGTGGAGAAATAGGAGCACTTTTACACTGTTGGTGGGACTGTAAACTAGTTCAGCCATTGTGGAACACAGTGTGGCGATTCCTCAAGGATCTAAAACTAGAAATACCATTTGACCCAGCCATCCTATTGCCGGGTGTATACCCAAAGGATTATAAATCATACTGCTATAAAGACACATGCACATGTATGTTTATTGAGGCACTATTCACAATAGCAAAGACTTGGAACTAACCCAAATATCCATCAATGATGGACTGGATTAAGAAAATGTGGAACTCGACTGCTCTGGGGGATTCGTGCGCGGTAAGAAGCTGCGCGGCAGCGCAGTGAGGTACCTCTGATGGAATTATGACCAGATGGGCCCGAGTTAGTACCACATGTAACAAGAGACCCTTGCCTGCAACATCATGGGAGGACATGAAGAAGGGATCCTTTGAGCGAACAAGCCAAAACCTACTAAATCGTAAACAACGTGAAGCCAATAGGCTATCCCTCAAAAATGATGCACCCCAAGCAAAACATAAAAAGAAGAAAAAGAAAAAGGAGTACTTAAATGAAGATGTGAATGGATTCATAGAATACTTAAGACAGAATTCACAGATGGTTCACAATGGGCAAATTGTAGCAACAGACAGTGAGGAAGTAAGGGAAGAAATTGCAGTTGTTTTAAAGAAAGAGTCGATGGGAAAGAAGAAGATTAAAAAGACAAGCGGCAAAGAAAAATGCAATGGTGTGTTTCCATTGTAGAAAACCTGGCCATGGAATTGCAGATTGCCCTGCCACCCTTGAAAATCAAGACATGGGCACTGGGATATGTTACAGGTGTGGGTCCACAGAGCACGAAATAACCAAGTGTAAGGCTAAGGTAGACCCGGCTCTTGGCGAATTTCCTTTTGCAAAATGTTTTGTTTGTGGAGAAATGGGGCAGCTGTCTAGATCTTGTCCGGATAATCCCGAAGGACTCTATGCTGATGGTGGCAGCTGCAAGCTTTGTGACTCTTTGTGGAACATTTAAAGAAAGATTGCCCTGAAAGTCAGAATTCAGAGCGAATGGTCACAGTTGGTCGCTGGGCAAAGGGAATGAGTGCAGACTATGAAGAAATTTTGGATGCACCTAAACCGCAAAAACCCAAAACAAAAATACCTAAAGTTGTTAATTTTTGATAACAACTAGCACTATCATTAGTTACCACCTCGTCGCTACTTTCTAAACCAGGCCCACATCACGAGTTAGAGTTGAGCTCCCTTGTAGCCAGGACTATACTGTAGATATCAGTATGATCTGGGTGTGATGGAAAACAATTTTGTTTATTCTGTCCATCAAATTGTACTTCTAGCACTGTTTGGAGAAAATTGAAGAATAAGATGATTAAATGGATTCTCTAAAAGAACATATTTTAAGAGACAGAACTTAGGCATAACCAAGTAGTTGTATACCTGATTGTAACAATCATCTTTTATAAAAGCAAAATTATGCATAAATGTAAAACACCCCTAAACAAAGGGTACAAATGAATTTTTGGTTATATCATTTTCTTGGCTCAAAGTATCAATTTATTATTATAATAGAAATTTATAAGTTGCTAGAGAGTCTATATTTTTAAAATATGGAATAAAAATCCATTTTCTATTGCGGAAAAAAAAAAAAGAAAATGTGGCACATATACACCATGGAATACTATGCAGCCATTAAAAAGGATGAGTTCATGTCCTTTATAGGGACATGGATGAAGCTGGAAACCATCATTCTGAGCAAACTATCGCAAGGACAAAAAACCAAACACTGCCTGTTCTCACTCATAGGTGGGAACTGAACAATGAGAACACTTGGACACAGGGTGGGGAACATCACACACTGGGGCCTGTCGTGGGGTGGGGGAAAGGGGAGGGATAGCATTAGGGGATATACCTAATGTAAATGACGAGTTAATGGGTGCAGCACACCAACATGGCACATGTATACATATGTAACAAACCTGCATGTTGTGCACATGTACCCTACAACTTAAAGTATAATAATAATAATAAAAAGAACTTATGAACACACAGAAGGAAAGAACAGACACTGGGATCTACCTGAAGGGGGATGGTGGGGAGAGGGAGAGGAGCAGAAAAGATAGCTATTGAATACTGGGTTTAATGCTTGGATGATGAAATAATATGTACAACAAACACCATGGCATGTGTTTACCTGTGTAACAAACCTTCATAGGTACCCCCAACCTAAAATAAACGCTAAAAAAAGAAATTCTGGAAATAAAAATATGAAAATAAAAAAACCAAAATATCTCTTGTAATCTAGAAACTAGAATTCATCTTTAATTCTTTATTGTTTTATTTCACTGGTATGCCAAGAATCAGACATTAGTTATGCTTTTTACTTCTTCTTTTTTTTTTTTTTTTTTGAGATAGAGTCTCGCTCTGTCGCCCAGGCTGGAGTGCAGTGGCGCGATCTCGGCTCACTGCAAGCTCCGCCTCCCGGGTTCACGCCATTCTCCTGCCTCAGCCTCCCGAGTAGCTGAGACTACAGGTGCCCGCCACCTCGCCCGGCTAGCTTTTTGTATTTTTTAGTAGAGACGGGGTTTCACCCTGTTAGCCAGGATGGTCTCCATCTCCTGACCTCGTGATCCGCCCGTCTCGGCCTCCCAAAGTGCTGGGATTACAGGCTTGAGCCACCGCGCCCGGCCGCTTTTTACTTCTAAAATAGCTCTTCTGTCTTTCATCCTGCTCACTGCTCTATGACCATGCTGGATCTGGATTTGATTATCTCAGTGGACACCATGAGAAGGAGAGAGAGATGTACTTCCTCAAATTCAATTATGGTCATTGACTTAACTTCTCCTTATCCCCAAGGTTGGATGCTGTACAGGCACTGAAAAAAAGGAGTCACCAATGTTTGATTTGAAACCCAGGGTAAAAACTGCTCCCTAGTCTCCAGATTAGAAAGCCAATTCCTAGTGTGAGAAGATGCTTAATATTACCTGAGGCCTCAGCTGGGTGAACCTCAGTCAGCACCTTTCAGTTGGACAATAGGCTTTGGTCATCATTGGTACTCTAATAATCACCTACTGCTCAAACAATTTAACATCATAGTTCAACCAGGAATGACAAGGCCAGTAGATTCTGTGTATTTCCCTCACACCTCATGGCCATCAGGTATCATCCCATAAAGCTGCTCAGTCACTCTTCAAGTCTCCTCTGTATCCTTCCCATTCATCAGTGATTTATCTCCCATGACTCTGGCCTTGTCTGCCAAAGTTTATTCCAATTTTCTCATTCCTCTTTAGCATTCTCACCTACTAGTAAACATATCTCCCCATCTCAGCTCCTAGGAAAAAAACATTTCTTTCATCTCTTGATCTCCTGAGAAAATTGAAAGAAAAAAATTTCTTTCATTTCCTGATCATATAATTCTATACAATTCAGATGACTCCAGAAAAGAATGAAAGGTACATGTCTCCCTGCCCCTATTAGGGATGTCAGATCACAATCTCAACTTTCTGTCAAAAGCCCCTTCTCAAACAATCATGCCACCTATGTATACCCCACCCAGTCTTATAGTAGTGTTTATGACCTTCAGGACACTTCCTTATATATATTGATGCCTTCAACCCAAACTCGAGTTTTTCTCACCATCAAAAACCTTGTGTCTATCCTTAGCCAATTTAATTTGCTAGTATCTATAATCCATCCAGTATCTGAGTTCAGAGTGTCTTGACCTTATCATATCCAGAGACTGTATATGTGTTACATTTCAGTGACCATCCCACAAATTCCTAGGACCTCATCATGATCCAGAATGGTCCACATTTAAAACGACAAAAAACTCTCTACACTTTGGCTCTTTCAAATATTTATTTTTGACTTTAGGGAAAAGTTCAAATTCTTTTGCCTGGCATGTAGAGCTCTTAAGCATTCTGGCAACCACTTATCTTTCTAATTACATCCTCCATAATTTCCCCTGTCAACTTGACTTCATCTTTTGTTCTAGCCACAATGAACTGTTCACCATTTATCAGACACACCTAGTCGTTCATCCATGTATGCCCCTGTCTGTGCTTTTTCCTCTTTCTGGAATATTCTTTCCAAATCTCCACCTCATTATAGCTTAATCTTTCAGAATCATTTTGAGTTATTTCCTGCCTCCTCCAACTCCCTAACACAGTGTCTTTCTAAGTCTGTTTTTCATCTGTGCTTGCAACAGATTAAGAATAAATGTTCAAGTTATTGTAACTTTTAAAAATACACCTACATGTCAACATGATCAGGAATAAGTTTCATCAGTTAACAAAAGCTCACTATTCTACATATTTCTGTTGAATTTTCATTTTTACAGATTAAACAAAAAATTTCAAGAGGCAGCCTCAATTCAAATAGTTAAATATCTTTGTCCCAGACCAGTACAGTATAAGAACATTTTCATTAAAATATCAGTACAATTGGGTAGGTAATGCTACTTCTTTCTTTTGTTGTTAGGATCAATTTTCCCCATGAAATAAAGTCACTTCCAAGGGAATCCATGCTCACTGTAAAACTGTTTGGGATTGCCTGTGCAACCAACAATGCAAATTTACTGGCTTGGACTTGTCTTCCACTGTTTCCAAAAGAGTAAGTGTATCAATTGTGAGTAATAAGCCTATCATTTCAATAAAACATTCTTAGAAGTAAATATTTGGGAGTATATGGCATAATGAGGAAATCAAGATATTTTATTCTAAAATGGACGTAGTTCAATATAAATCATGACTGCTGAAAGCAGAACTGAAAAGTAAAATTGTAGAAATGGCTTTCAAAACAGGACTCATGCTGAACTTGTCAGCGGGGTCATTTATAATGAAAAGGTATAGGCATGACCAGTCTCAATTACTTTTTCTTTTCTGACCAACTGATTTCTTTGGAATTAGTAATTCAAAATGATTTGGATTAATACTGTCATTTAGAAAGAATATAAGTCATGGAATTCTGGCTAAAGTAAAATTATACAAGGTAACTGACTTTCTGACCTTTTCTTGTCAAGAAGAAATATTTAGTAACTTTAAGGTGATATTTTTCAGAAAACTAGGTCAATTATAAGTTCAGATATTCTCTCAGAACTAACGATCATTGCAAAATGAAGTGTTCATTTAACCATAAGTCTTGGAAAATATTAATATTCAGAATACTTGATAAAATCAATTACATGATGTTCTATGGTATTAAGGAAAAAATATTTTTAAAAAATCAACCATTTTTCACATGGCTAGTCTTGCTTCAGAATCAAATGATAAAATTTGGGACTTTCAAAAAATCAGCACATATATTGTAATGTTAATATTTTTATAACATATGTTTTTCCCTCTGCTGTTTTAGAAAGATATGGTGATACAAATTTTTTTAAGTTATTAATTTTTATTTCCCAGACCTAATCAATATAAAAAATTATTATCAGCAACCATAATAGATGTTTCAAATCTTCTTCGTTGGATTAATTCTGGTGTAAGCTCTGTGTGTGTGTGTGTGTGTGTGTGTTGCTCTGTTATTTGTTTTCATGCTTTAGCCCATTTCTATACCATTGTTCCTTGAGGACAGAGAATGTATTTATCTTTGTCATATCTATCATCTAACGTAGCACCTCATATAAATAGGCAATCAGTACAGGTTTGTTTACTAAATTGAATTGAGGGAAAAAAACAGTCCCTATAGAGGAGATAAAGAATGAAATAAGATTTCAAGGTCTATAAGAAACAGTTTATCCCTAAAAGCAATACCTACTGCTGTTAGACATCTCAAAGATATGATTTGTATGCTAAGAACTTTATTTTCTTTCTCACTAGGAACAGCTATACAAGTGTCCTTCCTTCTCTTGAGTGAGTTTCCTTAAAGTTTCACCTGCAGTATTTGTAAGATCTACCATTTTTTGTAGAATATTTCTAGCTAGTCACTGAAAAAAAAAAAAAAAAACGTTAAGTCCATTTTACTCTCACATCATGTAACACACTACTTGCACATAGCAATCAATAAACACTAAACATACAAGAATTTAGGAATATTTTTGTCTTTAAAACTAATCGTCAAGGCATTTTTCCAGATGGTTATGATAGTAAAAATACCACCTCCATGTTGTTTTGTCATATGTCACTTACCATTGGTAAGCACGTTATAGGCGAGTGGTCATAGAAGATGAGCATTTGTGAGAGATGGGATCTGGGACTGATCCTAGGTGGCATTTGGTTTAAGGGGATATGTCAAAATTGTAGATAATGAGACATCAAAAAACACAACTCACTTCAACAATTACTCAATAAGGATTTCTAAACATTTTTGAAAAATGCCCTGTTTCTCCTGAAAATCAGAAAATCTGCTTTTCTCCTGTGGTAGACAATTTAAGGAAATACAGATATTTTTAAGAAACCAGAAATACGTCACATGGGGCAACTGGGAGACTGCAAAGACTCCACTTTGCTCATTGCTTCAAGTTACAAAGATTCTAACCCAATTTATTTGATGCAGATATTTCCAGATCACAGCAAATTGGTGACTTAATTTCATTTCCTTTGATGGGGTAATCCCTGCTCATAAACATTTGGTATTGAATCTGTCTTTTATTACAGTTCAAATTGCCCATAGCTAGCCATGTGGAACTATAATGAGTGCTTACGTCATTATTTTTTCCAACACATATATCAACTGAAAATACGCAGAATTAAAGGTTTCCTATCTCTTTGTGGTTTCCAGAAGTGGGTTTCAGAAAAACCAATGGTGATTAAACTCAGATAAATCAGTTAGGGCTGCATCAACAAAGTCTGAAAATAAAAATAAACCTCTTCAGTTTCAAGCATGCAAACTTGTCTTCAATTCTATTTTTAAAAGTCTCAAATCCAAAGGTAAATTTGGCCCACAGAAGTTTTATAATCCCGTGTTTTGCAGAAAAGGTTTCCGCTGCATCTACATTTGTAATGTCACCATAATGTAGTGAGAAAGTGTTATTCTAACCTCAGCAATTTCCATGAGCTTCCTCCCCTATTCAAGTTCAAAATTAATAGTATCATAGTTACTTAGCATTTTTAAACTGTGGTAAGCTACTTCAGCAGAGATTCTCAACCCAATTAAACAATAGAATTTTCTGAGGAGATTTAAAAATAAACCCAAAGCCCAACCAAGCATGCCCAAAGATTCTAATTTAATTGGTCTGTGCCTGGCCTGAGCACCAGTATTTTCAAAGCTCCCAAGGTGAGTTTAAAACCTTGGAAAATTAGGATGTTTTTCATAAGTTCAAAAAAGGTCTAAAATAAATCTTAACCTCAAAACAATTAGATTAGTTAGAAAATTTCCTGAGTAGCCAACCCTGACTCTACTGTATCAAATCATTTCAGTTATATCTTCAAAATCATAACAACAACAACAAAAAAAACTGTGGATGAGAATTTCTTATTGTTTTTCTCTCCTATCCAGGAGACCGTCAGTTAGTCCAAATATGTCATTTACAGATAAAGAACTCTATGATGAAGGAAGATTTAAAAACCGGCAGTTGGTCACCATACTACTTAGAATAGAACAAGAACTAGAATGCAGGTCTGAGCTTTAACTACCTTAAGCCACCTCCCTTCCTGCTCTTAGGTGCCATGCCTTACTCCATGAACACTCTGTAAACACTTCACTACCCTACAAGAGGGATATAATTTAGATATTGTCCCCTCTAAATCTCATATTGAATTATGGTCCTCAGCATTGGAGGTGGGTCCTGGTGGTAGGTGTTTTGGTCATAGGAGCAGATCTCAAGACTTGGTCCTGTCCTCGAGATATTGACTAGGTAATCACAAGGTCTCGTTGTTTGGAAGTATGCGGCACCTCCTCCCATCGGCTCTTACCATGTGAGACACCTGCTCCTCCTTTGCCTTCTGCCATGATTATAAGCTTCTGGAGGCCTCCCCAGAAGCCCAGCAGATGCCAGCACCATGCTTCCTGTAAAGCCTAGAGAACTGTGAGCCAATTAAACCTCTCTTCTTTTAAATTGCCCAGTCTCAGGCATTTCCTTACAGCAATGCAAGAATGGCCTAACCCAGAAAATTGGTACCAGAGTAGGGTATTGCTATAAAGATATCTGTGGTTGTGGTGTTAGAACTGGGTAACAGGCAGAAGTTGAGAGTTTGGAGCACTCAGAAGACATGAAGATGAGATAAAGTTTGGGATTTCTGAGAGACTAGTTAGATACTTGTGGCCAAAATGCTGATAGTGATATAGACTCTGTAAAGGCTGACAAGGTCTCAGATGGCAATAAGGAACTTATTGGGAGCTGAAGCAAAGGTCACTCTTGTTATGCCTTAGCAAAGAATTTGGTTGCATTGTGTTCATGCCCTAAGAATCTGTGGAAGTTTAAACTTAAGAATGATGATTTAGGGTATCTGACAAGATAAATTTCTAAGCAGTAAACCATCCAAGAGGTGGCCTGGCTGCTTCTAACAGCCTCATCTCAGATTCAGGAATGAAGAAATGACTTAAAATTGGAATTTGTATTTAAAAGGGAAGTAGAGTGTAAAAGTTTGGAAAATTTGCTGCTTGACCATGTGGCAGAGAAAGAAAAAGCATTATCAGGAGAGAAGTTGAAATGGACTTGGAGCAACCACTTGTTAGACATATTTGTGTGACTGAAAAATAGCCAGGTGCTAATAGCCAAGAAAATGTGAAAAATGTCTTGAAGGCATTTCAGAGATATTCCAGGCAGTACCTCCCATCACAAGACCTGAGGCCTAGGAGGAAAGAATGGTTTCTGGGACTAGGCCCAGGACCTTGCTGCCCTGTGCAGCATCAGGACACTGCTCCCCACACCCAGGTTGCTCTGGCTCCAGCCTCAAATCAAAGGGGCCCAGGTACCGCTTGGGCCGCCACTTTGTAAGGTGCAAGCTATAACCCTTGGCAGCTTCCACAATGTGTTAAGACTGCAAGCACACAGAGTACAAGAGTGAAGGAAGCTTGGCAACCTCCAGCGAGATTCTAGAGAATATATTGGAAAGCCTGGGTGCCCAGGAAAAAGCCTGCTACAGGGGCAGATCCCTCACAGAGAACCTCTAATAAAAAAGTACAGAGGAGAAATACGGGGTTGGATTCCTCACAGAGTCCTTACTGGGGCACTGCATAGTGGAGATGTGGGAAGTGGGCCACTGTTCTCCAGACTCTGAAATGGTAGAGCCATCTGCAGCTTACAAACTCAGCATAGAAAAGCCACAGGGGCAGAGCTGACCAAGGTCTTGGGAGCCCACCATTGTATCAATGTGCTTGGGATGCAGGATATGGAATCAAGGGTTATTTTGGAGCATTAAGATTTGATGACTGCCCTGCTGGGTTTCAGACTTCCATGGGACCTGTAACTCCTTTCTTTTGGCCAATTTCTCCCTTTTGGAATGAGAATGTTTACCCAATTTCTGTACCCCCATTTTATCTTGGAAGTAAGTAACTTGTTTTGATTTTATGGACTCATAAGTGGAAAGAACTGATTTCCAGATGAGACTTTGGACTTGGACTTCAGACATTTTAGTTAATGCTAAAATGAGTTAAGACTTTGGGTGACTATTGAGAAGGCATGATTTTATTTTGGAATGTGAGAAGGACATGAGATTTGAGGAACCAGGGGCAGAATAATATAGTTTGGATGTTGTTTCCTCCAAATCTTGTGTTGAATTGTAGTTTCCAGTGTTGGAGGTAGGACATGGTGAGAGATGTTTGGATAATGGAGGTGGGTCCTTCATGGCTTGTGGCTGTCCTTGAGATAGTGAGTGGGTACTTGCGAGATGTGGCTGTTTGGCAGTGTGTGGCACATCTTCAAAGCTTGCTCCTGCTCTCATCATGTGAGACACCTGCTCACTCTTTGCCTTCCACCACGATTGGGAGCTTCCTAAGGCCTCCCCAAAAGCTGAACAGATGCCAGCACCTTGCTTCCTGTAAAGCCTGCAGAATCAGGCTTTTCTTTATAAATTATGCAATCTCAGGAATTTCTTTTTAGTGACACAAGAAGAGCCTAACACAACAGGGTTCCAGCTCAGTCTTGCCTGGGCTCTACTCTTGCACATGAAACCTATTAGACATAATAAAGTCAGCCGCCCAAAGAATTTTATAACATCAGGTCTTTTGGTCCTGCCGCCTACAGATTCTTTGGCTCCAGGATGCCAGCAGTGGGCACATAGAATACCACGGCTAAAATTGATAATTGTTTTATTTAAACACTTTACCTTACTGTTTGAGGAAATGGGGCCCAAAGAGGGTAAACCAGCCCATCTGTTCTCCTGGTGTCACAAATTTTGTGTTGGCTTTTCTAGTCAATGAATTTCTATGATATATTTAAATTGAAAATATTCTTAAGGATACTTCAGAACAAATATTTTGAAATACTATGTTTAGCAGTGTAGTCCTTCTTCTAATGGCATCATATTAAAAAGTCTCAAAGTATAAGAGTGATTCCATGGATGTGTTTTGTTAGGAGAATTTACAAACCTATAACCCAGCCTAACTTATATCTTCCCATCTTTCTGAAGTTCACCCTCAACTACCAGCAGAACCTCAAAGCTCTATGTAAACTCTGAAGATCATTGATTTTGTCCAAAAAGCTCAAAAAAGGTAAAAAGGGAAGGTAATAAAGACAGGCTCCAGATGTCCTGACACAAAGTCTGGTGTTCTTTCCATTATATGAAACTCTCTTTTTGTGTCTCCTGCCTTCAAAATGTTTAATTTAACTAACATAATAAATATTTTCATAGGAGTAATACTTTAAAAAATGGCCAGTGGTCCCCATTTGCCTGGTCATAAAAGTTTTCATTTTCATCTTCTTTCTGAAAACTAACAACACACTTAGATGTATCTTTTCACATTTCAATTTCACATCTCATTTTCCTCATCTTCCTTATATTCTCTATTTAAAGAAGTCCATGGAAATGTATTCCCTCCATTATGCTTGCAATATACAAAAATATTTTTAGGCAAACTTTATTGTCAAAAAGTAAATTAACTAATTAACTAATATCCAAAAAGATTTTTAGGCAAATTTTGTTATCAAAAAGTAAATTAATATTAAACACATGAGGAACCTCCAAAATAGCACCAAACATTTATTTCCTTTTCCCCCTGAATGACTTTAAGTTAAATATTATATATTTATATATATATGACTTTGTTATAAATATTTTATATTTTATATATATATATATATATACACACACACACACATACACACACATATATGGCTTTAAGATGAATATTGTATTAGCCTTTTTGAGATGGAATTTCACCCTTGTTGCCAAGGCTGGACTGCAATGGCATGATCTCGGCTCACCGCAACCTCTGCCTCCCAGGATCAAGCAATTCTCCTGCCTCAGCCTCCCAAGTAGCTGGGATAACAGACATGCATTTGTTGATACATTGCCCCATACACACACCTATGTCAAATGTTCTGACTTCACTCTGCCACATGTGCCTCAGGGTTAAAGCCATGGTGACTGTTAATACATCCAAGACTCCATCCAGGCACAGTAATTACCATCAAATTCTTGAGAACCCTCATCCTCTGTCCAGACCAGCTTAGATCACTCAGATTTTTGGAGTATAGCATAGCCAAGACATAAAAATATAGTAAGGATGCAAATATAACACATTCCACAACTTAGGTGTGAATAAATAATGCAACTCATGTATCACACTCTTCCTCATGAGCTCCCACCCTGTAACTAATGAGAAGAAACAAAGTTTCATCTGTGATAAAGTATTAGTTCAGTAACTTTAACTAGTCCTTTTAGAAATATGCAGTCTCTTTTGGATAAAAATGCTGGGTCACTCAGATAAATTTCTTATACCCTGGCTCTCTTCCTAAGAGGGGGAAAGGATATATAAGAAAAGGAGAAAACAAAAAACATAAAAAGAGATCCTTTGCCCTGGTGACTTCCGATATCCAAATAAAAGCCCCTTTTTAAGCTGACAGATGCTTGTTACAGCTGAAGTCTCCAGCTCATGACTGGGGCTCCCCCAGCTTGGCCAGGGTTTCCTGGAAAGCCCTGGGTGACTCAGGCTCTCACAGGCACCATAGACCCTCCTGAGGTTTGCCAACGACTCCCAGTTGGCCCCAGGTTGAATGGTCCTATCAGATGCCCTTATTACAGAAGCCCTTATTCCCACCAGGGAAACTCTGGAAACTCTCCCTCTTGAAAATCTTTAGATATTTCCAGATCCCTTCTCAACTACACAGAAAGCAAAGAAGGCCCAGAAAAGCTAAACTCACGAGTTCCTCCTGCTTGTTAATCACGGACACCAAGTTTAATGGCCATGCCACAAGCAGTACAGAACCACTCAAGAGGTGATTGCCTTCCAGGATCTGAAACAGGGAGTGAGAAGAGGAGCTCCTCTGCCTTCAGCATTATGTTTTGCTCACTGATCTCACACTTCTCCCCACCTGCTTGCCAAAGCAGAGGAGAGGCAAACTGGGACACCTGTGTCCGCCATGCTTACTCGACTCCTCCTTTCTCTGCCTTCTACTTCTCATCCTCCCAAACTCCCAGGAAGTGATGGGCTTTTCTTTCGTCATGTTCTCCTATCCAATATGGCACATCCTCCTCCTTCCTCGCCTCTGTTGACTCTTTCCCATGCACAGAAACATTTTCTGTAAATACTGTGGAGAACAATACGACCTCCAAGTTTCGTGTTGGACAAGCTTCTTCCTCCTCTTGCATTCTGCCTAACACTAATGCAAAACTTTTCCCAGATAGTTGGGGATTTGGCCATTTGGAGTGAAGGTCATATGCTCTGAAAGGCAAAGGTGAAAACTACAATAATAATTTTTTAATCTTTACCTCTATTAAACTAATCCATAGCTTACTAATACTGGACCCCCGATACAGTTATACCAAGACAGATTTTCTTCAGGTAAGGGAGGGATGGAACAAAGAAACAAAGAAGACTCAAAATTCATCCTGCTAGAAGAATATTCTTAAGTCGTATAAAACATCTGCCCACATTTTAATAAAGCACATTATACTCCTCTAGGCAGATATGTGCTGACAATATCTTTAAATAGAGAAAATAATAAAAGAAGCAGTCTTCAGAAAGCTAAAGGTCTAAAGAAAGCTTTATTTGTTGAATTTCTTCCTCATGTTTTGCATAAGATCGGTTAAACGGCAAGATGGAATTGTATATTGCTTTTAGAAAAGCTCACTTGAGGCATTAAAGTTCTTTATAAACTTAAATTTAATTTTGTTGACTTTCAGTTTTGCACTTTCAATTTGGCATATTAAAATCCAAGACTGTTTTCCATGATCATTGGAACATTTTACTGGTATTCTGATTCATATACAGAGCCACGTACAACTTCTTTTTTAATTCACATAAGGATCTGTGGATTTGGATGTTACTGAAGCTGTTAAAACCAACCACGAACTCTTCCCTGTTTAAAGCCTTCCCTGTATGCACTCTCATTTACTATGGTAATTTACCACTGATTTTTAAACATTTAGAATATGAATAATCTTTCTATTTATGCATAAGGAAGCATTTCCTCTGTGAAGCCCTGCAACTATTTTTATTCTGCAGAGCATATGCTATGCTAATTTAAATCTTTTTTTCTATAAATTTAGAACTTATATCTTTAAAGATTCCCAGGGGATTTAGTCACTCCATGGAGCAAAATATGTTCTGAAGAGTTGACATCTGTATTGATTTAAGGCAGTTGTAACTCCAATAATATAAATCTGAAATTCTTAGTCCCACCTTATAATCACCATTGATGGCAATTAAAAATAAATGCTACCCATTAGAAACCACTGTGGGTAAATAATTTTCTCATGTGGAAAATAAATGTAGGCATTTATGAAAATAGCCAAGCATGTGGTATATTCGAAATGAACTGTTAATCAGTGTCTGGGCTGGTGGACTATCTCATTTCTTTTCTAGCAACCGAATAAAGCCCCTCTAAGAGCGGATTATGTTTGTATTCCAAAAGAAAACATTTACAGATAATTATAACTTCCCTCATGAAGTGACTCCTGTCTGTCTGTATGTGTTGTCTTTTGCAGAAAATCCATTCTTGGGTCTATGCTATTCAGCATGACATTACAGAGTGAGCCTCCCGTAGAAATGATAGCACCAGGAGTGTGGGATGTAAGTCAGCCATCCCCAGTGACCCTGCAGGTAAGTGCCGGGCTACAAGATTAAAGTACACATGGCAAGTATTGGTTGATAAGTAGTTTGCTGTCAATTATAGAAACAATTTCTTCCAGGATCACACATTTTAATAGTCTTCTCTACCTCCAGCCTTCTGGGATTTGTGAAACCTCTACTGCTTTTATTTTATGTACAGTACTCTCAAAGCACGTTTCTCCCAGCTTGTATAATGGCAGTTTCAAACCATGCTTCATCCAACAAGGTCATGTTGGAGAACTATGGAGTGTTGCCATTAGTATACTCACTATGGGCATTCATTTTCTTTCTATTGTCTAAAAACAGTCATTGGTATGTATTATTAACTTGGTATCCTACTCACACCTGCCTCTGCTTTGTGTCATATTTCTTTAAAATCTCTTCTGTTATATGTTTCTAAAATGACTAGCAATTAACTGAGTAGCAAGAAAAAAAACCTGCAAACTAATTATCCTTTTTTTTTTTCTTAAAGTCTCTCTACTCTGTGTGATTTGTGATCATAAAAGAAAGGTGGTAAATTACTTCAGGCTTTCTTCCTTTGTGCTGACAGCTCCTTATGGGTTCCTGATTGTAGTTCATCAGATTGGTTGGAAATGTGAGGCATGCACAGTCTCATATAGAGAAATGCATGGAATATGAACTTTGCATCTGTATAGGAAAAATTAGAAAATATTCTCTGGGCAGCATCCTCTAGAACAGAGATTTTCAGCCTTACCAGTATTGACATTTTGGACAAGAAAATTCTTTGTTGTGGGGGCTGTTCTGTGTATTTCAGGATGTTTAGCACCTCCCTAGCTTCTTTCCACTAGGGATGCCTAAGGGACTTTCTCAGTTCTAGCAATCAAAGAGTGTCTCCAGATATTGTCAAATGTGCTTTGAGAAAAGGATTTCCTCTGCTGACATCACTGCTCTAGAAGAAGTTAGTAGAGTCTCCCGGCTCTTAAGTTTCCAGGCTTGTGGTGAGGGGTTTGGGACATAGAGTGGAGAAAGATGTGCAGAAAAATATTTAACATGGAAAGGAAAAATTAATACTAATAAAAATACGGCATCACATTCTTGCGGAGGAAGATTCAACCAGATGACACCTAAAGATCCACTTCTAATCTGTGGACGTGTTAAAAAAGAATGCTTATTCAGATTAGGTCTTGGCACAACATCATACACACTCCACACATGATATCTTATCAATTAGCACTTGTTCTGTTTTAAAAGAACAAAAAGATAAGTATATCTATGAATAAAGAGGAGAGACTCATCACAAACCCGGTAAACATATTCTACTAATAGAGAAAAATAGCAAAATGCTAGAGGTTCAATTCAATCACATTTGATTCATGTTTCATATATGACTACTATGCTCCAAATATTGTGGTAAACACTCTTACAAAAAGGAGTGAATACGTAATACTAAGCCAGGAATTCAAGGAATGCAAAGTCCAGCTGGAGAGACAGACTTTGACAACTCACACTGATGTAATGTGACAGATAGGATAGCCATTGTAGGGACACTAAGACAGCGAGAATAGCAATGAATATTTCTGAGGGAAAGTAAAGAAATGTAAAAAGTCTGGGGACAGACAGACACCCAGAGGACATGACATTTGAATGCCCTTTATAGAATGAGTAAATTCACACTAACGAGTTTCAGTGGGAAGGATTATCCAGTCATAAAGGAAAGCACAATGCAAACACACAGATTCAGAAAAGAGTTGGCAGTTTCAAAATATGGCAAGTTAGTTAAGATTAAAGAATAAATTATGTGAGGAACAGTGGTAAAAAAGTGGAAAACAGTGGTAAAAAAAAGTGAAAAACCTTCTCTACCATAGGTGGAGAAGACTACACATACTAGATTGTGTACCAAGTTTGGACATAATTATCTCGGCAGTAAGTCATAAAAAGTAGTTCTATCAATGTTGTAGAAAATGCCTTAAAAAACAAGAAGACTGGATATGTGAACACTTGCTTTTGTTTTGCTTTGGGTTTTTGTGTGTATGTTATTGGTTTTTTTTTTTTTTTTTTTTTGAGACTGTTATTGTTGTTGTTTTTGTTTTGCTGTGTTTTGTTGACACAGGGGCTCACTCTGTCACCCAGGCTGGAGTGCAGTGGAATAACCATAGCTCACTGCAGCCTCCACATCCTGGGTTCCAATTATTCTGTCATCTTAGCCTTTCAAGTAGCTGGAACCACAAGTGCATGCCACCACGCCCTGTTATTTTTTTCTTATTTATTTATTTTTGTAGAGATAGGAGTCTCACTATGTTGCTCATGCTGGTCTTGAACTCCTGACCTCAGGCAATCCTCCTGCCTCAGCATGCCAAACTGTTGGGATTACAGACATGAGCCACTGCACCCAGCCTGGACTAAAATATTAGAAGAATATTTTAATGATCTAAGTTAAGGATCATAGGGCCAAAAACTAAGAAAAAAAAAACAATTAAATGGTAGATTTTAGAAACTTTTTTTAAACAGAAAGGGGTGCAACTATATGAAGGAAATATATAGGGAAACACAGACAGAAAATTGAGTTCCTGAGTTCATAGTAATATCTTCAGTTTTAAGAATGAACACAGAGAAAGGATAGATAGTCTTCAACAGGGTAATAAGATGAACTCAGTTTGAGATACCTTGCATTTTATATAGACCTATGGGGAGCCTAAGTGTAGATATAAGTGATCTTTCTTTAGGAGGACAAATGTATTTTCTATCAAACTATTTATTGACAGGTCCAAACGACCTCAGCTTAATGAAAATTTTCAAGTATGACCATTGTCAGAGTTTTGTGGATATAAATTCATGATTTTAAGGTTCTATGGGGCAGAGAAGAGTGATGGTGGTAGAAGAAGGAAAAGAAAATCTATCAGATGAGACTATCCTTGATACTTCTCAGGATGAGGTGAATAGTTCCTTTATGAACACAGATTTTGGCAAGTGGAATCTGAAGGAAAACTTCAAATATTCAATAGTGGCACAGATTTCCAGGTAAAGATCTGGATCCATAACATAATTCATCTTAAAAATAAGTGGAAGAGGGGCATGTAAATCATTCCACAGTATGCAAAAGTTAAACCATCCCATTTTTACAAAATAATTTCAAATTGCGTAGATACATTAAAAGCCTCTCAGCATGATTTTAATTGGTGATGCAATATATAAAATAAGAGTTATTAAGGTAGTAAAGACAAAACCTTTAAGACTATCAGTTTAATTGAATAGTCAGCTAAATTCAGAGCATAATCTTTCAACCTAAGGATTATGAGATGATGAAATTACAACCAAGTTCTCCATCCAGTATTTCATTAAGGAGTTAGTATGAGTCTCAGGGAAAGACATTTGGCTGAGAGTTAGAAAATCTGGATTCCAGTCTTTCTTTTACAGAAAACTTTATGACCTTGAATAAGTCACCTAACCTATTTTATCCTCTGCATAATGAAAAGATTATACCAAGCCTACCTGACTTCACTTTTCTGATTGTCCTGATTAGACAGTGGTTACCGCCATGCTGCAGCCACTCCGGTATGAAAAGGGATGTGATATGACACAGATGTGATCGCTTTCAGACAATACTTTTTTCAGGTCCTATGGTTGATTGAGGTACCAACTGGAAGCAGTGGACAGAGTAAAATAGATTTTAGTTCAGAAATGGAGGCAGGTGATACATAAGTTATTGCTTGACTCACTTAGCCTAGATCTCCCTCAACTTCCTGCCTCTCCCTGAATGCAATGTAGTGGAACAGCTCTGTCACATATTCAAGCACTAAATGCAGAGCTGTTTCATAGGAATTCATGCAGTTCTTGTTCTAGTCTATGTTTCTTTATTATTATTATTATTTTGGAGACAAAGTCTCACTCTGTCGCCCAGGCTGGAGTGCAGTGGCACGAACTTGGCTCACTGCAACCTCCTCCTCCTGGGCTCAAACAATTCTCCTGCCTCAGCCTCCCGAGTAGCTGGGATTACAGGTGCATGCCACCATGCCCAGCTAATTTTTGTAACTTAGTAGAGACGGTATTTCACCATGTTGGCCGGGTTGGTTTTGAACTCCTGACCTCAGGTAATCCACCTCATCTTGGCCTCTCAAAGTGCCGGGATCTATGTTTCTCTACTTCCTCACCTCCCCATTTGTATCTAAAATCACTGTATTCTGGCTTGCCACCACTCTTAACTGTGGTTAGGTACCTGCTGATTCATAGGTGCCAAATCCAGTGGTGGTTTTCAGTCCTCATCAGGCTAGCCCTCCCTCTGCTCTTCTTGGCACTGTCTGTCTCTTCCCCATAACTGAACTCCCTCCTCTTCTTCAGAGATTGAACTTTCTCCCTCCTCCTTCCACAGAACTGAACCCCCTCCTCCTCTGGCTTTGGTGTTACTGCCCTCGGTTATCTCCTTCCACTGCTCTCTGGTCATCCTTTGTCTCCTTCCCAGGCTCTCACCAAGGACAATTCTCAAAGGTTCAGTCTGCAGCCCGCTGCCCTGCACAGTGCACATATTCTCCCTGGATGCTCTCATTCATTTATTTTCTTTAAAAAAAAACAACAACAGCTTTCTTGAGATATAATTCACATACCATACTATCCTCCCATTTAAAGTGTGCAATTCAGTAGTTTTTAGTATTTTCACAGATACATGCAACTATCACCGCAGTCAATTTCAGATCATTTTCATCACATCAAAAAAGAAATCCCATACCCCTTAGCTCTCACCTCCTATTCCCCCAATCCTAAGCAACCACTAATCTTCTTCCTGTGTCTATCAATTTGACTATTTGGGGCATTTCATGTAAATGGAATCATACAATCTGTGATCTTATTTGTGGCCAGCTTCTGTCACTTAACATAATATTTTAAAGGGCATCAAGGTGGTAGCCCTGATTGGGATTCATTCCTTTTTCTATATTACATATACATTTTTATACAATAATATTACATTATTATAATATGTACATATGAATATACCATCTTTTATTTATTAATTTATCAGTCAATGTACATTTGGATTCTTTCCACTATTTAGCTATTAAGAATATTGCTGTTATGAATGCCTATGGGCACGTTTTTGTGTGAACATGTTTTCATCTTTCTTGAATACATAGTGAGCCATGGAATTACTGGGCCTCCTACATTTCTAAGGTTCTTGTCTCAATATCTATGTAAGTGTACTTCTGAGTCTGTATCTCTAGTTCAGACTTCTTCACACCTCAAGATTCAGACAAATATAGCCGCATACTTGCTGAAACTCCCACCTGGATATTCTATTGGCAGCTTCAAACGAAACATGCCCCAAACGGAGCCCACTTCCTCTCCAAAATTACTTTCACCCTCTGAATTCTTTATGTCTGTTCATGCCCCCCACACACCTACCTGTTTTTCTTGCCTCCTTCCTTCTTTCTCTCTACTCATATCCAGTCCATACTACATCCTGCCAATTTATCTTCTATATTTTTATTGCCTATCCTCTCAATTCCTCACCTCATCTTCTGGTTTCCTTGGCTTTAGTTTTGTCATTCTCTAATCTAAAATTTATGGAGTCACAAGGGTGATCCTTCTAAAACTTAAGTCTGAACCTGCCAGTTCCCTGCTTAGACTCTTCAATAACTCAGTGCTACCCAGAGGATTAAGGCCAATCTCTGTAGCATGACCCCTCTTCCATTGCTTCTCTTGCCAGTCCCTGTTTGACACTTCAAGCTTCAACAACTTTGAAAATGTTGTCATTTCTGACATGCACTGTCCTGCTTTCAACTTACGTAAATTTATGAATACTGTTCCCTGTCTATAATGTGCCCTCTCCCCTTCACCCTCCACTGTCCACCCGTCCTCTGACTCTGTGTAAATGAGATTCATCTTTTTCCATCCATGGACCCTCTAGAAATCTCTTCTTTACCCCCTCCACTCTTCTCGGGCCAAGCAGAGATAAGTGCCCTTCTTCTATGTTCACGTAATACCCAATAGCATTTTTATCAACACATTTACCACATCATATTCCTTTCCACTGACTGAGTGATCTCTGATGGCGTTGAAGGTATTATATCACAAGCATCTAACACAGTAGTTGGAATAATTTATTTGTTAAATTAATGATATATATCCATATTTCTGATGACTACAAAAACACCGCCCACAGGTATGTCTCAATTTAGCCCTTTAGTCCACTTATCTGAACCTGAATACCAAAATGTTTAGCTCTTCCTTTTAGCTAAGTGAGACGTCTCCTTAAACCACAGATCTTACTCATTCAAAATGTTTTACTTTATCTAACATTTTAGTACATGCTTATCTTCCATTATCGTCAGTGTTAGGAAGAAGCACCAGTCTTATCATTGATACAGAGGTTTTAGAACACGTTATATTTTGATTTCTAATGTAACAGAGATCCTTTTTTATCTCACTCCAAAACCACCATATGGATCCCTCTTTTACAACTCCTTTTTTCGGACTCACCACAATTGCCACCCAGTTAGCAGTTATCCTTCCTTCCTCTGAACTGCAATAGAACTCAGGGTCTAACATGCGTATGTCTTTTCTTTTCTTTTTTGTGAGACAGTGTCTCGCTCCATCACCCCAGCTGGAGTGCAGTGGCACGCGATCTCAGCTCACTGCAACCTCCAGCTCCATGGTTCAAGCAATTCTGTCTCGTGCCTCAGCCTCCCAAGTAGCTGGAATTACAGGCGTATGCCACCTCACGTGGCTAATTTTTATATTTTTAATAGACACAGGGTTTCACCATGTTGGCCAGGCTGGTCTCGAACTGCTCACCTCAAGTGATCTGTCTGCTTCAGTCTCCCAAAGTCCTGGGATTACAGGCATGAGACATCACGCCCAGCACGTGTGTCTTATAATACCAAATCACACACAGTCAAAGTGGAAGTTCTTGGATAATCTGACAGAATCATGGGAACCCAAAATTGGCCCAGGGGCACCTTATGGCTATGGTTGTGGGGCATGGACACTGGGGACATTCACAACAGCTCCCTTAAGCAGTGCCAAGTCATGAAGCCATAATAGAAATCACAGTGGCCTAGTGTGAATGACAAAGGATGAGCAGAAGAAATGAAGCGAGATGAATCATTGGAACACAAGAAGTTGATATCCAAATGTGTAAGGAGGTGTGAATTAGAAGGGAGCATTACCAGCTTTGAATATCTTCCTCTATTCCCCCAAAAAACCCATATTGTTGTTGTTGTTGTTGTTGTTGTTGTTGTTAAAATCAGGAGTGTATCCTCAAGGCTTAGCCAGGAATGTAAAAAATAGATGTCATGACGCATGCAATGCTGACATTTGAGTATGTCTCCTGGAGCATTCCTTTAAAAAGAAATTTGAGACCAAGGCCAGGCTTGGTTAGCCACAGCCATAGAAGGAGAAAGAACAGAGTCGAATGTTTGTCAGTACTGAAAGCACAACAATGAAGCACAGCTTTGGGGTGCTATGTATTTATTATCCTCTATTTTAATTGTTAATGTGTGTGCCTTTTCTCCTCAATTAGACTTTAAGTTATCAGAAAATAATAGATATTACTTATATCTTCCATAATGTATGGTGCCTAAAAGTGTTCTAAAGCAAATGCATTAAAGCATAGTTTTGGGGAAGTTTTCTCTTATAAAGAGTACAAAAGGCAACTAGGAAAAATTCCATTACTTTCTATAGCAACTCAAGAATCAGTAGCTATTTAGCCTCATAATTCATGAAAAAATGCAATTTGATAAAAGATCTCACTCACGTATCAGAAGTAAAAATTGTTTCCTATGTGAAATATATACAAATAGTTTATTACAGGTTTGTACACAGGAGTTATTTTGTATGCTCATCTACTCTTCTCAGTTTTCTCATCCACCATGCCATTTACTTAGTATCAACATAACATTGTACTAACTCATTAAGAGCTATTTAAAAATATGTGTCCATATAAACAGTAGCATGTAACTTGCTCGTACTGGATGCCCTTCCCTCTAAGGTACCAAAGTTCATCTTTCAAGATCAATTTTTGTCAAGAGGCAAACTTTGCTGTAATGTTTCAGTTAAGCTGATCTCGTACTTGTTTCTTTTATCATGTTGGAGTAATTGATACACTGTAACGCAGATTATATCAAACACAAAAATTATAACAAATGCTAGAGGTTATAGAATGAAATTACTAAAACTTTTTCAAATAAATAAGCGCTCAAATATATTAAACTGTATTTCAAACTGAAACTCATACCATCTGCTTTGTAAGGTTCCTCAATTTTCTCTGAGATTCCAACCCAACATAATTCAGCAGAAAAAAATAATGTCTGTGGGATTTCTAATATTAAAATGAAAAAAAAAAACAGTATGTGTGATAACCTTAATCAAACCTATGAAGCCCTAAAATATCCAGCTTATTTACATAGTCTGGAACTGCCTTTTTGTTAACTGTAATTTTATTTACTAGAACCAGATTCTGAATCACTGAAACATGGTTTAATGGTAAGTAGATTGAGCCAGGAAAAAAAGGAGGCCGGATTCTGGAACTGTCTATAAATCTGAACTACAGAACCAAAGCAGAAATATTCTATTTGACTTTTTACTAACACAACAGTTCTTTATCAAAGAAGAGCTCACTCATGTGTACAAAATGATTCCCAGACTTGCAGATTTCATGAACTAGAGATCAATATAGATTAATTCTATTTTCTCAAGCAGGTTACTTGAAAATAGCATTATTACCAATGTTAAATTTCATCATTTCATAAGGAGACATTTTAACACTGAAATGTAAAAAGGATATAATGTCAGCATTAACCAAAAATGTAACATATTAATCTTTATGGAGAGATTGTATATTATTATTTCTCTTATTTTCCCTCAGACAACATTACAGGTGACCCATCTATAATTATTTATACAATTATTTGTATAAATAATTGGCTAAATACCTTGTATATTTAGATCCTAAGTCCTCTAATAATTATTTTAGAAATTATTTTAAAATTATAAATAACACAGAAAAAATAGAAGTTGTTCCATTCTTTAGTTTCTATAAATCTAAGATAGGAGTATTAAATCAATAATGTATTTTGAGACACTTTCAACACATATCAAATCTTTTTTTTTCTTTCAGATTGATTTTCCAGCTACTGGGTGGGAGTATGTGAAACCTGATTCTGAAGAAAATGGAAGTAATCTTGAAGAGCCACCAAAGGAGTGTTTAAAACATATTGCCAGACTTTCACAGAAACAGACTCCCCTACTGTAAGTGACCTAGGTCTTGTAAGTGAATTTTGCCTGCTGTTTATGATTTCCTCAATCATTCTTGAAGCATGACATCTTCAAAGAGTGAGCCTTCCTTCCTACATAACTCATTTCATTTCCTAATGTCATGCTTATTGGATGGTTAATTAATGTTTAGGATGTAAATAAGTAATTCTGTGTGCTTTTAACGATTTGTTTCCTGTGGTCTTAAGGAAAAGTAAAAAGTTGGGAAATTATTCAGTTCAAAATAACAAAGCAGAGAGTGATCAGATGTATATCAGCACATAGCAGTGATAGACCATCTCTCAACCTTCCTTCCAGGAGGTAGAAAGTTGTTTTAGTCAACAGGGAAAAGCAACGTTTAATTAAGGCAGATTTTAAAAAGAGCAGTAAAGAAATAAGTCTTGTTTTAATAGCACAAAATTAGTGACTAAGGAGTACTTTATAAAATGATAATTCTTTGAATAGAACCAAAATCCCGGGAAGAACTATTAGGGAATTAGTGGCATTTGTACTCGTTACCTGGCAAAATGCATGTCACAGCTGATTATGCTCATTAATAACATGCCAAAGACTTCAGACTAAGAAAGTCTCTCTCTCTCCCTCTCTCTCTCTCTCTCTCTCTCTCTCTCTCTTTGTGTGTGTGTGTGTATGTGTGTGTGTGCATGTCTGTGTGTGTGAGAGAGAGAGAGAGAAGATATATAACGTGATAACAGACTTTACTCCAAGAGTGAAAATTAATGTAAAGGTTTTGAACAAGGGAATTATGTGAGCAGAAGAATCTTAAATGATCCCTTTGACCACAAGTTGCAGAATGGATTGGAGTGGATGTGACAGTAGAAGCAAGCAGCACAGCAAGGAGGTGAATGTAACAGTTTAGGCAAGAGATCATGATGGCTAGAACTAAGATGATAGCAGTAGATATTAATAGAAGTGACTAGATTTGGGAGACATATTTTGGCAGTTGAGAAGACATAACTTGATGATTAATTAGAATTTTGGAGTAAGTCCATTAAGAAATTAAAGAGTCAAGGTTAAGTCAATAGAGAGTCCAAAATTTTGAGTTGATCAACTTGGCAGATGGTAGAGCCACTTTCGGGAGGAGGAATCAGCTTGGGCCATCCCATACTAGGGCAAAGAGTGTGATCAGTTGTCTTTTGAGTAATCTTGCTACTTTCCTACTCTCTAATTTCAATATTTATTACTGTTTTTCTCATTCACTTCAAGCCAGGAACATCAAACCCCTTTTTAAACTTCAAATGTGCTGGTTCTGCTCCCATCTCAAGGCCTTTTTATTTGATATTTCCTCTGCCTGAAAAACTGTTTCCTAAGTTCTTCACATTACTAAATTATCTCATCCTTTAGGCTTTCACTTAAATGTCACCTCAAAAAGTCCTTCTTGGACCACTCTATGTGATGAAGCCTTGTTTCCCTCACTCTCTATCACATTACCTTTTATGTTATCACACTTAACACTAGCTACTATCCTGCTCACTCATGTGTTTAGCTCTTCTTCCTCTCAATGATTTGCAAGAGCTGGAAAAAGCAAAGAACCCATCTTTCTTGTTTATCACTATATTTCTAATGCTATACACTAATAACAATGTGTGTGAAATAAGTAGATTATAAGGACTGAATTGACTTTGCATAGTTTCTGGTATAAAAAGTTGCCTTAAGAACTGAAGATAACAGAAGATTCTCATAGTCTTCATGACACATATGTTGACAATCCATTGTCATACTGGACTACTGTCATCTTAACTAGATGAAGCTTCTTTTTCTGTCTTACTTGAAAATGTAAAACCGTGTGTTCGACAAGTGTGCCACAAATAAGAGGCTAGCATATTTATATTTAGGTTTTTAGTATGAAAAAGATACCTTGAAATTTTAAATGTATTCAAACAAAAAAAGGTCAAAACCAACAAACAATAATCATGGTAACTGCCTTTAAATATCAGAGGTTTGTGTTTTTAAATTAACCCCAGTGAATTCTAATTGTTTTATATTTCAGTTTCTATGTAAGCTAATAACACTCATAAAACAAGCAACATTTTCCTCTGTTTCACCCACTCAAATACAATTATTAATTTTCAGCATGGTGCAGTTTTATTCTGGACTGTGAAAACAGATGGAGAACAGCCTTCAATGTGGTGAAACTTGTGTTAGAATCAGATTAACCTCAGTTTCCCAATGCCACATTTTATCATTTAGTTGATGACTTAATTATTCCTTCTTTAAAACTGACCAAAAGTAATCACAGTGAGGAAGTTCAGACTCAATGGAACTCATGAAAATATGCCTGTGATATTTGTAAAAAATAAAAATTGAAAAAAAAATCTTCTTGATGTCAACCAAAAAATGCTTCCAAATCTAAAGACCCCAGAATGAAATACGTAACCGTATATGTTCTAAAATAGATTAGTGCTTCTACTTCAACCATGAAGAATACCTAGTGCAAGACCAATCCCCCTGACTGACAGAACTATGATGAGAGAAAGATACAAAGCAACTGTTTTCATAAATTAAACAGAGAGGATTTGAGGTAAGCCTTAGGATTAAAGTGGCTTTCAGCCTGGAGTCACTTTCTATACCTGGGTCCTCCCACATGACTTGGGAAGGTAGAATATAAGAAGAGAATGCAGCTCCTGCTGAGATATTTTTTAAAAGGCAGAATTTAGAGTTCAGTGATGCTGAGGCAGCTGGCATCTTCAGAGCATCATACCACAGGACGAGAGCTACACAAATCTGTATTGGGGTCTTCTTAAATATTTAGTTGAGTGCTAAACTACTCGTGAGCAGGTGGAAACTTTCCAGGGCTTACAAGAGAACTACTTCAGGGAGATATAAAATAAATGTGATTTGAGAAGCCACACAATGCTGGAAGACATAGAAATTCTGACCAATAAGAATGGAGAAAGCTCACAGACCATCCTTTACATTTAATAAAGAAACCAAAATGATGCATATTAGGATTAAGTCCATTCTAGCCCTAGATTAAAGACTAAAGTAGGCTCAACCTAACAAATAATAAAAACCAGTCTCAAAAAAATTAAGCTGATCTTCCAGTAATTGAACTGTCTACTAAAAAACATGAGATTCAACAACTGAAAAATAGCAGAATGCTGACTCTGAATAATGTACTATTCTAAATGTCTAGCATATGATCAATAATTGAGAAAACTATTGGAAAATGTCTAGTATACAATCAGTAACTAGGGAAATAATTGGAAAGAATCAGGAAAATATAAAAACAGCCTGGGGAGAGGAAGTGGTTAATAGAAACAGATCCGAAGAGTTTTAAATTAGCAAATAATGATTTCAATACAGCTATTATAAAGATATTTAATGATTTTTTAAAAGATGTATATGAATGAAAAAATGAATCTTACTAAAAAATGGAAATTTAAGAACTGAAAACACAATAGCTAAAATATTTGTTTAAAAAAATCAGTAAATGGGCTTAATAGATTGCAAAATGCAAGAAAAAAAGAACAGTGAGCTTGAAGACAGGGCAATAGGAATTATCCCCCATGTTGAGGTACAAAAAGAAAATAAACCTTGAAAATAACGAGAGCACCTTGTGACCTGAGGGACAATATTAAACAATATGTGTGCATTGGACGCACCAAAAAGGAGAAAGATACTGAGGCAAAAAATAATTAAGGAGATGGCCAAATTTTACAAATTTGATTTTTTTTGTAAAAATTAACCTACAAATATAAGAAGTAAAAGTCTTAGTAACCCATAAGTGAATACATACTCTCTCTTCCTTCCTTCCTTTTTCTCTTTCTTTCTTTCTTTCTCTTTCTTTCTTTCCTTCCTTCCTTCCTTTCTTCCTTTCTTCCTTTCTTTCTCTCTTTCTTTCTTTCTTTCTTTCTTTCTTTCTTTCTTTCTTTCTTTCTTTCCTTCTTTCTCTCTCTCTTTCTTTTCTTTCTTTCTTTCTCTCTCTCTCACACATACCCTAGATACATTATAGAGAAATTGCTGAAATTTCTTTTTTCTTGATTTCCTTTCCCTTTCTTTTCTTTCTTTCTTTCTTTTTTCTTTCTTTCATTTTTTCTCTCTCTCTTTCTTTTCTTTCTTTCTCTCTCTCTCTCACACACCCCCTAGACACATTATAGAGAAATAAATGAAAAATAAGATAAATATAAAAATTTAGAAACATCAGAGAAAATAAACAAATTCCATATAGAGAAACAACTATAATATTAATATTATAATATTCTATATAAAACACTAAATACAGGCTTCTCATAAAAAAACAAATAAACAAAAGGCAGTAGAATACTATCTGTGTGTGTTAAAGATGAAAACAACTTTTTCAAATTAGAACTCTATATACAGTAAAATTGTATTTCTTAAAATTAAGGCCAAATGAAGATATTTTCAACCAAATGAAGCTGAGTTAGTTTATTATCAGTTCATCCGTACTATACAAAATAATAAAATAAGTACTTCAAGCTGGAAGAAAATGATACTAGATGGAAACTCAAATCTGTAAGAAGAAATGGAAAATACCCCAAAATAGATAAAGAAATAAAAATAGTTTCATTTACACATTTATTAATTTATTTTAAAAGTGATTAAAGAGAAATGAATCACAATGTACTCTGGGTTTATAATATATAAAAAATAAAATTTATAATAACTTCAATAAGAATGAAAATGGAAAATGGAAGTAAACTGTTCCAAGTTTTTTATATTATATGTAAGGATGCATAATGTTAATTCATGATTGGCTGTAATATGCTTAAACAAAGATATTTTAATATCTAGGAAAACCATACCCCTTAAATTTTAAGAGTATATTTAAAAGCCAAGGAGAAGATAAAAATGAAATATAACAGAAAAAAATCTAAAAGGAAACATAAAAAAGAAAAAAGGGGACTAAGAAATGATTTGGACAAAGAAAAAAAAAAACACTTCACAGAAACAAATAGCAATACAGTGAGCCATTGGTATGATTAGGTGACCATATCAACATGACATTAAATGTAAACACACTAAGAACTCAAATTAAAAAGCAGAAGTTGTCAGCCTACATCAAAAAAGCAATATATAACTGTATTCTGTTTACAGGAACATGTTTTATATATAAGCAATTAGATTAAAAGTAAAAGAATGAGAATATTTACCAGGAAAATCATATCACCTTGCTAGATCTAGAAAAAAAGTGATAGAGTTCAATACCCATTCATGTTAAAACTAGAAATAGAGTGAAACTTTCTCAACCTTGAAAAGTGATCTATGAAAAGTTTATAGTTAGTATCACGTTAAATCATGTAAGAATGAATCCTTTCTCCTAAGGTTGGAAACAAAGCCACGATGTCTGCTTCAAACATTTATCTTTAATCTTGTTTGGGAAATCCTAGCCAGCACACTATGTGAAAAAAAAAAAAAATTAAGGTAAAAATTGAAAAGAAAGAAATAAAACTGACTATTTTCACACAGCATGATTATGTAATGGTCATAATGCTTAAGATAAATGTACAAGATCTAATTGTGTTCCAGTAAAAATATATATAAAATAAATTCTGTTTTGGAATTGTATTTACTACATCAAAATTTTATTTACTAAAATTTTACTAATCTTTTACTAAAATTTAGTAAATTATTTAATAAAATTTTATTTACTGAAAAGTGTAAAACTTTGCTAAGGAAAATTAAGGAAAATCTAAATAAATGAAAAATATACTGCATTTATTGATTGAAAGATTCCTATGGTTAAGATGATAATTCTCTCTAAACTCATCTGTAAATAAAATATAATCCCAATGAAAATCTCAGCAAGTTTTTGTAGAAATTGAAAAGTTGACTTCAGTATTTATGTGGAATGCAAAAAACCTACAATAGTCAAAGCAATCATGAAAAAAGAACAAAGTCTGACTTCATAATGTGTGTGAATTTATGTACTATAAATTTACAGCAATTAAGCTAGTGTGATATAGCTTAAGGATAGGCAAATAGGTCAATGGAATAGAATTCGGTGTAGATAGAATAGAAAGCCAGAGACCCATTTGTAGGTTCAATGTATTGTTGACAATGCCACCCACGCCATAAATGAAAAAAGTCCTTTCAGCAAGTAAAATATTGCTTTCAGAATACTTGAGAAAAAAGCCACAAGAATGAATGTTAAGATAGCCAATGTTAAACAAATAGAGAAAGTAATAACTGTTTAAAAATTTCTGAATTGGACATCATCAAAATGTAGAACTATTCATGAAAAGCCCCCGTTAAGGAAATCTATAGGCAAACCACATTCTGAGAAAAATATGTGCAAACATTTATATGACAAACTTTTTGTATCCAGAGTATATAAAGAAATCATGCAAATGAATCTAAACAAACAAGTAGGGAAAAGACATGAGAAGAGAGCTCCAACAAAAGATATAAGAAAATAGCATATGAAAAATTGCCTAGACCCCAAGTAAATATAAATTAGAAGCACAATGAGATACCACTATACACCCATTAGAATGGATAACATTATAAAGACAGACAAAATCAAGAGTTGGCAAGAATATGGTACAAGTGGAACTATCATACTCTGCAAGCAATAATGTAAAATTTTACAATTACTTCGGAAAACAGTTTCACAATTTTTTGTAAAGATAAATACCTAACACATAACCATGTCCTTCCTCTCATAGATATTTCCTAGGAGAAATGAAAAATACATTCATATAAAAACTTGTACACAAATGATCATAGCACTTTTATTCATAATACCCCCCAAAAGGAAGCAACCCAAATGTCCATCAAACAGGAGAGTGAATAACTAAATAATGGCACAATTACACAAAGGAATAATATTCATTAATTATAAGGAATTAACTATTGACAAACTCAACCAATATGGATGATTTCAAAAACATTATATAATGGAGTGAAAGAAGCCATAAATAAAAACATATTTACTCTATGATTCCATTTATATGAAGTTCTAAAAGGTTAATATTTATCGAGAGAGAAAGAAATGATACCAGTGCTTGCCTCTGATGACATGAAAAAAACTGTTTTATATCTTGAAAGGAGTGTGGTTGTTATCTGGTATATGCATTTGTAATAATTTATTGAACTGAATCTGTGGCATGTCCTTGAATGTGAATTTGCTTTAACAAAAGGAGCTAAAAAAAAAAGAAAGAAAGCATTGTTTGGTATTGGGGAAAAATATTTAATCTGAGCAAATATGTTTTAGTAATTTTACTATGAATATTTTTTCTTCTGTGGCTTTTTCCGAGGAAAAGGTGGTAGCAAAATATAAGGAAAGGAACCTAAACGCACCTTCAAAATCACCTATAATCCAATCTTTTCTTTTTACAGATGAGGAAAACTTTAACATGAATTGTAGAGAGACATAGACTTTTAAAAGATTTTTTTATGTTTCGTTAGCTTTCTTGGGAGTTTCAGCAGATTCAAGCTCAGTGTCAGTTTGGAGGAGAGAGTGCTCAAAAGCCATTGTCGTGCGAGGGAAGCTGTCCTCCAATTGAACCGTGGTTCTGAATACTTCTACTGGAGTGTGAGCAAAACATGATAAATTGTCAGCAAGTCAAGGCCCTAGTCCTAGATTTAGATCTTTTATTTCAGACTACTCTCCAGGGGGAAATACTTGAGCATCTAAGAAACTAGCATCACTGACATTTTCACGCCAAACTTCCCATGAACTCTGAACATTTAAAGACATAATCCAGGGATGAATTGAGATCTTTGTTTTTGAAGTTAACAACAGCAAAGATTTCTGAACTCTGATAAAACTTGCTTTGAGATGAAGAAATATCATTACTAAAATATGCCATTTTTTTCATAGGCCCACTTGGATCTCAGTTAATTTGTAAAAAATAAAAAATAAAAAAAACATAAGAAAGTAAATGGTTGATTACCTTTGTTCTAAATAGGATGTGTCACAGGATTCAGATAAACTTGGTTTTCCCTAGGGGAGAGAGATTTTTGCCAACCAAAATGACATATTAAAAAAAAAAAAACCACGAATAAAAGTGAACAAAAATAAATGTGAGTTATCTGAATTGATTTTTTCTTTTTCAAAATAATAATACAAAAGAATAAAGTTAGTGGAAAATAAACTGATGAAATAACCTATGAAGCTATCCCAGGAAGGTAAAAGACGTTTTTAAAAGTAAGCTAAAATAAAATTCAAAGAAGTACAGTAAGGTTTGGTACTGCATATTTATAGCAACATTTGTTAGTGCAGCAAACTCCACTAAATTACTGTTTCCAATCTGGTTTTTCAGACTCTCTGAAGAAAAGAAAAGATATTTGTGGTTTTATCGCTTCTACTGCAATAATGAAAACTGCTCCCTTCCTCTAGTCCTGGGTAGTGCCCCTGGATGGGATGAAAGGACTGTTTCAGAAATGCATACCATTTTGAGAAGATGGACATTTTCTCAACCTTTAGAGGCTCTTGGGCTTTTGACTTCCAGGTAGGAATTGCATAACAAGCATGATATTACTGACTGAGAAGAACTTGCCTGAAGAGAAATAGAGAACCGTATAATTAATTCAATAGCTATTCTGTTTGTTCTCAATTTTGATAGTTATGGATATTAATTTTAGATAAATGTAAGCTATGAATATAAATTTTAAACAAATCTAAGTTATAATCATGTCTTCTGCCCTCAGCTTGTGGTATAATAAATGGTAGAAGTTTCTTAAATGAGGAGTCTAGTTCTTACAGAAATAATTTAATTAAACAGGGAAAAATGAAAACCCCTACTTCTCTCAGACTAAAAGCGTCTTTAAAAATTAGGATCATTTTTTGTACTATTAAAATATGCAAAGTTTAGCAAAATGCCCTGTGTAAAGTAGGTGTACAATTAATATGATAATGACGATGACAGGAATAAAAGAAAAAAAAAATATTCTTTGCATGTCCTTGAGATCTTCACTCAGAATCAAATGCATGGAGCACCAGGAAAGGGCTAATGATGTCTTCTTGTTAAAGAGAAACTTGTAGGAATAACTGTGGTAGCTGGCTCTGGTCCAGAAGAAACAAGTCTTCCTTGGCTTCCCTTTTATATTCAAAGCCAAGAAAAGATATTTTAAGTCTGTCCTGATAGCATCAGCTCACTGATGCCATGAAGAAAGTCTGCAATCTCTTGAGCCAGGCAAAAAATTGTGAAACCCAGCTCTATTCTGAATCCATTCTCAAGAACCCGAGAGGAGGAGAAAGGTGGGAAAGGGAGTTAGTTACATGAAGAACTTTCTTCATGTGACCTAAATTGACTTTGAAAAATTTATTTACTAATTTGTGTCCTTCAGAAAACTTCTGCGGTGGGTAAAGGGGAGAGTGGGTTTTTCGAGCTTCTCAGTCACTGAATCTCGAAATTTACATCCTATCTTTATGCTCCTCACTTTGAAGATTTTATTAGTTTTATGGCTTCTTCCATTAACTGATATGTGCTCAGATGCCTACCTCTTTCTTTGTATATATAATGGAATATATATATATAATGGAATATACATATATATATTTGTTTCTATTATTGTGCTTGCAACTTTTTTCTTTTATAAAGTTTCTTGTGTGAGGTCTTCTCTGACCTTGCCGTGTAGAATTGATCACTCCTGGACTAGTACAGTGCTCTATTACTTTATACATTGCATTTTATGGTAACATCTTTATATGCAACATGTAAAATGTGTATATTTTCACTCACATCTGACTCAGAGCCACTCAAGGCAAAACAGATCGTCTCAATGTTTCTGTTTCCTAAAGGCTTAGTATTACCTAGGACATATTAATTCCTCAGTATTGAACCAATCACTTTTTAGATACATTATTATTATTTGTACAGTAGTTTAACATTTAAATTATAAGCAATTTGAGGACACTATCATTACTATTCATCTCCTACATGACTTTGTACAGTTACATTAGTTAATAAAATAATTATATGGTAATTAACAATGGATTGGTTTCATTGGGATATTCATAATTCATCATGCTAGTGTTTAAATATCCTTTTGGAAAAAAGGTCTCATTTCCAACATAATCCTAACCCCTTTTTCTGGTTTAGATGTCAGAACAGCTAAAATCTGTAAAATTATTATGCTAAACTCTAGCTGGTTTTGCTGAAGTTAGACTTGGGCTATTAGCACAATTATTATTTTGTCATTCTTGAACTGATTAACTAATAGAGAGTTCATTCAAAATGTGACAGTTACAACTGACAGAATAAGAGAAAATAAACATCTGACAAGGAAATTTTATTCAAAACATATAAAGACTCTTAAAACTCAAAAGCAGAAAGATAAATAACCCAATTGTAAAATGGGCAAAGGATCTGAATGGGCATTTCTCCAAAGAAAATATACAAATGCCCAACATTTACATGAAAATATGCTCAATATCATTAACCATTAAGGAAATAAAAATGAAAATCACCTAACACCTAAGATAGCATACTCACTAGGACTGGCTATAATCGAAAAATACAAAAAGGACAAAAAATGAAGTGTTGTTGAGGCTATAGAGACAATGGAAACCTCATTTATCTCTGGTGGGAATGCAAAATCATGTAGCTGATTGGAAAACAGTGTGGCAGTTTCTTAAGTGTTAAATCCAGAGTTACTATATGACCCAACAATCTTACTATTAAGTATATACCCAAGATAAATTTTAAAATATGCCCACTCAAAAACTCATGCACACATATTTATAACAGCATTATTCACAATATCCAAAAAGTAGAAACAATCCAAATATCCACCAACTAATCTATAGATATGCAAAATGTGATCTACCCATACAAGATTAATATTATTTGACAATAAAAAGGAATGAATAGTGATATATGCTACAACCTGGATGAACCTTGACAGCATTATGCTAAGTGGAAGAAGCCAATTACAGAAGACCACATATGGTATGATTCCATTTGTAGGAAATGTGCAGAATAGGCAAAGCTGTAGAGACATAAAGTAAATTAGCAGTAACTCAGAGCTAGGGCAAGTTGGGAGAAAATGGAGAATGACTGCTAACATGTATGAGATTTCCTTTTGTGGTTATAATTGATATAATTGTTGCACAAATCTGGAAACGTGCTAAAAACATTGAATTGTGCACTTTAAATGGGGTAGATTGTAAGGTATTTCAATAATATCTCGGTAAAGGTGTTTAAAATTTTTGAGAAAATAATTGTAAAGGTAATATCTATGAATCTCTATAATATCTTTCAAGAATAATTTTCTAACAAGATAACTTTCTAAAGTTTAAAGTTCATGGAATATTTTTTAGAAAAATCTTTAATAGAATGAAGATTGTAATACTGCTCTGTTTACTCACTTATAAAATAAGAGGATTAGCTGGATGAACGTCAATATTCTCTGATCCCTGATAACTAAACAGAATTATGCTTCGTGAGTCTTCTTTATCTAAACAGATCTTCAAAATCTATTTGGCTCGTTCAATGTTTTACATGTCCAGATAAAATTTTTACTTAGTGCCCCTTAGTACTATCTCATATTAACATCCATAATAACCCTATGATGGAAATATTATTATTATTCCCATTTTACATATGAGGAAACTGAGGCCTATACAGGTTTCGTTGCCCTAAGTGCCCTGTAAGTTGAAAACCTGGGAGTCAAATCCAGGCATTCATGAGAGCTTATAATCTGAACCATTCTGCTTAAAGCCTTCCTGCATAAACATGCTAGGCTATTTACATATGAAATATCTTGGCTATCTTAAACAGTTTTTTAAAATTGTAAGTAGGAGCACTTAGCTATCTCGGTCATGCGTGGATGTTTCTACTTCACTGTGTAGTTTCTTTTTTCCTGAATAATCAGATTTTTAGAGGTTATGGGGACTGATTTTAAAGTAGAGGGTGTTTATTAAACTTCATTCAGGGAACTTAGTAGAATCCTGATTTATTTACACCCTGGAAAGTTTCTTATCATGCACCAAGTAAGGTCAATGAAAAGGTTGGAGTATTTCCATTGTACTCATCCTCCCACTCCCACTCTCAGTTTTACTGAACTATTAAAAAGCTTGAGGACAAGCTGTTTCCAGAAATGAACCTTTCAACTCCTCTAAATTAAAAAGCTGACTTTTCTGAGAACAAACAGTATGTGCTTATTAAGTGAGTTGTCAGAGTGAGTTCTTGAGAGATCTATATTTTTCCTCCTTTGAGCAATCTATTTTTTAAATGGTTTAACCTCTTGAGGACTGGTGTGTTCCATTTCCAGTTTGGAGAGTTTTTAATATTGCTATTTACTTAATCTGTCCAAAGGTTCACCATCTCCTTTTAGTTTATTTTTAGCAAGAGACATGATGAAATTTAATTTACCTAGGATGGGCCATACGGTGTTAATATTTCTACTACTGAGTGCCAGCAGAGAGCTCCCTGGGTACTGATAACTTCCATTAGAGAAGGCGGTGCTGTCAGGAAAACAGAGACCAAGGGCTAAGGTCTGTGGTTCTTGGCAGATGGTAGCTATTTTCCTGAACCCTGATGCACAGGCACAACTATTCAACTGCTAATAACAAGCAAAAAATACCCAAGGAATTAAAAGTCAGTTCAAGGAAAGTATTCATTTAAAAATAGCAACTTTGAATTGGCATCAGAGGATTATATCAGAAGCTTAAATAAAAAATTTGACAAGGTACGAGAACTTGCCATCCCACATGATGTAAAATTATTGTTTTGCAAGAAGAAAAGCAATATTTAACAGACAGTGCCTTAGCTTCCAAAATTAGGTTCCTTGGAAAAATATTTCCAAAATATTTTTTTCCTCCAAACCATTGTATTCTTTATTGTACATTTAATTTATAATGAGGCTATTGTTTACTAACATTGTAAATAGAAAGAATGGAATATGGCATAGGGAGGCAGTTAAAACTCCCACTTTTGACTGCATAATTAAATTATGAATGATGGTGTATCTTTTCCATTTATTTATTGAACAAAAATATGTGTACAGACAAACTGGTAGGCACTGAATCAAAGAGGTAGAGGAATAAGCCATAGTGACTGTCTCTAAACAAGGTACAATTTATAGGGAGAGACTCAAGCTAGAGGTCACCACGCAATGTGCTCTGTACCATCACCAAAATAAGTATTAAGTGCTCTACGAGCCCAGAAGAGAGAGAGGAAAATTCTTTCAGAGAAAGTAAGGAGAAGTTCACAAAGAAATTGGATTCTGACTTGAAATATTCATAGGAATATTCTGAGTGGGGAAGTGGGGAAATGACATTCCAAGAAGGAGGACTAATGTGTGCATGGTTATAGAGGTTCAGAAAACAGTGAGTCGTTTTATATAACATTAGAAGAGAATTATATCAGGAAACAAAGTTGAAAAGGGCGGTTCAATTTAGATTGTTTCAGGCCTGGTTGAGCCAGATAGGTACTATGAACTTATTATGGCAGACCATGGAATTTTGTTAAGAACAGGAGTCATAAAATCAGATTTATCTTATATGTGCATAAATCTGGGATCAGTGTAAAGAATAGATTGAAAAAAGAAGAAAATGAGAGAAAGAATATTAGATAGATGATAGATATTGAAATAATCCATTTGAAAAATGGTCTGGGACTGAACTAAGAAGTCTAACTAAGCAGTAGGAACCCACAAAGCAGATTTGAGAGACGTTTCAGAGGAAATTGAAAAAGAGAGAAGAAATAAGGAAGATTTCAAGCTTACAGACCTGAGAAACTTGATAGGTAATTGCATCATTCACCAAGATAAGAGTTTTAGATGAAGGAGCAAATTGTGTGTGTTGAACGTTGGAAAGTTCTATTCTGGATATGTCACATTTTTAAAAACCCATGGGACACATAGAAGAAGATGCCTGGTATGCAGTTGTGTATACAGGTCTGAATCTTTGCAGAGAAATCAAAACTTGAAAAACAATGTGGGAGTTGTTGGCTTTCAGACAGTAGTTGAAGCTACGGAAGTAGAGGATGTGTAACAGCTACTGTGTGTAGCTATAGAGAGGAAGTACAGCAAGAGGCCAGAGATGGAACTCTGGAGAACAGCAACTTTTGTTGTTGTTGTTGTTGAGATGGAGTCTTGCTCTGTCTCCCAGGTTAGAGTGCAGTGGCGCGATCTCGGCTCACTGCAACCTCTGCTTCCCCGGGAGAACAGCAACATTTTAAGGGCAGTGCAAAGCAAGAAAAACCAGGAAAATAAAACGAAAAAAACTGACCAAAAGGTTGCAGGAGATCCAGAAAAGGGTGGTATCTTAGAACTCTTGAAAAAGATTTTCGAAGGCTTTAAAGAAGTATTAAATAGAATTAGGTCTAAAAACAGATCAATGAATTTGGAAATCAGGTAGTCACTGATGATATCAATGAGAGCAGTTTTTTAAATTTAGTTTTAATTGACATAATAATTGTATATATTTAGGTGGTACAATGTAATCTTTTGATCTATATATACATGGTAGAAAGATTAAATAAAGCTAATTAGCAAAGTCATCATCTCACAAACTTATTTTTGTGTTTAGAATGTTAAAAATGTGTGTTTAGTAATTTCAAAATATATGATACATTGTTATTAACTCTGGTCTCCATGCAGCGCAATAGATCACAGAAACTTACTCTTCCAAGCTAATGAAACTTTGTACCCTTTGACCACAATCTCCTCTCTTTCCATTTCTCCTCTCCCCAAAGCCTCTGGTAACCACCTTTCTACTCTATTTTTATAACATTGATCTTTTAAGATTCCACATGTAAGTGAGATTTTTAAAATATTTGTGTTTCTGTACCTGGCTTTTTACACTTAGCATAATGTCCTCCAGATTCATTCATGCTGTCATAAATAACAGAACTTCCTTCTTTTAAAGGATGAACAGTATTACATTGTGTGTATATACCACTGTGTCATTATCCATTCATCCTTTAATGGACACTAAGTTTGCTTCTATATCTTGGCTATTGTAAATGATTAAATGAATATGGGGCACAGATATCTCTTTGATATATTAATTTTACTTCATTTGGATATATATTCAGAAATGAGATTACTGGGTCATATTTTAATAGTGAAGTTAGATTCCATACTTCAAGTTCCTGAAAAGGAATAGGAGAGATATAAATGGTGCCTCTTGGAATAGAATTGACAATAAAGGCAAAAAGATAGCTAAAGTTGGAAGTGATCAGAAAAAGACGTTTGATGTTTGGGGTTTGTATCCCTTTTTAAATAAAAGAGCTTCCAGCATGCTTACAAGGTGAAAGGAAGGCTATTTGAAGGGAAGATCAGAAAAGAGATGGATAGGTGAAGTAGCAAAAGGGGATGACACTAACAGCCAACAGCCTGGAACAAAAGTGCAAGCAAGAATTTTATCCAAGGACAAGAGTGTAACTTCTTCCTATCAAGTGAGAGGGAAGGAAAAATATGAATACAATTATAGATAAGTGTGGATATAGAAGAGAAAAATGTGGAACTGTCAGTATTCCCTATCAAGAAAGAGTGAAGGTGAGAATGAAGAAGGTGGAGTTATATAAACACAAAGATACGTATTTTGTCTTTGTATGCTTTTGGAGGTTCTTGAGTTATTTCCAGATTTCACAGTTGATAACATAAGCTTTGAAATCAGACCTATCTGGTTCTGCCAGTTATTCCTTGAATGACCTTGGAAAAGTTTATTTAACTTTAAAACAGAGAGTAATATTATGTACCTCCTAGGGTTCTTGTCTGGAACAAATAAGGTAAGGTACATATGAGAGCATTCAATCAATGCTACCAAACATTCTTATCATCACCAATCCTTCATTATAATTACATTTTAAAGAGAAGTTCGAGCTTTCAGATTCTTTCTTTGCCAAATGTTAAATATAAATAAGTTCACGAGAAATATTTAATTTCTATTAAACATAAATGACTTAAATACACTTGTCGAAACTTACATGATAAAACGTTAGCATCTTAATAATATTTTATAATTGAAGGGCATAATTTACAAAACACTTTACAATATATGACTTGAAATACAGAAAAACCTCCTTACTATTAGTCCCAACATCTATTTCCTCCATTTTACTGATCTCCATTTTACAGATGAAGACATTGAAACCCATTTGTTTATTCATGTATTCGATACATGTGTATTGATGGCCTACTCACCTTAGGCACTTTGCTAGGTCCTGAAACTAGCAAATAGAAACATGATCTTTATTCATGGTCTTGCAATTTTCTGGAGGTAGATAATAGGCCATTACCAAATTATGAGTGTAAAACAACAGTTGTTATCACAACTTTGAATAAAGGCTACATAATCCTATGATAACATACAACAAAAGAACCAGACCTTTCTTCAAAGGGGAAAAGTCTTCCCTAAGGAAGTTATATTCGAGCTCAAATCTAAAGGATAAGTGGGAATGAACTGACAAAAGGGAAAGAGTAAGAGAATGATTTTCTGCGAAGAAGAACTTAAATATAACTAAGTCTTGAGACAGGAACTGCACTTAGGAAACTGGAAGAGAGACAGTATAGCTGAAGTCCAGGGGAGGAGTGTATGATTTAAGATGAACTGACATTTGAAGGTCAAACTAGAAGACCGTGTTGAGGACTTCTAAAGCAGGACCAAGTTAGACAAATTGGCCTTTATACTAGTAGCAACAGTAAGGCATAAATGATTCTAAGTAACAGAATATTTTGAACAGATTTGCATCTCTTAAAGATCACTCTGGTTTCAGAGTAAAGCATAGATTTGGTGAGGAAAGCAAAAATAAATGAGCTTCCAAGAACTCTTTACCCACGACTACGTCCTGAATGGTATTACCTAGGTTTTCTTCTAGGGATTTTATGGTTTTAGGTCTTATGGTTAAGTCTTTAATCTATGTTGAGTTAATTTTTGTATAAAGTGTAAAGAAGGGATCCAGTTTTAGCTTTCTGGATATGGCTAGCCAGTTTTCCCAACACCATTTATTAAATAATAGGGAATCCTTTCCCATTGTTGTTTGTGTCAGCTTTGTCAAAGATCAGATGGTTGTAGATGTGTGGCGTTATTTCTGAGGCCTCTGTTCTGTTCCATTGGTTTTTATATCTGTTTTGGTACCAGTACCATGCTGTTTTTGTTATGGTAGGCTTGTAGTATAGTTTGAAGTCAGGTAGCATGATGCCTCCAACTTTGTTTTTTGCTTAGGATTGTCTTTAACAAATGCCAAAATAGACAAATGGGATCTAATTAAACTAAAGAGCTTCTGCACAGCAAAAGAAACTATCATCAGAGTGAACAGGCAACCTACAGAATGGGAGAAAAATTTTGCAATTATCCATGTGACAAAGGGCTAATATCCAGAATTTACAAAGAACTTTAACAAATTTAAAGAAAAAAGCAAACAGCCCCATCAAAATGTAGGTGAAGGATATGAACAGAGACTTCCCAAAAGAAGACATTTATGCAGCCAACAAACATATGAAAAAAAGCTCATCATCACTTGTCATTAGAGACATGCAAATCAAAAGCACAATGAGATACCATCTCATGCCAGTTAGAATGGCAATCATTAAAAAGTCAGGAAACAACACATGCTGGAGAGGATGTGGAAAATAGGAATGCATTTATACTGTTGGTGGGAGTGTAAATTAGTTCAACCTTTATGGAAGACAATGTGGCAATTCCTTAAGGATCTAGAACTAGAAATACCATTTGACCCAGAAATCATTTACTGGGTAATACTCAAAGGCTTATAAATCATTCTATTATAAAGACATATGCACATGTATGTTTATTGCAGCACTGTTCACAATAGCAAAGACTTGGAACCAACCCAAATGCCCATCAATGATAGACTAGATAAAGAAAATGAGGCACATATACACCATGGAATACTATGCAGCCATAAAAAAGGATGAGTTTATGTCCTTTGCAGGGACATGGATGAAGCTGGAAATCATCATTCTCAGCAAACTAACATGAGAATAGAAAACCAAACCCCATGTGTTCTCACTCTAAGTGGGGGTTGAATAATGAGAACACATGGACGCAGGGAGGGGAACATCACACAACAGGGCCTGTTGGGGAGTGTGGGGGTAGGGGAGGGATAGCATTAGGAGAAATACCTAATGTAGATGACGGGTTAATGGATGCAGCAAACCACCATGGCATGCGTATACCTATGTAACAAACTTGCCTATTCTGCACGTGTACCCCAGAACTTAAAGTATAATTTTAAAAAAAATGAATAAATAAAAATAAGCTTCCTGTTAGGAAGCAATGGAAGTAGTTCAGGTGTCAGAGAATGGCAGTCATCCTAGGAGGGTGGCAGCAATGATGTAATTAAATGAACAGAATGAGAAAATGGAAGTGAAAACGGCAGAATTGAATGGGAAGGGGCTGTGAAAAAGAGATGTTTCAAAGATGTATTAGTCTGTTCTCACATTGCTATAAAGAAATGCCTGAGACTGAGTAATTTATAAAGAAAAGGGGTTTGGTTGTCTTATGGTTTTGTAGGCTATACAGGAACCATGACTGGGGAGGCCTCAGGAAACTTACAGCCATGGCAGAAGACAAAGGGGAAGCAGGCACACCTTCACATGGCTGGGCAGGAGGAAAAGAGATGGGGAGAGGTGCCACACACTTTAAACAACCAGATCTCATTAGAACTCTATCACTAGAACAGCACCAAAGGGGGAAATCTGCCCCCATGAGTGAATCATCTCTCACAAGGCCCCACCTCCAACACTGGGGATTACAGTTCAACATGAGTTTGGGTGGGGACACAAATCCAAACCATATCAAGGCTCAGTTCTATGTTTCTGTCTTATGTAAGTAGGTCATAATAGAAAGATTCACCAACATGGGGCACACTAGCTGACAAGCAAATTTTAGAAGAGTCTTATTGTTCAGGCCGGGCACAGTGGCTCACGCCTGTAATCCCAAAACTTTGGGAGGCTGAGGTGAGGTTGGCAGATCATCTGAGGTCAGGAGTTTGAGACTAGCCTGGCCAACATGGTGAAACCCTGCCTCTACTAAAAATACAAAAATTAGCCAGGCATGGTGGCACAGGCCTGTAGCCCCAGCTACTCAGGAGGCTGAGGCAGGAGAATCACTTGGACCCAGGAGGTGGAGGTTGCAGTGAGCCAAGATCGCGCCACTGCACTCCAGCTGGGGTGACAGAGTGAGAGTCCATCTCAAAAATAAATAAATAAATAAATAAATAAATAATTTTAAAAAAGATTATTCAGATTAGGATTAGTTGGCTTTGAGGTGTTTTGAAATGATTGCATTTACAGATTTGGTTGTTCAAAAAATCTAAGCTAGAGACTCCAGTTTGTTTTCTAATCATCCACAGAAAGATATGAATTAAATGAAGGATACAGATGAATTTGCTTAGAGAGAGGGAACATAAGGTAATAAAAGAACAGCCTTGATGTTTAAACCCAAAATTTCTATCCTTTTCAGTGCATCATGTTGCTTTTACATATAATGTTTAGTGCATCCAAACATAGTATCTACATGGTGCTTTCAATACACTACTGGCTTTATGACAGTGACTTTTTAAGACTAGCTACATGTAAAATCAACGTGTAATTATATAACAGGAGTGAAATCAAGAACTGCTCTTTAATTGTAAATAGTAATTTTAATTCACTAATACAATGACTATCTAGTTAATTCCCAATTTCTATACTCAAGTCCATATACTATCCACCAGGAAATATATCTGTATTGTTACATGTCTCCTTGGGTCTGAGATTCATTATTATTCCCTTTAGATCATGACTCAGCCAATGCCCTAGTCCAATTACACAGATCACATTACTTACTATTAAATATCTTTATTGATCCATTTAGAATGCAATAAAATAAATAATATACCCAAGATAATCTTGTGATTTTTATATAAGTACATATAAAAATATCCAGTCAAAAAAATGAAAGGTCCATGCTGGGGGTGCTGTAGAAAGCCTACTGGCCTAGTGTTTTGGATATTTGGATGACATTTCAGTGCCACAAACAAATGGTTTTGGGAAAACTGCTTATACTCTGAGTTTGAGTTTTTTCATCTGTATAAGGAGATTAAACTAGGTCTCAAGTTTCTTTGGGTTCTAATATTCTGTAACCATATAAAAATCCTTGAAAGAGCATGAATTATTCAGTAGATAGACATTTACAATCATCTTTAAAAATCCTATTCACCACTTTGCCTAGAAAAAAAAAATTCTTCTGTCACATCTGATCATTTTTAGTACTAGAAAAATAGCAGAGATATTCATATTGACATTTTTCTTCCAAGCTGATGCTGAGTGTGTCATCAGACTCAAAATCTGTTGGAGAAACAGTTCTGCACTTCTGATGATTTTCTAATTCTAACCTGACATTGGGGCTTTTAGCTGTGAATAGCCTCATGGCATATTCTGCATGAATTCTTGCTGTGTATTCTGAAGTCTGACATTTCCATTACACTTAAATTTGATCTCAGATTTCTTTGCTTTTCAGTTTACTCAAAGTTGCTTTTTTTAAAGGTCGACATTTGTTACATCGCATTTGGCTTTCACCCATCACTTCAAAAGTTCTTTGAGTATGATATTTTTCTTATATCCTTTTCAAACTAGAAAAAGAGGAACAAGTGAAAAAAACAATAAGGGGAGAAAATTTTAAAAATGAATATAACTGTTTTTTTATGTCAAATAGAAGAACTTGAAAAATATATTATTCTGTTGAAATTCTATTTCATGACTCCACTGGCCCGATAGACATTTACCTAAATCCTCTGGATATTCCTACAGTGCTCTGAGATGAGAGGAATTGTAAATATTTGAGAAAAGAGAAGAGTAATGACGATTCCCAAGTCTGAATGCTGGTCAGATGACTTCACAGATAATTTGAGTCCAGAGAAAACACAGGTTGAGAAACAGACCACAAGGGCTAATTCCTTAACTTATGGCCACATAACGATGACCCATGCAAACTGTGCTGTGTACATCAGAGGTTCTAAAAGTGAGGTCTGAAATCCCCAAAATGCTTACAGGGGTGTTACAAGTCTAAAATTATTTCCATAATAATTCTAAGATGCCATTTTCCTTTGTCACACTCATTTGCTCATGAGTGTAGAGAGGAGTTTTCCAGGGGCCACGTGATTTAAAATAAGGCAACAGATTTAACATGGAAGCAGTAAGATAATTCAGCTCTCTTCCGTTAAGGCACACGTTAAAGAGACTTGCAAAAATATAAAACAATATTGCTAATCTCACCAAATATTCTTTGTTTTGGAAATATTCTTTTCAGAAATATATTATTTATGTTAACATAAAATGGGTTTATTAATGTGATTGTAAATGAATTAATAAATATTTCTTAAATGTCCTGAATTTATTTCTAATATAATTATTGATAGATATCATTCACATAAGCCAAAACTCTTTGAAGTCTTCAATAATTTTTAAGAATGTAAAAATGTCCTGACACACAGCATTAGAAAACCACTGTTGTACAACAAATCCTAACCACTGGTCACTTATTATTTCCACCTTGAGCTGGAGAGTGACCTAAACTCTTAGTGCTCTTCCTTCCCTGCACATGTAAGCATTACCATTTCATCTTAATCCTTTTCTTGGCCCTCCATTTTGTGTTTACCCTACATTGTTGGCAAGATATAGAGTTGCTATTTCACTGAAGTTCCTTTGAAAGTAATCATGACGTTGCTTTAATTATACCTTTTCCACCTTCAGAACTTTTAGCCACGTGTCTTTGATTCTTTTTATTAACCCTTACAATCTTAGTCTTCATGGAGTATTTCTTTCTTTGTCTCTCAATGTCTTCGTTGGACAATGGCCCATGTTCAAGTGTAGGTAATTTCTTAATGGTTATTGTACAGAGTTATATTTATCTTAGAGATGAGATCTTGTCCTTTAACAGATTCTAGAAAGTCAATTGTTAGCTCAACTTGGAGGCCAGCTAAATCCTGAACAGAAAGACAGAGTGATTTGTTTCCTCCCTACTAAGGCACATTTGGGAAAGTAAATTAAGTAACATAAAGTGTTTAGGTAAACACAGAGAATAATGAATAACCTTAAAGAATTGATTATTGTACACGAACTCTTGTTAAGCCTAATTTTAAGAAATATTTTTCCTAATAAATGAAAATTTCTTTTGCTTTACATGATCTCCTTCCCAAGAAACAATGAAATTTTACTGACCTTTATCTTTTTTATATCTCAAACCAGATCTCCATTTATTACATTGTAATAATCTATTTTATGATTGATTATAAGGAAGTTTCTTATAAACATAATTAAGGTCCTAGTTGACATCAGCCCGATGAATCTTCTGGCAGTATTTTGTTTCTCTCCCACGCTCAAAGTGTAATATCCACTTCAATAGTAATTAGTAGTTCCAAGGTTAACAGAATTGCTAAACAGTGTCTCCTGGTGTGACATGCAGGAATTATATGTGTATTTTTCAAGCAAATCAAATAAAGCAGGATAACCTGGCTGTGGGAAATTCAAAATAGGTTGCAGTTCTTCTATTACATATGACATTTCGGTCTGTAAATATCACACCAAAATCAGAGAAATAATGGGTAGCCCTCACCTCATTGAGGATCAAGTTACTAAGCATGAAATGCCAACAACTATATCCCAAAAGAGTGTTTAAATAATTTCGGATAATATCACAGACAAGAAATGCCAGGACTTGTGGAACATATTTGTCCATCGATCTATACCTGAGTTCAGGGGCCCTGAAAAGGTATCAAATTAAGCATAAATTCTCCAGAGGTATCTTAGGTTAGAAGAAAATTCTAAGTCAACTAAAAAGTAGAATGCTTGTTCTTTCACACAACAATGTATACTCTAAAAAGGGCATATGATTTGAAGCTTTTTTCTAGTGTTAGTCATGAGTTTGTAATTATTCATATATATTCATTAACTAGTTGGACAAGCTTTACTTTTAAAAAGTATTATTCACTTTCTTAGTAATTAATAAAACTTTCTTATAGAAAATTTGAAAAACTTTTTAAAACTTAGCTTAAAAAGGAAAATTAAAATAATCTATGACACTTCCATTCAGATATTTGGTATTAATATTTTGGTCCTTCCCATCCTTTTGTTAATCATATTGAGAAACATGTACATATTTTTAAAATGGTATTATACTACAAAAACTGGCTGTTAGTATTTTTATTTCATTAAACATTTTTTTACTATTTTTAAGGAATGCATATATTCCATCACATAGTTAGATCATATTTAATTTAACTATTAATTTTTAGACATTTAAATTATTCCCAATTTTGTTTGCATACACATATCTTCACACACATCACTCATCATATTCTTAAAGTAAATTCCCAAAAGGTAAATAGATAGATCAAAAAAATAAGCACACTTAAAAGTTTTTTTTGTTTTTGTTTTGATTCATGTTGACCTATGTTGCTAACAAGTATGAAAAAGCCCATGTTCCAGGAACGTCAGCAGCACTACTGGCATCATTTTTAATGTGGCCAACACTTCCTAAAATAGTCAGATGCAAGCTATGTTCGGATATGCTTTAATGTCAAGTTAGGCCTTAGTCACATCTCAGAATGTCATGTGGTTAGTTTTCAAAGCTATTTCTCTTTCAGTTTCTTCTTGAACTTCAAGCAATAGTAATGAATACACATAGACATCTCTTTCCATTAAAGTGCAAAAAATTATTCCCAGCATTTGCATATATTGATACAAATACACAATTTTCCTTTTTGACTATACTCCATAGGTACTGTATTACTAATTTTTTGTTCTCCTTTTTTTGAAAAAAACAAATGCAGGCATACCTTACTTTATTGTGCTCTACTTTACTGTAATTCACAGATAGTGTGTTTTTACAACTGAAGATTTGTGGCTTCCTTGAGTCAAGAAAATTTATCGGTGAGGTTTTTCCAGCAGCATGTACTTACTTTGTGTAACTATGTCCCTTTTTGGAAATTCTCACAATATGTCAAGTATTATTGTCATTATTATATCTGTTACGGTGATCTGTGATCAGCGATTGTTGATGTTACTATCGCAATTGTTTTGAGGCACCACAAGATGCACCCACTGTACGGAGTGAACTCAATCCATTAATGCTGTGTGTGGTCTGAGTCTTCCACCTACTAGCTGCTCCCTGTCTCTCTCCCTCTCCTTGGGCCTCCCTATTCCCTGAGACCCTACAATATTGAAACTAGGCCAGTTAATAACCCTACAATGGCCTCTAAGTATTCAAATGAAAGGAAGGGTTATATGTCTTCCACTTGAAATCAAAAGCTTAAAACGATTAAGCACAGTGTGAAAGGCATGTTGAAAGCTGAGATAGGCCAAAAGCTAGGCTTCTTGTGCAGAACAGTTAATCAAATTGTGAATGCAAAGGAAAAGTTCTTGAAGGAAATTAGAAGTACTATTCCAGTGAAGACAGAACTGATATGAAAGTGAAACAGTCTTATTGCTGCGAGGGACAAAGTTGGAGTGATTTGGATAAAAGATCAAATCTCACAACATTCTCTGAAGCCAAAGCCTAATCCAGAGTAAGGCCCTAACTCTCTTCAATTTCATGAAGGTTGAGAGAGATGAGGAAACTGCAGAAGAAAAGTTTGAAGCTAGCAGAGTTTGTTCATGAGGTTTAAGGAAAAAAGTCAGGCGGACGCAGTGGCTCATGCCTATAATCCCAGCACTTTAAGGCCGAGGCAGGTGGATCATGAGGTCAGGAGTTCAAGACCAGATGGCCAAGATGGTGAAACCCCATGTCTACTAAGAAAACAAAACTTAGCCAGGCATGGTGGTGGGTGCCTAAAATCCCAGCTACTCAGGAGGCTGAGGCAGGAGAATCACTTGAACCTGGGGAGCAGAGGTTGCAGTGAGCTGAGATTGTGGCACTGCACTCTAGCCTGGGCAACAGAGCAAGACTCCATCTCAAAAAGAATAAAGAAAGCAAGCAAGAAAAAAAAAGCCATATTTGTAACGTAAAGGTGAACCAGAAAGTGCTGATGTAGAAGCTGCAGCAAGTTATCCATAAGATCCAGCTAAGGTCATTGAAGAATGTGTCTACACTAAACAACAGATTTTCAATGTAGATGAAACAGTCTTCTACTTGAAAAAGATGCTATCTAGGACTTTCATAGCTAGGGAAGATAAGTCAATGCTGGGCTTCAAGGCTTCAAAAGATAAGCTAACTCTCTTGTTAGGGCTCTGCAGCTGGCGATTTTAAATTGAAGCCAATGCTCATTTACTATTTCAAAAATCCTGGGGCACTTCAGAATTCTGCAAAAACGACTCTGCCTGTACTGTATAAATAGAACAACAAAGCCTGGATGACAGCACATCTGTTTACAGCATGGTTTTCTGAATAAGTTAAGCCCACTGTTGAAACTTACTGCTCAGAAAAAAAGATTCCTTTCAAAATATTACTACTCATTGACAATGCACCCAGTTACTCAAGAGCTCTGATGGTGATGTATAAGGAGGTTAATGTTGTTTTCATGCCTGCTAACACAACGTCCACTCTGTAGCCCATGGATCAAGGAGTCATTTTGACTTTCAAGTCTTATTATTTAAAAAGTGTTTCATAAGGCTACAACTGCCGTAGACAATGATTCCTTGGATGGATCTGGGTAAATTGGAAACCTTCTGGAAAGGATTCACCATTCTAGATATAATTAAGAACATTGGTGATTCATGGGAAGAGGTCAAAATATCAACATTAACAGGAGTTTCAAGAAGTAGATCCTAATCCTTATAGATGACAGTAAGGGGTTCAGGTCTTCAGTGGAGGAAGTAACTGTAGATGTGGTAGAACTTATAAGTGAACTAGAATTAGAAATCGAACCTGAAGACGTGACAGAATTGCTGCAATCTCATGACAAATTTGAAGAGATGAGGAGTTGCTTCTTATGGATGAGCAAAAAAAAAGTGGTTTCTTGAGATTTACTCCTGTGAAGATGCTGTGAACATTGTTGACATGATAACAACTGATTTAGAATACTATGGAAACATAGTTGATAAAGCAGTGGCAGGGCTTGAAATAATTGACTTCAATTTTGAAAGAAGTTCTACTGTTGATAAAATGCTATCAAACAGCATCACATAGTACAGAAAAATCTTTTATGAAAGAGAGTCAATCGATGCAAGCTTCAGTGTTGTCTTTATTTTAAGAAATTGCCACAACCACCCCAACCTTCAGCAACCACCATACTGATCAGTCGCAGATATCAACATGGAGGGAGCACCCTCCACCAGCAAAAAGATTAGAACTTGCTTAGTTGATTGTTAGCATTTCTTAGCCACAAAGTCTTTTTAATAAACGTTTTTAATTTAATGATTTGTTTAGACATAATGCTATTACACATTTAGTAGACTAGAGTATGGTATAAACAGAACTTTTACATACACTGAAAAAAAAACAAAAAAAATATGCAACTGGCTTTATTGTGATATTTATTTTATTGTAGTGGTTTGGAACCAAACCTGCAATATCTCTGAGGTATACCTGTACATCCCTCTCTTTCATTGCCTTCAGATTTGTTTTTCTCCTATGCTTTTGACTGAGAGAAAAAAAGATCTGAAATTTATATGAGTGGTATTTATAAAATTAAATCTATTGCAACCAATGGAAACTATCTCAAAACACAGAAGGAAATAAAATTGACTTTATGGTAGGATTTTTGTAATTATTATCAGCATGATCAATGCATTTTTATTCATTGCAACTATATGTGGAGTAAGTTGCTAAATCCTAGCAATAAAAAAGAAAATATTGAACAATCCTCATCTTCAGTTGAATTAGTCGATAGTTGAGGAATGAGGACACATATGTAAAAGGATAAATTCTAATACACACTGTGATATCTTAAGTGGGGGTCAACCAGTCAATATCCTTGGCATTCAGAGAAGTAACTACTATGGACTAACAGAGGCACCTTCAAGGGAATTTGATCTACATTTTGAAGGAGGACTAGAACTTAAAGAACTAAGAGAGGGTTTTCCAGCAGATGCTACAGTGTGCACAAAAGTGAAAAGGCACATGCATTTTCAGAGTAGAAGTAATATATCAACGAGCCAGACTGGTTCAGTGAATAATATGGTAGAAGAAAAATCTAGAGTGTTTTGCTAGCCTTGAATATTTACATTGTAGGGTGTGCTAAAGGGAGGTTTATTGGACATAGAAAATCATTTAATGTTTTATGAGAAATGAACTTACTTTAGGAGATTTGATAAGGTGTTGTTATTAAAAATGTTAGTATAGAATGAGGTAATTATGGCCTAGACTAGATAGCAGCAGAAGAAATTAAAAGCAAGCATTAAAGCCTAGAGTCATTAGGATAGAAAAGTCAACAGAACTCGGCAACTGATTAGATGTAAAGATAAGAGAATACTAAGAATTCCACAAACTTTTATTCAACTGTGCTTGGGCTAGGGAATCATAAATAAATGACCTGTCGTCAATGATGTACATAATATACAATTTTATAGAGAAGGGAGTTATCAACTCCACAGGGTGTTAAAATATTGCTGGAACAGCTTCACAGGTAAATTGATGCTTGAGATTGGAGTTCATGGATGAATAGAATTCCATCAGATGGGAAAGGTTAAAAAAGTAACAAACAGGGGCAAAATATTACCTTTAACAATTTAAGTCTATGTAATTGGAGAAAGGTGATAACACAGGCTACAGTGAGGAAGTGTGGTAGTAAAGATGTTTTAGGTGTAATGATAATGAGTTCAGGTTCAACAGTCTTCTAAGAAATATGTAGAGTGCCTACAAATCTGAAGGCATTGGGGACACATCTATGAACAAAACAGATAAAAAGTCACTGCTTTTCTGGAGTTTGCATTCTAGTGGAAATAAATCTATAGTTAAAGGTATAATGTTCACCAAAGAGCTTTTTTTTGTTGCAATGTTCCTTTTTTATTTCTTCTTTGTCATTTCTATCAATAAGGTAAAATAGTCACACAGGGAAGCATGGGCGACTGCTAGCTAACTTAACAAGTCATCACTTAGGTAACAAAACTTACCTAGTAAACTGTTCCCTCCAAGACTGCAAACTGTCCTTACACTGACCTTGATGTCTACAAGCTTCAGACAAATGGTCCAGTAATTGAGAGCAATCAATTAGAGTTAATCACATTTAGTTAGGAGAATCTAAAGTCTTAATGAACTAAAACAAGCTGACCTGCTTGTAGCTTTGCATTTTAATTGTACTCCTTCTGTCCTCCACCTGTGCATGACGTTATGCTGAGATCTTCTGACCTTTGCAATACTTCACCAAATGTGTCTGGACCGCAGTTCTCTCTACGTCTCGTTGCTAGAATGCTCAAAGGCAGAAAAATACTGGAAATGTACTTGCAGGTCAGAAATAAGAGTTTTGACTGACTAACCTTATAGGTAAAATTCTTGTTGCAATGAAAATGCTCAGTTTAATGAAGAAAAAATACGTAACTTGCTTAGCATTCCATTTGAAGTTGCCATCCAAGACAGTTGAGTTGTGTGATACCATTGTTTACTTGACTGGATGGCGGCATAGTTCCCAATTTACCCTTCAGTAATCTGATATGCTGAGAAAATACTGGCCATTTAAGACTTTACAGTTTTCTAACCTTCTACTGGAAGCCAGTCTTCAGAGGCCTCACCTGACTAGAGCATTCAGTTAGTTGTCTACAAAAGCAATTTCGAGTTTGTTTTGTTTATTTATTTATTTGTAAATAAATTACTATAAGCGGTTCCTTCACATTTTACATTATGCTAATTTTTTTCTGAAAAATTGTTTCTTTAAAATTAATTCTTCTTATCTAAGCCCTAGTAATATCTAATCATGTCAAAACAATATGGAGCCAAAATTATTTCCAAGCCGGAACTTTGAGATAATTGAATCTGTTTCTTCTGATGGAGCAAGATGACAATTTGAGGAATCCATTTGAGGATAAATTGTCTTTGGAACAGGATTTCAAATGCTAAATAACTTCACAAATTTATTTCAATAAAAAATATTTATTAAGTACCTAATGGCTGCTAAATCTTACAACAGGCAAATGCCATCCAAAAATGAATAAGGCACAGTTACCCTCAAGAACTTCACAGTCTAGTAAGATTTAGCCATATTAAATTATTTTTGTTTATTTATTGTAAAGAACTTTAGATTTCTGGGTTTTGTTAAGATCAGGCTAAGACTGGTTAAAAATATTAGATCCCATTTTTAATCATATAACCAGATCTCCAGTTGGTAATAACTTATTTATCAAATGCTTGGCTAAATAAGCAAAGATTTTCATACTACTTTAGAAAAGATTTTAGATTATCCATGATCTACATTTTATAGATAAGAAAGCTGGCAGGAATCAGACTTAAAACCACATTTCCAAAGTCTAGTGAAAGGATTTCCTACTGCAGTCCACATGAGAGTATGGAATATGGAAAAATAATAATTATTTGGTGCTAATATTACCTTAATCGATTATGGGATAATTGTTTTACCTTATACACTGGGGGTAGAATTCATTCTCTGTTCTCCCTGACATGTCTTATGCATTTTTCCTTACCATTAACAGCTTAATGGATATATTTACTGTGTATTAGTTTTACAGATCAAGAAATTCGTAAAGTGGCAGTTCAACAATTAGACACCCTCTTGAATGATGAACTACTGGAATATCTCCCACAGCTAGTTCAGGTAAGAACAGCAGAGTTGCTAAGGAAACCCAGAGTTTTAACTAATTATTCTCTAAAAGGTTCCCAATGAATCAACAATAGACTATTTAGAAGTGATATTGCAATTTGGCCACCCAAGGGACTAAATGATGTCAACATGGGTAAGGAAGACATTCTCTATCTGAAACTGTTACAATTACAAAAAAGGTACATTAATTCCAAAAAGGAAATTTTTTTTTAAATGATTTCATTTATTGATTAGAACATGAAAAAATAGACATGCTTGTGATAAAAATTTACAAATATGTATATATAAAATGATAAAAATTACCAAATAAATGTTATATAGAAAATAATCATTTGCTAGGCAACTTCTCATAATTTATGAGTTTCTTGCACTTCTTTAGAGGCTTATAATATTGATCATAAATTTTATCATAGTAATTTCTAATAGCCAAATTTTGTCACCAAATAGTACATTTTAGTAACATCAAATATCATAATGTTGGAGTAATTTTAGAAAATAATATAATGTTATCTAGTAATGTAAGCAAAGACTGATTTAGTCTGAATATGATGAAATATAAACAATTAAATTACACATTCCACACATGACCATGTAAGTAACAGAATATCTAATCTATAGAAGGTAAGTTGTTTTCGTTTTTTCCAGGATGACTGTATGTTGAGAGCTAAATAGATCTAAACTTGTGACTTTTTATGCTTTGTTTTGTTTTTAATCCAGCTTTTTTTTTTTTTTTATCTGAAAGATCCAAGTTGTTACAGCTAGTTTGAATGTCAGTTGCCTCAGGTTTTGAAAAGTGACTGGAAACAGGTAGAATGAGCCTATATTAATAAACTTTAGTAGAGTATGACTTTGCACAGACATTATGAATTTCTCTGAACATCTCCTTAAGAGAGAGAGCTGGTTTAGAAATAGCTGTACCATAGAGTACAATCCAATCTTTCTTGAAAATAAGGGTTAATCTAACTTACAAGTTCACCGTTCATCTCATGACTCAAGGATATGGCAACATGCTGTTTCTAGCCCAATTCAGGAGAGCATGTTTTCACAAAAGTTTGTAGACATTAAACTCATTTGAAAGTCTCTATCTGAGTAAGTACACTTGGCATCAGGAATGTCATTGAGGCCCATATTTCCGCAAATCCAAGTTTATAAGAAGGGGTGCACACAATCTAACACAGCAAATACACAGAAGGCAAAATTAAAGTTTCAACTATGTTATGATTAAAAAGGAAGGATATAAAATGTCCTGAGATGGAAAGAAATCGATAGTGTGACTAGAAATTTTTTTTAAAAAAGGAAGAATTTCAAAACGTTCATTGTCCTTAGACTTCTATACTCTACCTTGAATTTCAAACTTTCCAACACATAAAAAATCCTAACCTGTTGATTGTTTTCTGGAATCATGCTATTTTGTTATGTATTATCATGTTGGAATTATGCAGTCTATATTAAAGCTGTAAGAAAGGACTCTAAGGCTATAACAAAACAGAACATACAGTTCATAGCTAACAGCCAAATAAGACCCAGACCCAGGGGTTACTGCAAACCACTTCAGATAATATGGTGTTCACCAGAAAAATTGTCTACATTCTAGATGATCAGGCAGGATTTAGGGGGAAATTGTATCGGTGGACAGAGTAAAGCAGGAAGCTTGGAAGTGAGGAATAACAAAGAGTTATTGGGTTCAGGAAGAAATAATGGGGCAGACATCTAAAAAGGCAAGCAAGTAGGTAATTCTGAAACATACCTCCTGCTCATATGCTCATATAATATGCTCACTATTAGGGCATAAATAAAACCTATGACCTAGCCAGCCCAGCATTAGCATGTAAGTGAGAGAGGGCCATGGCTACAGTTTAAGACAGCACACACTATTGTCCTTCTACATTCAGACAGCATCAGGAGTTTATGCAGATTTGCTGAACTCATCTTCAGCACCCTCACACCTTAGGAATTTATAAACATTCGCATTCTTGAGGATAGCTAGCATATTGAGGTGTTTCTTCAAGTGTATGTATGACTGGATATTGTACTCATTTTTTCCTGCTGTCTGTACTGTGATATAAAGCCTGGCTTAGACTCTTAAGCTGTGTGTGTGTGTGTGTGTGTGTGTGTAAGAGAGAGAGACTTAAATGGTTTATCAAACAACTAAAGATAGAAGCTTTGTCTCTCAAGCAGGAATGGGCATTTTTATGAGAACCTGGTTTTCATTTTCATATATTCAGATTCCTGGGATGATGATAGCAGCTTAGCTACAGATTGCTGTCAGTGAAGTCCCTGCAGAGGACAGGTGAAGCCCTAAATTAGGTCCCTAAGGATAGCAGGGGCTGCCATTGTTACCTGTGTTTTTTACCCGGTTGGGTATCCTAAAAAACTTAAGAGTTGTTCACAGTGGAGATGAAAGAAAGGATTTGGGACTGAGTTATGGTAGTAATAGTTTTGAACTTTTAAGCAAAACCTCAAGGCCTGGAGGTTAATAATGATACACCAGTTGATGATTTCTGTTAAGGCTTTGAATGTGCATTAATTTCATCTCCAAATAGGAAGAAATATCTATGGCTTAATAATATTGTATTTAATAATCCAGGACTTTTAGTGTCAGTATTCTCCCCCAGCACATGGTTGAACTCTACCAACTCCTGCCCTTATTTCTTATCCATAACAAGGAAAGGAAGCAAGACTACACAAATCCAAATGGTGTAATGTATGTGTGTTTTGTTATTAGTCATACACCGACTCATAAAACCATGAATGTGTTATTAGCATTTTGTTAAAATGTGCATGCTGTTTTCTCTAGTCTTTTCTCAAGCCTCTGAAGTCCCTCTGTATTCAGGTATAATTTTGTTACTGACAAGTAAAGTAATTGTGTCTCTTACTTCAGGCTGTCAAGTTTGAATGGAACCTTGAGAGTCCTTTAGTGCAACTTCTACTCCACCGCTCCTTGCAAAGCATCCAGGTTGCCCATCGTCTTTACTGGTAAGATTACCTAAAACAGGCAAGGATGCCTTTTTAATTGCCAACTTCTCTATGGGGCAGCTTTAGAGGAAGCAGAAGATTTCTTTACCTTATAATTGATACAGACCGTAAAATTCAGGCAGTTTTGAGTCTTTGTCAATGTTATTTTTATTAAAGAGGATAATTTGCCATCATTTTCAAAATCTACCAGTTGGACAGTTGCTACTGTTAATCAGGAAGTTAAATCCAAACAGAATTTCAAATCTGAATGATACTTTTCTTGTAGCTTTAAATGACAAGTACAATTTGTTTAGCTACTCCTTGAAGATTTTAATATAAAATCTAGTTATGAGACTGAATGTTTTTGGAAGAACATGTGGTATAAAATACTTTCTGTGCAATGTTAGCTATAAACCATAAAATACTTATTTTGTTGAATATTTCTAGAGCACTAAACTTTTCCCAAAGCATAAATTTGAAATATCATTAGTGAAGAAATAAGACTGATTCATGAGATGCCAGAATTTCTGTAGCAACACCTGAGGATATTACCATTTCAGTTTCCCCATACTTTCTGCCAGAACTTAGCTTCTGTACATCCACCCCACTATTTCTTCACGTACCAAATTAAGATTGTCAAAAGATGCTATTCCTGAGAAGGCTTGTCAGTTGGACAGTTGCTAGTGGAGACTAACGAATGCTAAAGGTGAAGTGGAAGAAGTTCAAGGACCTGGAGTAGCTTGTGAATTTCCAATCATCAGTCAAGTTTGGGTGTATGACTAGAGTAGCTGTACCACATTCTCTAGAACAACAGGATATGTGGAAGGGTATTATACCTACCATTTCCTTTACTTTAAATATCTTTAATGTTGCCATTCTCCAATTCCATATGGCATGTCTAACATTCAGGGTGCCTATAGTATGATTGGAAATGGGTCATGATGAGGGGGTATGAAGAGATGGAAGAGAAAGATAAGGGGGGAGGAGAAAAAAAGATGACGATGATGATTCAGCAGATATGGATGAATCAGAAGAAGATGAGGAGAAAGACAGAGTAGAGTCTTTGATGTTCCCATTCGTAGATGCTGCTGCTCGTGCCTTTTTTAGCAAGCCTTCTTCTGATGGAAGCACTGGGATGATTCTAGTCTGCTAAATAGATTTCTCAATAATGTAAATAACTGCATTATTCTCAGCATATAGCAAGAAAACCAGAATGAAATATTGTTCCAGGCCCTGGGTTCTGTGTGACATTACATTAGGAACTGGATTGTTTTGGTTAGTTTTGTGTTTTTGAAGTAAAGAAGGAAATGGATTGCTTTTTTTCTCTAGCTAAGGGACAGACATTTCTTTCTTTCTTTTTTTTTTTTTTTTTTTTTGAGTCAGAGTCTCACTTTGTCACCAGGCTGGAATGCAGTGGTGCAATCTCGGCTCACTGTAACCTCCAACTCCCTGGTTCAAGCGATTCTCCTGCATCAGCCTCCCAAGTAGCTGGGACTTCAGGCACATGCCGCCACACCCGACTAATTTTTGTATTTTTAGCCGACTAATTTTTGTATTTTTAGTAGAGACGGCGTTTCACCATGTTGGCCAGGATTGTCTTGATCTCTTGACCTCGTGATCTGCCTGCCTCAGCCTCCCAAAGTGCTGGGATTACAGGTGTGAGACACTGAGCCCAGCCGACATTTCTTTCTTGTAAATTATTTTTTACTTATAAACATAGAGAAATTGAGAGGGAATTGTTTTGAATAAGGATTTAAAGTGTAGCAGAAATACCGACACAAGGGTAGATAGATACCATGTGACTGAATGAGTCTGTGAAAAGATTTCTTGAAGTTGAGAGTTATTTATAAATGAAACAAAATTTGTAATTAGGCCAATCCATTTAGTGATTTCTCATATTTTGTACTCACAGAGAACTCATTGGCTAAATAACTTGAATGCTCGTAGTTTGTCCTTTCTTACACAATATATCCTTGAATTTAAAGTCTTTATCATCAAGATCTTGACTTTGAATTTTTCATCACTACAACCTTGAATTTAATTTCAAGTCTTCAACATGATGACCTTGAATTTAAAGTCTTCAACACTATGACCTTTATCATATTATTCATAGAGGCATCATTTTGAAGTGTAGTATGTAAAAGTATTTATGGGTTGTTTATTAACAAAAAAATTCTTCACAATGTCTCATGTGGTTTAAAATCACTATTTCTGTTTTATTTCTCCATTATATACTTGACTATCTAACTTTGTGATAAGTGACATGAATTTTGTGTTAGTATTAAGTATGTTTTCCTGAAACATTGGGTTTTTTGTGATTATATAATTGAGAGTTAAGAATAAAATCCTTCTAATGTTAAAAACTCACATATTAAAAACAAATTTTGGTTCCAATCCTGTTTTTTAAAAAAACAATTTCTCCTATCATCACTTACACTTGATCCTATTGAACATAATGTTCTTTGCATGCTGTTCTTTGCATGCTGTTCTTCCTACTTTTCTTTGTATTATTAACCTTGTTGATTCAATTTTAATTTAATAGGACAAAGTTTTAGCAATTATAAGTTTCAATGACCTAAGGATAAAATTAGATCTATGTTTTACTCTCATGAGTGTATGACAGGCATCATTTAGTTGCTTGATTGATAGTTAAGACCACTAAATAACAGGAAAACAGCAAGTCAATATCATTTGGAGTGTCATATTTTTCTGCTTCAAGAAATGTTACTCATAATGAGATCACTCTTCTCATGAAAATCACTCAAGAAGTCATAGCAGGCCGGGCGCAGTGGCTCAAGCCTGTAATCCCAGCACTTTGGGAGGCCGAGGCGGGCGGATCACAAGGTCAGGAGATCGAGACCACAGTGAAACCCCGTCTCTACTAAAAATACAAAAAATTAGCCGGGCACGGTGGCGGGCGCCTGTAGTCCCAGCTACTCAGGAGGCTGAGGCAGGAGAATGGCGGGAACCCGGGAGGCGGAGCTTGCAGTGAGCCGAGATCGCGCCACTGCACTCCAGCCTGGGCAACAGCGTGAGACTCTGTCTCAAAAAAAAAAAAAAAAAAAAAAAAAAAAAAAAAAAAGAAGTCATAGCAAAGAAGAAACACAAGGAACTTGGTCAGAGACTGTTTGATGCTTGTTTTCATTTTAAATGCCTAATTTAAAAACCAGAACAATTCCTCTAGCATGTTACTATAATAAAACATGAAATACATTGACTGGCATGAGGCCCTCCCATGAATAGACTCTTATTAAAGCTCTGAATGAAGGCTTATTTTCTTCAGTTTTTCACAAAGCTACTTTGGTGCAAAAGAAAGTTAAGTGGATATACTTTGTGGTGTTCTGCTGTCATACTAAATGTAGGACTCCATTAAACTCAATGTTTAATTCCCTTAAAACTTTACTGTTTTTTGCATGCATTATTAAAATGTAGGCATATTTAAAAAGTAACATAGCCAGATAACAATTTTTATTTTAATATCTGAACAAAAATATAAAAGCATATAAAGTATAAAATATAAAAAAGACAATGTTTTAGGTGGGCACGGTGGCTCACGCCTGTAATCCCAGCACTTTGGGAGGACAAGGCGGGTGGATCACTTGAGGTCAGGAGTTCGAGACCAGTCTGGCAAACATGGTGAAACCCTATCTCTACTAAAAATACAAAAATTAGCCGGGCCTGGTGGCGGCCTGTAATCTCAGCTACTCGGGAGGCTGAGGCAGGAGAATTGATGGAACCCGGGAGGCAGAGGTTGCAGTGAGCCGAGATCGTGCCATTGCACTCTAGCCTGGGCTGACAATGGCAAGACTCTGCCTTAAAAAATAAAAATAAAAAAAAGACAAGGTTTTAAAAAATATTTAAAAATATAATAAAATATTAAAGACGTCTTCTAATTGACTAATGATTATTCAAATACTTGCACCACCTCAGTAAGTTCTTCATCTGCTAAAGTTGTATGAAAAGTGATCATTTGAAAGGCAACAATGGGTACACACAAAGTGGTAAATCAATGCCATACTTGCAAATCCATGTAAATACAAATACGTCATTGTTTCCAAAAAGGTTGGAAGGGAAGTTTTTTGTGTATAATTCTCATCCTTATGAAAAAAAAGTCAAGCCCATTTTTCCTATCAGTGATTCAAGAAGAAACTGAGAAGGAATAGAAAATAATATATATTATAAATGGACTGTTTTGAGAGCTTTGTTTGTAAGAATATGAAAAAAGAGAAATAAGAACAAGGAAGGAGTTTTCTTTAACTTTTAAGTTCAGAGGCACACGTGTAGGTTTGTTACATATGTAAACATGTGTCATGGGGGTTTATTGTGCAGATTATTTCATCATCCAGGTATTAAGCCTATTACCTATTAGTTATTGTTCCTGATCCTCTAAGAGAGAAGATTTTAAAAATGCCTACAACCCCTTAAAACAAATAAAAATTAAGAATCAGGCAACATGCACTAAGCATAAAATAATATTAATTATATTTAAAATATATCAGAGTCAAAAAAAAATAGCTCAAGCCTAGCATCATATTTAGGGAGTGATTGCTTCCATGCAAAATGTTTGTGTTAAAACTTTAAAGATGCAGCTCGCATCTCACAATTCATGAAAAAAAAAATACTCAAAATATCTTTCCTTAAAAAGAATGCCTTATTTATGTTTTAAAAAACTAGAAACCCATCAGTCATGAGTTTAATGAGATTTTTTTCACATGGATGAATTACTGCTTCCTAAGATTCACCATATTCAACACTGAACTAAATATCCTGTCTTGCTCACCCAGGTCTTGAAGTCTTCCTTGTTTCTCACTAACTTGACCAATTGTTCACCAAGTCCTATAACTCTATGTATCCTCAACAGCGCTCCCTGCTCCACAACTTCCACCTGCCACTATCACTAATCAGAAAGTTGCCTCACCAGATATTGAGCTATGAATAAGTAAAATTGGAATGAAAACCATCTTGACTACTTGGCATCACTGTGGATAGCCTTTCTGAAAGGAGAAGTTGACTTAGGCTCACAGTGAGTCTCTTCCACTGGAAGAGTGAATGTAGGATGAATAGCCCCTATCTTCCAAGGCAAGTGAGTTAACTAGAAGCTTTGTGTTGGAATTTAAAAGCTTTACCTCACAGTTTGCATCCTAAAAAGGTGGCTATAAATGGGAACCATAACATTTGGAGCTTATGCCCAGGAGGCCCCTCCTCCATTGTGTAATAATTAATTACAAAAGCTTAAATGTGGTGCCCCTTTCCGTTTGGAATAGGAAACATTTTAACCACCAGTGAAGTACTGAGTTGAGTGGTGGCCCCAAAGAAGATATGTCTGCAGCCTAACCTCAGAAACCTGTGACTTGTGAATGTGACCTTATGGAGAAAAAAGGTCTTTGATGATAGAATTAAATGAACGATCTTGAGATTAGATCCCCCTGGATCATCAGGGTGAGCCCTGAATCCAACGCCAAGTGACTTAATGAGAGGCAGAAGAGGAGAAGACACACACAGAGAGAAGGTTCTGAAAAGGGAGGCATTGACTGGACTGATGCAACCCCAAGCCAAGGAATGCCTATAGCTACCATGAGCTGGAAGAGGCAAGGAAAGTTCCCCCCTGGAGCCTTGGGAGAGAGCACAGCCTTGCTTTCACACTGATTTTGGACTCTGGGCCTCCAGAACTATGAGAATACATTTCTATGATCACCAGTTTGTGTTAACTTGTTATGGCAGCCACAGGAAAATAATATACAGACTTTATGAAGGCCTGGGATGTCACATCATCCAGGAAGCTTTCCTGATCCTCTCCCAGCCACCACCTGGGATTGAGTATTGCTTCCACATCATGTCCCACAGCATACTGTTCACGACTCTGCCGGACATCATATCACACTCTCTTGACACCCCTGCTGCCTTGTCCCCTCCCCCTCTTAGTCCACAGAGTAGCTCAAGACAGCAATCATGTCACCCCATCCATGTACCAATCCAGCACAGTGTCTGAAACTCACTAGATACCCAAAAAATGTTTTAAAAAGTATGAATCCACAGAAATGTCTGTAAGGCCATCCATATTTTCACACACAGTACTTGAAATTCCACGGTACTCAGGGAATATGAAATCAGGCACTGTCAAAGGCACTGCTGTGCGCCTCTACCTGGCTGCTGCACCCACTCCCGTCTGCTGCAGTGACGGCTAACTGAATACAGCCCCTTCTCTGCAGAATGAGCCTCTGATTCCATAGCCCCCTGGCCTACGAAGTGGGAAAATCTCTAAGATATAAATTACATTCCAGAGCCTCCCCATAAATCAGATCAAGGTTAGACTTGACCCGAGATCTCATCCTTGTTAATTCCTTTCTCTTCCCTATAATTCTGCTGTTACTCCCTCACAGAATTTTTCCTAAAGAGCACTCCTTCAGTAAATCCCAAACAGTGAAATTCTGTCTCACGCCCTGTTCCAGAGAACCTGACTTACAGTAAGTATTTATTATGGAAGATAAAGAATTCAAATATGTGTTTTTAGAAATTGGAGCATCAGTATGCTATGGGTTATATCGTAGGTAGAACAGCAGTATTGCAGTCTTTCCCACTCCTCCTACTAAGTCTGATTGAACAGACTCCAAGAGAGAATCAATTGGAATGAAAAACTCGCCTGTAGGAAGCCATTTTATAACACAACTCCTTTATAAAGTGTCACTTAAGGCGCATAATGCAAAAATCTCTTCAAAGTGTTCCTTTCAAAGTATGGGGATAACCTGAGATGAAGCTCCCATTTGCAAGCTCTATCAGTGTAAGGATCTTTTGTTCTGCTTTATTCACTGATATATCACACGTGCCTAGAACAGTACTTGGCACTTTATAGACATTCAATAATTTACTATTCAATGTATGAATAGGATTAAGTTTCCTGGACCCAGCTGTGCACATGCATACTTATGTCAATAGGGGGCGGAGGAGAGCTGCTTCAGAGGTCAACTAAGAACTGGCCTGGCTAAAGCAATTCCAGGAGACTGACCTGATCAGAAATGAAGCAATGGAGAGGGGCCGGGCGCGGTGGGCTCAGGCCTGTAATCCCAGCACTTCGGGAGGCCGAGATGGTCGGATAGAGCGAGACTCCATCTCAAAAAAAAAAAAAAAAAAAAAAGAAAGAAAGAAAAAAGAAACGAGGCAATGGATATGGATATCACTAGTGAAACCAAAACTGGAGAGGAGGGAGAATGTGAGCAGAAGTCCAGGACTAACCAAGTCAGGAGTTAGGGCCTAAGAACAAGTTGATGGAGCAGCATCTTCTGTACCAGTTGAGAAAACCACGAAATGAATTAAGCCAATGTTGTCTCTGGTACAGGGTATTAAATGACCATATCCTGTGACTTTCATATGCTATCCATAAAACTGAGATGATCCAAAAATCTGTCCATTTATTTTTTAAAAACAATCCTCCCTACACTTTTTTTATCTAAAATTTTGGGGCAATTTCTCAAGTCACAGATGACTTTAAATAAAGCAAGAAGATGTGGAAATTTGGTATCCCGTGATTCGAAGTCACAGTTGTCTCTCTCACCCCCTCTCCACAATACGTATCCCCTAATGCCTGAAATTCTCTCATTTGCAAGTCACTCCTTGAGGTTAAGTATTGCTCTCTTCCAGCAGTTCTCTTCTAATATGAAAACATATATATATTCTGAACCTAATGCTTATGGGAATTAGTTTATCATTTGTTCATTAATGTGACAAACATTTTGGACACTGTTGAACTATTAATGATAAAACAAAGGATGATCCTTGCCTTAAAGAAGCTCAAGAGCAAACATATTAGCATCCAGGCAGGAGGAAAGAGCCCACTGGCCACGTGGCAGGGACAGAGCAGAGAGAGGAAACTCAACAAATTTTGTCCACTTTACAGTTTTGCCTATGACCTGTTCCAAATAAAAGCAGGGAGGCAAGGCTGGACATCCAGTGAATAAAAAAGTCTGCGTGCTCCCATTCTGTCAGTTTTAAATACTGATAAAGGCTTACAAATGAATACACAAAGGAGGTAAATGCTCTCTTTTTCTGCTTTGATGTCTGGAACACTCCCTGAAGCAAGGGGAAAGAGCTGTACTTCAGGGAAGTCGGAAGTCTTGCAGAGCAATAGAGCACACATGATACAGAATCGATAGGGGGCTTTAAAGCCTCAGCCCTTTACCTCTGAGAATCATTATTTTGCAACTAATTTATCTTTTTACCTTTACAATGTAATAAATAATGAATTATTGCTTCATTTTTTGTAAGGGAAAGATATGTCTCACTGACTTTTAATATTGATCTGCTGTAATCATCTTTCCACCCTGTTGTTCTCATAAATGTATACACAGGATAGAATCCCTACTTTCAGCAACTTGCTTAAACCAAAAGTAACTGTTCTCTATCCCAACCAACCTGAAGAAAAAGAGGCAGATAGTGGTAACAAGGTTTCCTTTGTACACAATAATCTGTAAAATCCATCAGCATAGTTTTCCAGTTAAGGCATAATACAGGCACAGTTGTTTTTGTTTGTTCTATTTCTATTTTATGCAATAGAGGTTTTATATAGTTCCTTTAATAAAAAGATTTTTAAAATACCATACAATCTTTAAATTAATTTGGTGTCATTTAAGCCCTATTACTGCTATTAAATACTTATGAAAATAGAATCTTATACAAACTTCTACCACAAATCAAAGCAAAAGCCAAGAAAAGAGCTGCATTGTCAATGTATCACTGGTTTTAAGGGAGGAGACTACCCCTCATATTGTCTTACACCCAATTTCTGCCTCCAAAGAAAGAAGAAGTAAAAACTAAAAGGCAGAAATGAAATCCACAGGCAGACAGCCTGGCGCCGTGCCCTGGGCCTGGTAGTTAAAGATTGACCCCTGACCTAACCGCTTATGTTATCTATAGATTCCAGACATTGTATGGAAAAGCATTGTAAAAATCCCCATCCTGTCCTGTTCGATTCTGATTACTGGTGCATGCAGCCCCCAGTCATATACACCCTGCTTGCTCAATCGATCACAACCCTCTTATGTGGACTCCCTTAAAGTTGTGAGCCCTTAAAAGGGACAGGAGTAGCTCACTTGGGGAGCTCGGCTCTTGAGACAGGAGTCTTGCCAATGCTCCCAGCCGAATAAACCCCTTCCTTCTTTAACTCGGTGTCTGAGGAGTTTTGTCTGCAGCTCATCCTGCTACAGTTTAAATCATTTTTCCCTCAAAATCTTCTATTTTGTTAAGAAAAAGTAAAGAGTTATGGAAATGAACATTATATATATACATAATGAACTCAAATGTTGAAACTTGGACCCACCCAGGCCTTTGGGAACTGAGCTTCCTAATCCACTGTCCAGCAATTTTTCATTACGATAACCACATCCAATTACATCATTGCTTCCTTAGATAGTAATCTGGTTTCCCTATAATAATGTTAGTCCCCTACTGTCATAGTTTATACTAGGGATTTGGGTTAAGTCCTTGAAAAGCAGTATTATAGTGTTTAATTATTTGTTATTTCTCAATCAGACTGACTTTGCTCTAGCCAACAAAAAATATGGTTGACAAAAAGGCATTCTGTTTAGAAATTATTCTTGTCTTCTAATAATATTTGAATTTGGCATCCAAAAGGAATACACTAACAGATACTCATAGAGTTACAGTATTTTGAAGTCAAATGGAACTTGAAGGATCATCTGCTATCCCAGAAAGGGATCTCAACATGTTAAGTGATTTTTCCAATGACAATCATCTAGCTGATTAAAGAATTGAAATTAAAATACGTTTATGGTATCTCATGCTGAATTCATATTTCTTTCTAATTCAACATCTACTTTCAAAAAGTATAATTTGAAGAATTCATGAAATGTTTATTTTTTCTATCAACAATTAGGAACTCATTCAAGTACTGAAGATGTGACTTCTTTTTTAACTTAAGAGCAAAACTGAAAAGAAAATGATGTTGCAAATTGAGATATTTAAAAGCTCAAAATTGTTGCCCTTAGTTGTTGGCATGACTCACAAGTGCTGTCAATTGTAAATGTTAATGAGTAGTTATATATGAGAGGCCCACTAACATTGTATCCTTGAAGGAGCTTTGAAGCAGATAGTAGATTTTTTCCAGAATCTTTCTTTTATAGTGTCTAATTGACATTTAAAATATTAAGTGTGGCTGGGCATGGTGGCTCATGCCTATAATCCCAGCACTTTGGGAGGCCAAGCTGGGTGGATTATGAGGTCAGGGGTTCAAGACTAGCCTGACCACATGGTGAAACCCCGTCTCTACTAAAAATACAAAAATTAGTCAGGTGTGGTGGAAGGTGCCTGTAATCCTAGCTACTCGGGAGACTGAGGCAGGAGAATCACTTGAACCCAGGAGGCAGAGGTTGCAGTGAACTGTGATCATGCCACTGTACTCCAGCCTGGGTGACAGAGCTAGATTCCATCTCGAAAAAAATAAAAATAAAAATAAAACATTAAGTGTGCTCTTTTAGTTTTAGTATTAAACCATGAGTGATGATACCAATAACTGAGTAATCTACTTAAAAGACTCACTTTGTACTCATTTTTCAGCACCTATTTCATAAAACCAAGACTTTCTCAGTTTTCTCAAAAATACTATTTAATTAAGCAACTACCAATTATGCTAATACAATTAAGTCACCCATTTCATCAAGTTAAATGAGTTAGAAAATAAATCCCTCTAGGATGAGAAAGAACATGACAATAATAAAATGTAGGCAAATGAGTCTTTGGTTTCTGTCCAACTAAAAATACACAGTAAGCAGTAGGGTACAGGCCTGAAGGACAGGGAAAAGATCTGAGATGGTGACAGAAAATTGAATGTCACCAGCTCGTTGATGGGACTTACTCAGAATCCTTTCATCTCATGGCTCAGTCATTCCCTATTCTCATCCATCAGTGCTGCAATAACAGAATATCTGAGAAATAAACAACAGAAATTGTCTCTCTTAGTTCTGGAGGCTGAAAAATCCAAGATCAAGACTCTGGCAGGTTTGGTGTCTGGTAAGGGCCCAATCTCTGCTTCCAATATTGCTTCCAATATTGCACCTTGAACACTGCATCTTCCAGAGGAAAGGACTGTTGTTCCTCACGTTGTAGAAGAGTGAAGAAAAGCAAACCCACTTTTGCAAGACTTTTTTATAATGGCATGAACCAATTCATGAGTGAATGGATCCTGAACATCTTCCGTTAGACCCCCACCCCTCAATACTGTTGCATTGGGGATTAACTTTCCAGCTCATGAATTTTTAAAGGGAACACATTAAAACCATCACATCATCTAAATTTAGAACTCTCAAATATATTCCCTGACCCAAATAAGATAGAATCATAGAGTATAATCATAGAATCATAGCATCATGTTGGAGATACTTTTAGATGCTTCTAGCAGACATCACTTTTGTCTATATTCCATAGGCCAGAAGTCAGTAATAATGCCCCACTTAACTGCAAGGTGGCAAAGAAAAGTTGTCCATGTATGTATATATACAGAAGCAAAATGAAGTTTAATTTGGTAAACCCATAGCAGTTTCTGCCATACAGGTAAAAGAGCACAGATTATTCAAGAAATCTGTCCATAAAGTGGTAGAGGAATAGAACATGAAAGAAAGGCCAATATCCGCCTTTCCATATATTAGTTGGCTTTCTTTTCAAAAACCAAAATTAACCTTAACAGACAAAATGTATATATGTATATACATACATATATATATATGTATATATACAGAAGCAAAATGAAGTTTAATTTGGTAAACCAAGAGCAGTTTCTGCCATACAGGTAAAAGAGCACAGATTATTCAAGAAATCTGTCCATAAAGTGGTAGAGGAATAGAACATGAAAGAAAAGCCAATATCCGCCTTTCCATATATTAGTTGGCTTTCTTTTCAAAAACCAAAATTAACCTTAACAGACAAAAAAAAGACTACTAGCTAACTACTCCAGTAAGAATCATCATTTTAATAGACATCCTCTAAAAATGTCTTTAGCTTTTGTCCAAAAATTTTACAAATAATTCCAAGATATTTAACCTATGGGTATATTTTATAACCAGTTTTTTTTTTTTCTGGAGGATTCATTATTAAGATATTTATGTAACTATGGTATATGACTGGCATCTCAGCTCAAGAAGTTCAAAATTGAATTCAATATTCCTCCCCTCTACCCTTTCAATTTTTTCACCCACCATTCCCAAACTTTTAAAAATACAAAATGCCCTAGTTTACAGCCATTACTAAGATACCCAACACAGAAAATCTAGAAGACATTATTCTTACCCAATAATCTCTATTTACTTATTTCTTAAGTCTTGATTCTTTTTTTCTCATAAATTCGTCTTTAATTTGCCCTTTCCTTTCTACTTTATAGCGAGCACCTTTGGTATCATCTACTTGGAGTGTCACTACCGCTTCCAGGCTGTTTTCCTTCACTTTTGTTCTTGCCTATCCCCAGTCCATCCATCCTCCACACTGCTCTCAGAATAATCTACACATGTAACAACTTGATCCCAAACTCATAAAGTGGGCTTCAGGTCATGGGTAACCTCCAGCTGGTTAGCATAATTTCTTAATTCCAGTTTCCTCTTATGACAGAGTTTAGAATTAGACTATGAGATCCATGTTAAGAGAGAATGGATTTTCTCTCTTAACATGACTTGGCAATGGAGCGTCATAGTTTCCACTTTGCCTATCTCCCGTCCCATCTTGTAAGCCTTTCTACATCCAAATATGCTTTTTTTTTATTATTCTCAAGTAATTACTCAAATTCTCAAATCTTTCATGCCCTGATGACTTTGCACACAGTTTTCCAACTTCTTGAAATGCAGTTGTGCCCTTGTCTCTCTATATAGAATCCTTTAGGACTCAGCTCGAGATGTTATCCTCTTTGAAGATGTCTCCGACCTTAGCTCCCTTGTACACGTCTACAATACAGTTCTGAACGTACTTCATACTCTACTTCACCGTTTCCCTTCCTTCACGTGAAGATACTTCTTCACATGAAGGTACTTAGAGCTGCAAGTAACAAAAACAAAAACAAATAAACCCTGATTCAACTGGTTTGCAGTGATATGAAGAATTAATTATTTTATCTCACATAACAAGAAGCTCTTCAGTGGAGTGGTTCCAAAATTTATTATTGCAGCGGCTCACTGATTATGTCATAATCAGATTTCTTTCCAACTTTCTGCTGTGCCATCCTCAGCGCGTTGACTTAGTCTACTTCACATCATTGTTACAAGAAGATTAACATGGTGGGTCTCACATCCATACGTGATTCCATGCAGCAAGAGTAAAGGGAATGTCTCTTCCTCAGTTAGAAAATTTTTCCATAAACCCCAAAGCTGAGTTAACTTCTCATATTATTTGCCAGAATTGGGTCCCTTATCATGAACCCATCACATGACCAGTTGGCAGTCTGATGACTCAGCTTACATGATTGGTTTAGCATATTCAGAATTTATCTCTAAATTGGTCATCTTCCTTTAAGGTTTTTGATATCTGAATAAAAGCAGATTCTTTTTGCAGACATGAAGGGGAGAGTAGATTTGGTATAGACCAACCCTATGTTTCTCCTCTGGGCTGTAAGGACAAAACTTAACCATCCATCCATAACATAGAACATTGCACACAGTATACAATTCATTCAATACCTATCGAACGAATAAAAATAATCACACCACATCATACATGTGTATGGCCTAGAGGTTAATTTACCTTGACTACTATCCTTAAAACAGCAGGCAATCAGAACAAGTCATATTACAAAAGATGTATTTTTCTCATTTAAAAAAAAAATGGACTGTCTAGGTCTCTGGAATTGGGTGAAGTTGAGTTAAATGATTTACAGAATAATCTGACGTTCTGAATAAAGGTTTTTGAAACAATATCAAGTGTTACATTGATCCCATTCATAGTGTGAGTTGTTTTATACTGATTTAAAAATGATGTTTATTAAACCCTGATTGAATGTAAGACTGCATCCAGTTATTTGGCAAAAAAAAAAAAAAAAAAAAAAGTGTTTTCTGGGGATGCCTTGCTAAGCAACCACTTACCATCTTTTAAAATACAATTTTCTACATTGAGAGTCTCTATGAGTGTTGGGGAATTACTAAATAGTTTCTGATTTTTTCTGACTTCTCTATTCTTCACTTTCATTGTGTTTTCCGGGGCTGTGAAGGTTCAGAGTTCTTCGTATTTTGTATTAATTAATGGATAAGACTTTTATTTTCAGGCTCCATCTTAATTTTTTGTATCTTTGTTCATGAAAAGATTGCTCCTTGAAAATGTTGAATGAGGATTTTTGTTACTTTTCTTCTAATTCAATTTTACACTTCATTTGTATACAATTAATATTTATAAGAAAATGACAGTTACTTTCTTGTTTCTTGTCTAAAGAACTTCATATGTGTTGCTTTTATTGTAACAAAACCAAGACTTGGATATTTCAATCAAATACTTGTTACATTTAATAATTTAGAATTCTTGTACTTGCTTTGGTATGTATGATTTATTTTTGACCATTGAAAAATGAACAGCTTCCACAGATAGTGACTTGTCTTCAGACTTGACAGTCGACCTGATACACTAACTACTCTTGACAGAATGTCAGATAATTGGGTTATCTTGCTTGGGTTTAGTTATCTGAAGTTGTTAAAGGGAAGAACCCTAATGTACATGTCACTTTCCTTGTTAAATTGGGCACTGGGCACATATGTTTCTGAGAGAGCTGTAAATGTCATTAATTTACCAAAATGGTGAAACTTCTGTTTTCTTCCAACCAAAATTTATGATTATTTTAAAAGAAGCTGCTGCTCAGTAAACTGTTGACATAAATTGATTGATGATGCTGAAAATCACACAAGACAGTCTAGATAATCAATTACGAGATATTGTAGGGACAGCTGCATAAGTAGACTGGTAGACTTCGGTGAACAGAAGCAAGAAACTGCCTAGGAAGCATATTGAGGAAAGAGAGTTTTATGTTAGTCATTCATTCTTTAATTCAAGTATCTATTATCCCAGTTTTTGTTGACTGCCTACTAGGCACATAATATATAGCTCTTGTGGAGGAGATAGAAAATGTAAACAAGTTATAATAAACATGGATCAAGGAATGTATATTTTTTAAGTCTTCTAGATATTTCAGGCAGCTACCACAAACACTAGAGTCATTTTCCCAACCCTTTTGTCTCAATAAATTAATTTTAAACATTTTATTTAGTGATTTTCAAGTCTTCCTTGACTAGATTGTAAACCTGAATTCAATGTATTTATCAACAATTATTTATTCTTGGACATAATTGTGTCAAGTGTCTACAGACCCCTTTCCGGGATCAAGAAATTTCAAGAACAGAATTGGTGATCAGACAGTGACTTGGATAATCTTCTGGAAATTTTTACTATTCTTTCTCTGCTATAAAGAAAGGAATACTAAGGTTTAAGGTTAAACTGTAGACTCTAGTGTGGCTCTGACTGAGAGAGTGTTGCTAAGAATTCTAATCATCTAACTTTTCTGCTTTGACTACTCCTTCTTGTCGTGACAAGATTGTCTTATGGTAGACATAGTATAGTTAATGCTAGATGCTATGGTAGTCATTTCAAATATTACTTCATTAATTGACAACAATTCTTTAGTCTCCATTTCTCTGAAAAATGTGAATACTCAGAAAGGCTAGGTATACAGAGCTACTAAGAAGAAGAGCTAACATCTGATCCTGTGCTTTATACAATAGTACCCATCAATCTACTTACATATTATGAAAGCTATAAAAATAACAATAAAAGATAGAATAATGTAATAGAGGAGAACAAGATTTGGAGAAAAACATACTTGAAGAAAAATTTCAACTCAGGCCTCTCCTAAGCTGGGTGGTCCTTGAAAAATTATTCAGCCTCCCTGATCATCAATTTTATTACCTATACAAGAAATACAATTGTGCTTAACACATTTATTATTAAACATATATATGATATATAATATGTATATGTATTTATACCTTCGAGAGTATGTTTTTGGAGTCATTTAGAAAGGATAAGAAGTATCGCCAAAGTTTCAGTTCCCAAAGTTATATCACAGATTACTAATTACATGGAATTTGGATCTCAGATTCCTGACATTTGACTCCTGACTCCTACCATTGCATTGCTCTTCTTGTCTTATCCTAACTGCACATTTAAAATTTAAGTTTAATAATAGAGTTTGAGGCTGGGTGCGGTGGCTCATGCCTGTAATCCCAGCACTTTGGGAGACTGAGGTGGGTGGATCACGAAGGAGATCAAGACCATGGTGAAACCTCATCTCTACTAAAAACACAAAAAATTAGCCAGGTGTGGTGGTGGGCGCCTGTAATCCCAGCTACTCAGGAGGCTGAGGCAGGAGAATGGTGTGAACCCAGGAGGCGGAGCTTGCAGTGAGCTGAGATTGCGCCACTGCACTCCAGCCTGGGCGACAGAGCAAGACTCCATCTCAAAATAACAATAATAATAATAATAATAGAGTTTGAAATGAGTAAAAGGAGTAATAGAAAAATCATTGTATAAACAAACTAGTTTCTGGACCTGTTGAGAAAAGTTTTTGAAACATTCTAAGTGTCAGAACAAGTTGGAAATATATATGTCATTTAGTGTGAGAGAAATTTAACATACAGAGAAATCTAGCAAAATTCACAGATCGCCAGTTGATACACATTTATGCATTTCAATAACCAACACGTATTTCACTCATCTGTCTGCTAGTATAATACAGATCAAGAAAGTACAAGTAAAAGTCTTCATCAATTTCTTAGTTCTTTTAAAGGTTTATTTAATGTATTAACCCTATTATATTGACTTTACTATTCACGCTAAAATAGAGTTGAGTGTTAGAAACTCCAGCTCTGACTTCTTCAGGTTCATCAGACCACTCCACAATTTGACTTCCTTTCCCACCAACTTTCTGAGTCACTCATGTATGTATCTGGGGTAATTTCTTTTCTCACTCTCTGTATATAACAAATCACATGTGAAATGTCTCATGAATCAATACCCTTTCTTTATCTGACATCATTTCCTTACTGCTAGTGCTATATTTTTTTACTTTGTCTTCCTAATTCAAGTCTCTATCCATACCGTATCATTATCCATATTGCTTTAAAACTAAACAATGATTTTTCAATGTCTATAGTACAAAGATCAAATTTATTAATCACATACCATGTATAATGAATCACGGGACATGTTTTATTTTATTATTAACTGATTCCAAAGCAATGAGTTTGTGTTTCACATATGAAAATATTGTTATCCTCTTTAACTCATAAAGTAATAGTTAATAGTTTAGGATCTACCTCACTGTACCTGAATACAAACCTGTTTCTACTATTTATTAGGTTTCTCACTTTAAGCAAGATACTTAATTTTTATAAGACTCATTTTTCTCAGGCATTAAAAATTAGAATAATAATATTTACTTTCAGAAGGTTGTCATAAGAATTAATGCACTATGGGGCCACAGTGTTGGACAGCCATGTGAATTCAACCAGGAGTCATGCAGCCTTATATCTGTAAGAGCTATGAGAGTTATAATCCTGTCCCATAGGAAGAACTTGTTCACCCAAAAAACCAAAATTTATTGAGCACCTTCCATGAGTTAAGCCATATTGTAGTCTTCAGGGATACAGCAATGAATAAAAGAGACAAAAAACCCAGTCCTTCCTTATGTAGCTTTTAAGAGAAATAAAACCCATACTTGTAAGGCATTGATAAGTACGAGGAAGAAAAATAAAACAAATAGGAAACATAAAAAGTACAAGGGTCAGATAGTTGCAATTTTGAGCTGGGGAAGCAAGAAAAGGCCTTATTAAAAAGGTGACATTTGAAAAAGACCTCAGTGAAGTGAGAGTGAACCACCTACGTATCTGAAGAAAGAGGATGCCAGGAAGAAGTAATAGCATGGGCGAAGGCATTAAGGTGTCTATTTAGGGTGCTGGGAAGACAACAATGGGGCCAAGGTGGCTGGGTTAACTTGAATGAGGGGAAGACTAGTAGTAGATGAGGTTACAGGGGGAAGGAGTAAGGGTAGGGGCAGGTTATATAAAAATTTCTAGGCATTATTAGAATATTAGCTTTAATCCAAATGATTAGAGGGCTCTGAGAAGATGAAAGGCATAATTTGGCTTATATTATCAAGAGATCAATTTTGACCTATTAAAGTGTGAAGTAACTATTGAACATCATCATCTGGGCTAGAACTAAAAATGAGAAAATTATCAACATATAGGTAAGGTTTAAAGCCATATTAACAGAGAAGGTCATAGGCGAATGATACAAATAGAAAAGAAAAGAAGTCCAAATATTTAGTGGTAATGTCAACATTTAAAAAAATCAAAGAGATAAAGTAGAACCAAAAAAGAAAACTGAAGAGAAGCAGTCAGAGATATAAAAGATAAACCAAGTGAGCATGGAATTCTGTAACACTATATAAAGCATCAAAAGAGAGATGTGATCACCTGTGTCAAATGCTACTGGTAGGTCAAGTAAAATTGAGATCTGATTAGCACCATAGAGGTCATTGGAGGTCATCCAAAAAGCACTTTCAATTGAGTAGAGGTAAAACCTGATGGGAATATATTCAAGAGTGAAAAGGAAAGCTATCAAAAACAATTATTTTAGGAGTTTTGCTAGGGAAGGGAAGAGAGAAATGTGGCAATGGCTGAAGAGGGACATGTTATACGAAAAGAGTTTTGCTTCTTTGCTTTTACAATTGGAAAAATTGCTTTTTAAATATACTGGTGGGAAAAATCAAATAGGGCAACATTGATGGACAAAAGAAAGAGTTTCTGGTGCAAAATCCTTGAGTAATGATAGGGTGTGATATCTGTAGCACAGGAAGATTGGTACACGAAGTTCATACATAGTAAGAGGAGAAAATGAAGAGTGGATTGGAAGAGGTGTGTGGTGCATGTGGTGGTAGTTGCCTGTAGAGTGGAGGAAGCAAAGTCATCTTTTCATGACTGTGTCTGGGCCTCTTTATTTTCGGTATGCAACAAACTAAAAATCGCTTAAAGTAATAGAGAAGTCTAAGATTTCCCAATGAGACAACAAAGGACAAACCAGCAAAGCAGATGATAAAAAGATAAAAGTGGGAGTACAATGTGCTATAGACAGAAGTGCATCCTGGAGACTCAAGTGTCAAGTGCAGCATTGTGGATCATTCTACTTAAACTTCTTATTTAACTCTTCTTGAAGCTTTGTTTTCTTTTAATTCCCTACGTCTATCTGTATCTTTTTCTTATTCAAATGAAGCTGTAAAAATATGAAACTTTAAAAATAAAATTTTAATTCGGCAGTGAGGCTGAATACTAGTTTCTATCAAGGGGATGAAAATATTGACCAATATTAGCAGCATTTATAATCTGTACTATAGTAATGTAGGAGTATGCAATTAGAATTTAATATACAATATATTTTGCATAAATGATATTTAAATGAAAGATATATTAATATGAATAATCACTATAGCTTTTCTTTAACTGACAGTATTAACCCCAAAACTATGAGAAATAACTCTATTAACCTCACCCAGACAGTGAATGTCCTCACTGATTGTGGAATACCATAAAATATGCACTGGACCAATTTCACAAACATAAATATTATTGTCTGTCCTCAAAATGTTTACGTTCTTTCTTAAAAGACTAAGAAAAACATAAATAAGCAATCAAATCTGAAAAGAACATTTATAAAGTAATCTTGCAACAATGGGACGATAATGACAATAGCCCTCAAGGAAAGAAAAATAAAACTATATTTCGATTTGGATGAGATTAGTTGAGGTGAATTCTTAGAAGAGGGGTTTTGAAACAGCGTTTTGAGGAGATGATAGATAAGAGTAAAGTGAAAAGATTCCGAGAACGAACTCGTACAAATATAGAGAGGCTGAAAGGAGAAAGGAGTAGCCACACTATGTTTCTAAAGCAGGACTTATTGTAAAGATGAATGTGAGAAAGAGTTCCAAGTCATAACATTATAATTCTTCAGATATTAACAACATTTATAATTGGCTAAAATATTTAAGAGTATGCCTTTTAAAATGATTAGAAAACTATTCATCTTTTTGTGCATACATTTTTATATAGACTTGAGTTAGATCTGAATCATTCAGTCTACAAGTTCTTCTGTATGGTCAATATCCTACTTTTATTTATTTATTTTTGAGACGGATTCTCGCTGTCCTGGCCCAGGCTGGAGTGCAATGATGCAATCTCGGCTCACTGCACTCTCCACCTCCCAGGTTCAGGCAATTCTCCTGCCTCAGCCTCCCAAGTAGCTGGGATTACAGGCACCTGCCACCACACCTGGCTAAGTTTGTGTATTTTTAGTAGAGACAGTTTCCCCATTTTAGCCAGTTTGATCTCAAACTCCAGACCTCAGGTGATCCACCTACCTCAGCCACCCAAAGGGCTGGGATTACAGGCATGACCACCATGCCCAGCCTAATATCCTATTTTTTATTCCAGAATGATTACCTGGAACCTAAACTGATCTTACAAATTAAGAAATAGAATTAGCATTCAGAAAGCAAAAGAGTACCTACTCTGTACATGGTGCTGTCTGTGTGTATGCTTGTGAGTGTATGTATGTGTGTATATTTATGTATATATAATTTTTCATAAGTAATAAAAAATCAGTATATTTATTCAATTTTGAGACTTTCATTCAATGTGATGTGAATGTATTGTACTTTTATTTCATAGGCTATTATGGCTTTAAAAAGTTTTTTCATTTTACAGCACATAGGAAATGAAAAATCACTTCTTTTGTTATATCTTTGTTTACAGGAACTTCTGAAAAGTAAAATGTGTACCCTTTTATTTCTGTAATCACTGAAAAATCCTTCTATATGTATCAGAAGAAATGTTATTAAAAAGTGAAAATTTTGGTTAAAAAACCAAAGAGAACAACTGAATGGGACCGAATGAACAGAAAATTATTTCATGGTAAAAGTGATACCATGTTAATAAGAAAATGGACACTTGCTAAATCTAAATGAATACTAAAGTCTATCTCTGATCTCTTACCCTTCACTAATTTTAATAATTGTTGTATATGCCATGTCTAATCATTTAGACATTAGAAAGAATCTCTAGAAACTGAATTGCCAAAATATTTATAGAAAGCACCTCAGAGTGTGATGACCTTCTCCTTGACACCCAAGAATTATTAACACAGTTGCCACTTCAACATTCCCAATTCATAAAGCATTATATAACTATGCAAATACTCCAGGCCTGACTCATGCTGTCATGTGTGTTGAGTGTATTTCATCTGGCAAGAAACAAATATTGGCTTTCTTCTTGTCCATCAGAGTGCCAAGGCACTATTCTATTACAAAATAAATATATAAACAAATCAATGAATATTAAAATTCCCATTCCAGTAAAATCTATACACCTCTTGTCCTCCAAACACACTATAAGCCATCTCCCCTCTATAATGTTATGTTTGGCATTCAGTGCCTCTTCCTGGAATGGCCACCCCTGTCTTTACCTCCTGGGGCTTTAGTAGTCTTATCAGTAGTATGAAGTCTCACTTGAACAACTCCAATCTTGAGAATTTCCAACTCTGCTGAAATTCTGTACCATATTTTGTCTTTATCAATTGTTTGGTATTTATGTTTTTAGTCTTACATGTATGTTTGCATCTTACAAATTCTCACACTTAGCCTAATGTATTTAGTAAATATTACCAGTATTTTTATTGAATTGGAGCTGCAAAATCAGGCAGACCACAAACTCAGTGGTGGTTTTGACCTTTCCTTGCTGAATGATCTGAAATTCCCTGAACTTCAGTTTCCATAGTGTAGAATGTGGATAATAGTAACTATTAGGATATAGTTACTATTTAGTAACTATATCCAGTCAATAAATGGTGGTGGTGCTGTTGCTGCTGATGACAATGACAAATAACGATATCAACAATTACTAATTTTTTTCTTTCATTCTTTTCCTTCAGTGTGCTTGAACTGATTTGACCTTTTATCTAACATAACCTGGATACTTTTATTTATTCTTTGTATTGAAAATATTTCTGAGTCCCTTTGTTTCACCCAAACCCAAAGAATCCATTCAAGTTATGTCCTAAGTTTGATATGTTCATATGCATTCTCTATCACAGTGGATGCTTTTGTATAATTTTAGTACAATCATGTTCATTTTTTGTCCTTACCCATAATTAAAACTATGTGATACTTGCTAAAATAGAACACTGCCAAATAATATTAATGAAGACTGCCAAATAATATTAATGATGCAGAACAGAAAGACCAGAAATATACCTTATTATATTCAAGAATTTCTATTTTTTCAAAAAATTTTAAGTCAATGGAGGCAAGATCAATTATTTAATAAATGGTGTTTGGATGGCCAGCTGAGGGGAAAAAAAAATGGGTCCGAAGCTAGCACAAGCCACTAGAATGTACCAGATATTCAAAAATTAGAAAAGAGAAAGAGAAAGAGAGAAACAATGAAAATATCAAAAGAAAAAAAAAATCAGAGACTTTTTTATATTAGGAAAATACTTTTTAATAGATCAGTTTTGCATATCAAATCTTTTCAGTGGTGAGGAACTAATTTCTTTAATTAACACAGAACCCCTACAAACCCATAAAAATGGTTGAAGAATATAAGCAAATAATTCCATTAAAAATATATACTGTATATGGTTCTTAAACACAAGAATTGGTATTCAACTTGAATTATAAAATATAATCATATACTGCTTTCACCTATCAGATTGGCAAAAATTAAAAAAAAAAAAATTGGTGGCAGCCTACTAGTGAAACTGTGGGGAAACAGAATTGCAAATTGAAGATGGAAGTTTAATTGTTAAAATGTTATGGATGATTGTTTATCAGTTATCTTTTACATTTTAAAATACATGTATTTTCACAAAGCAATTTTCCTTTTAAATACTAATTACAGATTTACTAAGATAGGTGCAAAATGATGTATGTATGATAATATTCATGGTAGTTTTGGTTGTAAAAAAGTGAAAACAAATACTCATCAATGTAGAATTGGTAAAAATATTTTGTTATACTCATCCAAATAAAATCTTATTTACTTTAGAAAGCACTCTACATGCTAACTTTAAGCCAGCCCAAGATGTATTATTACATTTCAAAAGCAATATGCAGTCTGTGTGTATAACATTCTACTATTCATGTAAAAGAAATATTTATTACTTACCTTGAGTGCAATTGCATAGAACATCTCTGAATGGATACAAAAGAAACTAGGTACAATGTTTTAACGAGGGGAAAATGGGCACAGAGAGAGGAGGACGGGAGACTTAATTTTCATTGTCGTCTCATTTGCATCTTTCAGATTTTGTAACCTAGATACATTGCCTATTTAAAAGAGTAAGAAAAGTAGATAATTTTTGAAAACCCTATAATTAGCCATGTTTTGAGAGCAACAGCAACAGACTGTATAATCTCCCCATATCTTTTTATATAAACACAGAATTTAGACCCTGCCAATCTGCCACTTAATTATTTTAATCATATGGGAGGGAAGGAACTTAAGATGATCTTGCCAGATGTCTTCTGTTTGCCTCTTAAGACCCACTCCACAGTTTCCCTGCCCCTGCCCTGGAGGTTAACCTCCATGGACAATGTCCGGAGTCTCTCTTGCCCCTGGCTTTTGTTTGGATAAGCCAATTGGCAGTCCCAACAGGAGATTACAGGAAAAAAAGAGAGTTCAGAGTAGGTATTCTCTGCTTCCCTATCTGTGGGACTCTCCTTCAGTTGACTGTGTCTTCCCTTCTCTTTTCATGGCGGCTGACTCATTCCTGAAGTCCCACACGTCAGGCCTGAGTGTTAACAGTATCACCTATGTACCCAATGTACCACCTATAACGTGTACCACCAATGTACAACCTATACCATGTGATTTTTCTCCCTGCAACCTTTTTTAACAGTCCCATTAAACCTTCCTCAAGTTGTCTGCATAGTGATCATTTTCTGTTTAGACCCTGTTACAGTGGAGGAAGTAGCTATTGTTGTTGTTGTTTGGCTATAATTAATATAGGAATGAATAAAAGTGAATATTTAATTATTGGCATGAACCATGTACAAAAGCATAGTTAGGTGTTTTATATTAACTTCAAGAGAATATGTATGTCAAAATAGAGTCTTTATTCAAAATTAAGGGCACTCCGTTTTGTCTACTTCTGTATATATACAGTCTACTGGTTTCAAAGGCCTTTTTCCTTCACTTTTTTCTTCTTTTAAATTTGATTGCTAGGCATCTTACTATTTAATGGCACACGTACTATAAAATAGAGAGTAGAAAAGAGTCCAGTGAAATTCTTTTATTTAGAAGAGATGAAAATATATTGATATTTCCTTCTAGGTGGTGGTGATCTTACAGTTCTGTTTCTTCCCACTGCTCCATGCTACTTCACCTTTGTTCAAAGGTTGAATACAGATATTGAACTAAATATTGTAATAATTTCCTCGTTATTAATATAAGGGTACTCATGGTACCCCTGGATTTGGTTCCTGTGTAGGATGATCACGTTTTACTCAGGGTCACGTGATATTATGAACCACGCGTGGCAATTCCACAACATGCAGCAATTGGCAGTGACCCTTTTTGCTTGTGCCCAGTCAGGTAGATTTGTGTTATTTTGAATGGCAGAATCACTACAAGACTTTTTAATAAATAGGAAGTAACCATGACAGATTTTTGTCTAGACAGATGTTCAGGGTTATCTTGTGACAGAATACTCAAACAAGTTGTCAAACTTAAGAATGATTTGTGCATTTTCTTTTTGAAATAAAAATTTCAAATTTGCAGCCTTTCTTGTGATGTCTGGTGAGTTGCCACTTGGCGTATATCCTATTAACACACAGACACATGCACTTCATGTCAGGTGCCCCTTCAAGATAAAGGTAATTTTTCACAATAATGGAAAAGCAAATATTATTTGTTTTAAAAATGTTACAAGGGAGTATTCTGAAAATGTTATGTTTGTTTGGATATGTTTTCATAACTACCTGGATTTGTTAACAGAAAATATGTAAAAGCTGAAAAAAATCTTTTATTTGTGTACTTTTAAAACTTGGAGACAAAATTTTCTATTCTGTCATAAAATCTTCCAAATAACGAATTTATAAGTATAAAGGTGCAACAGCTTCCACTAGCATGTAAGGACAACTGATAGCTATTGAGTAATATTGAACTGTTAAGCAAAATTGTCTAAAATATTTGCTTAACTGTTGGATGGTATTATTTAAAAGTGTTATCATTGAGAATGTGATAACATTAATGCAGATTCTGGGGGATTTCCTGCAATTAGGTCTCTGCATCTTTGTGATGGCTTCTTCCCGGCAATGAAGCTAATGAAATCAAATATTGGAATGAGACCTCAGTAATGTAAAATGTAAACTAAGGTCCTAAAATGTAACGGAAAATATTCAATAACACAACTCTCACTAAGTAGTATTAATTAATAATAATCGTTAGATAAAGTAAAAAGTGCTTTTTTGATTAAAACATACAATAAAATTATTTTTGAATAGTATTTCCTCTCTTTTATTCTTTTAAATTTGATCTCAGTTTGTGTATGTTTTGTAATGGAATATATTAGTATGAAAGAATATACTTATAATTCATTTGTTTTTATTATATATGTTTAATATACACACAATGATGTTTTAATATACATAGTGAAATGATTACTACAGTCAAGCAAATTAACATATTAATCATCTCACATAGTTACAGTCCATTTTGGGATAAGAGCACTTAAAATCTACGTGTTTAAAATGATCAATATAAAATACAGTGTTATTAACTATAGTCCTCATGTTGTACATTAGATATCTAGACTTTTGCATCATATACAACTGCACCTCTGTTCCCTTTGACCTACATTGCCCCATTTCTTCTCCCTGGCCACATCCCACAACCACCATGTTATGTATTGTACTTTCTTTTAGATCCCACATAAAAGTAAAATTGGGCAGTATTTTTCTTTCTGTGTCTGGCTTATTTCATGTAATATCCTTTAAGTTATCCATGCTGTAGAAAATGGCAAGATTTCCTTTTATAAGCCTGAATAATATTTTATATAATTATATATATAATGAAATATTGTTACAAATTGAAAACATCTCATATATATATATATTATATACACACAGATATATAACTGTGGTGGATATATATATGTATATATGTATATATATATGTGTGTGTATATATATGTATATATATCCACCACAATTTATTTATCCATCCTTCCCAACCATTGATGGACACTTAAGTTGTTTTTATTTCTTGGCTATTATGAATAAGGCTGCAATGAATGTGAGACTGCAGATATCACTACCAGGGGCTGACTTTATTTATTTCTGGGTACATACCTAGAAGAGGGATTGCTGGATCATATGATAGTTCTATTTTTAGTTTTTTGAGAAACTTCCATACTGTTTTCCATAATGGTTGTACCAACTTACATTTCCACCAACAGTGTATTGAGTCCTCTTGGTGCCATTGTTTAAAGTTAGTTTGACCATATATGCTTTCATTTATCTCTGGGCTCACTATTCTGTTGCACTGGTCTCTGTCTCTGCTTTCATGCCAGTACCATACTGCTTTGATTATTATAGCTTTGCTTGCGTATAACTCTTTTTTATTTTTATTTATTATTATTTTTTTATTTTACTATAAGTTCTGGGATACATGTGCTGAACGTGCAGGTTTGTTACATAGATATACATGTGCCATGGTGGTTTGCTGCACCTATCAACCTATCATCTGGGTTTTAAGCCCCACATGCATTAGGTATTTGTCCTAATGCTCTCCCTCCCCTTGCCCCCAACCCCACAGCAGGCCCCAATGTGTGATGTTCCCCTCCCTGTGTCCACGTGTTCTCATTGTTCAACTCCCACTTATGAGTGAAGACGTGCGGTGTTTGGTCTTCTGTTGCTGTGTTAGTTTGCTGAGAATGATAGTTTCCAGCTTCATCCATGTCCCTGCAAAGGACATGAACTCATTCTTTTTTATGACTGCATAGTATTCCATGGTGTGTATGTATGCCACATTGTTTTTATCCAGTCTATCATTGATGGGCATTTGGGTCGGTTCCAAGTTTTTGCTATTGTAAATAGTGCTGCAATAAACATACATGTGCATGTGTCTTTATAGCAGAATGATTTGTATTCCCTTGTGTATATACCCAGTAATAGTATTTCTGGTCCTACATCCTTGAGGAATTGCCACACTGTCTTCCATAATGGTTGAACTAATTTACACTCCACCGACAGTGTAAAAGCATTTCTATTTCTCCATATCCTCACCAGTATCTGCTGTTTTCTGACCTTTAATGATCGCCATTCTGACTGGCATGAGATGGTATCTCATGTGGTTTTGATTTGCATTTCTCTAATAACAAGTGATGAGCTTTTTTTCATATGTTTGTTGGCCGTGTAAATGGCTTCTTTTGAGAAGTGTCCATTCATATCCTTTGCCCACTTTTTGATAGGGTTGTTTATTTTTATTTTTATTTTTATTTTTGAGATGGAGTTTTGCTATTGTTGCCTGGACTACAATGCAATGGTACAATCTCGGCTCACCCTCAACCTTCACCTCCTGGGTTCAGGTGATTCTCCTGCCTCAGCCTCTCGAGTAGCTGGGATTATAGGCATGTGCCACCATGCCTGGCTAATTTTGTATTTTTAGTAGAGATGGGGTTTCTCCATGTTGGCCAGGCTAGTCTTGAACTCCCAACCTCAGGTGATCCACCCGCCTCAGCCTCCCCAAGCGCTGTGATCACAGGCATAAGCCACCAGTCCTGCCTGTTGTTTCCTTTTTTCTTGTAAATTTGTTTAAGTTCCTTGTAGATTCTGGATATTAGACCTTCGTCAGATGGGTAGATTGTAAAAATTTTCTCCCCTTCTGTACATTTGCTGTTCTGATAATAGTTTCTTTTGCTGTGCAGAATCTTTAGTTTAATTGGATCCAATTTGTCAATGTTGGCTTTTGTTGCAATTGCTTTTGGTGTTTTAGTCATGAAGTCTTTGCTCATACCTGTGTTCCTGAGTGGTATTGCTTAGGTTTTCTTCTAGGGTTTTTATGGTTTTAGATTTTATGTTTAAGTCTTTAATCCACTTTGAGTTAATTTTTTATAAGATGTAAGGAAGGGATCCAGTTTCAGTTTTCTGCATATGGCTAGCCCGTTTTCTCAACACCATTTATTAAATAGGGAATCCTTTCCCCATTGCTTGTTTTTGTCTGGTTTGTCAAAGATCAGATGGTTGTAGACATGTGGTGTTATTTCTGAGGCCGTTGTTCTGTTCCATTGGTCTATATATCTGTTTTGATGCCAATACCATGCTCTTTGGTTACTGTAGCCTTGCAGTATAGTTTGAAGTCAGGTAGCATGATACCTCCAGCTTTGCTCTTTTTGCTTAGGATTGTCTTGGCTATGTGGGCTCTTTTTGGTTCCATATAAAATTTAAAGTAGAGTTTTCTAATTCTGTTAAGAAAGTCAATGGTAGCTTGATGGGAAAAACATTGACTCTACAAATTACTTTGCGCAGTATGGCCATTTTCATGATATTGATTTTTCCTATCCATGAGCATGGAATTTTTTTTCCATTTGTTTGTGTCCTCTCTTATTTCCCTGAGCAGTAATATGTAGTTCTCCTTAAAGAGGTCCTTCACATCCCTGTAAGTTATATTCCTAGGTATTTTATTTTCTTTGTAGCAATTGCGAGTGGGAGTTCACTCATGATTTGGCTCTATGCTTGTCTTTTATTGGTGTGTAGGACTGCTTGCGAATTTTGCAAATACATTTTGAATCCTGAGACTTTGCTGAAGTTGCTTATCAGCTTAAGAAGTTTTTGGGCTCAGACAATGGGGTTTTCTAAATATAATCATGTCATCTGCAAACAGAGACAATTTGACTTCCTCTCTTCCTATTTGAATATCGTTTATTTCTTTCTCTTGCCTGATTGCCCTGGCCACAACTTTCAATACTATGTTGAAGAGGAGTGGTGAGAGAGGGCATCCTTGTCTTGTGCTGGTTTTCAAAGGAAATACTTCCAGCTTTTGCCCATTCAGTATGATATTGGCTATGGGTTTGTCATAAATAGCTCTTATTAGTTTGAGATATGTTTCATCTCAAACTAATACATAGTTTATTGAGAGTTTTTAGCACGAAGGGGTGTTGAATTTTATTGAAGGCCTTTTCTGTGCCTATTGAGATAATCATGTGGTTTTTTGTCATTGGCTCTGTTTATGTGATGGATTATGTTGATTGATTTGTGTATGTTGAACCAGCCTTGCATCCCAGGGATGAAGCTGACTTGATTGTAGTGGATAAGTTTTTTGATGTGCTGCTAGATTTGGTTTCCCAGTATTTTACTGAGGATTTTTGCATCCACATTCATCACGGATATTGGCCTGAAATTTTTGTTGTTGTTGTTGTGCCTCTGCCAGGTTTTGGTATCAGGATGATGGTGGCCTCATAAAATGAGTTAGGGAAGAGTCCCTCTTTTTCTATTGTTTGGAATAGTTTCAGAAGGAATGGAACCAGCTCCTCCTTGTACCTCTTGTAGAATTTGACTGTGAATCTGTCTGGTCCCGGGCTTTTTCTGGTTGGTAGGCTATTTATTACTGCCTCAGTTTTAGACTTGTTATTGGTCTATTCAGAAATTCTCCTTCTTCCTGGCTTAGTCTTAGGAGGGTGTATGTGTCTAGGAATGTACCCATTTCTTCTAGATTTTCTACTTCATTTACATAGAGGTGTTTATAGTATTCTCTGGTGGTAGTTTATATTTCTGTGGTATCAGTGTTGACATCTCCTTTATCATTTTTTATTGCTCCTATTTGATTATTCTCTCTTTTCTTCTTTATTAATCTGGCTAGCAGCCTATTTTGTTAACCTATTTAAAAAAAAAAAAAACCGCTTCCAGATTCATTGATTTTTTTTGGAGGGTTTCTTGCGTCTCTATCTCCTTCAGTTCTGATCTAATCTTAATTAATTCTTGTCTTCTGCTCGCTTTTAAATCTGTTTGCTCTTGCTTCTCTATTTCCTTTAATTTGATATTAAGGTGTCGATTTTAGATCAAATTAAAGAACTTTGTTATTTCTACTTTAATTTTGTTATTTATCCAGGAGTCATTCAGGGGCAGGTTGTTCAGTTTCCATGTAGTTGTCCAGTTTTGATTGAATTTCTTAATCCTGAATCCTATTTTGGTTGCACTGTGATCTGAGAGACTGTTTGTTATGATTTGCGTTCTTTTGCATTTGCTGAGGAGTGTTTTACTTCCAATTATGTGGTCTATTTTAGAATAAGTGCTATGTGGTGCTGAGAAGAATGTATATTCTGTTCATTTGGGGTGGAGAGTTCTGTAGATGTCTATTAGGTTTGCTTGGTCCAGAGCTGGGTTCAAGTCCTAAATATTCTTATTAATTTTGTCTCATTTATCTATCCAATATTGACAGTGAGGTGTTAAAGTCTCCCACTATTAGAGTATAAGTCTCTTTGTAGATCTCTAAGAACTTGTTTTATTATTCTAGGTGCTCCTGTATTGGGTGCATATATATTTAGGACAGTTAGCTCTTCTTATTGCATTGTTTCCTTTACCATTGTGTAATGCCCTTCTTTGTCATTTTTGATCTTTGTTGGTTTAAAGTCTGTTTATCAGAGACTAGGATTGCCACTCCTGCTTTTTTTTTTTTTTTTTCTTTTCATTTGCTTGGTAAATATTCCTCCCTCCCTTTATTTTGTATGCATATAACTCTTGAATGAATATAAACATCTGAGAAGTGTTCAACAATTTTTCCTCTTAGGAGTATCTGATGAAAAGTTTTGATGACCTGCGCTTTTAATAATTGACTTTCAGATCCTGAGGGGAGGGTTTAGGCTACTGGTTCAACATTAAAGTTAAATGGAACACTCATGTCTTGAGGTTACTGCCAATACTAAACACATTGTAAAGCACCTTAAGAATTCTTTCACAGGTGTTCTGAATAGTAATTTTTAAACAACAAAAAGAGACCCTCTGTCAGTTTTGTTTTATTCTTTTCAATTAAAACAGAGAAAGTAATTTTCTATCAAAAAATAATGTATGCAAGTGAACATTGCTCAATTAGCTTGTAAATGTAAATTTTAATTAGTGTTCTGACTCAGTGCCTAATTTGAATGTTGTCAGTTATCTGTGGTTTAGACTATTCCATGCCAAAATTTACTCTTGTTTGTTAGGAAGAGTCAAAAGTTGGCTTAATTCCATGCCTCTGCTTAGCATTTTATTAATGTAAAGCTTCTTGTAGTTTTAAGTGCCACATAAATACCTTTGTACACCTATCTGATACAGGTCTTCTTTTCAAAACAGAGCTTTTCTACTAGCCTCTTTTAACTAGTAGAAATTAGTAATATTCATTCATCTGCTTCTTTAGTTAATTCAGCAGTTATTTAATGAATGTCTACTATATGTTAAGCTTTGTCCCGTGCATTAAGATACAACAGTAAACAAAATAAAAATCTCAACACCCTAATGGAGTTTACATCCTAGTGGAGGAAACAAATAATAAGCAAGATAAATAAATAAGGGGCATAAAATGTTCTCTCATGAAAAATCAATACAAGGACCTATGATGGGAAGACGCAGTGCAATTTTAGATAAAGCACCTGGGGAAGAACTATTTGAAAAGCACTGGAGTAAAGATATTTGAGGGAGTCAGCCATGAAGATATTGGGTGAGGAGCTTTCTCTGCTGAGAAAATAGTGAGTTCAAAGGTATTAGAGTGTGCTTAGCAATGTAGGGAAGTATGAAAAGCCAGCATAGTCGTGTGAGGTATACACAGGGAAAGGAAACAGACCATGCAGGGTCTTATGGTTTTTGTAAGGTGGCTGAGTATCTGAATGAGAATGGAATCCATTAGCAGGATCACTTTGCCTGCTGTTTTGAGAATAGCATTAAGGAGACAAAGGCAAAAGCAGAAAAGTCACACATTCTTAAGTTATTGCAACAGTCAGCTGAGAAATGTTATTGTATTAGCTGAAGGTGGTACCAGATGTAGTCAGATTCTATTCTACTACTGAATTTTAGAATTCAGAAAATTTTAGAAATTTCTATTCTTAATTTGAAGATATAACTGAATTTATTGATGAATTGGATGTGAGATATATTCCTCATCTAGCGCTGCGTAACTAAGTTTTATTCACTTAAGAAACACATATTTATTATTTCACTATTTCTGTAGGTCAGGAATTCATGTACCCCTTAGCTGGGTTCTCTCCCACAAGGTTTTTCTCTCAAGAGGCTGTAATCAAGGCGTCAACCTGGAATCTACCCTCATCTCAAGATTCAACTGGAGAAAGATTTGCTTCCAAGCTCACTCAAGTGATTACTGGCAGCATTTAATTCCTTGCCAGGAGGCCCACTTCATCAAAGCAAACATGTAAGAATAGCTAAAGAAAACACCAGCAAGACCAAAGTCAGAGCCCTTTACAACCTAATCACAGAAGATCACTATATCAGCTTTGTCATAATCTATTGGCTAGGAAGAAATCACTAGGTCCAGCCCACACTTAGACAAGAGTCTTACACAAAAGACATGAACACCAGTAGGTGGGATCACTGGGAGCTACATCAGAAGATGCCTCCCACCTAAGGTACGCCAGGGGGTTGGGAAGGGGAGGTGGGTGGCGGTTGATGGAGAAGAGTCAAGAATGACCCTCATGTAAATAACAATACATAGGATTATTTTACTTGGTAAACTCTCTTTTGGTGTTTAAAATTTTATTTTCTCCCTTGAATTGCAGAATTTTAATGGCTATAAATTATAAGTTCCAAATCGTTGTCTTAGATCATTTGAGCTGCCATAACAAACATACCATAAACTAAGTGGCTTATTAAAAATAGGAATTCATTTCTATCAGTTCTGAAGGCTACAAAGTCCAAAATCAAGGTACCAGCAGATTCAGTGTCTAGTGAGGACTTGATCCTGCTTCACGAACCGCTGTCTTCTCACTGTTTTCTCACATGGCCAAAGGGATACAGGAGCTCTCTGGGATTTCCTTTATAAGGACACAAATCCCATTCATGAGATCTCCACCTTCGTGACCTAATCACATCCCAAAGGCTCCACCTCCTAATATCATCACATTATTGGTTAGGATTTCAACGTATGAATTTTTAGAGGAACACAAACATTCAGTTGATAGCATTCGTTCGTTCATTATATCCTTTAAAGAATAAAAAAGACTGTCTGCCTCCACTCATAATCTGTCAATGACATTTGCCTTATGCCAGTTCTACTTGTTTTCTTTACCATTCTGGAGTTCCCAGAAGTTACTCAGTCCCAGCACTGTTTATTAAGAATTCAGATGTGTCCCTTGTTGCCTTACAGAGCAAAGACACAAGTCCTTGTTCTCAACAAGAGCTCAGCAAAGGCAATTGTTTATCTGTTAGTTTACTGAGCGATTTAAAGTTTAGGAATAAATAAAGTTTTTAAAATATTAAATATTTTGGACAAATGTCCAAGGTCATGAAGCAAGATCATTCGTCTGGGGTAAATACCTGAGGTTTGTTGTCTCATGACAAGGACATTAAGGACGCAGACACACAAGTGAGTTTAAGAGCAGAGGTTTAATAGGCAAGAGAAAGAGAAAAACTCTCTCCCCTGCAGAAGGAGAGGGGCTCCTACGTGGGTCTCCCAGTTTCCTGGCGAAATGCACAGGGTGTTTTACAGACGAGCTTGTGGAGGTGGTGTCTAATTTACATAGGGCACAAGAGATTGGTCAGACTAGGTGTGCCATTTGCATAGTGCAAAGAAGCTAGCCGCCCCACCCTCATCTTTTATTATTCAGATGGGTCCCCTACCTGGCCAGCACCCTGTTGCCTGTTCCTTTACTGTACACTTGGTTGGCAAAGAAAAGAGAAGATGGAGCCTCCAGGTTGAACATGCCTGGCCCCCAAGTAACCTTTTCCTACTGGCACAGTTGTCGGCATTCACCTGTGCAAGCTTTCAGCTTGCTTATCTACATCTGCAGCTTGATTTTACAAGCTGCTCTTTGTTAGAAAAGAAATAATTTGGGGGCTGCTTTTTGTTAAAAGAGAACCTTACCAAGGACTCTCTTAGTCTCACCAACTGCTTAAATAATTTCTTTTTAGCTTCTGTATCATTTATACTACTAGTAAATGGCAGAGCTGGGTTGACAGTCCATTCTTTTTATATAAAAGTTTTCAGTTTTTGAGAACTTTGTAATCTTGAGGGACAAAACCAATTATCTTGAAACCATCAGAAAAAATGGTGACTTTCAAAGCATTATAATGTGAAATAGAAGTACAATTGAAACATAGAAAAAAGAACAATAAGGGTAGACTGGAATAGAGAAACTGGCTGGGAGGAGAACAAGACCAAACTGGAGCCATAGATAATGGATAGAAGGAAGATACACAGATTATACTGTATTATGTAGTTTGTGCATAGGAAATTATTGAATACATATAAATATAAAATTGATGTTCATAGAGAATAGTTAAGTGCTTTCCTTTGATTCTGCAAAGTCATGTATTACCCCTCTCTTTCTTTCTGAATTTCCTTTTGGATGGCAATTGAGGAAGTAAGAAATGAAAACACATCCAGTGTACTAATAGTTTAACAATCATTCTTCAGTGTCTTTTGGCCATCAGAAAATAATACTGTCTTGTAGACAACCAAAAATATAGCCCATTCTTCAGTGCCCCCTGCTCTGGCCTCAGTTCTGTATGAGCCCTTTTCTGCCTGTCCTAACCACATCATTGATTTTGGAATATGTGGGTATGTTCTCACCACTCCAAAAATTCCCCTTGGGCTTTGTATTGCAATTTTCCATCAAGTACACACTCCCCACTCTCTCTGTTTGTAATCATCTGTGCTGATTCTGAAACCATTCAATCTCTATAAAATAAGAATGAGGTGCACTGATTTTTTTTAACAAAAGGCCACATCTTTTATTCTAGACTCTCTTTCAATCAGAATGAATCCAGTGATAGCCATAGTAGAGTTAGCTGCCTATTCTTACAGTTTTTAAAGTCAATATGAACAAAGATAACATGGACTGTGCATGAATCTAGAGTTGGGGTAATCACTTTTATACTAACTAAAACCTAATCAGACACTTGGTATTATTTAATTAGAATCTAAATATGTAAATAAGTGATGATAGTTTTTTTTAAGTCAAGATATAGAAAATTCTACATCACTTCTTTTATAACCTTCTTTCTTTAATTAACATTAAAGAAACTAATTAACATTAATTAATTTATTAATGTTAACAATTTATTTTACATCAATGTTCAAAAATGAAATTTAAACTTCTTAAGTTTTATGGAGTAATCCTCCCTGTTCTCATTTACTACTTTCATCTTATCCACCATAAGCTAGGTGAGTTTTATAGACAGAAAGGTATGAAAAAATGATAGGGACAGGCCAGTTAGGTCTTCCAATTGCTTTTCATTTCCAAGAGTGGATTAAACATTTTAATATATTATGTATTCTAAGGGATGAAAGAAATGTTAGTGTGAAGCAATAATTTTCTGGGCATATTGTATTATTTAGAGCAAAAGATATTCCCATGTCTCAAAGAACTTGCTTATATGATGAGCCATGGGTTAAACCAAGAAGAGTAAGTAGATTGCATGGTTAGTCTTGCTTAGAAACATGCCTAGTAACTTGTAGATGCTCGTTGTATGTATTACATGAATGCTGGATGAATTTTTCAAATAGCTCAGTGGCCTAAATGCTAAGTAGAGGTAGTGGGCAGAATTCTAAGATGGCCTTCAGTGACGCTCCTCCTAGCCAAATCCCCTGCCCTACAATGTGGGAAGAAGCTGAATATGGTGCGTATCACTCTTGTGATTGTGTTACATTATATGGCAAAGGACAGATTATACTGAGTGGGCCCAACTAATCATTAGAGCCCTTGAGCCCTTATAAGCAAAGGCTTGCCTCCAGCTGGCAGGAAATGAAGTGAAAGAGATTCAAAGTGCAAGCAGAGTTTAATGCAAGGGGATGCTCTGTGACTCACTTTGAAGATGGTAGGGGTCGTGCAGCAAGAATGACATGGCTTCTAGTTGCTGAAAGTGGCCCCTGGCTGATAGCCAGTTTAGGAAAAAAAAAAAAAAAAAAGGAAGAGGGGAGGGGGTGGACTTTCCTTACAACCACCGGGAACTGAATTCTCCCAACCATCTGAACAAGCGTAGAAGTGAGCATTTTCCCAGAGCCTGGACAATACTTGGATTTTAGCCTCATGGTACCCTGAGCAGAGCACCGGCCATACCGTTCCTGGACTTCTGACTTGCAGAACCGTGAGTCAGTAAGCGGCCATTGTTATAAGCCACTAAAGAAGACTGTCAGCACCCACTCTCATTAAAATCTAAAAGAACCCCGAGGAAAGAGAGATTTAAGAAGTTTATCACCTGGAAATCATAAGTTAAAATTTTTTAGATATGTAACTGTTCCTCATACAACCCCCAAATATAATTTACAAATTCATAAATAATTGCATATAGAAGAGCAAGCATTTGAAGAGCAAGTCAGTTCACTGCAAGTTGTTTTAGCCACTTAACCTAAGTCTAAGGCATTTAGAAAAAGTAAAAGAGACTAACCTACATGAAAAACCAGTTAATAAACTAGCCTAGGTTAGGAAGCAATTAATTATTTTGGTTGTAAACTTCCCTCACTACAACAGATTTCTCAAATAAATGTTCATGGGAAAGGGTGAAAGATTCTTTCTACTGCTTATACATCGATCCCTGTGAATGTGTAGACAGCTTTACATTATGTAGTTGGCATCTTTCCCTGTTAGGAACAACTAAATTCAAATTCCACTGTTTGGATTATATATTGGAAATGCACTAGTTACAGCGAAATTTGTATCTAATCTGTTGCATGCTTAACCTATGCCTAAATTGAATGAACACTTTAATGAAATAGACTCAATATTAACCAAGTCTGTGATATATAGAGAATCACTGTTATTATACTACATCAAATGCTATACTAAAGCTCTCTGAAACTAAGACCAGAGTCTAGCTCTGTCATCCATACTGGAGTGCAGTGGCCTGATCTTAGCTCACTGCAACCTCTGCCTCACGGGTTCAAGTGATTCTCCTGCCTCAGCCTCCTGAGTAACTGAGATTACAGGCACCTGCCAACACGCCTGTCTAATTTTTGTATTTTTAGTAGAGACGGGTTTTCACTTTGTTGACCAGGCTGTTCTCAAACTCCTGACCTCAATATGCCCGCCACAGCCTCCCAAAGTGCTGGGATTACAGGCGTGAGCCATTGCACCCAGCCCTTCTTTTTTCTTAATGACTTTTTTCTACATGTTATATTTATTAAGGCAGAGTTGACATCGTGTTTAAGAATAATAACCCTGGACTGAGGTAAATGCAAATTTGAATCTGACACTTAGTAGTTGTATGATTATGAAAATGTCTCCAAACCTCTCTGAGACTCAGTTACTTAATATGCAAAAAAGTATGTTTAAAAATATTGTTTTGTAGGTTTTAATTAAGACTGATTGTCCCGGTGCGGTGACTCACTCCTGTAATCTCAGCACTTTGGGAGGCCGAGGAGGGCGGATCACGAGGTCAGGAGTTTGAAAACAGCCTGGTCAATATGGTGAAACCCTGGCTCTACTAAAAATACAAAAAAATTAGCCAGGCGTGGTGGCGCACGCCTGTAATCCCAGCTACTCAGGAGGCTGAGACAGGAGAATCGTTTGAACCTGGAAGGCAGAGGTTGCAGTGAGCCGAGATGGTGCCATTGCACTCCAGCCTGGGTGACAGAGCAAGACTCTGTCTCGAAAAAGAAGTAAATAAATAAATATAAATTAAAAAGATTAATTGAGATCATATATATATAGCACTTAGCACACTGCCTAGAATAATTAACTCACTCAATACATCTTATCTATTTTTTATTGTTGCTATATGAAAATTAGAAAATGCAGATTAGCATAGGTATGAAATAAAGTATTTGATAGTCCCTGTTGAGAGAGGCAGTAATACCACTTAGGGGTTAGGCATGCAGATCTACATTGATCTACATTGCCAAATTACCTTTTATTAAGGTTGTAAGGATTTACACTTCCATTAACAATAAATTAGAGTGGCTGTTTCCTGTATCCCCACCCACATCTGTATTCTAACTTGGTTTCTTAATAGTGTCTAATTGTTGAGATAATTGAATTACGAATGAGGTTGGGTATAATTTTCTATTAGCTTTTCTTTAGTATTTCTTAATTTTCGAAATGTTTATTGTTTTAAGATGGTTGTTGTACCATTTGCACTCCAAAGAATTCCATTTCTCAGTAAGGCCCAACAGTAATTGTATCCATTTATCATTGCTGCGGTAACAAATTATTGCCAGCTTAGTTCCAGAGATCAGAGCCCAAAAACTGGGTTTCATGATCTCAAATCAAGGTGTCAGCAGGAATGCATTCCTTCGAGAGGATATGGAAGAGCATCTCTTGCCTTATTGCTCTGGTCTGAATGCTTGTGTCTCCCCAAAATTTATATGTTGAAACCCAATCTCCAATGTCCTGGTATTAGGAATTGGGGCCTTTGGAAGGTGATAGACTGTAAGGACAGAGCCCTCCTAAATAGGATTAGTTGCTTTATAAAAGAAGCTCCAGAAAGCTAAATAGCCCTCTCCACTATGTGAGGACACAGCTAAAAGATGCCATCTGTGAACCAGAAGCAGTCCAGACACAGAATCTGCTGGCACCTTGACCTTGGACTCCACAGACTCCAGAACTGTGAAAAACAAATTTCTGTTGTTTATAAGCTACCCAGCCTGTGGTATTTTGTTATAGCAGCCTGAGTGAACTAAGGCACTTGCCTCTTCCAGCTTCAAGAGACTTCCCACATTCCCTGGCTCCTGTCCTTCCAGCAATGGCATCACTCTGACCTCTGCTTCTGTTGTCACATCTCCTTCTCTTCCTTCTGACCCATCTGCCTCCCTCTTATAAGGATGCTTGTAATGACATTGGGCCCACCCAGGAAAATCTTCCCATCTCAAAATCTCAAAATCCTTACTTAGTCACATCTACAAGTCTCCCTTATCATGTAAGGAATATATGGACAGGTCCAAGAATTAGAATGCAGACATTAGGAATGGAGGAGTAGGTGCATTATTCAGTTTACCATAGGAAGTCACTTTCATTTCTTCCTTGTGTAGCCTTTACTTTAATCCACAGTACGTTAGCTAATGCTTACAAATGACTGAAGAAATTTAATTCCAATATTAAAGTATAAAGGGTCTACAAAATATTGGCTTTTCACAGATCCTACCCAGAATAAAAAACAACCCTTTTACAAAAGATACACCTAATCCATGTAAGAGCACAATACAAAAAAAAAAAAAAAGTAGTTTTCCCTTAAGGGTATTACATGCATATTATATCTGACATTATGATAAACCAGAGTGAAATCAAGTAAGCAGTCCATTTCTCTCTTATTCCCTCTGTTTGCATTATCTCGACTATCTTAGTTCAGGCGCTTTTTTGTAGATTATTGACAGAAGGTAAGTCAAAAAGCATGGATGACTGAAATCTGGGCCAGGGCCCATGGGAAAGCTCAAGGAAACCACTGCATTTTTGTTGTTGCTGTTGTTAGGCTGCAAGAGAATCTAAACGTTAGGGCCAAGTTTAAAAGAGAAGAAGTTTTGAATGTGGTCTCTATGGTTTTATTCCAAGTAATGTCAGTTTTTTGGCAAGTTGAATTTCTGACTCAGGCATTTCTTCTCGCTGATTAAATTGGCCTCATTTCAACACATAATATTGGCTGCTTCCTAAAGATTAACTTGCTTACCAACAATATAATCTATTCTCTTAATTACTAGAAAAATTAAATTATCCAGCATGGCATTCTTTTCAATGGTTTGCAAACAAACATTTTTTAAAAAAATAAATGCTGTAATTTACAAAATGCTCTTTTCACATAGCACCATTCTTTGTAAAAGAATACCATAGCCTTTCTTGGATATACTTAAAAATAGAGTTTTTCTATAAATCATGGGATAATTCAGTAATTAATAATAAGGATATATTTGATTTTGTCTCCATTGTTAATAGTCACTATCATCAGCATTAATTATTGTGATCTGATTCTGATTTCTGTTATTCTTTCAGAGTCATAAGATTTGCTTTAGTTATTCATTGTCATGGTATATCCTACATACCAAAATTTTATGACATATAGAATGGGCTATTTCACTATTGGATTTTCATGCATACTTATAGTAGAACTTACCAATTTTAGTAACATATCTAATGGAAATTATATAAGGCAGCAAGAAACTAAAGCATTACCTCCCTTTGACAATGAGTAGCTCAGCAGCTGAATAAAATTCTGAAAATATAAATTGTTAGACTCCTCTCTGCCATAAAGAAATCTTTCACCTTTAATGCCTCAATCCAGGTTTTCCCTCCCATAGACAAACTTAGCATAAGCAACATGAGGATTCCTGTTAAACATTTACACAAGAGAAATAATACTTCCTAATTAATAACCAGTGGACTGCATCAGTGATTATATGATGGTCGTGTTTCTAATGCAGGTGTTCATAATTTGAATGGAATTTAATGAGCACGGGTAGTTTATCAGCGTTTATTCTCTGGTGCAAACCAAGGCAATTAAGACAGCTTTGTGTTCATGTAATCACACAGCATAGAATGGGAGAAATGGGAGAGACATCATATGTCTTCATGACCTAGACTCACATTTTACAAATGAGGAAACTGGAGTCCAGGGAGGCTTGAAGACTTCCTGCTCTAAACCCCTTTGTATTATCCATAAATGAGTTTGTTGATGGCCTTAGAGCGGGTAATAGCCAGATCTAGGAAGATGAGACGGGCCCTTCACTCCTCCATTCTGCTCTTGGTCTCGCTTCCTTCCAGATATTCAGCGTCCTTTCCTTTTCTTCACATCCCAGCCTATCAAAGCCCCGATCTCAGACCATTATGCTTTACTGTGTACTGAATTCCATTATTACCTTCCCCAGAATGATTTGTACTAACAAATCACAAATTGTGGATTTGTGGAGTGAAAAACTGTCTGACTTTAGTGAATGAATGAAATTTGAAAAGGGGCTGCCTTAAGTGTAAAGCTGGTCTCATATGCCCTTAAGTACTGCTATTTTAAAAGCCCAAGATCAACGCTAGCAGGTTTAGTGTCTGGTGAGCACCTGTTCCTCATAGATGGTACCTTGTATGTGTCCTCACGTGGTGGAAAGAGAAAACAGGCTCCCTCAAATCTCTTTCATAAGGGCACAAATCCCACTCATGAGTTAGGAGGCCTCATGACATAATCCCTTTCCAAAGTCCCCACTATTAACGCAATTGCATTAAACATTAGGTTTCAGCACATGAATTTGGGGGAAATAACAATATTCAGACTGTAGCAATAGGTCTAAATTGTAAATGACAATACAACAAACAGCTATGAATTCACTAGCAAGTTTAAGAGGCATTAAAACACAAACTTTGACAACTCTTATATGACCTATGTCAATCATATTCATTTAATCTTTCTTGTCAGAAGAAGAAATGACTTTTATGTTAATTATTTCAATTCACTTTTTTTGTATGACCTTATCACTAATGTTTACACCCTTACAAAAATATATTATTTAGTTTTATGTGTTTTTAACCATATATAAATAGAATTGTATATGTCTTCTGCAAATTTTGTGGGGGCAAAATTATCTTGAAATTCATGCATGTTTTTGTTTGTAAATTCTAGTTTGTTAATTTTCACTAGTTTATAGTACTCTGTGGTATAAATGTATCACAATTTATCTCTTCTACTTTGGATGCCATGAATATTTGTGAGTACTGATATTTTTGGATTTATTTCTATCATTCTATTTTGTCTTTTCTAATTACCTTCATTTTCTGTTTCTTTACTCTTTCCTTTGTTATATTATTTTAAAGGATTTTTTATTCCATTTCCCCCTTGACTAGTTTGACACTTGTAAACTCTAATCTACTAAAGCTATGTTAGAAATTGTAACTTCGACACTTAATTTATCAGAATCTAAGACGAAAAATAAGAAACTTTCTTCATCTATTCATTCATTCAAAGAATTGTTACAGCCCTTTGAATACCTCAGTCAAAAAACATACAAAAACCTTTCGGAAGTTCCTATTGGAACTACACTCTGTGAAAACTTCCTTCTTAGTGAATTTAGCATACTTTGTTTGTGTTTCCATCTTAGTGACATTTAGTACAATCCGAACAACTTGCTTCCTAATTTATATGCTATTGGTGTTAGGTGTTAGAGTTCTATTTTATTGTATATTTAGTTTTACAAATATGTTGTTAGTAACTTTTTATTTAGTAAATATTTATAGGTTTTGCTTTCTTTGTCCATCATTTCTTCTTGCATTTTAGTCTTTTCATCTAGAATCACTGTCTTTCTACCTGAAGAGGCTTCTTAGTGGAAGGGTGTTGTTGCAAACTCTGGTCCTTTTTATTTTCTGAAATAACTTTAGTTCATATTCATGTTTGAAAGATATATTTGCTGAATATACAACTCTAGATTCACAGTTGTTTCCTTTCAGTAATTTGGAGATATTCTATGATCTTTTGACTTCAACTGTTGCTGTTGAGAAATCATTCATCATTCTACTGATTTCTTTTTAGATACTCTTCTGGCCATTTTTAAGACCTCTTTGTGTCTAGATGTGTTTGGATATCAACATTTTTTAAATTATTCTGCATGGAATTTGGGTTTTTGGACTTTGAAGATAAGTGTTTTTCATTAATATTCTAAAGTTCTGAAAATTTCTCAACTTTTATTGCTTTGGATACTGTCTCTTTCATTATTTACCTGTTCTCCTTCTGGAATCGAATTAGACATATATTAGATCTACTTGCTGTATTTTACCTGTCTTTTTTATTGTTATTCTACATCCTTCTTTTTTTTTATCTTCCTATACTAGATTTTATATATATCTTTCCCCCCCCCCCACCCCCCGTCGAGATGGAGCCTCTCTCTATCACCTAGGCTGGAACGCAGTGACGCGATCTCGGCTGACTGCAACCTCCGCCTCCCAGGTTTACGCCATTCTCCTGGCTCAGTCTCCCGAGTAGCTGGGACTGCAGGTGAACACCACCACGCCCAGCTAATTTTTTGTATTTTTAGTAGAGACGGGGTTTCACCGTGTTAGCCAGGACGATCTCGATCTCTTGACCTTGTGATCTGCCCGTCTCGGCCTCCTAAAGTGCTAGGATTACAGGCATAAGCCACGGCACCGGCCAATTCTAGATAATTTTTTAAAAAATTTTATTCCTGTTAATTCTCTCCTCAGCTATTTTAATATTTTACTGTGTGTATATGTGTATTTATGTGTGTATATATTTGCATGCATGTATATATTATACACAGAGCAAGAGATAGTTTTAAATTTATTTTAATTATGTATTTTTATTACTGAAAGTTTTCATTATTTATTCTGTTATTAAAGTGTCTTGCTGTTATTCATCTTTTTTATTCCCCCTTAGTTCTTTAAAAAGTTATTTAAACATATTAGATATCACTATTTTCTATGTATGTCTGATAATTCCAACTGCTCAAGTTTTTATGGATCTAATTCTTTTTATTTTGTTGCTACCAACTCTGATTTATAGAGCAAACTGGAATAATGTTCTCATCATTATCACTTTCTATCTTGAAATACTCAAATTTCTGCTTTCAACTCAGAACATCTTCAGACTTTGAATCAAAGTGTTGATTTTCAAACTTCCTTACGCGTAGAACCCTTTTTAAAGGGAAGTTTTACACCACACAACAATATATAAATGTTAAAGTTAATTTTATTCATATAATTGCTTTACATAAGTTTAAGTTTATAACATTTGTTACACATTTAATCAGATAAGTCTATTTTAAAGAATATTTTTAGTGAGTGCCTTCAAAAAGTTTAAACATTTGTCAGATGGCATGATGACTAGATGGATGGATGATTTACTTAGAGAAGCTTGAAAGGTTCAATAAATAGCACATAGGGAAAAAGTCAATAGCAAACCACTTTACTTTAGCACAAACAGGAGAAAGCCCTCTTAAGATGACTCTAAGGTCAGATAATCACCATTACCCTTCTCTAACCTTCATCTGTTGCTAACAACTAATTCAATCACACAAAAACAAAGTAATAACGTTTGACACAAATAGAATTAATAACTTCTTTTTTCACTTTTTTCTAATTTAGTATAACTAATATGAAAATGCAATAGTGCATTTCTTAAAAACAAAACATAATCAACAAGACTCTTAATTTTCACTTTTAATTGTTATTTTTGTATTGAGCTCACTTTTGGAATATACCATCTTTTAGAAGAACAAATTCTAAATAACTTTACTATTGTCATTCATAGTGTATTAGGCTTGAAATGCTCAATGATAGGAAGCCATGCACAAATAATTTGATACTGTTCATGGAACAGCCTCATTAATTCAATCAAACAAGTTAGAACTATCTCAGTTTGCTCAAAGCTGGCAAATCATATTAAGTATACAGACACAGCTTCAGAGAATTGATTCTACTCCTCCTACTCTTAGAATCATTGCAGGTATAGGTGTACTATTCTGGAAAGAAACCCAACACACAAAATGTTAACCTCCAAAACCACAAAGCAAGCATGCAAAGGGTAATATTTCGTTTCAAATTTTATCTATAGTTGGTTTCCTTGTTGGTACTTAGAATGCTCTCCTCAGCCAGAACATTTAAAAGAGTTTGTTTTACAAAATTTTATTTACAGATTTTTTTTTTTCAGAAACTTTTCAACTATGTAAAGCAAAGTAGACCTGAATCAACAACCAATGTAAGACAAGATTTACCTGACAAAGATCTTGATTAACATTTCACTTTTGATAAATTTGGTCCTTCCCTGGGAATCCGCAGAAATATTCTCTTCATGTTAGGTAGGGAGATAGACATTAGCAGCTGGGAAGGGGTAAGAGAAGAGAGCAGAAATGCCGTCTCTAAAACTGCACCTGGCCCACCTAAGTTCAGCTCTGGAACCACCCTAACTCCACTCTAACAGAGGGAGTTTTTGGTGGAGTCTGTATCCAGCACATCCTGTAGAAAGAGAAACTAGAGCACTAGTGGAAATCCCCCAAAGTAGCGCACGCCCAGTAACCTAAAGCTCTATCTTGGTTCATGATACCATTATTATAATAAAATTTACATGTGGTTTTGCTCCCCTGAGTGGGCATTTTTAAAAACAAATTATAGGTAAAAACATGCACAGTTTAATTTTAGCTACATAATCGTAAACTGCCAATCAAATGACATCATCCTGTCACTCAAACAGAGCCCAAACCTCAACTGCTCCCCAGAAACCCCGTAAAAGCACCTCGAGTTTTGTAAAGAGGTGCTGATTTCACTTCACAGAAATAAGTCCACTCTTCCTCTGAGAGTATATTTCTATGCTTCAATTAACTATGCTTTAAGCTTGCATTCTGGGGTTAGTCTGAAATTTTTTTTTTTTTTTTTTTTTTTTTTTTTTTTTTTTGAGACAGAGTCTCGCTCTGTGGCCCAGGCTGGAGTGCAGTGGTGCGATCTCGGCTCACCGCAAGCTCCGCCTCCCGGGTTCACGCCATTCTCCTGCCTCCGCCTCCGGAGTAGCTGGGACTACAGGCACCCACCACTATGCCCGGCTAATTTTTTGTATTTTTAGTAGAGACGGGGTGTCACTGTGTTAGCCAAGATGGTCTCGATCTCCTGACCTCGTGATCCGCCTGCCTCGGCCTCCCAAAGTGCTGGGATTACAGGCGTGAGCCACTGCGCCCGGCCTAGTCTGCAATTTTTTGTTTATTCTCGCAAGAACTGAGATTTCTGGTCCAGAGCTCCAACTCTGTTCATCTCCTAGGGTTAAATATCCATTTCCAAGGCAGAATTCCCACTAACACATCACAGGATCAAATGTTCTGGTGGCCATCCTCTTGCAAGGACTTTACTTTTAACTATTCCTGACATACTCTTCTCACCACCTCACAACTGCTAAGTATTCTTCCTTCTTGCCTTCAGAATTCTTGCCTTCAGAATCATCTTCAAATTCATGGACTGATACTTTAAATGCTTAAAAGGATATTCTTGAATATCCTTATATTCTATTATTCAGTTGATCTGACTGACACAGTTTCTTAAACTCAGTTTAAGATCATTATTTGTAAAGCTACAGGGAATAACTAGTTACTGTGACTTGTCCCTTTATTGACTCTAAATACCACATTGCAATTCATTGTTGTATCCCATGATTTTTGAGCAGTAATATTCTGTGATTAAAAAATAATTTCCAGCCATTTATGATTCAAAATTGGTTGCTCAAGGAATGAATTTCATAAAAAATAATGACTGTAAGTGCTTCTGTGAATTACTTTTTTAAAAAAATATTTTAATCCGATCCTTATTGCTGTGAAGAAGAGACTACAGGAAGAAGCAAGTGCTTAATGACCAGAAAATGAGTCAATCCATTGATGTGAAACTGAGCAGCTTAATATTTTTGGTTAATGGTGAGTAATGCACAAAACAAGCCAATGACTAAAATATATCTTAGGGAGAAGACAAAGACCAACATGATTTTATTCTTCTGAAATTATAACATCAGAATTCATCTTTGCAGCAAAAGGGTCTCTAGAAAGTGTTACATACATTCCTTGATCATATACCCAGATTGCTTCAATCAGCTAATTAGACAAAGCCTTTATATAGTATTTTCAATCTTTATTTCCAAATCAGAGTTAAATTTGCTTCCTACATCAGTGTGACTGGCAGCTCCTCTGTCACCCTCAATCTCTAAACTATCGCTTCTAATTTGGAGTTGCCTGAGAGACCCATTTCTGAAAAGGAGGCTCTTACCTACAAAGCAGTTTATAGCTTCTTTGATTTCAGGGCAACAAAGCTTTCAACTCTGCATCAAATGGAAATGATTATTTCTTACGGGAAAGAAAGGAGTGAACTCTTGCTGGGGGGAAAATGTTTTCTTGGAAATACTTTTATAAACTTGGCAATTAATGGCAGTAAAATTGCTTATTTAAAACTATCACCTTTTCAAAGACATGCTGAATAGCTCAGATTATCCTATACTTGTAATCACTTTTCAAATTGTGGTCGAAGTTTATTTAAACTATTAAATATATTACTCTGACTTTTGTCCTATGGATGCTTATCTCAGCCCCTTTGAATATTTTCTAATAACTAATTTCCCCAAGTTTCTTCCACTCCTCAAATTAGTCTTTCTCTCTCCCCTCCACGTCTCTTCCCTTCCACATTTGGTTTCTTATATTATCTTTTGATATTTCATTTTATTTTTCTCCACAAAAGATGAACGTATGCTTAACTCACCTATGAAGTCTCTCTTTAAAAGAAAAAAAAAAAAAGTTTATTACACCCACTGGTTACTATAATACCAGATATCAGCACCTCTTATTACTTAGCTATCTTCACGAATTGTTTAAAACTTGTCAAGTGTGGTAAAAGAAAATGTAGCCACCTGCTACTGGTTTTTTTTTTTTTTTTTTTTTTTCCAATTTGGGTTTTATGACTTTCTGACATGTGGCATTACCAGCTTTGTCACAGGCTTTAGCGTCATATCTAAAGTTTACCTGAGAGTTAAAGTTCAATATACTTTATTTCTTTATCACATTTAGCTACTATATCTCCTCTTTTACTCCACACATCGTTCAGCTTCTGACCACAGTGGGTGGTAGACTGCCAATTTAAGGCATAGTGGGATGTAGATTGCCAATTTAAGGCATAGTGCAGTGTAGACTGCCAATTTAAGGCATAATATAGTAAATAATTTGAGAGATATTATTTATGATAATATTATCATGAGTGAAGGTATGTGGCTGGCAAAGAAGCAGTTAAGTTTATAACTGATCTAGATCTAGACCAGCATTTGAGTTGAGTTAGTCAAGGCCAACTGGAATATTTTTCAAGGCTTCCCGTTAGCAGAAAAAGTGTTCAAGTCAGGACACAAGTTCAAGGTAGGAAGATGGAGAGTCCAGGGTCTCTACTACTTGGTCAGAGAGCTTTCAGTTAGAGACTTGCTAATAACTTAGAGATGCATATCCCAAACATGTCTTCCATGAAACCACAGCCCTGTGCAGTTAGGGGTTAGTGGTCAAGTAAACCTGCAAATGCTTTGTTCCAACCATACAAAGTCGTGGTGCACTTTAAAATGTGAAGATGCTGAAAACTCCTGTGCTTTAGAACAATTCAGTTTTTGTAGCTTTTCTCAAACCTATTTGACCTGTTGACTTTCTCTGAAGGAATACTCTTTAGAAACTAGAGCCTAGGATGTATGCTTACCACCTAGTCTCTCAGCTTCATAACTGGTCCTCATGTTCTGTAAGCCACACGGTTCATTCCTCAAAGAATCCCTTGCAACTGTTCCTTCCTTCCAGCCACCACCCATGTTCATGTCAGTCCTTCTCAATATATCAATAGAAGGGAGGAAAGATGGACATAGCTCACATCAACAGGAGAATGTAGAGTTTCAAAAATCAAAATTAAATATTATAATGTTTTATTTATCATCAAAATAATTTACTTTATTTCAAACTTTCCAAAAGAATTAAAGGGCATGAGATTAATTTTATATGTCCAAAGATAGAATAGATTTTAAAAAGTAAAAAAGCATTAATTTAAACCTTTATGATGCCCTAAGCATTGAATCAGACTTACTCTAAACTATTTTTCTACCCTTCAATGTACCATAGTCACCCTCAGCAATGCAATTATCTGAAAAGAAACAAATGAAAATACGTGTCCTCATTTTGACCGACTTTCTGGTATGCCATGAAGATGCCAGGGGAAGCAAAGCAATGCTCCAGAAGGACCAGTTGCCTTACCTCAGATAAGACAATTACTGCTATGGACCTTAGTCTTCTCATGTACAAAATAGGCACTCAGGATTAGAGGAATCTCAACCTACATGAATTCAACATCTCCTCCCTACTCAAAAATCTTGAATGTATATATTGCTGTCCCTGGTGCTAACTATAGAACAAATCTAACTTTTGGCTTAGGTATTTGAGACCTTCCAAATCTATTACAAATCTATCTTTTTAACCTTTCACTAATCCTCACCATTAACTTTCTGCTCTTGTCCAATTTATCAGGTAACTGTTGCCTGAGTAATTCTTGCTTGTTCCCATCACAAAGCCTTTGCTTATGACAGTCTTATCGCTGGAAACTTCCTTGCTATTTATTTCTTTTCCAACACCTATCCATCCATATCTTATTTTTTTAGGATTCAATTCACAGAGCACATTCCCCTGTGACCTTTCTACAATTATTCTGAACAATGGTAATTTCTTCCTAATTAATTTTCTGTATCAAAAAAAAGTTATACTATTATTTGATCCTTGTAAGATCTTGTGTATTTAAGTATATTTTATTTCTTCCAATTAAGTTGTGTGAGTGCCTCTGGGTCTAGAAATTCTTAGGCTTCAATGACTTTCTCATAATGCCTAGTAACATGTTACCCATAGTCAATAATCAATATTTATTAATCTTTGGATATTAATTAATAATGAAAGCTCTATAGATTCATAATAGACTCCCTTTATATCAAATTAGATACTGCATTACAAAAATCAGAATGGACAGGGGGGCAGAGCAAGATGGCCAAATAGGAACAGCTCCAGTCTCCAGCTCCCAGCGTGAGCGACACAGAAGACGGGTGATTTCTGCATTTTCAACTGAGGTACTGTGTTCGTCTCACTAGGGAGTGCCGGACAATTGGTGCTGGTCAGCTGCTGCAGCCTGACCAGCGAGAGCTGAAGCAGGGCGAGGCATCGCCACACCTGGGAAGCACAAGGGGGAAGGGAATCCCTTTTCCTAGCCAGGGCAACTGAGACAGACAACACCTGGAAAATTGGGTAACTCCCACCCCAATACTGTGCTTTACCAAGGGTCTTAGCAAACTGCACACCAGGAGATTATATCCCACACCCGGCCAGGAGGGTCCCACGCCCACAGAGCCTCCCTCATTGCTAGCACAGCAGTCTGCGATCTAACTGCAGGGCAGCAGTGAGACTGGGGGAGGGGCACCCGCCATTGCTGAGGCTTAAGTAGGTAAACAAAGCCGCTGGGAAGCTTGAACTGGGTGGAGGCCACAGGAGCTCAAGGAGGCCTGCCTGTCTCTGTAGACTCCTCCTCTGGGGACAGGGCACAGCTAAACAAACAAACAAAAAGCAGCAGAAACCTCTGCAGATGCAAATGACCCCATCTGACAGCTTTGAAGAGAGCAGTGGATCTCTCAATACGGAGGCTGAGATCTGAGAATGGACAGACTGCCTGCTCAAGTGGGTCCCTGACACCTGAGTAGCCTAACTGGGAGACATCCCCCACTAGGGGCAGAATGACACCCCACATCTGACACAGTGGGGTACACCCCTGAGAGGAAGCTTCCAAAGTAAGAATCAGAGGGGTACACTCGCTGTTCAGCAATATTCTATCTTCTGCAGCCTCTGCTGCTGATACCCAGGCAAACAGGGTCTGGCGTGGACCTCAAGCAATCACCAACAGACCTACAGCTGAGGGTCCTGACTGTTAGAAGGAAAACTAACAAACAGGAAGGACACCCACACCAAAACCCCATCAGTACGTCACCATCATCAAAGACCAGAGGCAGATAAAACCACAAAGATAGGGAAAAAGCAGGCCAGAAAAGCTGGAAATTCAAACAATAAGAGCGCATCTCCCCCTCCAAAGGAACGCAGCTCATCGCCAGCAACGGATCAAAGCTGGACGGAGAATGACTTTGACAAATTGAGAGAAGAAGGCTTCAGTCCATCAAACTTCTCGGAGCTAAAGGAGGAATTAACTACCCAGCGCAAAGAAACTAAAAATCTTGAAAAAAGAATGGAAGAATAGATAACCAGAATAATCAATGCAGAGAAGGCCATAAATGAACTGACAGAGATAAAAACCATGACACAAGAAATACGTGACAAATGCACAAGCTTCACTAACTGACTCGAACAACTGGAAGAAAGAGTACCAGCAATTGAGGATCAAATGAACGAAATGAAGCGAGAAGAGAAGTCTAAAGAAAAAAGAGGAAAAAAAAATGAACAAAGCCTTCAAGAAGTATGGGATTATGTGAAAAGACCAAATCTACATCTGATTGGGGTGCCTGAAAGTGAGGGGGAAAATGGAACCAAGTTGGAAAACACTCTTCAGGATATCATCCAGGAGAACTTCCCCAACCTAGTAAGGCAGGCCAACATTCAAATTCAGGAAATACAGAGAACACCACAAAGATACTCCTCGAGAAGAGCAACTCCAAGACACATAATTGTCAGATTCACCAAAGTTGAAATGAAGGAAAAACTGTTAAGGGCAGCCAGAGAGAAAGGTCGGGTTACCCACAAAGGGAAGCCCATTAGACTAACAGCAGATCTCTCAGCAGACACTCTACAAGCCAGAAGAGAGTGGGGGCCAATATTCAACATTCTTAAAGAAAAGAATTTTCAACCCAGAATTTCATATCCAGCCAAACTAAGTTTCATAAGTGAAGGAGAAATAAAATCCTTTACAGATAAGCAAATGCTTAGAGATTTTGTCACCACCAGGCCTACCTTACAAGAGACCCTGAAGGAAGCACTCAACATGGAAAGGAACAACCAGTACCAGCTATTGCAAAAACATGCCAAAATGTAAAGACCATTGATGCTAGGAAGAAACTGCATCAACTAACGAGCAAAATAACCAGTTAATATCATAATGACAGGATCAAGTTCACACATAACAATATTAACCTTAAATGTAAATGGACTAAATGCTCCAATTAAAAGACACAGACTGGCAAACTGGATAAAGAGTCAAGACCCATCAGTTTGCTGTATTCAGGAGACCCATCTCACATACAGAGAAACACATAGGCTCAAAATAAAGGGATGGAGGAAGATCTACGAAGCAAATGGAAAACAAAAAAAAGCAGGGGTTGCAATCCTAGTCTCTGATAAAACAGACTTTAAACCATCAAAGATCAAAAGAGACAAAGAAGGTCATTACATAATGGTAAAAGCATCAATTCAACAGGAAGAGCTATCCTAAATATATATGCACCCAATACAGGAACACCCAGATTCATAAAGCAAGTCCTTAGAGACTTACAAAGAGACTTAGACCCCCATACAATAATAGTGGGAGACTTCAACACCCCACTGTCAACATTAGACAGATCAACGAGACAGAAAGTTAACAAGGATATCCAGGAATTGAAGTCATCCCTGCACCAAGCGGACCTAATAGACATCTACAGAACTCTCCACCCCAAATCAACAGAATATACATTCTTCTCAGCACCACATCGCACTTATTCCAAAATTGACCACATAATTGGAAGTAAAGCACTCCTCAGCAAATGTACAAGAACAGAAATTACAACACACTGTCTCTCAGACCACAGTGTAATCAAACTAGAACTCAGGACTAAGAAACTCAATCAAAACTGCTCAACTACATGGAAACTGAACAACCTGCTCCTGAATGACTACTGGGTACATAACAAAATGAAGGCAGAAATAAAGATGTTCTTTGAAACCAATGAGAACAAAGATACAACATACCAGAATATCTGGGACACATTTAAAGCAGTGTGTAGAGGGAAATTTACAGCACTAAATGCCCACAAGAGAAAGCTGGAAAGATCTAAAATGGACACTCTAACATCACAATTAAAAGAACTAGAGAAACAAGAGCAAATACATTCAAAAGCTAGCAGAAGGCAAGGAATAACTAAGATCAGAGCAGAACTGAAGGAGATAGAGACACAAAAAACCCTCCAAAACATCAGTGAATCCAGGAGTTGGTTTTTTGAAAAGATCAACAAAATTGATAGACCACTAGCAAGACTAATAAAGAAGAAAAGAGAGAAGAATCAAATAGACGCAATAAAAAATGATAAAGGGGATATCACCACCGACCCCACAGAAATACAAACTATCAGCAGAGAATACTATAAACACCTCTACGCAAATAAACTAGAAAATCTAGAAGAAATGGATGATTTCCTGGACACTTATACTCTCCCCAGACTAAACCAGGAAGAAGTTGAATCCCTGAATAGACCAATAGCAGGCTCTGAAATTGAGGCAATAATTAATAGCCTACCAACCAAAAAAAGTCCAGGACCAGATGGATTCACAGCTGAATTCTACCAGAGGTACAAGGAGGAGCTGGTACCATTCCTTCTGAAACTATTCCAATTGATAGAAAAAGAAGGAATCCTCCCTAACTCATTTTTATAAGGCCAGCATCATCCTGATACCAAAGCCTGGCAGAGACACACACAAAAAAGAGAATTTTAGACCAATATCCCTGATGAACATTGATGCACAAATCCTCAATAAAATACTGGCAAACTGAATCCAGCAGCACATCAAAAATTTCATACACCATGATCAAGTGGGCTTCATCCCTGGGATGCAAGGCTGGTTCAACATATGCAAATCAATAAACGTAATCCATCATGTAAACAGAACCAAAGACAAAAACCACATGATTATCTCAATAGATGCCGAAAGGCCTTTGACAAAATTCAACAGCCCTTCATGCTAAAAAATCTCAATAAATTCGGTATTGATGGAACATATCTCAAAATAATAAGAGCTATTTATGACAAACCCACAGCCAATATCATACTGAATGGCCAAAAACTGAAAGCATTCCCTTTGAAAACTGGCACAAGACAGGGATGCACTCTCTCACCACTCCTATTCAACATAGTGTTGGAAGTTCTGGCTAGGGCAATCAGGCAAGAGAAAGAAATCAAGAGTATTCAGTTAGGTAAAGAAGAAGTCAAATTGTCCCTGTTTGCAGATGACATGATTGTATATTTAGAAAACCCCATTGTCTCAGCCCAAAATCTCCTTAAGCTGATAAGCAACTTCAGCAAAGTCTCAGGATACAAAATTAATGTGCAAAAATCACAAGCATTCTTATACACCAATAACAGACAAACAGAGAGCCAAATCATGAATGAACTTCCATTCACAATTGCTTCAAAGAGAATAAAATACCTAGGAATCCAACTTACAAGGGATGTAAAGGACCTCTTCAAGGAGAACTACAAACCATTGCTCAGTGAAATAAAAGAAGACACAAACAAATGGAAGAACATACCATGCTCATGGATAGGAAGAATCAATATCGTGAAAATGGCCATACTGCCCAAGGTAATTTATAGATTCAATGCCATCCCCATCAAACTACCAATGAGTTTCTTCACAGAATTGGAAAAAACTACTTTAAAGTTCATATGGAACCAAAAAAGAGCCCGCATTGCCAAGACAATCCTAAGTCAAAAGAACAAAGCTGGAGGCATCACGCTACCTGACTTCAAACTATACTACAAGGCTACAGTAACCAAAACAGCATGGTACTGGTACCAAAACAGAGATAAAGACCAATGGAACAGAACAGAGCCCTCAGAAATAATACCACACATTTACAGCCATCTGATCTTTGACAAACCTGAGAAAAACAAGAAATGGGGAAGAGATTCCCTATTTAATAAATGGTGCTGGAAATATTGGCTAGCCATAAGTAGAAAGCTGAAACTTGATCCTTTCCTTACTCCTTATACAAAAATTAATTCAAGATGGATTAGAGACTTAAATGTTAGACCTAATACCATAAAAACCCTTGAAGAAAACCTAGCTAATACCATTCAGGACATAGGCATGGGCAAGGACTTCATGTCTAAAACACCAAAAGCAACGGCAACAAAAGCCAAAAGGGACAAATGGGATCTAATTAAACTAAAGAGCTTCTGCACAGCAAAAGAAACTACCATCAGAGTGAACAAGCAACCTACAGAATGGGAGACAATTTTTGCAATTTATTCATCTGACAAAGGGCTAATATCCAGAACCTACAAAGAACTCAAACAAATTTACAAGAAAAAAACAAACAACCCCATCAAAAAGTGAGCAAGGGATATGAACAGACATTTCTCAAAAGAAGACATGCGTACAGCCAACAGACACATGAAAAAATGCTCATCATCACTGGCCATCAGAGAAATGCAAATCAAAACCACAATGAGATACCATCTCACACCAGTTAGAATGGCATCATTAAAAAGTCAGGAAACAACAGGTGCTGGAGAGGATGTGGAGAAACAAGAACACTTTTACACTGTTGGTGGGATTGTAAACTAGTTCAACCATTATGGAAAACAGTATGGCGATTCCTCAAAGACCTAGAATTAGAAGTACCATATGACCCAGTCATCCCATTACTGGGGATATACCCAAAGGATTATAAATCATGCTGCTATAAAGACACATGCACTCGTATGTTCATTGCGGCACTATTCACAATAGCAAAGACTTGGAATCAACCCAAATGTCCATCAGTGACAGACTGGATTAAGAAAATGTGGCACATATACACCATGGGATACTACGCAACCATAAAAAAGAATGAGTTTGTGTCGTTTGTAGGAACATGGATGCAGCTGGAAACCATCATTCTCAGCAAACTATCACAAGAACAGAAAACCAAACACCGCATGTACTCACTCATAGGTGGGAACTTAACAATGAGATCACTTGGACTCGGGAAGGGGAACATCACACACCGGGGCCTATCACGGGGAAGGGGGAGGCGGGAGGGATTGCATTGGGAGTTATACCTGATGTAAATGACGAGTTGATGGGTGCAGCACACCAACATGGCACAAGTATACATATGTAACAAACCTGCACATTATGCACATGTACCCTAGAACTTAAAAGTATACTAATAATTTAAAAAAGAAGAAGAAGAGAATGCAAAAAAATAAAAATAAAAACAAAAATAAAAAATCAGAGTGGACTACTCTTAGTAGGCTGTAAGAAATTTGGTTCTCTTATTTTAAACTACTACACTGAACTTTCTTGGTCACCTAACTTATCCAAAATAGAAACTAAATTCAATTTCTTTGTATCTTCAAATTTGAAAGGACTTTCTGCTTTTCTTGATTCAAAAATGTGTTCAAATATATAAAATTAGGAAAAGAAGAAACATTAAACAGAAATTCAATTAATTTAAGAAGTGATTATGATACATTTATAATTCTTTCACTTTTGCTTAACTTTATGTTAAAATCATCACATCTTAGAAAGAAAACATCTATAAATATTTTATTCGTATTTTCTGGACTCTGGATTTGTTTCCAAAGACATTCTTTAACTGGCTGTACTTATCAGCTCCCTAAAGGTCCTGTCCCAATCATGTAATATCACATTTTTAACTTGTCTGCCTATTCATTTTTGTATGTTTGCTGTCTCCCACTCACTACTCCCAACTATAATGTAAGCTCTGTGACCACATGAGCTCTGGTCGTCATGATCACCCTCATGATTAGCAGAGTCTTAGTCACTTCCCTGTATCATCAGGGTTTGTGTAGGCATTTAGTATTATACACATTCATTGAATAAATACATAAAATACTTGCCTGAACTATAGCAAATAATTTTTTCTCTCTTGGCTTCAATTGTTGCCCCTCTAAAAATAGAAAAGTTTATCTATTTCCAATTTATTATTATTATTATTATTATTTAGAGACAGAGTCTCACTCTGTCACCCAGGCTGGAGTATAGTGGCGTGATCTCAGCTCACCGCAACCTCCATCTCCTAGGTTCAAGCGATTCTCCCACCTCAGCTTTCCGAGTACCATACAGGCCAGGCTGGTCACAAACTCCCGACCTCTGGTGACCCACCCGCCTCACCCTCCAAAAGTACTAAGATTACAGGCATGAGCCATCGCACGCAGCCTATTTCAATGTTTTTAAAAAATGTGTTTCTCCAAATCACAAGGTTCATTAGAGCTCTCTCAGAGTGTGAAAGGGGAAACCAAAACAAGCAGTGGTCTAGGCTGCCTACTGCCCTCTCAGTAGGGCAAATCATTTTTTATCTGTTTTTTTCCTGGGGGTACATGTTGAGGAAGGAAGATGGTTCTAAGTGAGAGTTTGCTTTAAAAATGTGTACTGCTTTTATGATGTTTTAAAGAAACTTCTAAACTAGATTATTTCCATAAATCTGTCCAGAGTCCAGCTCTGATTTACAGATGATGTTCATAGGTGTGTTTTTGTTATTGTTGTTGTTTAATTTCACATGCTTGGAAAAACACTGAAAGAAATAATTATCCTCTCTGATACTGTATAAACTTTAACCTAGAAGTGATAGCACATGTGTCTTATCAAAAGACAAAAATGCCCTGTGTATCTGGACCAGTCTGTGGACCTTTTACACGGTACCGAAGTACCCATTGTTGATTTCCGGCTGGTGCTCAGGTCTGCTACTTCTTTGCCTGCTTGCCCAATTCAGATCAAATATTGAAACAACCACCCAGTGATAAGGATCAAGTAGAAATACTGTATCTAGAGCAGCTATTCAGTACTTGTTGAGAAACTAAGAAAAATGCTCAGCTATCTTTGATCTTAGTAAGAGTAACCTTGCAGTAGAATGCCTGCTGAATTCATCCTATTTCTGTTCTTACAATGGCGACTTGACTTCAATTACTACTATTGTTGTTATGATTATTATACATTTATTCTAATTTTTATTACAGTAGTTGTTTCACTGATGCTTTTGACAATGACATGAAACTAACTGAAGGTACAGGACTTGAATATCCTTGAAACCAGTTTTGTCTTAAACAGTTGAGAAGGTGCTCTCCCATTTTTCTTAATTGTTTTGTCAAACTGAGCATGTGGGCTAAATAGTATAAAATAAGTAATACTTTTAATTTAGCAGGTATTTGGATTGAGGAAAGTTTAAGTTTTTCATTGGGTTTCATATTTGCCAAATATATTTCAAAAATATTTGGCAAAACATTTTTGGTAAAACGAGTCACGCACCAAAAATATTTATGAAATCTGGAACAATCTGAGCTAGTATTCAAACTGCCTATTTTTGTGAATACCAAGAACAACAATTATTATCACTGAGCAGATATTAATATCACACATTAATTAGGTACTGTTCTAAATTACATCATTTAATTATCACAGTAACCTTGTCAATTGAGTATCATTAGGTACTGTTGAGACTCAGAGAAGTTAAGTCAGAGACCACAAGTCACACAGCCTTCAAATGGTCCAACCATGTTTCCAACTCAGATATAGCCAACTCCTTAGCCTATTCTTTGCCTATATTTCAAGGCCTTAAAACTGATACTAGAATTTTTTAATCGCCACAGGCATTACCAGTCCAAGTAAGAGAAACAGAACTGGTAATGAGACGTCCTGAAGCAGAATTTACCATGTAAAAACAGGAGACTTTCTCTTGCTGAATTCCCTATTTATACCTTTCCAGAATTCTTGGGAAAGAAAACAAGCGAAATTCATCAAAAATGTACCATCTCATTACTCTATTTTCCCAATATGTGAAAATAAAAAATCATTACAAAGTAATTAGAAAAGCACTACAATAAGCCAGTTAATTTCTTCTGTTGCTAATTGAAATCAAGAAAACAAGAAAAAAAAGTAAAGCATAAAAATAAGAAGATGAGTTAAGCATTATTGAATTTATCCAACATAAAATACTAACATAGAGGAAAATACTACTGTAGGAACAGTATTAGTATCCTTCTAAAGATAGAGCATGTAAATATTTGATTCATAATTCAAATGAATGATTTTTAAATTCTGGTTGAGTTAATGCCATTTTCTAAGAAATGTGAACAGTAAATACTTGTTCTTTTTTTCTGGTCAAAAACAAAGAAACTTGCTAACCAATTAATTCCAAAGCAATTTCAGTTATCTGCCTTTTAAGCACGATCATCCAACCTCTACTGATGATTTCGGAGACAAAGAAGAGTCTCATTAAGGCAAAGCTCTTAAAACTTTTCTTAAAGGATAATTATGAAGGGAGAATCTCATAAGAACACAAGAACCTAATGGTCCAATGTGAAAAGACTTTTTTTCTAAAGAGGAGCAAAAATGAAAATAACAATAGGATTAAAAGCCACCCATAGATTGTTATAGGCTATTTTAACTTTGGTAGATATTGCCACCTTTTTGGATTATTGCTATAATTGCTTATATCTTAAGTAAGACTGGGTTTTAGAGTCTGACTGTTTTTTGCACCAACAATGTTAGTAGCAGCCAATCTAAACTTCTTACAACAGGATTTTGAAAATTCTTTAGAGATAAATGCTTGAATTACTTAACTAAATAGAATCTCTCTCTCAATCTCACCCCCCCACCCCAACACACACACACACACACACACACACACACACACACAGACATATACACACACACACACACACCATTTTTTTCTTACATTTATAATTTATTCCCCCGAGATGAAAAATAACATGGCTTATCAGATAGAAAAGGACTTTGTGGGATGATTCTTAGCTAATGCAACTTTACCAATGATGGGGGTTCAACAACTAAGTTAACTTAGTTATGCAATTATTTTTAAAAAGTAATAATTCCACCAAATTTTTCCCCTTGATCTGAATCCTCAAATCACGATATGATAGAGAAACTCTAGTATTCTCTTAGAGTCTTTCAAAATTCTCAAATATAAATTAATTTAAATCAGTTTGTAATTAATGTCTACATTAATAGATTTTAAGTATATGCATGTATGTATAATATGCAAACTCTTCAGAGATTAAAGGAAATAGCATGTGAAAATGTAATTTCTTAGGATTCTATAATTCCCAAGCTATTACTAGGTTAGTTGGGGCTCATATTCCAAAATTTTAATCAATAAATAAAAGAAATTTTAGGAAGACGGGGTTTATTTATTTAGTAGTATTTAATTCATTTATTCAAGAAATATTAACGGCCTACTCTGTCACAAGGAGAAACTATTGAGCCACAAGGGTGTAAAACTACAGTCCTGTCCTGAAAGAATTTAAAGTCTAGTAGGAGAAAGATGTTTTAAAAAAATTAAAACACAATTTTTAAAAAACACAAAATAACTGTTAATAAGAACAATGAATAGAGGAAAGTACTTCACCCTTACAGGGGTGGATAATGCGTACCTGCCCAAGCCTGAAATCTAAGGAAGCTTTTTTTAGAAAATGTGCTAAGTTGAACATTAAAAGATACACAGATGTTGTATGGACGCATCATTTCAGACACAGAAGATGGGGGAAGGCAAAAGCATTCTGGCTTGAGAAAGCTGAGAAGATTCAAGTTACCAAAGGTAGTACTTTATGTTTGGGGTGGAAGAACATGATTGGAAATAAGAGACAAGACTTAAAGACCCGAGAGAGACAAATCATGAAGTGCTCTGTTTGTTATACTAAGGATTTTCTATTTTATCCCGAAGGCTAGGTTATTTTAATCCCTAGAATTAGATTTCATTAGACTAAGTAAAAAAGGAAGGGAGGGTGGGAAAAAATTCACAGGTAACGGGAAAACTGAGTACCAGAAATGAAGGCCTCAGTTAAACTCTGTCAGCAAGGACAGAAAGAAGAAACTAGATTTGAGAGCTATTTTCAAGGTAAACATAATAGGACATGGTAGAAAACTTGATGTTGGGGATGAAGGTGAGAGAAGTGCCAAGGATAACGGCCTCATTTTTAGTTAGGGTGATGGAAGGCTAGCCATCCTATTCATGGAGATAAGTAATTCAGGTGAAGAAGCAGGTATTGGGGAGAATGATGATGAAATCAGATATGTTAAGGTTAAAATGCCTTAGGAAAATTTAAGTGTGCTATCTTATAAATAGATGAACATAGCCTGGATTGAAAAAAAAAAAAAGAGTTCTAAGTTGGAAACTGTATCAGTCTGCTAGGGTTTCCTAGAATACCACAGATTGGGTGACTGAAACAACAGAAATGTATTTTCTCACAGTTCTGGAAGCTGGAATTTCAAGATCAAGGTGCCAGCAAGCTTGCTTTCTGGTGAGGCCTCTCTTTCCTGGCTTGTAGACAGACACCTTCTCCTTGCGTCCTCACATGGCCTTTCTCAGTGCGCATGTGCTCTCCTGCTCTCTCCCAGTGCTCATGAGGACACCAGCCCTATGGGATTATGTCCCCAATCTTATGACCTCATTTAACCTTAATTACCTTCTTAAAGGCCCTGTCTCTACATTCAGTCACCTTGGGAGTTAGGGCTTTGGCATATGAGTTTTGGGAGAGGACATAATTCAGTCCAAAACAAAAGCATTGATTAAATGACAGGACAGACATGATTATCATCATTTCACAAATGGAAAGGCTGGGGTTGGAAATGTTAAATTGCTTGTGCAGTTACAGAGACAGCATTTGAAATGAAGTGATAGAGTGAACAGGACAAGTATCCCTGCCTATAAGGTACAACCTGAAAAACAATAGCAACAACAGCATAACACAAGTCAACAGAAAATTAGCACAAGGATAGGTAAATTACACAACATAAGTCAACAGAAAATTAGCCAAGTAGGTTGTGGAGGCCTCAAAGAACAACACTAATTTCTTACTGAGTTTCCAAAATGAATGGGATTAAATGGTGCCAGCCAACTTCAGAGGACAAGTTCTCTCATGACAATGAACGAGAATTTGCAGACATTTTCTCAGGACATCAAACACAACTCCAGATCTTATGGATAATGTCCCAGGGAACCTTTAATACCTTTACAGAATGAGCCTCACTGTTTGTAACTCTGAAGAATGAAGGGAGAAGCACCTGCCCCAGCTGTGATTTGAAGCTGAGGTTCCAGGAAAACTAGGTATTTCAAAGCCAGCTTCGGCTTGCACCTATATACCTGCGTCTCCAGCTGTGTTCAAACACATGAATTGTTCACTGCGCAATATGATGATTATCCAGCTTTCACCAGAGGGCTGTGCAAGAACAAAAGGCTCAGGGGTAAAGGAGAATTTTATTATTAGTTTGCTATTCTTATGAAACATTCATATAGCAAAGGAATTGCCTTGCTGTTAAAAGAAATTTTGTTAAGGAAACTTTATGAAAAAAGATGCTTACATTGCCTTTAAAGTAACTATACAGGTATTTAGAAGAAAAAATAGAATTTTATTTAAAAAAGGACTGAGTTGGGCACTGAGTTCAGAACCACATTTTCAAAGAGTAAGGAAAACTGTAGACACTTATTGAACTAACTTAAAATTCCATGAGCATGGATTCCAGCATTAATTATATGTCAAGCAAAATGTATTTTATTATGGCACATGTGCTGATGTTGGAGACTTCCCATTTCTTCTCTGCTACATTTTGAGTTATTTTGAACCCCAGGCCCAATTAAAATGGGTAGTACAAGCACATCTGTTGAATGTGCACAGTTCATCAGGATTGTTAGGTTCCCAAATGCAATCAGGGTGTTACTTTCAATGTGGCCTCTTCTCCCATCTACTCTCCCAATGCCACCCACTGCCATTTGTCTAAACAAACCAAGGAAGCCAGACCCTTTGAAACTGTGATGTTAGTCCCACTTTCTCAAGTGAAGAAGGGGTGGAGGAGAAGTGAGTCAGGTGTATGATTTGCATCATCAGAACAGATTCCACAGTTCTATTATTTTTGTAGGCTGTGTAAGGGAGAGAAAAGTGTCCCTGCTTATCAGTATTTCACACAAAGTTATATTTAAGGCTGGGCATGGTGGCTCATGCCTGAAATCCTAACACTTTGGGAGGCCAAGGCCAGATTGTTTGAGCCCAAGAGTTCCACACCAGCCTGGGCAACACAGGGACACCCTACCTCTACAAAAAATTTAAAAATTAGCCAGACATGGTGGTGCATGCCTGTGGTCCCAGTTACTCAGGAGGTTGAGGTGGGAGGTTCAGTTGAGCCTATGAAGTAAAGGCTGCAGTTAGCCATGATCACACCAGTGCACTCCAGTGTGGGTAACAGAGTGAGATCTTGTCTCAAAAAAATACATATATATACACACACACACATACACATACACACACACATACATATATTATACATATATACATATATATACAAATATATCAATGTATGTATGTATAAAATACACACACACATACACACACACACACACACACATATATACATACATATAAAGTTGGAATGAAGCCTTTGGAAAGAAAGAAGGCAACCTGGAGAACATGAGACTTCCGAGTGTTAGGAACCAGGAAGCAAGAGAAAAAGATGAAAGAAAAACAGGGCAGGAAGGTGGCAGAAGATAATTCCTCGATTGCATGAGTCTCGGGCTAACCCCTCAGCTGGTATCCATGTTAAAACATCAGGAGGTGGCACAGCACAAGGCTGAAGAGCAAGGGCTGAGGAGTCAGACACGCTTGGATCTGAATCCCCATTCCACTGGGTGGATGACTTTGGGCAATTTATTCCACCTCCATGAATCACAGTATCCTCATCTGTGAGAAGGAGGAAATCAGATGACCTGGAGCTGAGGTAAGGAGTGACTAAAACAGCCACGCAAAATGCTCGGAAACACCTGGCACAGAGTAAATGCTTGATAACTTCATAAAAGAATAAAATTACAGAGCCCTGGAACTGGAAGGCAGCTTACTAAACCTCACCAATGCCAACATTTGACAGAGGAGGAAGGTGAAGAACCAAAGCATGCAGGTTCTTGCCAGAGTTGGTGAAAGTAGAAAACAGTCTTTCAAATCATGTTTCAATGGATTTTAGAACACAGAATATGGTGCTTTGCAAGGAGCCCTGAGTTGTCCAGAACGCTAGGCTCTTGTCATAGGTCTTTGGCCAAGTTTCTCTATCACTCAGTGTCCTCACCTAATAAATGTAAGGGTGGGAGAAATTACCTCAAAGTATTGTTCAGCTCCATGCTCTTGTAATATTCTTCCACTGAGAATATGAGTAAAATTACACTCAGGGAATGTGTTCAGCTGGAGTGGGAAGGACAGGGACTATTTGGAAGCTCAGGATGCCACAGAAGAGAACAGAACAAGGTGAAGATTTTGACAAAGGAAAAGTGGCTGGAGCTAAGGCTTTCTTGGGGATCAGGAAAGGAGAAAACCAGAATGAGCAAAAAGGGAAGTGGGATACAGAAGGGCCTCATAGATAGCTGTGTCTTCCAAAGTGTGCCCAGGGCTAAAATTCCACCTGTTTGTTTATATAATTAACAAGCACATATGGAGTGTAGTGGTGGAGGGAGAGGGGGGTTACTATTAAGCTATTCACGGCAAAGTGCTTAATTTAGAAAAATGATAAATAAAATAACTTTACACTAAAGCAGTAAGTGTATTTTGTAATGCAAAGAGGACAGTCCCTTCTCTTAAACCCCATTATTTGATAAATTTAACATGTGAACATGTTACATGTTAACATGTGAGTAGGCTGGAACATGTGACCATATGTTACATGTTAACATATGAGTAGTCTGGAAGGAGTTTTATGTGTTTACATGTAGGCTTGAGGTAGGAGACAAGACTTAACTCCAGAGGTGGGGCTCAGACACTGGACCAAGTTAAGGACTAGCTAAAACAAGAATGGGGCAGAAGCAGCTTTCTGTAATTTTGTGTGCCATGTCAATTTGCCATTGCCATGACAACACCCAAATGTTACTGCTCCTCTCCATGGCAACAACCCAATGACCTGAAAGTGACCATACCACTTCTAAAAATTTCTGCATAATTCACCCCTTAATTTGCGTATAATTAAAGGTGGATATAAATACGACTGCAAAGCTGCCTCTGAGCTGCTACTCTGGGCTCACTGCGTACGAGTAGCCCTGCTCTGAGAGGAGCAATACCTCTGCTGTTGCTCTACATTGCTGCTTCGATAAAAGTTGCTAACACCTCTGGGTCACCCTTGAATTTTTTTTTTTTTTTTTTTTTTTTTGAGACGGAATCTCAATCTATCACCAGACTGGAGTGCAGTGGCACAATCTCGGCTCACTGCAACCTTTGTCTCCCAGGCTCAAGCAATTCTCCTGCCTCAGCCTCCTGAGTAGCTTGGACTACAGGTGCCCGCCACCATGTCCAGCCAATATTTGTGTGTTTTTAATAGAGACAGGGTTTCACCATGTTGGCCAGGATGATCTTGATCTCTTGAGCTCATGATCAGCCCACCTCGGCCTCCCAAAGTGCTGGGTTTACAGGCATGAGCCACTGCACCTGGCCTGACTTCTTCCCTGTGTGAAGCCAAGATCCCTGCCAGATTAAACCCCAATTTGGGGGCTCATGTATCCTGCATCAGGCTCCTGGGTTGACCATGTTTTTCTGTGAGATGAATGCAAGGAGCTCTGATTTCTTATTACAGGTGCAGGAAACTTCAGGGAAACGTATCTGCTCAACATAGTTTTTTCCCTCCATAGCTACCAGTTGACCCTGAGTGCAACACTGCTGTGTAACAGTACTCGTCATTGTAGGTGTTTGCACAAACAGATACCATCTGTGACTAATTTTAAGCTTATCATTAAATATGTGACTGACCATAACTGTTAAGGGTTTTACTAAATATCATGACAAACAACTAATTATGATATAAATATATACCTATATACTCATATATATGCAGTGTTAATAACCTATTGCTAAAGACACAAGGTTTTTTTTAAATACAATTCATTGCTTAGCCATGCTCATCCACAAATGAAACCAAACAAAATAAGCCCTGATCTGGAGCAGTAAGTGGTGGCGAGGGAATAAAGAGAGGCAAAGAGAATGATCTCAGCCTAACTCTCAAGAGTTTTGGGTCAAGGTTCCCCAAAATCCTACTGCCCCAGAATAAGATCCCCCTTATTCTGCATCTTAGGGTTTTCTCACCTGAAATGCAATCAGGACATTTCCTGAAGCTGCACTTCTTTCTGACTCTTAGGTTTTTAACTGTCTCAGCTAGTTTTTATTAAACCGATTGAGTAGAGTACGTCTCAAAACTTTTAACGATTTTAAAAATACTACCTTTTCTCTTTCACATTCCCTAATTAAAACCAGGCTAGATTCTATCATTTCCTTGTATATATTTTTAGACAACAAAAAATCTTCAACCCATCTTGTCCAATTTAGAACTTCATTTTCTCCTCTAACTTGACAGATACCTCACCCACCCCATCCACCTCCCACCCTCGCACCCCTAGACTCCAGTACTAGCCAAGATCTAGCTTGGGAATAGAAGATATGATCTATTATTTCACTCTTCTTCTCTTTCTCTTTTGGCTATACCTTTTCTTAGCTATGAGTGGGAGGAAAAGAGAAAGAGAAAAGTGACCCTCACACTTCATAGGGCAAGCGATTGCAGTCCCCTCTCTGTGAGCTCAGATCCTCCACCAAGGCCCCTGTAGCTTCGTGGTCAAAGCTGTTTACCTTGGGGTTACCATGGGTGAGTTCTTTGGGAAGCCTTGGAGAACCTCCCCACCAGGAGATCTGGCTCTGGCTCAACCTCTACCTATACAAAGAGTGGATCACATATAACTACCTTTTATGAGTTTATTTAAACCTTGAGTAACATCCACCCCACAAACCCCTGTTTTGTCAAACTGCAGGGGTGCAGGAATGCAGGTTGCTCCTTTGCCACGCCTTTGCTCCATCCTGGTCTTGCTTTTTCTTCATGTTCACAGAAGCCTAGAGAAAATCAACAAACTCTCTTTCAGAGCAGAAGTCTAAACTGGGGTAACAGTCTCTTACTGCATACACTCAAATCACTATAAATGGCTCAATTTGAGCTTCCTTCCCCACTGGACTTGGAAAGGTTAAGTGGACATTGTGGACTCACTCTATTCCTCACTGGGCTAATGACTCATGACTCTCAAACACCCCCACCTGTAAATATATGGAGGAGATAATGGTTGTTGTACCATAGCCATTTTATCCATTTCCTGATAAGCCTTGAAGAGTTATCTGACCCCCAATTGGTTTTTCATTTACTTGTTTTTGTCTTCTTGTTGTCAATTTTTGCCACCCTTTTGAAATATAGGGTAACTATTATCTCTTCACTCTTAGGTCTTCGTAGCCAACTCCAGGGCAACAAGGGAAAGTAACACTCAATATGCTAATACAGATGCTTCCTCATCCAAAGCCATTGGCCCCTTTTCAGGCATTTCAGTCCTCAGATATTACCAATAGGGTAGAGCTGAAGTTTTTAGGTCCCAAGAACAGCCACATGTACCGTCTCCTTCACTGCCCTCAGCCATCAGACCCTTTGTTTCGCCCTGTGTTATGTAAGCCCTAAAAAAGTTTGTTTGCCACTTATTACTACAACATTTTCACTCAAAGAGCATCTCCTATCAGATACTCAGACATGTGGCTAGACAAAGCAACAGATGGTACATAGGCCTATTCACACTTTTAAATGAGTCAAGAAGTATGTTAGTAGTAATAAAATAACAATAAAATTTTAGCAGTGTCACAGAATATACATGTCCAAATAAGCTGGATCAAATCATTTTTGGAATACCTTTTGGGACTTTTTATGATCCATGAAAAAAGACATGTTAATTACTTTTACAGTTTTTTGATCTGAAATATTGTACTCAAATTGACTATTCATCTAATTCACCAGACTTGGCTCCAGATGACTTTTATTTATTTTCAGTAATTAGATTTGCCCCAAAATATCCTCAGGGATACCCCCCGAGAATGTTTAAAAAATGTGCTTTCCATTCTAAAGGCAACTCAAACAAACAAGTGGAAAAAGAAAAGAAAGACAAAGAAAGTTGGCATATTCATTAGTTTTTACCATAGCAACAAACAGCCCCACAGTTTCAGTGGCTTATGGCAACAGAGTTTATTTCTCATTCATGTAGGACTCAGGCTGCAGACTTGCTGTCGTCCTGCTTGGCTCCACCTGACTCTGTGCATCAATGCTCAGCTTGGCTCCACATTGTCTTCTCATTCCAGGACTAAATGAACAGCCCCTTACGGGGACATGCTGTTCTCCCGGAAGAAAGCAGAAGCCAAATTAACTCAAACCAGAGGCCAGACCAAATCACAATAACCCATGTAAAGCATCTCTGTGGTCATGAGTATAGTTTGCATCCAGTCACATTCTGCTGACCAAAGCGAATCACATGACCAACCTGACAAGGGATAAAGAAGTAAATTCTACCTACAGGAAGGTACTGGAAGCCACATGACAAAGAGTCTAGATGTATAATCTTCTACAGAGGAGAAAACATGGAGCTGGGAACAATAATGAAATCTACCACACGGTGTGGGAACAGTGGGAACATCATGAGTATATAACATTCCAAAGAGACTGCTTTGGAAATTATCAGAATGATTAACCTCATAAATTATGGTAGGGGTATAAACCAAGTCAGCTTCATGCCTTATGGGCTCCTGTCATAAATTTAAGGTTCTAAAAATATATACAACATCTAGGGTATTGTTTTAATCATTTTCTGAACTCGTTTCCTTTGTGAATAGTTTTATATTTGAGTTGTTACGAAGTAGTTTATTGATAAACATATATTGCAGAATACTGATTGGAAAGTGCATATCTGCAGACTTGCCCTATATAATGCTCTTTATATGCAAAAGTCAACAGTTAGTGCTGCTATTTCTGAAAGAGCAAATCAATATTCTAAAAATGGGCTAGTCAGAAAAAATTATCTTTGCAAGGATTGTATAACATATCAAGTTCCTCAGTTGAGGAAAATACTAAATAAATCTCTTAGCCACTAAGAGGTAAAATAAAGTTGCTAATGCTAAATAGGCATGCTTTTCATTTCTTAGCCACACTATTAAAATCTTAAAATTAACAATTATATTTTAGGTATTGAATTGTAGTCTTTATTTGTCCCAGAGTCCTAAATACACTTGAAAAAGTCATATTCTGGAAGCCACCTGTGCTCACTAAAAATCCGTCTCCTGATCCACATACCTCAGCCCAAACAAAGTAGCAAAATATACAAGATGAAATGGGAAGGGGAAGCCCTGGAGTGATCTGAAATCACTCATCTCTATCATGTAGCTGAATTCTTTTCTGTTACTGGATGTTGTTTCCCCTCTTGACCCACAGAAAATACACAAGTGAGTAAAATTCTAGGACAGTCCCTGAGATGTGCAATATCCTGCTGTTGAAAACTAAAATTAAGGCCTGGATTGAAGGAGTTTATGAGGCAAAGAGGGGTGGGATGGTGTGATTACTCTGTTCTGTCCTGCTGGTAGACTGATGGAATATGAACTATTTGTACTTTTCCTGTGGCTCTAGCAAGTCCCTCATCACGTGACCAGAAGCAACTACATGCATGAAGAAATGTAGAAAAGTTCTAATTTTCAAGAAAATCTCCATTCTATGCTAGCTGAGGTTGGTGACTATCTCTGTATTTGAGTCCACTATAATTCACTTCACTTAAATACCTCCGTGACATCCTATAAAAAATTTGCTCAGTCACCTGGATTATGTTTCTTTCCCTCTTCCTTACTGCCTACCACACTTAATACTGTCAAAATCTTCTTTAATCATCTAGATTTTATGCATTCATCCTCATTTTAATGTTGTCATAACTTACACTTTATGAAGCATTAAGGTATGTGTACAAAATAATACCAAATTGAATCACAGCTGGATATTGCAGACATTAGGGTAAACAGGTCTCTGGCATTTTAAGATTTACCTCACAGTTCGTGCAAAATCACATTGCCTGCATCTTAAAAGCCCAGTCTTTTAATAGCAAGTCTTACTTGATACTTCTCAGTCCCTTGACCTTAAACTTTTTATTTTTAAACATTTTTGGCATAAGCAATATTGCCTCTCCCAGGTTACGGCATCTTTTGAAGAGGATTTCTGTAATCCTTAAAAAAGAGTGGCCAGCTATTTTCTACAATCTTATAGACAGAGGCAATAGATAAAAACTACAATATTTAGGATTTACTGCTTCCTTATAGTGAAAGTCACTGACACAGAACTGAGTAACCTTCCAACCAAAACTTCATAGTTCAACCTTTTCCATAGTTGTTTAAAATTAAGGGGCATGTTAATTTCCCTTGTCGTTTCTGTGCCCGAAAATACAGGAATAGAATAATTGACCTCTCATGTTCATCTCCAGCACTCTATGATTTCAATTCTGCAGTGTACAAAAACAAACTCTTTACACGTCAAGTAAAAAGCCATGGATCTTGAACCACATCTCACCAGGAGAACATGTAATCTTGGCAGGGATGCAGGGTTTGAATAAGGTATATTCTCCAAGGAAAATAATCACAACTGAATACACTGAGTTTTCTCAGCTTTTATGTTTTTTAGGATGTGGTCACTCTTCCCTGCTCGGTTTTAGGATATAACTATCCCCTGCTCATTTTTATTTTGAGCAAGGAATCAAACTGAGTTTTTCCTCCTTGAACCAGCGAGAAGCAAATACATTGCTCATAAGAGAACAAGTTCATTTCAATAGAATAAAGAATAAGAGTATTATATGTACAAATTAACTAAACAATTCTGACAATCCCTATAACTCCAACCCTAAAATATATTATTTCTTTAATTATTTTGGTAAAAAATTATTGATTTTGTCTGTGCAAAATGACGATTCTTTTTATCATGTATGTAGCAGTTGGATAGTCATAGAGTTATATTTATGTACTAGATCAGTTTAAAAATACTTTAAAAAAGTACTCGTTTTTTTTTTTTTTAAGTATTTTTAAACTGATCTAGTACACACTAGAATTAAGAGGACTGAAAGGAGAAAAGATGTGTTGTGAATTGAAATGAAGAAAAGCAGATCTCTTATTGATTCTTCACTCTTGGCATCTCATTAACTATCAGTTGGAACTTGATGACTGTCAATGAATAAACAACATTTTCTCCATTCTAGGCTGTTAAACTGCCCAAAGCCACCAAATACAGATTAGTTTGAAATGCACTTATTGTTCCAGCTGGAGGTGGTTAAAAAAATCAGCTTTAGATACAAGAATTTTTTTCTCTCTCTTTCCTTCAGGCTGCTAAAGGATGCAGAAAATGAAGCTTATTTTAAAAGCTGGTATCAGAAGCTACTAGCTGCTCTCCAATTCTGTGCAGGTAAAGCCTTGAGTGATGAGTTTTCCAAGGAGCAGAAACTTATCAAAATTCTGGGAGATATTGGGGAAAAAGTCAAGTCTGCCAATGACCATCAAAGACAGGTTTGTTGAAATATTAATCTTCAGGTAGTAATTCTTTTAACTTTGGTTTACATTAAGTTTTAATTTCATTGTTTACAAAGCAAATTCATTGACTACACTTAGATATAAGGCACTTAAATCAATTACTTTAGTCAAGTTTTTCTGAGATATTAATCTTGAGGTAGTAATTTTTTTAACTTTGGTTTAAATTAAGTTTTAATTTCATTGTTTACAAAGCAAATTCCTTGACTACACTTAGATGTAAGATACTTAAATCAATTACTTTAGTCAAGTTTTTTTTCCCCCACCTACTGTTCTTAAGTTAATGATAATGTCAATCATCAGGACATGGTTTTTTGACCTAAATAGCCATGGGACACACAAACAGAACCTGAAAAGAAAAGACCAACTTTATAGGCAGTTTGACTAAACAAGCCTGATAAAGTCATCACGTCAATATGGCGGCACAATTCAGACTCATGGAGAAATACATGAGGAGATGTTTTAGGGCACTTTTGTTGTTGTTGATCAGCAAAGAACATTTTTTATGCAACAAATAAGATGAATTAAATGAAATAAATCAATGGCCTTAAGAACAGTAATACTTTTTATACTAAGATCTATGGATACTAGTCAAAATATGTGCCTCCTTCTCAGTGTTTATAATAATGGACCTGGCTATTATTTTTCTTGGAAGAATATTTGCTCTTTTTAATTATCTGCATCACTAGTTCCCTATACTGATATACACCATTAAGTAGTTTCTCTCAAGTTCAACATTCTAGATGCAGGGAGAGAGCGGACATTCATTCATTGTATTGAGAATATTATTCAATAATAATTAACTACCTACTTTAGACTAGGGGTTAAGGATAGAAAGATGACCAAAACATGAGTTTTGTCCTCAAAGGAACTCAGTTTCTCTCCACTTATAATCTAAAATCAACAAGAATTTTCAACAAAATGATATAAAAATAGTAGTAGGCAAAGTGTCCCAGAATTCTTTCTCAGCCCAGGATTTTTCTTGCTGGAAGTCTCTTCGTTTAGTAGAAGTGCCAGAAACTATGCTACTTCACCTTCCTGGGAGAAAATGGAAAATAAAAAAGCAAAAGTTTGGAATTTATTCTTAAATGGGAGGTATATAAACTCCAGTACACAGTGGAGCCTTAAGGCATATAACAGGATAAGCAATGCAAAAAAAAAAAAGTTCTATGATTTTTTAAATGTTACTATAAGTTCTTTAATTATTTTCTAATGGTAGACAAAAAGTTGATGGCAAGTTAAATAAATTGATTTAAAATTTACAGAAGTTTGTGTGAAGGTTTGGTCTTTATCTCTTACGTTTTAAAATCCTTCACATGTTTTTAAAATCCTTCACATGTACATTATAGTTAAATAATGCTGGCACTTTTTTTGATCATTTGCTTCAAGTACCAGAGTGATACTGACATTATTCACTCAGGTAAATATACTTATCTTGCCTTGACTGGCTGCTTTTGTGATAACATCTCTTTACATAGGAAAACAGGAAGAGGAAAAGGAAGAGGTGGGAGAGGCATTTATAATTTCTCACAATTTAAGAAATAATAATTTCTCACGATTTAAGTTACTAATAGCTATTTTTCTACTTTAAAAAGCGCTAATTAAGCATAACTATATGAACTGGGAAGAGATTTTACTTAAATGAAGGGAGCATAGAGTCCTCTCCATGATATCCACCTGGTAAACCCAAGTATAGATGAGGCAAAGGAGAACAACCACACACAGAGGGCTGTAATGAATTTTTGTCTTTCCACTTTGCTCTTCTGGATTCTGGGAGCTGTGGATTCTATTATTTGCCAATAAGCCAGGAGTAAAAGCTAAGAAACTCTTGAGAGCTGAGTGAACATTATTAATATGATATCCTTGTCTTCTGCATTGGGCTCAAAAAGTTTCTTTTTTAATTTTCAATTTTAAAATGAGCAAAAAAAAAAAAAATTCTACCATAGTTACCTCATGCTAGCAAATAGTAAGTCTTTCTAATTTACTCTTTCTAACTACTTTTTTGTATCCATTAACTATTCCCCCTGCCTCCTGCTGCACTGACGACCCTTCTCAGCCTCTAGTAACCATCCTCCTACTCTCTGTCTCCATGAGTTCAATTGTTTTAAATTTAAACTGTCACAGCTAAGTGAGGACATGTGATATTTGTCTTCTTGTGTCTGGCGTATGTCACATAACATAATGACCTCCAGTTCCAACCATGTTGTTGCAAATGACAGGATCTCATTCTTTTTTATGGTTGGATAGTACTCCATTGTGTATATGTGAAAGTGGACTAAAAGAAGCTTTGTTTGTTTTGTGATGAACTGTTATTATTTCCTATCTCTTTCGTCATAGGATGCACAATTTAAAGGTGTTTTTTGTGATATCTGACCTGCCATGAGTATAGTGGAGTGTAGGAGGGAGGAAATATCAGAAATATACCCATTGACGTCCAGTAAACTATTTGTTCCTGCATATTATTATTTCTGACAATTATTACACAATTGATTTTTGTCATTGTTGTTACTATTGTATGTAATTTTTTTTGTAAAATGCACTATTACTATTAAGTGTAATTTTGAGAGTCACAAACTCAGATTTCAGGAAATTATCAGAAAAGGATCATGTTAATAATTACATAAAGCAGGGTTGGCTACGCAGGTCAAGTCCAGCCCTTTATGTTTTGTTTAAACAGTACAGTGCTTTGACTGTTTTTTATTTTCAGTTGAATTTGAGGTCCTTTAGAAAGGGCATGTATGATTTAGTTTCCCATTTCTCCAACATGCCCTATTGTCTTTAGCCCACTGTCTTCTCATGCCTGAATACATCACCTGCCTGACCCCAAAGTCATCCAAGTGTGCAACCCTGAATTCAGGAATTCATTTAATCAATAGAAGAAAATTATAACCTGAAGGAAAAGTCAAGTTCTTTACATTTTCTTAAATCCTTTTTCTAATGATTTTTCACAGGAGGTACTGAAGAAAGAAATTGGCAGACTAGAAGAGTTCTTTCAAGATGTAAATACTTGTCATCTTCCTCTGAACCCTGCCCTGTGTATAAAAGGGATTGATCATGATGTAAGTCAACTTATTCCTCAGATCAATTGAATATTTCTGTTTCGTATAGTTTAGTTCACTGTATATGTTTGAAATGGCAAAAAGAATTCATAAGCTGACATTGCAGTTATTTTAAGGAAAAAGTAATTGAATCCATTTACATTGTGTTTTCCCTTCGATACACTATGACTAGTTGGGACCACATTGGCCTTATCACATGGTTTGTTTATTTGGAAACAAATTATCCATCAATTCAGTGAAAAAAAATAGAGGAGCATAGAGGAACATATCACTGGGTTAATTTCTTGACTCATTAAAAATGATTGCTTTGGTGACCCCATGCAGGCTGGGTATAATTTCGTGGTTTATTTAGACTATGTGCATAACCATACCTAGTACACGAACATTAATCATTAACTACAACATTTCTATTTTGATTCAATTTAAAATTCATTGATTCTAATATGTCAGTATGTCATATAGTTTGTGATTTTACTCACGCCTGGAAAGCCCATCTTGGCATTGTCAGACTCACAACTTCCTAAACCTTCTCTTCCTAATCCTCTGTCATATGGTACCTCTTCAGTCACCCTTCTCTGACTTAGAATCATTCTTTCTCCCTTGTTCCTGATAAGCTTTATTATCTTCCTTCTCAAAAGCCCAAGAGTACAAAAACACTAACAGAGAAAATTATGAATATGTTCGATTTAAAAGTGAAGAGGTTAAGCTACCATGCATGGACAATAAATGTTACTTAACCGAAGTCATAAGACAGTCAAGAAAACAAGCCCAATAATTAGGTGAAAAATTAGACCATTATTACCGTGAATGTAAAATGTTTTGCTAAAAACTTGATACCATCATCTTTATCACTTTGCCACAAGTAAGACTCGTTGCAAATTTTTTGATACATTTAATAAATATATTTTGAAACATAACAAAATAAAGCTTCAAATTCCTTAAACTGAGATATGTCTGTCTGGGCTGAAATCCAAATCGTTACTAATTTTCAAAAAATTGCCCAACTTTTTCATCATCAGCGGCATTCTTGACTAATGCTGAGCATATGTAGGAACTCAGCATTTCAAGGATACTGTACCTTAATGTAGAAAGAACAACAGGGATCACTGAGTCCTCGTGGGTTTTTTTGTTTGTTTGTTTATTTGTTTGTTTGCTTTTGTTTTTGCTTTATTGGCTTGTTGTTTTAAAGAAGAAGAGTTTTTTTTGTTTTTTTTGGGTTTTTTTTCACTTAAAGTTACATATAAGTTTGGCATGTGCAGGTGCACCGACTGGGCCAGGGGTCAGCTGCCCAGGAGTCACCACCCCTAGTAATGCAGGTGGGACCACACTCCTTCCCTACAGCACCCTACGGTTAGCAGTACTTTTCCTGCAGAAACTGTCCCAAGTAGAGCCACCCTCTGGTTCCATTTACTCTGACTAGCTATGCCTGGCACAGGGTTGGGCACCTATGGGTACAACAATGAACAGGACAGACATGGTCAGGTGACAGCATCTTGGGAAACATTTTAATCTATCCTCCAGTCCCATTGAACAAAGAAGTGAGAAACCTTACAGTTGAAATGAGTATGGAAAATCTCTCTGTTTCAACAGAAACCTTATCAACTACTGGAGAATCCACACTGGGGAGAATCCTTATAAGCATGATGAATATGGCAAGGCCTTCATTCAAAGTAAATGTCTTATTTGACATCAGAGGGTCATATAAAAACTTATTTAAATGGAAGCAGTTTGGAGAAACCATCTATCAGAGCTCTTAATTTGTTGACTATGAGAAAATTCATACCTTTTGAATGCAGTGTGACAAGGCATTTGGTCTGAGTAAATGTCTTATTCTGTGTCAGAGAGTTCACACATGCCAAAAGCCCTATGAATATGATAAGCATAGAAATCTGTAGTCAAAACTCATGCCTCATTATACACCAGAGAATTCACACTGTTGAGAAACCCTACAAACATAATGAGTAGGGGAAGATATTCAGTTATAAGCCAGTCTTGTGGTACATCAGCGAACCCATTGTGGGGAGAAATCTTATAAATGCAATGACAGTGTGAAAGCTATTATATGATTGTGTGAGCCATTATAGCTCACAAGTGATTGTGCACCAGAGAGTTCACATTGGAAAGGAGCCCTATGAATGGAGTGAGCAGGGGAAAGCCTTTAATCAGCTTCTGTCACCGTCAGTCAATTATACTGGGGAGAAGCACTAAGGTCTGGCTCAATTCGTTTCTTAAAGCGTGGCTTTCAAAGGCAATGAGCAAGGGGCTCAGGTCTGAGCTAAACTGTCTTTATAAGACAAACTCTCAACCTTTGCCTTCCACCCCTACCCACAAACCATTAATCACAATGAGCCATTCCCTATTTTCTTTTAAATCACTAAAGGATGGACCAAGTGGGAGAGTGGGAAGAACTGAATGCAATTCTTCCCCACTACTTAGGGAAAACAAGGACCAGATATTTCATTTACTTACTGGTTTCTTTTTCAACTAATTTTTAGATCTCTGTCATTGATGTGTGCTTCTCAAGGACAGAGATCATATCTTCCTTTCTTCTAGCTTTTCTATCTTATTATACCATCTACATAAAATCCTCCTCTAAGACTCTGACTAATTCTTACGTCTATGGGCATTCCAATCTACTTTGTAACTATCACTCTAATCTAATATCTTATCATTTGCCTTTTTCTATCTAGAAAATCCTTGTTTCTGCCTATTTGCTAATCTATGTCCCTCACAATCTTCAAGATCTAGTTAACCTCGGAAAAATTTTTTCTTAAAATGTGACTTCATTCAATAGTGATAAACTGCCTTGTGAATTATTTTCAACTTAATGTGTGTGCATTTATATATGTACATATATGCATGTATATACGTATATATATAAATGCAATGATTGTGTGAAAGCTGTTAGGGTTGATGTGCGTGTGTATATATATATACATATATATAAAACCAAATTTAATAGGCTTTGTGAGGATAGATATAGTGTTTCTTTTTTAGCATATAATGTGCATACTAGTTGTTGAATACATGTTTTTGACAATTACTCAAATATTTACTGCATGTGAAAACCAAGATGTGAAACAATAAAAGCAGAATATCTCCAGGTGATAGTTACAAAGATAGGCTAAGCCTTGCCTTTAGCCTCCCTGGACTTGGGATAACTCAAAGAGATCCCTGCAAATTCCATGAGCAGAATTTAAAAACCACTGATCTATACTCATTTCTTGCCTAATAGAGAATTTGCTAATTCAATACCATGATATATGGTCACGTGATCCCTAATTAACTGACTTTTGCAACAGAATTTTATTGCTTAACAAGCATCCTCACCCATAAAAATATAAAACATCTATTTTTATTTATAGATAAAACATCTGTATTTATCTATAAAATATCTACTTCTTAACTGACCTATCAACACAAATCTAACCCAATTTCTAACTAAACAAACCCTTGTTTACTGAATCAATTTGAATTTTCAAATTGAAAATAGGAAATACCTATTTTCAATCTCTTAAACTCTTGCTTATGATTCAGTAAGCAAGGGTTTGTGTTTAGTTAAGATATTGGGTTAGATCTGTGTCAATAGGTCAGTTAGGAAATAGCTATTTTCTCTCAGCTTCTACTAATTTCAGACTTCTTGCCGATAACATTGTTCAAGCTGATCTTTCAACATGCATTGGTGTCATATTTTACTAAGTTGATAAATCGAAAGCATCAAGTCTTTTTCCTTTCTTTATATTGAGTTAAGTCTTCAATGTCATCATGAACTCTCTAATAGTCTAAAGACATACAGCTTTTCAATGCTCAGTTGTAAAAAAAATAAAAGGAAAACAAGCAACAAGGAAAGTAGAGTGAAAAATAGTCAACATCATAAAGCCAAAAATGCAAACGGAATGTGTAATTACAGGAAATGAGAAGACAAAATCTATGTTGTACTGTTATATAAAAACAAGAAAATGTTCATTAGCTAAAAGATAAAGAAAAATGTACGGATTTTTCAAAGTAACTGATTAGTGTCAGGTCCTGTAAAAGGTATTTTATATCCATTAGTTCATGTATCTATCACAAAGATGTATGAGGGAGGGGTTACTACCTCCACTTTAGAGCAAATGAGTTATAAAGCTTAGATTTGAACCCAAGTCTTTCTTAACTCTCTATTTTTCCTTAAAGTATTCTGCAAGGTAGACATAATGGAAAGGAAATAAAGTTTTTAAAATAAAATTTTAACTTCTGTTTACTGACCAGCTAGCATAAGCCAATATTCATACACTGCTTAGTTCATTTAAACCTCAAACATATCACTACTGTTATTGAAGAAAAAACGTAGTTGAAGATTTGTAATCTGTCAAAAAGCTAGCTTCTTGGTTTCAAAGTAAAGGCTCCAGTTGATAGACTAAATTTTTAAAAATATGTATGTTTCTGTGTTCCAAAGTATAACAATTATTCATATGTGTTACATTTGTTCATACAACAAAGTCTGCAAGGGGATATGATTTTGGGGAAAAGGTTTGTTTTTTGGGGGTTGGGGGTTGATTTATTTTGCTCACTAGTTTTCCATTTTTCTTTCCCTATAGGCATGTTCATATTTTACATCTAATGCTTTGCCATTGAAGATTACTTTCATCAATGCTAATCCAATGGGCAAAAACATCAGCCTTATTTTTAAGGTATGCTAGTGCTCTTAAAACATGAATTGATTCCATAGACAGAACTATCGATTTATTACTCACAAAAAGAAATTGTTGTAGCTATTTTCCTCCAGCAACAACACATAGGTTTTTCAGTTATTTTAGAGTCTGCCTTTTTACGGGATTATATGTAGTATGTGCCAAACTTCAATTGGCAATAAATCAAACATTACTGGCTCATAGCCAGGGAGCCTTCAGTGCAAAACCCAAGAGAATATATTTTAATAAATGAAGTGATATGATTGCTTTTAAGTGGCACAGAAAGTTGAATGTGTGGTGAGCCCCAGGAAGAAAGTTTTATGTTGGTCTAGATACTAAATTGGGATCAAAATTAACGGGAACTGAAATGACATAAGTTAATTTACCATTAAATTCTTGCCTGCTAGCACTTGTTGATTTTAGTAGTTTGAGTTATTTTTTCTTTTTAAATAAAAAAGTAAATATGGGTCATTTCAGTCTTCATCATTAATCCCATTGGAAAAAGAGAGAAAAGGTAGTAACAGGTTTATAAGCACGTAGGAAAGAGGGAACAGAGAGGGAGATAAAGGCAAAAAGTAAGAATATGCCAGTCTTCCAGTTTATTTGGCCAATTATTCAGCCAAGCCATGCAACAAGGTCTCAGAGTGAATTTTTGGTGAATTTTCACTGTCTATTTTGGAGGATAATGAGTAGTGTGTCCGTACTTTTGCTTTGTCCTGTCACCTCAAGAGTTAGTGGTCCCACAACACTGTACTTTTGATGAAGGGGAAAAAAGAAAACACAAAATCTTATCTTGGCAGGATTTTCTGTGTATAATTTAGAAAGTGTTTTCAAAACCAAAATTCTTACTTGTTTAAAAGGATATAACTATCCTTCCCCTTTGAACATATGCAATCTCCTTAACCAATACATGACTATCACCACTTTATCATTTCTTATTATTATCGGAAATTATTTTCTCTGAAAACCTTTTAACTATCTTTAAAATAATTTGAGAAATCACTGATTTAAAGTCTAATCAATCATATGGATGCTATTTATACTCCTAATCAAGAAGCTCTTGGTATTCTAACTGCATATCGGTGCATAAATTTATGACACAGCAAATAATGTTTCACGCTAAGTTTGAAATTTGAATAAACATTCATCCAGCCTGTCTTTGCCAGACTTTGAATCTGAGACATCGCACGTGGATAATAAATTGAAAATTATTATCAAGGAACAGCATTCCAAGCAGCACCTCTAATTTGATGGTTGAAGCTTCTGTAATTATCTAAAGGGAAGTTCTCATTTAAAAACATTTTTTATCAGAAACACGAGGTACTTTTAGTGCTAATAAAACCATTAAAACCACTCTATGTCAGGATAGAAATGTATCCAAGGAAAAAAGTGACATGTACTATATTTGACTGCTTTTAATGGAATTCAAGGAAAAACCCAGGGTCTATTATTTTGTTTTTAACAGGCTGGAGATGATCTTCGTCAGGATATGCTTGTTCTGCAGATTATTCAAGTGATGGACAACATTTGGCTGCAAGAAGGCTTGGATATGCAAATGATCATTTATAGATGTCTATCCACAGGAAAAGACCAAGGTCAGTATAGATTAGAAAGTGCATTGGCTCACATTATTTATTTCGTACATTGACTGGTAGTAGGCTACAAAACTTTCTCCAGCTTTCGTTTCAAACTACAAGTTTGAAAATCCAAAGAACTGTACACATTCTTCTTCTTTAAAAAGAATTATTTTCAAAAATGATAAGCCGACAGAATTTATACAAAGCATAATATGCTTTTAGGTATTAATTAGGACCTTCACAATCCAAATGTTAACTGTGATTTTCTTTTAGGTGTCTTTTAGAGTTAGTTTCATTAATAACTTACTGTTATTTTTCTCATTTTGTAATATAAAGCCTACTCATTTTTAAAAGAATACAATTGTTACTTATTAACACAAAATACACATTTTCAAGTGCTGAAAGGAATTCTGGAAATTCTAAACACATTGTAAACCTTAATTTAATTTCTAAAAGACTTTTGAGTAGATAAAGTATCAACAGTCAATGTTGGTCACACATGTAAATGTTGGACATATATCAGCATTTCTTTTCCTTTATAAAAGGCAAGAAATCAATATGAAAATATAATTATACTTATGCACATTTTCAATGAAAATAATGTCAATAGATCACCCAAATTATCACTAAAACATCTGAGGTAGAAGTTGCACTTAATTACAATAATGCCAAACTAAAGAAACAAAAATATCTAAGATATCTTATAATTTTTTTTACATATAACCATTGCCACTTAGAATTTTATTAAATTAATTGGTGTGAATTATAGCAGATACATGTGCATAAACAAGGGATGAAATCATAGAACTGGAGAGGGGATCTAGACCATGTAGTCATTTTTTTCTTTTTTTAATTCAAGCATAGCTACAATTTAAACCTGTCATCACAAGAGAACTGTCATGCCATGGATCCTCACTTCCTGAAGTCCCACCAGCAGTCTCAATACCCCAGTCAACACTTGAGATTTTAGATGCTAAGTATAAAAACACCTCCAAATTCACTTGCCACTTAATACCTTACAATGACTGCATTACAAGTCATACTAGCCAATTAATTTGATTCTGATAACAGGGCTACTACTTCCATGCCACGTGTCCTACTCTAAATACTTTCTAAATCTCTAGTTACTACAACAGTCATTTATCCTTGGTACCATGAGATTGTTATTCCTTGCATTTTACCCTACTTTTTCTCACGTAAGTGACCTAATGCTTTCCTGTCCTAAAATGCTGAAATAGAATAATGCTACATAATCCAAGCTGAGATATTTGATGTTACATGAATCACCTTTTATCTAGAAATTGAATAAATTACTGATCCCAGTAGAATTTTAAAATTTCATCTCATTTCTATTTATAATTATAGAATGTAACCAAGGCTGAATCTTTTAGTTAATAAAATAATTCAGCAGAAATAACTATAGACTTATCCAAAGTTGCAGATGTCGCAAGACAAAGAAGTTATTTTTCTCCTCTGTCTACCAACAAACAACCTCTAATAGCTGTAAGATTTCAGAGGGCATTATACTGTCAAAATAATTCTTCAAGAAAAATAGAGATCATTAAAACAAGTGTCATTTTTAGAAGATTAAGTTGCATTTTTAATCAGGTTCCAAGGCTTATTGAATACCTACTTTTCTCAAGAAATGTCACAACTTTAGATGGGAAATGCATGCTAAAATGAGCTAAATAGAGTTGTGCCCTTGATGAGAGTAAACTCCAGTTTCCATAACTTTATCAATATCATTGTTGAGTATCATTCTCATGGTCACTTTGTATGTAATGTCCTAGGAGTTCTGGGAGAAATTTTCAGGGCAAATAAAAATTCTTCAGGATTTATTTTATCATTGGTTCTCCAACTTTGATGAACATGAAAATTACATAGGGGGATGGGAAGAGTAGATGCAACCTACCCCCAACCAGGTGTACTAAATCAGACTTCCCTGGAGGTGGAGGAGGGGCTCAAAGGTTGATTGCAAAAAGATGCTCAGATGTTTCTTATGCACCCTTGTCTGAAAGACACCACCTCGTATAACACCACCTTGAGTAATTTTATCCCTAAGAGCCTTGCTACTTGAAGTGTGAACCACAGACCCACAGCAATGACATCACCTAGGAACTTGGTAGAAATGCAGAATCTCAGGCCACACCCCGCCATACTCAATTAGAACATTTTAACAAAATCCCCAAATGTATTTGTCCATTTTCACACTGCTATAAAGAAACACCCGGACTGGGTAATTAATAAAGGAAAGAGGTTTAATTGGCTCACAGTTCCACATGGCTAGGGAGGCCTCAGGAAACTTACATTCATGGCGGAAGGTGAAGCGGAAGCAAGGGCCTTCTTCACAAGGCAGCAGGAAAAAAAGGGGGAGAAGGGGGAACTGCTAAACACTAATAAAATCGTCAAATCTTGTGAGAACTCACTCACTATCATGAGAAGAGCATGGGGGAAAACTGCCCCCATGATCCGATCCCCTCCCACCAGGTCCCTCCCTCCACATGTGGGGATTACGGGGATTATAATTTGAGATGAGATTTGACTGGGGACACAGAGCTAAACCATTAAACCACCGAGTTATCTGTATGTGCATTAAATTTTGAGAAATGCTGCATTAAAGGACTATAAGAATGAAACCACACATATTACTCTATGTGCACAGAATGATGTTCAAAGAATTTAAATAGTGTATGATATACACTAGCTTAAAATGCATAAAATGTAATTTATGATTTCAATTAATGAGCAGAATTTAGCCACCATGATTGCTATAAATTAGGTACAAGGTTTTCTGGATAGTCAGCAATTCAAGGCTTGTGATCAGTGACTTGGGATTTAGCAAGCATTAACTCCCTAAAAATCAACGTAGTTGGAAAAGTAATTGACATTGCTGCAGAAAAGTATCTAAAAAGGTGCAGTCATCTAAGTCCTAATTTTGGGCATGGTCAAAGGTAAGATGGCATTGAAACACTCAGCAACCACGTAGAAAGTGACTGCCTTTAGGAAGTATTAAATAGAGGAACTGGAAAAATGAGGAGGGAAATTTTCAGAATTAAAAAGCATCACCTACTGACATTAAATGTTTTAAACCTGCTATCTCCCTTGACACACATGAGAAAACCTGGGCAACAGCTGAATACTGTTAGGGGAGAAGGGAGAAGTGTCATGATACTATGGATATTCCCAGGACTTGTCTCTGGGATGTGAAGTTTCCTTCTGATCCACAAATGTAGATGGCCAATGATCACAACAGGACTATCAGATGTTAAGAGAAATTAAGGCTGCAAACTAGCTGCAACTGACGAAATTCAGCACCATTAAGTCTTTTGTTTATCACCACCATAATCTACTTTAATGTTGTTTAATTTGAATGTTTTTAAGGTAGATCATTAAATGGTCAATTTAAAAACTCAACCATCTCTCTGTTCTTGTAGTTATATTTGTGTCCCTGGTCTCTCTGGAATTTGAGTTTGCAACTCTTGCAATTGTCGAGACTATGGAAATCAGAAACTCTAGACTTTAATTTATTTTAATGACTTTATAATACATTGCACATTGTTTTGTAGACATTATCCCTGAGAGAGCTTTAAGTACTGGATCTACATTGCTGTTCTGTACAGTATAAAAATCAGAAGGTTTGCAAATATTTACATTCCAATAACCTTAGGGGCACAAAAAAATTTAATTTTTTAAAAAAAATTAAATTAAATTAAAAAAAGCCTTGATGGATACATGGCCAGCAGAGCAAAGTTCCTATTTAAGTTCAATCAATATACGATCCCTTTTTAAAAAATTACTATTGTAGTTTCTCTTTAATATTGACTGAGAAGGAAGGAGCAGGTAGCTCTCTATATGTTCACTGCTGAGTTATTCTGTTCACTCCCGGAAATGTAACATTTAACTGTGAAGATTTTTTAACCTGAACATTGATTTTTATAATATATATGCAATGTTTGTTATGGAGAGTGCATTTGGCTCCCTTAAGTTGTAAATATGTTTGTTATCCAAGCTTAAATGTCCTCCCTTAAACTGTAAATGAGTGCACCAGCCATGTGATAATTAATTAACTACTCTGTTGACGCAGTGGGGTCTCCGTTCATCATCAAGATTGGCTTGCTACCATAGCTCTAGAAAAAATATTAAAGCTGCTTCTGTTAAATCTGATCCAAACGCAAGTAGCCTCATTGTTCTCCAGGATTTTAGGAAGAATTAGAGATGCATCTAGATAAGCCTCCTCCAGAAAAGAAAATCTGGAAAGGAAAGGGGTAACCCAGTAGTGCTAGAAGCTATTGTTGTTATATTTCCTAAGGCTCCCTCATCCTGTGATGAAGGAATTGTCCCTGTAACCTTTTTTCTGTCTACCAGGATTGGTGCAGATTGTACCTGATGCTGTGACCCTAGCAAAGATTCATCGCCATTCTGGACTGATAGGACCATTGAAAGAAAACACAATAAAAAAGTGGTTCAATCAGCACAACCACTTACAGACAGATTATGAAAAGGTTTGTCCTGCTGCAGATCATTTTAAATAATGTACTTAAATAAGAATATACTCTGGTTCATTAGATATTCTGATTTGTAGAAAAGTAAATTAAGTGCATTTTGAGTTCTACGTCAATCGTCAGCCCAGTAATAATGACCCAGCTTAAGTGATGTATTAACTACATAAAAGTTTCTGTATTTTATTTAGTTTCTGGGTGAAAATCCTGGTCATCAATAAAGATTTTTTTTTGCTCAGAGGCCATCCTGACATCAGTCTCACCCTAGAAACAACACCCCTTGAAGTTACCTCTTTTAATCTCCAATTGCTATAAATATCCCTGCTTTTCTTTGCAATACATTTCTTCCACTGTTCTCTACTTTTTCATCTCCCATTTTCTTAATGGTTTGCAAAATGCAAAATAGAGTTTATGTTTATCATAATTTTACAAAATGTACCATTTTATTTGACCGTAAACATTTTTTCTCAACGTTTACTTCATTCTGGTATCTGACTTGCAGTGTACAGTTGTGCAGGTTCTGCCCTATATTAGGGATCTTGGCTAAGGAGATGAGTGTGGCTAGAAGCAGGCCTTGTTCCACTTGCCAAGCTATGATCTAGTATAGCTGGGTCCACCCAGAGGCATGAGCACCTAAATGCTAATTCATGCAAAAATGCACCAGTAGATTTGGTCGGTCCTATCCTGTGGACTAAAATCCCCTTATTTTGAGAAATTCCTCAGACCTGGTAAGCTGGGATGATTGGTCACCCTACCTATGATAAAAAGGCCATGATAAAAAGGACCCTAGAGTTCATCTATTCCACACTTTCATAATATTATGTTGGAGCAAAATACAAGCTTTACAGACCAAATAATAAATAATTAGATAAAATTACCTGGAAATCTATGTTTTAGCTCTTCCCAAAATTATAACTTCAGTTTTGCATTAATCCTTGTGGTTACGTTGTTTGAGATGTTTCCAAATACATCACTCTTCACAACCACCATATGAAGGACATATTTTATTATTTTCACTTTCTAAGTGAAGAACATTTGGATTGACAAATTAAGTGACTTGCCTAGGCATGTGGAAGACCTGGAACTGAGGCACCCTAGCACGCAGCCTGGTGACCTAGCCTTCACTGCATCAAGGCAGCCCCTCCATGCTAGGAGACCATAACCTTGTCCCAACCAGTCATTCATGGTTACACCACCAAGTTGATGAAATAATGTATACCCAGGAGACCATTTTGGAAACAAAGTGTATTTTTGGAAAGAAACCTCTGTTCATTAGAGAAACATAAGCACAAATTGACTTAATGATAATCTGCTTCCACCCACACAGGCATTCACTGATGTATATGTACTATACCAAACAGCTTCAGACATCAACTACGTTGATGACCTATTTGTAAAAATACACATGAAATGTTACACACTTCTCAGTATAGCTTTCTCTGTCTTCCAAAATTTCAAATATTCAACAACTGATATTTTAAAAGTCCTCTGGGAATAGGCAATATTGGGCCGTATTGTTCCTCCTTCTTTTACTTTGAAAAAAAAATCATTCACTATTGTATATTTGAAGTATCAAAAAATCACACTAGGAAACTTCTCTAGTGAACCATGAAAATAAACTCCATCTGAATGAAGGTGATCTTCTCCCCAGTTTCAATGCAAACATTTATCTATTAGAGACTAAAGAACAATTGTTTCATATTTTTCTGTAGCAGATCAAGAATCAGCTGCTTAACTGTACCCTTCTGTCCACTGAGATGTAGAAATTTGTCCTGATCATGTAATTTTGCTTTTTATCATTTAATTTTTATGATTACCTCTGATGCTAATGCATTTGCTCATTTTTTGTTGTTATTTTTGTATGATTGTTTTTCAATGGATTAGGCCTTAAGGAACTTTTTCTACTCCTGTGCTGGCTGGTGTGTGGTAACATTCATCCTGGGAGTATGTGACCGTCACAATGATAATATCATGCTGACAAAGTCGGGCCACATGTTTCATATTGACTTTGGAAAATTCCTAGGTCATGCACAAACATTTGGAGGGATAAAAAGGTCAGTGCACAAATGTTTATTACAGTAATTAAGCAATGTCCTAAGCAATATGTATAGCATGTAATTGCATAGAAGCCCTGCTGATGACTTGCTCCCATCTCTCAAATCCCCCAAGGTAATATAAACATAATAATATATCTAATAAGATTGAAGAAAAGTTTTAAAGTAGATTTTTAATGCAACAAATTTGATTTCCTCAAATTGGTAGTAGACTAAACCGGTCTTTCCCCATGAGAAGCAACTAATCCTGTTTTAGTCTGAGTCGTCTGAAATAATATTTTTTGTTTCCTTATGAAACTTGAATGGACAATGAAGTATGAATTGATGATCTCAAAACATCTGATATATTGCTTATAGCAAATCACCACTGGTCTATACATATTCATACTAGCTTACTTCCCACACTGAACTAACTAGCCTTCCATCATTCCACAGATATTTAGGGAATACCTACTATTCAAGGATACAACAGTAAACAAGACAGATACAAACCCTTTCCAGTAGGGGTGGCAGACATTAAATAAGTTTACAAGCAAAGAAATGACACAGAAAATGGGAAGTTATTTTAGAAAAGTAAAGCAGAGAAATGGAATAGAAAGTAACTGGAGTAGGGATACTATTTTAAAGAGGCATCTTGGAAGACATGACAGAGAGCTGTGTCGCCACGACCACCTCATGGAGATCCATGAGAAGAGTATTCCAGAAAGAAAGGATAGCACATATAATAGCAGTGAGCACAGAAATAAGCATGGCATGTTCCAGCGACGAGAAGACCTGCAGTCTGGAGATGGGGTGGAGAGGGGCGGGCAGTAGGAGGTAAAGGTGAAGAGTTTGGTGGAGGCCCAATCAGGTAGGGCACAGAGGGCATATAGAGTATGGCTCTTATTTTTTAAGTTCAGGAGAAACTTTGCGATTTCAGTGGTTTTCAAAAGCTTTCTTTTGATACCTTGTGTAATGGAGACCAGTGAAGAGACTACTGCAATAAAGTGAGACCAGTAAAGGCAGAAGTAGTAAAAACGGACAGATTCAGAATATATTTTGAAGACAGAGTCACAGGATCTGCTAACTGATTGGACTTGGTTATGATTAATGAACTGGGGGAGAGGCACAGAAGGTCAGAGAAGAAAGGAAAACATTCAAGGATGATGCCTAGATTGTTTTATCTTAGCAAATGACTAAATAATTATATTATTTACTGAAATAAGGAATATTGACAGATGAATAGGTTTTGTTTCATTTTATTTGAGCTGAAAGTACAGAAATCAAAGATTGAACACTAAAAGTCTTTAAAAACATATTTCATATTAAGGTAGAAATAGGATGAAACCATTCCAAAGACTCATTAGTCGCTTTTGCCTGAGAACAGCCCCTCAATATAAGAAATAATAATATTTCTTACAAGATAATGTGATTGAATTTATACCAGATGGCCATGACCTGGCATTAAAAAGGCATCATAAACTACATGATGTATACAAATGGATTATTTTACTTTTTGTTACTTTCAATATATTGCTTTCTTTAATAAATAGCCTCGAAAAATTCACCACATATTCATTCACTTCTTTTTCTTTTTTTCTTTTTCTTTTTTTTTTTTTTTTTTTTTTTTTGAGATAGAGTCTTACTCTGTCACCCAAGCTAGAGTGCAGTGGCACAATCTTGGCTCATTGCAACCTCCACCTCCTGGGCTGAAGTGATTCTCCTGCCTCAGCCTCCCAAGTAGCTGGGACTACAGGAGTGAGCCACCATGCCTGGCTAATTTTTGTATTTTTAGTAGATATGGGGTTTCACCATGTTGGCCAGGCTGGTCTCGAACTCCTGGCCTCAAGTGATCCTCCTGCCTCGGCCTCCCAAACTGCAGAGATTAGAGGCGTGAGCCACTGTGCCTGACCTTCATTCACTCTTTAAATGTCCACTGGGAATGGTCTGTGTGCCAAGGACTGTGATAAACATTGGAGATACAAAGAATATGCATTTACCATGTCAGTTAGGGATACTCTTTCAAGTACTGCAAATACAGACACATAAATGATTATTATAAAATGTTATAAGGGCAGAGATAGAGAAACGTACAGACCATGAGAACGTCATAGAGGAGAGATACCTAGCTTATGAGGGACAAACTCAATTAACATACTTGAGTATCTATAAAATTTATTCATGTAACACTTTTTTCCTGAACTCCACCTTTTTCTAAAAAAATTCAAAGATTCAGTTTGGACAAATTTTTTTTAACTTTTGATGTATTGTACACTGGCAATTTGGGGTACCCTTATTCATTTGTTCCTCTGGCTTCTGTATGGTTCATGTGAGTGGTTTAAAATGAAAAAAGGTATTTCAGCTCTACAGAATAAGTTCCAGTTGGGAGACATAAAAAAGTAAAGAAAAGATTATTAACACAGTGTGGTAAGTTCACACACCAGGCTCTGTAGAGAATATCAAGTTCCAGTTTGGTTGCTTGTTGATGCTAGAGCAGCTACTGCTACTTCTAGAGTTTGGCAATTTTAAACCTTTCTTAGGCAGCATCATAGGTAAATTAAAAATGTGCCCAGCATACAGCCACAGTTATAATTGGTTCTTAATATTTTCTGCTGAATTAAGCAGCCAATAAAACAATCATCAGCCATTCAATAATTATTGATTGGATGAATGAAAATGAATTTGCCACTGTCTTCCTTTGAGAATATTAGTTATTAACCACCAGCTGAGGAGGCCAACTGCAGCTCCATGATCCATATGGATTATTGTTTCCAAGATTTTATGTCCATTGGTGGCTCCCGTAAGGCTCATCAGCAGTGTCTCCTTGGATTACTTTCTCAATGCTGATACTTTTTCCCTGAGTTTGTTTAATGGTAAAACTGAACTGTACCTATTACACTATCTTTTGAATTGTAGGAAGCACCTAACATTTCTCTTCCTAAGCTCTTTCAGTTGTTTCTGGAATTCACTGAACGTTGTTTTGTAGGACAGTTAACTTCTTCCATCCTAGGTTCATTGAATATTCTTATTGTTTTTTAGGTACACAAAAGTCCTTTTACAAGTCTTATAGGTCCTATAAGTAGGACCTTTGTATTCCCCTAGGATAAACGAACATTCTTATTTGTCCCACATTTATTACATTACGGACCCTGTTTTTAGAGAGAAACCTAGCCCACGCCTAGTTTCTGTACACATACTCAGATGTATTAACCCACTTATGCCAGAGGTTGCAAAATTTTTTTGTGAAAAATCAGACCTTGGCAATGACCTTGAGCAGTAGGATATAAATAACTCCCACAAGCTTAGCGTTCCAGGAATGGAACACTAGGCATAAATGGGTTTAATAACAGCACCCCCCCATAATATATAAAACTAGATTTATAAATCATGACCTAGGACTGTCATAACATCCCATACTCTGACAAGATCATATAATGCTCCAATACCAACCAACAATAACCCTAGGTCATAGTCTTTAATGTAAAATGCTGCACTCACTGGAAGCATAGAGTTTATATGTACAGATACATGTGTTTCTCCTATTGTCTATTTCTTAAAAACATGGGAGGGAAAAGCATTTGTATAACTTTTTATGGTTTACACAATATTATTATTATTGCTTTTTAATTTTTATTTATTTATTTATTTATTTATTTTGAGATAGTGTCTCTCTCTGTCACCTAGGCTGGAGTGCAATGGCACAATCTCGGCTCACTGCAATCTCCACCTCCCTGGTTCAAGCAGTTCCCCTGCCTCAGCCTCCCGAGTAGCTGTAATTACATGCCACTATGCCCAGCTGGTTTTTTTGTAATTTTAGTAAAGACAAGGTTTCACCGTGTTGGTCAGACTGGTCTCAAACTCCTGACCTCAGGCAATTCGCCTGCCTTGGCCTCAAAGTGCTGGGATTACAGGCGTGAGCCACTGCGCCTGGCTACAAAATATTATTAACATATATTAACTAATTCATTGTGTATTAACTAACACAGCAAAGAGGTGATATTCTTATAAGAAGGATTTTGAGGAAAAAAACTGATTTCTCACTGGGCTGCTACCCTTTTATACTCATGCTTACATCACCATTCCAGATCATCTCACACTAAGCATCTGTGTTACTCTGTTTAGGGTATGTTACAGACATTGAGCTTTCCTGGTTCTTGAATTAAATTGAGTCAGCCAAGCCACTCTGTCATTTGGAATCTATGCCCAGGTGTCACTGAACTATTCCTCTGAATTCAGTTCTCCAGGAATCTGGAATTTCTATTTCGATGCTCAGACCAACTCTGAGGCTCCCAAAAATTTTCAAACTTCTAAGAGAGAAAAAAAAATCTTAGTTATGATTATGAAGGATTTCACATCCTGCATATAAACAAACAATCCGTTGTTATTGACTTTAGTTGTGAGACTAGACAAAGAGATTTTATACCATCAGATTAAATCAAAGAACAACTGAGGTATTACTTAATGATTCTGGGGAAAATTTGACTAATGTTTATAATGGAAGCAATGAGGAATTTCTCCAGCTCTCTGAAACCAATTTTTTTTTTCAACTATTGCCTAATTATTATCTTCTTTTTGGAGGGACAGGGTCTTACTCTGTCGCTAAGGCTGGAGTGCAGTGGCACAATCATGGCTCACTGCAACCTTTACCTCCCTGGACTCAGGCGATCCTCCCACCTCAACTTCCCAAGTAGCTGGGACCAGAGGCATGCACCACCACACCCGGCTAACTTTTTTATTTTTTTGTAGAGATAGGGTCTCATCATGTTGCCCAGGCTGGTCTTCAACTCTAGGCTCAAGCAATTTGGACCTCAGCCCAAAATGCTGGAATTATAGGCATGTGCCACAGTGCATGACCTATCTTCATTTTTTAATTTTATTTCACCAAGATACAAATTAAAGTGGTTAGCAAATTATGCATTCACAATTTTGCACTCAATTCCACTATAACAATGATTTCTACTGAGTAATTTTTCATTACATAAAAGATTTCACTGTAGCAATAAACTCAAAATTTCAACTCAATAATTTCTTGACAATTACATGCTCTTATAAAGCAGGATAAATTGAGAAAAGTATTTATTACTGATGTTTGTTGCTCTCTTAACTCTGTATTTCATACTTTTATTTTTTAGACTAGACTGTGTTTTCATATTCTATAAGGCCTTTCGCTTTGCTAATGCTAGCCTTGCATTAAGAAAAGCTAGCCTAGCTTTCTTTCTAGATAATTTTAAAGGGCAATATGACCAGTGTTTAAGGTCAGGTATGCTGGAGACAGACTATGTGTTTTTGTTTTGTTTTTATTTATTTTTATTTTTGAAAAATATTATTTATGTTATTTATGACTGATCATAATTGTTTGTGTTTATGGGATACAATGTGATGAAATCAGACTAGTTAACATATCCACCACCTTGCTTATTTATCACTTTTTTATGGTGAGACATTTGAAATTTACTGTTATTTTTAAATTTATAATAAATTACTATTAACTGTAGTCAGCTGATGGACAATAGATCTAAAAGTCTATTCCTACTGTCTATCTGAAACTTTATACCCTTTGATCAACAGCTCCTCATTCCCCCCAACTCCTCACTCTCTAAGACTCTGATAATCACCATTCTGCTCTTATGAATCAAACTTTATTAGATTTTGCATGTATGTGAGATCATGTGATTTTTTTGTGGTTGGCTTATTTCACTTAGCATAATGCTCTCTGGATTCATTCATGTTGTCATAAATGACAGAATTTCCCACCATTAAAACTACATAGTATTTTATTGTGTGTACGTACTACATTTTCTTTATCTCTTCATCCATTGATGGACATTTATTTGTTCCCATATCTTAGCTATTTTGAACAATACTGCAAAGAATATGAGAGTGAAGACATTCTTGCAACATATTTATTTCCATTCTTTTGAATAAATACCCAGAAGCAAGATTATTCGGTCATACAGTAGTTCTATTTTTAGTTTCTAGAGGAAACTACATACTGTCTTCCATAATTGCTGTACTAATTTATATTCCCACAAACATTGCATAATTTCCCTTTTCTCCAAATCCCTCCAATACTTAATCTTTCATGTTTTTGATAAACCCATTCTAACAGATGTGAGGTGGTTTTTCAGTGTGGCTTTAATCGCATTTCCTTGATAATTAGTGATGCTTAGCTGTTTATGTACTTATTGGCCATTTATATGTCTTCTTTTGAGAAATGTCTGTTTAGGTTCTTTGCTCATTTTTTAATCAGTTTATTTGTTTTCTTGTTATTAAGTTACTTGAGTATTTCTTATATATTTTTGATATCAACCCATTATCAGACAAATGGTTTGCAAACATTTTCTCCCATTCTATGGGCCAGCTCTTCAGTTTGCTAATTGTTTCCTTTACTGAGTGGAAGTGTTTTAGTTTGATGCCTTCCATTTGTCTACTTTTGCTTTTGTTGCATTTGCTTTTGGGGTCTTATCCAAAAATAAAATTTCTAAGACCAATGTCATGGAGATTTCCCCTTATGTTTTCTTCTAGCAGTTTTATAGTTTCAAGTCTTATATTTAAGTATTTTCTCCATTTTGAGCTATTTTTTTGTGGGTGATGTAAGCTAAGGTCCTAATTTTATTCTTCATGCGAATATCCAGTTTATAAAACACAATTTATTGAAAGACTGTCTTCTTCCCATCATGTGTTCTTGCCACCTTTGTCAAAAACAAGTTGACCATAAATGCATGGGTTTATTTCTCAGTTTTCTATCTTGTTCCCTTTTGTTCAATGTGTCTATTTTTATGCCAGGACCATGCTGTTTTGATTACAATCACTTTATAATATGTCTTGAAGTTGGGTAGTATGATTCCTCTAGCTTTGTTCTTTTTGCTCAAGATTGTTTTGGCTGCTTGGGATCTGTTGTGGTTGCATAATAAGGATTGTTTGTCCATTTGTGTGAAAAAAATGACATCGGAGTTCTACAGGAGTTGCACTGAATCTGTGGATTGCTTTGGGTAATATGGAAATTTTAAAAATATTAATTCTTCCAATCCATGAACACAGAAAATCTTTTCATTTAAATTTTTTCAATTTCTTTCATCCGTGTTTTACAGTATTCACTATACAAGTCCTTTACCTCCTTGGTTAAATTTTCACCTAAATATTTGACTTTTTGTTGCCACTATAAATGGGATTTTCTTTTTTTTTTTCCAGATAGTTCATTATTAATATATAGAAATGCTACTGATTTTTGTATGTTTGTTTTGTGTCTTACAACTTTACTGAATTCCTTTATCAGTTCTAACAGTTCTTTAGTGGAGTCTTTAGGATTTTCTATATATATATATCATGTCATTAGCAAATAGAAACAATTTCACTTCTTCCTTTCCTACTAGGATGCCTTTGATTTTCTTTTTGCCTTGCCTAACTGCTGTGGTGAGGACTTCCAGTACTATGCTGAAAAGAAGTGGTAAGAATGGACATCCTTGTTCTGTCTCTGATCTTAGAGGAAAAGCTTTCAACTTTTCACCATTGAGAATAAAGTTAGCTATGGGTTTGTCATATATGGCCTTTATTGTCCTGAGGTACATATCCTTTATACCTAAACTGTTGAGCGTTTTATCATGAAGGTATGTTACATTTTGTCACATGATTTTTCTGCATCCAGTGAGATGATGACGTTATTTTTATCCTTCATTTCACAAATTTAGTGTATCACATTTATTAATTAGGGTATGTTGAACCATCCTGGGATCCCAGGGTAAATCCTTCTTGACCATGATTCTTTTAATTTTTTCTGGAATTCAGCATTCTAATAATATTTTCTTGAGTATTTTTGCATCTACGTTAATTAGAAAGATTGGCCTATAATTTTCTTTTCTTGTAGTATGCTTTTCTGGATTTGATATCAAGATAAAGCTAGTCTCATAAAATGAGTTTGAAAGAATTTCTTCTATTTCAATTTTGTGGAAGAGTTTGAAAAGAATTAGTATTAGGTTTGGGTTTTTTTGTTTGTTTGTTTAATGTTTGATAGAATTCAGGAGTAAAGCTGTCCAGTTGTAGGCTTTTCTTTGATGAGAGACTTTTTATTACTGATCCAATCTCCTTACTCATTATTGGGCTATTCAGATTTTCTCTTTCTTTCTGATTCAGTCTTGGTAGGTTATATGTGTCTAGGAATTTATCTAATTCTTTGAGGTTATCCAATTTTTTTGCATGTAATTGCTCATCCCATTTTTTAATGATCCTTTCTATTTCGGTGGTATCACCTATAATGTCTCCTGTTTCACTTTTGATTCATTTATTTGAATAGTCTTTCTTTTTTTCCTAGTCTAGTAAACAGTTTGTATTACAGAGTACAAACCGTCTAGTAAATGGTTTGTATTTTGTATTTTGTCTATCTTTTCAAAAAAACAACTGTGTTATTTTTTTCTATTTTTTTTTTTTTAGTACTTATTTCATTAATTTCTGCTCTGGTCTTTGTTATCTCCTTTCATTTGCCAGCTTTGAACTCTTAAGGTAGTTCTTCTGTCTCTAGATTTTTGAGGTGTTTTGTTACATTGTTTATTTGTGATTTTTCTTCTGTTTTGACATAGACATTTATTGCTATTAATTTCCCACTTGGAACTGCTTTTGCTGCATGCAATACGCTTTAGTCTGTTTTGCTTTTATTTTTGTCTCCAGGTATTTTTTATATTTTCTGTGACCCATTGGTTGTTTATGAGCATGTTGTTTGATTTCCACATATTTGAGTATTTTCCAAAGTTCTCCAGTAGTTGATTTCTAGTTTTACAGCACTGTGATCCAAAAACATACTTAATATAATTTCAATCACCTTGAATTTGTTACGTTTTCTTTTGTGACTTTACATGATCTATCCTGGAGAATGTTTCATGTGCACCTGAGAAGAATGGGTATCCTGCTGCTATTGGATGGAATGTTTTGTATATGTTGTTAGGTCTAGTTGGTCTAAAGTATAATCTATGTCCGATATTTCTTTATTGATTTTATTTCAATCCCTGAACATACGATCCTTATACTGTTTTGTTTTCTTTGAATTCTTTCTTTAATGCTTAATAGTTTTTATTGCAGAGATCTTTCACCTCCTTGGTTAAATGTATTTCTATTTTACTTTTTTGTAGCCATTGTAAAAGGGATTGCCTTTTTGATGTCTTTTTCAAGTAGTTCTCTACTGATGTATAGAATTGCTACTAATCTCATGTGTTGATTTTGTATCCTGCAACTTTATTGAATTCGTTTGTTTTGGTAAATTTTTTGTGAAATCTTTAGTATTTCTATATACATGATCATGTCATCTGCAAACATGGATAATTTGACGTCCTGCTTTCCTATTTAAATATTCTTTATTTCTTTCTCTTGCCAAATTGCTCTGAGTAGGACTTCCAATACTATGTTGAATAAAAGTGGTTACAGAGGGCATCCTTGTCTTCTTGTTCCAGATCTTAGAGGAATAATTTTAACTTTTCCTCATTTTTTATGATGTTAGCTGTGGGTTTGTCACATACTGACTTTATAATGTTGAGGTATTTTCCTTTTATGCCTAATTTGTTGACAGTTTTTATCATGAAGGATGTTAAATTTTATCAAATACTTTTTCTATAACTCTTGAAGCAATTATATGATTTGTGTCCTTGATTCTGTTCATGTGATGCATCACACCTATTTATTTGCAGTTGAATCATCCTTGCATCCTGGTATAAATCCCACTTGATCATGGTGACTGATCTTTTTAACATGTTGTTGAATTGGTTTGCTAGTAATTTGTTGGGGATTTTTGCTTCTATGCTCATGAGACCTGTGGTTTTCTTTTTTGTTGTATGCTTCTCTGATATTGGTACTAGTGTAATGCTGGCCTCATAAAATGAGTTTGGAATGATTCTCAGTTTTTTTTTTTTTTTTGGAAGAGTTTGGTAAGAATTTGTATTAGTTTTTTTTTCAAATACCAGAATTCAGCAGTAAAACCATCAGGCTCTGGACTTTCCTTTGATGGGAGAGTCTTTATTACTACTTCAGTCTTGTTACTCATGATTAGTTTGTTCAGGTTTTCTATTTCTTCATGATTTAATCTTAGCATGTTGTGTGTATCCAGTAATTTACCTATTTCTGCTGGATTTTCCAGTTTGTTGGCATATAATTGCCCATAATAGTCTCTTCTGAGCCTTTGTATTTATATTAGTTGTAATGGCCCTTTTTAAAATCTTTGATTTTACTTGTCTTTTCTCCTTTTTCTTAGTCTAGCTAAATGTTAGTTAATTTTATTTTTTTAAAGAACCAACTATATTTGTCATTGAACTTGTGTATTTGTTTTAATTTCTCATTTATTTCTGTTCTGATCTTTGTTGTTTCTTTCCTTCCACTAATTTGGGGTTTCATTTGTTCCTGTTTTTCTAGTTCCATGAGGTATAACATTAGGGGTTTTTTTAATATATTTCTATTTTGTTGATGTATGCATTTATTGATACCAATTTCCCTCATAGAACTGCTTTTGCTATATCCCACAGATTCTAGTATATTGTGTTTCCATTTCCACTTGCCTCAAGGATATTTAAAATTTTCTATTTATTTCCTCAAAAAATGTTTAGTCTTTATACTAAATATATAAATGGCTTGCACACCATAATTATAGTATTACATTATTCTGACTTTGTCTGTCTACTTACTTATATCAGTGATTTTAATACATTCAGGTGTTTTCTTGTTACAGGTTAGCATTCTTTTCATTCAGAATGAATAACTCCCTTTAGCATTTCATGTAAGACCTGGTGTTAATGAATTCCCTCAGTTTTCATTTTTCTAGAAAAGTCTTTTATCTCTTCATGATGTTTTAAGAATAGCTTTGCTGAATACTCTATTATTGACTGATTTTTTTTTTCATTCAGCATTTTGAATATGTTATCCTGCTTTCCCTGCCCTGCAGGGTTTCTGCTGTGAAACCCACTGAAAGTTGGATTGAGGCTCGGCTAAAAATGTGTTTCTTTTCTCTTGCTGCTTTCAGCATTCTTTCTTTGTCTTTAAATTTTGATAATTTGATTATAATGTGTCTTGGGGAATTTCTCCCTAGTTTAAATTTGATTGGTGACCTCTGGGTTTCCTCTACCTGAACAATGTCATAGATTTTGAAAATTTTCAGACATTATATCCTTAAATATGATTCCTAGGCCTTTTTCTCTCTCTTCCTCTTTGGGAATTATTATTATGTGGAGGTTAGTTTGCTTGATGGTGTCCCATAATTCTCATAGGCCCTTTTCACTCTTTTTTTCTTTTTGCTTCTCTGATTGGGTAATTTCATGTATTTGGTCTTGAAGCTCACTGACTTTTGTGTGATCAAGTCTGTTGTTTATGTTTTCTGATGAGTTTTTCAGTGCAGTTGTTATGCTTTTTTCTTTCCTATTTGGTTTTTTATTAATTGTTCCTCTGTCTTTGTCAAATTTTTAAATTTTATTTCTGGATGGTTTCCCAAATTTTATATATACATTTTAAACATTTTTCTTGTTTTTTGCTGAATTCCTTTAAGATTATTCTGAATTCTTTATCAAACATTTTATAGAACTTCAATTTTTCTGTGTCCATTACTGGAACTTTGTTGATGTTGTTTTTCTATTTTCTTTGCTTTTTTTTTTTTTTTTTTTTTTTTTTTTTTGACAGTGTCAACTATCCGTAAGTTTTCACAATCCTTGCATATTTTCATTGATGCTCACACGTTTGAGGAGTTGGCCATGTCTTCCAGCTTTTGCAGGTGATCTTTGGTGGTTTGGTACTTAACATTAGAACATAATCATTTGTCTGCCATTGCTTTCCATTCTGGGGAAGACTTATCATGAGTACTGGAAATAAAATATTGCACAAGACCTAATTTGCTGCCTTGCCATTGTTTCTCAGTCTGGGAACACTTACAATGAGCACCAAAACTTAAGCCACAGCAGAAATTAAATATGATATTGATTCTTCCTATCCATGAGGATGGGATGTTTTTCCATTTGTTTGTGTCTTCTTTTATTTCCTTGAGCACTGGTTTGTAGTTTTCCTTGAAAAGGTCCTTCACATCCCTTGTTAACTGTATTCCTAGGTATTTCATTCTCTTTGTAGTAATTGTGAATGGGAGTTAATTCATGATTTGAGTCTCTGTTTGTCTATTGTTGATGTATAGGAATGCATGTGATTTTTGCATATTGATTTTGTATCCCGAGACTTTGCTGAAGTTGCTTATCAGCTTAAGGAGTTTTGGGGCTAAGACAATAGGGTTTTTTAAATATAGAATCATGTCGCCTGCAAACAGAGACAATTTGACTTCCTCTCTTCCTATTTGAATACATTTTATTTCTTTCTCTTGCCTGATTGCCCTGGCCAGAACTTCCAATACTATATTGAATAGGAGTGGTGAAAGAGGGCATCCTTATCTTGTGCTGGTTTCCAAAGGAACGCTTCCAGCTTTCACCCATTCAGTATGATATTGGGTGTGGGTCTGTCATAAATAGCTTATTATTTTGAGATATGTTCCATCAATACCAAGTTTATTGGGAGTTTTTAACATGAACGGATGTTGAATTTTATCAAAGACCTTTTCTCCATCTATTGAGATAACCATGTGGTTTTTGTCATTGATTCTGTTTATGTGATGGATTACGTTTATTGATTTGTGTATGTTGAACCAGCCTTGCACCCCAGGGATGAAGCCGTCTTGACTGTGGTGGATAAGCTTTTTGATGTGCAGCTGGATTTGGTTTGCCAATATTTTATTGAGGAGTTTCACAATGATGTTCATCAGGGATACTGGCCTGAAGTTTTCTTTTTTTGTTGTGTCTCTGCCAGGTTTTGGTATCAGGATGATGCTGACCTCAGACAATGAGTTAGGGAGGAGTCCCACCTTCTCAATTGTTTGGAATAGTTTCAGAAGGAATGGTACCATCTTCTCTTTGTACCTCTGGTAGAATTTGGCTATGAATCTGTCTGGTCCTGGGCTTTTTTTGGTTGGTAGGCTATTAATTACTGCCTCAATTTCTGAGCTTGTTCTTGGTATATTGAGGGACTTGACTTCTTCTTGGTTTAGTATTGGGAGGGTGTATGTGTCCAGGAATGTATCTATTTCTTCTAAATTTTCTAGTGTATTTGCATAGAGGTGTTCATAGTATTCTCTGATGGTAGTTTGTATTTCTGTGGGGTCAGTGTTGATACCCCCTTTATCACTTTTTATTGTGTCTATTTGATTCTTCTCTCTTTTCTTCTTTATTATTCTAAATAGCCATCTATCTATTTTGTTAATTTTTTCAAAAAACAAGCTCCTGGATTCATTTTTTTTGGAGGTTTTTTGTGTCTCTATCACCTTCAATTCTGCTCTGATCTTAATTAATTCTTGTCTCTGCTAGCTTTTTGATTAGTTTGCTCTTGCTTCTCTAGCACTTTTTTTTTTTAATTCTTTTTTTTTTCCTCTAGCACTTTTAATTGTGATGTGAGAGTGTTGATGTGAGATATTTCCGGTTTCTGATGTGGACATTTAGTGCTTTAAATTTCCCTCTTAACACTGCTTTAGCTGTGTCCCGGATATTCTGATACGTTGTCTCTCTGTTCTCATTGGTTTCAAAGAACTTCTTGATTTCTGCCTTAATTTCACTATTTACCCAGGAGTCATTCAGGAGCAGGTTGCTCAATTTCTATGTTATTGTGTGGTTCTGAGTGAGTTTCTTAATCCTGACTTGTAATTTGATTGCACTGTGGTCTGAGAGACTGTGTTATGATTTCAATTCTTTTGTATTTGCTGAGGAGTGTTTTCCTTCCAATTACACGGTCAATTTTAGAATTAAGTGCCATGTGGCCTTGAGAAGAATGTATATCCTGTTGACTTGGGTTGGAGAGTTCTGTAGATATCTGTTAGGTCCACTTGATCCAGAGCTGAGTTCAAATCCTTAATATCCTTGTTAATTTTCTGTCTCCTTGATCTGTTTAGTATTGACAGTGGGGTGTTAAAGTATCCCACTACTATTGTGTGGAGTCTCAGTCTCTTTGTAGGTCTCTAAGAACTTGTTTTATGAATCTGGGTGCTCCTGTACTGGGTGCATATATATTTAGGATAGTTAGCTCTTCTTGTTGAATTGATCCCTTTACCATTATGTAATGACCTTCTTTGTCTTTTTTTTATCTTTGTTGCTTTAAAGTCTGTTTTGTCAGAGACTAGGATTGCAACCCCTGCTTTCTTTTGCTTTCCATTTACTTAGTAAATTTACCTCCACCCCTTTATTTTGAGCCTATATGTGTATTAGTATGTGAGATGAGTCTCCTGAATTCAGCACACTGATTGGTCTTGATTCTTTATCCAATTTGTCAGTGTGTGTCTTTTAATTGGGGCATTTAGCCCATTTACATTTAAGGTTAATATTGTTATGTGTGAATTAAATCCTGTCATCATGATACTATCTGGTTATTTTGCACATTAGTTGCTGCAGTTTCTTCATAGTGTCATTAGTCTTTATATTTTGGTGTGTTTTTGCAGTGGCTGGTACTGGTTTTTCCTTTCCATATTTAATGCTTCCTTTAGGAGCTCCTGCAAGGCAGGCCTGGTGGTGATGAAATCCCTAAGCATTTACTTGTCTGGAAAGGATATTATTTATCCTTCACTTATGAAGTTTAGTTTGGCTGCATATGAAATTCTGGGTTGAACGTTATTTTCTTTAAGAATGTTAAATATTGGCCACCCTTCTCTTCTGTCTTGTAGGGTTTCTGCTGAGAAGTCTGCTGTTAGTCTGATGGGCTTACCTTTGTAGGTGACCTGGACTTTCTTTCTGGTTGCCCTTAACATTTTTTCCTTCATTTCAACCTTGGAGAATCTGATGATTATATGTCTTGGGATTGATCTTCTCAGAGATTTTCTTAGTGGTGTTCTCTGAATTTCCCGAATTTGAATGTTGGCCTGCCTTGCTAGGTTGGGAAATTTCTCCTGGATAATATCCTGAAGTGTGTTTTCCAACTTAGTTCCATTCTCTGAGTCTCTTTCAGTTACTCCAATCAATCATAGCTTCAGTCTTCTCACGTAGTCCCATATTTCTTGGAGGTTTTATTCATTTCTTTTCATTGTTGTTTCCCTAATCTTATCTGCCTGCCTTTCAGCAAGATGGTCTTCAAATTGTGATATCCTTTCTTCCACTTGGTCAATTGGGCTATTGATACTTTTGTATGCTTCAGGAAGTTCTTGTGCTGTATTTTTCAGCTCCATCAGGTCATTTATGTTCCTCTCTAAACTGGTTATTCTAGTTAGCACCTCCTGTAACCTTTTATCAAGGTTTTTAGCTTCTTTGCATTGGGTTAGAATATGCTCCTCTAGTTCAGCATAGCTTGTTATTACCCACCTTCTGAAGCCTACTTCTGTCAATGTTTCCATCTCATCCTCTGTCCAGTTCTGTGCCCTTGCTGGAGAGGTGTTGCAATCATTTGTAGGAGGCGAGGCACTCTCTCACAAACTCTTTGTGAGTTTGTCTAGTTTCGATCTTTGAGTCTGCTGACCCTTGAATGGGGTTTTTGTGGGGACCTTTTTTGTTGATGCCGTTGTTGTTGCTTTCTGTTTGTTTGCTTTTCTTTTAATGGTCAGGTCCCTCTTCTGAAGGGCTGCTGCAGTTTGCTGGGGGTTCACTTCAGGCTATATTCATCTGGTAACTCCCACGTGTGGAGATGTCACTCGAGAAGGCTGGAGAACAGCAAAGGTGGGGGCTCCCCTGCCCCATATGGCTCTCTTCCTTCCTCTCTGTGGGTCACGCCAGTGCCTAGTCAGTTCTGATGACAGAACCTGGATACTTTAATTGCCAGTGCAGGATTCGCACACGGTTATGGTCCTTTACAATGGAAGCCTCTGATAGCTGCTGCTTCTAGTTAGCTCCTGCTTCTAGTTGGCCATCTTGGCCCTGCCCCTAATTTGTATCTCTTAACAATTTACGTTAGCAGTTGTTTTTAATAGCTTTTTCTTCTGACTCTCTAAAACTGCTTTACACACTACCCTTAGAGTGTTAGAGAATTCTGAGTATGGATATGCATCACTTATACCATTGAGCCTTTTTTTTTCTCACTTTCATTTGTTTTTTGTTATTAATTAGCAGACTTTTATTTTAGCTTAAATAACTCCCGTTAGCAATTCCTGTAAAGCAGGGCTAGTGGTGATGAACTCCATTAGCTTTTGTTTTAATTTTCCCCCTCATTTCTGAAGGACAACTTTGCCAGGTAAAGTATTCTTGTTTGCAGGTTTTTTTTGTTTCCCCCCCCCCCCCAGCAATTTGAATATATCATCCTATTCTCTCCTGGCCTGAAGGGTCTCTGCTGCAAAATCTGTTTAAAGTCATATTTGTGGTCCATTGAATGTGATATCTTCTTCATATGTTGTTGATTTTAGTATTCTTTCCTTACCTTTGATTTTTGATAATTGGAGTGTGATGTCTTGGGAATTTCCTCTTTGAATTGAATTTAATTGATGACCTCTGAATTTTCTGTATCTGAATACTGTCATCTTTCCTCAGATTTGAGAAATTTTTCATCATTATTTTATTAATATGCTTTCTAGGCCCTTTTCTCTCTCCTCTCCTTTAGGAAATCCTACTATTTGAAGGTTAGTTCACTTGATAGTGTCTCTTAATTCTCATAAACTTTCTTAATTCTTTTTCATTCTGTTTTTCTTTTTGTTTCTCTGACTGGATAATTTCAAATGTCCTGTCTTTGTGCTTACTGTTTTTTTCTTCTGCTTGATCATGTCTACTGTTGAAGCTTTCTAATAACTTTTTCAGTTCAGTTACTGTATTCTTTATCTCTAGAATTTTTATTTGGGTTTTTGATATTGCTTCTATTTCTTTATAAGATGTATTCTTTTGTTTTCCATATTTCATTTTTCTACCTGAATTTTCTTTTAGTACCTTGAACTGCTTTAAGAGGAGTATTCTGAATATTTTATCAGACATTTCATAGTACTCCATTACTGGCATTTTATTAGTTTCCTTTGGCAGTGTCATATTTCTGTGATTTTTGACAATCCTTGTGTCCTTATATTGGTGCCTGCATATGTGAGGACATCATCACCTCTTCCTGTCTTTGTTTTTGTTTTTTGATGGTGATAGAGCTTTACTATTTAGTATAACCTGGGATTCTGGTTGGGCCAGCTGGTAGCAATGTTGGTAGGATCACTGCTCTGCAGCTGAAGTCGTGCAGGGCCAAATACTTCATTTATAGGTAATTACTGATCTGTAGGTACCTCCTAGCATGGGGAAGACAACAAGAGCACTGGGCTCAGTTGGATTACCTTTTCATTTCTAGGGTTGTCATTTCTAGGGTTGGGTAGGTCCAAATGTTCCCTCCATGGGTAACTGCTGATCTGCACTTGCCTCCAAGTCTGAGAAAGACTTAATGCAAGCATCGAAATTAGGTGGATCGCCTCTTCATGGCCAGAGTTTGGCAGGGCCAGATGCTCTGTGAATAATCACTGATCTGCAGTTCCTACCCCATATGAGGAAAACTAAATTTGAGTACTGAAACTTAAGGGATTACCTCTCCACTGGTAGGATTGAGCAAGTTTGGATGCTCTCTCCATGGGCAATCACTGATCTACAGTTGCCTGTCAACCCTGTGAAGACATACGAGAGCATCTGGGCTGTGTGGGGAAGCTGGCTAAGGATTGGACCATGAAATATCCATGAACTGTATTTTCTCCATTATAATGTTGTTGCTAGTCTCTCTGATATGGCACCCCCAATGGCCAGATAAAGAGCAACCCCCACAATCTGTGTGCTGGTAGCTGTGAGCCCCACTCCCATTCTTTTTTTCTAAATGAGCCCAGGTGGTTTAACCCTATTGGTACTCCCAGCATTTCCTTTGAGACAAGACAGGAGTGAGCCTCCTGCAAAGGGTCCCAGAAAAGTGGGAAGACTGAATGCCTGCCTCCAACTCGCATTTGTCTCTGTAGAAACTGTGGGTCCAGGGAACTTATCTGTGGATGATGCTATGCTAGCTTGAAGGTGGGGTGACACAATCAAAGAGAACCATTTCTTTTACTGTATAATCATAGCCCTTCCTGATTCTGCAGTTCAAAGGGTGTCTCAACTTCACTCTCAAGTTTTAGGATATTCAGGGTGGTATTCTCCCCTGTGGATAGTTGCTAATTGAATTTCTGGGTATGGGGGTAGTGAGACCACAGAAATCTTTGTCACTTTGTTGATATCACTCTTCCAATGTGTTATTTTAATCCTGTATTAGTATATGCTAATGATGTGACCTTAAACTAGTGGCTTCTTTGTGCCTCAGTTTTCTTTTTGTTTTTTTTTTTTTTTTCTTTTGAGCTGGAGTTCCAACCTTGTCACCCAGGCTGAAGTGCAACGTCGTAATCTTGATTCACTGCAACCTCCGCCTCCCAGGTTGAAGTGATTCTCCTGCCTCAGCGTCCCAAGTAGCTGGGATTACAGGCACCCACCACCACGCCTGGTTAATTTTTTTTTTTTTTTTTTTTGTATTTTTAGTAGAGATAGGATTTTGCCATGTTGGCCAGGCTGGTCTCAGACTCCTGACCTCAGGTGATCCACCCGACTTGGTCTCCAAAGTGCTAGGATTACAGGCATGAGCCATCCGTCCGTCCTGTGCCTCAGTTTATAAAACAGCTTTTTTTTGAAGATTAAATGAATTGATATCAGTAAAATTCTTAGAAGAGTGTCCAGCACCAAGTGAGGGCTTTATAAAAGTTTGTTGCAATTAATGTAAGTGTTCCAAATGAAGTGATGAGAAATTAGTTGCATCTCTGGGTAATTATTTTTTTCTTTTATTTAAAATTATCTAAGTATATTTTTGCTATTTTTTAAAAATCTGTATATTGGGCTGGACCTAGTGGCTCATGGCTGTAATCCCAGCACTATGGGAGGCCAAGGCAGGCAGATCACCTGAGGTCAGAAGTTTGAGACCAGCCTGGTCAACATGATAAAAACCCATCTCTACTAAAAATACAAAAAATTAGCTGAGCGTGGTGAAGGGCCCTTGTAATCCCAGCTACTTGGGAGGCTGAGGCAGGATAATCACTTGAATCTGGGAGGCAGAGGTTGCAGTGATCCAAGATTGCACCACTGTACTCCAACCTGGGCAACAAGAGCAAAACCCCATCTCAAAAAAAAAACACAAATCTGTATATTGAAGTTCATAAATTGAACTACTAGTCCTTTAAGTTCTCTGAGTTTGAGGCTTGTTGACTGACAGACTGGATCACACTTTTTGTCAGGTTTAGATTGGGAGGTATTTCATCAAGTTATCCTTCACTTCTAATACAATTTCAGATACAAGCAGATGTATGCTGAACCTGGCCCACACTGTCTTGCAAGAACCTATTGTGTGTACTTCTTCTCAATTCTATATTTAATGACATCACATTGATAGCCTAAAATCAGCCATAATGGGAGTATTTACTCCACATAAAATTGACAAATGCCACAAATCAGAGCTTTTTCCCTAAGGAAACAACATACGCCAGCTATTAAATATTCATCACTGCATAATAGGACATAAATCCACTTTAAAGAGATAGAAAATGATTCCAGAACTCAGCAAAATAAAAATCAACCTCTGTTCTTTTCCTATTGAAATATTTACACTCAGATGATCAAACTGTCAAGTATCAGTCTTATCACAACATTGTTGAAACCCTTTATAAGTTTTATCCCAATAGACAACAAATTACCTACTCTAATTAATCTCAGCATTTTCATCCCAATACTATTCACAAAAAATCCCTGTGTCTATAATCGTTTTGATATTATTTTCAATAGTTAATTAACTACCACTGATTTTTTAAAAAAATAATTTAATTTCTAATTTGAGTATTACAGTATTTATATTCTATATCTTCTCAGTTTAAAACTATCTTTTAACAAAAAAACTATCTTAACAGATTAAAGGAATAATTGTGTCTTACTCCAATCATTCTCATTCAGTACAATATACATAGTGATCCAAATGATAGGTAATAATAATCTCCTGCATGAATTCTTCTTTTCAAAGAAAACTACTATCTTAGTTTTCTTTGAAATTAGATGATTCTCGTTGGTCTGTTATTCACGATTGCTTTCTCAGAAATACGGTGGTTTCTTTTTACTCACAGCAGGCCTTTGTATCATCTGAGTTTTCTAGAAAGGAAAAATACTTTCCAATATCTCTCCAACTGTGAGTGTTTTAAGGATATCTTTGTGTCCTAAGCACCAAGCATAGAGCAGAGGTTCAATTTCAGTTGATTGAAGGATCATTCCAAAAATGTCTTCACATTTACTTTCCTTGACCCAGGAACCTGAGAGGGTACAACTTTTCTAAATATAAATTTATTAAGAACGTGCTATATTCTGTAACCTTAACTGGAAATTTACCAAGGGTTTTTTGTTTGTTTTGGTTTGTTTTGGTTTTGTTTTGTTTTTAACCTGATGGTTACTCTTCGTGTGAGAGTCTGAGGATGAAGTCTTCCGCCAGTCACAAAGCCAATCCTAGGCAAACTACACCTCGCATTTAAACAGTGCTTTGGATGTTACAAAGCACTCTCACTTACCGGACCATTCCAGGAAACAGTTTGTTTTATCAATCTCATCTTCTCACTATTACTTCTCCCTCTTTAACTTTACCTCATCATTCTACTGTTTTATTGCCGGATTTCTTTTGAATAGCTCCCTTATATCAACCCCTGATTTTAAGTAAAAACAGTTTCTCTGATAAGAAAAATAAATTTTCTCCAAAGAGAGACTTTGTAGGTTTCCAGATGAAAAGAGTAAAGGATGACTGAGAAGGGGAAAATGTTTGTGAGAAAGATGAAATAAAAGAACAAAGGAAGGATCCACTTACATGGTATAAGGATTCTGCTTCTCGCACTTAGTAAGCCAATACCCCATTGTGAACAAAGCAAGCATAAAATGGAAGGCAGCAATACTGATTCCTCAGCTGGTCTAAGGTACAATGTGCTTGCCAATATAAGGATCTCATAGCGTTGACTCTAAATTTAGTTTTAGACTAAATTTGTAGAATAATACAAATGTCTCCTAAACATAAGCTTAGTATAAGAACTTTATCTAGTATCCAACTAAAGAAATAGTGCCCTGCTTCTGTTGCTGGGGGAAACAACTATGGGGTTCAATTTAGTAAGAGATAATATGTACATTCAATGCCTCATGCCTGTGTTTTGATCATGCACATGGTAACTTTATGGGTTATTTAAATGTTTTTACAGGTAACTTAGGTTGTTCTTGATTTTCACCTTCAACCTGATTTTAGAACCTGACGTGTATTTAAAATTCAATTTTCACCCAAGATTTATAGCATTGTTAATGTTTTCCTCATGTCCAGACTAGACTACTTCTGTTTCAGGTGTACACTGGAATTTCATGTGAAACATAGCTGTGCTCTTTCCTCAAAGAGCTCTTTCCTCTAAACTCGACCTCAAAGAAAAAAAGTGGGCAGTTGAAGGATCTAATCAGCCTCTTCTTGTCCTCATGAAATCCTGATCTGCTATGAATTCAGACACAATATGTTATACTTAGGAAAGGAGACTTGATAATTTTGAAGAAATAGTTGTTTTAACCACCCTTATCAAATAAGAGATGATGTATTTGAGCCTGAGAGGAACCAGAGTTAGTATCTAAAGTTATTAATCTATTGATGATCGGGGACTTCCGGGGGTCTAATTTAGGACATATATTGCATTTACAAGAGACTGAACCAGGAAAAAAAATTGTTTTACACTTAAAAGGTTAACTAAGGCTGTCCTTAGTTAATAATTGTAGAGAGCTTGGAGATCTCACAGGGTGTTAAATGTTCTTTCCATAATAGTACATGCACTCTCATGTTCTCATTATATTGCACATATGAGGTTTTCTGTGTTGCTTAATTATCTAACGTTCTATCCTATCCAATGGAGATTCCAAATTTGCCTCCTCAATTAACTCATGGATATTAGACAAGAGACTTGTGTTCTTTCTGCTGAACAGAAAAATGTGCTCTCTGAAATGTAGGTCATTTGTGATATCAGGAACAGTATAAGCTTAAACGTTCCCCAATGTGCTTTGTAGTCATTATATCTATTCCCATTCACTATTATGGGAGTCTACAACTTTTAGAAATCTTTAAACAATAAACATTAATGTTATTATTATATTTCCTAGGAATAAAAATAGTTGAAATTCAAAGAATCAATACAAATAATGTTAATAATAAAAACAAAATGTGCCTTATTACTAAGTCCCACGTTTCGGTTTGAGGTACAAATACATTATTCAAACACTCAAGGCTTTCAGTTTGGGATTTAAGCTTGTATACTTTTATTTACTGACTTTATCAGTTGCTCAAATAAAATACTGGATAAACTAAACTATAAAAGGAAGAAATGTCTATGTTCATAGAGTCCAGCAGACTAATTCTACTATCATGAATTATTGATAGAGTTCTATCTTTTCATTCCACTTTCCATATCTCCATAGCCCCTGCCTCTATCATGAATATCAAACATGTAGCTCTTCTCAGATTGCTCTGGATTTGATGCAGCTTGTCACCGGCCTGGCACAAAGCAAGTATCCTATAGCGTGGTGCTGCGTCATCAAGTGAAGAAGATCAGATTATAAAGGAAATGGTTAAAAATACCCTTTAAAGTCTCATAGGTACTTGCTATGCACTAGCTTCATTAATTGTTACAGAAACTCTTTGAGGTAGATACTGTCATTTTCTCTATTTCACAAATGAAGAGCTAAGACAGAGAGAAGTCTTAGCTGTTAAAATTTGTCCAAAGTTGTAGGTAATAAGTACATGGTAGAATCTTTGGAAGATGCCATATTCCCATTTCTCGATAATCCCAGCACAGCCTATGCTTTCTCCAGCATCGGGATAGATGACTGTTTCTTTAGGTAGCATCTTGCATTTATGACCCTGATGTATATTAAATTCACAATTTAAAAAACTACAATTAAATGTCATGAAAGGTGGTTGCACTACAAGAGGCATGCAAAAACTAAGCCCAAGTATGAAAGCCTCAGGATCACTTTCTCATTGTTAGGCATTTTCTCTTTGAGTGAAAAGGCAGGCAGAATTGCTTACTTTCTTTTAAGATTTTTCTTACTTTTTTTTTTTTTTTAAATCTAGTAGGTACAGTTAAGCTCATATAAGTTAAACATTTAGAATATTTTACTCTAATTTCAGAGCCTATCAGAGTCTATCCTATTGAGATTAGTATGTCTGAAGACCACCCTGAACTGTTGGGAAGAAACCCATTGTATTATCTAGATGGTATAATTTACATTTGAAGAAATTGCCTCTATGAATTATTTTGTTTTTAAATAGCTTATGTATGTAACACTTGAAAATCAAACATCATTCATTTTTTGAGTATATATGTATTTGTTTAAAGAATAATTCAATAAATAAAAGGCTGATAATGTTAAGGATACCGCTCCTCAGCTATTTCAGAGTTCATTCATTACAGTTGGCATCCTTGTCCATTTCTTTAATATTGTGTTTTAAAATACGGCCATTTCCACTGCGAGGGCTGGTGCTATTGGAAAGATTTCAAGAGGAAGTGCAATATGAACAGGATTTTAAAGAAAGGATTGGACTTAAATTTGTGGGAAAGGTGGGGGAAAGACAGCCTATAGCAGAACATATTATGAACAGAAATGTGGAAGCAGAAGATAACCAAGCGCCATAACCCACCCATCTGCTGTCTCTGTGCTATACACAGCAGCCCAGGGCTCTCAGATCACATGACAGAGCAAACACGTGTCACTAGTTTAAAATGGGGCATGCTCATGGCCCAGCAATGGCACATTTCTGTGGCCATCCCACTATTTCAGTGTCTACAATTGTCACCCTAACCTCTCAAGCATAAACCTCAGGTCACTCCTACCAACTCCCTGCTTTAAACAGATGACCATACCTACTTTCTTGAGAAAAATAAAACCATCAGAACAGAGTCTACTTTTCTACCAATAAAAAAATCTCACACACTCTTCTTCCTTTCTCTTATAATAGAAGACCTGTTTTTCCCTTCTAAAGTAAGTCCTTCCATCTGTGCTTTGAAGTCATTCCCCTCCCACCTTCTGATAAACATTATACTATCAATAGTTCATTTTTTTTTGCATATTTATCCTCTCCCTCTCAAATAATATTTTTAAATAAGCTTGTCTCTCCAACGTTTAAATAACCTTGCCTCAAAATCTCCAGGCTTCATGCCATTTTTCTCGCATTCACAAATTTCCTGGAGGAATTGTCTATAAACTCTTGATCTCCGTTCCTTACCTCCCATTCAACCCACAACCACTTGATCTGGTTTTATTCTTCATTACTTGATCAACAATGACCTGATATGGTTTGGCTCCATGTCCCCACCCAAATCTCATGTTGAATTGTAATCCCCAATGTTACAGGAGGGACCTGGAGGGAGGTGATTAGATCATGGGGGAAGATTTAACCCTAGCTGTTCTAGTGATAGGCAGTGAATTCCCATGAGATCTGGTTTTTTAAAAATGTGTAGCACTTCCCCCTCATATGCTCCCTCACGTGAAGATTGTGCCTGCTTCCCCTCACCTTCCGCCATGATTGTAGTTTCCTGAGGCCTCCCCAGCCATGCCTCCTGTACAGCCTATGGAACTGTGAGTCAATTAAACCTCTTTTCTCCATACATTTCCCAGTCTCAGGTATGTCTTTATAGCAGTGTGAGAATGGAATAATACACCTTCAGAATACTAGACCTAAAAATACTTATTCATCATTTTATTTGATTTACCTGCAAATTTCAACAATGTTAACTATTCCTTCCTCAAAGTATCTTCTTCACATGCCTTATGTAATGTATCATCACCCTCTAGTTTTTCTCCCTTTCTTGATATCTAATTCAAAATTGTTTCCTTCTACCAAGTTACCAAAAGATTGATTCCCCAAGATTCGTTTTAGTGCTTTTCTCATCTCACTCTACAGTTTCCACCAAACTGGTATCATCTATATTAACTATGTCAAGGCTTCTATCAATATCTATATCCAAATAACTCACAATATTTTGAAGATACTTTTTATTTTGAGATAATTGAAGATCCACATGCAGTTGTAAGGAATAATACAAAGAGATTCCATAAATCCTTTACCAGTTTCCTCCAATGGTAACATCTTACAGAATTACAGTACAGTTCTCGCAACCAGGATACTGATATCAATACATTCAAAATACAGAACAATTTCATCCTCCAGGATTGTTTGGGTTGCCCTTTTGTAGCCACATTCGCTTCCCTCTCACCTTCTTCCCCACTCCATTCTTATCCCCTGACAATCACTAATCTGTTCTCCATTCGTATATTTTTGTCATTTCAAGTATGTTATATAAATAGAACCATGCAGTATGCGATTTTTATTGATTGGCTCTTTTCACACAGAATAATTCTCTGAAGATTAATTCAAGCTGTTGTGTTTTCAAAGTTATGTTATTTTATTCACAAATAATATTTCTTAATATGTATGTAGCATATATTGTTTAACCATTGACCCATTGAAGGACATCTCAGTTGTTTCCATTTTCTGGCTATTAAGAATAAAGCTACTGCAAGCAATTCATTTGTAAGTCTCTGTGAACAGGTATTTCTCTGAGATAAACATCCAAAAGTATAATTGCTGGGTTGTATGGCAGTTGTATGTTGTTGTTGTTTTTAAGGAACTGCCAAGTGATTTTCCAGAGTGACTGTACCACTTTACATTTTCACCAGTAATGTGTGAGTAATCCAGTTTCTCCACATCTTTGCCAGCATTTGGTATTGTTTCATTATTTTTTTATCTAGCCATTTTGATAGGTGGGTAGTGACATCTCATTGTGGGTTTAAGTTGCATTTTCCTAGGGGTTAATAATGCTGAACATCTTTTTATATGTTTATTTATCATCTGCAAGTCATCTTCTGTGAAACATCTCTTTATGTCTTTTGCTCATTTTCTAATTATATTGTTTGATTTGTATGGTTAAATTTTGAGAATTTTTAAAATATATACTCCAGATACTGGCACTTTGCTGGCTATGTGGTTGGCAAATACTACCTTCTGGTCTGTAGTTTGTCTTTTCATCTCATTATTTTTCACAAAGCAGACATGTTGAAATTTTAAAATTCTTTGCATAGCCCTAAATCTCAAAGAGTTTCTCCTATTTTTTTTCTAAAAGTTGTATAACTGATATTTAAGTCTGTGAATCATTGTAAGTTAATTTTTGTATTAAGTATGAGTTTTGGGTCAAAGTTTATATTTTTACATATGGGTGTCTAATTGTTCCAGCATCATCGGTTCAGAAGGCTAACCTGTCTTCATTGAATTACTTTTACAACTTTGTAAAAAATCAGTTGGGCATGTATTTGTGTGGGTCTATTTCTATATTATTTATTCTGTTCCATTAGCCTATGTGTATTCTTCCACCAGTACCAATTTCCTTACTGAGCTCTCTCTGACAGTACCCTAGTGGGGGACATCACAGTCTGGTAGGAGTGGGAGTCTTGGCTGCCTGCCTTGCCCTTGGCTGGTGTAGGGGAGAAGTGGTGTCACAGTGTCTCCCCTGATATTTGGCTGGAGTAGAGTGGTTACAGTCTAAAATTTGCTGTTTTGTTGTTGTTGCTGTTGTTTGTTTGTTTTTGACTGCCCCTTTAGAGCAGGCTTTTCTTTGGGGTTTTTTAGATTGCCTACTTTAGCAGCATATATTTCATGCCTAGAATATATGAGGTAAAAAAGAAAACCCAGAAAACTCACCTCCATGTTGTTACTTGAGTCCTGACATCCCTAGGTAGTCTGTCTTCTTTATGCCTGTCAGAGTCACCTTATGTTTGCTTTGTATATAATTTCCAGAGTTCTTAATATACTCAGTGGGAGGAACAAGGAAAAACAAGCCTACTTCATCTTCCCAGAATCAGAAGTTTCACTCACAAAATTTTACCTCCAACCTAAATCTTTTCTCCATGGCCCAGAAATGAGTATCCTCATTTTAATCTGCATTTGTATGTCTCAAAGTCACCTCAAATATAACTTAAACTCAAGGCTGAGCCACCTCCGAATGTTGCACTGCAGTCTTCCTGCTACACAAGGGAAAAAGTTAAAGTTCTTCCTGGCACCTCTTCTCCCTCCCATTCTAATTATCATGAAACCCAATTGATTTTTTTTTCTCTGAAATATGCTTTAAGTCTTCCCCCTTCTCTGTTATCTGTATGCCACAACTCTAATCTAAGCTATTATCATATCTGGTCAAAATTTTTTGCAAAAGTCTCTTGTCTGATCTGCTTATATACACCCTCCCTGTTCCAAACCCTTCTCTGTATTATTAGTGGAGTAATCTTTCCAAAACATTATTGTTCTTATTTAATAAATTGATATTGCTTTTAGAACATTGATTTTTAAAAATCTTTCACCTCTCTTACAAGCCTTGCACAAATCTATTATAGAGGCTCAGTATTTGTTGATAAATAACTATAGTATATATCTCCCTGATTAGACTCAATTCACCTAATATACAGAAACATACCCTAAAACTCTGTGTTTCTTCATTTCAGTGGTGATCTGCAAATGCTTAATAATGATGATCTTGGTATTCTAATGACTATACAAGGAGATTTTATATACAGTATGGCTAGAAGGAAAACACGTGAAAGTAATAAACAGCAAACTATTAATTGTCCTGATATTTCTTTTTTTCTTTCTTTCTTTTTTTTTTTTTTTTTGGAGACAGAGCCTTGCTTTGTCTCCCAGACTGGAGTTCAGTGGCACAATCTCAGCTCACTGCAACCTCCGCCTCCCAGGTTCAAGCAATTCTTGTGCCTCAGCCTCTCGAGTAGCTGGGATTACAGGTGTGTGCCACTGTGCCCAGATAACTTTTGTATTTTTTGTAGAGATAGGGTTTCACCATGTTGCTCAGACTGGCCTCAAGCTCCTGGCCTCAGGCAATCTACCCCCCTCAGCCTCCCAAAATGCTGGGATTACAGGTGTGAGCCACCATGCCCAGCCTCTTGCTATTTCTTATATTAAGTGAATTTATTTGTCTGCTTAATAATTACTATCTGTAATATAAATGTTCTTACATTTCTAAGTATATATACATTTTTAAACCACCAACTCACTTCTCACACCTATTGGAAATCTGTAAAATATTCAGTCTCTGCATTTAAAAAATAATAATAACTTCCGGGAAAAATGGTCATAAGTTAATGAAAATATTAACTTTGACAACAAAAATGACAGAATCATTACAAATATGTTTGTACTTATGACCTTCCCAAATAAATGTCAAAGTATCACAAGCTCTTCACTATATGAACTGTTTATTTATTGTTGCATTCATTGCATATAAGAGAATAACGTCAAAATGTTGTTTCCGATGTTAAGACTATATAAAAGGAAGGTGGACTACTTCCTCTGCTCTTGAAAATCATACGGGTCATATGGATTTAAAAAAAAGAGAGAGAGAGAGACTTCTGATTCTGACAAGGGTTGGGTTAATTGGAGACCTGTAAGACAAGATTTTTGGTCCTGACCTCTAAATCAGTTTTAGAACATCAGGTGAGAAAGAGAGAAAAAAAAAAGGAAGAAAGAAACCAGTAGTTACAATATGAGTAAAAGATAAAAAAGCAAGAACAGGTGGGACTTTGGTAAGCAAAGGTAAAACCATTAATCTAGAAAAAAAACAAAAGATAGGATAGTCATAACAAGAAATACCTATAATTTATTTATATAGCTATAAATAAGAGATTTTCAGTATATAATTCAAAATGTAATCACGGTACAGACCATGAGAGATCAAATAGTTTAGAATATTCCCTTTTGTCACAACCAATTTATACCTCAGATTTATAAGTAATGCTTAAATTTCAGAGATAAACTCCAACACATTAATTCTATAATGTAGGAATAGGTTTACATTTCAGTGCACTGATAAATTACATCCCAACTGAAGTTTCTACATCTTATAGGAATAGATGGGATTTTTTTGCACATGTGAGGTTTCTTTTCATTTATACACAAGTTTAGGGTAATTCTGAGATTTAAAAAAAAATGCTCAGAAGTGAGTCATGAAAATCATTCAGAAAAGATATAGCATTTTATTTTGTTGGATCCACTGAAAATTTAGACTATGATAATGTTTAAACACAACTGAAATTTGTTTCTTTAATATCACTTTATATTTTATTTAATTTGTATATGTTTCTCTTGTGTATTTAACTTTCTGTTATGGTGTTTCCGCATCTGATTTCTAATAATGGTGACCATGGACAAAGGAAATGTGTTATCTCATGAACTTGAGCATAACTACAGAAACCTTCCGAGAGAAATTAATTTGATCCACCATAATTCTCCTTATGGAAAAGAGAAAAGTATATGCATCATATTAGGAGAAAAAGTTTCAGGAAGTTGTAAAAATTAATACTCTTCTAAAAGTATTTCTAAAGTTCTACTCAATATAGTAAACACAGCATACACAGTGGAAAAACTATTAGAAAACTGTTACATATAAAATTAAAATTTTTTCTAATTATGAAAATCTATTCTGTTACTAAAACTCTACTAAAATGATAGCAATAGTGATGAATGAGTGAGTGATATATAAAAAATGCTATCAAATTCTGTGATCCACTTATGGGTTTATGTAGCAAGAGAGGTTACATGGAGTAACACAGAGTAAATTAAACCTTGGAATAAGGATGAGATTTTACTGATAGATTTTTGAAGAGGCAAGGAAATTTAGTGATAACAAGGTTCAGCTATAAGAACACTTGGCTGTTGGCAGACAATACTATTTAAAATTTGGTGAGTGCTTACTACATGCTAGGCTATGTTCTAAACACTTGCATGTGGTATGACCCATTTGATTCTCTCAACAAGATCAAGAGTCAAGTGCTCTCATCTCCATTTTACAAAGAAGGAGATTGCAGCATGGAGAGAATAAGTCACCCAGAGTCATAGAACTACTATAGTAAGTGGTGGAGCCATGATTTGAAACCTGGTTAACAGGCCCACAGTCTGTGCCTCCGCAGGAGCCTCTCTCTAGTGTGAGCAATTCACAAATGTGCCACCCTCCTTATGTGTCAGGCATTTATGTACATGTACATTTCCTAAGTTAATCGTCACAGCAATTCTAAGAGTTAGGTGGTTTAGAGGTAAAGAATCGAGACATAGCAGGCCCAGAATTAGAACCTATGCTATATCTTATCTCATGTTTTCAACATCTCTTCTTCCAGCTTGGCTAAAGTCAAGAACTTGTTAAATAATTCATAGAACATAGGATGGATAAGTCAATAAAGGCCAAATAAAAAAGGATTTTGAACCAAAATTTTAAAATTTAGCCATGATACTTTAGACATAGTCCTCAGTGTATGTATGTGCTCAATAAATTTTGTTGAAGAAATGAATGAATATAAACAGAAGTGAAGGTACTGGTATTCTAGCCTTTCCTCCAGGCATTGTGGTAGCATGGATTACAAAATACATTTTCTAAATAAAATAATCATAGCCAAAAAACTAGGGTGTTTGTTTTCTTTTATACATTTTGCCTGCAATTAGACTCCACTGTCCCAAACCTGCCACAAATTGCTGAAGTTATAGCTTTCTGATATAAATATCCATACTACTGAAAGGTTTCATTAACTGTCAGATTAGTGAAATTTTTCACTCCATTGTATTTTTACTAAAATAGCTAAGCATAGCAACAAAAAGAAAACAACTATGTTTTATTATTTAAAAAAATAAGAGTTTCCCTCAATAATCCATGAATTTTTAAATTGCTACTTGGTCTAACCCTTCACCAAATTGGCCTAAGGTATCAAAACTCTGTGTTCTTATTCAATGAGTGATAATTCCTCAAACAGGGATGTTTCCAGTCCTCTCTCTGCTATTCTCTGTTAGAATTGCTAATACTTTTCAGGCCTATCCATATCTTAAATGACATGATAAAATAAAACTAACAAAGGTAGAGGACATGGGACCATCTTCTCTCTGGTCTTTTGTTTTCTTATTTTTCCATCCTTGGACTACAGTGGTCAGTATTACTTACATAATAACATGGTCTACTCATATTCTTCCTTTCTGATCAGCAGTTTTACTGGGTCTAGTGTGAAATAAAGCTACCTTTTTTCCCCTTCACTAAGCAGATGCCAGTGAATTGGTAACATCTGCTTTTTTCTTAGCTTTTACCAGAAACTTTTTTCCTAAAGGGTCATCATTTAAGGCAATTTTTTTAATACTGTAAGATCAAACACATCTGTTTGATCATATCAAAATTTAGCAGAAAATGTACTTTTTATAAAGATTCCATAAATATCACCTTCACTCTGAATTGGCCTTTATACTTTTAATGAATAATATTCCCCTCCACATGTAATTTAGAATTAAACATTTCAGACAATATAGTTGACATTGTAAAATATCTTATCCTTTCTCTCTATTGCAGTCCAGTTATTCAAAGCCTACAATTATGCAGTTTCTCAAGCTGTCTCACAATGAAGGAAATGTATCTATTACAGTAGAGAAAAACAAACAAGAAAATTCAAATGAAAATAAGTTGTTATAACTGCTGATTTAACCTGACAAACCATTTCTTTCCCTTTGAATGATTGCTACTGTTTTTGGTTTATAGGGACCGAGCTCCTTTCATTTTTACTTCAGAGATGGAATACTTTATTACAGAGGGTGGGAAAAACCCACAGCATTTCCAAGATTTTGTGGAACTTTGCTGTCGTGCTTATAATATTATCAGAAAGCACAGCCAACTGCTCTTGAACCTGCTAGAAATGGTAAGTCCCTTGGGGAAAAAAACCAAAAATAATAAGCTTCATTTATGCCTCTGCTTCAGTAGTCTATTTTTACTAATGGCTTGGAGTTCCCCAAGGAGCTATTCAGAAGAAAAAGGAATGAGCAAACTAAGAGTACTATTGTACAGCTTATAAACATATTCCTGAACAATTTAATATATTCTTTCATAGTTATTGTCTCAAACATTCCTATTCATATCAATATTGATGCATGTAGGGGTTATCCCACTATATTTTGACTAATGTTCAAGGACAGTCATTTTAAAAATAATGCCTTCAGTCATATTGGGCATTAGGATCTTTCAAAAATGCCTTATATATATTATCTCACTTATATATCATGACAACATAATGTAGAGCAGGCAAGAATTGTCCCTGGTTCTCCATTCCAAACTCCACCTTTGATCACTTGCCAATTTCCCACATTAAGAAACTGAGGGTCAAAATTGGAAAGTGAGTTGCCAGCGACTCAACTTTTAGTGGTATGCATTAGGTGTACTGAGTCATGGTCCCACACACTCTCTTGTGACCAGCAGGGGAAAATTTAAGGTTTTATTCCACTGTCCAATTTAAAGAGATGGAGACCAGATATGTACCATGAAGGAAGAAAAATCTGATAGAAATATCTTCTAGGAGAGGGATTTAGTGATTCCTCTAGGCATGTACATACACACGAGGGATTGCAGCAAACTATACATGGGAAACATACATTTGGTCTATCAGCATGGGATGTGGAGTCTATGAAAAATAACTGATTTAAAACTTCCAGATGACAATAATTCTACCACATGTTGTTAAGGGTACAAACGTGGCAGGCAGACCTTTCGGGGTTTCAATCCTAGTTTGGCATTTTACTGGCTACATTCTTCACGATATGTTACTTAACCCCCAAAAGACTGTTTCCTTATCTATTAAATGAAGATAACAACATCTACCTTGTAGAGTTAATGAATAAATGACCTAACAGTGAATTCTTTGCATGGCCTAGGCACTGTGCTAAGTGCTGTATGTGTATTAATTGTTTTAAATTGCTTTGTGTGTATTAATTGATTTAAAATTCATAATAACCCTAACAGATCATTAACAAAAAGCACTTAGCACAGTATTTGCCATTCAATTCATTTATGTTCTTATACTAGATCCTTGTTAATTTATAAGAACACTGTCCAATGTAATATCCTCTAGTCACATGTTTGTTTATATTTAAATTAATTTTTATTAAACAAAATTTAAAACTCCATTCTTCAGTTTCACTGATCACATTTCAAGTACTCAGTAGCCATGTTTGGCTAGTGGTAGCACATTGGTCAACACAGATAGGAAACTTCCATCACCACAGAAAAGTTCATTGGTTAGTACAGAACAAATGTTAACTTTGTTGCAAGGAAGATTTGATTTAGATTCTTGTTTTAACTTTCAAACAACATATTCACCTTACTTCTCTCCACCTTGCCTTGAAAGATAAGTATTTCTAAAAATATTATAAACATGTCCTTCATATGCAAATATACTGGTTTCTTCTTGTGTAAAGTGGATATATAAAGTTCTACGCATCTCCAAAATCTACAAGTTGGTTTTTCAGTAATAGCCAAGGATTCTTATTGGTAAATCTGCATTCTAGCTCCCAATTCTATTAGGCCATTTTGCAAGTATGAAATGACTATGGTTTATAATGTGACTGTACCACAAACAAACAAAAAAAACCCTACAAGGATTAAGTCTGTGATTCTGACCCCATTTAAATAATAAATATCCAGGTAGAATCAAGCTCATGAATTCATGAGCTCTTGTTTACCATAGGCTAGAAACTGCAAGGATACATTAACATATGATGAAACCCAGAGTCTTAAAATTTTCAATTTAATGAGGAAGATAAAACTAATTTACATAAAAAACCGAGGTGTGGCCAGGCATGGGATTATGGGCTCACGCCTGTAGTCCCAGCACTTTGGGAGGCCAAGGTGGGTGGATCACGAGGTCAGGAGATCCAGACCATCCTGGCTAACAGGGTGAAACCCCATCTCTACTAAAAATACAAAAAATTAGCCGGGTGTGGTGGCGGCACCTGAAGTCCCAGCTACTCAGGAGGCTGAGGCAGGAGAATGGCGTGAACCCAGGAGGCGGAGCTGGCAGTGAGTCCAGATCATGCCACTGCACTCCAGCCTGGGCAACAGAGCAAGACTCCATCTCAAAAAAATAATAATAATAATAACCGAGGTGTCCAGCATTTCTAAATGCCTATAATGATATAAATAACTACATATGAGGAGTAGTACCAAATTTTAACAACTGCTTTAACCTGCTCCAGATATTTCAAAAATAAACCCAAAACAGAAAAGCACAAATATAAGTTACGCTGTTTCTCAGGTGACACTAAAATTATAATGATGAAAACTGAGCATGTTAAAATAATGTGAAAGAACAGCTCTTTGGAAAAAAATAGATTCAGAAAGCTATCAGTGGGCTTTTTTTCTCTTGTTTAATAAACTTTTCTATGTACCTTAACAAAGCATTCAGCATTGAGTCATGATATATTAAACAATCGCCAAAGAGAATATATAGTGATATTTTATTTAAAAGAAGTAGCCATATGGTATTTTATTCATAAGTATTGAAATAATTTATCATTAATCAGTTGTTGAAAATTTCTGGAATATAGTATATCCAAAAAAAAACGTCTATGCTCTAATTATTCAGCTCCTTTAGGCTAAGGAAGAAAATTTGGCAGTGGAAGGCACTAATCCAGAGTAAACATATAATCTTAGATTTAGGCTCTCACAGAAATTGAAATAGAGATCAGAAGCAATGTGAACCAATTAAACTAATGAATAAATACATGTAAAACAGCACCGTGTTATTACCTCAGTTTCTGTTCATTTACCTCTCAACTCTCTTCTTCTCAATTGTGTATCTTATGAGACTCTATAGATCATCAAAGCATTTAGTGAAGGTTTCAGGACCACACTTTCTTTGGTATAGTTTCTTATAAAATAAAACCAAGTTTAAATTTGTGAAAGACTATTTTCTACTTATGTATGTAATCTATTTGTTAATTCTGTCTCAACCTGACTCTTTTGTGTTAAATTCTTTAAAAAGAATTCAGTCTACTTACCATGACCCAGTTACAACTTGAGATATACTTGACATGGGTTATAAATTCTATCTTGTGCGAATGATCAGTCCCCAGGATTATGGGCCACAAGCATTTCGTGGGTCCACTACAGAGTTAATGGCTCATCCTTAGCAAAGAGCAGCATGTCTCCAGATATCCATATTGCTTTTTATTTACTCCTGAGAAAAGCAGGGGAAAAAGTAATCCATGAAATTCCCATCTTGCTTAAAAGTAACATCTGTAGGAGACCCAAGAGTGTTGCCGGCTGAGTTCACAAAAATAAAAGCCTGTGTTTCATCAGCTTTTCTCTCATTAAAAAATCAATATCAGCTATTATGGAAGGCTTCCAGAGAACACAGAGACCATTTGCCCAGTTTAAAATGTTTATCACACCCATTATTATATCAGATATTTCCCATCAGAAATCTTTCTAACTTCTCTATGTGATGGGGAAGAGTGTCTGCTTTTCTGAGCATAACTGTTAAAACAGATTTGGACTTAGTAGGAAGAGAACAAAAGTAAAGATTTCAAAAATGTTCCCGACCTTTAAAAGGGGAGATATCTGTTCATTACCTGTATCTGTTCACTTCCTGTTCTAGCTTCGCTTTCTCTTTGCTATTGCCCCCATTAAAGTTATTACCCATGCAGTCTGGAGTGGGAGGCACCTGAACCATGTGGCTGGGGATCAGAGAAGAGACACAGCTAAGTGCACCCGGCTAAGAGGCCATCCTTACTCTGTGATATGCAGAGTCAACACTCAAAGTCTCCTCTCCAAGGAACAGAACACATTAATAAGGCAAACTTGGCACATGTTACCTTTAGTCAGATACATGGTGGGGAGAGAACTATTATAGGTTCATCTGGTATGAAGCAGTCTGTACTTGGCGGCTAGTGTGTGACATGTGTGGGTTATGTGTGTGGGTGTTGGCAAGGGAACGAGTAAGTATAGGGTCCACTTTCCAGAGAAATGTTTGATAGAGTTCTAACCAAGCAGGTGTGAACTCAGGGTATCCAGAGAAACTGGAATGCAATTCAGACCTTACAGAAGCAGCCTGTCCTTAGAAAATGGATAGTTACGGTGTGATGAAGAAATCTGCCTCAATGAGCACACAGAAGTCTCTATACCTCTTAGTACAGAACTAGTAAGATAAAACCTAATCTAGATTCTAGTGACTATCGGGAATGTGTCTTCCTATGGTTGACTTTGTTAAGTTTAGTAGTCAGCATTAAATTTGCTAATTGTATGTTTTCATTGCCTAATAGCATCAAGCATTTTTTTCTCTCTTATTTTAAACTTTTATTTTAGATTCGGGGTACCTGTGAAGGTTTATTATACAGGTAAACTTCTGTCACAGGGATTTGATGTGCAGATTATTTCATCACCCAGGTATTAAGCCCAGTACCCAGTAGTGATCTTTCCTGCTCCTCACCCTCCTCCTACCCTTGACCCTCAAGTAGAACCCAGTGCCTGTTGTTTCCATCTTTGTGTTCATGAGTTCTCACCATTTAGCTCCCTCTTATAAGTGAGAATATGCAGTATATGGTTTTCTGTTCCTGCATTAGTTTGCTAAGGATAATAGCCTCCAGCTCCATCCATGTTCCAGCAAAAGACATGATCTCATTTTTTGTCAGGCTTCATAGTATTCTATGGTGTATATGTGCCCCATTTTCTTTATCCAGTCTGTCACCGATGGACATTTAGGTTGATTCCATGTCTTTGCTATTGTAAATAGTGCTTCAGTGAACATTTGTGTGCATGTGTCTTTACGGTAGAATGATATACCCAGCAATGAGACTGCTGTGTCTAATGGTAGTTCTGCTTTTAGCTCTTTGAGGAATCACCATACTGCTTTTCACAATGGTTGAACTAATTTATACTCCAGCCAACAGTGTATAAGTGTTCCCTTTTCTCCACAGCCTCGCCAGCATCTGTTATTTTCTGACTTTTTACTAATAGCCATTCTGACTGGTGTGAGATGCTGTCTTATTGTGGTTTTGATTTGCATTTCTCTAGTGATCAGTGGTATTGAGTTTTTTTTCATATGCTTGTTGACCACATGTATGCCTTCTTTTGAGAAGTGTCTGTTCATGTCCTTTGCCCACTTTTTAATGGGATTTTTTGTTTTTCTCTTGTAAATATGTTTTAAGTTTCTTATAGATGCTGGGTATTAGACCTTTGTCAGATGCATAGTTTGCAAATATTTTCTCTCATTCTATAGGTTGTCTGTTTACTCTGTTGATAGTTTCTTTTGCTGTGCAGAAGCTCTTACATTTAATTAGATCCCACCTGCCAATTTTTGCTCTCATTGCGATTGTTTTTGGTGTCTTCATCATGAAATCTTTGCCCATTCCTATGTCCAGGATGGTATTGCCTAGGTTGTCTTCCAGATTTTTATAGCTTTGGGTTTTACATTTAAGTCTTTAATCCATCTTGAGTTGATTTTTGTATATGGTGTAAGGAAGGGGTCCAGCTTCAATCTTGTGCATATGGCTAGCCAGTTATCCCAACAGCATTTATTGAATCGGGAGTCCTTTCCACACTGCTTGTTTTTGTCAGCTTAGTCAAAGATCAGATGGTCATAATTGTGCAACCTTATTTCTGGCCTCTGTTTTGTTCCATTGGTCTATGTGCCTATTTTTGTACCAGTACCATGCTGTTTTGGTTACTGTAGCCTGAATCATGTATTTTTTATTCATTTATTCATGCATTCATTACACCAGACATTTATTAAAATCTAGCTATTTTCAAAGCACCATCCTGGGCAATGTACACAATTCAACATTAAATACAAATCCAGTTCCTGTTCTCGAAGAACTTAAGATCTAATGTGACAAACATACATATGAGCAAAACACAGTAAAAGCTAGGAAGCAATAAGTACTGTGAAAGAAGTAGAACCAAAATATGATTGTACAAAGAAAGCAGTCATTAAATCTCATCACGAGGATCAGTGATGCTTCAAAGAGGAAGCTGAGCCTTGAAAAAGAATTTCAGTAGACAAGGAAAGAGAGAAAAGGCAATTCCAGCTGAGAGAAAAATGTATGTGTGGAGGTTTAATGAGCATGGGCATGACGTGTAGTAAATGAAGGTAACCAAGTTTGCCCAGTCTGTGCTACAGATGGAAATCTCTGTAGAAGATGAGGCTGGAGTGATAAGTTACAGTGTGATTAAAGACATTTGTGACCAGAATAAGGATTTTAGACACTTGACAAACTAGAAGTTTGTATGCTTATAATGAAGAAGTACCATTATCTACCTGGGATCTTAGGCAGATAACAGAGTTTATGGAATTAAAGAGATAAAGATTGGAGAACAAGATAAAAGTAATTCAAGATATCTAGGCAAATGAAGATGAGGGGCTGAATTAGGACAATGATAATTACAATGAAAAAGGGGAATGAATACAAGAGACTGCTGAGGAGTGTTTTTAATAGAATGAAGTAATTGATTGTAGGAACCAGGAAAAAGAGAGAATCAAAGAAGATACGAATTTCTTGTTAGTTGGGCAGTGGTGGCAGTGTAAATGAAACAGAAAAAAAGAAGGAAAAGTTTATGTGAGAAGAGAATTTGCTGTAATTTAGATGTCATGAGTTTAAGATGCTAATAGATCTTCCAGGAGGAGAGACAGTTGACAACTCTCCAGGACTCCCTCATCCATCTCCTTGGTTTCAATTATCATTTATATGCTAATGACGGTCAAATCTGTATTACAGCGTGTGTTTTGGGCCCCTCACAGCCCTGTCAATATGTCCAATCAATCTCCCAGTTTTCTCAATTCTACTTTCTACATTTATTTAAAATCCAATGGCTGATCTTCATTCCTAACCAGTCTCCTAATCTAGCCTCTTATTGGGCTTCATTTTAGTCCATTTTCCATACGTAACCACAATGATCTTTCAAGACACAATTAAATCTCTTACTTTCATGTTAAAACACTTAAAGAGCTTTCTTGTTTTTTTTGTACTTTAGGATAGAGTACAAAATCCTTAATGTTGCCAGAATGTCTTATCCTACTTGCCTTTCATTCTCATCTCTTGCTGCTCACCCACGTAATACTCAGTTCCAGAAAGCCAGCCTGGATTTCCTTCTGCAGACACATTAAAGACATCTTGCTTTCCTTTGTACATCTCACTTTCCCATATATGCTGCTCCCTCAGCCTGGGTGGGAGTGGTGGGAAAAAAGAATAGTTTTTATACCATCCTTTTTCTCATTTGAACTTCATCAAGTTAATCACTATTTCACCCATTTTCCAAAACCATATTCTTACTTTACCTTTTGTTTTAAGGATCCATAGTATTATTCTTAACTTCTTACTGTAAGAGGGCCTTTGTTCCACAGGAGTAAATAATTTATCTTCTTAGTCACAGAGGTACTGATAACAGTCTTCTTTTTTTTTTTTTTTTTGCAAAGTTCAAATTTAGTTTAGAAAGTTCTATTATTTTCTAAAAAACATTGTCTACAACTAAAGAGATTATAAGTCCTTCAGTCTACACCATAATATAAGCAAAATATCTTCCTGAAAATTAGCAGGAAAATACCTTATACAATTTATCCTTAATTATTTATTGCCTTAGTAAATATAGTCACCACTTCAGTAGGGAAAATTGTAATCTTTTAGTGAAAATCATGGAGTCATAAAACAACATAGGATTAAGAACCAGAGGGGTGAGTTTTATACTCTATGTTTGAACATCATTTGACCTGGACATATCACTTACAGTTTTCTGGACATTAAGCTTTTCTTCTCTAAAATGAGTATTATTAGATAATCTTTGTGTAATATTTTGTAATGTATAAAGCTCTTTCTCATTTTGTATCTATTTTAAAAATGAGAAAATGAAGACTCAAAGAGGTTAAGGAACTTCCTCAAAATCACATAGATTTTAAATGATAGGTACACAAATTCTGACATGGGAATAATAGTATCATGTTTACTTCACTGGTTGATGATGAGAATAAAACTGAATTATTAATCTACAAGAATTTTCCAATTATAGTGATTCTTTTATTATAGTTGTTATTGCTGTTGTCTCTACTACATAATAGGAGAGGTTAAAATGCATGAACTTACGTGCATCCATGTATATAAACTGAAAGACATTACCATGCAAACTTGGGTCTAGATGTCTCTGGGTAGAATTAATCAAGTAAGCTTGACTGTGTCTGAATTTATTCTGTCTTCTTTCTGCTTTGTTTGTTCTTGTTGTGGTTAAGATGCTATATGCAGGACTGCCTGAGCTAAGTGGAATTCAAGACCTGAAATATGTGTATAATAATCTTCGTCCGCAAGACACAGACCTGGAAGCAACAAGTCATTTTACCAAGTAAGATCAGCTATGAATGTGTGAGCATGGATGAATGAATGTAAGCAGACACATGTTCTACAATGGAGATGATTTCAGGTTGACCAGTCATTGGTACGAAGCTGTCATTTCTAGAACAAGCTTGTGTTCCCTTTTCCAAAGAGCAGAAAGGAAGCAATGTGAATGTCTAGCACAAGGCCTTAGTTAGTGTTTCTGCAGCATGTCATTGTTTGCTAACTAGCCTCTACATCGAACAGATTGCTCAATAAGAGGTCATTAAAAAGAGCAAGATCCTCTGACACAAATAAATTGGTTGTTCTACTTGAAATATGTCCAGAAAAACAATTTGGAAAAAGAGATTTATGATGAGATATGTACTCACTACTTTCATCTATAAGACAATACACATATTGGGATATTTAGTCAAAGACCTGTGACTCTGTTTTACTTTTAATCTATTTTTTATTAAACAAGTCTAGCAAAACACTAATGTATATCAAGGTAAGAATCTGGGCAGAATATGATGAATATCAATTAGACCCCAAATCTGGTCAAAAGGGCAGTACGTTTTATAAGATCCTTTTGAATTTTTATTTTTAAATGGATATATAATTCCTGGCAAATTTTAGGTGCTCAATAAATGTTAGCAGTTATTATTTTCCTACAAACAGTAGAGAAAAGCTGCATTCTTTCTTTCCTGTAACCTCTTAATTGTGGCCTTGCATCTAATTTTTAATTGTTCTAATATTTTCCACTAGAAATTTACAAACAGAGATTATATTCTTTCAAGGGGAATGTATGCTTTAAAGAAAATCATGATTATAATAAAACCTCGTCCAGGTTTTACTTTTCCTCTCATCCTTCCAGAATATACAGCAAGAAATTGTTTCCCATTCCAATGGCGGCTTCATGGGGATGTCTTACATGCCTGAGGAATTATTCTTGCGTCAGGGATTTCTGTTTCATGAACTTGAATGCGTACACTGCCCTTGTTGTTGAAGAGAGGCCATATGGCCAGGTGCGGTGGCTCAAGCCTGTAATCCCAGCACTTTGGGAGGCCTAGACGGGAGGATCATGAGGTCAGGAGATCGAGACCATCCTGGCTAACACGGTGAAACCCCGTCTCTACTAAGAAATACAAAAAAAAAAAAAAAAAAAAAAAGCCAGGCGAGGTGGCGGGTGCCTGTAGTCCCAGCTACTGGGGAGGCTGAGGCAGGAGAATGGCGTGAACCCGGGAGGTGGAGCTTGCAGTGAGTAGACAGCGCGCCACTGCACTCCAGCCTGGGCGACAGAGCGAGACTCTGTCTCAAAGAAAAAAAAAAAAAGAAAAGAGGCAATGTGACAGAATCACAAAATATTACAGCTGAAAGAGCCCTTATAGTTTATTTATTCTGGCAATAGACATTCAAGTGAGAAAAACTGAGATCAGTAATAAATTAAGTGCTGTAGCTTACTATTAGTCCCCCCTGAAACAGGCAAAGCCATATATGTATTTGAATGAAAAAAGTTCTTTCAGGTCCTGGCCAAAAGAAAAATGTAAATAGGCTTTATTCATCTGCCAGAATTCCATCTCTTCCTATCCCTCTACTTCACGGGACACACCGAGATCTGTAAAGAGCATGACTTGGATATCAGTGATCTTTCCTATGGTAACTCATCTCCCCTTCCCATTCAAGAGGACATGAACTAATGTGGGAAGTAGATCTGAAGCTAGAACCTCATGGCGGTGAGGCAGACGGTGTGATCCTGCCTGTGTACCTCTGCCAGGACAATCTTCCCTCTTACCAATGTTATGTGGTATGTTCTGTTAATTAAACTTCTTTCTTCAACTTTGGGATAAAGAACTTGTTCTCCATCAAAGCCTTAAAAGGCATCAAACTATGTAAACCAGGACACATCATTTCTCAGTTGGATAATTTTCCTTGGTGTGCCATCTCCTATCTCTCAATTCCTAGGACCTTATAATCTGATTGTCTTTGCTAAGGTTTATCCAACCACCTGCCCTCTGCCTCCATTATTCCACATGAATCCTTTTCTGGGTAGGCCATTCTCTCCATGTACATTCATTCCTGCTTTATCTGTTTAACTCACATTACTAGCCTCACTAGAAATGCTCCAATGGAACCATAAAATTTCTGGAATACAGGAAGATTCTGATCTAACTTTTAATCCCACCCATCCCTTGATATTCTGGACAGCTAGCACCTCGTCCATGAAACCTAATCTGATCATTCCAGTACTCCCCAGTCTTTTCTTCTATAATTCTCCTGAACATGCCATCTTTTGTGCTGTCCTTAATTTATTACTGAATTACATACTGTTTTGTTTATCCCTTTAATTAATATATTGATGAGTTATATCAATTTCTCCCAAGTAAAGCAGGGAATGTATTCCCACTTCTAAGAATATCTGAATGTGAAACAAGCCCTATTTAACAGAAAATACAATTTAAACATCAAATATCAAGTATATAAAAAGCATATAATAATAACTACAACTTAATGCAGTGCTTCTTGTGTGTCAAGCCCTGTTCTAAGTGCTTTTCTTACAGTAATCTATTTAATTGTCATAACAATCCTTTGAGGTATTAATATCTTTATCTACATTTTTATACTAGTGAATTGAGACTCCAGGGAAGTTAAATAATTTACCAGAGTACATTCTCTGTGCTCAAAATCACCTCTTCCATATGTGGGCTCTCAGGAATGCGCTGCTTTTATTTCAGACCACAGTCTTCTCAAGGTTTTTCAAAGCCTGCATTGGCTGAAGTTTGACAAAGATATATTCTTCACCCTTTCTCAGGCACTAATCCTCTTATCCGGAATACCTCAAGCATCAGCAGAGAACAGAAGTTCCTTCCTGGAACTGTTATCTCTATGCTACCACCAGGAGTCCCCTGGGTGTTTGGTTCCAGATCTGCTTTGCAACCCTGAGAGACCCCTAACCGGTAACTTGGCTGCTGACTTCCTGGAAGGTACCTGCCTTCCTTTTCCTTTTGTGGCCCATTCCACAATGCCATGAGCCTCTCTCTACTTTTCCTCTCAGAGAAATATCCCATGAGGCTCACTATCCCCTAACTTCCAAGAGCCCATCTCAGTCATATTTTTTAATCTAAAAGTCTCAATTACGTACCTTTATTTTTAGATATGATTTAATGTGCAAATAGCATATCTGTTCAATTTCTCTCTGTTTCTTGCTCAGCATATATACATCAAGCACTGAGGATCTTTTCTATCACACATCCCATCTAGCACTATGAACAATCTCTTACAGAGAGGCCAGCAGCCTCCATTAATTGTAACTGTAACTACCATTTGAAAATGTTTCCTGAGATCTATCATTTGTACATTATATATTTCTGAAACAAATTATGCATTATGTCTTTTGAAAAGCCTTAAACAATGAGTAGAGTGAATTTATGAAAGTAGCCTGGGATAATTGAAAACAACTTTAATGAAACTCTAAATAACAGGATACCCATGATTCAAATAACGGTCAAAAATTATGTAGACTTGTTCCAAGATGGCCAAACAGGAACAGCTCCAGTCTACAGCTCCCAGCATGAGAGACACAGCAGACGGGTGATTTCTGCATTTCCAACTGAGGTACCAGGTTCATCTCACTGGGGCTTGTCAGTCAGTGGGTGCAGGACAGTGGGTGCAGCTCACTAAACAAGAGCCGAAGCAGGGTGAGACATCACCTCACCTGGGAAGCGCAAGGGGACAGGGAATTCCCTTTCCTAGCCAAGGGAAGCTGTGACAGATGGCACCTGGAAAATCAGGTCACTCCCACCCTAATACTGTGCTTTTCCAACAGTCTTAGCAAACGGTGCACCAGGAGATTATATCCTGCGCCTGGCTCAGAGGGTCCCATGCCCACGGAGCCTCGCTCATGGCTAGCACAGCAGTATGAGATGGAACTGCAAGGCGGCAGTGAGGCTGGGGGAGGGGCAACCAACATTGCTGAGGCTTGAGTAGGTAAACAAAGTGGCTGGCTGGGAAGCTTGAACTGGGTGGGGCCCACCACAGCTCAAGGAGGCCTGCCTGCATCTCTACACTCCACCTCTTGGGGCAGGGCATAGCTGAACAAAAGGCAGCAGAAACTTCTGCAGACTTAAATGTCCCTGTCTGACAGCTTTGAAGAGAATAGTGGTTCTCCCAGCATGGAGTTTGAGATCTGAGAATGGACAGACTGCCTCCTCAAGTGGGTCCCTGACCCCCGAATATCCTAACTGGGAGGCACCTCCCAGTAGGGACTGACTGACACCTCACACGGCCGGGTACCCCTCTGAGACGAAGCTTCCAGAGGAACAATCAGACAGCAACATTTGCTGATCTGCCATATTCGCTGATCTGCCATATTCGCTGATCTGTAGCCTCCGCTGCTGATACCCAGGCAAACAGGGTCTGGAGTGGACCTCCAGCAAACTCCAACAGACCTGCAGCTGATGGTCCTCACTGTTAGGAGGAAAACTAACCAACAGAAAGGATATCCCCAACAAAACCCATCTGAACGTCACCATCATCAAAGACCAAAGGTAGATAAAACCACCAAAATGGGGAGAAACCAGAGCAGAAAAGCTGAAAATTCTAAAAATCAGACCGCCTCTTCTCCTCCAAAGGAAGGCAGCTCCTCGCCAGCAACGGAACAAAGTTGGATGGAGAATGACTTTGACAAGTTGAGAGAAGAAGGCTTCAGACGATCAAACTTCTCCAAGCTAATGGATGATGTTTGAACCCATCGCAAAGAAGCTAAAACCCTTGAAAAAAGATTAGGTGAATGGCTAACTAGAATAACCAGTGTAGAGAAGTCCTTAAATGACCTGGTGGAGCTGAAAATCATGGCACGAGAACTATGTGACACATGCACAAGCTTCAGTAGACAATTTGATCAACTGGAAGAAAGGGTATCAGTGATTGAAGATCAAATGAATGAAATGAAGTGAGAAGAGAAGTTTAGAGAAAAAAGAGTAAAAAGAAATGAACAAATCCTCCAAGAAATATGGGACTATGTGAAAAGACCAAATCTACGTCTGACTGGTGTACCTGAAAGTGACAGGGAGAATGGAAACAAGTTGGAAAACACTCTTCAGGATATTATCCAGAAGAACTTCCCCAACCTAGCAACGCAGGCCAACATTCAAATTCAGGAAATGCAGAGAACACCACAAAGATACTCCTCGAGAAGAGCAACTCCAAGACACATAATTGTCAGATTCATCAAAGTTGAAATGAAGGAAAAAATGTTAAGGGCAGCCAGAGAGAAAGGTCGGGTAACCCACAAAGGGAAGCCCATCAGACTAACAGCAGATCTCTCAGCAGAAACTCTACAAGCCCGAAGAGAGTGGGGACCAATATTGAACATTCTTAAAGAAAAGAATTTTCAACCCAGAATTTCATATCCAGCCAAACTAAGCTTCATAAGTGAAGGAGAAATAAAATACTTTACAGACAAGCAAATGCTGAGAGATTTTGTCATCACCAGGCCTGCCTTACAAGAGCTCCTGCAGGAAGCACTAAACATGGAAAGGAACAACTGGTACCAGCCACTGCAAAAACATGCCAAACTGTAAAGACCATTGATGCTAGGAAGAAACTGAGTCAACTAACGAGCAAAATAACCAGCTAACATCATAATGACTGGATCAAATTCACACATAACAATATTAACCTTAAATGTAAATGGACTAAATGCACCAATTAAAAGACACAGGCTGACAAATTGGATAGTCAAGACCCATCAATGTGCTGTATTCAGGAGACCCATCTCACGTGCAGAGACACACATAGGCTCAAAATAAAGGGATAGAGGAAGATCTACCAAGCAAATAGAAAACAAAAAAAGGCAGGGGTTGCAATCCTAGTCTCTGATAAAACAGACTTTAAACCAACAAAGATCAAAAAAGACAAAGCCATTACATAATGGAAAAGGGATCAATTCAACAAGAAGAGCTAACCTAAATATATATGCACCCAATACGGGAGCACCCAGATTCATAAAGCAATTCCTTAGAGACCTACAGAGAGACTTAGACTCCCACACAATAATAATGGGAGACTTTAACACCCCACTGTCAACATTAGACAGATCAATGAGACAGAAAGTTAACAAGGATATCCAGGAATTGAACTCAGCTCTGCACCAAGCAGACCTAATAGACATCTACAGAACTCTCCACCCCAAGTCAACAGAATATACATTCTTCTCAGCACCACATCACACTTATTCCAAAGTTAACCACATAGTTGGAAGTAAAGCACTCCTCAGCAAATGTAAAAGAACAGAAATTATAACAAACTGTCTCTCAGACCACAGTGCAATCAAACTAGAACTCAGGATTAAGAAACTCACTCAAAACTGCTCAACTACATGGAAACTGAACAACCTGCTCCTGAATGACTACTGGGTACATAACGGAATGAAAGCAGAAATAAAGATGTTCTTTGAAACCAATGAGAGCAAAGATACAACATACCAGAATCTCTGGGATACATTTAAAGCAGTGTGTAGAGGGAAATTTATAGCACTAAATGCCCACAAGAGAAAGCAGGAAAGATCTAAAACTGACACCCTAACATCACAATTAAAAGAACTAGAGAAGCAAGAGTAAACATATTCAAAAGCTAGGAGGAGGTAAGAAATAACTAAGATCAGAGCAGAACTGAAGGAGATAGAGACACAAAAAACCCTTCAAGAAATCAATGAATCCAGGAGCTGGTTTTTTGAAAAGATCAACAAAATAGATAGACCACTAGCAAGACTAATAAAGAAGAAAAGAGAGAAGAATCAAATAGACACAATTAAAAAATGGTAAAGGGGATATCACCACTGATCCCATGGAAATACAAACTACCATCAGAGAATACTATAAGCACCTCTATGCAAATAAACTAGAAAATCTAGAAGAAATGGGTAAATTCCTGGACACACACACCCTCCCAGGACTAAATCAGGAAGAAGTTGAATCCCTGAACAGACCAATAATAGGCTCTGAAATTGAGGCAATAATTAATAGCCTACCAACCAAAAAAAGTCCAGGACCAGACAGATTCACAGCCAAATTCTACCACAGGTACAAGGAGGAGCTGGTACCATTCCTTCTGAAACTATTCCAATTGATAGAAAAAGAGGGAATCCTCCCTAACTCATTTTTATAAGGCCAGCATCATCCTGATACCAAAGCCTGTCAGAAACACAACAAAAAAAGAGAATTTTAGACCAATATCCCTGATGAAGATTGATGCACAAATCCTCAATAAAATACTGGCAAACTGAATCCAACAGCACATCAAAAAGCTTATACACCATGATCAAGTGGGCTTCATCCCTGGGATGCAAGGCTGGTTCAACATACACAAATCAATAAATGTAATCCATCATGTAAACAGAACCAAAGACAAAAACCACATGATTATCTCAATAGATGCAGAAAAGGCCTTTGACAAAATTCAACAGCGTTTCATGCTAAAAACTCTCAATAAATTAGGTATTGATGGGATATATCTCAAAATAATAAGAGCTATTTATGACAAACCCATAGCCAATATCATACTGAATGGGCAAAAACTGGAAGCATTCCCTTTGAAAACTGGCACAAGACAGGGAATGCCCTCTCTCACCACTCTTATTCAACATACTGCTGGAAGTTCTAGTCAGGGCAATCAGGCAGGAGAAAGAAATAAAGGGTATTCAATTAGGAAAAGAGGAAGTCAAATTGTCCGTGTTTGCAGATGACATGATTGTATATTTAGAAAACCCCATCGTCTCAGCCCAAAATCTTCTTAAGCTGATAAGCAACTTCAGCAAAGTCTCAGGATACAAAATCAATGTGCAAAAATCACAAGCATTCTTATACACCAATAACAGACAAACAGAGAGCCAAATCATGAGTGAACTCCCATTCACGATTGCTTCAAAGGGAATAAAATACCTAGGAATCCAACTTACAAGGGATGTGAAGGACCTCTTCAAGGAGAACTATAAACCACTGCTCAGCAAAATAAAAGAGGATGCAAATAAATGGAAGAATATTCCATGCTCATGGATAGGAAGAATCAATATCGTGAAAATGACCATACTGCCCAAGGTAATTTATAGATTCATTGCCATCCCCATTAAGCTACCAATGACTTTCTTCACAGAATTGGAAAAAATACTTTAAAATTCATATGGAACCAAAAAAAGAGCCCACATTGCCAAGGCAATCCTAAGCCAAAAGAACAAAGCTGGAGGTATCACGCTACCTGACTTCAAACTATACTACAAGGCTACAGTAACCAAAACAGCATGGTACTGGTACCAAAACAGATATATAGACCAACGGAACAGAACAGAGCCCTCAGAAATAATACCACACATTTACAACCATCTGATCTTTGACAAACCTGACAAAAACAAGAAATGGGGAAAGAATTCCCCATTTAATAAATGGTGCTTGGAAAACTGGCTTGCCATATGTAGAAAGCTGAAACTGGATCCCTTAAGTATGCCTTATACAAAAATTAATTCAAGATGGATTAAAAAGACTTAAATGTTAGACCTAAAACCATAAAAATCCTTGAAGAAAACCTAGGCAATACCATTCAGGACATAGGCATGGGCAAGGGCTTCATGTCTAAAACACCAAAAGCAATGGCAGCAAAAGCCAAAATTGACAAATGTGATCTAATTAAACTAAAGAGCTTCTGCACAGCAAAAGAAACTACAGGCAACCTACAGAATGGCAAAAAATGTTTGCAGTCTACCCATCTGACAAAGGGCTAATACCCAGAATCTACAAAGAACTTAAACAAATTTACAAGAAAAAATCAAACAACCCCATCAAAAAGTGGGCAAAAGATATGAACAGACACTTCTCAAAAGAAGACATTTATGCAGGCAACAGACACATGAAAAAATGCTCATCATCACTGGCCATCAGAGAAATGCAAACCAAAACCACAATGAGATACCATCTCACACCAGTTAGAATGGCAATCATTAAAAAGTCAGGAAACAACAGGTGCTGGAGAGGATGTGGAGAAATAGCAACACTTTTACACTGTTGGTGGAACTGTAAACTAATTCAACCATTGTGGAAGACAGTGTGGTGATTCCTCAAGGATCTAGAACTAGAAATACCATTTGACCCAGCCATCCCATTACTGTGTATATAACCAAAGGATTATAAATCATGCTGCTATAAAGACACATGCACACATATGTTTACTGCAGCACTATTCACAATAGCAAAGACTTGGAACCAACCCAAATGTCCATCAATGATAGACTGGATTAAGAAAGTGTGGCACAGATACACCATGGAATACTATGCAGTCATAAAAAAGGATGAGTTCATGTCCTTTGTAGGGACATGGATGAAGCTGGAAACCATCATTCTGAGCAAACTATCACAAGGACAGAAAACCAAACACCACATGTTCTCACTCATAGGTGGGAATTGAACAATGAGAACACTTGGACACAGGGTGGGAACATCGCACACTGAGGCCTGTCGTGGGGTCGGAGGAGGGGGGAGGGATAGCATCAGGAGCTGTACCTAATGTAAATGAGTTAATGGGTGGAGCACACCAACATGGCACATGTATATATATGTAACAAACCTGCATGTTGTGCACATGTACCCTAGAACTTAAAGTATAGTAATAAAAAAAAAATAGTTCACAGGCTAGTGAAAGAGGCAGATATGTTCATATATGGCTATAAGTGCTAAAATAGCAATAAAAAATAAAATAATAATAATAACAAAAAATGTAGACTTGTTTACTTTGTGTAAATAATATTATTATTTTGTGCTGTGTTCTCTGACATCACATGGATTTTAAAACTTGAGACTAAATGCAGACCTCATTGCACATCATTCACCAAAAAAAAAAAAAAAAGTTTTGTCATAGATCCATCATTGGTGTCTTGGTGCTTCAATGAGTGGCATTAATTCATAGATAGATAATTGATAAAAGTATATTATATACATTGAATATGAGCCCCTCTACATTTAAACTCCTTGTTCTTTTTATTTCTTTGTTCTGATAGGCTAAAAGCGTTTTATGCCACTGTTTATTGTGATACAACTACTAAGTTACAGACAAAAGACAAGAAAATCCCCTCTCCCTTCTCCAACAGCCTCACAGATTGGGATCCAGAGCCAAGATCAAGCCATCTCATAACATGTGCGGCTACTTTAAGTGTCCTGGTCCTAACTACAATATTAGCACTAAGAGGCTGCCCCTCTTGACCCTATTTGAGACTTGAAAGAAATAAACAGCTTTTTCCTGCCTCTGTACTCTATTTAGGAACAACCCAAGATTTTACCTCGCTCCTGGACATATCCCTTCTAGGTCAGGAGCCGATCCTAAGAGTTTCAGGGGATGATACATACTGTGTGGCATTAAAAATTCTGTACAATTAATGGTATTTAGAGGGAAAATGAAAGTAAAATTGGTTTGCTGGCCACAGATGCTTTTCACATCATCATCAACTACTCTCTGTTTCCCTCACTCTCTTCCACTCCCCTTACAGCTGAGTGATGTTGAATAGAATCAAGAAAGTATCATGACTCAGTCCCCTGCAAACTGATACTCTCATGTAATATCTCTGCAGGGCTCACTGCTAGGCAACAAAGGCAGCCATCCATTAAAATACTGTCCAAAAGGGTTATTTCAGAAATTTCAATCACTCTCAAACCTCGGGTTAGCTGTCCTCATAAAGACCTAACTTATTTCACAGACCAGACTGGGATCATTAAGCATAAACTTCCCTGCCCACCTCCCCTCCCACATACAGATAGTACTTTTCATTCTATCCATTTTCTTCTCCAAGGGAGTGAGAGGACATTCTTCATGTATGCTCAGATATTCCACTTGGCCTGCCATATAAATTCTCATTTAGTAAGTATATGATCTGTTCTTCAGCTAAAACTGAAGCCAGCTTGAAGCAAAACAAAACCCCACACTTCAAAAAACAAAAACCAAAACAAAACTAAAAGACAAGTTGTTTGCATTCGTGAGCTATTTTGACAGCAAAAGAATCCTGTCTGGTAGCCTTAGATTGAAGGCTCTACATGGAGTCAAACTGTAAGCTAACAAATCCCAGAAACCAATAGGGCTTGGCTAGTTTCTAGTGGAAACACACAGGCCTTCTACAGTTTACCTCTGCTTAGCATATTCTATTGTTCCCTGCCCAGTGCCCAATATTCCCCAGTGTAAATTCCAGAGAGAGACAAACTCTGACTTAACTAGTTGCCTTTGTCCTTACTGGACAAGTTCCTTCATGCGAAGCCACAGTGGATTTCGTTGCCCAGCCTTATTCCTATCATAGATCACCCCTTCACAGAAAAATAGCCTAGAACTTCTTCTGTGAACTTTGAGCTGTGAGGGAAGTCTTAGGAGGGGCCATTAGGCAGAACGGGCACAGTGACCATCCAACAAGTACAACATTGAAACCGTTGGAAATGTGGATGGCATCCAGAGAGTGCACCTGGCCTCCACATCATAGACACAGGAGCCAGAGTCCCTGTACCACTGAAGGTTTGCAGACTCAATTCCAGAAATTCTTTGTTCCCCTCATTCCTTATTTATTTCTCATGGCTAGGGTGTGAGACAAGACTCTTTATGCACAAATGTCTTAAAACATAGTTCAATGATTTTATATCTTGTTTCTCCTCAAAACTGAGAAATAGCACATGGGATGGAAATGCAAATCTTTGTGTACTTTTATCATTAAATTTTATTTTTTTTTTTACTACAATGCAAACTGTGGTTATAACTCCACAAATAAGAACCAATGTTTTCCTTTGTCTCAGCTTAACAATTGATACCTACAGAAATAAACACTACCAAGGGGAGATGGGAACACAGAACCAAAAGAAAATAACAATCAAGAAGTCCAGTTTTTCCTAAATAAGAAAGCAGATTCAAAGGAAAATGTGAATTAAAACAAGTAGAATTTCTCCTCTCATTCTGAAAGTCTCCCATTATTTTTAGTTATAATAACAAACCTGAACTAAATTAACTTTATAAACTATTTTTAACTGCAGATATAACCACTTATAATATCTGTACTTCCTAAGTTGCATGGCCCCGTCACAGTCATTACGATGTTTGATAGTGTGGTTGCTGTTCTAAATTTCTGCAGTAGGGGAAATGCTGTTTTTGAATTATATAAATTAAACTGAGAATTTCCCTAAATTGCCTAAATTCCAAGTCAGGACACACCTTAGCTGTTAAGCTTTGAAAAAAGATTGTAAACTCTTCAGGAGACTATCAGTCTAAAGGTTAAAAGCATTTGCAAAGTTTAATGTACCCACCAAGAGTACCAAAAATCATTACTGAAAAAAGATGAATAGTCCAGATGGCGCTGTTTCCCAGCAGCCATTTTATGCACAACAGCGCTGTGTATCTGTTAATCCCCACTGGTATTTCTAACCCTACGCATTGCATACAATTACTATATACCAGTGATTTAACAAGCAATTAGGCTACAATCGTTTACTATTTTAAAACATAGTTTTCACATTTTAAAGATTTTTATAACCTTAACTATAGCACCATTTATCACTATTGATTTTTCTTTACTGTTGCATGTTAAGATTTATTTTTTTGCTTTCCATACAACTTCCTTTTAATATCATTAATAAAATAAATGGCTTTGGGAGTGGGAATTGAAAACTGGAATATCATTTCACTGGCATATCACTTTATTCATAGTAAGACTAACCCATCAACCCTTCCCTGGTTCCTTGATTCAGTTTGTTCTGATTTAGACCTCAACTTGGAAAACAACAAAGACCTTTAAGTTTGTTAAAGTATTTAAGCCAATATCTAAACTGTAAATCAGGAGGAAGAGGATGGGGAAGAAGATAGAAAATAAGAAAATAAACGCTAAAGCTGCTGTTTGTTCTAATCCTTACCTAATACCTCTCTTGTAGGAGTTCAAGAGAGCACCACAAGCCAGTTTCCTTTGAGCAATAAATTTGTACATTCATTTTCTCTTGTATCCCTCTTTGTATACTTTGCTACCTTTTAGACTCATATGTATTTATTTCTTTACTTATTGGTAGTACATTTTCTGAAATAATATTTGCATAATACTATTTCATTTCCAAAGACTTCTCCTATTTTATCTTGTTTGATCCTATCAATGATCCTGGGAAATAGCATGGTTTAGTAATCAATTATGTTTTATAGATACAGCAATTGAGTCTCCTGAAGTCATTCAACAATGACTTTCTTGAGATGACTGGCATGAGTCATCAACTACATTTTATAGATGCAACAGTTGAATCTCCTGAAATTGTTCAACGATGGCTTTCTTGAGATCATGGGTAGACCTAGTGAGTACAGATTAGAACAAGATTTATTCCTTGCATAATGAGTGCTTTTCCCAGGATACAACTATGCCAAATCATATGGAAAAAAGTTCTGCATATGGAACTCTTAATGTCCTGACTGTCAGATAAATATAAATGTTCTTTAACTTTAATGTCTTCAGATTAGTTGAAAGACCATCATAAGAAAAACATCTACAGGCTTATAGCTAGGTTTCTCAAATTGGTATACCATGCTATCAAAGCCCCAAGGATTAACATGACATATCCTTTTTAGTATCTTATTTTGTTTAAAGGATTAGAACATAAACTTTAAAGTTTGGAGTCAAATGTGTACATACACATTGCATACATGTGCAATCAAAATCATCATGTGCTCTTTTTTCCATGTGTGCAATTTTGATTTTTTAATAATAAAAGTACATAGAAATGAATCATTTTATCATGTACCTAGAATACATTGGCAATGATTGTTACTGAGCTCATTTAAGAATAGTAAAATTTTTTGCTTAAAAAAATATGTGTTTGAATATTCAGTGCAGTATAAATTTGTAGTAAAATAGGAATTATCCGATAGCATACTTCATAAGCTTAAGTAAGAGAAAGCACTGGTCCTATATTTCAGAGATTACCAATTCAGTGCCGAACTACTACTTTTCTTTATGTAATAAAAGAAACTGTGACAAAATTGTGTTAATTCACTGTTCCCCTTGAATGATTAAGAGTGACTTGTAAAGCTGGACACTCAGTCAGTAACTTCAATACAAAAAACAAAGTAATGTGTTTCTTGCACATGCCAGAATACTGCAATGAAATGAAGTTTGAGATTTAGATGAAGAAATTTGCTTATGATGGGTGAGTCAATTGCAACTCTTCCTGTATTTTTATATTATAAACTTACAGTATCAGTGGTAACATAAAGAATGTTCTCATGCAAATTCCTTCACAGAAGCCTTCTGAGAAATATTTTCCTGTGACTGTTAAAGAGACTGACCATTGAAACAGTTATTCTATCCAATTGCCAAATATATGAACAATTTAAACTGTAAATCAAAATATGTTCTCGTAGAAATCTCCATCAGGTGTTGCCTAAGAACCTTCATTCAACTGGCAATGGCGTCGTAGTCATCTCTCCTCAAGGCTTAGTCTGATGTCGCTCATAAGGCAGCGAAAAATGTTTGCCATTTGTAGTCACATATCAACATAAATGTGAATTTAAAAACATTATATTTAATTTGAGAAAAAATAATCTGCCTAGATGCTGAATCTGACCCAGAAGATCAGAGCTCTGGATTCAACTCAGTTTTCTGAGACTGATAGACTCAATTGCCCATTCACATACACAGTGCTAGGAAACCTGTTAGAGGCAATTGTTTCTGATGATAAGCAATTAAAATATTTAGTTTATATAAAAAGTACATATATTATGAAGTAGAATACAATGTGTACACATTTTTTAAGACAGGACCTAAGACTTAAGAAATTTTACACTTATTATAGGTCCCTTTAGACTATGTTCCTTGGCAGCTAGAAATATGTCACTTTTTTTTTAAGCGTTATTTCTATGTAAAAACCAAAGGATCATTGTCTTAGTACCTTTGTTCCACCTGAGAATTCCACAAGTTATTGGCTTATTTTTCTCTGAAAGACAAAATTGAATTATTGTTTGCTTTTCAAAATCCACAGTGAGAGCAGAGACTAAGGAATCAGATAAACATAAGTAGAATTCTTCAGTTACTGCTTCTTAGGTGATGTCACCTTTGGTATGCATTTAACTTCTCCTAGTCATTTTCTTATCTATTGCTGAAATAATTTGACTGCTCTTCTCTAAGGATGAAAAGATTAACATGAAGCATTTAGTGTAGTACCTGCCAAGGGATACATACTTCTTGAGGACAGAAATCTGGTTTCTCTTCTTCACCTCCCAGCACACAGAATAGTGCCTAGCAAGGGAGGGTTAAAAGTGTTTATCAAGACTGCTTGGAGGCTTCCCTTAGGAAACTTAAGAGCTAAAATCCTCCCAGCTGCTGTTTTATTCCTGTAATATAAGGATAATCCAAAGCATAATCCTGCTAATGCTGCCATTAAACAAAATAAATCAGGGAGCTATTACTTGGATAAATTAGATCCTCACAGAGGCCTGAAACCTACTACACTCAGAGTCCCAGTCCCAAGTCCAATCATAGTTAACAGCAGTGTTTTGTCTGACCCGTTAAGTCTGACACCTGAGACATAAGAGATGGATTTGAGTGAAAGTCTGGCCCCCAAACCATGGGCTGACCATAAAGTCTCACCGTTCATCTTCATCCTTCTTACATCCTAACTGTTGGGTAATGTAAGAATAAGGTATGGGCAAAGTTGAGATTTTGTGAGGGTGAGTTCATCAAAACTTAAAATTTATGATTCACAAAATTTAAAACTGATATCTTCACGAGAAGTGAGTACATGCTATCACCCTAAAGCTTTTCACTCCAGCACATAAAATGTGATCAGTAAATATTTGTTGGATCAATGTTCAATGAATGGTAGAGTCTCCATAAATCATGATTAGTATTATACTCCTACTATTATTATTATCCTCATGTCTTTAAACTGCTGATGAAGAAATAAATTAATGTTTTGTACTGCCCTGTTACCTGTAAATTCATAAGTGCAAACAACATCTTTAGAAATGGTGAACACTGGGGAGACGAATGATAGTATCAGAGTCATATTTTAACTTTCTTAGCAAGTGTTGGCCTAAATTGATGTATAATAGTGGAAAAATTTGGAATTTGTTCAAAAAAGTTTAAGACCAGAACAAGACAAATGGCCCTGAATTTTTATGAAATTAAAGGGAAAATTATTAAACATAATTGAAGTACATTTGTAACATTGAGGACATGGCAGATTAGTTGTAAAGAATACATTGCATGATCACTTTGATAGATGCCAACCCAGAAAAGTCATACTGGATTACATTCAACATCCATTCCTCCTGGAAAATTTTAGTACACTCAGAATAGATCCAAGCTTAGATAAGCATCATGCTTTCAAAAGTTAAAAATTATAAGCATTCTCATTAATGGTGGGGAAAAGATAGTATATTCTATATTGATAATAAAGCTCTCTAATTAAACTTTGTTATGCAGTTTTTTTTTTCAGGTGGATAATACAATAAGTAATACAATCCCAGAGAATTAGCACACACACATACAAAAAATCAAAATAACAAGAATTTAGTAAAATAAGTTGTTACAAAGTAAACATTTAAGACTCAGTACTTTAAAAATTAAAAAGAAAATATATGATCACCTAAATAGGTACATAAAATGTAGTTAATAAAATGTAGAACCATTCATTTAGGAAAAAAATAGAAATAGAAAAAAGTATCATTAACATATAGCTAAAAACCTACAGAAAACATTACACTTAACAGTAAACACTGAAAGATTTTCCTTTGTAATCAGGAACACACCAACAATGCTTGCTATCACCACTTCCATTTAATATTGAAGTAGAAGTTTCTTAGCAGTGCAGAGTGACCAAAACAACCACTACCATTATTTGCAGGTTACATGACTGTGGTACATACAAATTTCAAAAGAATACACATATGTTGTTAAAATTAATAAGAGTTAAAAAATCTACTCATATATTATTGAATGTTAATTAAAAGTTAGTAAAAGATAGCATTTATGTCACATAAAATATGCCAAACCAAAGAATAACTCCAACAAAAAATATGCAAGACCAAACTAAATAGAACAATATACCACATTACCACATTTGTGAACTGAATGTCTTAATACTATAGAGATGTTAATATTCTCCAAATTGATTTGTGATTTACATACAGTACCATTCAAAATCCTCTCCTATTTGTTTTGTGTGTGGGTGAACTTGATAAGCTAATTCTAAAATATATTTAGGAGGTCAAAATGGCCTAGAATAGTGAAGAACCCCCTAAAGAAAATGAGATAAAATAATTGTTATCCTGGATTTCAAGATGTACTATAAAGTTCCAGCTATTTAGGATAGTGTAATACTGATACAGAGATAAACAAAGAAATGACTGCAACAAAATGAGGAGGCCAGAAACAGGCTTTTGTATATATAGACCCTTGGTTTTGGGCAAAGTTAAACAGTAAAGAAAAAAAAAAAAAAGTCTTTGCAATTTAAAAAATTGTTAAATTAAACATTTTTCATCCATATTTGGAGAAACCATGAGGCCATTTAAAAATATGATTTAATGCTATGTTCTGAATTAGAAAGATTGTTCAGTCATTCAACAAATATTTTTGGATCACTTACTATGTACCAGTTACTATTAATTTTTTCCTGTAAAATATATTATTAAGTTAACAAAAAACAAATTGCAACATTACATACAATTGTGATTCTTCTCTAACTCTCATCTCACACAAAGTCAAAGTTCTTACGCAATTGTGCACTTTAGGTCTTTGATTCCCTTCTTTCTCTACTCACTTTATGTCAGCAACACTGCCTTCCTTTTGCTGTTCATTAAACACTCTAGCCATTCATGTACCTCTGAGCTTGTGGACTACCTGTTGCTTCTGCCTAAAATGCATTTCATCAGAAATTCCCATGGTCTACCTTCATGGCAAGTTAAGGTCTTTGTCAAATCATTCAGCTCATCTTTTTAGTGAGATAAGCACTTTTCAGTGGGCATCCTATTTAAAATTGTAGTACTATTATCTACCCCCATATTTCCTCTCCCTATTTCCTATTTTCTTTTATAATACATGTTACTTTATCAAATTATATATTTTTACTTGATTAATTACTATCAGAATTTTATATTATACAAATTCTAAAAGAGCAAAAAACTTCCATCTCTTTTGTTCATTGCTAAATCCCACCACTAGAATAGTACCTAGCATGTAATAGGAATAAGGACAATGTGTGTGTCTATGTGTTTGCATATCTGTATGTTTGCATGTCTGTGTGTTTGCACAAATATATAGAGAAAGTTCAAAAAAGAATGATGTCAAACTGCTTACGGTGGTTATTTCTGGGGAGGAGCACTGGTCTCCCATGGAGGAAAGAAAAAGGGAACCTTTCACATTTTACTTTATATTTTCCTGTGTTGCTTGAATTATATATGCTAAAATGCCAAGTTTTTAAATGTCTCTAAATCTCTTACATACAACAGGCAAATCAACCAGGATAGCAAAATCCAAAAGCTTGGACAACATTTATGACAAAACTAGGTAACAAGGTATACCCAAGAACCGTATAATAAAAGCAGGTGGAGGCAAACCATTAAGTTACAAGATTTGTGTGGTATGAGCATTTGGACAGAAGGAAGCTAAGGGAAACCACAGGTACTCTGGCTGACCTGAGAGCAGTACTCCAAAAGAGTCAACAGGTACTGGTTGGAAGCTGAGCAGGCTAATTTGAGAAAAGCCGTTGAAATTGGAAGTACTTTTTGCACACTCTATTTCACAGGCAAGGGTGAGGGTTCTGTGGCAAATATAAAAAGATTAGGCAGTCTATGAATTCTCAAATTTAACTGGGGCTTTCTTCCAAGAAGAAGTCTCGCTCACACTGAAGAGAAACTGTTGCAAATATAATCCAACTTGTGTGGACAAGCGATAATATTAGCAAAGGGAAAATCAAAGTCCAGAAAGTTGGAGGGAGGGGATCAAAGGAGAAATATCCCAGAATGTATTATATGAAATTATATATATATATATACTTTTTTGAGACAAAGCTTTGCTCTTGTTGCGTAGGCTGGAGTGCAGTGGCACAATCACGGCTCACTGCAACCTCCATCTCCCAGGTTCAAGCAATTCTCCTGCCTCCGCCTCACAAGTAGCTGAGATTACAGGCATCTGCCACCATACCTGGCTAATTTTTTGTATTTTTAGTAGAGACGGGGTTTCACTAGTCTCAACCTCCCGACCTCAGGTGATCTACCCGCCTTGGCCTCCCAAAGTGCTGGGATTACAGGCATGAGCCGCTGCGCCTGGCAAAAATCATTTTTTTAAAATCACTATGTGACAGCAACAGAAAAGGAAACCCCAGACCCTAAAAAATCTTCTACTCCTTCCTGAAAGTTCAGGAATACTCATTTTATATAAAAATGAACAAGAAAAATGACCATGGTTGAAAGTCATACAGAATTACAAGAAAAAGAGAAATAAGAAGCAAAATAATATCCTTACAAAAAATGTGGACCAGAAAGACATGCCAACAAAAAGGATAAACTGTATCCTTATATATTGAGATAAAAGAAATTAAGAAAATGATAAATATATGAAGGAACAACATAGACCACAATTAGGAAACCTCAGCAAGGAAGTGAGTGAACCCAAGAAAGAATTAGAAATAAAAGAAAACATGATTTTACAAACAATAAGCTAGAAGAGACATAGGAATGAACAAACACAACACACAATGCCTAAGAGAGAAGGTAAAAACAGAGAGCACTTTTAAAATAAAAAAGAAATAAAGAAAGGCAATGAAGATCCAATGTACATATAATAGTACTCCCTGAAAAAAAGAAAACCAAATAATATATAAAACTATATCAAAACTAAATAGTATATTTAGTATTTTAACAAATGCTAAGACTATAATTTAAGAAAAAAATTTCAAAAGTGGAAGGATTTGAAATTACATATTGACAGGGCACATTGCCTATTCAAAAAAATGACCCAGAAAAACCAATACAGAAGCATGTTTTAGAAAAACTACTGAACTTTGCAGAAAGAGAAACTTCCTTTAAGCATGTAGGCAGGAAGACTAACTCACTTATATGGGAAATAATTTACTATGTCATCAGAGTTTTGAATAGTAATCCTTTGTTCCAGAAGAAAATAGAATAGCTTTATGGCACTCAAAAAAGAAAATGTGAGCTAATGATGTCATATCCAGGCAAACTAACTAGCAAGTATAAAGGCCACAGACCAACTGTTGTCAGCTTACAAGAAATCAGAAACTTATTTCCTTGAGCACTTCTTGAAGAATTTACTGGAACATGAGTTTCAGATAAAGTGACTGGAGAGACGTGGGCATAAGGACTGGTAGAGTTTATAATTAAGTGAAGGTTATAAGAGAAACTGAAAAATGTGTTTAGTATATACACTATACAATACAGTTCAATTATACTATACAATTGTAGGTCAACAAAAAATGGAGGTGGGTTTAGACAGGCATCCGGGCACATGCCTGTAATCCTAGCTACTCAGGAAGCTGAGGAGGGAGGATCCTTTGAGCCTAGAATTCAGACGCTGCAGTGAGCTACTATCTCACCACTGTAGTCCAGACTGGGTGACAGAGTAAGACCCTATCTCTGAAAAAAAAAAAAAAAAAAAAGGAAGTGGGGGCTAGGAGGAGGCACAAATTAAAAGTAGAATAAGCATACTGTTTGCTTTATAGTATTAACTGAGATTAAAAGGGTAATATTACAAGTCAGATACTGGAGAAAATGGAACAAACAGTATGAAGAAAGAAGCTATTAGCTGATTTCAATATTGCTCTCAATAGAGAATGAATTAAAAATAAAAAAAGAAAAGGTAAAGGAAAATATAGAAATATATTATTATACCATTAGAATGCAAACTTTCTTAAATACAAAAAAAAACCTCTAAAAAGCAGAGACAACAAAAAACACCAAAAACAAAGGAAAACAAATCAAAGAATGAAAAATATTTTATATAAAATACTTGTCTGTTAACTATAGGACTTAAGTATGCTACCTTTTTAAAGAAAAACATAAAAATATACAAAAATAAAATTTAAATTAAAAATTAAACAATGAAAGTTGAGCCATAAGTGTTAAAACAGTTTAAATATAAGAGAAGGGAAAGAATAGGGTAGAAAGTACGGGAATAGCTACTAGGCTTCTTTGAATTTACATTACTTAACTTCTGGAATTATGTAAATATTTTAAATAATTATAAGCTGGAATTAAATTTTTTTAAAATTCCCCCAAATAAACAACAAAATCCTTTTTTTTTTTTTTTTTTTTTTTTTGAGGCAGAGTCTTGCTCTGTCACTCAGACTGGAGTGCAGTGGCGCTATCTCGGCTCACTGCAAGCTCCGCTTCCCAGGCTCACCCCATTCTCCTGCCTCAGCCTCCCAAGTAGCTGGAACTACAGGCGCCCGCCACCACACCTGGCTAATTTTTTTGTACTTTTAGTAGAGATGGGTTTCACCACGTTAGCCAGGATGGTCTCGATCTCCTGACCTCGTGATCCACCCACCTCAGCCTCCCAAAGTGCTGGGATTACAGGCGTGAGCCACCGCCCCCGGCCACAACAAAATCTTAAAATGTGGTCATACAATATAGCAACTACAGTTTTATATTTCATCACAAGAATTTCTTGTATATTTATTTGCTAACAACTCCAGATGCAAACTTGAAATTTATACAAATAACATTTAATAGTTGGGCTCCAAATAAATACACATGGTTCTTGGCTTTTTCCCCTCACACTGACAAACACAAAGAAACAGATCATAACTGAAATGACTAGATGCAGAGGAGTGTTACTCACCATCTTTTCTTTTACATTTCTCTAGGAAAATAAAGGAAAGTCTGGAGTGTTTCCCTGTTAAATTGAACAACTTGATCCACACACTTGCACAAATGTCAGCCATAAGCCCTGCCAAATCTACTTCACAGACTTTTCCTCAGGAACCCTGTTTGCTGAGTACAACTAGGTTGATTCAAACAGCAACAATTTTAGGGTTCAGCAAGAAATCCAGTAATGTAAGTTTAAAATCTGTCATCTTGACTTAAGTATCACTTGACTTTATCTCAGACTTCCCTTCACTATCCTACACAGCCTTTCTTATAGCATAATTTTTTTACTATGCAAATGAAAAATTATTTACAATTTAAGCAGAAGTGTCATTAAGAGGATGTTCCAAGAAAAAAATCATAACAACAAGAGCTATGAGTAGAGAACCATCAAAGAGAACAATTCCTGCCCTGTGGTAGAGTATAAATCAATAACTGATTAAAATGTCCACAAGAACAGCAAAAATTAGGCAATCTCTTCCTAGCACATACGATTATGATACTCTTAGATATTATTTATAGGTAATTTTGCCTTTACAAAATGCATCTCCTGGCTTTTATGATAATGTTTTGCAGAAAGGTTCTCCCTTTGTTTGGTTTACATAAAATAGGGTTTCAGAATGTATCACAGGCTGATATTGCCATCTTTTGATTTCTATCTATTTACTTTCTGCAGCTGTATCTGATCCAGGTGACACACAGCAACAACGAAACAAGCCTGATAGAAAAATCATTTGACCAGTTTTCAAAACTTCACAGCCAACTTCAGAAGCAGTTTGCATCATTGACTCTCCCAGAGTAAGGCACTGTCCTTTTACATTGTTTTGCCTTCAGTACTTGTCCTTGAGCAAAAAGAAAAATTATGGTTATGGGATTTTCTATTTGTGAGCAACACAGTATTCTGACTCCAATGCCATTGAATCCATCCCAGCAGAGTCTGAATTGCTCTCAGAGTGAGGAATCTTTTGTCTCATAAAACAGAACAAGGTTTGCAATTTTCTTTTTACTTCCAGTCATTGATTTTGTAGACAGACAATTTCAAAAGTCACTTCGTTTTTCTTCGATTATTGGAAAAATGGTCTCATTTGCCTGTTTTTAATTTAATCCTCTTAGTTATTTTTTATAAAAATACAATTGAAATTGAAATTGCAGAAGAAAATTGGATATGTTTACTTCTTCAACAAATAACTGTAATATAAAGTCTATATATATAGGCTTATTAATATACATATTTAATTATATATAATTATATATGCTTATTAAATATATACATTTAATTTTAATACCAGAAAAATGTAAACATATTTATATCAATTAGTATATTACTAACTCATTTTGTTGCCATTAATTTTTAACTTTGAAATTATTAACTTGCATTATCTAAATTGAATTTGTTATTTTGATCATTTTGAAGCCATCTTGAAAATCATCATTTTCATTTATGTTATAATGGAAAAATGTTAACCATAAGCAAACTAAAAATATCATAAAAATTACTTCTGTTCAAATAACCCTTCAAAAATTCATTACTTAGAAGCAGTCAAATTTTGATCATAGACTTCAGTCTATAAAAAAGGTGTACTTTGATTTTAAAAATGTGAGCTTTCCAGAAATTATGATATTGCATTTATGTTAATCAGATGTTTTATCTACAGTGAGATTTTTGTTAAGTAAATGGTCCTTTTATGATATAATTGTTTATACTTTACCTGGCATACTTTATACATGTGGATTTTTACTTGGCTTTCAGGATTTAGTCACTTTCCAAAATACAAATATAAGCAAAGTTAGTACATAGAGAAATATTACACATTATTAAAAATTGAGTAGTTCACATTCATGAAAAAAACTGTACTGGCATATATAACAGGGATTTTTGAAATGCAGATACTTTAAGCATCAGGAAGTCAAGAAATTAAGAGCATACTCAAGAGACTGAGAGGGAGATAAAGTCATTCTGGAAACTTTTAGAAGTAACATCAAGTTTTAGAATTATCAAAAAATCTGATAGAATAACAGAAAATAAAGAAACACCGGCAAAAAAACTCAGTGTTTGGCTGGAAATACCACATTCAAAATCAATGTTTGCTGTGATAACCCTACTAATTAATAATTGAGAAGAGTAAGCTCATCTTTGTTTAATGGCTATCCTTTTTCGGTTTCAAAAATGTCTCTGTTCTACACTGTACCTCACCAATACACATCAGTATAACTTGTAAAACTTTAGAAATTCTAATAATCCATCTCAATTGGCCTCTTTTCAGTTTTCAGCTTTTGTTAGGATTCTGCTTTGCTCATTACTGCTGCCTGGAGCTTCTTACATTGATTTTCAAACTGTGTAAGCAACCTGTGGAGGCAAGGAACATTTTGTTCTATGTTCCCTGAACACTGTTTGCATGCTGACACTCTCAAAGGGGCCCAGGCTTACAGTGATGCACACAAATGAAGGATGAAGATTCTCTACGACTTCTACATTTACTGAGAGAAGCCCTAAGAGAGTTATGTAAATGTCATCTGGAAGGCATGATCAGAAAGTCAGAGTCATGAAGAATGAAATTCTAATCAGTTCATACCATGTAACAGTGGACTTCAAATCAGCTATTTGTGTTTCTGGGTAACTTCCAAGGGTACACAACATGAAAATATTCCTTAAAATTAATAATCTTTTTTAGAAAATTAATATGCTTGGTGAGAGTTGACTTTCTTCTCCCAACCATCCAAAATTTTATTTTGGTACACTGATCAGGTTATAGAAACTTCTGAGGACCAGACAAAAGGGCAAATCAAAATATTGGTGTTGGTACTGAGAAAATGAATTACTCTAATAATCAAATATCAAATCAAATCTTTGTCACATGTTTTCTTACCTTTGTTGTGAATGAAATTGAGGGAGGATATGATGATACTGTCAGACAAAAGATCATAAAAAGTAATTTTCAATAACTGCTATATTTGACATTTAACTCGAAGAAGTTTCAATTAAATGACAGTATTATAGAAGCATTCCTCAACTTTCACATACTTATTTATATGTAAGATGTTTTAGGACATATATCTATAAAAATATTAACAAAGTAGCAGAATTGACATAGACTTCTGGTTTATTCTACCAACAAGGAAAATTCACAGACAGACAAATTAATACTTAAAACCAGCCTAATCTCTCATTTATCAAATTCATTTCTCCCAAAAAAATACTATGCATATATAGATATATAGAATATAGATCTATCTATCTTCTATGCTATATGTTCAATTGATTGTATACTAGTACTAATTTTCGTGATTCAATTTGGATGAAAAATTTTAAAGACTTAAGTCTTAGAGTCTGCAAGAGACTTTAAAAAATAAAATGTTCATTGTTTAAATATACAAGCATAGAGTTTTGGACTTTCCTGACATTTCCAACAGGAATCAGTAGGGTGTCATGAAATTATCACATACCTCTGTGTCTTTGCTGACTGTCCTTTATTATCCTCCATGTTCATTTCCCCTCCAAGCATGGTAGCCAAGCCGTGGTTCCTACCAAAGAAGCAGAAGTGTGGATGAGGCAGCAGTATGATTGGAGTCAGAGGAGGCTGCTAGGTAGTTCCTAAAAAGGTATATGTAGACAGCAAGATATGTTACCAAAGGCTACCTATTACCGGTCATCCCACATAATAATTGGTCTTAATCAAGTTCAAGCCATCAAGATGAATCATCAGATTGTGCAAAGGAAATTCTGCAAGTAGACAGACTCTTGGGGAAAGTGTTACTATTTTGTAGAAGGCTAAGAGCAGATGGAAGTATAAGTCACTTGCTAAAATGCTTAATTTAGTTAGTATAATGGTGTCTCTAGTGAACCCAGAAGCAACAATGTAATCTGAACCTTTTGAAAAATTTTGAACCGTTAACTTCAGTCTTTTTTTAAGACCCCACATATGTTTAAAAGACAAAATGTGTGGTCTGCCATTAATACAGTAAGAAGGGACATATAAATTGATTTAATATGTCAAATTAAATTAAGTTAGTATTAATATTAATGACCGTTAATATGGCATGAATGACCACAGCCATATTAATAAAACTTCCAGGATTAATCACGTAGACTATGACTTTTTCAAATGTTTTCTTTGGCCCTTCCATCTGATACCGCTGTAACTTCGTGAACAATCCTAAGATGAAAAGGCCGGTTTTCAAACTAATGAAGATAACTTGTTTTTTCTCTTAAAACAGGTTTCCTCATTGGTGGCACCTACCTTTTACAAATTCAGATCACAAAAGATTTGGAGATCTAAATCATTACATGGAACAGATATTAAATGGATCATGTGAAGTTACAAATGTAAGTTACAATTTATTTTTCTATTTTTACATAAAACATCAACTATTTATATGTTATTAGTGAGTGAGGTGGTTTATGCCTGTAATCCCAGTACTTTGGGAGGTCAAGGTGGGAAGATTGCTTGAAGCCAGGAGTTTAAGTCAATCCTGGGCAACAAAACGAGACCTCGTCTCTACAAAAAATTTTTCGAATTATCCAGGCATGGTGACACATGCCTGTAGTCCCAGCTACTCGGGAGGCTGAGGCAGAAGAATCATTTGAGCCCAGGAGTTGGAAGCTGCAGTGAGCTATAACAGTGTCACTGCACTCCAGCCTGGGTGACAGACCCAGATTCCATCTCTAATAATAATAATATTTTATGATAACATTCCTTGGGTTCATTCATTCAATGAATATGTATGCCTGATTTTGTATGAAATACATGAACTGAGAACTGTGGAGCAGCAAAACAAGTATAGAACCTTGACTTCAAATAACTTCAATGAAGTAATACGTGATAAACGGACTATCAGTGCCGTGAAGTGCTCTAGAGTTTTAGAGGAGTAAGAATCATTCCCGATGCAATAATAAAGTTTCAAGGAGAAGAGAGCATCTGAGCCGAACCTTTAACACTGAGTAGGATTTAACAGAGGTGGCCTGGGGAAATGTCTCAACAATATAAGAAAAATTATGAGTGAGAAAAAACAAAAAGAAATTGTATTTTTAAAATTTAAATCTGTTGCTGCTGTGACAAGTTACCACAGATTTGGTGGCTTAAAACAGTACATATCAATTTTCTTTCAGTTCTGGAATTTAGAAGTCTGAAAAACAGGTTTTATGGGATTAAAATCAAAATGTTGGTGGGCTTGTTGTGGAACCTTTTCAATTTCTAGAGGTTGGTTGTGTTCCTTGGCTTGTGGCTCTGTTCCAGCAACACAGTGGCACACTCTGACCTCTGACCGTGTCATCACATCTGCTTTGGCTCAAATTCTGACCCTCCTGCCTTCCTCTCAGAAGCGCTTTTATGATTACATTGTGTCCATCTGGGCAACTTAGGATAATCTCACCATTTCAGGATTCCTAATGTAATTCTATCTGCAAAGTCTCTTTTGCCCTGTAAGGTAACATATTCAGAGTTTCCAGGGATTAGGACATGAACATCTTTTGGTAGAAGGTATTATTCTGCCTCTCATGGGGATCTAAGAAAAAGCGCAAGGACACAGTTCTGATGGATCTCAGCTTTCTTGTGATGTAAGAGTTTGGACGCCAAGCCCAAGTCGTTAGAAACTAAAACTAAGCCTTGAACTTATTAGTCAGTGTTCTCCAGAGAAACTGAACCAACAAAACTGTGTGTGTGTGTGTGTGTGAGAGAGAGAGAGAGAGAGAGAAAGAGAGAGAGAGAGAGAGAGAACAAATTTGTTTAATTGGCTCACATGATTGTGGAGGTGCAAATCCAAAATCTGTAGGGCAGGCTGGCAGGCTGGAGATCAGAGAAGATTATTTACCATCCAAGTCCCAAGGCATTCTGCTCAGAGTTCAGTCTTGGTTCTGTTCAGGTATTCAATTGATTGGATGAGGCCTACCCATATTATGAAGAATAATATGCTTTACTCAAACTCTGCCAATTTCAGTATGAGTCTCATTCAATAAAACACCTTCACGGAAACATCCACAATAATGTTTAAACAGGGACACTGTGACCCAGCCAAGCTGACACACAAAATTAACCATCACAAGAGTCGTGAGGAACTGAAAACACTGTGAAGCACGATGCCCCTCACCACTTTGGTAGATTTTGGTCCTCCTTACTAGACTAGCACATTGTTCTTCTATTTTTTCTTTTCATTTTTAAATTGTAAAATGTAAACACACATTCAGAAAAAAATCCACAAAAGAAAATTAAACCGTTCAAGGATAAATTATAAGAACATCTAACCATGCAGTAATTTCAAAACATGTCTGAAAATTGTTTGCCACCCTCCCATCAAGAGGAGGCAGCTTGTGTCCCAACCTCTTGATCCCAAGAGGGCTTCTGTCATTTGCTCATCAAATAGAATATGGTTGAAGTGACCCTTTATGACTTCCAAGGTAGGTTAGAAAATGCCATGCACCTTCTAACAATTTCTTTTGGAATGGTCACTGCAGGAGCCTTCAGTTGCCATCTTTCAAGCTGACCTACCCTGAGTCTGCCAGGTAGAGAAACCAAAAAGATTAAATACAAAGAGACATGTCTAAGGAACAGCAACTGATCCAGTCCCCAGCTGGGACTCCATCCCCAGCCACCAAATGATCACAGTCTCATCAGAGACCCCAAGCAGAACACCCAGCTGAGCCCTGTCAAACACCTGAACTAAGAGATAATAATACAATGACTGGTCTTAAGCCAATAATGCAGTGATAGCCCATTTCCAAGATTCATGGATTTTTATCGTTGCATAATATTTTATTATATGAATATATTATAATTCATCTGTAGATACTGCTCTACATAGACTTTTGGAATGTTTCCAGTTTGAGGCTATTACAAACCATAATGTTATGAACATTCTTTCACATGCATGACTCAGTATCCACGTGTTGTTCTTACACCCAGGAATAGAATTTCCAGATTGTAGGATACACCCAGGAATAGAATTTCCAGATTGTAGGATATGCTTATTTCAACTTTGTGATGGTCAGTTTGTTCTCTCCTTTGCAATAAATACCTTTTCCAATTTTCTATTCTTGGTATTGTTAATCTTTTAAATTGGGGCCATTCTGGTTGGTGTGCATCTCACTGAACTCTTAGCTTGCATTTTCCTGTTACTAATGAGCTTGAACACTTTTCGATATGTTTTTTGGTCATTCGGATATCCTCTTTCGTGAAATGCCAGTTCACATCTCTTTACCATGTTTCTATTCAGTTAACATTCATTTATTGATTCATTTCTTGGTTGAAATTGTTAGAAGGTGTATTTCTTCATATATTCTGGATAGAAGTTCTTTATTATTTAAACAGATTGAAAAAATTTTCTCATACTCTGTACCTTGTCCCTTTGCTGTCTCTATCATGTCTCCTGATGAACAGAAATGCTTAATTTTAATGAAGTGAAATGTATCAATATTTTCCTAGTAAGAACATACCCTACCTCAATGTCATAAATGTGTGAATCTTTTGGGATGATCCATGATCAACGGCTCTTCTCCTTTATTTAGGTTTACAATGTGCCTTTCATGTAATACTTCTTTATCCGTAAAAAAAAATGCACATTTTTTTTGAGAAGGAGTTTTGCTCGTCACCCACGCTGGAGTGCAATGGCGTGATCTCAGCTCACAGCAACCTCTGCCTCCCAGGTTCAAGAAATTCTCCCACCTCAGCCTCCCCAGTAGCTGGGATTACAGGTGCCCACGACCACACCCAGCCTATTTTTGTATTTTTAGTAGAGACGGGGTTTCACCATGTTAGCCAGGCTGATCTCGAACTCCTGACCTCAGGTGATCTGCCTGCCTCGGCCTCCCAAAGTGCTGGGATTACAGGCATGAGCCACTGTGCCCAGCCTGAGATGCACACTTTATTAACGTACACACTCAAGCAGCAGGTAGAGAACAAGAGAGAGAGGGCAAGGAACCTGTGGACCAAGGCCTTTATTGCAGTGTAGGGCATTATCCAAGCAGGTTTCCCACAGGGAGTTCTAATTAGAGGTTTTAGAGCAAGCAGGCTCAGGTTCTATAGAGGTGCATGGTGACTGAAAGTAGTCATTGTAGCATATCTAAGCAATATAAGCAGTGTGTGGGTATGAGTGGAGTGAGTCAAGAAGGTTATGTCTATCTGACCCATAGAGAGATGGTCACCAGGAGGTAGTTGCATAAGAAATATCTCGATCGACCACATCAAGGAGCTCAAAGACAAACAACTGAAAACTATCAAAGATGACTAAGACTTGCTTCTCGGATTTGAAAGTGCAACTTATATTCAAAATAAATGCCAAGGCAATTAAAAATTATAGATTCACTACAGATGGCTGCTTAACTTTACTTTCAACCTATCTAACTTACACATTTAAAATTTGAATCCCTTTTTCTAGTAAAGGTTTGATTGCACCCCACAAATCTCTCTCTATAATATTGTATATATAAATTTGATATACAATACCATATTTTCTTTCTTATTCTTTCAAAATATTTATAAACTATTCATTGTGATTTCTCTTATGGCCATGGGTTTTTAAGAAATACTTTTTAATTTTTTCAAATATATTTAGCCTTTTTATTTTTGTTATTTTATTTCTAGCTTAAGTATGTCAGAAAACACACCTATAGTTTCAATTTTTTCTAAATTTTGCGATGTTTTATGGTCCTAAATATGGTCAATTTCGGTAAAAATTCCATGCGTGCTTTAGAAGAATGCACCCCGTAGTTGTGAGACGCAGTGTTCTACACATGTGTATTAGTGCAAACTGTCATCTTCACTGATTTTTGTTTGTTTGTACCAGTAGAGGTTTTTAGAAATATTCCACTATATTAATATATCTAACTACTTCTCATTATCTTCCTGTTAATTTTTGCTTTGTATGTATTGTGGCTGTTATTAGGATCACTTACATGGAGAATTATTATATTTTCCCATTATACTGAAATTTTCACTAACATTCTTGTGTCTCTCCTATCTCTAACAATGCCTTTTGTCTGAAAAATCTTTCTTCTGTATCACTAATATAGCCAGGCCAGCTTTATTTTGGCTAGTGTCTGCATGACACAACTTTTTCCATTGCTTTACTTTCATCATTTCACATTTTTCCATTTCAGTGATCACTCTTATAAGGAACACACAGATGGGTTTTCTTCTAAATCTAGTAACATAATTTTCATCTTTTACTTATACTGTGTAATTATTTACATTTGCTACTGTCATCGATATATATGTGTGTGCATGTGTCTGTGCGTATATGTTATACTCAATCTATCACTTAAATGCTTTCTCTCTTTTCTTCCATTCTTTTTTTAAATTTAGTATTTATTTTTCCATTTTGTCCTATGTAGCCTCAGGAGTCATAAACTCTTTTACTGTTAGGAATTACCATAGACATTAAAGTATGTGCCTTTGACTTATTTAAGTCTAATATAAATTAGAATTTTTAGGAATTTCCCAATGATACAAGGTCCTTAGAGCCCTATGCCTATTTAACCCCCTTGTGTCTTATATGCTTTACAGATAATGTATATCTATATCTGTATCTATAAACTTAAGTAGTTATTATTTTTAATTCATATAATCAACATTTGTTTAGTCTTTTATTCTTGAGGGATTTTTTGCTGACAATACTATTTTAATAGCAATTATATAAAATATAATTATATATAGCTATATATATAGCTTTTATAATATAAAGCCTTATTATATATAGCTTTATATATAAATATATACATATAATAAAGTTTTATATTATTAAATATAAAATTTATATAATAAAGCTTTATATAGGTAGCTATATCAATATACCTGCTGATATATATAAATATAATCTGCTGATAAATATCTGCTTTTGTTTTTTTGCAGTTTTACTATAGTCTACTCAAATGTAATGTTGTTACTTTTATCATGTTTGAGCTTCAGAGCTTCTCGAATTTGTGCTATGATGTCTTTCATCAGTTTTGGAAAGTTTTCAGACATTATGACTTCAAATATTGCTTGTACCATTTCTTCTCTTTTTCTAGGACTGTAATAACATATATGTTAAACCTCTTCATTTTAGCCTTTATGCCTCCTACTCTTACCTGTATTTTTTAATCATTTTGTCTCCTCATGCTTCATTCTGAGTAGCTTCATCTGACATAATTTCTGGGTTATTAATTCTCTTTTATCTGTATTTAATATGTTATTAAACTCATTCTTTGAGTTCTTAATTTCAAATATTATGTTTTTCAGTTTTATTTTTTCCATTTTTATGTGAGTTTCCCATTTTTACTGAAAATCTCAGCCTTTTGTATATATCTTTGCGAACAGTAAGTATAGTTATTTTTAAATCTTTCCTAAAACTCCACTATTGAGAATCACTCCATGTATGATTCTAATGTGTAATGTTTCTACTGATTTTCAATCATGTAGTCTTGTTCACTTGTAAGTTTAGTTATTTTCTTTTTTATTGTGGCCAGATATTATACTGCAATATCCTTTGTAGAAATAATTTACCAACTAGGTTACTATTATCGTAGTGTGGAAAATAATTAAATATAGGGACATTAACAATCTAAAATTGCCAAAATTCAATTGCAGCAATTCAGATTATTTTAAACTGAAATATAGCCTTTGTGAGGGCCTCTTTCTGGTTCATCCTTATTCCTCAGATATAGCCATCTGGGGTCCAGACCCAAGGGGAGGCAGATTCACCAGCAGCCTACCTGGCAGTCCTGGATTCAATTTCCTTCCCTCCTGTGTCTGCAAAGTGGTCAAAAGTGCTGCTTAACTTCTCAGCCTCTCAACTGCTCCCACTTGCATGAGTAAACACCCACGCCAGAGAAGCAGTGCCAAATCTTGGACTCACATTCCTGAATCTGTGTCTTCCTTCCAGATCCTACCCTAGTAATTTTTCACTATCTTGTTGGCTCTCTAACGCTTTCCAGCAAAGTTTAAAAAACAAATGTCTAGCTGTTTCAATTATTCTCATTAGGATATTTGGACAAAATGGCTTAACCTACTATCACCAGAAAATGGAATCTAAAACTGCAACCATCACCCAAGCTACCCTTGGTTTTAAGAGATGTCTGCCATTTTGCTTCCCCATCTCTTTCTTGTGCTCTACTGCAACCATTCTCTCATAGGTTACTACTGTAGGGTCTCAGTCTGTGGTCACTTTCCATCCCAAAAAGCATTTAAGGATTTCTTATCGGACTGTTTGCTGCTACCCACCAGTGGCTCTGAGAATAGCCTAAAAAATTTAAGGGAAATGCCAAACCCTAATTCTGTCCCATCTCACATGTGAATCTAAAAAGGCTCTTAAGATCACACAAACACACATATACTAAATATATGCACAGAGCATACAATTTCCGAATGCTAAAAGGAGCTCTCATTTTCTTTACTATTAGGTTTTCATATCACCATCCTGTAGGAAGGATGGATCTTATTTGAGATGAATGCTACATTTCATAGGGAGGCACCAAACTAACAGAATATTCTAGAGTTCTTGGATAGACACAGGATCTTTTAGTGATTTATCTGAAACATTACCCTTAAAAGTAAAGAGTACATGGCCTTTTGGATTTTTTGCCTTTTGATGTAAGAGTGAAGAACACTTATAGAATATTTTTAGCTAGTCCACAGATCTTGATAACTTTAATGTCACCCATGAGAACCCATTTCTAATATTAATGTGACTAGTCAATAAGCCACTATTTTTATAAAGAAAAACTCATCTTTAACATTCAGTTTGCCAATTACTAAAATGCCTATTATCAAGTTCTGAGTGAATAACAGAAGCACATGTACTGACTGCATCTAGATGGGATTCTTGATTAGAATACTAAGAACACCCTCTTTTTTCCTTCACCATACCGCTGCCCAAGTTGTGCATCTTTGATTAGGACATTAACAGGTCATTTCTAGACTCAACTCTGCCGTCTTGATTAAATGCCAGCAGCACTTGGGTTATATATATGTTATACAGATCTATACACACATATAACATATATGTATATGTTAAGAAACATATATAATATCATGTTGCACATGCGGAAATATTTCAAAGTAAATTACAGGCATTGTAACAGTAGGAAAACAGCTAACCCCATAACCAGAACTTACTAAAGGGCCAAAGAGCTCTATTTTTTTCTCAGCTGTCAGTTCAACAGCCTTTCTTCTCCACTTGGATCTTGGGAAAGCTTTTACATGAAATTACATCTCAAGTCATGGTTTAAATTTCTTTTGTTACATGCTCTACAATAGATTGAATCAGTACATATAAAAAAACTCACTGAAATTTAAACAAATATCAATGCATATATACAAAATAGCCTCCTAACTGTAAAATAGACTCACCGATTCAGTATGTTGGCCTATTGCTGTGCCTCCTAGTTGAGTAATATTGTGGTTTCATGATAAATAGACATATTTAAAGAAGAAAATCCTAGGTCATAGGGGTCCTAAGCACTGTTAGAGAAAACCTGAGTTGTCAATAAGGACTGCATTAGATGGCATATAGTCAGGACCAAGAAGAGGTGAAACTTTTAGATCCCTGTCAGCAGTTACTAAGAAAACAAGTGGTTCTCAAATTACAGTTCCTATATGGTGCTGGGAATCTCACCTTGAAACTTATATAAGAACGTTAAATATTGGCCCTACCTAGATCTACTAAATCAGAAACTCAAGGGGTGGGACCCAGCAATCTTTGTTTTTAACAAGTCCTCCAGAAGATCTCAATACATGGTAGTATTTGAGAACCATTGTCTCAGACAATGAATATCTTTCCATTTATTTTTCTGTTTAAATATGTTCAGTCATTTGGCCTCCAATATAGCAGGTACTCAAGTATTCTATTATATTATTGATTCTTAGCAAATTTTGATACAAGAATATTATGCTGCAATATTGTTTCAAGGCTGGTAGACTCTCAGCTGGAGATGCTATGTTGTGTCAAAGGACAACTGCCTGAGCACTTAAGGAGGTGTATTCAACTAATTCCAAGTGAGGTAGAGAAGGCATCCCAGATGGTATGGCGTTTAAGACGATATTAAAGGGCAAGTAGCAGTTGGTAACTAGAAATTGGGAAAAGTCATGCTAGGCAAAGATAACTGCAAAAACAAAACATTATGGTTACATGCTTTCTCCTGTTTAGAAACTTAAAGAACAAAATGACTATATTCATCTCTATTTTTACCCCATGTCTAGCACTAATACTAACTCTTATCAATGTTTACTAAGTGTTTTTGAATGAGTAAATGAATAACAATATCATTAGCACATATTAGCCTATAAAACTTCTGCTGCTATTGAAAACCTAAGGGTTTCAATCAAAGATTGCCTCTGAGAAGTGTTTAGCCATGGTCTCTAAACTTGTTTATTCTGATATCTTATCAAGTTTTTATTTAAAAAAAACTGCTCAGGCTTCCAAAATATATAACTCATTTAAATATGTTTTATACCTAAACTACTATACAAATAGTGACACATAGTTTAAAACTTGTAGAAAGTGAAAAATTTAGAAAAAGAAATGTGAGTGTTATTACAAAATAAACATTCATAGTACTTTTAATATTTTCCTTCACTTCAATGCATAATCCCACATGAATGTCATGACAGAGATCTCTGGCAGTCTGGAGCATGATCTTTGGAATCCTCTTTACTGCCAGCTCTGGGGTAGGCTGCACTGGTTACCTAGTGCCATGCCCAGAAACATTGCCTGGCCATGGGCAGAAAGGATGAATGGTAGTAGCACACCAAGTCATGACTGTGCCCTCCAGAAAGATCACTCAGATTATACAAATCACATTTGTAATGTATCTATTATGAGCAAAGGGAAAGAAATGAACAGTATGTGCTCAGTCACTATGAAGATAGAGTAGTGTAATAGGGAAACTGAGAGTATAATAATGTCAGTAGTAGGAGGAAACAAAGAAGTAAAATAAAATAATGCTTGAAAACATTGTTCACAAAACAATAGGAAAGCAAGATATTGTATTCTCAATATAAAATTCTCAATATTGCATTCTCAATATAAAATGATATAACATGTTTTAGTATATTTGCCTTTCTGTCTCAGTCTATGGGGAATAAATTATGACTGAGGCTTCCACCCTACAGAATCAAGGGAACTTAATTCATCCCATTGGGTTCCAGGTGATTTTTGCATGTTAAAGAAGCACATAGAATGCTGACATCTTAATGTCCCTCACTGACGCTGACATTCTCTGAAGGTCACGTCTGTTCATTTATACTGCAGTCAAGGGCTGTGGGTATGGCAGTATCTGTAAAGAAAAGTGCTGAGGGAATAGTGGATGGATTGTTATCTTTGCATGCTGAGGGCTGTCTTACTGACTATACTAAAGCTGTTTGGAGACAATACCTGTCCAGCAACTGCTGAAATTGTCAGGTTTGGGCTATGTAAGCTGAGGCCAATAAGTGCAAAGTAAAAAGGTGTCTGATTTCTGGGACTGGTGTGAAGAAGGTGAATATTGGAAGCAGCAGACTTTCAGTAGGAAACTCCTAAATGTATCTGCTATGAAATCTCACAGGATGGGTTAAGATAGAAGTATTAGCAGAGGCCTATCATGAGAGCAGAAGGCAAAGAAGCCAGGCATGTACAGGCAGAGAAGGTTTTTTTGTAAAGGTGTAGTTTAGCACAGCAAGGCTTAATGAATATTGTTGCCCATCATACTCATCGCTGCATGGGGACGTAAGACCAAAACCACCAAACATAGCTTGCAGTTTTCATCACATCCACATTTGCAAATGTGCTAATTAAAGTACTACCCTAGAGGCCCCAAGGAGAGATGTTTTTATCTTGTTTTGTGTCTCTTTTAATCTCCATTGGTCAGTATTTACGGAAAGCAAGGCTAAAGAAATTCCAGGCACTACATTGTTTTTATATTGAATTGAATTAAAATCTAATGGGAGAAGGTATTTACATCATCAAACAGGAAATACCGTTGTGAAATCACATAGCCTAAAAATACTCCAAGTGAGACTATTTCAGCCATCTTCTAACACTGGAGTTTCAAGGAGGTGAATCCTGTCTTGTTCCAAAATAGTCTCGAACTAAAAGAAGCTAAAGTTATAGATGTAATACCTTCTCCCAAGGTATCATCCTGGTAATTAACTCAGTTGATTTTGCACAGTGAATATTTAGGGTACCATACCTTCCTGAGATGTATAATCTACATCTCAATTATTATTTGCCCTTTCTGGACAACAAAATAAATAAAGTAGTGCTATATTAATAGATGCCAAATCATCAAAAAGTAAATGTGGACACTGAGGAGCCTCGACGTATTAGCTGCCACACTGAAAATCACTGTCTTAGTCATTCAACAAATGTTTATTGATTGCCTACATTTTATACTCTCTGGCCAGGGGTGCCAAAATAGTACCTGGTAACCAATTGTTTTATAATAAACTGGGAAGATTTTAAAAGGAATGTTCAGAGCCCCATCCTTAAACATGCTGGTTCTAAAGGTAGAAGGTGATATATTAGGTATCTGTCTTGTATTTCAATAATTCTAGTGATTCAGATGCACAACCAGGTCTGGGAAACTCTACCCTAGAAAGTAGGAAGCTGAATCAGACACAATGCTGCCATAAGAAGCCTGCAGTCTTTGTCTATATTCTATCTATGTTGATAGGCACCAGTGGCCTCATAAAGACTTTTATAACTTCACACTGGGTTTTTTTTTTTTTCCTCCCGTATTCCAAAAGAATTTTACAGTACTTGGGAAAATATTCATTATATGAGTTATATTGTGATAGAACAGTAATGACGTCATCAGATGTTGCTGAGCATTAATAAGCAGTGTGACCTGACTAATCACTCATGCTCTCTGTGATGCATAATGTAGTCAGATTTTAATTATCTGCAAGTAGGTTAGTCCTCATAAAAGCATTATGCATCTCCATATGTTTACGGACACTTGCCTAAGTCAGTTTTATATTCAGGAAATAAAAACATAATTTTAAGATTAAATGAAACATTATTGGCCTAAAGATCATATAAATAATTCCAAACCAAATCCTGTTATTTTCAGATTTTTAAAATGTTGTATTACTGATACAGCTCCCTTTCTTCATATGTATTAACATAGTTATCTACATAAACATTAGAATTTATGTAGTCTATGTGCCATAAATAATTTTACTATTTTAAGTGATATGAACTGCTTAGATGTTTTCATGCATTCACAAATTTTCTTTTCTCTTGTTAATAAAACAAGAGATTTAACTTGAATCTATACTATTTATGCTGAATACTTCCGTAATAGAATAATCTGCATCTCTGATTCTAGAAATTTTCTCCTAAAATGTTTTTCACATTTTATAGTTGATTGTCTTATGACAACATAGGAAAAGTAAAGATAATCCTATATACTTCTACGCTAAAACACACCCCAATTTTAGTTATATGATATATTTATTTATAACAATTATAAAATTATTTTATATCACTACATAACTTTGTAAAGACTAAATTTTTACTGACACTATATGTAACACTCTTGATTAAGAGCTTTAAGTTGGTTGCAGACAAGAAATTGGAGAGATTAAAAATAATGCAATATATACTTTACTCTCATTGAGTTTACAATACTATAATAAATACAGACATAAATATAAATAATATATGACAGTGAGTGGAAAAATGGAAGAAAAGGAAGTAGAAAATGTAGCTTTAACATGAAATCGTATCACCTTAACTTGCTAATATCAAATATTATTACATGCCCTTCTAGTATCATTCTTAATTGCAAGCAGTCTTACTTTTGTCAAGGGAATGAGATAAAGAGACTGCTTTAAAGTCCGGAATTGGTTAAGTCAGATGGGCAAGAGGTCTCTGGGGATTTGTTCTAAAGATACAAGAGCAGCCCAGGTGGAGGGATGCCTATAAATCTCTGAGATCTCTCTGTCTTTCTGTTTCTCTGTCTCTCTCTCACACACACACACGCACACAACTGACAAAAGAAAATGGACTATCCCAATACCTTTTCTAATGGAGTTGATCAGTTTAGATATCCTTGTTCCATATCTACCTGGCTTATTTTTTAGCTTCATTCTTTTCCTCAAAATGGATTTAAACTTTTTTTCTTTCAGTGTTTGTAGTTCATTCAAGTTCATTCTCGTAGTGCTAACAAGAATTCCTTTTGCTTCTTTAAATTTTGCTCTGTTTTGGTGGAACTGTGTTGTGGACTAAATAAGATCTTATAAAGAGTAATAGAAACGGCCGGGCATGGTGGCTCATGCCTGTAATCCCAGCACTTTGGGAGGCTGAGGTGGGTGAGGTCAAGAGATTGAGACCATCCTGGCCAACATGGTGAAATCCCGTCTCTACTAAAAATACAACAATTAGCCGGGCATGGTGGCGCACACCTGTAGTCCCAGCTACTCTGGAGGCTGAGGCAGGAGAATTGCTTGAATCTGTGAAGTGGCGGTTGCAGTGAGCCGAGATCATGCCACTGCACTCCAGCCTGGCAATACAGCGAGACTCCGTCTCAAAAAAAAAAAAAAAGAGAGAGTAATAGAAATATGTAATAAAAGTAATAGCAAGTGATAGCAGTACCTAAACAAATGTGCACCCATATTTGAGGTTAGCTGAGACATTCAAACAGCTGTTGTTTTTTTAAATTTTTAAAGCCATATTCACTGTGAACTTCAGCTCTTCTCAGTATTGTTGTTCATTACCAGAAGTTCCCTAAAATAAGAAATTGATATTACTTAAGTTTTAAGCAGTGTTATTTTTTTAAAGCAGAAATCAAATGTCAAAATAAATCCAAATGGATAAATCCTATCTTAATAGTGAGCATATGTTTCTTGTTCCCTGCTTGCTAAACCCAGATGTTAATTACTACATTTGTCACTACATTGCTCTTTTCTTATTTGGAGCTAGCTGAGATTATGTTGCATGCAGGATAAATGTCATATGTGTACCATCAGTAAAGCCAAGATTACTTTACACAGTCTACTAAAATGCTGATGACATTTTAAACTGGAAATGTAAAGGATTCTTTAGAAGTTCACTATTCTTCATAGTGTCATTCTTCCATGTGACTCTAATATGAATATAGTGGGTTGAACTACATTAAAGACTGGACATTCTGACATGCTGCTTTATTTAAAAAAAAGCAATAAAATAAAATTACTGTTCAACTTTGATTTAAAACTCTTATGGGAATTCATTTTTAAATTCACATTTTTACAGCACTTCATCGTGTTTGAGAGAGATAGATTTAGCTTATTGTTTTAACTCACTAAAACTAAATCTTGCAGCCAATTCTAGATGTTGGCTGAACAGTTAATAAATGGGAATGCTTAATGTGCTATTTTTAAAGAAAGAAAAAATTGATCTCACTGTTATATTACATTACTTCTGGCCTTTGCAAGTACTTTAACTCTGCAGTCTTTCATAACGAGAATATGTTCAGATGACATAGGAAAAGCACTTAGGTTTTAGGTAACTTTGAATTGACCAACTCTCTCAAAAAATCAATCATATTAAATTGTAAATGACTTAACATAATTGGCAAACAGAATATTAGTAAGAACTCTGAACTTAAACTATAAACTGATGCAGATTTAATTTAAAATTATTCAATTGGGTTTCAAATTTGTTCTTTATTGATTGCATTGTTAAATTTAAAAGCACATTATTAGACATTGAAAATCCTATATTAGATAAACATATCTACTCTAACTGTGAAAAAAATACACACACACATATATATATATACACACACAAAACCTCACAGAGCACTTCATTTAGCTTATCGCATTTACCTGAGTCATTGATATCAAAGGACAGTAACTTTAGATCCCCTAAGAGAAATCCCAAATGTTTATTTATTTATTCACCAAATATGCAACACTCTACATAGGAGAAGTGTTCCAAATATCTAACAACTCTTAGCGCACAAGCACTGACCTAGTCAGGATGTTTGCCAACCACTAAGGTGCCTTTATGGCGTGACAAGCTTGCATTGGCTGAACATTTACTGTGATGGCAAAATCTTGGGAATGGAGATTGGGGCAAGTAGGAGACTGAATCTAAACTCACTGCATTTGAGTTGCCCATAAGGCTTCCAGAGATGTCAAGTGGGAAGGTGGATTCATATATCTCGAGTTTAGCTGGGAGGTTAGGCTGGAAATATTCATAATGCTGTTGTCAGCAAATAATTGATTATCAAAGGCATGAGACAGGATGAGATTACTTAGGGTGAGAGTGTAAATATGAAAAAGAAGCAGTCTGAGGACTAGACTCTGCAGAACACCAATTTTAAAACTTGAAGAGATACAAGAGAATCAACAAAGGAGGCTAAGCAGGTGCAACCAGTTGGACACCAGAAGACTGTGGTGCCTGGAATTTCAGAGAAAAGCGAATTTCAAAGAAGAAGGGATAATAAGCTGTGTCAAATGCTACTGATGGTCAAAAGTTGAGAATTGACCACTGGATTAAGCAAAAATGGATATGATTAGTGAAATGAAGAAAAACAGTTTGAAAGCAGGATGGCCAGGACGGCCAGCTAGAAGCAGCTAGTGTGCACAGCTCTCATGGAGAGAAATAGAAGGGCAAGGAAATTCAGCACCTGGGACTGAAGCATCCGGGTTCACACATTGGGATTCATCAAGAAAACAAGTCAACCCACAGAGAATGGAGAAAAGCAACAACCGCCTACTGAGAAGTGACACAAAAACAGGGGAGCTTCCCCAGCTCAGGGAAATGGTAAATGAGTGAGCAAACCCCAGGAACCACAGTTCTCCCATGGATTTTGCAACCCTTGGGTCAGGAGATCCCCTCGTGAACCCACTCCACCAGGCCCTTCAGTCTGACAGACTGAGCTGCGCAGAATCTCCGCGGAGCAGCCACTAAGACACACGCAAAGCACCAGGAGCTTTAGATACCGGGCTTCCCAGCAAAAGTGGCCGCAACTCTGGCAAAGTGAGAGGTTAGACTCCCATACATACCCCTAAGAAAGCGGCTGAATCCAGGGGGCTGAGCAGCAATGGTGTGCAGGCTCCGCTTCCACAGAACCTGGCAGGATGAGACCCACTGGCGGAGAATTTCAGTCAGGCACAGGTAGCAGCATTATACCTCCCCGAAACCGAGCTCCCACAGCGAGGGGTGGGCTGCCATCTTTGCTGTTTTGCAGCCTGAGCAGTTACTGCCTTCAGTGCAGCCACTCTAAGAAAAAGCAGTCAGACTGCTTTTCTTTTTCATGTGGGACCCGGACCCCTCTTCTCCTCACTGGGCAGGACCTCCCAGCTGGTATCACCAGCCACTCTCATCAGTGTTTTCTAACTGGCCGTGGTTCCAAGCCTCTCTGGCACGAAGCTCCCACAGAGAGGGACAGGCGGCCATCTTTGCTCTTTCACAGCTTTAGCCGTTGTTGTTTTCAGGCGCTAGAGAGTCCGGGGTGACTACAGGCTGGACCAGGCCTGTGGCACAGCACAGCAGCTCTGTGGAGAAGCAGCCAGATTGCTTTTTCACATGGATTCTGAATCCTATTTCTCTTCACTGGGCAGAATCTCCTGACTGAGGTCTACAACCACCCCTGTCAGTGTGTTCAGGCCAGCAACAAGTCCGTATGTCCCTTGGATACAGACAGAGCTCCCAGAGACAGGGGTAAGCCACTATATTTGCTGTTTCAAAGCCTTTGCTGTTGGTACCTGCACTGTAGGTGCTGAAAAATCCAAGGTGACTGGGGACTAGAGCAGACCCCCAGCATACTGCAGCCCTACAGAAAAGTGGCCAGACTGTTTGTTACATGGGTCTCCAGCCCTGTATCTCCTCAGTGGGTGGGACCTCCTGGCCTGAGTCTCCAGCCATTCCTCGTTAGGAATATCGAGACAGTAACAGCTCTGCCACTCCCTGGGACAGAGCTCCCAGTGGGAAGGGTGGGTTGCCACCTTTGCTGTTTTGCAGCCCTTGTCCTGCTGTCTCCAGGCTCTGAAGAGTCTATGGGGATCAAGGGCTGGTCCAGAGCCCAAGCACAGAGCACCCACTGCACAGAAAAGTGGACATACTGTTTGCCACACAGGTCCTAGTCATCACTTCTTACTAAGCAGGGCTTCCCAACCTGGGACTCCAGCACAACTACCCTTCCCCTGGCTGACCACTTTAATCAGAGGCAGCCCGCTGGTTAAAGGAACACCCACATGCAAAGATAAGAAAAAAACCAATACAGGAACTCCAGCAACTCAAATGGTGAATTATGCCCTCCAAATTATTGCACTAGTTCTCCAACAAGGGTTCTTAACTAGGCTGAGTTGGCTGGAATGACAGAAATAGAATTAAGGATATGGATAGGAAAAAAGATCATTGATGCTTAGGAGAACAGCAAAACCTAATCCATAAGAATCACAATAAAATAATACAGGAGCTGATAGATAAAATAGACGTATTTTTAAAACCCTAATAGATCTGATAAAGCAGAAAAACATGCTAAAGTATTTTACAATGCAATTACAAATATTAACAGCAGATTAGGCCAAGCTGGGGAAAGAATTTTGGAACTTCAAGACTGGCTCTCTGAAATAAGAGGGTTGGACAAAAATAAAGAGAAAAAGAATGAAAAGAAATGAACAAAACCTCTGAGACATATGGAATCATGTAAAGAAGTCAAATCTATGAATTATTGGCATCCCTGAAAGGAATGGGGAGAAAGCAAACAACTTGGAAATATATTTCTGAATATCATCAATTGAAAACTTCCCTAACATTGCTAGAGAGGAAAACAGTAAAATTCAGTAAATATAGAGGACCCCTGCAAGATTCAACAGAAGATGATCATCCCAAGACACATAATCATCAGATTTTCCAAGATTGAAATGAAAGAAAAAATATTAAAGGGAGCTAGAGAGAAAGGGAAGGTCACCTACAAAGAGAACACCATCAGGCTAACAGTGGACCTCTCAGCAGAAAATCTATAAGCCAGAAGAGGCTGGGGGCCTGTATTTAACATTCTTAAAGAAAAAAAAAATCTTCAACCAAGAATTTTATATCTAACCAAATTAAGCTTTCTCAGTGAAGGAGAAGTAAGATCCTTTTCAAATAAGCAAATGCTGATGGAGTCCATTACCACCAGACCTGCCTTACAAGAGATCTTGAAAGGAGCACTAAACATAGAAAGGAAGCATTATTATCAGATGATACAGAAACACACTTAAGTACACAGACCAGTGACACTCTAAAGCAAACATACAAACAAGCTGGCATGATAACCAGCTAACAATACAATGACAGGATCAAATCTACATATAACAAAACTAAACTTGAATGTAAATGGACTAAATACCCATTTACATTACACACAGTGCCATTTACATATAAAAAGCACAGAGTGGTCTACTGGATAGAAAAGCAAAACCCAATGGTATGCTATCTTTAAGAGTCCCATCTCACACACAGTGACACCAATAGACTCAAAATAAAGGGATGGAAGAAAATCTACCAAGCAAATGGAAATCAGAAAAAAAGCAAGAGTTGTAATCCTAATTTCCAGCAAAATAGGCTTTAAACCAACAAAGATTTAAAAAAAAAAAAAAAAAAAAAAGGCATTACATAATGGTAAAGCATTCAATTCAACAAGGAGACCTAACTATCCAAAATATATATGCAGCCAACACAGGAACACCCAGATTCATAAAGCAAGTTCTTACAGACCTACACAGAGACTTAGACTCCCACACAATAATAGTGTGAGACTTCCACTGACAGTACTAGACAGATCATTGAGGCAGAAAATTAACAAAGATGTTGAGGACCTGAATTCAACATTGGACCAAATGGATCTAACAGACCTCTATGGAATTCTCCACCCAAAAACGACAGAACATACATTTTTCTAATTGCCACATGGCACATACTCTAAAATCAATCACACAGTCGGACAGAAAGCAAGGCTCAGCAAATTCAAAATAACTAGAATTATACCAAACACATTCTCAGACCACAGCAAAATAAAAATAGAAATCAAGACTAAAAATATTGCTTAAAACTATGCAATTACATGGAAGTTAAATAACTTACTCCTGAATGGCTTTGGGGTATACAATGAAATTAAGGCAGAAATCAAGAAGTTCTTTGAAACTAATAAGAACAAAGATACAGCATACTAGAATTTCTGGGACACAGCTAAAGCAGTGTTAAGAGGGAAATTTATTGCACTAAACACCCACATCAAGAAGTTAGATCTCAAAGTAACAACCTAATATCACAACTAAAAGAACTAGGGATTCAAGAGCAAACCAACCCCAAAGCTAGTGTAAGAGTAACCAGATAAGAAATAACCAAATAATAAGAAATAACCAAAATGAGAGCTTAACTGAAGGAGATCAAGACACCAAAAAAAACTCAATCAATTAATCTAGGAGTTAATTTTTTGAAAAAATTGGTAAGATATATAGGCTGTTAGCTAGACTAACAAAGAAGAAAAGAGAGAAGATCCAAATAAACACAATTAGAAATGACAAAAGGGACATTACCATTGACCTCACAAAAATACAACCAACCATCAGAGACTTACTTATGAGCACCTCTATGCACACAAATTAGAAAACCTGAAATGGATGGATAAATTCCTGCACACACACACAGCATCCCAACACTGAACCAGGAAGAAATTAATTCCCTAAACAGGCCAATGATGAGCTCTGAAATTGAATCAGTAATAAATAGCCTAGTAACCAAAAAAGCCCAGGATTAGATAGATTCATAGATGAATTTATCAGATGTATAAAGAAGAGCTGTACAATTACTACTGAAACTGTTTTTGAGGAGGGACTTTTCCCCAATTCATTCCATGAGGCCAGCATCATCCTGATACCAAAGCCTGGCAGAGACACAACAAATAAAGAAAACTTCAGGCCAATATAACATTGATGCAAAGATTCTCAACTAAATATTTGCAAATCAAATCAGAAGGACATAAAAAAGCTAATTCACCACAATGAAGCAGGCTTCATCCCTGGGATGAAAGGTTGGGTCAACATATGCAAGTCAATAAATGTAATTCATCACATAAACAGAACTAAAGACAAAAGCCACATGACTATCCCAATACATGCAGAAAAAGCGTTTGACAAAATTCAACATCACTTTATTTTAAAAACTCTCAATAAACTAGATACTGAAGGAACCTATCTCAAAATAATAGACGCCATCTATAACAAACCCACAGCCAACATCATACTGAATGGGCAAAAGCTGAAAGCATTCCCCTTGAAAATCAGCACAAGATAAGGATGTCCTCCCTCATCACTCCTATTCAACATAGTATTGGAAGTTCTAGCCAGAGCTGTCGGGCAAGAGAAATAAATAAAAGTCATCCAAATAGGAAGATAGGAAGTCAAGCTATCTCTGCTTGCAAATGACATTATACTATATGTCAAAAACCCCATTGTCTCAGCCCAAAAGCTCCTTAAGCTGATAGAAAACTTCAGCAAAGTTTTGGGAAACAAATCAACATACAGAAAGGAGTAGCATTCCTATACACCAACAAAATCAAGCCAACAGCCAAATCAAGAATGAAATCCCCTAAGAATGAAATCCCTTTCATAACTGCCATAAAAAGAATAAAATACCTAGGAATACAACTAACCAGAGAGGTGAATGATCTCTAAAATGAGAATTACAAAACATTGCCCAAAGAAATCAAAGATGATACAAACAAATGGGAAAAACATTCCATGCTCATGGATATATCGGAGCTTGCAGTGAGCTGAGATCCGGCCACTGCACTCCAGCCTGGGCGACAGAGTGAGACTCCATCTCAAAAAAAAAAAAAAAGAAAGAAAGATTAATATCATTAAAATGGCCATACTGCCCAAAACGATTTGCAGAGTTAATGCTACTCCTATCAAGCTACCAATGACTTTCTTCACAGAACTGGAAAAAAACTATTTTAAAATTCATATGAAACCAAAAACCAACAACAACAACAAAACAAAACAAAAATGCCTGAATAGCCAACACAATCCTAAGCAAGAAACAAAACTGGAGGCATCACGTTACCTAACTTCAAAACTATACTACAGGGAGACAGTAATTAAAACAGCATGGTACTGATTTTTTAAAAAAGCAGACATATATACCAGTAGAACAGAATAACAAGCCCAGAAATAAGGCTGCACACCTATAGACAACCATTTTTGGACAAACCTGACAAAAGCAATGGGGAAAGCACTCCCTATTCAATATATGCTGCTGAGATAACTGGCTCACCATATGCAGAAGATCAAAACTGGACACCTTCTTTATGCCACATACAAAACCCACTCAAGATGGAATAAAGACTTACATACAAAACCCAACACTATAAAAACCCTAGAAGACAACCTAGACAATACCGTTCTGAACACAGGAACAGGCAAAAATTTCATGATGAAGGCACCAAAATCAATCACACCAAAAGGAAAAAATTGAAAAATGGGATCTAATTAAACTTAAGAGCTTCTGCACAGCAGAAGAAATAATTAACAGAGTAAACAGAAAACCTACTGAATGAGCGAAAATACTTGCAAGCTATGCATCTGACAAAGGTCTAATATCAACATTTATAAGAAACTTAAATTTACAACAAAATAAAACAACCCCATTAAAATGTGGGCAAAGGACATTAACAGACACTTTTCAAAAGAAGACATACATGTAGCCAAGAAGCATAGGAAAAATTACTCATATCACTGATCATTACATAAATGCAAATAAAAACCAATGAGATACCATCTTACACCAGTCAGAATAGCTATTATTAAAAAGTCAAAAAATAACAGGTGCTAGAGAGGTTATAGAGAAAAAGAAATGCTTATACGCTGTTGGTGGGAGTGTAAATTAGTCTAAGCATTGTGGAAAGCAGTATGGTGATTCCTCTAGGAGCTAGAAACAGAACTACCACTTGACCTAGCAATCCCATTACTGGATATATACCCAAAGAAATATAAATCATTCTACCATAAAGACATACACGTGTAGGCTTATTGCAACACTATTTACAATAGCAAAGAAATGGAATCAACCCAAATACCCTCAATGGCAGATTGGATAAAGAAAATGTGGTACATATACACCATGTAATACTATGCAGTCATAAAAAAGAGCAAGATCATATCCTTTGCAGGAACATAGATGGAGCTGGAGACCACTGTTCTTAGCAAACTAATGCAGGAACAGAAAACCAAATACCACATGTTCTCATTTATAAGTGAGAGCTAAATTATGAGAACACATGAACACATGAACACAAAGACAGGAACAACAGACACTGGAGTCTACTTGAGGGTGGAGGTTAGGAGGAAAGAGAGGATCAGAAAAAAGAACTACAGGGAACCCATATAACAAACCTGCACATGTACCCGTGAACTTAAAAGTTTTTTTATAAAAAGAAAGAAGATTAAAGTTGTAATCAGGAGATCTATTTATGGATCTATTAATAAATTAGATACGATTTTAAAATTAAAAAAAAAAGAAAAAGAAAAACAGTTTGATGGGAATCTTAGGAACAAAACCTTGATTGGAATTGCTTAAGGGAGAATGTAAAGAGAGGAATTGAGATAGACAGCAGAAAACCATCCTTGCAGGAGCTTTGCTCTAAAGATGAAAGTGTGTGCAGAGAAATGTAGGTCAAAATTTTTCTTTATTAAAATAAATTATAGCATCTTTATGAATTCCAGTGACCTATGATAAGTAGACAAGTGCAATAACAGGAGGTAGAGGGCAGTATAGTCAGTAGACACGCTATTCAAATCTGGATTTGTTTTTGTTTTGTTTTGTTTTGTTTTGTTTGTTTGTTTGAGACAGAGTCTCACTCTGTTGCCCAGGCTGGAGTGCAGTGGCCCGATCTCGGCTCACTGCAAGCTCCGCCTCCCGGGTTCACGCCATTCTCCTGCCTCAGCCTCCCAAGTAGCTGGGACTACAGGCACCCGCCACCATGCCTGGCTAATTTTTTGTATTTTTGGTAGAGACGGGATTTCACCATGTTAGTCAGGATGGTCTCGATCTCCTGACCTCGTGATCCACCCGCCTCAGCCTCCCAAAGTGCTGGGATTACAGGCGTGAGCCGCCATGCCAGGCCAAATCTGGGCATTTTTATGAAGGAAGAAAAAAATAGAGGTTAGAAGAGCAAAGAAATGCAAACAGGATGCCTACCCCACCTTCTTCTGGGACAGGATTATTAAGAAAATGAGAGGGACCACAGGTACCATTTCAGAGACTTAAAGGGGAAGAAGAATGGAACACTCAGAGAATACAATGTGTTTAGCACATAAGGAATTTTGCCCATGGCATTCTCTAAGGCTTATTGCTGTCTTTTCTTTTTTCCACAATGCTCCATTTTCATCTTTCTTAAAACAAACATGATTGTAATGCTTTTCTTCTTTACATTGATAAATAGGTCAATCTAGCCTTAAGCTAGAAGAGGAATGTGCTCTAGCTTCCCTACAAAGTTCTCTCTTGCTCTCTCCTGCCTGTCCCCCATCAACACTCTTCACTTCTATAGTCCATTTTCAGTGGTCACATAAGTGAGCCTGGACTTAGTAACTACACAGTCCCAGTTTTGTTTGTATTGATTCTCTCTGGTATCCAACTTTCTCATTTACAGAATACAGTAGTTCAGTTCAGAGGTTTTTTTTTTTAACCTGGGAAACTACAACCACTTGAGGAATTAAGCAGAAAAGAAACATTCTTCATAATGTGAGATTCCTCTAGGTATTTCAGGACACTTAGGATAAGTGACCTTGCCCATTAATTTCTAGCTGTATCCTCCAGTCCTTGACACAACGAAAAGCATGGCCACATACTTTCCAAACACCTCATATTCTAGGGTTGATAGATATAATACGGGTTACCCAGTTAAATCTGAATTTTCCATAAACCATAAAGTTTTCAGTAAAAGTATGTCCAAAATATTGTATGGGCACCCTCTGTTTTTATTACTCTAGTTGGTAACCCTACATATGGGGAACCCTCCTGCATACATCATAGACTATGTGAAAATGGCCCCTTAGAGTTGTGCAGTGTCCAACCTACACTACCAAATGTGGCAACAGTGTTTGGAGGTCTATACCGTGGAGAACACTGGCATAGGTTATTAATGAGAGCAACCATAGCACTGATATTTCTATAGATCTTCAGACTATCTATTGGTAGTCTTCAGACTATCTATTTAGCAATATGCTAAAAAACTGTTAGATGCATACATATAAGCAAAGTCAAGTCTGAGAAAATTTAAAAGTTGATTATTTTGAGATCCGGTAATATTAATTTTTGTATCTTCTTTATCTCTTTTATTGATTTATCCCTCTCTTGACTCTGGATCTTGTTTGTTTATTCCCAGGAGAGAAAATAACCTTGTTACAATAAGAAGTTAGTATTTAGTCAACTACACCCAGAATTATAAATGAGGACTTGAAGGATATGACAGTGTAAACACAAGGGAATAATTAGCTAGTAGTGACATTTCAGACACTAATTGGAAAGATTTCTTGCCTACTATTGAAGTTTAATAACCATTGGATGATGAGGGCAAAATGTCACCAAAGAAGAGTAATTGACTAGTTGTCAAAAGGCCAAAGAGGGTCAAATTTCCTTAAACAGATTCTGCAGTCTGAGGTTTGATTTTACGCTTTCAAAATAAAAAATCTTGACTTGGTCATCTCCTTGAATATGAGTCCATTTCTTAAAAGTAGACTTCTATTAAACAAGTTCACAAGAGATCAATTCACAGATGAAAATTGGCAACTGACTAATTTACAATGATACATAGAAGAAAATTGGTGACTAATTTACAACGATGCATAAACTGCTATGCAGATAAGAATATCTGCATTTGAAACTGATGTATTCTACATTTGAAGACAGACATCAGTTTGTTTCTGTTAACTAGTATTTATTGAAATAAACACTGTTTTATTGAAGAGAAGCATAAGTGAATAAGTCACAGTCTCTCCACTTGTATTTTACTAAGATTAACAAGAATAGAGAAAAGAGAACATGACAAACCCTGGGCAAATGGGTGCATTGGGGCAGAAAAGAAAGAGAAAGGAGAATGTAGGAAGACAAAGAGGTGAGAGACCATGACACTTTTGAGAAAGTAAACATAATTCAGCAAAGGTAAGCTTGAAGCACCAGATGAGAAAGGGTGAGAGAAGAACATAGGGAAACAAGCAAGATCCCACTCAAGACCAGTCTTACAAGCTTTGTTCAGCAGTTGGTCTGTTTCTTAAGAGTAATGCAGAATCACTACAAGTTTTAAGCAGTTAATGATTAGATTTTCATTCTGAAAGATCTGTTGAGCAATTGTGTAGAGAATGGATTGGATTAAAGGGTAGCAAGATCAGTATTAAGGACCCAAGACAAGCATCAAGGCTATAACATAGATGAGAATTGATGATGTTGGAACTAGATGATATTAATATACCTGGAAGGAGAAGATGGATAGGTGAGATATTTAGCAGGTACAATCCACAGAGTTTAGCAATTAATTTCAGGTATGGGGTGAGGAGAACAGAGAAACCAAGTAGGTACACTCTATTTTGAACATGGACATAAGAGAAGAAGCAAATTGAGGTGGAGGAAAGGAAAAAGTATTTAGTGGCATACTTTTGTGGTTTGATTTGTCCTTAGAAGAGTCAAGTGAACCAATAAAAAGATATTTTGAGATAGAGGGCTTAGGTTTAGGAGACAAATCTGGAATAAATGTTTAGATTTATGCATCGTTATAGATGTCACCAAAGATCATAGTATCACTCAGAAAGGATACATTAGAGTAATAAAAGAGATGAGCCTAGAAGTTAGAAACACTTAAACTTAAATCATAAGCAAAAGGAAAAGGAGTCCACAAAAAAGTCTCACAAGTGATGGCAAGACTAAGGGAAGACAGTCACTTGGGAGAACATGTAATATAAAAGCAAAGAAAAGACAGAATTCACTAAAAATGGAATAGCTATATTGTGACAAAGGAAATTCCCATTTGTTTTGAAATATATATATGTATTTTTTTTTAAGAGAGGGGTTGTGAGAGAAGATAATTAGAGCATTTTTCAGAGGACATTTAGTGGCAGAAACCTGAATGTAGTTGATCATAAAGTGAGTAGAAATTGAAGAAGTAGAACCAGTGTGAGCACAGACAATTCTTCCCAGAGGTTTATTTGCATCAGGGAAGAGAAAAATAACACACAATTTGCAAGGGGCATTAATGACAAAATTCGATTTATGTGTGAGTATACTTTGGGTGGTTTGACTCACCTGTTTGTTAGTTTTTAAAATGGACAGAATTGACCATATTTTATGTTAATGAGGAAAAAGGGAAGAAGGGTGAAGTGGCTAAAATATAGATGGGAATCTTCTACAAGGTTCCTGAGGAGGAACTAATAGAATCCAAGGCACAGATTAAGGGCTCAGCATTAGATGGTTTGCCAGGACTGCCATAACAAACTACTAAAAATTGGATGGCTTAAACAACAGCATATTATTGTTTCACAGTTCTGGAAGCTAAAAGTCTGAAATAAAGATGTCTGCAGGGTTGGTTCCTTCGGATGGCTATGAGGAAAGAATCTATTCCAGGTCTCTCTCCTTGGCTTGTAGATGGTCGTCTTCTTCCTATGTCTCTTCACCTTGTCTTCCTTCTATGAGTGTGCCCAAATTTCCTCTTTTTATAAAGACACCAGTCAATTGGATTAGGGGCCCACTTTACTGCAGTATTACCCCATCCTAACTTAACTCATTACATCAGCAATGACTTTATTTCCAAATAAGATCATGTCCTGGAGTACCGGGGATGAGAACTTTAAGATATGAATTTGGGAGGAGGAAATAATTTAACTATAACAGATGGAAAGACATATTTTTTTCCATTGTAAGAGGATGGAAAGCTGTGTGTCTGTAGATTTTATGGCAGGAAGTATAGGAATTTCCATCTGCCTTTTATTTTCTTTGAAGTAGAGATAGTTGTTAGCAGAGAAGGAGTCAGAGTTGGAAGTTAAAGTCTCCTGGGGAAGAGTAGAAACAGCCATTGGACAGTGAGAGAAGAGAACAGGGAGGCTCTAAGGCAGCTTTGACAGCTGCTAGGGTATCAACCTATGAAAGGTAGTCCAAGGAAATAATCAATCATTCTTTGGTGCCCTTTAGATAATAATATAAGATCTCATGGAGAGGGCTACTTTTGGCCATATAGTAGCTTACAACAAAATGTGTGCCAGTTTTACTAAGGAAAAGCTGTTCCCAGACTTCCCAGTTAGCTATTCATTTGGAGATCAGGTTAAATGCCAATTTGTTTGTGATTATCCCTATTTAAAAGAGAAACATGCTTCTCTGTACATAGTAAAATTATATATAACTAGAATTTTTATTAAAGTAATAATCTGTTTTCTCCACTTAATTGTATTCTAAAGAGAGAGAACACCTTATGCATCTTTCTGTCTTGAAATATCCCCTGACATTCCTTAGTGCTCTGAGTGTAGTCAGTACTCAGCGAGTATTCCTAGAATTGAACCTTGAGTATTGTTACTCACTAATTGTTACTCACTAAGTGAGCATCTGTGTCCCACTCAGAGTAATTTTTCTCAGAAAGGCCATCCAAGGATACACCTTGTTTTCAAAAATTGAGATGTGAAATGCATGCATATTTGTAAAATTCAAGAATGTGGACATTTATGATGAGGTCCAAGAGCAGAGCACACTTGAACCTCTTGAAGAAAGAGAAAGTAATCTGACCTCCAATCACACAAAAGTTTAGTTTAACTTAACGGTAAAATGATAGCATTGACCTAATAAACCTTTCTAATATACTTTCTGTTTGTGAAATCTACAACAGGTATCTATTTTAAAATGATATACATGGCAATTGTGTGTAATAATGAATAGGAGTAACAAATATAAGAAATGAAGAAATATTATGTTTCGTTTTGTTTTTCAGAGTGATTGTGTACTTAGCTTTTTCCTCTCCGAGGCTGTGCAACAAACAGTTGAAGAATCATCACTTGTGTACCTAGGTGAGTAACTTTGTCATTATATTGTGTGCAGTGATTTTCAATATAATTGGACAAAAAGATATCACAACTATTTTTTTTCAATTTTTCAATTAAAATCTCTTTTTAAGAGTAAGCCTTTAATACTCTTTTGTAACCATTTCCATAGCATAAACTTGAATAATCCAGATTTTGAAAAAATAAAACATGAGATTGTAGAATTCTCCTAAAAAATTGTAGAATTCTAGAGGTGTGGGGCTTTGATGAAAGGTTGACTCTATTCTGTCATTAAAGTCTCTCAAGAAAATTGTTTCTCTGTGTTTCAAGAAATTAAACTGCAGACTACTGTCAAATCTTTTTTATTTTGATTATAATATTATTTCTTTGAAAGGTATTTTGAAATACATTTGCACACATTAAAAATTTAGCATTATTAGTGCAAAAACTAAAATGGTTGAGAACTTTTTTTTGATTTCTTACATTATAGAATATTCAAGATTTGTTTCAGCGGTGATGAGTGACAAAAGATTTGATTCTCAATACATTTAGATTACAGGCTACATATTAAATACAATGTATTATCTTAAAACAACAGAACTCATATTTCCTAGCACAATATGCAAACTATTACAACAAGCAAGGATTAGCTGGAAGTTATTCCTTCTTGTACTAATCAAATTATTTTCTTTTTCACGTTTTTGAATTCTTAATTCTTTTGTCACAGAACATTAGCTGGTTCTAAGCAAGAAGCACAATACTTATTTTAAGCACTATTCCTGTCTGTTGAAAATAAGTGTATGTTGTTAAATGATTACATGGTGAAATCATTCGAGTATATTAAAATGTTTGTTGGTTTACCTAGGAAAACATTAAGCAAAAAACTCAGATTTCACCATTTTACTACCTCTGCCAGTTAATTAAGAGGGCGGATTCCAGATACCTATGTATCTAGGCACATGACTTAGAAAAATAATAGCGATATTTAACTCTAAATCTGGGAGATACTAATACTCTTTGCCTTTACTCACTAACTAAATATGCCTTGGGAGAACAATTGAGGAATTTAAGGAATTTATCTTGTTCAAATGCCAATTCAATCATCTCTTCTCTACTTAAACCTTCTCTTTGGCTTCTGATTGCCCTTAGGCAAGGCCAGCTGTATCCACTTGTGACCTGCACAGTCACACAGGGCAGGGTGCTGAAAAAGTTCTTGCACTTGGTTTAATACTCTGCTGCCACTGTCTTGAAATTCTTAATAAGTTTTGAAAAACCATCCCCACATTTTTATTTTGCACTGGGCCCACCAATTATGTAGCTGGTCTTGGCCTTTGGATAAACATCAAAACTCTCATCATGGCATTCCAGCAGAATATGGTCTTTGCTATACACTCCTAGAATGTTACTTCTTCAAAACACTTATTGCCATGATAATTCTCGCTTGTGTGTTTATTTGTAGACTAGAAATCCACTGGGGATAATCCATGTCCATATGGTTCGCCATTGTATCCCTGGGGTCATGTACAGTGTCTGGGCTACTATAGTTGTTCAATAAATAATTACTGAATAAATTATTGATGACAAAAAGAACAATTATGGTGGACACCTGGATATTCTCTATCAAGGTAGCGTGGCATTTGTAAAATAATTTTCGATTTTGGTTTTTTCTTTCTTGTCCTTATCAAAATGATGCTATTCCACCCAAACTGATTACTTCATATGTAAATGTCCTGGCACAAGAAATTCAAGGCCTCCCAACCACTAAAATTACCTTAACGTTATCACTTGGAATAAAAAAATCTACAAATTATTACACTAAATATTATGGATACCAGACTCAACAAAGCAGTAACCAAAAAAGTTGCTGGATTTTAATTTAAGTGTGACATGATCCTATATATTCTCCCAAAATTAATATAGCCCACATACCAAATAATACCTCCGCAAAAAATAAAATAAAATTATCTACTCACATCTACTACATAGCTTTGACACACAGAAGATAGATATTTGTCAAGGTATGGAAATAATAACATAGGTAATGGAGTAGAACATGATCAAACCCAGCAATTGTCAGGGTTAAGAGGATGAGTTAATGAGCATGATTAAGCACCATTAATAATTACAAATGATTGCAAACAGAAGCTTTCAATCATTACCTCATATCACTACCTCCCATTTGAGATGTTAATTTAAAAGAGAACTTGAGGCCATGCTGTCTACATGGCAGGGTCTCACTAGTTAATGGTCTAGCTACTTGCTCTGGCAGAGCCCAGATCAATTATCCACGGGTTGAAGTATGGTACTCAGGTTTTCAATTAAAATGTTAATGATGTGAAAGGCCAAGCAGTGTAAGAATAGAACTATTTAAAAATAAATACTTGTATTAAGTTGTTTCTGAAACATTCAGTTGAAAGCTTTGAAATAGTAGCCATTTTGCTATGTTGTATGACCTCATGTTTTTAATTAGAAAAATATTTTAGACTTTTGCATGTCTCTAATCTGGGAAGGAAAAGATTAAAAAATGATGAGTTAGAGGGTTTTCTCTAATTACCTCATCTCTAACATCTGGGCGTGAAGAATATAACTAAAATCTAAGAAATCAAGCAATAAAAAATCTATATCTGTGTTAGGGAAACACCAAAAAAACAAGAAAAATCACAATATCGAATATAATTGGGTGATAGATGAAATAGAGTGAGAAAGATTGTGTACACTAATTTCACCTTTGTCTTTACTCACTTAGGAAACAAGTATTGTCAAAAGAAATAAAAAGTCTAACGCTATTAAATAAAGGCAACTGCTAAAACAAAAGTAGCAACTTTCTTAGATATCATAAATACGTGAAAATAAAAGCAAATTACTTAGCAAAAGACTTCCTTTAAAAATCATAAAAATAATAATATAAAGCATTAAGACAAACCTAAGAGAAAACTAATCTATTATATTAATAAGTATAAATGGGCTTAACTCATCTATTAAGGAAGTTCTTTTTCAAACTGGAATAAAAATGCAAATTATAACTCTCTGTGAAAACACACCTAAAACAAAGTGATGGTAAAAGGTTGAAAATTAAAATACAGCCATGGGTATATTAGGCAAAGCAGAGAATATTCAATCAGAGGTCACAATCTTGACGAAGAAAAGGAGGAATTTAGGCTAAAAAGCATCGACTTAAATAAGAGATAGAATTTTATAATGAGTACAATTCTCAGTAAAGATAGGCACAGTTATGACTACATAGCAAATGATATGACAGCCACATATATAAAGCAGAAATTATTGAACACACAAGAAGAAACACACAAAAACACACTGGTAGTAGGACACTCTAATTCACGTCTTGATTTATGAAAGCCCAAATGGAAAAAACTAAGTAGATTTATAGAAAAATAAAGTAATTAATAAGTCAAATTTTTTATCCTGAAAAAAATGTATCTTCTCTTCAAATGCCTGTGAAAGTTTATAAAATAGATGATATATTTGACTACAGAAAAGCTCAATAAAGTCCAAAAAGTAAAAATAATGTAGTTGAAATTCTTTAATCATTTTATCACTTTAACGAAGTGAAAATGTAATGGAAATTTTCAGAAAACTAGAAGACAGTTAGGTTTAGGAATTAAAAAAAAATCTTTTGAACAACTGGTGGATCAAAAGGATTACAAAAAAAATTTGCTAAATTTCTAAAGACTAGCGATAGGGAAATACTACATCTCAGAAACCATGAAAGATAAAACTATGCTCAGAGGAAAATTGGAATAAGAGTTACAAACCAAATGAAACAAACAAAAAAAGGATAAAGATAAAAGTAGATTTCAATTAGTTAGAACAAAGAAAACAGTGGAACAAATTAGAAGTAGAAAGTAAACAATAAAATAAATAAGTCACTATCTAACCTAATCAAAAATGGGGAGTAATACAAGTACACAAATATTAAAACAAAAGGAAATGCAAGAATTAACCATAGAAAGATGAAATTATACAATAGTAACAGACTACCTGTTCAATTCCAGAAAATACATTTGTAAATCTGTCTGAAATTGATAATTTTCTAGGAAAACAAAATTTACTTGGCCCAGAGAAGATAATTCTAACAAGATTAAGTTTGATAAATACAATATAATGCTTCAAAATGCAAGCAAAACTTTTACATTTTTAAAAAAGTACCAAGTTCAGATGATTTCCAGAGGAATTCTACCAAACTCTTTAAAAGCAGACAATTTCACTGTTACTTAAACACTTCCAGAGCAGAGAAAAAGAAAGAAAATTTTCCATATTACTTTTATGATGCACAAAAAGTATTTATACCAGTAGCTTCTAGGATTACAAGGGTGGCAAATAAGAAATCACAGACCAATCTCACTTATGAATATCAATGAAAAATTCTAAATACAGTATTAGCCAAAATAATCCATCAGCACACTAAAGGAATATAATTCACCATGACAGAAATGCAAGAACAGTTCAATATTAGTACTATGCATAATATATAATACATATTATCATATTGATGTATTTAAGGATAAAAATCACATGGTCACCTCTATAGACCCTGAAAAGGCATTTGATAAAATTGAATGAACTTTCTTAATAAAACAACCAATAAAATAAAAATTAAAAAAAATAAAATCCTGTCATTTGTGGTAACTTGAATGGAACTGGAGGACATTATGTTAAGTGAAATAAGCCAGGAACAGAAAGTTAAACACCATATATTTTCACTCATATGTGGAAGCTTAAAAACATTTATCTCAAAGGAGTAAAAAGTAGAACAGAGGATACTAGAGGATGAGAAGGGTGGGGGTAAAGGAGAGATGGAGAGAGTTTTTTTTAAAGAATACAAAATTACAGCTAGATAGGTGGAATAAGATCTAGTGTTCTATACCACGTAGGATGTAGGGTGACTATAGTTAACGATAATATGTTAATGATGAATCTGTAAATTACTTTGGGCAGTATGGCCATTTTAATGATATTGATACTTCGAGTCTGTGGACATGGAATTTTTTTTCATTCAAATTACCAATGTCTTTTTTTACAGAATTTGAAAAAACTATTCTAAAATTCATATGGAACAACAACAACAAAAGCCCAAATAGCAAAACAAAAAGAACAAAGTCAGAGGCATCACATTACCTGACTTTCAACTATACTAGACATTAGAGAGCCGGGCTGAGGGAAATACAGGGGTAGAGGAAGCAGCAGAAAGCCCTGTGAGCTCGCTGGGTCCCCAAGCAGCCATTCCTGCCTGGCACCACAGGGATCTATCAGTGGGGTGGCCAGAGGAGGGGGTAGAACTGCACAGGGAGAAAGAATTCTCTAGCTGAACTGTGTAACAATTTGAATGGGGCTAGAAGCCTCCTGGCCAGAACTCAGGGGAGGGTGTGAATCTGGCTTGCAGACTTCACAGGCAGGGGAAGAACTAAAGCCCTTTTCTTTTGCAACAGGGAGGTGGAAAACTTTGGGCAAGTTTTCAAGCCTGACTCACCTCACTCGAGGCTGTTGCAGCGGACAGGTGGGAGTGAGACTGGCCCTTCAGTTTGCCTGGGAGCTGGGTGAGGCCTGTGACTGCTGGCTTTCCCCCACTTCCCTGGCAACCTGCATGACTTAGCAGAGGCAGCTATAATCCTCCTAGGCACACAACTCCAGTGACCTGGGACCTCACCCCCACCCCCCACAGCAGTCGCAGCAAGACCAGTCCAAGGAGAGTCTGAGCTCAGACACACCTAGCCCCGCCCCCATCTGATGGTCCCTGCCTGCCCACCCTTGTAGTGGGCGACAAAGAACATATAATCTTGGGAGTTCTAGGACCCTGCCCACTGCTGGTCCCCCTCCACGCTACTAGAGCTGATGCTTTCTGGAAAGCGCCACCTCCTGGCAGGAGGCCATCGGCACAAGAGCATTAAACCACCAAAGCTAAGGACCCCCACAGAGTCTATTGCACCCTCTGCCACCTCACCAAAACAGATGCTGGTATCCATGGCTGAGAGACCCATAGATGGTACAAATCAAAGGACTCTGTGCAGACAACCCCCAATACCAGCCCAAAGCCAGGTAGGCTCGCTGGGTGGATGAACCCAGAAGAGAGACAACAATCACCACAGTTGGGCTCACAGGAAGCTACATCCACAGGAAAAGGGGGAGAGTGCTACATCAAGGAACACCCCATGGGACAAAAAAATCTGAACAACATCCTTTAGCCCTAGACTTTCCCTCGGACAGAGACTACCCAAATGAGAAGGAACCAGAAAACCAACCCTGGTAATATGACAAAACAAAGCTCATTAACACCCACCAAAGATCACACTAGTTCACCAGCAGTGGATCCAAACCAAGAAGAAATCCCTGATTTACCTGAAAAAATATTCAAGAGGTTAGTTATTAAGCTAATCAGGGAAAGTCCAGAGAAAGGCAAAGGCCAATGCAAGGAGATCCAAAATATGTTTCAAGAAGTGAAGGGAAAAATATTCAAGGAAATAGATAGCTTAAAAAAATAAAATATTCAGGAAAATTTGGACACACTTTTAGAAATGCAAAATGCTCTGGAAATTCTCAGCAATATAATTGAACAAGTAGAAGAAAGAAATTCAGAGCTTGAAGACAAGGCCTTTGAATTAACTTAATCTAACAAAAACAAAGAAAAAAAGAATAAGAAAATATGAACAAAGCCTCCAAGAAGTCTGGGATTATGTTAAATGACCAAACCTAAGAATAATCGGTGTTCCTTAGAAAGAAGACATTTCTAAAAGCTTGGAAAACATATCTTGGGGAATAATCAAGCAAAACTTCCCCAGCCTTGCTAGAGTCCTAGACATGCAAATAGAAGAAGCGCCAAGAACACCTGGGAATTCCTGGCAAAAAGTTCTTCTCCTAAGCACATTGTCCTCAGGTTATCCAAATTAAGACAAAGGAAAGAATCTTAAGACCTGTGAGACAGAAGCACCAGTTAACCTATAAAGGAAAAGCTATCAGATTAACAGCAGATTTCTCAGAAAAAAACCTACAAGCCAGAAAGCATTTGGGCCCTATATTCAGCCTCCTAAAACAAAACAATTATCAGCCAAGAGTTTTATATCCAGTGAAACTAAGCATCATTTATGAAGGAAAGATACAGTCTTTTTCAGACAAACAAATGCTGAGAGAATTCACCATTACCAAACCACTACTACAGGAACTGCTAAAAAGAGCTCCAAATCTTCAAACAAACCCTGGAAATACATCAAAAAGAATATCTTTAAAGCATACATCACACAGGACCTATAAAACAAAAATGCAAGTTAAAAAGCTAAACAAAGCAAGACAAACAATCAAACAAAAAACGAAAGTACACAGGCAACAAAGAGCATGATGAATGCAATTTCATGGCCTAGAACCCAAAGCAAATGTAATAAAAACAAATTTAATTAGCTGGGACCTAATTAAACTAAAGCATCTTTGTACAGTAAAAGGAACAGTCAGCAGAGTAAACAGACAACCCACAGAGTGAGAGAAAATCTTCACAGTCTATACATCTGACAGAGGACTAATATCCAAAATCTATAATGAACTCAAACAAATTAGTAAGAAAAAAACAAACAATTCTATCAAAAATTAGGCTAAGGTCATGAATAGACAATTCTCAAAAGAAGATATATACAAATGGCCAACAAACATATGAAAAAATGCTCACTGTCACTAATGATCAGGAAAATGCAAATCAAAACCACAACGCAATACCACCTTACTCCAGCAAGAATGGCCATAATAAAAAGATCAAAAACCAGTAGATGTTGGCATGGGTGTGGCAATCAGGGAACACTTCTTCACTGCTAGTGGGAATGTAAACTAGGGAAATAAAGCTGCACACCTATAGTCATCTGACCTTCGATAGAGCCAAAAAAACAAGCAAGGGGGAAAGGACTTCCTGTTCAATAAATGGTTGTTATATACATATATAAAATGCACACTTTATATAGTAAGTTTATATCTATATGTAACATATAATTGATATCTATATATCAATTTTGTATTTGATACTTTTGTTGAATTCTCTTATTTATGATAGACATATTATCCTCTTAGGTAGGAAAATTCAACATCGTAAAGACATATATTTCCAATTAATTTTGAAATGTAATAAAATTTTTAAAAAATATTAGCAGGTTTTCTTCCAAGTAGATAGCCTAATTCTACAGTACATAAACAAAGAAAAGAAAGAAAAAATAGAAAAGCTTAGTAAAAACAGAGCAATGAGTGAAGACAAGGCCCACTAGATATCAAAACATATTATAAAACCTCAATAATTAAAACAGTGCTGTGTCAGTGCATAAATAGATGAATAAATACAATGTAATAGGATTTTCAAAAATATCTGTATGGCCAAATACAGTCAGGAGTTTAGTATGCGACCAAAACTGTAAGGGAAAATTCAAAAAATGGTGTTGGGATACTATACTTCATACCATATGCCAGGATAAGTAACAAATGGAGGAAGTATTTTAAATATAAGTAATGAAATCACACATGTGACAATGAAAACAGAAAATCTCCTTTATAATCTTGAAATGAATTACTATAGCTGTGACTCCAAAATCCAGAAGCCATAACAACCCTGCATGCCATAAAGCACCATAGCAAACTCAAAAAAAATAAAAAGGTAAATGACAAAATGGGTGAAATTTTTACAATTCATTACAGACGAGAGATTTGTTATCTAACACCTAACTATCATGTAGAATATGATAAGAAAAAGATATACAACCAAATAAAAAATTGAGTAAATAGTATAAAAAGATAACCCACAAAAAAGAAAATACAAGTGACTCTTAACGATGTGAAAAGATACTCAACCTCACTCAGATAAATGCAAATTTAAATTACACTGACACCATTTTTTTCTAATCAGATTGGCAAAACTCCAAAAATTTAATTAACAAGCTTGGTTATAAATCAGCAGGCACTCATACGCTGCTGGTAATAATGCAAATTGTTAGAACCTCCATGGAAGGCAATTGGCAATATTCATCAAAATTACAAATGCTAATACTCTTTGACCTGCAATCCTGATATTGGAAGTTTATCTTGTGATATTTGTGTATATAAAAACCATTTATTGAACAGGAAGTCCTTTCCCCCTTGCTTGTTTTTTTGGCTCTATGGAAGATCAGATGACTATAGGTGTCATCTGATATGGGTATCTCGGCCAAGTTTAAGTAAGGTACAATGATGTACCTGCATCATTGTACAGAATGATGCAGGTACGAAATGATTCATGCAACATGATTTTTAATAGCTGCAAAACATTGGAAACAATCCACCTGCCCATGAATTAGCAACTGGTTATAGTATTTTCATATAATGGAATACTAAGAACCTATATTTTAGAAAATAAAGATATGTATTACTGATATGAAAATATCTCCAAGATATATGTGGAGAATGATGAATACACTATGCTTATTAAAAAGAGTGAAATAGAAGTACTTATCTATATTTGCAAATATGAAGCAACTCCCCCCCCAAAAATGTATCCCTCTGGAGAGATATATTGGAAACTAATAAAATAATGATGGGAGAACTGGGTGGACAGATGTTAGGAAGACTTTTTATGTGTACTTAAAATTTTTTTCATATGAATATATCATCTGAAAAAAGTGAAAACTTGAGATACCATTTTCTAATGCCAATGGACGTATTTTGCATAATAAGCAATGTATTAGCTGCTGTAGTAATGCATCAAGCATCTCAACACAATCATCCTTAAAGTCAAAAATATTTTAACAGTTCTTGGGGTTACTATAAATGGTTAATCTAAGCATAGTTGAATCCTTCAGACTAACTTGAAGCAGAAGACCAACATATCCTAGCGTCTTCTTGAACATATTAAGCTATTCACAAATGTCCCTCTTGAGTTCATTTAAGCTGTTTTTCTTACGTTGTCGCCTGGCTTATAAACCAGGCACTTATAAACACAGACTTTGGAGATCACTTAAACCTGTACCATTTATTGTCTCTATGACTTTGGATCAAGTGCCTGAGTTTCCTCATGTGTAAAATGGAGATAATACAAATTTCATAGATTTGCTATGATGATTGAATGGGTTACTGTACATAAAGCTCTTAGCCTGGCACACAGTCAAAGCTACAGAAATATTAAGTGTCTCTACTCCTACTAAGACATTGACTACTGAGTGTCAGTTCCTAGTGGTGTGAATTTTCACTGGGTTCTGAGCTCTGGCATGTTTTGATGGATACTTTAGTTACTAATCTTGCACAAGAGGTCGAGGGGGAAATATCTTCAGTCAGTTCAAGTGGCAATTGTACTTGTACTATTTAGGCAGTCAATCACAAATTTATGCTAATTTTCTCCCTTCGAATTAAAACTTATCTGATTAAATACATTGGATGTCTACTTAACAATTCTTCTACTCTGTAATTCAAATATAATGTTCATTGTGCTTCATAACGTCATCAGCATTTTTAACACCTTTATACCAAACATCTATTTATTATGAAATGCAATTTACTTCAGTCTTACTCAGAATTAACTCATACTATCTCTAACTCACATCTCCCAGTTATTGTAATCAAGATATTACTAGTGATTTCTTATTATATTACCATTTCAATGGTAAAAAATATCCTTTTCAATGTCAGAAATCCATATTATTAACAATAAAATTAATATCACCTCATATAATGTATAAATTACTCAAATAAACGTAGAAAGCTTTGAAAAGTTATATATTTTAAAATTATACTGATCAGGTATAACTACACTGCTCGGGTATAATTTTCAAATATTAGAGAAGATTAGAAAGTTAGGATTAACTATCTGATGACCATTGACAAATTCTTTGTTATTAATAAATTGATCTCTAAATTCCCCCAGATAACATACAACCAGAGATTATAAGGGAAATATTAGTAAAACTATAAATTATGTTTAATCCTTGGGCAGTAAACAATAAATTTTTAATTAAAAAAACTAAAATTCTCATTTTAATGATGTGATACAACTCAAAAGAAAAATTAAAGTTACTGTTGTTATTAAATAAATGTTTAATGTGCACATTATGGAGTAAGCATTGGCTTATGCCCCTTGGGGATATAGGGGTAAAAAGTAAGCCCTGAGATAGATTGTAATCCCCTAAACAAATTGAGACATATAAAATAATTACAATGTAAATATTCCATGATAATGGCTGTGCTAGGAGAGTTCAGGGAGAGATGACCACACAAACTATTTTGCATTTTAATTAAGCTTTGAAGAAAGTTAGAAGTTCAATAGACAAAAATAGTTAACAAGATCATTTTAATTGCAAGGAATAATATGAGAAACTACTAGAAAGAAATAGTAGAGCCTGCTTGTAGAACTAAACATATGAATGAAAGTATAGAATAAAAGTGGGAAATAAAACAGTAATAAGAAGTTACAATACAAGGCTGACAAATTTAGACCTTTTTTATAAGCAATGGAAATCTATGAAAGGCATTTTGATCAAGATAATTTTATAAAAGTTATTGTCTGAAACTTACATTGGTAATGGTATACAAATAGATTTGGATTCTGTGCAGGGAGTGGGAGGAGTGAGAGAATGTCCTAGTAGTTTAGGCAAAACGTTTATATGAATTTGAATTAGGTGCTATGGGATGAGAAAAAAGAGATTAGTACAAATTAACCACTTACTATGTCACAACTTTTGAATTTTATCAGTTAATCATCTCAACCACCCATCTCAAAAAGTAACTATTATTTCCATTTTATATAAAGTTGATTAATTTAGTCATGATGACAAAGTCATGAGTAGTAGTGCTGGGCCTTGAACCTCAGGTTCACTGATTTCTAAAGGCCACACTTTTAATCTCTGTGACCTCTAATACTTCAAGCTCGTTATAATGAATGCTAAGGAGAAAACTGGAGCCAAAATGACACTGAGGTTTTAAGCTTAAGTTGTTGAGAAAATAATGGTATCAATCAAAGCAAAATATGCAATATTAGGGGAAGAGTTAAAGGTTAGACACAAATTCCATCTCTAATCAACTCCACCTCCTGAAAAGCATTAAGATTCTTCAACATTATCTGAAGAATGTTTATTCTACTTATTATTTATTGGTCCTGTTTTAGTTTTTAAATGTTTGATTGCTCCTGTGCTGAGCCTTTTCCAACTGAACTCACTGAAATTCTACTCTTTTATCAGGTGAGAAGTTTCCAGACAAGAAGCCTAAGGTGCAGTTAGTCATATCCTACGAGGATGTGAAGCTGACCATACTGGTGAAACACATGAAAAACATTGTAAGTTTATTATGTATAATAAGAAACATATAAGCCTACATTCAGAAATCACTTACCTCCTTTGGGCAATTAGTGTCAACATTAGTTAGAGGAATGGGTATCTCGGCCAAGTTTAAGTAAGGAACAATGAGCCAATTACAATATTTTTGCCTCGGGATGACTGTGATCCTTGGGGTAAAGACTCTAAAATACTTCACAAGGAAAGTCCTAGAATGAACATTAAACTTCATTCAAAATGTCAGGAAAAAACCAGGGAAAAGGCTCTGAAATAACCGGATTAGCTGGAGGATCGAAGGATAAAAGAAAAAAGGCTGGGTCCCAAAAATTTCCAACTATCTCAACATGCGGAACTTGGTGGAGAATTCACTCCGTCTCTTTGCATCACGCCAGTACCTTCCCTGAAACCAAGAACTCTTAGGGTTCTCTCCCAAACTCCCATTGTACATTGACCTTATAGCATCATACAGTTATCATATTGTGATGTAATTCCTTATGCGTGTTTCCTTCTCCTCAAAAAATAATAGTGTTTTGAGAACGGAAACCCCATCTTTGTTTCCGTGTCCCCATCCCAGAACCTAGAACAAAATCTGTAGTTAGCCTCCAAAGAAAACTAAAAATTCCACTCTCTATTACATGCCACTTAAGGTTGGCGCAAGTCAGAGGCATTGATGGTAACTGGATCATATCATTAAGAAAGAGAAGAAGCTTTCTGTGTCACAGGGCAAGTGACTAATGACCTGAGTTGGGGTATAGCAAACATAGAAGGAAAACACTAAACCTCACCAACTATTTTAATCTCCCTTGAGCCTAGACAAAACAGGTTCTCCACATGGTAAAAATTTCCCAGGAGACTATGTCAGATGTGGAGAAAGTCAGTAACACAATTTTTGCTCTCTTCTTTGTGCACATAAATCTCTGAGGATGCCTTTGGAAGGATCTAAAAGAGCAAACTCTTCTCCATATGACACGAGTCCATAACATATTAAAACAACAAATATTTGTTTGGTGAACAAATAATTGGCATAATTTGAAAAGAATACATTCATTACAAATTCATTATTATTCAGACATCCAAGAAGGCGTGTTTGTAAACCTCTGGTGTTCACTATCAGCAATTTTTGTAGTATCTGGACAAATATTTTAAAATTTTCTTGCAAATCTTTTACTAATTAAAACAATTATTTTCCATTGTTTTTCACTAGATAATCACCTTAAATAAGAATAGCAGTTTTTTGAGAAACCCTTACATTGCAAAATGAAGATTCAGTTCGACATTGTTTATGGCTACATGCATGTTGATGAATTTTAAGCAACTATATAAACATAAATGATAAAACAATAGAATGTTAAGAAATATTGTTAATCAAATTAACAAAACTTATATATGTATTTCATATATGAAAATAAGCCTTGACCACAGTCCTCTTAGAAATGATATATTTATTCCAGTAATGTTATCATTGCTCAAAACATTTTAGAGCATGCCTGATGAAATTGCTTTTAGACTGGGCATGTAAACCAAACAGTAAACTTGGTGATATTACTCAATGGTCACTCCTGATTTTTGATCAAAAGTGATATTAACCAACCTGGTCACCCATTTCATTCACCAGATGAATCACCAAATTACTTTTGACAGTTTTCAAAAATGCATTTTACACTCAGATGAAATTACAGTACCAATGAAGATCTTCAAAATAAATGTGATGCAAGCATGAAGCAGGGATAGGAGGAGTGAATGGGAAAGAGCAAGAGTTTAAGATTGAGAGTTTAAAATTGAGATCAAGTTATAGGTAAATAGAAAATGACCAAATGACCCTAAAAATAGTGAAAAAACACTTAGGGCCATGAGAACCTCTACATTACCAATGCTCTCAAAAAGAGCTATTAATGATGTAGTAATACTTGCTTCAGTCTGCCTTCTCAGTTTACTTACTAGTTCCTCTCTTCTCTCTAAGCTCTTAACATTGAAAGGTTTTATTTTAGTGCCCTAAAATTCAATCCTAGACCTCTCCTCTTTTTCTACCTCTAGCCTCATGGCTTTAAACATTACTTACTTGTTTTTCTTTTCCAAATCTACAATTCCAGCTTGGAACTCTCATCTGAAATCCAGAGTTGTATGTACAACTGACTATCAACAACCCTAGTATAAATATAATAGGTGTCTCAGACTCAATATGCACCAAACTTCTCATGACTTCCCCTCTAAACCTACATCATTTGCCACCTTTTTCATCTCAGTAAATAGCACCTTCATTCTCTAGTTACTCAGGTTAAAACCTTAGAGTCGTTTTGACTCCTCTCCTTCCCCACAAGCTACATCCATTTTACCAGCAAATTCTGTTACTCTGCTTTCAAAATAAATCCAGAACACACCAACTTTCTCCTCCACTGCTTCCATTTTTGGTTCAAGTCACCAGCATCTCTTACTTGAATTACTGCTGCAGTTTCTTAACAGTTGTCCCTGCTTCTGTCCTTCTTTATAATCTCTTTTTAATCTAGCAGCCAGAATGTTCCTTTGAGAATAGAAGTCAGATCCTGTCATTCCTCCCTTCATATCCCTTTGGGGAAGGAGTCTCCTATAGCTTGTAACCAAAGTCAAGGTACTTGTTAATGACCTGTGAGACCCTATCAATCTGCTCTCTTGACCTCTTAACCTCATCTCCTACCACAGACTCCCTCAGTCACTCCATGCCAGCCTCAGTGCCTTCTTTGCTGTTCCTTGAATATGGCAGGCTTGTTGCTGCCCCAGGACTTTCGTATCTGCTACTCCATTTACCTAGAATGCTCTTCGCAAGTTCATGGATCAATATTCTCTATGGCTCAATCTCACATGTCCTGAATGCCTGTATTTTACTGACACCTTTTCAGTAAAGTCCTATCTGATTCCCAAATGCAAAACTGCAACACTGCTCCCCTTTGTTGCCACTTTCAATCTTTCTTTTCTACTTTATTTTCTTTCCTCCCCTGTGCCACTGCTATAACCCAAGGTGTATAGAATAGGGCCAAGTATATAGTAGGTGTCAGTAAAGCCTTGGTTAAATAAAAGAATATCAACTTACTTCTCATGTGAACAACTAAGAATTAGGATGTTTTCATCTTCCAAAAATCATCACAGCAAAGTTATGCATTGCATTTTCCACAGCTTCCTTTAAATGATTATTTTGTTTCTTCTGCTTAAAACAACTTTCTACTATAAATGACGTAAAAAATCCATCTATAAATTCTCAACATATTTTATTTGCTAATTTCAAGTTTTAGCTAATTGTTATTTATTTGTCAATCCTTTAGTATGTTCACATGCCAAAATAATAGACTAAAATTGGGCTTGATTTTATATTAATGTTAAAATGAATTATTATGCCTAGAGTTCTGTTATGTTTAATATTAAGTTTGATGAAAAGTATTGTTTATCTTTTATTAAATCTATGAAGCTTTGCTCTGAGAGTTACTTTCCTCCTGTGAGATCCCAAGCTAAAATAAAATTGCTAAAATTATTTCCCTTTCAAAGCATCACAATATGATTCACTCTAGCAAACAGAGACTGATGAAGTAGTGTAAGTATTTAAAAGCTTGTCCATGGCCGGGCGCGGTGGCTCACACCTGTAATCCCAGCACTTTGGGAGGCCAAGGCAGGTGGATCACGAGGTCAGGAGATCGAGACCATCCTGGCTACCACTGTGAAACCTCGTCTCTACTAAAAATACAAAAAAGTAGCTGGGCATGGTGGCATGTGCCTGTAGTCCCAGCCGCTGGGGAGGCTGAGGCAGGAGAATGGCGTGAATCCAGGAGGCAGAACTTACAGTGAGCTGAGATCGTACCACTGCACTCCAGCCTGGGCGACAGAGCAAGACTCAGTCTCAAAAAACAAACAAACAAACAAACAAACAAAAAGCTTGGCCACGGTTTTTTAAAACACTATGACAAAGAAACATAAAAATCAGTTCGATCTGAAATATTTTTTAAAACCCCCTCTAGCACTTTTCCATGTATCCTTCCTTAAAATGCTGTCTTCCATTGACTTCTACAATGTCTCTCCATGCATTTTCTGCTGACTTCATGGATTTTTTTCTAGTCTGTGTAGTTTCTAGGCTGCTCTCTTCTCTCTGCTCCAGGATATTCACATTCCAGAAGGTGCTAAACATAGCCAATAGGATGAAACTCTCTTCTGATATTGAATCTACCCACACATTCTCAGGCTCTTAAAACAAGGAGCAAGAAATGTCAGGAATGATAGAAGATAACTCAAATGTGGTACCATTCAATCCTTTCATAAAACACAAGATGGGAAAAGTAGTTTCGATATGAAAATTAACACGAGAGAGAGAGAAGTAGAGTCAAACACAAGAACCCACACACACACTAAAACTGTATTACTTTTAATTTTTTATTTAAACTCTTCTTTTACATTTTTAATGTGTCTGAGTGTAACCTGGGGTTTCTTGTTTTTAAAATACATTTTTCTGGGTGCCACTCCTAGTAATTTTGATTCTGTAAGTATAGATTGGGCTATCTGCATCTGCGCAATACAGGCATCTCTTGGTCCCATGGCTTCCTCTACCGTCTCTTTCATTTCTAGACTTGTTTTCGTCTCTCCTGCTGCAGAATATGAGCATTCCAGAAGGCTCTCTGGTGCAAATGGTTCATGGACCTCTTTGAAAAAATAACACAAGTGGCTAGTACCCTAATGTCCCAAATGGCACTCTACACACAATGTGGTGAGCTCGGTACTTGGCACCAAGTGAACTGTGGTGCCTTTGAAGTAGAACAGAGACAACACTTAGACTTGGTAAGGATAACAGTTGAGGGTTGTGAAAATAAAGCACAGACTATGGCAATGTTTGACATATAAAAACATCAATGTTCTGCATATCCTTCTAAAATTAGCTTGGCTGGGTCCCCTGATAGTCTTAATTTTTTGTTGTTTTTAAAATCTCTATACTTAAAGGAAATTTGTCTTTGTTTCAACCTAGATGCACTTCAATCTAAATAAATGTCAGTTCTTAATATTAAGGATGATTTCCGAATGACAATTATCTTATCAAATGCATTTTCCTTCATCCATGAATAAAAATTGTTCTTCCAGAGTTGGCCCATTTTCACATTGATCTACCATTTCAAAGAATAAGATACAAAGCAAAGGATAGTGAAGAGTACCTGTCCAGATCTGGATAGTCTGTTGTGTTTCATGACTTTTTTTGCCAAAGAAACATTGACCCTCAAAGATTACCTATTTTTTTAATGAAATAAACCATTAATTGTTCTAAAACCTGTTATCACTGACCTCTTTCTAATAGCCAACAAACACCTTTAACCAGCCCTTCCTTTTTGAACATTTGGTTACCAGCTTTTTCATGAAACTTCGCTGGACATTGGCACCAAGCAAACCGTGTCTGCACATTCTCTAAACCATCTGGACAGCACTGTTTCTGAGGCTTCCTTGGCTCTTGTAAATTTAAGATAGATGGATGTGTAGCGGTTTAATAAATGTTGGCTTTACCCTTGCTCTTAAATGTGAAGATTTTCCAGTATTCAGGGTTTTAACTTTTGAAACTAATTTCCTAAGAAATTTTATCCAGTCTTGAAACTTCAAAGGTAATATGAATTACTACTAAATTTATATCTCTACATTCGATTTTTCTCTGACCTTCATTTACATATTTCCAACTGCCCAATATCTTGCCATCTCTTTAAACCAAACAGTTATACAATATGGTCCTCTGCTTACCAATGAAACCATCTTTCATTCTGAATTACTTATTTCTATAAATTGTTGCACCATCATCAAGTAATTCCTGATCAAAACTTCTCTATAATTAATTTTCTTTTCTTTTCTTATTTCAATACTTTTTAGGGAACGGGTGCTTTTTGGCTGCATGGAAAAGTTCCTTAGTGTTGATTTCTGAGATTTTGGTGCTCTCATCACCCAAGCAGTGTACACTGTACCCAACGTGTAGTCTTTTATTTCTCACCCACTTCCCACCCTTCCCCCTAAGTCCCTAAAGTTCATTATATCATTCTTATTCCTTTGCATCTTCATAGCTTAGCTCTCACCTATACATGAGAACATAAAATGTTTAGTTTTCCATTCCTGAGTTGCTTCACTTAGAATAATGATCTCCAGCTCCATGTAGGTTTCTGCCAGTGCCATTATTTCATTCATTTTTATGGCTGAGTAGCATTCCATGGTGTGTGTGTATATATGTATACCATGGTGGTATTACTCAATGGTCACACCCAAATGTGATATATATATTTTAGGTAAATATATATATCACATTTTTTTTCACTTGTTGGTTGATGGGCATCTAGGCTGGTTCCATATTTTTGCAATTGCAAATTGTGCTGCAATAAACATACATGTGCAAGTGTCTTTCATATAATGACTTCTTTTCCTCTGGGTAGATGCCCAGTAGTGAGATTGCTGGATGAAATGGTAGTTCTACTTTTTTTCTATATTTCAATTGATTCTTTTTTTTTTTTTTTTTGATTCGGACTCTCGCTCTGTTGCCCTGGCTGGAGTGCAGCGGCGCCATCTAGGCTTACTGCAAGCTCCTCCTCCTGGGTCCATGCCATTCTGCCTCAGCCTCCAGAAAAGCTGGGACTACAGGCACCCACCCCCACGCCCGGCTAAATTTTTGTATTTTTAGTAGTGACGGGGTTTCACTGTGTTAGCCAGGATGGTTTCGATCTCCTGACCTCGTGATCCGCCCGCCTCCACCTCCCAAATTGCTGGGATTACAGGCGTAAGCCACTCCTCCCAGCTTCAATTCGTTCTTTTACCCATATATATAATCATCAACAAATCCTTTTAGTTTCTTTTAGATTACTTTTATTAGTCTCAAAATCCTATTCAACATTATTGATTCATCTATGGGTTACTTTGATTGGCTGCTATAATATTCCTTTCCTTGTTTTCTTCTCTTAATTCTCTCCTGCACAAAACATTCTAAGACTGCATTGTACTATATCAATAAAAAATTTTAACAGAGTCTCTGTAAATTTGAAATTTCTTAGCTTCAAACCTTATAGTACTATACAATCTAGCTATAACCTACCTCTAATCACCTCTCAACACAAAATTTGTTTTCTATCTAGATGGATCATTCATTATTAACTAAACATACACCACTCATTCTATCTGACTAGGTCATATATCTATTTACCGTCTATTTACTTTTACATCCAATGTAATCTTCTGGGCTTAGGTCAAATCACTCACCCTCCCTGAAGTTCCTGGGTCACTCCTGTTCCTAGTGACCTTTCTCTTTGGAAACTTTACTATAGATACCATCTATTTGATATTCACTGCCTTATCTCAGCCCTTCAGACTTGGATTATCTTAATTTATCCTGCAGTTTCAATTGTATTGAGAATTCGCTGAGTATAAAAAGCTATGGAAAATGTATTTTGAATACAGTGGTTAGCACAATACTATGCCCTTAACACACAGTTGTTAAATAAGCGAATGTTTGCTTAAGTGTACATCATGTGAAAAATATCCAAAATCCAGAGAAGTTTGAGCTATCTTTATAAATCAATAGCTTTTATCTGTGAATTCAGCTACCTATAATACTTGACACTAAACTAAGGATGGTCAAGTGTCAAATATTTGATCTTAACATCCGTCTCACTTAAAAATAAAGTGAATTCTTGTTGAGGGCTTTTTTTTTAATGTTCAAAAACCCTGAACACTTTCCTTCTCTCCAGATGGCATAGCCATCAATGGATAGGTCACCACATGACTAAAATTTCATTTATTCTCTCTCTGTTCTTTTCTGACAGGCTTGTACCCTAATCTCTGCCCTTTCTCCAGATCTCCCTCGATTTTACATTCTGACCTAAAAAAGTTCTAACCTACAAAAGAAGCAATAAAGAACTTTAAAGATTGATGAACAAGTACAGACCTAAAGAGAATAGCAGAAATCTGAAAGTGTATGTTTTATAAAATTGTTTTAAAAGAGTCATTTCATTAGAGCTATATTTTGAATATGCAAAAAATACAAAATGGATTAAATAATTTCCAGAGATTTAAAAAATTTTATTTTTATCCAGTAGTTAAAATACTTTTTATTAACAGCAAATATTAAAATGTAAATGCTGGGAGTCATGCAATTCCTGAGTTAAAACTCTAATCTAAGGCAGATAGGCCTTCATTTTGCCAAAAACATTCAAGTCCTTTTATCTCATCCCTTTAGCTTACTGAGTGGCAGAATCTTCTTTCTCCTGCTTTATGCATTCTGTTTTCCTTCAGGGGAGATTTTTGCTATCTGAGGTAGCAGTCTACCTGTACTGACCACCTATTTCAGTTATTTGTCCTTCTAAAAATTTGTAAGTGTGCATACAGAGAGATTACCTCAAAAAAAGTGTCACGTATCATTCAACTCATTGGAATCCTGCAAATAAACACGTGATACATTCCTTCCTTGCTGCGTGACTTATATATGAACTATAGACTCTCCGACTTTTCCAGGTTTTTTGTCTTCAGTTTCACTTGCTTTCTATGAATATCATGAAAAGCTATTTTGCCTATATAATGTATGCCAAGAACTGTCACTTTTATATACATTTCACCAAAAGAGAGGAAATTTTGTACGCATATTCACAAAATAGTAAACAGAAAATTCAGCAAGTTTAAATATTTTTCCAAGATCTCATAACTAAGGGCTGAGATCTAAAGCCTTCACAATTATGAGCCCTTATTTTTTATTCTAGATTGTATTATAGCATTAGCAGTCTATTTTTCTACTATGTACCTCTAAGCTATGCCTGTTCCTGCCAGACACTGCCCAGAAAGACTCTTCAAATGTTTGCCTGGCTCATTAAAAACAATTTCCAGCCAGAGACCTGAGCATCTTCTTCTGTATCCCTGAAATATCCTCAAGGATAGTGGCTACATTGTCCTTGGCACACCCTCTATAGTGGAGGCATTACCTAGCTAAATGAAAGAGGATAAAGAGCAAAAGACACTAGGTGTAATATGAAACCTTTGATGGGCTGATTATAATAGGCTCTAAAGTATGTGCTGAGAATTAAAATTAGCTCTTCCGGTTGTGTCATGTGGCATAAGACCACCACAGCCCATCCCTCCTACTGATTACAACTATAATTTATGAAAATATATTTTTAAAACTATATAAGACACCTTAAAAATAAACAAAAGGAGGCAAATTGTGAAAGGAAATCAGAAGTTGGAGATTTACCCACATAAGGACGTTTTCTCTTTTTCTTTTTTTTTCTTTGTTAATTTATGTGCCTGTAGAGCTGTGCCCTGAGGGTGGACGCTAGTTGCAGAGAAGCAAGATGGTAGTGGCAGCTCTGACAGCAAAATCTCCAACAGAAACTGTGTTTCTGACTGAAAGAACCAAGAAACGTGGCTTGTGTTTGCCAGAGACTGTAAGAAAATCCCTGATAAAAGACAGAAGGGTATGCACTAACCCTGTGAATAAATCTACACAATTCTCAGCCTAATCCCTGAGCTGCTATTGAGCAGGACAGACTTATATGAGAACAAAAAAGCCTTTGCAAATTGAACTGAGATTTGAACACCTGAAAACAAAAGTTAGAACAGAATTTATATTCCTAATATAACTAGGTTGATTGCCTACTTAAAAACGTCAACTTTCTCCAGAAGATTAAACAGCACAGAGTTTCCACCACATAACATTAAAAATATCCACAATATAACTCAAAATTGCTTATATAATACCCAGGAAAATTTGAACAATCCTCAGTTGAAAAGACGATAGATACACTCTGAAATGATCCAGATTTCGGAACTATTGGGCAACATTTTAAAGCAGCTATAATAACTATCCTCCATGAGGTAAGAAAAAAACACACTTGAAATTAATGAAATGTTAGGAATTGTTGGCAAGAAATAAAAATGACAAAACAAATGTACATTTAAAGACTGAAAAATAAAATACCTAAAATGACAAGTCTTGCTGGATGGACTCAAGAGAAGAATGAAGATGACAGTGAACTTGAAGATAGACTCATAGAAATTATCCAAGCTAAAGAATGTAGAGGAAAAAAGAATGAAATAAAAGAGAAGAGAAGATTGGGAGTCTGCTGGAAAATATCTAAAGATCTTACATTTGTGCCTTTGGAATCCAAGAAAGACAGAAGAAAGAGATTGGGGCAGAAAAATATTTGAAGAATTGATAGCCAGAAACTTAGTGAAAGACATAAATTTAATTATATTTCATATTATTTAATTATATATTACACATTGTAATAAAACTGCTGAAAATCGAAGACAATCTAAAAATATCTTGCAACAGCTAGGGAAAAACAACATATGGTATATGGAGGAACAATGAAATACTGTAGTCTAGACACTATGGAAAAACAGCAGAAGGTAGAAGACAGTGGAACGTCTTTAAAATGTTAGGAAAAAAGGAAAGAACTGTGAGCTTGGAATTCTGTCACCAGAGAAAATATCCTCAGCAGCAAAGGAGAAAGAAATACATATTCCAGTAAAAAAAAAAAAAAAACAACAACAAAAAAAAAAAAAAAAAAAAAAAACGCAAAGAATTTGCCCCAAGTAGACAAACGCTACAAACAAAAAAAGCTAAAGATTTTAATCTCATTCTAGTTTTTTAAGACGGAAGCTATGGCCAATTTGAGATGTTTCATCTTTTATAACATAGGTAATTAGTGTTATAATTTTTTTCTGAGTAATGCTTTAGCTGTATCCCCAAAATTTTGGTATGGTATATTTTCATTTTCTTTCAGTTTATAATTCTTCTAATTTCTCTTCTGATTTTTTCCTTGATTTTGGATTATTCAGACACATGCTGTTTCATTTCAAGTATTTGGAAAATTTCCAGAGATGTATCTGTTATTAATATCTAATAATTGCATTATGCTCAAAGAATACACTTTGTATGATTTTAATTTTTTAAAATATATTGAAACTTGTTTTATGTCCCAGGCATGACACATATTGGTAAATATCCCATGTCCAATTGAGAAGGATATGTGTTCTCCTGTTGTTAAATGGACGGTTCTGTGAAAGTCAATTAAGTCACATTGATTATGTTGTTCAAGTCTTTTATAGCCTTACTAATTCTCTGTATACTAGTTCTATGAATTATTAAGAGAAAGGTATTAAAATCTCTCTAATTTTTAATTTGTATAATGTTGCATACACATGTAAGATTTGTCCCCTTGATTAATTAGCCCTGTCATCATTATAAAATGAATATCTTTATTTCTGGTAGTATTTTTTGCTCTCAAAAATACTTTTCCAGGTAGTTATATAGATAATTCAGCTTTCTTTTGATTACTATTAGCATGGTATAGCTTTTCTATTCTTTTATTCTTAACCTATTTGTGTCTTTACATTTAAAGTGGGTTTCTTGTACATATGACAGATAAAGAGATAAATGATTAGATGGATAGATGGATAGATAGATAGATAGATAACCATACTGTAGGGTACAGCTAGTAATCTCTGGCATATAAACGTATTGAACCTATACTCATCCATAACTCTTTAAATTTTCCCAAGTGCTATTGCTAAGCCACCTTTTTTTAAAATTATGAATTTGCAGAGTGAGTTTTCTACACCCAAAAGAAGAAACTGACATTCAATCTATCATTTTTAACCTTGTTGGATACAGTTAATCATTCCAGTCCCTCTTAATCCTGGTTATTTAATCCAGCATATTCACATTATTGATACATTCACTCTGAGGTTATTGACACGTTCACATCGCGTGCTTATATATTTCTTTAAACCATGATAAAACTATTTAGTGGTACAGGATAAAGATAAGTATCTAAGGTATATAGGTAGAAAATGCTTATATTTTACCTCTAAATTAATAGGTTCTTCTTTTTCAATCCATATTCTTCCTGTAGTACGAAAAATATATGAATTTAATCCAGGATTTTATATGTTCCATACAGTTTCTCAATAATCACTAACAATGGATAGTTCATCTTCTCTTATTTGTACAATTTTTTTCAGCACCTGGCAATAGAGGCTGAGGATCAGGATATTTGGAATCAGTTAAGGCAGTTCAAAACAATTTGGAAAAAAAAAAAGGGTTTAATTGCTGATTAGCTCATAAACAACTCATCAGCATTTGGTATTTAGTACATTCTAAAAAATAAATGAAGCTTAAAACCTTACTTCTTACATGTTATTAAAATAGAGAAATAGAAAAACTTGCCCAATTTCACAAGACATTGCAGTGACAAAATCTGGGATCTAATTAGAATTCTGTATTTTTAGAAGAAATTTAGTTTATATGTATTGAGTTAGAAAAAGAATTATATCTACTAGACTGTGACTTCTGTCCAGTTGATAACTTTGTCAAGTCAAAGATTAAATATGTATAACATGTTTTTTATATATATGTTATTTACATATATGTATATACATATATACATATATATAACAAGATGATTATACCAGTGAGTTTACTTCTTTGAAGGCAGTAGCTATTTTGATCTCCTTTTTGTGCTCTCTTACAATCATGCAAAGTGCTAGACACATGGTGGTTAGATTTTTAAATTTATTTTAAAACAATTATTGAAAATCACCTGTTTATCATAAGATTCTTATTACTGGCTTAAATTGATGTGAAATGAAGTAGGAGACCATCCTAATTTAATTCATAAAGACCTGAAATTATTCCACTTTTATATTAACCAACACACACAGTTGGAAAGATTCTACCATTTATTTTTTATTGGATATTGACAAATTATAGTTTTGTATATACATATGGGGGACGTAAATACAAAAGTGATATTATGATTTTTTAATACAATGTGGAATGATTAAATTAAGTTAATTAACATATCACCTCAAATATTTAACTTTTTGTGATTAAAAAATTGGAAATTTGCTCTTAGTGATACTGAAATGTACAGTACTCAATTATTAGTGACATTCAGCTTGCTGTGCTATTGATCTCAAAAAAACCCCATATTTATCTTGTCTAACTAGGCTTTGTAACTTTGACTAGCATTTCCCCATTTCCCACATACTGATTTCAAATCTTTCATGTAAATGCCCAGATATGGGGTTGCTGGTTTATATGGCAATCCTGTTTTCAGTTTCTGAGGAACTTCCATACTGGTTTTAAAAATGGTCGTACTAATTTACATTCCCACTAACAGTGACAAGGGTTCCCTTTTCTCCACATTCTTGTCAATAATTGTCTTTTGCCTTTTTGATAATAGCTATTCTAACAGGTGTAAGGTGATATCGCCTTCTGATTTTAATGCATCTGCCTAATAATTAGTGATGTTGAGCATTTTTTTCATGTATCTGTTAGTCATTCATAGGTCTTCTTTGGATGTATGTCTACCTGGGTTTCTGGACCCACTTCTTAATTGAATTGTTTTCTTTCTATAGAGTTGAATTCCTCATATAATTTGGATATTAATTCCTTATCAGACATATGGCTTGCAAATATTTTTTCCTTTCTATAGCTTGTCTCTTTGCATTGTTTATTGTTTCTTTTGCACAGCATTTGTTGTAATCTTATTTGTCTATCTTTGCATTTGTTGTCTGTGCTTTGGGATCAAATCTAAAAAATCATTGCCCAGACCAATGTCATGTAGATTTATCTTTGACATTTATTCTCATAGTTTTACAGTTTAAAGTCTTATATTTAAGTCTTTAATTCATTTTGAGTTGATTTTTATGTGTGGTGTGAGATAAGGGTTCAATTTTATTCTTTTGCATATGAATACCCAGTTTTTCCAACACTATTAATTAAAGAGGCTGTCCTTTTCTCATTGTATATTATTGTCACTCTTGTTGATCAATTGACCGTACATGTGGGGGTTCCTGGGCTCTCTAATCTGTTCCATTGGGCTGATATGTTTATTTGTATGCCAGTACTAGCTGTTTAATTACCATCATTTTGTTGTATAGTTTGAAATCGGGTAGTGTGATGCCTCAGGGTTTGTTGTTTTTGCTCATGATGGCCTTGGCTATTTGGAGTTTTTTGTGGTTCTGTATGAATTTTAGGACTCCTTTTTTTCTATATGTATGAGAAATGAATTTGGAATTCTGATAGGGTTTGCACTGAATCTGTAGATCACTTTTGGGAAATATGGACATTTTAAGAATATTAAGTATTCCAGTCCATGAATACAGGCTATCTTTCCATGTATTTGTGTTTTCTTCCATTGTTTTCCATTAACGTTTCATATTTTTCAGTGTACAGGTCTTTTGCCTCCTTTGTTAAATTTGTTCCTAAATATTTATTGTAGCTATTGCAAATGGAATTATTCTCTTGATATCCTTTTTGGAAAGTTCATTGTTAGTCTAGAGAATTGCTACTGATCTTTGTATGTTGATTTTGTATCCTGCAACTTCGCTGAATTCATTTATCAGTTCTAACAGTTTTTTGGTGGTGTCTTTTGAGTTTTCTGTATATAAAATCATGCAATCTGCAAACAAAGATGGTTTAGCTTCTTCTTTTCCAGTTTGTATGACTTTTATTTCTTTCTCCTTTGTAATTGCTCAGGATAGAAAATCTAGTGCTATATTGAATAGAAGTGGTTGGAATAGGCATCCTTGTCCTGTTCTAGATCTTAGAGGAAAAGTTTTCAAGTTTTCTCCATTGAGTATGATGTTAGCTATGGGTTTGTCATATATGGCCTTAATTGTGCTGAGATGCATTCTTTCCATGCCAAATTTCTTGAAAGTTTTTATCATAAAAGAATGTTGAATTTAATTAAATGCTTCTTTTTTCTAGTGAGATGATTACATGATTTTCGTCCTTCATTCTGTTAATGCAATGTATCACATTAACTGATTTGCATATGTCAAATCATCCCTGCATCTCAGGAATAAATCCCACTTGCTCATGGTCAATGATCCTTTAAATGTGTTGCTGAATTTGATTTGCTAGCATTTTGTTGAGGATTTTCATGTCTACGAATATGTTTGTGAAGACTGTTGGCCTGTAGTTTTCTTTTCTTGTGATCTTCTTGTCTCCCTATATTTTAAGAATAATGCTGGTCTTATAAAAGGAGTATTTCTTCCTCTTCAGTAATTTTTGGCAAAGTTTGTGGCAAATTGGTATTATTTCTTCATTAAATATTTGATAGAATACAGCAGTGAAGGCATCAGGTCCTGGGCTTTTTTTTGAGGAGAGACTTTTTATTACTGCTTCAATCTCTTCTCTCATTAATGATCTATTCAGATTTTCTATTTCTTCATGATTCAGTCTTCATAAATATATGTGTCTAAGAATTAATCCATTTCTTTTATATTATCCAGTGTTTTGGCATACAATTGTCTATAATAGTCTCTTATGATCTTTTGTATTCTTTTGGTGCCAGTTGTAATAGCACTTATTTAATTTCTGATTTTAATTTGAGTCCTCTTTTTTTCTCCTGCTTAGTTTAACTACAAGTTTGTTGATTTTGTTTATCTTTTTAAAAGTCAAACTCTGAGTTTTGTTGATCTTTGTATTTTTTTTTTGTATTCTCATTTATTTCTGCTCTGTTCTTCATTATTTCTTTTCTTCTGCTAACATTGGGCTTAGTTTGTTCTGCTTTTTCTATTTCCTTTAAGCATCACATTAAGTTGTTTATTTGCAAGTTTTGTTCTTATTTGATATCGACATTTATTGTTACAAACTTTCTTTTTAAACCTGTTTTTGCTATATCTCACGTTTTGTTATGTTTTCTTTTTTCCTTGTCTCAAGGTATTTTTTAATTACCCTTTTAATTTCTTCATTGACCCATTGGCCATTCAGGGGCATGTTGTTTACTTTCTATTTATTTGTTAATTTTCTAAAATTCCTCCTGTTATTGATTTCTACTCACATATTATTGTGGTTAGAAAAGGTACTTGCTGTGATTTCAATCTTCCTAATTTTTCTAAGGCTTTTATTATGGCTTAACATATGATCTATCCTGAACAATATTCTGTGTGTGCTTAACAGAAAACTTTATTATGTTGCTATGGGATGAAATGTTCCAGATACGTCCGTTGTGTCCTTTTGGTCTAAAGTGTTGTTCAAATTCAGTGTTTCCTTATTAATTTTCTGTATGGATGATCTGTCCACTATTGAAAGTGATATATTGACGTTCCCTACTGTTATTGTATTGAAAGCAATCTATCCCTTCAGATCCCTTAATATTTGCTTTATACATATAGCTCCTTCACTGTTGGGAGCATATATTTTAAAATTGCTATGTCCTCTTGGTGAATTGACCCTTTTACCATTATACAATGTCTTTCTTTGTCTCTTTTTGTAGATTTTTTTATTTAAAGTTTATTTTGTCTGATATAATTATTGCTACCCTTGCTCTTTTTTGGTTTCAGTTTTCACAGACTTGTTTTTCATCCCTTCACTTTTAGTCTGTGTGTCCTTAAAAGTGAAGTGAACTTCTTGTAGGCAGCATATAGTTTAATCTTGCATTTTTTTGGTCCATTACCTCACTTTGTATCTTTTATTAAAGAATTTAATCCATTTACATTCAAAGTAACTATTGACAGGTAAAGACTTACTAGTACCATTTTGTTAATAATTGTATTTTTTTTATTTATGTGTAGATACTTGTTTTTTTTTTCTTCCTCTGTTGCTGTCTTTCTTTCTGGTTTGATGGTTTTCTGCAGTAGCATGTTTTGAATATTTTTATTTGTGTTTTGTGCATTTTCTATAGATTTTTTTCTCCATGGTTACCCTGATGCTTACAAATAGTATCTTTCACTTACAACAGTCTACTTCAAGCCAATAACAATGTAACTTTCATTGCATACAACAACTCTATACTTTTCTCCTCACACACCATTTTATGTTTCTTATGGCTGAATGTATATTATTTTGTAATATGTATTCCTTGACAGTTTATTTTAGCTATAGTTCTTGTTAATAATTTTGTCTTTTAACCCTTGTGCCTGGGATAATATTACTTTACACACCATCATTATAGTCTTTGAGTGTTCTGAATGTTGTTCAGTATTATTTAAACCATTGGATTTCATGCTTTCATAAGTTTGATGTTATTAGTTAACAAATTTTTCTTTCAGTTTAAAGAACTCCCTTTAGTAATTTCTGTAATGCAAGCCTAATGGTGATTAACTCCCATAGCATGGTTTGTCTGGGAAAGTTTTTATTTCTTCCTCATTTTTGAAAGACAGGTTTCCTGGGTAAAATATTCTCAGTTGGTAGGCTTTTTCATCTTTCAGCACTTCTACTATATCATGCCATTCTCTCCTGGACTGAAGGGTTTCTGCTGAGAAGTTTGCTGGTGTTGTATTGGGACTCCTTTTGTTGCTCTCAGAATTTTTTCTTTGATTTTTAATAGTTTGATTCTTATATGTTGTGTTGAATTCTGAATTTGATTAGAGATTTCTGTGGTTCCTATATCCAGATGTTAGTTTTTTCCCTCATGTTAGGGAACTTATCATCCATTATTTCTTTAAATATGCTTTATGACCCTTGTATTCCTCCTCTCTGTATTTAATTCCTGTTACTCATGGCTTGGGTCTCTTGATGGTGTACCAACATTCCCATAAATTTTCCTTCTTTTTTTTTTCTTTTTGCTCCTCTGCTTGGATAATTTCAAATGTTCTGTCTTCAAGCTCACTGATTCTTCAGTGTGATTTAGCTGGCTGTTGAAACTTTCTATTGCATTTTTCAGTGCAGTCATTATATTCTTCTTCTCTATGATTTCTTTTTGGGGTTTTAAAATCATTTCTATTTCTTTCTCAAACTTCTTATTTTGTTCATGTACTGTTTTCCAAATTTTATTTTTTGCCCATATATTCTTGGAGTTCATTAAATTATTTGACAGAATTATTCTGAATTATTTTTCTGTCATTTCATAGATATCCCTTTCTTTGGACATCATTGTTGGAGCTTTCTTGGTTTCTTTTTGAGATGCCATGATTCCCTGAGTTTTTGTAATCCTGTGTCCTTGCATTGGTCTTTGTGCATTTGTGGAGGCAGCCACCTTTTCTGGCCTTTACAAGTGTTCTTTAACACTGATAGACCTTCTCTACTTAGTATAGCCTATGTTTCTGGATGGGTCAGCTGGTAGTAACCTGGGGCAGGCAGAGCTAGCTTTCAGGTTCTCTAGGTGGTTGGGCTGCTACCTTTGCTTTGAATTTGTGTGGGGGAACTGGCTAGGTTCTGCTATATGTCAAGACCACTGGCTGAGTTCTACAGTCAGAATAAACTTCTGGATGGGCACTGCAATCACCTCCTATTAGGCCAGACCGTAAGGCTTGTTTTTTGGCCAGAAGATGATATTATTTGAGTTCAGCCCTGGGATAGAATTGGAGGAAGGGCATTTAGATTGAGTGGATTGGGATGAATGGACCAACTTCTATGCTTGGTAGAAACACATGGTTGAGAGGGCTGGGTGTCTTGGTGAACAGGAGGCAGGACTAGATTGGAGCTCCAACTCCACTGGACAAAGCAGCATATGGAGGCTTGCATCATGAATTTTTGCTCCAGAATGACTGCAGGAATAAATCATGAAACCCAAGAGGACCCACAGACCCTCTGAAGGAAGCAGATTTCCCCTGCAAGGACTGAGGACACACCCCAAATACATGGCTAAGAGACATATAGATGGTTCACATCACAGGACTCTGCATACAACCCCCAGTACCAGCCCAGAGCCTGGTAGACTTGATGGGTGGCTAGATCCGGAAGATAGATCACAATCACTACAGCTCAGTTCTCAGGAAGTCACATCCATAGGAAAAAGGGGAGAGTACTATATCAAGGAAATATCCCATACAACAAAAGAATCTGAACAACAGCCTTCGGCCCTAGACCTTTTCTCTGACAAAGCCTACCCAAATAAGAAGGAACCAGGAAACCAACTCTGGTGCTGTGACAAAACAAGGTTCTTTAACACTCCCCAAAAGTCACACTAGTTCACCAGTAATGGATCCAAACCAAGAAGAAATCCCTGATTTAACTGAAAAGGAATTCAGGAGGTGAGTTATTAAGCTAACCAGGGAGGCACCAGAGAAAGACAAAGCGCAACATAAGGAAATAAAAACAATGCTACAAGAAGTGAAGGGAGAAATATTCAATGAAATAGATAGCATAAATAAAAAATAATCAAAACTTCAGGAAACAATAAACACATTTATAGAAATGCAAAATGCTCTGGAAAGTCTTAGCAATAGAATTGAACAAGTAAAAGAAAGAAATTCAGAGCTTGAAAACAAGGTCTTTTAATTTTAACCCAGTCCAACAAAGATAAAGAAAAAAGAATATGAAAATATGAACAAAGCCTCCAAGAAGTCTGGTGTTATGTTAAATGACCAAACCTAAGAATAATTGGTGATCCCAAGGAAGAAGATAAATCTAAAAGTTTGGAAAACATATTTGGAGGAATAATCGAGGAAAATTTCCCTGGCCTTGCTAGAGACCTAGACATCCAAATACAAGAAGCACAAAGAACACCTGGGAAATTCATCGCAAAAAGATCATTGCCTACGCACATTTTCATCAGGTTATCTAAAGTTAAGACAAAGAAAAGAATCTTAAGAGCTGTGAGACAAAAGCACCAGGCAACCCATAAAGGAAAACCTATCAGACTAACAGCAGATTTCTCAGCAGAAACCCTACAAACTAGAAAGGACTGGGGCCCTATCCTCAGCCCCTCAAACAAAACAATTATCAACCAAGAATTTTGTATCCAGTGGAACTAAGCTTCATATATGAAGGAAAGACACCAACAAACAAATGCTGAGAGAATCAAGCCACTACTACAAGAACTGCTAAAAGGAGCTCTAAATCATGAAACAAATCCTGCAAACACATCAAAACAGAACCTCTTGAAAGCATAAATCTCACTGGACCTATAAAACAAAAATGCAGTTTAATAAACAAAGCCAAAAACAAAAAACCAAGGTATACAGGCAACAAATAGCACAATGAATAGAATGGTACCTCATCTCTCAATACTAACATTGAATGTAAACAGCCTAAATGCTCCACTTAAAAGATACAGAATTGCAGAATGAGTAAGAATTCACCAACTAACTATCTGTTGCCTTCAAGAGACTCACTTAACACATAAAGACTCACATAAACTTAAGGTAAAGGTGTGGAAAAGGACATTTCATGTAAATGGACACCAAAAGTGAGCAGGGTGAGCTATTCTTATATCAGACAAAACAAACTTTAAAGCAACAGCAGTTAAAGGAGACAAAGAGGGAGAGTATATAATGATAAAAGTCCTTGTCCAACAGGAAACTCTCACAACCCTGAACGTATATATACCTAACACTGGAGCTCCCAAAGTTATAAAACAATTACTAATAGACCTAAGAAATGACGTCTAGACAGCAACACAATAATAGTGGGGGACTTCAATACTCTACTGACACCACTAGACAGGTCCTCAAGACAGAAATTCAACAGAGGAACAATGGATTTAAAGTATACTCTGGAATAAACAGACTTAACATAATATACACAGAACATTCCATCCAACAACCACAGAATATACATTCTATTCAACAGCACATGAAATTTTCTCCCAGGTAGACCATATGACAGGCCATAAAATGAGCCTCAATAAATTTAAGAAAATTGAAATTATATCAAGCACTCTCTCAAACCACAGTAGAATAAAACTGGAAATCAACTCCAAAAGGAAATTTCAAAACCAAGCAAATACGTGGAAATTAAATAACCTACTCCTGAATGATCATAGAGGCAAAAAGGAAATCAAGATGAAAATTTTAAAATTCTTTGAACTAAACAATTGTGGCACAACTTATCAAAAACCTCTGGGATACAGTAAAGGCAGTGCTAAGAGGAAAGTTCATAGCCCTAAACATCTACATCAAAAAGTTTGAAACAGACAATCTAAGATCACACCTCAAGGAACTAGAGAAACAAGAACAAACCAAACCCAAACCCACCAGAAAAAAAGAACTAACTAAGATCAGAGCAGAACTAAATGAAATCGAAAACAACAAAAAACAATACAAAAGATAAATGAAACAAAAAGCTGGTTCTTTGAAAATATAAATAAAATTGATAAGCCATTAGCAAGATTAACCAAGAAAAGAAGAGAGAACATCCAAATGAGCTCAATAAGAAACAAAACGGGAGATATTACAACTGACACTACAGAAATACAAAAGATCATTCAAGGCTACTATGAACATCTTTATACACATAAACTAGAAAACCTGGAAGAGATGAATAAATTCTTGGGAACATACAACCCTCCTAGCCTAAATCAGGAAGATTTATAATCCCTGAACAGACCAATTACAAGCAACAAGCTTGAAATAGTAATTTAAAAATTACCAACAACAACAAAAAAAAACCCAGGATCAGATGGATTCACAGCAGAATTCTACCAGACATTCAAAGAAGAATTGGTACCAATCCTACTGACACTATTCCACAAGACAGCAAAAGAGGGAACCCTCCCTAAATCATTCTATGAAGCCAGTTTCACCCTAAAACCAAAACCAGGAAAAGACACAACCAAAAAAGAAAACTACAGACCAATATTTCCGATGAACATACATGCTAAAGTCATTAACAAAATACTAGCTAACTGCATGCAACAACATATCAAAAAGATAATCCACCATTATCAAGTGGGTTTCATACTCCTAAAATGACCCCCCTAGGTCTTTGGTTCTGCCAGGGTTTTAAAATCCTACCTGAACCGTAAGGCTCGCACAAAGAGGCTTTTGCCTGTGGATGGGTGCAGAATTCTTGTTGTAAGGAGATATAAGTAGGTGACCTCCTATTCTGACCCATCTTGCTGACATCACTCCTCAGCCATTATTCATTCTACCATTTAACTGAGGCACACAACAAATCATATCGCAAGTGCTTTTATTATACACTATTGTTTTATAAACAGACCCCTTTCATGATAGCTAGCCAGAATTCAAAAATGGCAATGTGACAGGCACGTCGATGAGAAAATGCTTTTATATTATGTTGTTTTGTTTCTGGTATAGACCTCAGGTTTTGATAGTTCTATCATATTTTAATCATCATCAGTTGATTTCCACTAAAGCTTATATTATCCTGTGATTGGAGACATTTAAGCTAAAGAAAAGATGAAAAATTCTCATAAATTATTCATTGAAAAGATAATAACTTATTAAATACAATTAAGCCTTAGATTAATCTACAGAACTTTCCAATGTGTCTGATATTTTTAAACCACATCTGTATCTTCATCACCTTCCTGGTAAAACTTGATCTAGAAGTGCTCTTTCTTTGTCTTTCTTTGTAGTGAATCAATATAGCATAGTGGTTAGGAACATAGGTTTTATGGAAAAACCTCCTCAATAAACAGAGGCCAATAATCCTGGCCCCAGGGTTATTTTAATAGAGTTATTTAAATATAGTAAATAGTCATTACGTGATAACTATTATTGTTGTTGTTATTATTACAATGAACTCAAAATAAATATTTTCCTCATACACACATATGAAAATACTGAAGAGTTGCCAGCATGCCCCATAATGTTAGATGCTTTCACTTACTTTATAAACAGTTTAAAGCGTGCTTTGTTTTTGTACTAACGTGCTACTGCTTTTTTTTTTCTGTTTTGATATGTTAACCACATTTTTAAAATACTTTTAATTTGTTGGTGATAAGAACAGTAGTAGCATTGAAAGCCATTTGAAATGCTATAGGCAATCCAGGACAAGAAACAAAGGCAGAAGATTGGCATATTGAATTATTCATATACTTAAAACAATACCATTTAGAGGTCAACACTGTGAACAAAGAATTACTAATATGCATCATACATTTTAAGTTTTGCAACCTGAAATAATAACTAAGCTAAGAATCCCCTGTATTCCTCTCTTCAGTTGAGAAAGAAGTATCCTCACTAGTGAACTCTAAGAAGATCCTAAGGTCTTCATTTCCAATCTTTCCAAGTAGTGGGACACCTTTTTAAACTCAGAGAAAGAAAATTACCTATCACTGAAATCTTTTTAATATCTTATAATTTATATGGGCACAGTTGCATGGTAGTTCCAGCTACTTGGGAGGCCGAGGCAGGAGTTCTTTTTGAGCCAGAGAGTTGGAAGCCAGTTGAGGCTTGTAGTGAGACCCTGTCTCTGGGAAAAAAAAAAAAAAAATCTGATAATTTAAGAAATATAAAATAATTTTTAAAACCACTATAAATGTAGCAGTGCTTTTAAAATATTAAAATTGTGGTAACAACAGCATCTACATATATTTAACAAAATAATAGCACATGTGAATGAAACACACTAATTCCCTCTGTGGAGAATGTTTGGTGTTAATATGGATCCAGCCCCTGGCCCTAACCATGGGTCACCATATGATACCTCTCCAATAAATTTTGAATAACTTACTCAGTATCACCAGAGCAAAGGAAGGTGCTGATTTCCTTTTGTTTCTTCCTTGTACTCCACAACAGAGAGGCAAGTGGGGGAGAACTTGCACATATGCGAGAGAGGGCACAGGAATACAGCACAAAAAATATAACTTTAGCTCACAGTCTCTGTCTATAAGGTCCCTAAGAAATGGTGAGGTCATCATCAGCTCCTGGGAGATTTTAAGAACTTCTTGTGCTCACTGCCTAGATTTTCAAGGAGTTAAGGTGGAGAAACCTAGAGAGGTGATGAGGAATATCACAGAGGAGTAAACAAGGCCCCAAGGAAGGAATACAATTAGAGATGAAGTCTCTAAGAGAAAGTGAGGAGGATGGTAACTAAAGATTCATTCTGAGACTAAGTTTGAATAATGATGTTACAAATAAAGTCTAGCTCCAGTTGGGAGTACAGGGGATAAAGAAGGGTAGTTGGCATGTAATTGCCTAATATTTTCTCAGAGATAGGATAAGGCCAAAAGTTTAGAAGTGGAGCATTGAGACAAGCAGACTTTGACACGATTACTCCTGATTAGCCACAAAATCCAAATGATGTGCAGGAGAAAGTCACTTCTGTCAGAGACATGCCTTCAGATGGCTAGCTGTTCAGGGTAAACACCTAGGATAAACCCAAGATATTTTCACTTTACCCTATGGTAGACATTTTATTCCTTGGTATTACAATAAGAAATGTTGCAATAGATAAGAGAAACTACTTCAGTGAAATATTTGTTTTTATATTGCATTACAAATGATGATTCAACAAATAACTCTGAAGTACTTTCAAAGAGCTAAATAGTATTAATACATATCTCATTCACTCAGTCATTTAATAACATTTCATATCCACCCTCTACCAAGCACTGTGTTAAGGAGAGGACTTGCTATAAAAGAAAGGAACATTATGAAGGGAAGGCATGACTATGAAAGTAAAGAATAAGATGAAGGGGGCCAGGTGTGGTGGCTCATGCCTGTAATCCCAGCACTTTGGGAGGCCGAGGCGGGCGGATCACTTGAGGTCAGGAATTTGACACCAACCTGGCCAACATGGTGAAACCCTGTCTCTATTAAAAATACAATAAATTAGCCAGGCATAGTGACTCATGCCTGTAGTTTCAGCTACTCAGGAGGCTGAGGCAGTAGAATCACTCAAACCTGGGAGACGGAGGTTGCAGTGAGCCAAGAACATACCACGGCACTCCAGCCTGGGTAATACAGTGGGACTTTGTCTCAAAAACAAAATAAGCAAAAACAAAAGAATAAAATGAAAGGAAACCTGGTTTCAAGCAAAAATTTTTAAATTTTAATTGAAGATTCCGAAATATATTGACAGCTTAGAAAGAAGGATCTAGGGTGGGGTTAGGGTAGTAGGGTAGTGAATAACCAATGGAGCAAAGCCCCAAGGGAATGTGGAGTCAGGGAAGAAGTGGAACAAAACATAGACCTTCCCTTTAAATAATGTTATATCTCATAAGGAAGATGACATACATATAAAACTACTTTTAAAACATTGAGAAATTATATTTTAACAGCAAATCTAGAATATATAAAATTCACAGTTGGTATGAGCAAAAAGAATTAAAGTTAGATGACTTCATATTACCTTCTGAGCACAGTAATATTATTAGCTGGAACTCTAAAAGAAAAGAGTACTGCTACTTTATTTCAACCTACCATGAGTAAGGAAGTCCTCTAGATGACATAAGGAAACTTCTCATTGTTTAGATTGAGGGTCAGACTGAGAATTCTGTATCTCTAACCCTAATCATTCTTCAGGGGAGTGTTAAGTCTTTGTGAAGGTCTAAAATGCAGCCAGAGTTTTTTTAAAAAAAATCGCAGGGTAAGACATTTAGAAAAGTAGGGATTATTTAATCATTTTAAAGTAAAATTTAATTTGCATAATCATAAGGGCAAAGGATGAAATGAGAAGTATTGATGAGGAGACAGCTAGTGATTTCTTTGATAAATTATTTGAGACCTTTAAGGAAGAAGATATGATGCTAGTAAGAAGAAAAACATATTAGTGTTGATGAGACAGCAACATTGGGGGAAGAGAAGTTTCTCTTAAAGATTTGAAAAATCAATGTCTGTGTTTAAAGCTGTTAAAGGACAAACTAAGCCTACTGCTTGCATCTAATGCACCCTCAACTTCGACTAAAACCTGTGCTGTTCTATCATTCTAAAAACTTCACAATATTCAAGGACCTCGTCAGACACTAATAACTTGGAAATAGAAGCCCCAACCTTGAGTGTTACCTAATGCTGAGAAAAGGCTCTACACAAATGGATTTTCTTCTTCTGTAATGTGGAGTTTATTCTTCATACAGTGGGGAATCTTTGAATGTTTAGAGAAGGAAAGGGACATGATCAAAACAGTCTTATGGGAAGATTCAATACACCAGTGGTATACAGAATGAAGGAAGGAAAAGGGTGGGAAATTAGAAAATTAAAAAGTATTAAAATATAGTTATAATAAGTCAGGGAATAAAGATACGTGGTGGCGGATGAACCAAAGCAAAAAAGAAGTGTTCGATCTTGGTACATAGTGAATTTGAAAATCAAGGATGAGGGGGGCACCAGGAAAACTGGGTAGCAGTACTAACAAAGTCTAATTTGTTGGGAAAATCTGTTTTGGAACAGTGAGGAGGAATAGAATATAGATTCAGGTTGAAGTTTATTGAGTGTAAGAATGCTAAGAAGACATCCAGATGGAAATATTCACAGATCTCTAGGTTGGGATCCTAGGGATCAACTAGAGATTCTTATTTGGGAGTCATCTACATCAGTGTTCCCCATTGGGGTTAGTTTTGTATCCTGGGTGACATTTAACGATGTTTGAGGACATTTTCAGTTGTCACGACTGGGAGGATGATGGTATTGGCATCTAGTAGATAGAGGCCAGAGATACTGTGAAAACATCCTACGATGCACAGAATAGCTCCCTGCAACAAAGAATTAAAAGAATTATCTGTCCCAAAGTGTCAGTAGTGCCAAGATTGAAAAAGCCTGCTCTACATAAATGTCATAATACATTGGAGATACCTTATCCAATCAGTGCCTACAGTATATTCATGTTTAATTCCTAGGAAATAAAAATAATATCAATGTTTATTCAGTCTTACTACTTAAGCATTGTTCTCACATTACGTGGTATATTATTTAATCTTTAAAATCCTATGAGATATGCATTATTTTTATCCTCATTTAGCATATGAGGAAACATCCACTGAAAAGTTAAGATACCTGCTGTATTAGGGTTCACCAGAAAAACAGAACCAATAATAAGTATAGATATGGATACAGATGGAGATATAGAAAACAGATATGGATACAGACATAGTCATAAGCATCAATATAGACATAAAGAGATTGATCATGAAGAATTGGCTTATGGACGTATGGAGATGGAACAGTCTCACTATCAGCTGTCCACAAACTGAAGATCCACGAAAACTGGTGGTGTAGATCCAGTCAAAATCTGAAGGACTAAGAACCAGGAGTACAAATGATGTTAAGTCCCAGAGGACCAGAAGAGACTGATGTCCCAGCTGAAACAGGAAGAAAGAACAAATTATCTTTTTCTCACTTTTTTATTCTATTCAGGCTTTGATGCATTAGATAATGCCCGTCTGCCCTGGGGATGACAATCTACTTTACTGAGTCTCTGGATTCAAATGCTGATCTCTTTTGGAAACCCCCTCATAGACACACCCTGTGTTTAACCTGATATCTGAAATAATATTTAACCTGATATCTGGGCATCCTGTAAACTAGTAGAGCTGACACATTAACCATCACAAGTTCACTCCTTGTCAACTTGCCACTCATATATATCTCCTTAACAGTACTTACTCTCCAAATAAAGACAATAATGTCATAATTCTGCCAAACACGATACAGCTCTGCTCCATACAACCAAAAACATGCTAATGCCATCCTCAGAAAAAGAGGTAAAGTCCTTGAGTGATGTTTACTCTTCTCCTTGATGTTCCATAGTTTATATACTATGATGTAAAATTAATAATGCTTAAATATTATGATACTAATATAAAGTATGATGTAATAACATAAAAATCCATACATAAACACATGTTACATGATAAGAGAATAAAAGAGGGAAGAAAGCAAAGATACTTGCTATACGTACATACGAAGTGTTCATTACAAAATAAGGAGTAAATACTCATGATACCTAAAATATTCATTTCTATAACTGGTCACATTTTCGTAGTTGATATTTAACCTACTTCCAGCAGAGGTATATGCTGAAGACAAATACTTTATTCTATTTGTCTTCAGCATATACCTCTGCTGGTCATGTTTCTTTACCTGGTGGGGTAACCCAAACCTTCATGATGGGTCTGGGCCATTAGTGATCCTGCCCGGAGTGGGTCATTGCAGTATTCTGTTGACCTTAATTGCAGGGCATGGTAATACTAAGAGTTGCCCTAAGTGATCGCCTGCACTCCAAAATTCTTCCTTAATTCCATTATGGAGTAGTAGTCCAATTTGCCCTTGTTAGTCAGGATCAATCACTCTAGCCAGACTGTAACTGCCTTTTTGCCTGGTGGTTCAGAGGCATGCGGAGCTCAGAGTGGCTGAGTAGAAGTCTTAACATTCAATGCAATGCAATCGTTGTTGTGCCTTCCAGTGGAAACATTCCTCTCTGTTTTTATGATTCGGTTTAGAGGAACTAAGATCTCTAGGCTGGTAAAGTATAATGCTGTAGGAACAGGAAACAAAAATTTGCTTGTTATTCACTGGGCATAATAGTGTGTGGTGCCATTCCCATTTCCATCCCTTTATTCCTATATCTGTGAATCTTGGCTATCAGAGAAATAGCACCATATATTGGATGCTGGTTCAGAGCATACACAGCCTTTTGGAGAATCTTGTTGCAGCCTAGCAAGGTATCACCACCTAGCTTGAACTGTAACTGAGTCTTCAAAGGCCATTTCATCATTCTGTAGAGGGCAGATACTTCAGGAGGGAGGGGGAACATAGTGAGACCAGTGAAGTCCATGAACATGGGCCCATTGCCATACTCTTTTTGCTGTGATGTGAGTCCCATAATCATAAACAATGAGGTCCAGTGGTGGGGATCATGTTGATACATCCCTTCTAAGATAAAGGATAAGTTGTTGCAGCTGGCTTCTCCTACAGCCAAGAAAGAGGCACAATGTCTAGTGGGCCTATGGGATTTTGGAGGCAACATACTCCTCATGTGAAATACTGTGATGGATAAGGCATTCTACAAGTCCATGGACAGTAGTTCTGACAGAAACTGCACAAGGAAGGCAAATCTGTATTCACAGTATTTATTCCCGTAAGAAGAAACACCACTTTTTCATGATGGAAGCAGTCCAATGTAATCAACCTGCCATCAGATAGCTTACCGGCATGGGGAATGATGCCATCTCAGGAAATGAGTGTCAATCTCTGCTGCTGACATTTTGGGCACTCAGCAGTGGCTGTAGCTGGGTCAGCCTTGATAAATAAAAGTCCCTGTTGCTGAGCTCAGGCAAAACCTCCACCCCTACCACCACAACCACTTTATTCATGAACCCACTGGGCAATGACACGGGTGACAGGGGAAAGAGGCTAATGAGTATCCACAGAATGGCTCATCTTATCCACTTGATTATTAAAATTCTCTGATGAGGTCACCCTTCAGAGAGCATTCACATGGGACATGAATATCTTAACACTTTTGCCCATTTAGAGAGACCTATCCACATGCTTCCACCCCAATCTTCTTGTCACCAATTTTCCAATCACATTCTTTCTAAGTCCCTGATCACCCAGCCAGACCACTGGCTGTAATCCATGGATCACTACATAATTACATAACTGGCCATTTCTCCTTCCAAGCAAAGTGAACAAGCAGGTGCACTGCTTGAAATTCTGCCCACTGGGAGGATTTTCCTTCACCACTGTCCTTTAGGGATGTCCTAGAAAGGAGCTGTAGTGTTAAAACTGTCCACTTTCAGAAGGTGCCTGTATATCATGCAGAACTATCTGTAAACCAGTCCTCATCTTTCTTTCTCTTCCTGTCAACTGACCACAGGGAACTCTTCATGAGGCCATGGGTGCAGGCTGGAAGAAAGATGTCAGTGCAGCAGCAATGGAAACCGGGGGTACTTAGGCAACTTCTTCATGTAACTTATTGTGCCACGCCATCAAGGCCAGTTCAGGCCTGATTATGCATATACCAATTTCATTTGATGATGGAGTATTGTGATGCACACCCAGCTTTATGGCTTCATGAGTGAGATGACATCCAATTTGTGATGGGCAACTCAGGGCACCTGGCGACATGGTGGCCCACGGTTGAGCATTCAGTCACCACTAAGGCCTAGTAGCAGGTCAAGAGCTATTACTCAAAAGGAGACAGGTTATCTGCGTAAGATGGCAGGTCTTTGCTCCAAAATCTTAAGGGCCTGTGGTGAAATTCACCATAAGGACTTGCCAAAGGCGTCAAACATCATCTTTTCTGCCACTGACACTTTAAACAGCATTAGATCTACTGGATCATGTAACTCATGTGGCAAAGCAGCTTGCACAGCAGCTTGGACTTGTTGCAGAACTTTTTCTTCTGAGTCCCACTCAAAACAAGTAGCTTTTCCAGTCACTCAGCAAACGGACCAGGTTAACACACCCAAATGAGGAGTATGTTGTCTCCAAAATCCCATAGGCCCACTAGGCATTGTGCCTCTTTCTTGGTTGTAGGAGAAGCCAGCTGCAACAACTTATCCTTTATCTTAAAAGGGATATATCAACATGCTCCACACCACTGGACCTCTAAAAATTTCCCTGAGATAGAAGTCCTCTGAAGTTTAGTCAGCTTTACTTTCCACCCTCTGACATGCAAAAGTCTCACAAATAAGTCTATAGTTAGCGTAATGTCATCAATGTAATGGACCAGTGTGTTATCATGTGAACTGAATTATGACATAGAGCTGGAGATTTGATGTCCCTCTGATGTAGGACAGCGAAGGTGACTTGCTGGTCTTGTCAGCTGAAAGCAAACTGCTTCTGGTGGTCTTTGTTTTTGTTTGTTTTGTTTTGTTTTGGAGATGGAATTTTGCTCTTGTTGCCCAGGCTGGAGTGCAATGGCACATCTCGGCTCACCACAACCTCTGCCTCCTGGGTTCAAGTGACTCTCCTGTCTCAGCCCCCAAGCAGCTGGGATTACAGGCATGTGCCACCACATCCAGCTAATGTTTTATTTTTGGTAGAGATGGGGTTTCTCCATGTTAGTCAGGCTGGTCTCGAACTCCTGACCTCAGGTGATCCCCCCCACCTGGGCCTCCCAAAGTGCTGGGATTACAGGCGTGAGTCACTGCACCCCTTGTTGTCTTTGTTAACAGGTATTGATACAAATAGCGTTTGCCAGGTCAATAGCTGCATACCAGGTATCAGGAGATGTCTTAATTTGTGTAAGCAGTGAAACCACATCTAGTATAGCAGCTGCAATTGGAGTTATCACTTGATTAAGCTGATGATAATCCACTCTCATTCTCCAAGATTCATCCGTGTAGCCAAGTAGGCAAATTGAGTGGGGATGTGGTGGGATTCACCCCTAACCCCTGTGTCGTTCAAGTCCTTGATAGTTGTACTAATCTCTGAAATCCCCCCAGTGACATGGCTTTGGTTTATTATTTTCCTACATAGAGGCAACACTAGTGACTCCCACTTCACCTTTTTCACCATTATAGCCCTCACTTCACAGGTCAGGAAACCAATGTGAGGACTCTGCTAGCTGCTATGTTTATTCCAATTATGCCTTTCAGAATTGAAGAAGTAACCATAGGATGGGTTTGAGAACCCACAGGGCCCACTGTGAGACAGACATGAGCTAAAATTCTATTGATCACCTGACCTCTATAAGCCCCCTACTCTAACTGGTGGTCCACAGTGACATTTTGAGTCTCTTGAATTCAGTGTCAGTTCAGAGCCAGTGTCCAGTAGTTCCCAAAAGATCTGATTATATCCTTTCCCCTAGTGCACAGTTATCCTGGAAAAACCCATAGGTCCCTTTGGATAAAGACTAACAGTATACATTTTGGATAGTATCCAAGAGTCCTTTCTCAAGGGGACCCAGTGTGTCCTTCATTCAAGGGTTTCTGGATCTGTAAGCTGATTCAAGTCTAGGAATTGAGAGGCCACAACTCTCTGTTTTTATGATTCAGATAAGATTTTATTCACTTGACCTAGAGTTTTTTTTCTTACAAAAAAATCAAATAAGAATTTGTAGTCTTCCTATGGATTTCACTTCAAGGAACACATAAAAGCTAGCCTACGTCATGGGTCTACAGGAATCAGACTGTTCTAATAGCTGCTTTGACCCTGCAGTCCGCTATGGTAACCACACTCACCCTGACCTTGGCAGTTTAGCAAGGCAGCTTGGCCCCTGCCACACTGGGGTTTAATTACCCGCTTTGCATTTAAGTTTCCCAATTCGATGACTGCAGTTCCTACTATGAGGCTTGGCCTACAGAGAAGAGTGATCACAGAGCTTTTCAAGGATGCTGGGCCTCCCCTCACAAATTTATTTCTCACAGTGTTGTTGAAAATTGTGTCTTCTGATTACTCTCAGTGTGGGTGAGTAGGTCTTATATGATGGATCCACTCTCCCTATGCTTTTAATCCTTTCCACTACATTAAATCAAGGCAGGTCCAGCCTGTCCACCTTTTGGTCCATGTGTCAGCCAACCCAACACACTGTTAGAACCCTTTCTGATTCCCCAAGCTTCAACATTAAATGAAGAATCTCTGCTTAGTGAGCCCGGAACAACAAAAAAATTTAACTTAATACAACTTTATGTTCTTTTTACCATCGTTTCACACTCTTAGTATCCATTCCTACACCTGTTACCCAGATTTCTGTCTGTATGAATTAAAAAACTCTAGTAATTCTTTTGGAGTGTAGCACACATCGTCCTGGGTCACACTTTGAACCTCAACTTTAGGGGCCAGCTGGGATTTGAGTTTGGTTATGGGGCTAGGAGCAGAGAGAGATGAGAGATGGGGTAGAGGTAAAGGGTTTCTCAGGAGAATTAAAATTGTCTTGCATAGCAGCTGCCTCAGAGGAGGCTATCTCTAGTTGCTTAGACAGTGCAGAGCTGATCCTCCCCAAGGGTGGAGATGAAGTAGAGAAGGAGATACCACTGGGGATAAGGAGGCCACTTCCACTAGAAAAGAAGATTCATCAGAATTTAGGAGCTCCATGTCCCAAATTTGATCAGCGACTTTCTACACAACCGCCATCCCAACTTACAGAATCTCATCAATGCTTCACTTTAACAGTTACTGTTAAACAGTAACACTTTAACAGGAGACACTTCGTGAAGCTTGGAGTTCAACTTGCATTGTAATTAAACCAGTGTCAAGCTGAGATTCTGCATTTGGTGTTAAGCAATCTCAGCCCTACAGTACAGGAGATAAGGGTCTCCTTCAGGGCACACATAGAAGTTTTAGGTCATTTATGCAGTGCTTGAGCCACATAACACCCTTACAGACAAACCTAGAAATAATGTTTAACCAGATACCTGGGCATCCCATGACCCAGCCATATTGACACACAAAACTAACCATCACACCTGCCTAAAGCCACATAGCTGGCAAATTTGGGGGCCCAGATTTGCAATCAGAAAATCCATTTCCAGAAACACGTTTTACCCACTAAATTGCAGTATCTAGGGATTATAGGCAGGATATCCTCAAATTCCAAGACAGATAAGACAGAGAGTTAAACAGAGCAGAAACACTTTTACCACTTCATTCTTCTCACCAAAAAAAAATCTACTCCCAAATATTAATAGCAACTTCTTTCTGTGTCACTGAAGATTTCATTATACCATTGATAGATTTCAGTGCTTCCCCTCCTGGGGAAGGATATCAAATGGCAGAGGTATACCTTGAGCTCCACTAAAGTACCAGTCCTCATTCTTAACATTGACAAATGAGTGTGTCCAGATACATTTTATCTTATTTGTTAATAACTATAATAAAAACCCAAACTCCCAATGATATAATTTTTAATGTGTCATTTAGAACTGAATAAAATTTAGTCCTGTAATAATATATATCATATTTTCTTGCTTTACTATATGCTTTTGTGAGTTCTGAAGAAAGATGTGAAATTAAAGCTAATGGAGCTGAGTGTGGGGGTGCACTGGCTTTTCACATGTGAACATCTCTGTATTTCAGAACATTAAAATATATTTCTTTAAAATTAGATTTAATAGAATTAGTAAACAAAACAAGCACTTAATCCCTCAAGTTTTATTTTTAAATCATCTACTTTAAATATAAATTATACAAATATTTCTTATTTTATAAAACTAGACATTCAGAGTTTTAGTACCATTTACTCTACAGTTGCTCAAGATCACAAAGGTAAAATCCATTTTTTTCAAGTATGATGGTTTCCAGATTTTTGAAACAGGGGAGTCGTTCTTCAAATGATCTATTTCGAAATTAACATATCCATAACAGATTTGAAGGCAAGATGGAAAAGGTGGAAACAAGTTCTGAAGCCAGGATGAGTAGCTGAGGAGGAGAGAGTTTAAGGAAGAACTGGGGAGTGGAGGTCCGGAGATCCACCCATTCAGCCATGCTATTCAGACAACTCCTTAGGCAACTTTTGGAGCACCATAGACCACAATTTAAAAGAGATTATCCAACATAATTTAGTGTAATTTAGATCATATAATTATTATCATTTTTAAATCTTGTCAGTTTATTAAAGTTATAGCTCTAATTAATATTTTAACTATATTTTATTTTAAAATGTGATATTGCATAATATACATATACATATTATTAAATGTTACATCTCATTTTATATGTCAAACTTGAATTTTTAATTTTCAAAACTGGTGTACAGCATCCTGAGGCACTTATATTTTTGTCTCTGCTTGTGGCTAATATTTATCTCTTTACCATATCTGTCAAAATGAAAATTTAGATTTTACAGCAAAAAATTAAAGTAAATTATATCTACTGGACTTTAAATATAGTTGTCTGACACAACACTTAAGATGGCCAGCTTTACTCTTTTAAACTGTAGTTTGGAATTATCTTTGAGCATTGATGAATTTCTTTTTGATTTTCTCTTATTTTCAGATCAACAAAATGACTGTAATAAATCCTGATCCTGCCTTTGGTCTGGATATTTAGTAGCTCTGTATTTGTTTTCTTTGATAGCAACATGCATTAATATTTATAACCATTTTCCTTTGCAGCATCTCCCAGATGGCTCTGCGCCCAGTGCACATGTTGAATTTTATCTTTTACCATATCCCAGTGAAGTTCGTAGGAGGAAAACAAAATCTGTTCCAAAATGTACAGACCCCACTTACAATGAAATTGTAAGTATGAGTCATCTTTTGTCCAGTCATTTTGTATTTTTCTTACCTTTTTTCAGTTTAACAACCAAATATGGAAAATTTGCAGTAATTGGCAGCATTATTTCATGAAGGAAAGATATTTTCCGAAATAGTCGCAGTATGCTTATCACTCTTCTAGATGCTATGGGCACTGGAAAATACAGATACTGCTTTCAAAGCTCTTATAAACCAATTTGCAAGTTGTGGCTAACCTCCAGCAAGAGCCCAAGACTTGTTTTGCATACTAACATTATTCCTGACTTCATCTTATTTTCTCTAACCTTATTCTCCTTTACCTGATTTTCCTTACCTAATAATTTTATCATATACTACCTTGGGTATAACAGTAAATCTCATAAAATCCCTTTTGAAAAACTAAAAAATAAATACAAAATACAAATGGAAGTTAACGTATATTATAAATAGCTCTCTAATTTATTTGTAATGTGCAATTTGAACATTCAACTCCCTAACTTCTTTCTAAGGCAAGCCTCTACATTTATTCTCTTGATTCCATCCTTTCCCATCTCCTCTGCACCTTGCTCAGCTCCTTATTTGTGTTCCTTTTCTTATGGCTGTCTCATCCACAGGATCCTGCACTCAGAAATACTAAAAAACAAAAACAAAAAACTCCCCAACTCTGGCTTGCTAAGCAAATTTTCTTTCCCTCCCTATCACCTCCAAACTTTTCCAAAATTAACCTACATGACCTGCTTTCCCTTCATCTCTCCCTTTCACCCTTGAATGCTTTGCAGTGTGGATTCTGACCTTTATTGATAGGAGTCTATTGATGCCCCTTGAATAAAGTACTAACTGCCAAATCCAAAGAGCCCTCAGGCTTTCGTGCCTGGATCAGTTATACAGCAGCACTACTGTCCACACCCCCATTCCTGAAATCTCCCTTTCGCTTTTTGAGTTGTACCTTTTCTTAATTCTCTTCCGTTTTCACTAACTACTTTCTCATTTTCCTTCATTGTTATTCTTTCTCTTAAAATATTATTGTTTGCTGAAGTCACATGATCCACCCTCATCTCCTCTTCCTGTACATACTCCCACAATTATCTTATGGATCCACAAAGTTTTATCTATCACCTATAGGTAGGTTGCATCTGAATTGACTCCTAAAACCCTGGTTTCTGTCTCCAGCTTTTTTTTTTTTTTTGAGATGGAGCCCCTCACTCTGTGTCAAGCAGGCTGGAGTGTAGTGGTGCAATCTCAGCTCACCACAACCTCCACTTCCCAGGTTCAAGCAATTCTCCTGTTTCAGCCACCCAAGTAGCTGGGAATACAAGCTCCCACCACCACATCTGGCTAATTTTTGTATTTTTAGCAGAGACGGGGTTTTGCCATGTTGGTCAGGCTGGTCTCAAACTCCTGACCTCAGGTGATCCGCCCGCCTCAGCCTCCCAAAATGCTGGGATTACAGGCGTGAGCTACCATGCCCAGCCTCTCTTGCACTTCTACCTGATTACTGGAGAGCTCCATCTGAATGTCTCATAGGCACTTTTAGATCAGGTTTTCCTGCATTCATTCTTTCTTTTATAGATGGTACCTTTGGTGTCAAAACTAAGAAACTCTTTGCCTAGCACTGAGTCTCAAAGATTTTCTCTTACATTTTTTTCCAAAAATTGTATAGCTTTACATTTTACATTTAAGTACATTATCCATTTTGAGTTAAATTTTTAATAAAATGTGATGTTTAAGTCAAGGCTCTTTATTTGCCCACTGTGGATACCAATTATTCCAGCACTATTTGTTGAAAAGGCAATTTTTCCTCCACTGAATTTCTTTTGTACCTTTGTCAAAAATCAGTGGGGAATATTTGTGTTCTTATACTCTTTTCGTTGCCCCATACTTAGCCATATTTTCTATCACACCATACAGCTTGTCATTCCCTGAATGGACGTTAGGATTTTGTGATAGAACTCATGCCACCATTCACCTCTCTCTGCCCTTCTCTGCCTGCTTTGAGACTGACCTCAGATGTGAACTCTGTGAACACTGTCACCTCGTGGACTCACACCACATTTATAATCCTTTCTTCAGTCCTACACAGTTTTTCTTCTAGTATATCATAAACTTCTCCAGGGCAGGGTAAATGTCTTATCCTTTTAATATTTTTAACACTTAGTTACCTCTAAAAAGATGTGTAATAAATATTCGGGGTAGTTTTATATGTGACACTTTTTGTGTGTGTGTGTATGTGTAAAATGCAAATACATGTATATACTGCATCTATAGAAAGAGATTCTCTAAACTAGTAAGGAAAAATATTTTCACACTATTATTTGTCATGATGTCAACAGTGAGAAGTGTACACCTCCCAACAATATATCACTGTTTCTTTTCATACTTTTTGAGTACAAGTCTCCATGCCTCACTATCAAGAAACTTCTCAGAACCTGTGCGAGGCGTGAGCATTTTCAGTATAAGAAAACATGTAATAACAAGAAACCATTAACAATTCAGAATAATTTAAATAAACATGTGTTTTATTTCAAGCTTTACGTATTATAAGAAAACAGTAGTAAATATATATTCTTGGAAGATTACTTTATAATTCTTGGTGTGCATATAACTTTTCTGAGGGCTTGCAATAATCTAGGTCCTCACATATCCATACCCCACTGATTAAAAATCACTACAAATCTTTCTCAATTGATCTATACTTGTCGCATGAATAGACACTTTATACTTTGGACACATTTTAAATTGCTTCAAAAACCATGGCCCATGCATAGCCAATTCTAATCAGAACATAGTCCAATCAAGCAGAAATTTGAAGTAGTGTGTGCATAAGTGACGATTTTAGTAGTGTAGGCATTAGGACAGTAAGAGGTTTCTACATCATATAAACAATTCTAGCAACGAAGCTGGTTGAATTCCAAGAGCCAAAAGGAAAAAAAGGCCACAATGGCTAATTTAATTTTCTTCAGTCTGTGTCTGTATCAACTCAACAAGAATATTTATAAGAAATGCAAAGAAGCACACTAGCTTTTAACTCAGATTTTACTTTCTTTTGCCCTCAGTAGTGATGTAGGACCCCATCTTTGTGTCAAATTCCTCAGTCTCTTGTGTGCAGCCTCAAGAACACCTTACTAGATGTCTTTACCAATAAACCCAGTGCTGACTAGAGAGCCCAGTGAGTTATCACAGGGCATCTACCTTGTTTTAAACTTTTCCTCCGCTTCCGTCGCCTCGCCGAGTACTGCTGCATCAACCACTCACCACAGCTGGGATTTCTCAAACTGTAAAAGCCGTGTACTGTTCTGTGAAGTGGGAGAGGATGACCTCACTCTCCTCTTTATATAAATCTCTTAGAGGAGTACAAAGAAGATATTACATTGCATACCAATGTCTTACAAAGCCTTTTGTGAAAATAGTTCTTTTTATTTTTATTCCTATCCTCCTTTCTCTTTAATATCCAGAGATGAGAAAGGCTGGGTCGGGGACACAGACAAGTGACAGAGTCTCCACCCTTCACATACTGAGGCTTTGATGCAGGGCCAAGCTTGTCTATTTGACCCTTTGCAGAGTGAGCCCCATTAGGCTTCATCAGCAGTCTCCCTGAAAACCCCTGTCATTTACAAATCCCAGTGATAGGCACGGCTGGTCTCAAGATGGGGCTGGGGCTGGGGGTGTGAGTGCTCAGGGAACTGCCATACAGCTTGAAGAAGCAGAGCTGAGATTCCGGGCTCCAAAGCCTCTTTCCACGCCATTACTTTTGCCATCTTGTTAAAAACCATCATTTTTGCCGGGCGCGGTGGCTCAAGCCTGTAATCCCAGCACTTTGGAAGGCGGAGACGGGCGGATCACAAGGTCGGGAAATCGAGACCATCCTGGCTAACCCGGTGAAACCCCTCTCTACTAAAAAATACAAAAAACTAGCCGGGCGAGGTAGCGGGCACCTATAGTCCCAGCTACTCGGGAGGCTGAGGCAGGAGAATGACGTAAACCCGGGAGGCGGAGCTTGCAGTGAGCTGAGATCCGGCCACTGAACTCCAATTTGGGCGACAGAGCGAGACTCCGTCTCAAAAAAAAAAAAAAGAAAAAAAAAAATCATTTTTCTCACAATTCATTAGAAATACAGAATTTCTACCCTATGACAAAATTACATGCTTATAATCAATATATTTTGTATATTATAATCTTTTCTTATATATTATTCTGTTGTAAGGTATAAAGGGAAAATTAGAACAGAACAGGAACATTCTATGCATTTTACATGCCTTAAAATATCCTGCAGAATATAAAGTGATTACTTAACACAATGCCAAGTATATGGCACACTCAGTAAGCTATAGTTATTGTTATCTGTGTTATCATCTTATTGCAACTTCAATGTGATGAAAATTGTAAGTGAAGACAATGTGACCCAGAAGTCACACAACTATATATCAAGCCCAGAACTGCTTGATTCCAAAGCTCATGGTTACCGCACTACACTATGCTGTGTTATTCCTACCTGTCTCCACCCACGGAGTACTCCTGTTCTCACTTTTGAGCTCTTTCTTTCATTATCCTGCCTCCTCTACCACTTCCCACAAGCACTAGAGACACTTCAGTTCCTATCTTGTTGTTCTCTCATTTCAATCATGAAAATACACGTTAGAATTATTTACTAGACCCTTGTGCCAACTAATGTTCAGTACATTCTTGGAATGTTCCATATATGTTAATAGATATGAATTACCTTAAGTGTTTTCTATTAGACATAATAATTCCAAACCCACACATTTAGTTATTTGTCAGAAGGTAGTAAAGACTTAGCTCATGCCTATAGGTAAAAATTATTAGAAAGAGAAATTAAAAGAGCTATTTATTTTTGGTTCTGAGTATGTACCAGAACCATTTTTTTTTGGTTCTGAGTATGCAGAATATATATTAAATCCTTTGACAAAAGGTCTCAAAGAATATAATCATCTCTGTACTTTGCTAACATTAGCCACTAATTATTCTTTGCTCAGTTAAAAAGAGTACTTACTATTTAACAACATTATGGATGCGCCAAAGCAATTAGAATAAATATTTATCAACTATAATGTGTAATGATTACATGTTTATAAAACTTCAGTCACTTTTAAGAAAGTAACTTTTCTTAATAAAACCAAGGGAAAAAATATATTAAGTAATAAAAAACTTTGGAAGTTCAAATGTTTGTATTTTAACCAGGAAAGCAATTAATTCCTAAAGTCACTTCTTGAAGCTTTTAGCTTGCTAAATACCTGGGAGACTCAGTTCTGTCTGGAAGGGTTTTCTCCAGTCAATTGATGCAAAATATTAAGAAACAACTGTTCCTTTTTGTGTATTTGATGGATCTTTTTCAGCTATAATTTATTGGTGTCTAATATGTTCCAGGCTTTGTAGCAGGCCTTATATTCATTATCTCATTTCTTCCTCCCTATAATGCTAAAAGGTAAGGATTATTATCATCATTATGCAAATGAGAAAACACACAGTTGACAACAGATTCATGAAAATATAAATTATTGATATGTTTTTTAAAAACTTACAATTTATGACTTATTCATACAATTCACAGAGTCCTTAGCCAGACGTCCCCATTTTTCTGCATCATATACAGTCACACTTTGAGGGTTCCTTTCTCTGTTTTCTCTGTAAAATAAGAGAGGAGTTCATCAGCTGAACATGATGCAGGAAGAAAAATGGAGAATAGTTCAGACAGTTCAAAATAGCCACTTAGAGAAAAGGAAAAGGAGTTTACTCGGAAGTCCTGGAAAGATTTCCAGGCAGCATTGGGTGTCCAGTTGTTAAAAAACATGAATTACAGTGGTAGGGTTCTGAGATTTTTTTAAGGCAACTCTTAAAATCCTTTATTATCCCAGGAAAACTCAATAGGTGAAATGGAATAATGTGAATGAGCAACATTAGAAAACTAAACCATAATCTCCTGTATGGAATGAGAGTAGAGGTAGCCAAGAGCACACACATAGATCAGGGTAGACCGCATTCGCATATCAGATTGTATCTCATGCCCTTTGATTGAACTTATTTACTTATTAAGTGAATCATTATTCAGAGCCACTAGCAGATTGATCTGGAACTGAATTTCACTGATAATGTAATGAAAGGTAGGCCTATGCTGTGCAAAGTACTGGAAACTGAATCCGTGCCCACAGGGGAGGCCGCCCAGTGAACTCAGAGGGCTGCCCTCTGAAGTCGTCTCCTCTGCTTCTTGTTGGCATATATTGAGAAAGTTTCTATCTTGTGACTTGCCTGTAAAAAGCAAGCAAGTTTGTAGCAGTATATGAAATTCCTTTTCTAAATGTGTTCTAAGACATTTCCCTGGTAACCATGCCAGATTTCCACTCAGCTCTCTCCTCCTTTCATGATAAATAAATAATTTCTTTGCAGTAATATACCTTTACGTTGCTTTACCACTGCGGGTTGCCGATGGACCTGTAACTTACTTCCTGCACGTTATGAAAGGACAGCTGAACAGATCCCTTTTGAAAAAAAAAAGTCACAAAAAAAGAACAAGACATGAAACTGTATATAAAGCATAATTACAAGTCAGATTCTGAATCAGTGATTATATATAGAAAACAAAAAGAACATCAAAATGTTAACTGTAATTATCTCCCAATGGTGAAAATTCCAATTATTTTCTTCCTTTTTGGTATTTTTTGTTTGTTTGTTTCATACAGATTTTATTTAATGAACATGTATTTTCATAATTTAAAAATTAGCAATTTTGAATAAATAACCATAGTATTACTTCTGCACATGTACAAGAAAATATCATTGTGCTGCATTTAAGTAGCAAAGGGAAATCATAGAAATTGGTCTGTTTTATGGTCACAAAGATGGGAAGCATAAAGACTGGGGATTCCAAAAGAGGGAAGAAGGAAGAAGGAGACCAAGGGTGGAAAAACTACCTATTGGGGGCTATGTTCACTACTTGGGTAACGTGATCATTAGAAGCCCAAACCACAGCATCACGCAATATACCCCTGGTACAAACCTGCACGTCTATTCCCCTGAATCTAAAATTGAAAAAAAAAAAATTGGTCTGTTTTTCCTCAGTAACCTTCAACACAGAAGAATGATGTTCTTTTTTTATTTTTATGAATACATAATAGCTGTACATTTACAGGATATAGAAGGTAAAGAATATTTAAATTTCTTCCTAGAGAGTAATTTGCCATCTTTCTAAATATAGAGTGGGCAATTCTTAGTAGAATCAGTAAATTCTAGGATTCTTACAAAAATAGCCTGTCATTAAACTCTGTTATGTTAGCAGAACCTTTAGCTTTTCAGAATAAAAGTTAGAAATAAAAGAGTCTGACATTAACCTATCTATGCCAGGGTACAAGATATTAGCAGCTAATTTTTTTTTTTTTTTATTAAAAGCAATACTCAAAAAAGAGATGTATTTAAGCATTTCTGAATTATATTTTCATTATTTTCTCCCTTTTTAGGTAGTATATGATGAAGTCACAGAGCTCCAAGGACATGTCTTAATGCTTATTGTGAAGAGTAAAACTGTGTTTGTGGGAGCAATTAACATCCAACTCTGTAGTGTCCCACTCGATGAAGAAAAATGGTACCCATTAGGAAACAGTATAATTTGACCATTGCTATGAACATATGCATTATTCATTAACTACTTGTATTTTTTTCCACTTCTGGGCCTCTGAATCTCGTAAGTAAGGCATCTTTGTTGTCAAAGATAGCACAGGGTATTAAGGACACCAAAAAAATCAGAATTAGTTTTTTGTGTTGTTTATTTTCTACCTGTGCTTTCATTGCTTTTTCCATAATCTTTTCTCCTTCAGTGGAGTACTGATTGCATGAAATTTGATGTGTAAAATAATAAAAGACCTTTATTAAATGTTTTTAATATATTTTAAATTAAACATAGGTTTACATTTGTTTTAATTGTGTGCCTACAGTTAAAAGCAGTATTTCTAATGTATTTTATAAGAAATACAATCATATAAATAAACCTCATCAATTAATTCAAGATCTAGGTATACCTGTAATCTATTTTTAAAATTTAAATTATATATACCTATAGACCTACTCATAATCTTACTTATTGAGGGAATTGGTATATTTCAGCAGAATGCTGTATTATTTTCTGTCAGAAAACCAAAACATAAATCCCGAAATCCTTAAATTTAACTGTTGGCAAAAACTTCTTTGTAGTTTTTCACCCTCTTCACCACCAATCAATTCATTGTCACTGGATTTCTCCCACCCAGAGGCATGATTTAAACTTGGTTATGCCTCAACTCCAAGATCTGAAACTCTGAAACTCTCCCTTCTGATCAAATTTCTTATCTATGCACATTATTTTCCTTACTTCTGAACCTACTTTCATAGTCACCATTACCATGGCAAACTATCCCACAGATTTCCACCAGCACAGTGGGTAAAATTTAATGCACTATGCCACATTCTTTTTGTTTGTTTGTTTTTTTGTTTTTTTGTTTTTTTGAGACAGAGTCTCTCTCTGTAGCCCAGGCTTGAGCGCAGTGGCCGGATCTCAGCTCACTGCAAGCTCCGCCTCCCGGGTTCACGCCATTCTCCTCCCTCAGCCTCCCGAGTAGCTGGGACTACAGGCGCCCACCACCTCGCCCGGCTAGTTTTGTTGTTTTTTTTTTTTTTTTTTTTTTTTTTGTATTTTTTAGTAGAGACGGGGTTTCACCGTGTTAGCCAGGATGGTCTCGATCTCCTGACCTCATGATCCGCCCGTCTCGGCCTCCCAAAGTTCTGGGATTACAGGCTTGAGCCACCGCGCCCGGCCTCCACATTCTTTAAAACAATGAAAAAAAAAATTTTAATCTTGCCATTCAAATTACTGAAAAAATTTAAATCCCTGCTTATTCAATGTTTTCCTGTGTATGAATGAAAAAAAAACTAAGCTTTTTCCCATCACCTCCTATATATCATATGAGCATGTAAATGTATTCATTGAAAATTATTTGAGTGTGTGATGTGAGCTAATATGGGCTCATTTGAAATGCATGATCACGCAAGTCAAATGAGCCCTTAATTCTGTATGTTCTTAGTCTATTACTCTCCCTTTCTGCTGGACCATTATACACCCTTCTCTCTGCTGAAACCTCAGCATCTCCTCCCCTAATCCTCACTCTCGGCTGATGGCATTGTTTCCTACATCACTTAAAAATTAGAATCAGTCAAAAGAAACTGCCACAGACTTTCACGACTGCATCTACCCAGGTAAGCAAATTCCATGTTCCGCTTTTATGCTTATCACCAGAGAAGAGTTACCCATGCTCCTATCCCAAACCAGTCTCCCAACGTGTACATTTGATCCCATCTCCTCTGACCTACTCCAAAACATTGCTACTGAAATCCTCTTCTACTCAAAGCATCATTTCTGTACTGTCTACTGGATAATTCTGGACAGCATGCAACCATGATGTTATGTCTTCCATCATAAAATTAAAACTTTCTCGTTACCCTACTTCCCTGCCAAATGCTGACCCATTGCCCTGCTCCTCTTTGCAGCAAAACTCTTCAAAATGGTTGTCTTTACTGCCTCTGGTTTCTTGCCTCCAATTTTCTCTTAGAGCCATTACAAGCAGGTATTTGCTCCCACCATTTCAATGAAACTACTTTAGTCAAGATCACTACTGACCTCCAGTTAGCTAAATCCAAAGGTTATTTTTCAGAACAATTCTAATTTACTTGTCAACAGTATTGGATACAATGAGTAAGTCTATCTTCCTGGATATATTTTCTTCATTTGACTTCCAATACCCTCCATCCTCTTGTGCTTCCTTTTAGTTACAGTTTAGTTTAGCTTCATTTCCTTTTTGTCTCTCCTTCTTAGTCTTCTGTGTGGGAGCATGCTCCTCTCCGCCACTTCCAGTGCTGGAGTTTCCCAGGGCTCACCACTTGCTCCCCTTTCCCATCAAGCTTAACTCCTTTAATGATCTCGTCTACTCTCAAGGCTTTAAATATCATCTGAACACTGATGAGGATTCCCAGTTTTATAACTCCAACCCAGAATACCTCCCAGATTCCAGAGATGAGTAACAAATTACCAACTTAATATCCCCCTTGAATTGCTAATAAATATCCCAAACTCAGTATCTCCAAAAGTACACAGGGATCAGGGAAAATATTAGAGTTCTTTTCCACTAGACCTGTTTTATCCACATCCTTTCCCCTCCTAGTTGATGTCAAACCCATCGTTCAGTTGTTAAGAGCAAAAAACTTGAAGCTAACCCAAATTTCTCTCTCTCTCTATGTGTGTGTGTGTGTGTGTGTATACACACACATTTTTTAAGAGAATTACTTGGAATTTTTTTTAATCCTTGCCCTTCAAATTACTGAAAAAATGTAAACCCTTGCTAATTAAATGTTTTCCTGTGTATGAAAAAAATTAAACTATTTTGTATGTTCATTTACATAACCATATAAACATAAAAGTCTATACATTCATTAACTGAAAAATGTGAGTGCCTGATATGAGAGCTGATACGGGCTCATTTGAAATACATGAAATACATGATATTTACATAACTGGAATATAAATATATGTATGCTTGTGTGTGTGTGTGTGTGTGTATGTATATTCCAGTCCATCAGGAAGTCCTGTTGGCTCCACCTTCAGAATATTTCCCAAATCCAATCACCAACCACTTATCACTCTCCACCAGAAAATACTCTGGTCCAACTTACTGCTCTCATCCTTGGCCTGCATTATATAATTGCCTTCTAAACAGTTTCCTCCTTTCTATGCTTACTCTGCCCCTTATAGTCTATTCTCAACACAGCAATGGGAATGGTTAGATCATTCTTCGGTTCAAAACTCTGCAGGGGCTTCTAATCTCAGAGTAAAAGCCCAAGCCTTTAAAAGAAACCTAAAAGGCCCTGTGTGATCTGACCTCCCATCCTCATCTCTCTGATTTTAACTCTTATTATATCCTCCTATGCTTATAACATTCAATCAACACTGGCCTCCTTTCTGTCTCCTGGACACTCCAGGCACACTTCATCCCTGGGATCTTTGATCGGCCAACTCCTTCTTCCCAAAATGTGCCTTTGTGCCCTGTATCCATTTCCCTAGTTCCCTTACCTCTCTGAAATCCTGCTCAGATGTTTCCATCTCTGCTGGGTCTACCTTGAACACCCTATGTGAGATGTTGCAAGCTGTCCTGTCCCTGGAAACACACCAGATCTTTCCTGCTCTGCACCACTTGTATCTTATGCACTTACCACCTTTGAACATTTTATATAATTTACTTATGTATTTTGCTTATCATTTATGCTTTGTCTCCCTTCACTAGGCAATTAGCCATAAGACTATCAAGAAGTTTAGTTCACTGACAGTATAGACTTAGATCCAGGCAAGAGAAGTTCTTTCCGTGATGTCCTCACCATAAAGAACCTTGCCTTCTCTAGTTGTGAATCAGCAACACCCAAAGCCCTCATTCTAGACCACAGTCTAGGTACCTAAGGACCCTGGAACTTCCTGCCTGAACAGCCTTTGAAGGCCTTTTCTCTAGATCTATTCATCTGAAGTCAGACTCACCACCAATGGGAGCAATGCCTGGGCTCCAAGGATAACCAAGGCAAGGCTCCTTGCAGGGTATATGAATGTCACTGGAATGTGCCAGTTGATTGTTCACAGACATGTGCTTGAGGTGACCACAGAGCAGGACATAGCCAGGGGCAGGAATAAATAGCAGGACATGAAGGAGGTAGAGGATAAGGACCAGCTCTTTTCATTCCATCATAACTCAGCAGGGATCTCTAAGGTATCTCAAAAAAATATCTAAGGGATCCCAAAAAGCTCATCCCTCCAGGTGTTTTAAAAAAGTATATTTATTATTGGAGGAGAATAAAACATATTTTCTTTGTTAGTTTGTTAGTTTTATGTGTAACTTTTAAATTTAGGCAGATGATATGTGAGTATTATGGACTAAATCATGTAGTCCCCAAAAGTGATATGTTGAAGTCCTAACCCCAGGTACCTCAGAATGTGAACTTATTTGGGAAAAAGAAAAAAAGGTTACTAAAGATGTAATTAGTTAAGATGAGGTCATATGGAGTAAGGTGGTCCCCTAATTCACCAGTCACATATAAGTATATGACTGATACACTTATGAAAGGGAGAAATGTGGTCACAGATCTGCACAGAAGGAAAATGTCATATAAACATGAAGGTGGAGATTAGAGTGATGCATCTACAAGTCAAGGAATGCTAAAGACTACCAGAAAACCACCGCGAACTGGGAAAGAGACATGGCAGAGATTCTCCCTCACAGCCCTCAAAAGGAGCCAACCATTGATCTTGGACTTACAGCCTCCAAAGCTGTGGGGGAAAAATATTGTTGTTTAAGCCACTTGGTGCATGATGCTTTGTGACAGCAGTCCTAGCTAACTAATATGTTAAGTCATCATCTGTTGTGTTGTCCCAGCCCCACAAAGACTTGGCACAATGTTTTTTAAAATGTGTGAATTATCACCTAGACAAATGATTAAATGGCACACCAGTAGAAGAAAAGCAAGGTCCCAGTCTTCACTCACATTCAACAATGTTGCAAAGTTCCTTTAGGCTTTATATATTTATATTTTATTTGTTCCCTACTAGAAACCTCATGAGGTAGGAAAGAAAGAATTGCTATGTCTCTAGAGAGTAATAACATTCAATTGTCTCATAGCAACATATCTTTCTACTCAAGTGAAATCTTACATTGAAATATATATATATGTATGTATGTTCAGAATGTACATATTCTGTCTCACACAGCGAGAGAGAGAAAGAAAGAGACTGATTTTAGGCTAAGTGAGGATGAGGGAGCTGGAAGCTTTGGACACACAGTCACCCCCTCAAACCCCTACCTATCATTCTCATCCTTAAAGTCTCCTGGAAACTTCTGCAAAAACTAAGACATCTCAAAAAGCACAGGTTAGAAAAAAATGAGGTTCTAGATCATTGCCTGGCTACTAATATCATAAAACAACGTGGTTGTAGTAGCAGAAACCCACTCCCAGCATTGGCAGCATGGTTTGAGTCAGGAGTTCATTCTCAGAGGAAATGGATTATTGAGAAGCCATCATTAGTCACATCCTACCCAAGTCAGAAGTGAAGATTTGATAGTACACAGGAAAAATTCCAGCCACAAAAGCAATTTTTCAGCAACTTGAACTCTCACAATGTGACACAAATATTACAAATTTGTGTGTATATTATTTCCTAGCACAAAATCTTGAATACTCTCAATGCAATGGGCTTCTTGGCCAAGTCTCACCTGCTGGACCTGATATTTGAACAGTGACTGAATTCATAATGTGTTGCAAGCTCTAGTAAGGTTGTAGCTTAAAATTCTTAACTCCAGACACAGGTATGCCTGACTGCTACCTAAACTTCACCAAATTATGTTCCTTTGTATGTGCGCATGCTATTTTGAAGTGGCTTTAGGGTGACAGAGCACTGGAGGAGACAAAACTAAACGAGTTCAAGTGGTGTGTTTATATACTTCAGTCACCTCAACCACATGGCGTTAAGTAGACTCTGAGTTTAATAATTAAAGAAAAGACACTCATTATTAGAGTTCAGAGACTCAAACTACAGCTGCAATTACAGGAGAGAAGTGGATTTTATTAACATTTAAAGCAAAATATAGGAACTCTTTATATAAAGAGAAAATGCCATCTTCCTAGGCTGAGGTTCAGAAATAAGTAACTGAGATTATTGCATGCCCCAAAATTGAGAAAACAATTTAAAGGACTATGCCTGTCAGCCTTCTGGCTCCATGATTCTGATTTACCCCAAGAATCAAGAAATAACTTGAATAGCTTAAAACAGAGCCTCATTTTCTGATAGTTTCTTACTATCAGAGCAATGGTAGTGGAAGAAGGAAACTAAAATAGAACGTGTCAAACTGAGTAGTCATGAGAAAGATACTGCCTTAAAAGAAATATTGGGATCTCAAAACACAGACTGGGCAGGTATGAAGGGGAAATGAAATGCTAAGAGCTGGAAAAGAGAACTATAAAGTTAAAAAGGTAATATACTCAAGTCCAACTTCTCTTGAAAAAGGTAATAGAAAAGAGCAATGCATTTTAGTTGTTGCCGTTTCCAAAATAAAGACTAGTCCTTAAAAAAAAATCCATCAGATAAAAAAAAGGAAAAGTCTTGGAGAGCAGATATAATGATGTCCTGGAAAGACTTAGAATGACACTTGTTTTTTAAAATTCCTCTTAATGTACCAGCATTTTTGTAAGAACAATCAAATCACCTTTTCCTTCAACACTGGGATAGATCTTTCAAGTGGTTAAGAAAATTTGATGAGATTTCAGCCCGAAATCCCAGAAAGATCGGTATAAAGGATGAAAAGTTATCTGTGTCCACTGCAAAGGAACAAAATTATTGCCACAGGGTTCCCCGAGGAAAAATATTTGGAAAACTTGTGGAACTGTTATTCTAGGTAAAAGTAAAGCAAAGAGAGGACTTATTAAAGGGAAATCAGACAAGATGATTCCAGTTGCATACTTGGTCTGGATCAGCTCTTGATCTGATAAGATTATCTTTTACATGGGATTTTCCTTCTCGTAAGGATCAAGCTAATCAAGACTTGTTTGAACAATCGATAAGTGGCAAACATCGAACTCACTGACTTCATGTCTCTTAATGTGGGACATTCTCAAGAAAAAATTTTGAGAGTGGAAAGTTGGAAAAACAAATGTTTTGGTCAGAGAGTGAAGGGAAAGGAAAAAGAAAAAAGACACTTAGTTCTGGGAAACAATGTTATCCCTATGTGAAATCAAGAAGTAAACAGACCCATATAAGAAGCTGAGTAAGAAGTTATAAACCCAGCCGAACCAGTCTTAAAAGTAGACAGAAACAATAAAAGAAAAAAAAAACCCAGAGACTTTCGATATTTCTTGTTGTGAAAAAGACCATAACAGGAAAATACTGTTAAAGACTTGTGAAATTTAAAAACTAAGAAGAGAAAGTGTTTTGGAGATCACAGGGTGAAAATATTCATCACCATTAGACTCTAATGTATCAGAAACGTCAACTGCAGCTTCAGGTAAAGAACCTGGTTCCAATGATCCTCCAGTTGAAGGAAAAAAACATTCCCAAAGATACAGGAGCCAACTGAAAGAGTTCCCAATGGCCAAACTGGGACCAGTTGGGTAAGTAACGTTAAATTATAACCTAAAGTATAAAATAGTTATAGATGAATCCACACTGCTATAAATGAATAAACAAATAAATAGGGAGAAAGAAACAAAATCCATGCAGAATTCCAAATTATTTATAGAGATGTTGCACCTGATAAAAGGTAGAACATAGCTACCCATTCCTTACATATGAGCTATGCGTAGTGACTTCATCTTGAAGAATATAGTATGGAAAAGAGGATTGAGGGATTAACTCTATAGTAGAGAAATCTGACAAATTCTGCCTCAGGCAGGTAGTGAAAGTCAATATCAACAGTAAAAGTCATGTTGACAGTATGTACCCTTGACAAAATGTAATGAAAGTGACACTTTACCTCTGAGGTTTTCCTCCCAAAATCTCATAGCCCCAACCTTATCATGGAAAAAAATTCAGAATTGACAAATCCCAATTGATAACATTCTACCAAATACTTGACTAATACTCCTGAAAACTGTCAACATCATCAAAAGCAAAGAATGCCTGAGAAACTGTCACAGCCAAGAGGAGTTTCAGGGGACATGACTATGCTATGTAATGTGGTACCCTGGATGGGATCCTGAAACAGAAAAACTAAGTAAATTTGAAATAGGTAAAAAGTAAGTAAATTTTAATTAAAATGGACTTCAGCTAATAACAATATATCAATATTGGTTCATCAGTTGTGACAAATTCTAATATAAGTTGTTAATACTAGTAAAGGAGAGTGAGGTCAGCAAAAATGGTGAAGTAGGGAAGTGTAAAGTTCTATTCTTCCACAAAAACAGCAAATGTGCTGGGCACAGTGGCTCACACCTGTAATCCCAGCATGTTGTGAAGTTGAGGAGGAAGCATCATTTGAGCTCAGGAGTTTGAGACCAGCCTGGACAATGTAGCAAGACCCTGTCTGTACCAAAAAAGCATTTAAAAAAAAAAATTAGTCAGGTGACCGGGTGCGGTGGATCACGCTTGTAATCCCAGCACTTTGGGAGGCTGAGGCAAGTGGATCATGAGGTCAGGAGTTCAAGACCAGCCAGGCCAAGATAGTGAAACTCTGTCTTCACTAAAAATACAAAAATTTGCCAGGCATGGTGACAGGCACCTGTAATCCCAGCTACTTGGAAGGCTGAGGCAGAGAAGTACTTGAACCCAGGAGACAGAGGTTGCAGTGAGACAAGATCACACCACTGCACTCCAGCCTGGGCGACAGAGCGAGACTCTGTCCTGAAAAAAATAAAATAACCAGGCATGGTTACATGCACCTGGTGTCCCAGCTACTTTGGAGGCTCAGGTGGAAGTATTGCTTGAGGCAGGAGTTCAAGGTATCAGTGAGCTATGATCATGCCACTACACTCCAGCCTGGGTAACAAAGCAAGACCCTGTCTCAAACAACAGCAACAACAACAAAAAAACACACACACACAATTATACAGGCAAAAATGGTCAGAATCAACTTTATTGGAACAATTGAAACCAATCAAATTTTGCAACAACAAAATGTATGCTTAATCAAGAAAAGAGAGTTGAATTTCAGTAAGAGAGTTGTGGTGTTAAATTTACTCTGGCCCCATCTCCTGCTCCCAGCTCAACTTTTTAAGGAAGCCCTAATGACAACAGCACATTTTTTGTACAGGGTCCTAATATGACAGAAAGAAAAATAGATCTCATTCTGACCACAAAGAATTGTGGTTGTTTTGACTTGGCTAGTGATCCCAATAAAACAAGCCCAAAGGGTTTGTCTTTATTTTACCTAAGTCAAGTCTCTACCAGTGCTGAGGTGACTACCTAGGGAGAATTTGAAATATTTATAGGCAAATGTATTTGCCACTGCTACTGGGGGCAAGGAATAATAGTTGGTACGAACAATATACTAACTGAAAAACCTGGGGCAAAAGACTGGGAAATGAGATGTTTTGGGGAATAAGGGCTCTGAAAAGTTTCCACAAACACCTATGATTTAGATGACCATATATGTGCCCAGGGATGGGATCATACTCAGAAAATACCTGAGAAGATCCAGAGCTCTTATCTCTGGCAGACCCTCAGGCTCTGTGAAAGCACAAATGAAGACTACAGCAGAGTAGTAAGCTTACAAGCTGAGTGTTGAAGGCATGCCTCAACATTCTCACAGAGCCCATATGCAAAGGATGAAAGATTCCTAATTTTTTGTTGTTGTTGTTGGCGCCAGTAGTTTAAAGAAATCTCTGTAAAATCATTAGCTGACCACCACTAAGCTAACAGAAAAGAGAATCCAGACACAATAATGAATACATACTTTAAAAAATTAGTTCCGAGAAAGCACCAAACAAACAACTACTATAATAAGCAGCAACAACAAACTCCCAAGGAAGAAAGTGAATCTGATTTCTAAAGTTGCCACACTATAATATTCAATATGTTCAGTCTTCAACAAAAAATGTTGAAATGTGCAAATAATAAGAAAGTATAGCCCATACACAGAAAAAAAAATGAAATAGAAATTATCCCTAAGGAAGCTCATCTATTGGACCTACTAGATAGACTTTAAATTCACTATTTAAATATGCTCAAAGCACTTAAGGAAACCACATACAAAGAACTAAAGAGAACCATTAGAATAACATCACTTCAAATAGAAAACATCAGTAAGGAGACAGATATTATGAAGTAACCAAAAAAAAAAAAAAAATCCTGGATTTAAAAATTATAACAACTGAATTGAAAAATTCACAAAAGAAGTTCAGCAGTACACTTGAGCAGACAGGGGGAAGAATTAGCAAACTTGAAAGTAAGTTCATTGAGATTTCCTGACTGAGGAACAAAAAGAGTAAAGAAATATCAACAGATCCTAAAAGACCTATGAAATACCACCAAGTATATTAACATTTGCATATTAGGAATCCCAGAAGATAAGAGAGATAAAAAGATAAAAGGACAGAAAGAATATTTAAAGAAATAATGGTCCAAAACATCAATTCATTTGCTGAATTACATCCATGAGGCTCAACAAATTCTGAGTAGGATAAACACAATAAGATTCACGGTGAGACATGCTATAATCAAACTGTCAAAAGCAAAAGACAAAGAATCATGAAAGCAGCAGGAGAGAAGGAAGTCATTATGCACAAGAAATCCTCAATAAGATTAATGGCTGATTTCTTACCACAAACCATAGAGGCCAGACATATGATATATTCAAAAAGCTAAAAGAAAATACCGTCAACCAAGGAATCTATATCTGATAAAAACAGTTTTTGAAAAACAAAGGAGAAATTAAGACTCTCCCAGATAAACAAAAACTGAGAGAGTTAATTAATTGCTAGTTGACTTACTCTATGAGAAATGCTAAAGGGAGTCCTTTGGACTGAAATAAAGGAACTCAAGGCTAACTCAAATTTACATGGAGAAATAAAGAACACCAACTGAGGTAAATAAATGTAAAAAACAAATGTTGGAGAGAATTCTGGGAACGTGGCACAGTAAACAGCACCAAAAATGTATTTCCCCCCCCCCCCCAGAGAACAATTACACTGACATAATCCGTCTGATGTAAATATTTTGGAACCTTGAAGTTTATTGAAGTCTTGCTTGCACCTTCCAGGAGAGGGCCTGGATAGTAAATGTTAGTACATTTAGGTCAATTTCAGCTCTTAGCTCAGCAGTGGCTATCCATCCCCATTCTCCAGCCCAATGGCAAGCAGCTGTGCATGTTTCTGGATCAGCTTGCACACAGATTGCCGAAACCAGCAGGGGCCATAAGGATACTATCCATTAAATGTCAGGGATCTGTGTTCTGATATCTGATTGATGCTCTGATCACAAAGGCAGAGACACAGACAAAGGTGGGAAGTTTTGTTACAACTCCTCCCTTGCTGCAAGCGCTTCCCTCTCTAGCTGAAGTGAGATCTAGGGAGTTTAAGGGGCCAGCGCCTCAGCACCTTTTTTTTTTCTCCTTTTCCCCTTTTGAGAGCCAGACATTAAAGACTAGGACATTAAATTAAAAGCAACCACATATACAGAGGAAATTTGAAAGTAACTGTGCATGCCTAGAGAAAGGTATACACTCAGAAAGGACCAGAAAAGACCTTAGGTTTGTACCTCAGGCTGGTCCTTGGCACAGAGAAGCCTATATCAATCAAAACAGAACAGCAAGTTCTGGGAAAGGAGAAGAATCTGATTTCCAGAGACATGATATTATTAGATTCATATGTACAGTTTTCAACAACAACAAAAAAGAAAACCACAAGGCATCCAACAAACAGGAAAGTATGGCTTATTCAAAGGAAAAAATAAAGCAACAGAAACTGTCCTTCAGAAAGACCTAATGAAATATTTACTAGGCAAAGAGTTTAAAACAACTGATAGTCAAAGAAGTAAAGGAAGATGTAAAGAAAATCAAGAAAACAAAGTATAAACAAAATTAAAAGATCAATAAAGATATAGAAAACCTAAATGAAGCCAAAATGAAATTCTGGGGCTGAAAAGTACAACTGAAGACAAAAATTCACTAGAAGAATTGAAGGGTATATATATGAGCAGTCAGAAGAATTGGTGAACTTGAAGATGGAACAATGGAAATTACTGAGTCTGGGGAATAGCAATAAAGATTTAAGAAAAGTGAGCAGAGCCTAACAAACCTGTAGGATATTAGAAACCAGACCAACATATCCATTGTAAGAGTTCTACAAGAAGAGAAAGAGGCAAAGGGATTACTTGAAGAAATAGTACCCCAAATGTTTCCAAATGTGATGAGATGCAAAGATATAAACATCCAAGAAGTTTAATGAACTCCAAATGAGATAACTGAAAAAGACCCACACCAAGACACATTATAATCCTACTGCCAAAACTAAAAAAAAAAAAAAGAGAGAGAGAATCTTGAAAGCAGCAAGAGAGAAGTGACACATCACATAAAAAGGACCTTTCATAGGATTATATATTAAAAGTGCTAAAAGAAAAACAACTGTCAACCATGAATCCTATATTTAGCAAAACTGTCCTTCATATATGAGGAATAAACAAGAATATGAAACAATGTTCAACATTATTAATCAGAAAAATTCAAACCAAAACCATGATGAGAGACCATCTCACACCAGTCAGAATGCCTATTATTAAGAAGTCAAAAAACAACAGATGCTGGTGAGGCTGTGGAGAAAAGGGAATGCTTATACACTGCTGGTGGGAATGAAATTAGGTCAGCCATTGTGGAAAGCAGTTTGGTGATTTCTCAAAAAACTTAAAACAGAACTACCATTGACCCAGCAATCCCATTATTGGATATACAACCAAAAGAATATAAATTGTTTTACCATCGCAGAAATATTCACAATAGCAAAGAAAACAGGAATCAACCTAGGTGCCCGTCAACGGTAGTACTGGATTTTTTTTAAATGAAGTACACATACACCATGAAATACTACACATCCATTAAAAAAGAACAAGATCATATCATTTGCAGAAACATGAATGGCGCTGGGAGCCATTATCCCATTATACTAAGTGAACTAATGCAGAAATAGAAAACCAATACTGCGTGTTCTCCCGTATAAATAGGAGCTAAATCTTGAGTATACATGGACACAAAAAAGAGAACAATGGACACTGGGACTACTTGAAGATGAAAAGTGCAAGGAGGGTGAAGACTGAAAAACTACCCATTGGAGTTAAGTAGTTATGCTATGCTACCTAGATAGCATAGACACTATGCTTATCACCTGGCCGATGAAATAATCTGTACATCAAACCCCTGCAACATGCAACTTACCTATATAGCAAACCTGAATGTGTACCTCTAAACCTGAAATAAAGGTTTTTAAGGACAATTTTTTAAAAACACAAAATTGAGGGAGAAATTAAGAAATTAATAAATGAGGCAGAAATAAATTTTGTTTATCCCAGATAAACAAAAGCTGAGGAAATGTATGATCCTAGATCTACCCTGCAGGGAATACTAAAGGTAACCTCACACTTTGAGATACATTACACAGTTTAAAAAAAAAAGGGGCTTTGTGAAGAAGTAAAGGTCCACAGTAAAGGTAAATACATGGACAATGATAAAAATTTGTATTATGTAACTTTGGTCTGTAGCTATACATTTTGTTTTCCATATAATTTAAGATATTAATGCATTAAAAGTAATTATTAGTTTATATATTCGAACCCACAATGTGGAAAGATGTAATTTTGGAACATCAATAACTGAAAAATGAGGTCTGGGCTGTAAAGGAGCAGAATTTCATATGTTATTGGAGTTAAGCTGTTATAAAATCAAGTTAGAGAGTTATAACTTTAGCATGGTAAATGTAATTCCCATGGTAACCAAACAGAAAATGCATATAGAATAAAATCCAAAGGAAATGAGAAAATACTTAAAATATTTAACTACAAAAAATCAACTAAACACAAAAAGACAGTAATGCAAAGATAAAAATGAGGACTATAAAAGCTATAAAGCATGTAGAAAACAAATAGAAAACTGACAGAAGTGCCTCCATATCAGAAATTACTTTAAATATAAGGGGATCAAACTCTCTCCAGTCAAAAGACATAGAATGAAAACTACCTCAGCATAATAAAAGCCATATGTGAAAAACCCACAATGAATGTTATACTCAATGTTGAAAGACTGAAAGCTTTTCTTGTAAGATCAGGAACAAGGCAAGGGTAAACAAGTTCATCACTTTTATTTAGTACTGGATATTCTATCCAGAGCAGTTAGGCAAGAAAAGGAAATAAAATACATCCAAATTTGAAAAGAAGAGGCAATATTATCTTTGTTCACAGATAGTACGATCTTGTTTTTCGAAAACCTTAATGAGTCAAAAAAAAACTGTTAGAATTAATTAATTTAGCAATTTTTCCTAAACAACACAGTAAATAACTATTTACATAACATTTACGTTGCATCAAGTATAAGTAATGTAAAGATGATTTAAACTGCATAGGAGGATACTGCATAGGTTATATACAAATACTATGCCATTTTATATCGGAGATTTGAATTTCTGTGAATTTTTATATCCATGGGAGGTCCTGGAAACAATCCCACATTGATACCAAAGGATGACTATGTAAAAATTAACTTAAAATATATCCAGTACCTAAGCATAACAGCAAAAACTGTAAAACTCTTAGAAAAAAAACATAGGACAAAAGCTTCATGATGTTGGATTTGGCAATGATTTCTTAGACATGACACCAAAGACACAAACAACAAAAGAAAAAGGAAAGAAATTGAACTTCATGAAAATTGAAAAATGTTGTACATCTGAAAACACTATCAACAGAGCAAAAAGGCAATATACAAAATGGAAGAAAATATTTGTAAATCATATATCTTATAAGAAATTAATATCCAGAATACATAAAGAATTCCTAAAACACAACAACCAATAGCCAAACAACCTGGTTTAAGTAATGGGGTAAGGACTTGAATAGACATTTCTCCAAAGAAGATATACAAATGGCTAGTAAGCACATAAAAACATGCTCAACATCACTAATCACTGCAAATGCAAATCAAAACTACAATGATATAGCACTCACACTCATTAGGATGGCTACTATCAAAAACCAAACCAAACAAACAAACAAAAAAACACCAGAAAATAACAAGCGTTGGTCAGGATGCGGAAGAATTGGAGCCCTTGTGTACTGTTGGTAGGAACATAAAATGGTACAGCCACTGTGGAACACAGTTTGGTGGCTCCTCAAAAAATTAAACATAGAATTACTATATAATCCTACAATTCCACTTCTGAATATATACCGGAAAAAAAGTGAAAGCAGGCTTCTGAAAATATATTTGTACATCCATGTTTACAGCAGCATTATTCTCAATAGCTTACAGAGCAACCCAAACATCCACTGATACATAAATGGATAAGGAAACTGTAGTTTATACATACTGTGGAATATTGTTCAGCATTGAAAGGGAAGGAAATTCTGACATATGTTACAACTTGGATGAACTTTGAGGGCATTATGCTAAGTGAAATAAGAAAATCACAAAAAGACAAAGTATGATTCTATTTATATGATATACTTAAAGTGTTCAAAATCATGGACACAATGAGTAGAATAGTGGTTGCCAGGGACTGGTGGACTGGTAATTGAGGAGTTACCATTTAAAAGGTATATAGAGTTTCAGTTTTGCAAGATGGAAAGAGTTCTGGAGATGGATATTAGTGATAGTTGTAGAATGTGAATGTATTTAATACCACTGAACTGCAACTCTAAAAATGGCTAAAATAGCATATTTTATATTATTTGTATTTCACCACAAGAAAAACAAATCGAGGAAGTCATTGGTAATGTATTTTAGGTTTGTAATTTCTCTATTTTGCGTGTGTTATTTAAAAGATAATTATATGAAACAATAATTATTGCCGGGTGCAGTGGCTCATGCCTGTAATTCCAGCACTTTGGGAGGCCAAGGCAGGCGGATCACCTGAGGTCAGGAGTTCGAGAGCAGCCTGACCAACATAGTGAAACCCGGTGTCTACTGAAAATACAAAAATTAGCCTGGCGGGCCAGACACAGTGGCTCACACCTGTATTCCCAGCACTTTGGGAGGCCAAGGCGGGTGGCTCACCTGAGGTCAGGAGATCGAGACCATCCTGGCCAACATGGTGAAACCCCTTCCCTAGTAAAACACAAAAAATTAGCCTGGCGTAGTGGCGCACACCTGTAATCCCAGCTACTCCGGAGGCTGAGGCAGAGGAATGGCTTGAATCTAGGAGGCAGAGGTTGGAGTGAGCCGAGATCGCACCATTGCACTCCAGCCTGGGCGACAGAGCTTTCATCTCAAAAAAAAAAAAAAAAAAAGAAAGAAAGAAACTAGCCAGGCGTGGGGGTGCATGCCGGTAATCCCAGTCCCAGCTACTTGGAAGGTTGAGGCAGGAGAATCACTTGAACCCGGGAGGCAGAGGTTGCAGTAATCCAAGATGGCGCCATTGCACTCCAGCCTGGGCAACAAGAGTGAAACTCCATCTTGAAAAACACACACACACACACACACACACACACACACACACACAAAATAATTATAAGTATGTGTTGATAAGCATACAGGGTATAAAGATGTCATTTATGACAATAACAGCATAAAAAAGAGGTATGGAGCTATATGTGACCAAAGTCTTTGTGTACTTTTAAATGCTAATTTAAACTAGATTATTATAAATTAAGATGTTAATGGTAATCTGCAGGTAAACCATTAAGAAAATAACTAAAAAGTGTATACAAAAACAAATGAAAGAGAAATCAAAAGTTACACTAGAAAATATCTACCACAAAAGAAAAAAATTATAGAGAAATTGATAATTAAAAGATATTGCCTATAGAAAACAAAGAGAAAATTGGCAAAAATCTTTTTATATCTTTAATTTCATTAAATATAAGTGGATTAAACTCTTCAATTAAAGGGAGTATTTGGCAAAATGCATTAAGAAACAGGATCCAATTATATACTGTCTACAAGACACTGCTTGTGTCTACAAGACACAAATATGTTGAAAATAGAAAAACACATTTATGCAAATGTCTCAAAAAGAGCTGGGTTGGCTATACTAATTTTTAAAATGAACTTTAAGGTGATTGTTACAAGAGACAAAGAAGGACATTATATAATATAAAAATATCAATCTATTAAGAAGATATAACAATTATAAATATATAAATGGAAAAACCCCAAAATATGTGAAGCAAAAACTGACAGAATTGAAGAAAGAAATAGATAGTTCAGCAACATTTGGAGATTTTAATACCCAACTTTCAATAGGAAATAGTACTAGACAAAAGACAAACAGAGAAATAGAATACTTGAACAACACTATAAACCAACTAAAATTACAGACATATATAGAACACATCACTCAACAACAGCAGAATACAAGTTCTTCACAAGTAGACATGAAACATTCTCCAGGATAGACCACATATTAGGTCACAGATGATAGTCTAAACTGGTTATATGGTATATGGAAACTTCATTTATTATTTTTGCAATTGTCCTATAAACCTAAAACTGTTAAGTAAAAGGTTATTTTTAAACAAATTCTCTAGGAGGCAGGTTTCAGGGTCTTAACCACAATTCCTTAGCAAAAAGCAGAGAAAGTAGTAATCATGGCCTAGAACTAAAAATACCCTTTCTCAATAATGGTGTAGGCTCTATCATCAGACAGAGTGCATCCTCAATGCATCATAGTGGTGGGGAGCTGCCAGAAACACTAAGCTTAAGTGGACAATGAAAATAAAAGCATTTCACTACATTGAAAGGGGTCCCAAATAAGGTGTCATGATGAAAGTTGCCACCATTATAAACTTGTAAGCTTTGAATGAAGGCAGGAATAGTTCAAATACATAAGTGAATGTAGTGCTTCTTAGAGCTATGACAGCGTATGACCACCACTTAGAAATATGTGTAATATCTTAATTAAACCCTTGGTGGGAGAAACCTCCTACCAAGAAGTTAACAGTCATCAGCTTTTAACTGTTATAATCTAATGGGCACCTGGTGGGGCTAAAATCAAGATTACCTGTATGTATCTGCTCTTATTCAGGTCTCCGGAGTCAATATTATAGTCTTTGACAACACTAAGTACTATGTTTTGAGAATATAATTTTACTAAAATAACTGCTCTATAAGCTAGAGTTTGGCTTGTTTTTAAAACATATTGAAGACTTTTTTTCTTCTACTTTTACTTGAGTTCCTTTCTTGGTGATCCTTCTTGTCACCAATTTTCTGTAGTAGGAAAGGGGAAAGGAATTAGCGTTTATTGAAGACCTAATTTCTATAAGGCATTGTGCTAGTGCTTTACCCACAGCATTTGATTTAATTATCATAGAAGTCTATGAAATAAGCAATAGTATTTCTATTTTTAAAAGAAAATGAAACTCTATAAAGAAATGTTCTTGAGCCTGGCAGTCAAACCCAGCTCTGGTTTGACTTCAAACTCTGTGTCATTTCCACCACATCGTTCTGCCTTTTTAAGAGGAGAGATTCTGCCTGTTTCTAGCAGATTCTCTTCCCAGTGAACAGAATAAGGTGGAGAGCGAGATAGGGAGCAGGGGAAAACTTTGAATCCTGAGGAGGAGCAACAACAACAACAAAAAAAGGCAAAAGATTTTTACCTAAGGTCTACCTTTAGGACACTACCTAATATAATCAGATTTCTGATATAGTCAAAGTTCGTCTCCACTTAGCATAATTATACTAAAAGAGTCTCTGTCTCTTTCTCAGCCCCAACTTGTATTATCTTAACCTCTCTGTCTTATAGGGACTAGCAGGTAGTGAAATTTAAAAAGAAAAAAAGTCCAGTCATACTTTCAATAACATCCTCTACAGAATATCACAGTAAGCCCATTATTTCTTAGGAAGAAACACACATCAAATTTTCATTAAATATTTACATGAACCTTCCCTACTGATAATAATTCTTTGGAAAGTTAGAGAAACTAAGAACATATCTTTGCCACTTTACCAATTTACTAATTCCCTTTTGAGATGACTAAGAGAAAATGTGTAAAAGGAAAACCTTGCTCATCCATCAGAAACCAAGTGGAAACCAAACCTACACACATGGAGCACCAAGACAAGACAAGGACTGCGGGGTCACTAACCTGCCTGCCGTCTACTACAACTGAAGTGCCAGGACTGCAACCCTAGTGCCCTTTGCCTTCTTCAAGGAGATTGTGCCTGCTGGACCATCATCTTGCGGCACACTGAAGATAGGACCAACACCCTGGGGAAGCCCACAGATCATAGCACAACTCATCTCCCTAGAGCAAAGTGCTGTTCACGTCAGGCCAACTTACCTCCAGCCCATAAAGGAAAAGACCATTTATCACTCTCTGGGTAGAAGTGCTCACAGCCCAAAGTTACATTTATTGCTTGGGAATGCTGCCTGCTGATACTGACCTCAGGCCTGCCCAGCTCTGACACATATCTACTCATTCATCAGAATACACGAGTGCAGAAGGAGCTCACACCAGACAAAAATTCTGATTGATTTTTTTAGACTTTCAATTGTAAATGTCAGCAGAGAGGAATAAATTATTAGATGTGTAAAAAAAAAATCGTGAATAAGAGATTGAGAGAAGCTCCAGATGTGTCATTAATTTCCCCAGCTGAGCAAAAGCTAATGCAGAAAATAGTAATAATAATAATACCTAATATTTATGTGACACTCTTGTCTCTGTTCTGCATTTTCATGGTACTGTTCCAAATTCTTTATAAACAACAGTTAATTTAATCCTTGTAAAAATGATTATTTTCTTGATTCCTCTGACAGGAAACGAAAGCACACACACCCAAAAGAAGTTGAGTAATTTTTTCCAAGGTCCCACAGCTAGTAGGCAGCAAAGGACATGAAGTCAGGCAATCAAGTGTCAGAATCCTCCCTCTTAACCACTGCATTATATTCTCTTTCCATTGTATGTGTGGTCACTTGTATTTTTACTATGTACCAGGCACTGCAGTAAACATTATTTCATTTAACTTTTCTAATAAATTGGTGTCTGGTAAGGATAATTATACTCACTTTAAAAAACTTAATTCATATTATCAGTGAGATTCTAAAAGATACTGTCTTAATGTGAACTGCTGTAACAAAAATACCATAGACTGTGTGGCTTAAACAGAAATTTATTTCTCATGGTTCTAGAGGCTGGAAAGTCCAAGCCAGCAGATTCAGAGGGCCCCTATTCCTGGCTTGCAGACGGTTGCCTTCGCAGCTATATCCTCACACGGCAGAGACGGCAGAGAGAGGAAGCTCTGGTGCCTCTTCCTTTTTCTTTCTCTTTTCTTTTTTTTCTTTTTCTTTTTTTTTTTTTTTTTTGAGACAGATTCTCTCCCTGTCACCCAGGCTGGAGTCCAGTGGCATAATCTCAGCTCACTGCAACCTCTGCCTCCTGGGGTTCGAGTGATTCTCCTGCCTCAGTCTCCTGAGTAGGTGAGAGTACAGGTGTGTGCCACCACGCCCGGCTAATTTTTGTATTTTTTGTTGGTTTGTTTAGCAGAGACAGGGTTTCACCATGTTGCTTAGGCTGGTCTCAAACTCCTGACCTCATGATCTGCCCACCTGGGCCTCCCAAAGTGCTGGGATTGCAGATGTGAGCCAACGCACCCGGCCCTCTTTCTCTTCTTATAAGGGCATTAATTCTATCATGGTGGCTCAGTCCTTATGTCTTAATTTAAACCTAATTACCTCCCAAAGATCCTACCTCCTAATACCATCCCACTGGGTGTTACAACTTCAAAATATGAATTTGGAAATGTTTGGAGAGGACATAAACATTCAGTTCACAACAGATATCAAGTCATTAGATAGAAGAAGTATGCTGCCTTGAAACAAGATCAATATAAAAATGAAGTACTTTAGGAAATCACTTTTTTCAGAAGAGCTGTTTTATCAGATTGCTACATTTCTCCACAATTGCAGAAATTACACACATAGGGGCACACACACACACACAATATCAGAAAGCACACTGCCAAAAATCACATTATTGATTTAGATATTTCAATTGTCTGTGCCACAGAGAACTAGAACATAGATATTGTCTAATTCAGCAACCTGCTTTTTAAAGGGCAGCAAACCAACCATGAGAGTTGAAGGGCCTACCCAAGACAGCTTCAACTACCCAAGGTGTATTGGGTAACTTCAACACAGTTCTTAACCTCTTAAATCTTATTGTCTTAATCTGCAAAATCTCCAGGGATTGTTATGAGGGTTAAATTTGTTGCTGCATATGAAGCAGTTAGGATAAATGCTTGGAATATGGTAAGTGGGTAATACATGTCTCTATTACTATTATCATTATTGTTATTGCTATTATCAATCTCATGATAAGTGGCAGACACAGCTCTTCAGTGTTCTTTTTACATTATCATCCTGAACTATTTTAGATGCACTTTTCTCACCAATTCCGGAATAACCAATGTTTATATTGTCATGAAACATTCTTTCAAGTGAGCTCCTTTACTTGATCAAATCAGTTAGGAAGCTTTCAATTGGGAAAATTATTTAAGAAAACACAGTTTGGGCTGGGCACGGTGGCTCACATCTGTAATCCCAGCAATTTGGGAGGCTGAGGCGGGCAGATCACGAGGTCAGGAGTTAGAGACCAGCCTGGCCAACATGATGAAAACCCATCTCTACTAAAATAACAAAAATTAGCCCGGTGTGATGGCATGCACCTGTAATCCCAGCTACTTGGGAGGCTGAGGCAGGAGAATTGCTTGAGCTTGGGAGGCGGAGGTGACAGTGAGCTGAGATTGGGCCATTACACTCCAGCCTGGGCAATAGGGTGAGACTCCATCTAAAAAACAAAAAAGAAAAAGCAGCATCTAGTTCCACTTATTATGAGGATCAAACTGTATAGCATATGTAAAAACATTTCATAAACTGCTATGCACCATAAAAGAAGATACTGGGATTTTTCTTTTTTTAATTGGACTGAATCCACAATAGAGTGAGGACAGTTGGGAAGAAATAGACACGTGTCGGAAAAAGAACATGAGAGCCTGGCCCCTTTGTGTAATAAGGGACTGCATGTGACTGCATCAGCATAATGCAGAAAACCTAAACCTAAGAAGATCACACATGAGGCCAGCACTTCAGAGCTACAGCATTCACTATGGAGGTGCCACCCATGTGTGGCTACTCAATTAAAAATGAAACCAAACTACAAATTTGATTTCTCTGGTGTAGTAGGCACATCACAAGTGGTGAGGAGGCACATGTGGCTAGTGGCTACCCTACTGGATATAAAAACATATCATTATTGTAGACAATTTATGGAAACGAAAGGCTCCAGAAAAATGATGAGGAAAAGGGAGATTTGAATTTTTTCCAAAATGCAAAAATACTGTCTTAGTTCATCCAAGCCGCTATAACAAAAATGCCATCATCCATGAAGTGGCTACAAACAATAGAAATTGATTTCTCACAGTTCTGGAGCCCGAGATGTTTAAGATCAAGGTGCCCGCAAATTCAGTGTCTGGTGAAGGTTCATCTCCCATATATAGCACCTTTTCAGGCCATCTTGACTTGGTGGAGTGGGCATATAAGTGCCCTAGGGCTCTTTTATAAGGACACAAATCCCATACATGAGGGCTTCACCCTCATGACATAGTCAGTCACCAAAGTCCCCACCTACTAATACCATTACTTTGAGCATTAGATTTCAGCATATGAATTTTGTGGGGACACATTCAGATCATAGCAAAGACAAATGGATTTAAAGAGGTTATTTTATTTTGCAGTGGATCATGATTTATGGCTTTATAGTTTCTGACATTTCTCAGTTTTGCAGAATTAGCTTATATTACTTCAGAAAAGTGTTCAGTTGTTACTGTGTTTTTAATGAGAAAATACAACTGTCTTATTCGAACTTCATTCTCAGCACCTCTATTACTCAGTCATCATTGCTCATCTAAAAGAAACCTTTCCTGAATTAAGAAAAGGGAAAAGCTTTTAATTGATTGTTTACTTTTACGCATTATGTTATGTGCTCATTTAATGTGTGATCTCTGATTATATAAGTTTCAAGATAGAGTCTGGAATTAAAGTCAAATGACTGGAAAAAAATGGTATAAATCTAGATTAAAACAGCTATATAAAAATAAATTCGTGTTATTTAATATACTCTTAACATTCCATATGCTGAAGGCTGATTTCTGCTCCCATTACTCATCACATTTGAATGAATATGAGAAAATCAGAACATGTAGTTTCATTCTTTGACCTTTTCTTTACTGACATTGAGTTTCTTATTGACCAGAACCCAGAAGGGTAGCAAGTCACATTGAGGAACAGGACCACCCCAAGGTGGCCTCACTGGGAGGAAAACTGAGGAATAGATGCCTTGAACTCTTCCCTCCCTTCAACCTTCTGGTGGCTTCTCCCCATGGCCTAACGTAACAGGATCAAGAGGGCATAGAAACACTTCGTGTAGTCCATTCAGGTCTACTACTCAGGCAGAGGGCAAGGTGAGCAGGATGGAGGGTAGGTCTGGAGGAGCTAAGAGAAAATGTCTGGCTCAGGTTAGAACAACCAAAAACAGCTTTCAGGAAGAAGTGAGATGTGAAGGCTAAATTGTGCACAGATTGGTACATGACACAAAAGATGGCACAAATTAAAATACAGAAATGTTTGCCAAAGTGGTACGTAGAAGAGAATTAAAAAGCAGACTAATTTAGCTGACGCAGAAAAGTTCTAAAAATTAGTTCCAAAAGATATGAAGAAGACAGGCTTAAGGAATAGGGGAATTTAGTCGTGTTTTTAATGGTTAAATTGATTCATATACTGCCCCTCATAAAGGGTACAGGAAAGGATCCTTTTAAAAACAAATTTTAAAAATCTGTTCTTAGGCTATCCCCACTGTAATTCCTACAATATAATTTCAAATTTCACATTTGAAATAGTATATAAGTTATTGAAATGAAAATGTGATATATATGTCCCCACTGAGAAAATACTAGAATAGAAAAATTTGTTGTTATATGAAAATATCATAAACAGAGACATTTCACCAAGATATACTTTTTACATCCATTATGGAATTCTAAAACTATTAGGATTTGATGGCAAGGAAAAAGCCAAAAATGAACAAATGAACAAGGCTAGAGAAGCCTTGTGATATCCACAATCCCTTCTCTCCCCCCAAAGAAAAGATTGCCTATTCTACTAGTTATCTATTGTTATGTAACAATTTACTCCAAAACTTTGCAGCTTAAAAGAATGCACATTAATTATCTCATAGTTTCTATATGTCAGAAATCCAGGCACAGCTGCTGGGCCCTCTGATTCACTGTCTTTCACAAGGCCGCAAGGGTCTGCAGTCTTATTTGAAGCTTCGTCAGGGGAAGGATCCATGGCCACACTCTTTCAGTAGCTATTGGAAGCAGTTAGCTCCTCAGAAGCTGTTGGACTCAGGGTCTCAGTTTCTCACTGGGTGTTCCACAGAAGCTGCCCTGAGCTCTTTGCCACGTGGCCCTCTTTAACATGGCAGCTAGGTACATCATAGTGTACAAGCCAAGAAAACAATAGCCTACTAGCAAGATGGAAGTCACAATCAGAAGTGACATGATCTCAGTGTTGCTGTATTCTATTGTATAAAAGCAGGTTATTTAAAGGCAGTGGATTACACAAAGCTGTGAGTATCAGGAAGTGAAGATCACTGGTAGATATCTTAGAGACTGTCTACCACAGCTATGAAGAATAAAATCAAAAGACAAAGACTATTAGAGGGAAAAGCATATAGAAACACATGGATTCAAATACTTTCGGAACTACATTTTAAATGCTTTTCAATTTATTGCACCTTTTAAGTATAAGCCACATATATTAAATTCAAACAATAGCTTAATATAATAATGACATTTAGAGAAGCTAAAGGATTTCTCTCATTTCCTGAACTTATTCTCTAAAGTAACACCTTCATGCTACCCTCTGGTAACTACGTAAAATTGTGTTTGTTTCACATCTCTGCAATAGAATGTGAGATTTATGAGAGTAGGAAGCGTGTTGGTTTTGTTTACCACTTAATCCTCAGCTACTATGCCTGGCATATTATATTTTCTCACTCTATGAATTTTTTGGGCAAATAAATAAATTGAGCACATACATGAATTTCCTCCTAAGCCTAGAATTTTAATTATCTCCAATCAATATTTAATCTAACATTTTCAGTCTGTCAACCATTATTCTTGATAGAGTAAACCTTCTACATTTTCTTGCTCTCATGCATTGTAGTAGATGAAACATGGTCACAAATTTTTTGCAACTACTCCCATCAAGAGGCAAAGCATAATGTTCCACAGCGTGAAGCTAGGCTGGTCTTTTGTTTGCTCTAACACGAAAGAATGAATGTAATGTTGTATGACTTCTGTAATGAGCTGACAGTGGTATTGTATAACTTCCATGTTCAGGCCTCAACACACATTGCAGCCTCTGTTCTTGCCTGCTTAGAATGCTTCCACCAGCCTGTGAAGAACCCTGGATGAAAGGTAACCTGGAGACAGAGAGAAGACTAGCTGACCCAGCTATGTTAGCATTCAACTGAGGCTCCAGTCATGTAAGTGAAGCCATCTTGGAATATCCAGCCCCAGCCAACTCTCTAGATCAGCACTTTCCAATGGAATTGTCTGTAATGAGGGCAAAGGTCTATAACTACCCTGTTCAATATGATAGCTACTAGCCACAGATGTCTATCGAGCACTGGAAATGTGACGAATAATGTGGCTAGAGAATGAAATTTTTAATTGTATTTAATTTTAATTTTTTTAAATATAAATAGTCAAATTGGACAGAGCTGGTCTAGATGGCTACAGTCACATGAGTAAACTCTCCTCCTCCCCCTCCCACCTGGTAAAACTAGCAAATCAGCTTAGTCCAGCCAAATTGTAGTCTCGTAAACAAATCAATGGCTGTTTCAAGCCACTGTGTTTTGGGGAAAGTATTATGACCATTATAGAAGTCTAGGTACATTGAAACTATACCAACAGATCTTCGCATGGATGCAGATAAAAGAGAATATTGATACACTGCTGGTGGGAATGTAAATTAGTACAACCTCTATGGAAAAAAGTATGGGTATTTCTCACAGAACTAAAAGCAGAACCACCATTCAACTCTGCAATTCCACCACTAGCTATCCACCCAAAGGAAAAGAAATCATTATATCAAAAACATACTAGCCTCTGTATGTTTGTCACTGTACTATTCACAATAGCAAAGTTATAGAACCAAGCTAAGTGTTCATCAATGGTTGACTGGATAATGAAAATGTGATACATACACGTGGAATACTACCTAACCATGAAAAAGAATAAAATTATGTCTTTTGCAATAACATGGATGGAGCTAGAGGCCATTGTTCTAAGTAAAATAACTCAGAAGAATCAAATACCACATGTTCTCACTTATAAGAGGGAGCTAAACAACAAGTACAAAAGAACAGATAGGGAAATAATAGACACTAGGGACTCAAAAAGGGAAGGGTGGCAGGGAGGTGAGGTTTGAAATTCTACTTTTCGGGTACAATGTTAACTATTAGAATGACAGGCACATTAGAAACCCAGACCTCACCATTATATATCCACGTAACAAACCTGCACGTATACCTTCTGAATCTATAAAAAAAAAAAAAAACTTTTTGAAAGAAAGGAAAAAAGGTAGCCGGACGCGGTGGCTCAAGCCTGTAATCCCAGCACTTTGGGAGGCCAAGACAGGTGGATCAGGAGGTCAGGAGATCGAGACCATCCTGGCTAACACGGTGAAACCCCGTCTCTACCAAAAAATACAAAAAACTAGCCGGGCGAGGTGACAGGCGCCTGTAGTCCCAGCTACTCGGGAGGCTGAGGCAGGAGAATGGCGTGAACCCGGGAGGCGGAGCTTGCAGTGAACCGAGATCGCGCCACTGCCCTCCAGCCTGGGCGACAGAGCGAGACTCCGTCTCAAAAAAGAAAAAAAAAAAAAAAAAGAAAGGAAAAAAGTTACACCATCAACACGAGTCAATAGACCTGTGTCTTTCTCATTCTTCCTGCTTTGCCTGGGTATCCTTAGAAGCTGCCATCTTGGGACCATGAGGCAAAAGGCAGCTAGAAAATGGACCCAAAACTGAATACATGGAACTGAAAAAACAAGAGAAAGAAACCAGGTCCTAATCATGTTGTTTGACCTTTGGGTCAAGCCTCTTTTGAAGCCAGATTTACTTGTTCTCTTTAGCAATACGAGCTAATAATGTCTATATTTGCTTAAACCACCAAGCCAGGTTCACTGTGCTTTGTAACTGAAAGAATCCAATATAATGCATGTTCCACAGTCAGCTTTTTTGCAGATGTCCCTTTAGCAACCTGAGCATGGATCTCAATATATCAACCCCTTGCTTCTTCAGTGAAAATGTCTGCATTTGCCTTGGTAGTATCCCGTTGAGTGCTCTCAACCACCTGAGGACCCTGTTTTCTCCTATTATTACTTACATATATGGTAGTTATGTTCATTTTATAGTTCGGTGTCTAAGAAGAGAGTGTATTTCTTACTCTCTGACTCTGATGTCGACTACAAAGAATAATCACTTTAGCAAGATTAAAGTAGAAAAACAAGCAGGACTATAGTACAAATGGAATAAATTATTACTAACTTGCCTGCCCACTAACTATTCCTGATGTCTTACCTTTCCCTCTTCAGCAAAGTCCTAAAAGGTAATAGATGTTAGAGAAACTAGAAGGTCAGAAAGGAAAGATTATGCTAGGAAGAGGTCTAAAATGGAAACACACATATAAGATTGATCACAGCCATGTAAAATAATAATAACAGGAAGATCTACGCATTAATCATTTGTATAAAACTTCAGATTCCCAAAGATTGTAAAAGCAAAACTATTTTTCTTATTCTCCCAAACATCTGGTTCAAAACACTTTGTTGCTTATTGAACAGATATTTGTCATAAGTCACCATGAACAACATAAAGATGAATGAGAGTGATTCTTTCCCAAAAGGAAAATAAAAGGTACCAGAGAGGAAAGCTCTGTCTCTCCAGAAAGTTCGATGTAGAAAAGGGGAGTCTGTATCAGGGCTTTGGCTGAACACAAGATACTGTCATACTCCAACAGTAGATCCTGGTCAGGCTGCTTGCTACAACATGATGAACAAATATGTGAGCACTTTAAATCCAGAGAGCAAAATCTAAACCAGCATATGAATTGAGGAAAGATGGTGAGCAAGACAGTTTCTAGAAAGCTAAGCCAGGCACACAACATAGGCTGAATCAGCACTGTGCAATCAAACCGGCAATGAATAGAGGCAAGGCTAGTTGTTTTCAATCCTGACCGCTGATTAGAACAGTGGTTCTCAAATTTGAGCATGCATCTGAATCACACAGAGGGCTGGTTAGAAGGCAGACTGCTTGGCCACACCTTCTGAGTTTCCAATTCAGGAGGTCTGGGGTGGAGCCTGTGAATTTTCATCTCTTAAAATGTCCCCTGATGCTGTTGTCACTGGCCTGAGGATCTAATGCAGTGTTTTAAGAGCACTGGTTTAGAATAGCCTAAAGAATTTTCAAAAATCACAATGCTCAAGAAGAATGCCACACCAATTTCATCAGACTCTCTTAAAAAGGAGCAAAGACATCAGTATTTTTAAAATGTTCTATATGATTCCAGTGTTCAGATGAGGTTGAGAACAACTGGTCTACATTTAAAACAAAAATAATTATTTGTGTTTTCTAAACATGTAGATAGATCTAAAAAAAATAAGCATAAATCTATCCTTTCATTTTGGTTTTAAAATTATACTTTAATAATTTTTCGGCCGGGCGCGGTGGCTCAAGCCTGTAATCCCAGCACTTTGGGAGGCCGAGGCGGGCGGATCACAAGGTCAGGAGATCGAGACCACAGTGAAACCCCGTCTCTACTAAAAAAATACAAAAAATTAGCCGGGCGCGGTGGCGGGCGCCTGTAGTCCCAGCTACTCAGGAGGCTGAGGCAGGAGAATGGCGGGAACCCGGGAGGCGGAGCTTGCAGTGAGCCGAGATCGCGCCACTGCACTCCAGCCTGGGCCACAGCGTGAGACTCTGTCTCAAAAAAAAAAAAAAAAAAAATAAAAAAAAAAAAAAAAAAAAATAATTTTTCATAAAACATGATATTTATGTGTGAGTATATATATCCATATGCATGTGTTCTTGTGTATGTGGTGTGTGTATATGTGTACAAATGTATTTCAATCAAGAGAGTATGTCAATTCACATAAAGAATATGAGAAATATAACTCTCATTGGTTAAATGAATGACATTGTGGATATGTGGATTTGCTATAAATGTTATGCAAACAACTCCATACAAGTTTCTAGCCAGCCCAGTGTGTCCCCCACTTAGGGAGGCTTCTATTACCTGATCCAATTAGAGGTCTGGCTAATTCTGCTGTTAGAACACATATCGTCACATCTGAGCCAAATAAACTTTTTATGCATCATTGAAACAAGTTACTGGTCAGAATGCTCAATAGAAAGCCAGAATTATGATATTTTTCTTTTCAGGATTTGAATTTCTTCAACTTTTTTGAGATACAGTTGAAGTTCACAAAGCTTCACATGTTTGAAGTATACAATTTGATTCGTTTTGACATAGGCATACCCCTATTCAACCATCATGATAATGGAGATAAACATTTCCATTAGTGCCAAAAATTTCTTGTGGCTCCTTTTAATCCATCCCTCTTCCCATCCCTAACCTCATTCACTGATTTTCTTTCTGTTACTACAGAAATTTAATTTGCATTTTTTGTTCTTTTAAATAAATGGAACCACACAGTACATACTACTTTTTGCCTACATTCTTTCATTCATTTTAATAATATTGATTCATTGATATTAATGTATGTATCAATAGTCTATTCCTTCATTACACTAAATAACATTGGATATAACATCATTTGTTATCTATTCACCTGTTCATGAACATTTGGGTTGTTTCCAGTTTGGGGTTATTATAAATAAACCTTCTATAGACAGTCATGGAAAGCCTTAGTGTGTACATGTGATTTCATTTCCCTCGAGTAAATATCTAGGACCAAAAAGGCTGAGTTATATGGCAGGGATGTGTTTGACTTTGTAAGAAATGGTCAAACTGTTTTCACAGTGATTGTCCCACTTTACATTCCCACTAGCAGTGTATGAGTTCAGTTCTCCACATCCACCCCAACATTTGGAATGATCATTTATGTTTTATTTTAGCAATACTAATGATAACTCATTATAGTGTTAAGTTGCCTTGCTCTGATGATGAATGGAATTATGTCTCTTTTCATATGCTTATTGATTCCTTTCGGCAAGTGCCTGTTCAAATATTTTGCCCATTTTTCTTATTGGGTTATCATTATTAAGTTGTGAGTATTCTTCATATAGTCTGGATATAAGTCCCTTGATATATATAGCTTACCTTATCATTTTCATTATGGTGTATTTCAAAAGGCAGAAGTTCTTTTTTAAAAAATTTTGATGAAATCAACTCTATCATTTATTTTATGCCTCATGCATTTAATGTTACAAGAAACCTTTGCTGATCCCAAGACTACAAAGATATTCTATCTGCTTTCTTCTAGAAGTTTCATAATTTTAGCTCTTTCATTTAGGTTTATGACCCATTTTTAGTTAATTTTTGTGTATTGTGCATTAAGTGACACCATTCATTTTTTCCAGATGGCCCTAGATTAATCACCCTGGTTCTGTCATTTACTGTAAACCATAGGCAATGTTTATAATACTCATAAACATTGCCTCAATGTTTCTGGGCCTCTTTCATTAACAATACAATGTAAGATTGCTGAAAGGATTAAGATTAATTTTTATTAGTATTAGGCACACATTAGGCCCTGAATAACATTGCAGATATTGTGATTAACACATTAGAAAAGAGACTGCCCTGCGAGAAGAATGGAAAAGATGACTGAAAGTGTGAAAGTTAAATTATGTACACATGGAAAGTAGAAAGAGGGCTCTTATTCCTGAAAACAGGTACATTATTAAGGTGTTTAACCAACTCCCAGGTGTGCTGAGCTGTTGTGTAAGCACAGAAGATACATAGAAGAAAATTGATCTCTTCATTGGTTCAAGTCCACTTCAATTCAGCCCTTCAGTGTTTGGAATAAGAGTTTCCAGTGGCTGGTAAAATTCATAGTTTAACTATGAATCCTGTAGAATGCTCACATTTTATGGCCTAAGATTTTAGAATGCATCATAGGAACCCTTTGTTGGTATACATATTTATAGTGTGTTATTACTTTGAAAGTAATGTAATTAAACAGATGTTTTTGCAGTACTGAGAATAAAGGGATCTTAAGAACTCTTGAAAAATGAAATCCAGTTCATATATTCCCTCAGTAAAATATCCATTGTTCAATCCCATAAGCATTTCACTCAAAAGGGATTCCATTCTCTCTGCTCTAACCAACAGAACAAGCTTCTTCCTAGTGTGGCTCCCAAATCTCCTGAGATTTGCACAAAGGTTTTGACTGGAACTCCTAGAGTCTCTGTATAAGGGACATGTTTTACAATCTCCAAGACACTCCCTTATATCCAACATTTAAAATGGAGACCTTCTTTTTACAGCTAGGGCAACTTTACTCTTTAGCAACCAGCCTGTCATTTACCTCCAGTGACCATCATTTCCCAGACAAAAGTCCAGATAAGTCTGGATGGAGAGACTGTACTCGTGTTCTATTTGAGACCCTAACCAACCACAACCAGAAAAAAAATAAACCTTCAAAATTAACAACATAATTAAACTTTTCTGTAACACATAGAAGTACAAGATAATGGAAGAAGTCAGAATTTGTCCAGCCAAAGACCACCAGGAACACACAGTTGCCTCTATTGCTCACTATAAAAGAAGCTATGGGGCATCTTAGTAAGACGGTATTAGAAAGGACTCACTATTGGATTTGGGCTTGTATTAAATGATTTGGGGGAGATTTCAAAAAAGTAGAACTCTCCTCTGTATTTGGATGTTGTCAAGAAGAGGTCAATTCTCTGGTTGGAGTAAATCTTATCTGTAAGATGAGAGGAGTAAATCAAGGTGAAAGCGACACTTGGTACTAAATTAATAGTCATTTAGGTCAGCCAGAATAGGGGACTGTGTAGCATTGTTGTGTTTGGACGATATTCATGTTTTTGTTGTGCATTCAGTCATGATTCCGGAATGTTCTTGTCTTTGTCTTGTTCCGTCACGGTACAGAGTGGCTGTGTCTGGGTTGATGCTCTGTGAAACTGTTTATGTTCAACGAGGAAACACCACAGTTTAGCTGTGAGCTCCATGGCAGCTCCTAGCAACACTAAAGTCTGGCTGATAGTACAAAGTTGGTTCCTAACTGTCATTATTAGTTGTAAAGAAGCATAAGTCAGGGAATATAACCTAATCTAGCAGAACACGGATGGCTTCCCTGAGGAACTGACATTTAAACTAAGACTTTAAAGTTTAAAAAGTCTTCTGTTGCCACAGTCTCAAGGGTTCATTTAGCCTTTTCCTATGTTTTCTTCCGTTTACCAACACAATTTTTTCTTGTAAATGAATTGTACCTAAAAAGCATGAGTCAAATCTGGCTTCTCACAACGTTCCCAGCCTATTCTAAATGTGAGAACATTCCCTGACTCTGGAGTTTTACGTGAACAAAATCTGTTAATAGTTCTTGTGAGAAACTTCTAATCAAAATTCTAGTTCAATATGTAAGGGGCATTAAATGTTAAATGATGCAAATTTTAAAATGGAACCAAAAATGTCTCAAGACATCACAAGATTCTTGAACAAGAAATAAAATAATTTAATATTTCTATCAAAGTCCATATTCCTAATATAGAGTGGAATATTTCAAAATGAACAATTTGGTCTTCAAAATTAGAGAGATAAGTTTGGTACCTAAAGAAAAAGAGAGAAAATAAAATATATCCTTTTTCTCTCTTGTTTCAAAGCTTGATGGTATAAATGAGAAACAGAAGTTTATTCCACTGCAGAATTAATGAACTCTCTTGTAAAAATCAATTGATTAAAGCCTTTAAATTTCATGGAATTCCAGATCTTCAGAAGGTCTTAGGAGATTAGGGAAGGGTAAAGCTTTGGGTCAATGGGCTGAAACTCCCTCCTGCTGTCATGCTGAACAGTTGATTATTTAAATAAGATCCATCCATTATCTGGCAAAACAGAAGCATCTTTCTAAGAATTGGCTGTGCATCCCTACTGGGAAGGGTGTGCACTGATCTTAAATCCAGACAGCCCTTGAGGTGGAAACTGGAAGATTGTGCACGTAGTAACCACACAATTTCTTACTACCTATGACTTGGGAATTTGAATTTAAACATTTAGTGCTGAGAGTAAACCATGATAATAGTAAAACATGCTAGATGGTTTATATTTTCTCATCATAAAGATATAATGTGTTAATATACATCCCAAGCAGTCATTTTGTTATTTTAGTTATTAGTTAGCATTCAATTGCAAAAGTACCTATTAAAGGTCCCCGCCTTTGTCAAGCTTTGTGTTGGTTGCTATCACATCACTACCACGCAACAATGTGGTAGAATTAGTATTAATATCCATGGTTCCATACTCTTCTACATGACATTTAATAAAGCAAAGTTCTGCTGTTGGTAAGAAGTCCAGCAGATGAGATTGGACAGGAATCTCATCTTTGACCAAGAAATCAACTTGAAAGTATAGATTCAGTATAGATTACTACAGATTCAGAATATTTCAAATCAATTTAAGATTCAAGCATGTAAGTCCACACAGTAGATCTCTTTTATAGATATGGAGTCTGAATACAGTTTGCATGCAAATCAATTTTATACACACTCATAAAAATGGCTGTCTAATTACAGGGTACCAACTCCAGTGCACAGCATCTAAGAACTAGCATAAGAATGCAGGGGCTAATTACTCTCCAGGATATGAAAAGGCTCAGAGGGCCTGGCAATCTAATTCCTTCCCAGGAAAATATGCAGTAGTGAGTGTCTAGAAGCTAAAACACTCTTAGATTTCACATTTCTTTTATACTGCTAAATATTTGCCAATTTATCTTTTATAATTAGATGTATTTCAAAAGCTTATAAGTTCTAGTAATTAAAAATGATACAAGCCAGTTGAAAAAAACTCAGCAGCAGAAGAGCAGGAGACCGTGCTGGGTCAGGACCCTCTGAAGTTTCTATTTTCTTTCTTCCACTGATTTATTTTTGTGTATTTTTAAGTGAATGGGCTCAATATTTCTAGTTTTATGAGTAGTTATTTATGTTTAAAAAAGAAAACATATAGACATTCATTTTGGCTGTTTTATTGCGATGCATAGCTAATGATATGTCATTTATCATTAGCTGTTATCTGACGTACCAAACATAAACAAACAGTGAAGCAGGCTCAAGGCTCTCACCCATTCGGGAAAACAGAGGAACACGACGATAGCCTGCAAAAAGAATTATATCTAATTAGACCAATAACCAATTAATCAGTGGTGGCCCCAACAGCCTCGCTGAGACACAAGAGCTCTTTACTAAGCATACATTAAAAACCATGACTATAGAGTTATATTCCCATCTGGTATATTAATCTTCCACAAAAATTAAATATTTGCATTTTCTATTCTGACTTCCTAACTGCCCAACACTGAGCACACAACTCATACTTCTCCTTCCGCAAAGTGCCGCATGATCCAAAATTAGCCACCACCCTTCTGCTTCAGGAAGACCCTGTTTCCTAGGCACATCTCAGATGCTGTTAGAAAAGTAAGCATATTGAGACGAGGTAATTGGGAGCACAGTGTAAATCACCCTGGAAAGGTGACTCTGCAACATAAAGGCAGTCAGCCCTGAAAAGGGGTCAGGAAAGGATAGTCTCAGGCTCCCAATCTCTTCTCATCAGGCAGGAAGAATGAGTCACTGCTTCTCCCTTCTGGTTGCCACCCATCATCATTTCTTTATGGTAGTCATGACTACCCTTCACTGAAACAGAAGAACTATGATGCATGTAAAGAAATGCTTATACATGCCAAGTTTGTCTAATTAGCCTTCCTGTCAGTCCCACACCCCCACCCCACCTTCCACATGAGAATACATTTTTATAATTCCACAGAGAAAAAATATGTGTCAATACATAAAATTTCCTTTACATCCTACTTTATGATAGAGCTATTTGGTGTGTCCAAATGTGTCTTTGATATACACAAGTTATATTTAAATGCTGGTACAATCATCTAACTTTTAGGGACATTACCTTTGTTCATGCATAGAAGTGGCAAAGTATATTGCCCAAGAAATTCATTTCCTGCTATTAAACCTTGACTTTCAACAACAAAACGTATCAATGCCAATTCTGGGACATGAATAATAAATGTAAATGTTTCATTCCATCTTGGACTAAAAGCTGAAATACAAAAAAAGAAGATACAAAGAATAATAGATACCATATCTAGGAAAAAATAGATAACACTTGTTCTCCAAACTTTTTCTTTTGAATCCTTTAACAATAATAATATCTTGTGTTTAGAGCACATAGGTTTTTAACACACTCAGTGTGAGAGGAATAATAACCAGACAATATTGAGTGTTCACTATTGCTGGGCAATGTTCTAAGAATGGATCAACTCAATTAATCCTGATAACCACCCTATCCTGATGGGATGGGAAAACTGAGCCACAAAGATATTACCTTATTTCCTAAAAGTTTCACATATGTGGTCATTAAGTGGCAGATCAGGAATTCAAAAACGCGGAGTCTGACTTCAGAGCAAAAGTTTTTCATCATTATGAATATGACTGATGTACTTAGGCAATTCTTTAGCAAATAAATTGAGAAATGAAGAAAATTAAGTAACATCATTTTTCTATACTAACTCCTTGATATGGTTAAGCTTTGTGCCCTCACCCAAATCTCACCTTGAATTGTAATCCCCAGGTGTTTAGGAAGACACCTAGTGGAAAGTGATTGGATTTATAGGGGGTGGTTTCTCCCATGCTGTTCTCATGATAGAGAGTGAGTACTCATGAGATCTGATGGTTTCATAAGGCAGTATTCCCCACTCTTGCTAGCAATCTCCTGCTGCCACATGAAAAGATCCAAATTTATTTCCCCTTCACTTTCTGCCATGATTGTAAGTTTCCTGAGGCCTCCTCAGCCATAGGGAACCGTGAGTCAATTAAATCTCTTTCCTTTGTAAGTTATCCAGTCTCAGGTAGTATCTTTAGAGCAATGTCAAAATGGACTAATACAGTCAGTCTTATTATGGGAAGAGTTCCATACATAGTTGTTAGACTGAAAGCTAGATAACGAACTAAAGCCAGCTCTTGATCCTTCTTCAGACTAAGTGCTCCTTTCAAAGTCCAAAGTCGGTGAATTTCAATCTCTAGGAAAATAAATCATCCCAAACAACCAATTTCTTGCCAAGCAAGAAATCCACCTTGTGTCACAGTATGACCCAAATCATCCAAAAAGTAAAGCGTAATTTAACAGAATCAAGAAATTCACATTCAAATTAAATATAAATTCTACTTAATAAAGACTCAAAGGTTTGGAGAAGAATTATGTGTATTATTTTTCATTTACAAAGGCAATGCTACACTTGCTATGACAATAGCTTTTGTTCTTTGACTTACATTTCCAGAAGCATTGATGAATTTCTAATTATACTATATCTATGTTTTCTGTGGTCACAAGAGCACATTTACCACATAGCAACCCAGGGTGCAGCCTATGCCCACAGAAATAGTAAACTAATTGGCTCATGATGGAATAATGGTCACATTACCTTGACCTAAGAAAAGAAATAATTTCTCTTCTTAGGGGTACAGAGGCAGGTTTAGAGTCAATTCTTTATAGACACTGCAAAACATCTCGCAGAAGTGTTTATACTGATTTTTTCTTCCTCCAATCCTACTTCATTACACATGTGCCTCTGCCTCCCTTCCATCCTCCTCCTGTATCTATCTCTGTCTCACACACACACACACACACACACACACACACACACAAATATGGATTAATTATAAGAGAAAGCCCTCACTTTTAGTTGGCAACATAAAAAGTAAACCAGGATACCAAATTTGATAATGATGAAAATAGTTCTCCCAGACATGACCAAAACTGAAGAATTACTTCCACGTTTTATCCAAATGTTATCCTTTTCCTCCCAGACTCTCATGTCTAGCTAAATCGTCTTAAAATTCTTCTTGTCCAGCCATCTGGACGTTGACTTCTGCACAGTATTTCTCACTTACACGACCCATTCCTTTCCTACTGCCATAGCCTCCTTTGCACCATGACTTTTATATCCTCTAACCACTGAAATTTTATCCTGACTCTACTTTGTATTTCTCATTGCCCTCTCATATACTTCTTCTCAAATCTGTGGGAAAAAACCTAACACTCAACTCTGTCATAGCCCTATTTAAAAGTCTGAATTTTATCCATTTTCTAGAAAAAAGAAAGTTCCTGACACCTTAGCAAGGCTTTTGAGATTTTCCATGACCATTCCTAAATAACTTTCTCATTTTTTCTCTCACTAATCTTTCTTAAGCACCCTACATTCCACCTATTGTGAGTTTCTTGGCTTCTCTCTAGCATGTTTAAATTGTGTTTTCTTCATATTTTAGGACTCTTGTGTTCTGTCTGGTATGTTTAAATTGTATTTTCTTCATATTTTAGGACTTATATTATGGCTTCTGCCTTAAATGTCCTTTTCCCCAAATTCTAAAAAATTCTACTCATTCTCCAAGAACCATCTCCAAAAGTGCCCCCTTCCAGTACAAATCTTTGTACTCTCCTTGAAGCACTAATTACTCTAAATCATAATTATTTTACTTACAGCTCATCTTTCACACTGAACTATAAACTATCTATAGAATAGTTAATTGGTCCATATATAAGAATTCGTTTAATAAACAGATTTTAAGTCTTTTACTACTTAGCACAAGGCTTTTAGCATAGCAGAGGCTTAGTAATGTTTGATGAACCAAATTGAATTTCTCCAAGGATATTCCCATAAAATCCAAGGATGTAATACAAATTCTAGAATCATAGTATTATAAGGGGTGCATTGAATAAATTAAGTTTCTAAGCATTTTGTGATGAAGATTCAAGTAGAGGATGGAGGGAACAAGAGATAGATTATTATAAGTTACATGACATCAGCAGTTACTATCTCTGGACACAGCCATAGCAATGTGCCTTCAACTCTAAAGGGTGTCAAATGAGGCAGGAAGTCATCATCAATATCCCTTCCCATTGATAACATAGGATAAGGCAATAAAATCTTCCCAAATCTTTTTCCATGACTTTCACTCTAGAAGCCACACTGAAAGTATTCAGGGGAGTGCCAAGGAGGCAGACTATGGGCATTGTTAGAAATTATTATCCAAGAAGAAAAAGAAAAAGAAAACTGTGCCTGCTCCTCTGTCAGTACCATTTGGCCGGAAGCATATTTCTAGACTCTGGAATGAAGTCCACTTTGCTTTGAGAATATCCCTTGAAGAAGATTCCAGACTCAAGAATCAGTTCCAATGTCTCCTTCAAGGTGACCCTGACCAGGGGTCAATCCTAGGAACCCATTCTTTTCTAATTTCCTTAGTCATTTCAACCTCAGAGAAGAAATGGCAATGCCAGTACTATACTGTGTAAGATGTCATAGCATGCCAGAATGATGAAAATCTTACCAAAGTTCTTTCCTTTCATTCTTCACTTCCCTTGTGGCAAAAATGACTGAATTATCCAAATATTCTATCAGTAGGTTTCTATGGCATCCTTAGCCTGATTCAGAAGCCATAGACTTTTAATCTAAAATAATTCAAGTAATTTATTATAAAAATATATAATATGCGGTGTCAAAAATCACAAATTTTTGATTTAACACAAAGGCTAGAAGCTAAGTAGATCTGAGGCTGTCAAAATGCCTTCTTAATTCAGTAACATGAGGAAAAACAAAAAGGAGGTAAATTTTTTTAAGCAATAATTTCGCAGGTCAGATACATTTCTGTATTCATAATTTGAAAATACAGCTAAACAACCTAATCATTATAAAAGTGCTTTTGCTGCATATAACATTTTGCTAATTTTGGACATAATGGAAAACCCTTGTCTTATGAATAATAGATATGTATCAAAACTCTATCAACATATAATTTGTAAGCTTTCCAACAAGAAGGCTAATGGAAGTTCAATACGGTATATTAGAAGCTCACCATTTTTTTTAATTACACGAGTCTGCTGCTTCATTTGATCATTTGGAACACCAAAAACTTCTATAATTACTAATGTATCACCTTTGTTAGATGATGAATGAGTAAGAGGCAACTGGATACCACTGATGAGCTGCACAAATATATATGAATATAAGAATTTAGCAAGATATTAAGTTGCATCACCATTTATTTCAAAATTTAATTATGTATTACAAAAAGTTGAAGGACTCTAAGTCAGTTCCCACAAAGATTGAAAGTGGAATATAATGAATATAATACAAATTTTAAAATGTAAGTCTTTTATCCTCAGTTATCAGTAAACACCAAGAATATGTACAAAATTATAGTGAAATCCACGATGTCCACAATTTTCAATTTATTAACATATTTTTGTTTTAAAATCATTTGCTATGATCACATTTTAGGGAATTCAGGTTGAGTTACTCTGATAACATGTACTGTTTTTGAATTCATATATATATATATATATGCTGGAAAAATTAAAAGCTATATAAATATTACTTTTTTAAAAATGTACCATTTAACTTCCCATGATAGCATTTTCTGAGTTTGACAAAATCAATTATTTCATACGTATATTAGGGACTGGGTGTCAAAGAAATCTTAATAAAGTAATTAATAATAATTGTATTTAAATTTTTATTTGCCAAGCTAATTGTTGAAACAAAAATTTGTTATAATTTAAGGAACAAAATGAGCACACAAGAAAACTATATTTGAAATGTACTAACTTAGACTAAGAGATAGAAGATAAAAGCCTAAAAATGCAGTTATAAAAATTGAGGCATAATTCCAATTTCTGAAGGTTGCATAAAGAGAAACAAATATATCATTAAGTTTGATTATAAAGGAATAAAGGGAAAAAAAGAGGGAAGGTAGGATGGAAAGAAGGAGGAGAAGAGAAAAGAAAGGAAAAGAAAAATGACTAATGTGTAATTTTCCCTTATAAAGGAATAAAGGAAGGAAAAGAGGGAAGGAAGGAGGGAGAGAAGGAGGAGAAGAGAAAAGAAAGGAAAAGAAAAACCACTAATGTGTAACTTTTCCTAATTCCACAGACTATGGCATTAGCTAGAAGCCAGTATGCCTGTGCAACTGTTTAGCAATCAGTATGGAATGGGCATCAGCATAATTAGACACCAAAGTAATTAGAAAGAACAATGGCCATAAACATATAGCACACTGGTCCCAGTACCACTACAGATCTGCTAAATATCATTCTGCAGGTAATAGACGCTTCCCAAAATGGAGTAGGTTCAGCTCGGTGTACCTCATTCCAGGAAGAAAAAAAAATTATCTAATTTTGAAAAACATCATTGAATATGAGAACTGAATAAGAATTTAGGGCAAGCTTGTCCAAGCTGCGGGCCTCATGTGGCCCATGGTGGCTTTGAATGTGGCCCAACACAAATTCGTAAACTTTCTTAAAACATTGTTTTTTTTTTTTTTTTTGCATTTTTTAAAGCTCATCAGCTATCATTAGTGTTAGTGTATTTTATGTGTGGCCCAAGATAATTCCTCTTCCTCCAACGTGGCCCAGGGAAGCCAAAAGATTGGACACCCCTGGTTTAGGGAGTATTGATCAAATAATTTATAAACAAATTTACAGATTTGTTTGTACAGGAGCCAGTGTGGAGGAAGGAATGTCAAACAAAAAGCCCTCAATGGTCAACTCTGTTGTTATCCATTGGCCTTACCCATAAGATTTTGGATTTAGAAAGCAGTCCTGTAGTTTTTATAAACTTGAAAATAACTGCCCTAAACCAAAACTCTCAGATTGCAGATGACAAAGAGTAAAGCAGAAACGTCAAATGCCTTCATCAACATTTGGAAGCTTATAATAAAACTTAAGGAAGCTTATAATAAAACTAGCCCCTCTGATCCCCAAATCATGCCCTCTACTATCTGAGCAAGTCATAATCACAAAACTCCCCAGAGTGATAGAGGTAACAGAGAAAGACCCACATGGCCATGGCAGCAGCTTCCTGGAGAATCATTAACTCTCCATGCCACTTACACCTCAACAAGAGACTCCTCAGAATACAAACATGGCATTTGTGAGCATCTGTGCACACTAGCTGCCTTCCGCCTTCACTTTCTCAATAAAAGAGCACCTATGTTCTCTTTACTATTCTTAACAGGAAAAATAATGTATTTGTTCAATGAACCTAGATATATTGAAAATATACTTTGTATCAGGCACAAATAAGAATGGAACAAAACACATCTCTTTTTGGTTTTAGTGGTGGTGGTGGTTGTTTTGAGACGAACTTTGGCTCTTGCTACCCAAGCTGGAGTGCAATGGTGTGACCTTGGCTCACTGCAACCTCCGCCTCCTGGGCTCAAGCAATTCTCCTGCCTCAGCCTCCTGAGTAGCTGGGATTATAGTGGCGCATCACCACACCCAGCTAATTTTTTTATTTTGAGTAGAAACGGGGTTTCACCATGTTAGCCAGGCTGGTCTTGAGCTCCTGACTCAGGTGATCCACCCACCTCAGCCTCCCAAAATGCTGGGATTACAGACGTGAGCCACCACGCCATGCCCATATCTCTAATCCTTAAGGAATCCTCAGACAAATGGAGAAGACAAGTAATATATGCCTGCAGAGAGTTTAACGGAAAACAGCAAAGCTATGAAAAGAAGCACAGCTAACCTAGCCTAGGAAAATGCTTTCAAAAGGACATGATTCCTAAGTCTTGAAAAGTGAGTCAAAATGCAATAGGCAGGTAAGGCTGAAAGAATGCTCTAGTTACAGAAAGAGCATACGCAATTCGTGGAGGTGAGTCATGGTTCGAGAAGGATCCTAGTTCCACATGGTTGTAGAACAGGGTGAAAGGCTAGAAGTGGTGAGAGATAGGACTATGCAAGTAGGCCAAGGCCTAACCAAGAAAGTAGTCAAGAGACACAAATAAATATTATGCATGCATGATAACATTAGCACTGTAGCAAAATCTCTCTGGTCAACTTGTGGAGAATAGATATGGAGGACTGAGACCGGCTACCTGAAACCATCAGGAAGCCAAAGAAATAGACCTGATGACAGGTAGTAAATTCCTGATACAGGACAGCACCAAAGTAGGTCAGATCAAGAGAATGGAGAGGGAAAACATTTAGGAATAGAATCAGGAGAATTTAAAGTTGGTCTGGATGCGGGACATGAAGGAGATGTGGAAGATGAGAATGACTCCCTATTTTCTTGTCTGAGCAGAGGGGAAGAATGGGGCCATTTGTTGACATTTAAATAAGAGTAGAAGTAGATTTGATTAGGAAGGGATGTTCAAGCTTTTAATATTTTAAGTTTGACAGAATGGTGATTAAGGAGGTAAGGATGCTCAGTGAGCTAACATATGCCTTTAGATTCCCAAAATGAGGTCCAATTAAAGACTTGAGCACTGTTGGTGGTGAAACTGTGAATGTTTATGTAACAGAACCCAAGGAGAATAGTTTGAGACAAGGTTTAAGGAAAGACTTCAATTAACATAAATGTCTTTAGGGAAAGCAGAGAAAGAGGAAGCCACATATGAAAATGGCAATCACTTGGAAGGTAGGGGGTAAAAGGAGAGTCCAGTCCCAGAGCACAGAAAAGCGATGTGTGTACAAATGGAAGGGATCCTCAAAGTGGCTGATCTGCCATTTCTTTTTACCAGATCACTACAAAAAGGATGCCAACATTATAATAGCATTGTAAAGTGAAGTCAGTGGTTAATACTTTGCCAGACCTTGAAGTAGTATTAACAATCCAGTGTTGTAGGCGATTGCTGCGTATCCACTAAATGCTTCTACATCAGAGTCACAAACTCCTTAACAGACAATGCAAAAGTCAGCTACATACTTCACAGGCACTGTTTCCTGCAATGGTCAGGATCTTTCTAGTCCTGTTCATCTTTGCTATACTTTCCACATTAATTTCTGGAAAAAGCTCTCAATCCTCCCATTCTCAGCTGAGATAAAGTGGCTAGGGCCTGAAGTAAATGTGGAGCATAGTTTCCCAAATCCTGTGGTATTACGATGGTGGAAAAAGGAGCTGAGCTAGGAAGAAGAGTCGCAGGAGAAGCACATTCTGGAGGCCCCAGCATTTCCTGCACTCTAACAGCCAGGTAATGGGGAGCAGGGGAGCGCCCAGCAGCTGGCAGAGCTTCACTAAGTAATGACGTGCTGGCCAGGGACAGAAACACAAGTACTTACAAAATTACTGTAGGATCTGAGATGATTTATACAGTTCTGGGAGTAACTAGTTAAATGGAAAGAGGGACCAATGAAACCGTACCCACTCTATTGATTTGCAAACAACAAGTACAGTTATAGCCTAAAACAGAATTGCTCATAAGTAAGTGGAGAGAAAAAGCAACTAGAGGTTTTTCAAAAGATTTGGTGACATTTTAAAAAGAAAATAAACATAGCACTTAGGTTGGAGAGGAATAAGAAAGACGTTTTGAAAAGTCTTTACTAATGGAAACAAATCTTAGACAACAGCTTTTATGCTCCGTAAGGTTTTACAGGATGTAATAAAATAAAAGATAAAATAATAAGACAAGAGTCTGGAGGAAGGGTGCTAGGTGGGATACAGACAGAAATAAAAAGGAAGCAATATGAAGTCAACCACAACGGGGCAGGAGGACTAATAATGCAGGATAAAAAAAATCATTTCTACATTAAAATCAGTAAAGAACAAAATCAAATGCAGACTTTGAGTCATCAACATAAAGAAAAAATGTTAAAAGCTCTCCCAACATGCAGAGGAAAAGGGAGTATGTTAAAGTTGACACAAATTAATAGACACAGAAGACAGATACTGGAGAAAGACATATGGGTAATTTTTCTTTTTAAGTAATCAAATGATATTAACAGGCATATGGGGTGGGGGGGAAATCCTGACCTACAAAAGCCTAATCGTGGAGACTGAGGAAAAGACAAGGGCTCCTAAAATTTCCAGGTAAAATTCATCAAAGGCAAGAAAAAGTAACATGCCACAAGGTAATTAGTGGGCTGAACTGAGACCTGTATCTCGCAATATTAAATGCCTAAATACAATGAAATCATCTAAGTAGAACTTGGAGAGGGGAAGGTTTTAGCCTCAATATGTCTATTCACAGGCAGATAATCATTCATGTAAAATTGCAACAGGAAGACATTTTTCAGATATAGAAGGATACTGAAATACTACCCACATATAGTACCTAAAAAGATTAACAGAAATATAAAAGAAATTAAAGCAAATCAGTGGAATTCAAAATACTAATGTACACTATCTAGTTTATATGATAACCAAAAAATATAAAAGTTATTAATCTTACCCTTATTGTAAGTGTAATTGGCATACTGTCTTTTATGTCACTTGGGTTAAAGTATGATTCACTCTCTCTTAAGAAATGTGGTTTCAAAATATATCCAGAACCACCATTATCCAAAAATTTCCCATTTTGCAGATCCATAGGCAGACCAGGGGTCTGGAAATTTAAAGCCACTATAAGAAAGAAGTTTTGACATTGTCAGGTAATAGAGAATACAAATAAAGGAACACAAACCATTTACTGAAATCTAATCATGGATTCTATATCCCTAAATGTTCTATGAGCAAGCATCATTAGCCTAATAATTCATGATTTTTAAAACTCTTTCTCCTGCCATGTCTATATTAAGGTATATTGATAAGTTCCAAAGTTTAATCTGTAAGTAAATTACTACACAGCTTTGAGTAAAGAAATCAAAATGGTATCCAGTATAGATTATAGAATAACAATGTTCATGTCAGGTAACACTTAAGAAATATCAGAATAAAGAGTATCAGTGCATTAAATGCAAGAGGTAAAGACACCAACTATGTCACACATTTTCAAGTCCATGAGATGCTGTTGTCACTTGAGGAGAAAGTGAGAAACAGGCAAAGCAATAATTGTCGTTAAAATATGGAAGCACCTCGATATAGGCTGGTAAATAGCCACCGTAGAGAGTACCACACTCTGCCCTCCACCCAGCCCCAATATCCCCACTTCTCCTCACACCTACAGGCCTTGCCACAATCCGGTAGAAGAAGGGTAACACCTGGTACTTTCTGATGGGTTAGTGCAGTGCTGTACTAGCTGTGCAGTTTGGAATAAGGGTCTGGTGAGGGCAAATAACCAGGTTATGCAATCTTATTCACTTTTCAAATCTGTGAATGTAGAAGCTCATGTAAAGTATAAATGATAGAGGTCACTTGATTTGAAGAGGCCTTGAGCATATCTCAAGCAAAGGAATTTGATCTTCAATGTCCATTTGGGTTTCCTTGTTCCCTTCCTCCACTTCACATGCCTCATATTAATTCCTCATGAATTTAACCACCATTCCCCCGAACAATCACCGAGATTTACCCCGCTTCAACCCAGATAGGAATGACTTCAACTCTTAAAACACATGACACCATTAGTGCCTGACCCCAAAACCCCCAGGCCAAAAAATATTTTACAGAAAGCCTTTTTCACAAGTTTTTCATACATTCATAAAATGAATTCATTTTATGTTACTTTTGCAAACAACTCAATATCCTATATAACATACCCATTTGACAACCTATATTCCAAAATTCTTGGGGATTAAAATTAGAAGAGTCTGCTCTTGTTGCTTTGGGATATATTCTGGTAATGAACTTCCTGGTGTGAAAAATAAACTCATGGGCTGAAAAAGAATTATTAAACCATTGTGAAAGAATTCAAATAAATTAAATAAGCCACTATTTCTTATATATATGTATATATATATCATATAATTCTATAATAGTTTCAACAATTTTGGTATGTATTGTCTTGGCAAAAATTTGCAATTCATGAATATCAAAATAAATCCATGCCTTTATGTTTACAGTATAATTCACTATTATTTAGATGTTAGTGACAATTTTATCATAAAATTTATATACACTGATCATTCAAGGAAAAAATTGACTAATTTATATAATTTTTATATCCAAATTATTTCACTTTGTTGTAAGAATACATAAAACTCCAAAATATAATCCATTCATTTTTCAAAACAAAAGCAGCATTTTCCCTCATTATTTTTCCACTTTGATTTTCACAGTAGGACAGAATCACATCAAAGTCACACAAAGCTATATGATTCCAGCTAAATTAATCCTACTGAACATTTCACAGGTTCTCAGGATTTAAAGGCACCCCAAAGTTGTCCAGTTCAACTTCCAATCCCTTCACTCCAGCATCTTCCCCCAAAGTTTATTCAATCTGTGTTTACATCTCTCCATTGAAAAACTCTCAATGCTTTTAATTATTTCAAATGTCGTTCTTACTGGGATAATCTCTATGTACTTGAAGTATACACACAAACAAGAACAAACATACACACATAGTCTGTACAGAATCTATACACAGTTTCTGTACATATTCTTTGTGTTTCTTCTTGTCTATATATTTAAGTCACTTCAGATTCAAACTAACTTAAACCCTTTACCATTTGGCACCTTCTTCAAATTTTTGAACACAGATTTCATGCTTCTCCAAAGTTTTTCTTTTTTAATTAAACAGATCCTGTTTCTGCAACCATTCCTGCTGATATAGTGACTCGTGATGGGAGAAAGCCTTTTGCTTATGGCTCACTTCATTTGCTAATCCAACTAGAATAGAATCACCTATCCCCTCACCCTAAATACTATTATTTAGGAAGCACTGTCAAATTAAAAATTACAGTTAATTTTATCAATATTTATTTTCAAAAGTTATACATTCCTTGAGAGAAAGTTTATTTTGAAACCATGTGTGTATAAATGCAGCATAGGTGTCCAAGTTTCATGCTCCTTTATCTAGTCCTAACAGATGTCTGTCCTTAGGCAAAACACATACTCTTCTAAGTCTTAATGTTTCTCATTTACGAAGTAATAAATGTGAATGATGACTAAGGTCTCATAACATAAAATGATTTTGCTATTTCTGAGATTATCCTTTAGAAATTAAACATGTTTGTTATTACAAATGCAGTTCATGTTTACTGTAAAATAGGAGGACATCAAAGAACAAATAAAACCATATGTCATCATCCAATTGATAACCACTGATAACTCCTTGATATATATCTTCCCATTCTTTTGTATGTGTGTAATTTTTAGTTGAATGATAATGTTTGTTCCCTTTCACAAACCGCTATTTTTATTTAGTAAAATAATGTGAACATCATTTCATTTCAATAATATTCATCTACATTATTTTTAATTTTTATTGTTTATAATAATAATTGACATCCTTGAAGTTAAACCTTTGCTGACATCATTATTTACTATTAACATTGATTATTTACTATTAAACAAGAAAAATGCCCTATACCCGTTCAAAGAAATGGTAATGCTATACTTTGACTCTACTCAGAACTATCCAATTCCTTTCCAAAATGTTTGCAAGTATTTAATCTGATGAGAGTAATAAAATTATAATTTATTTATGCTGTGCCCACAGGTCCTGTCCTCATGAACAACAACAAAAGTTCAATAATTTAAAGGAACAGAGACCAGTAAAGCATGTCATTCAAACTCTTAACCATACCTTACAGTAAGAAATATATTTTACAATCCAACACACATGCACCATGCACAATTGCTTCATAAAACCATATTTATTATTACTGCTTGCAATACACTTCTATTCTATTCTATTCTACTCCATTCCATTCCATTCCATCCCATTCCATTCTACTCTAGACTACTCTATCCTATTCTATTCTATTATTTAACTGTAGTCCAGACCTACTGAATTAATTTTTGGTTACAACACACAGGTTAAAAAAGGAAAAGAGCCTTTAAAAAATCCAGTATCTCTCTAATAGATAGTTAGAGAACATTAACTAAAGTATACTTCAAAATCTTTGGATATCTATGACCAGCCCAATAAGGTTAATCATTAAATCTATCAGAATCTGCAATCCCAACTAGCCAGCAACTTTTCTCAAGTCAATTGTGGGTGCTTATTTTCCTTCTGTGGTATTTCTACACAAGATGGTAGATTGCATTTTTTTAACTTTTAATTTTTGGGGGTACATAGATAAATATATTTATGCAGTACATGAGATATTTTGATACAGACATACAATGTCTAGTAACACATCAGGGTAAGTGGTATATCCAACACCGCAAGCATTTATCCTTTGTGTAACAAACAATCCAATTATACTCTTTTAGTTATTTTTAAATGTACTATAAACTTTTGTTGACTGTGGTCACCTGTTGCACTATCAAATACTATGTCTTATTTATTCTATCCAGCTATAGTTTTGTATCCATTATTGTCCCTACTTCTCCCATACCCCTACTACTAAAAACAATTGCCATTTTTTGAGAATTAGCAGAGTCACCTGGCTGTTAAGTTAGTTGCTCATTCCCTTTTAAGTTTGGGACATTCCTCACATAATGAGGCTTCTTCCCATTCTCTTTCTCAGGCCCCGTTTTACTTTGGGCACTGCCAAACCACCTCAGTTTTAGAATTAGGGGCAGTGAAAAGAAGATGCAGAGACAGATGGCACCTCTGAAGGTGTGCAGTGGGGCGTGCACACTCTGCACAGCCATCTGGTAGTCCAGCCTGGGCGCCATTTCTTCCTCTTTCACCATAGACATAGAGCCTCCAAGTCTGATTAACCCTACCCTCTTCAATGCCTATTAAATCCACAAAGTTCATCCTGTCTCCGCTCTCACTGCCATAAATCTTTGTTACCACCTTCCTACCTGCAGTCTCACCCTTTGGCTGCTATCAGAGGTATCGTTTAGAAATACAGTGGATCATGCCGCTCCTGAGAGTTCAGTTTTCTCCTGCTCACCTTCGCTTCCAGGACAAAGTTCAAGCCTCCCTCTGCCTCCCTCTGCAGCCCTCCCTCTGCAGCCCTGCCACTGCTCTCCTATACAAACTGCTCACCACAGTCCCCCAGCCCTCAACAAATGTGGCCACATCGGACATTCTCAATCAAAATGTCTTGGCTTAGGAAAGTTAATTAATGGCTAAGTTCTGTGAAATAAAACTTAATGAGACCTGAGGTATGTAACCCCATTCTAAATTATGTTAAATATGTTGAAATTTTATGAGAATATACATTTTATAAATATCACTGAGCAATCTTAACACCCTAGCAGTGACTCTAACTCATTTAAACGTTTCATCTATTTGAGTCACAAAAATTTACCTCTCAATTTTGAAAGTTTTCGGGCTTGTGTCTCCCCAATAGAATTATTTTCATTAAATTGCTGATATAATCTTGAATGTTGAAAGCTTTTGAACTTCTCAGCTTTAGTATAAATGACAAGATCAGATAAGGCCAGAGCAATTTTTAGCTTCCTGGTCTAAAAATAAAATGCAGTAATTTTACATTTTTATGCTAATCATTGGGAAAAAAATCTTTTTCTGGTAAAGAAAATACACTTTCAAATAAATGATTTTCATCTTTTCATAAGATTATCTCCTCAAACACCGTTTGGATTAACTCAATGTGATTATTTTTGGAAACAAAAATATTTCATATGAATATAAGCTAGTTTAAATTTAAAAATCATGATCAATGTAATAAGTATTGAGGACCACAATTATTACTATTTATTTTTTCCTAAAGATCTCAGTGTATTCCCATAAATTTTATAAACTTAGGAATTTTCGTCATGAATAAATTTATACTGAAATGACTTCTATTACATAGCAAACATTTGCCATTTCACAACCCGGCGTCTATTTCTTTTACACTTCTTTTTAGCCATTTCCCAAGTTTTGTTTTGGGAAAACATTTCTTGCTCATGCTCAATCCAAGTATGAGTCACGCAGATTGGGCCAGCTAAACAGAGCTGTGCATTCCCCTAGCAACAGTAATTGGTTCAGGGATCTGCGCATAACCAGATCAGAGCCAACGTACAAAAAACAAAAATTGCTTGCTCTGCCAAGAGATAGGCATTCCACTGGATTTGAAGCTGAAATGATATAAAGCTGAATCCTTGCAATAGCCATGCACCAACACAGAGAAAGTGGGAGCAAAGCTGGAGAAAGAACTGAAGTTCTGCTGACTTTATGTGAGACACTATATCAAGTCATTTTTGAAATTAAAATCCCTTTCACTGAACTTTTCTATATAGGTCAATTAATTAATTATCATTTTATTTAAACCAGCTGGATTGCTTTTGTGTCACATGCAACCTAATATATTTTGTTTCATCATGTTAATGTGTGTACATATAACACTATGTATTATAAACATTGAATCTTGTCTTTGTCTTTACTTGAGACCAAGGAAATTATGTTGTGTATCTCTGCATCTGTTGCACTTTGCACAAAGCCTGCTTCATAAGAGTGCATAATATTTATCAACTATAGAAAACTTTTTTTTTTTTTTTGAAACAGGATCTCATTCTGTTGCTCAGGCTGGAGTGCAATGGTGCCATCTCGGCTCACTGCAACCTCCGCGTCCCAGGTTCAAGCAATTCTCCTGCTTCAGCATCCCAAGTAGCTGGAACTACAGGCATGCGTCACCATGCCTGGCTAATTTTTGTATTTTTAGTAGAGAGGGGGTTTCACCATGTGGGCCAGGCTGATCTCAAACTCCTGACCTCATATGATCCGCCCACCTTGACCTCCCAAAGTGCTGGGATTACAGGCATGAGCCAGCCACCGTGCTCAGCCTAGAGAAAAAAAAAATTTAAGTAGCTAACATAAGAAAAGAGACAATTTAAAAAATTCATCTTCCACCATCAATGTTTTCGAAGTAAATTGTAAATGATAGACTAAAGTTTTTATAAGAAGGAAAATTATTTTTCTCCAGAATTTAAAAAAATTCTCCACCAAGAATAAAATTAGAAAACTTTCCAATCATTTGTAAGATTTTCACAAAGCACCACCTCACCTTCTTTTTCTTGAAAAGCGTTACTCCAGATAACTTTTTTACCCCTGTTTCCTTGTCTTGATTTTCTCCTAAAACAGATTCGAATATTTCTGATTCTTTGAATTTCTCCTCCTCCTCCTCCTCCTCCAGATCTGCCACTTCTTCTTCCCATTCCTCCACCTTACCACGCTTATCAGAACCTTTTCTTTCATGGGTTTCCTTTAAGGTTCCTATTTTCTTATTTTTAACTAATACTTTGAATTTTAGTGCCTAAGGAAACAATTTGAGAGATAACAATTACACATTTACAAGTCAATTTGCATTGTAACAGTCATTGAAAAGTGTTTCACTATATTTCCAATTAGCCTACAGTAAAAAGATATGTAAGAACTCCATTTTTTTCCCATATCCCTATTCACACCTCAGTAAAGGAATGAATACAGTGATACAATGTTATTGATTGTAATTCACCAAAAAATGAGCCTGTTATGATTGAGACTTACCATATGCCATTTCTTTTATATTTCACAAGTTGGTGCTATTCCAAAAATTTGAAATATGTGAAAAGTATATATAAAAATACTTACCATGATATTGCAATTAAAATGTTACAACTTCTGGTAGTAAGTGCTTCAGCTCATCATTTTCTTATCCAACATTAAAAAGTATTGAATGAAATCAGGTATATTAAAATGTCTATCATAAGTGTCTGGCATCTAGTATAGACTAAATTAAAGACTTATAATAAAGACTCTTCAAATTTCTTCTGTATTACACATAAGCATCATTAACTTAATATTTTCTGTCCATCAAATTTAGAAGCATGGCAAAATTTACCAACAGTGTCACTTGTTCTAAAATTGAAGACTTCTGGTTCCATTCTTTCACTTGGCAATGATTTGGGTTTAATCTTTGATGCTATGTTTCCAGTACTTTGCAAAATTCTTTACTATTTCTTTTCCGCCACAATTGAACACATTGAGTCTGTGGGCATTCTTGTGCAGCAAAAGAACTGTGGTCTTTCCAAATTTCCTTAATTTAACAAGTACATTTAAGTGCCAGCTCTGTTATATACAATGCTGAAATCTAGGGTATAAAGTCAAGTCCTTTTCTCCAAGGAGCTTTGGTTTTCCTTTCCATTTTGTCATCCTCAGGTATCCATTCAAATTATTCCATCATCTCGGGTCTTCCCTCTTTCACAATGACCCTTATAATACTCTCTACTGCAGAGTTTACCAAATGCATTCTGCAATCCCATGCATCAAGAATATTATCAGAAGCGCTTGGGAAAGAGACAAATTCCTAGGATCTGCTTCAAAATGAGGGAATCAGAATCTTGAATTGTGGGCTGGAATTGGGCCTTCTTAACAAGTCTCTAGGCAATTATTTTACACACAAAGACTGAATATTGTAGGATTAGGTAATTTTTTTTTTTTTTTTTTGAGATGGAGTCTCACTCTGTCACCCAGGATGGAGTGCAGTGACATGATCTCAGCTCACTGCAACCTCCACCTCCCAGGTTCAAGAGATTCTCCTGCCTCAGCCTCCTGAGTAGCTGGGATTACATGGTAACTTTAATTCTTCATTTACTCATTGAAAAGCACCTCCCTGCTTTAGTATGGAGCTAAAATTTGAATAAAAGCTATGTACGGGAATGCTAGAAAAATAGATTCATATATGATAGGAAGTGGGATTCTCTTCCAAGAAAGTTTAAAATTATTGTAAGTTCCAGAATTGGGCTATAATTCGGGTTTAATCTTTGATGCTGTGTTTCCAGCACTTTGCAAAATTCTTTACTATTTCTTTTCTGCCACAATTGAACACATTGAGTCTGTAAGCATTCTTATGCGGCAGAAGAACTGTGGTCTTTCCATTTATCACACAATTCATTTTTTTCTGTCTCAGTTCTATCATCAGCCCTATATTTCTTATCACTGGTGTCACAACACTTCCACTTGAAAATTTTTCACTGATTTAAATAAAATGTTAAAAGAAGTAAAATTTGAGGATCTTCCAGATTTATTATGCCAAGGAGAAAAGTTCAGCCTGGAAACTTAGTCATGTAATACAGCTGTTTTTCTTCAATGGTGCATGACCATTGCTTTCTGACCTTTGTGTTGAGATGTTATACATTGACCAGACTCCCCATTCTTTATTCCAACCTAGACTAAATGACCTTAGAGATAGAGAACCTTGTGATTACCTCTTTACAATAGAATGTTAAGTAAACCCCTTGGAGTGTAATCAACAGTAGCCAATCAAATCTTAAATCTGTATGTTAGCCATTGCATGGAAAATACTGTACTTCTGTTCTGCGCATCTGTTTTTGTCTGTAAGAAACAATTTTCACTGTTTTCCACACCAGGAGCAATGATTACCGTTCTTTGCTGTCTGTGTGTCCCAGAAAGTTACCCTCACACTTTGCACTGGAATAAATTCTTCTAACGGAATCCCGAGCCTTTTGATTATTTTAGGTTGGCAAAAATAATAATAATAATAAGGAAAATATAGAAGGAAATACTCAAATATTACAAAAATATTGTTATGTCTAGCAAAAATGAAGACATGTCAGAACCAAACTATTTGCTGTTAGACAACACTATTCACCAAAAAGAAAGTTTATTTATAATCTGATAAAATTTGGGATAGGGAAAAAGGCCCAGCAAAGAAAACTAAGCAGGAGTGGTCAAAGAGGAGTGAGGGAAGGCTAAAGAATGTGGTGTTATAACAGAAAGTGTTTCAGGGAAAGGAAGGGGAGGTCCACAGCATTGAATGTTAATGAGAGGACAACCAGATGAAGACTAGAAGAGGATCATTAGAATTTATCAGTAAGAAAATATTTGATGAATGTGATGGGAACTTTCCTGTGAAGTAATTAGAAGAGAAAGAGGGACTGAATAGGTTGCAAGGAGACAAGAAAATGAAAATTTGGGCTGTGAGAGGGAGTAATTTCTTTCTTTTCTTTTCAACAAGACAGAGTTTCGCTCTTGTTGCCTAGGCTGGAGTACAATAGCTCAATCTTGGCTCACTGTAACCTCCGTCTCCCGGATTCAAGTGATTCTCCTGCCTCAGCCTTCCTAGTAGCTGCGATTACAGGTGGATGCCGCGACATCCAGCTAATTTTTGTATTTTTAGTAGAGACAGGGTTTCACCATGTTGCTCAAGGCTGGTTTCGAACTCCTGACCTCAGGGTATCTGCCTGCCTCGGCCTCCCAAGGTGCTGGGATTACAGGCATGAGCCGCCGCCATACCCGGCCATAGAAAGGGAGTAAAAAAGAGACAGCCTGAGAGAGAAGTGAAGTCCTGATGGTAGATGTGGATGTGATTTTTCAAAGCAAATACTTCAGTATGCTCTAATTAAGATGGAAAGGGTCATAGAGACAGGGAAATTGAAAAGAGTAGATTTTTTAAAGGGGAACCTACTACCCAGCTGTTAAGATATTGGGTACTGACTCTATTTATAGTCTAGAACTTTTGCCACTTTCTAGAACTTTTGCCTGTGAAACATACTAAATTTCTGGTCCCTAATACTATTTACTTTGATATTGTGGACCCATGGGGTAGGAGACACAATCAAAATGTGGGTTTTACATATATATATACACACACACACACACATATATATATATATAATTTTTATTGAAATATATTCACCTAAATGTTCATGAGAACATTCCCTAGGCAACATTGCAAAGATAACCCTCTATACATGACCAAAACTAAGTATTTTCACTGGTCTCTAGCCCAGTTTCATGGGCCAATATAATAGTGACATGTTTTCATGGACTTTTTTCTTAACCTGAGTTACTCAGAAAAAAATGTTACCTCTGGTGATGGTAGAGTATCAGGAAAATCAGCAAGCATATCAGAAAGCAAGGACTCTCCAAAAGTCGTCTGCAAATTGTCTGCCATTATTTCTTGCTGGGCAGGGGAGCAGTGATTTTCTAAAGAGAGCACCACTGGGTAGTCAGATGTCTAAAAAAGTAACCATTACTATGGTTATTCATCAAAACTTCTAAATAATTGTAATGCAATTAATATAAGTGCCTAATGTATTTTAAAACTTACTTCTAACGTTTAGTACCTTTGCAAAATAAGTATTCTTTAAACTGAAAGTACTTTTGAGTTTGGCAAAACAGAGACCATTAAAACTGTATTAAAAGAAAAATGTATTACTATTTGCACCAAAAGAATAGGGACAACTGAAGCATCCATCAGTGAGTACTTATGTAAATAAATTATACTGGCTGGGCTCAGTGGCTCACACCTGTAATCCCAGCACTTTGGGAGGCTGAGGCGGGCAGATCACGAGGTCAGGAGATTGAGACCATCCTGGCTAACATGGTGAAACCCCATCTCTACTAACATTATAAAAATTAGCCAGGTGTGGTGGTGCGTCCCTGTAATCCCAGCTACTCAGGAGGCTAAGGCAGGAGAATCACTTGAACCCAGGAGGTGGAGATTGCAATGAGCCGAGGTCACGCCATTCATTGCGTTCCATCCTGGGTGACAGAGCAAGACTCCATCTCAAAAATAACAATAATAATAATAAATAAATTATACCATATCCATATAAAGGAATGATATAGACCAATAAAGAAGAAGGCAGGATGAGCACAGTGGCTCACACCTGTAATCCCAGCACTTTGGGAGACCGAGGCTGGTGGATCACCTGGGGTCAGGAGTTCGAGACCAGGCAGGCCAACACGGCGAAACCCTGTTTCTACTAAAAATGCAAAAAAAAAAAAAAAATTAGCCTGGCATGATGGCAGGTGCCTGTAATCCCAGTTACCTGGGAGGCTGAGGCAGAATTGCTTGAACTGGGAGGTGGAGGTTGCAGTGAGCCGAGATTGCACCACTGCACTCCAGCCTGGGTGATGGAACAAGACTCTGTCTCAAAAATAAAAAATAAAAAAAGAAGAAGACAGAGCTATCTATACTGCTATAGAAAGTTATCTATGGATTTATGAAGAAAAGCAAGTTACCAAAAAGTAGCATGCTATATTTTTATTGTTAATATACAAATATTTTGAGATTTTAAAACGTGAAACAAAAACATTATTAACACTGATGAGTTGGGGGAAATGTATATTCTGCTTTTTCAGTTTTAAGTTCTGTAATCAAAACTCATTGTTTTAGAATTAGAAACAAAGATAAAGATATTTCCAGTTTCTAATAGCAAAGGAGTTTTTTTAAGTGAAGGTGGCTCTACAACGGTATTTTCTGCCCTTTCTCACTGCTGTAACTTCAAAACTTGCCATAAAATGGGGAACAAAACATCATTGGATCTTATTTAAGATTTTTTTCTTTGTTTTGATTTCATATATACTTATCAGGGCACAAATTTACCAATTTGTAAACAAGCCAGGGAATCACAAGTCTTGCTGCATTTTCACAGCACTCAGAACAGGGCAGATTATTACTATGTCTTTTGAATGTGTGAGTGTTTTGCTCTGTGGCTGCTGTGACAAAAATTACTACAAACCTTTGTGGCTTAAAACAACAACATTTATTCTCTCACCGTCTAGTCACCAGAAGTTTGAAATCAGTTTCTCTGGTCTGAAATCAAGGTGTTGGTAAAGCTGCACTCCCTTGGAAGGCACTGGGGAAGAATCCTCCTTGTCTCTTCCAGGTTTGGGTGGCTGCCCACATTCCTCGGCTTGTGGCCACATCTCCCTAATCTCTGTCCCTGTCTTCCCATTGCCTCCTCCTCTGTTGTATCAAATCTCTCTCTACTTCCTTCTTATAAAAGTGCATATGATGGTGTTTAGGGCCCACTCAGATAATCCAGAATAATCTCCCCATCTAGAGGTTTTTAACTTCATTACATCTACAAAGACACTTTTTCCAAATAAAACAACATTTACAAGTTACAGGAATTAAAACTTAATATTTTTGGAAGCCTTTATTTGACCTATACAATGACCTTCTCAACTAGAGTGAGTCCACTGACTCACTCTGACCCCAACAGAATAGTGTACAGTTTTTTCCAAATATAATAAGTAATTCTGAGACTGGGGCAAACTGATGGCCTAAAAGCTGGATTCTTCCATGAGGTCCTGATATCACTGAGTCATTTCTCTATCTTCTTGGCTCCATCTTCTGGGAAAATCTGCTTTCTTTTATCTTCCTTGGCCACATTGAAAGTGGATGTTGAGGAGTTTGCTCTCTTGAAAGCCAAGCAATGTTTGCAGCCCATTTCCTTACCAAAGGCTGTTTTAAGGCTCACCTAAGAGTCATACTTATGGGTTTTTTTTGTTTTTTTTTTTTTTGGCAATTTAAGTCCCTCAAAACTTAGATTTCTTATGTATTTATTCTCATAAGTTCATGCAACTGGACCCCAGGTTTTTTCCTAGTCATAATTATCATCTATTTAATTTCATGTCCTCTTTTTCTAAATTAATAGTGACTACCTTGACTAGGAGGTCTAAACTTTAATCTGATCTATGCTGCAAAACTGAGTCACCTTGTTCAGCTGGGAAATCTCATTGCCTCTCCATTGCTCAAAGCCTTGTTTAAAATCTCACTTCTTGCTCCTTTGGGAGTTTTTAAATAAATTCTGTTGTGTATACTTAAGATATACAACATGATGTTATGGGACACACGTAGATAGTGGAAAGGTTATTATAGTGAATCAAATTAACATATCCATCTATCCATCATCTCACATTTACCCTTTTTTAAATTTTTATGGCAAGAGCAGCTAAAATCTACTCATTCAGCATGAATACCATATACAGTACAATTTTATTAACTATAATTCTCATAGGGTACATTAGATGTCTAGACTTTTTCATCCTACATATGTGCTACTTTGTGGCCTCAGACCTACCTGTCTCTATTTTCTTCTCCCTCCCCACACCTCGTTCCTGTCAACCACTGTTTTGTTCTCTATCTCTGTATATTTGAGAGGTTTTTTTTAATCCCACATGTAACTGAGATCAGGCATTATTTCTTTCTGTGTCTGGCTTATTTCACTTAACACATAATGTCCTTACCCATGTTGTGGTAAATGGAAAGATCTCATTCTTTTTAAAGACTGAATCATATTCCATTGTATATATCCAATTTTCTTTATCCATTTGTCTGTCAATGAACACTTAATGTTGTTTCCGTATCATGGCTATTGTGAACAATTCTACAGTGAACATTGCAGCACAAATATCTTTATGAGATGGTTATTTAATTGCCTTTGGGTATGTACCAAGAAGAGGGATTACTGGGTCATATGGTGGCTCTATTTTTTATTTCTTTAAAAACCTCCATGCTGTATTCCCATTGGTGGTACCAATCTACATTTCCATCATCAGTGTACAGAGTTCCCTTTTTGCCACACCCTCATCAACATTTGGTATCCTTTGACTTTCTGATGAGACCTTCTAACATGGTAAGACTGTGAGGTGGTATCTCATAGTGGTTTTGATTTGCATTTCCCTGGTAACTAATAATGTTATGTGGCCATTTTTATGTCTTCTTTGGAGAAATGCGTATTCACGTTTTTTGTTCATTTTTTAATCAAGTTTTTTTTTCCACTAATGAGTTGTATGAGTTCTTCATAAATTTTGGATATTAATCCCTTATCAGATACATGGTTTGCAAATATTTTTTCCCAATTCATAGGCTGCCCTTTCATTCTGTTGATTGTTTCCTTTGCTGTGCAAAAGCTTATTAGTTTGATGTAGTTCCAGTTACCTATTTTTGCTTTTGTGATCTGAGCTTTTGATGTAATATCAAAAAAATAATTGCCAAAGTCAGTGTCTAGGAGATTTTCCCCTGTGTTCCCTTCTAGGATTTTCATAGTTTCTAGTCTTATATGTAAGTTTTTTTTATCCATTTTAGCTTGATTTGTTGTGTATGGTGTAAGATAAGGGTCTAATTTCATTCTTTAGCATGCTGAAATTAAGTTTTTTCAGTACCATTTATTGAAGGTACTATCCTTTACCATTTTGTCTTCTTGGTCTACTTGACAAAAATTAGGTTGACCATATATGCTTAGGTTGATCTCTAGGCTCTCTATTCTGTTCCACTGGTCTATATGTCTGTTTTTCTGCACAGGACCATGCTGTACTGATTCCTATAGCTTTGAAATATGATTTTAAATCAGAAAGTGTGACACCTCCAACTTTGTTTTTATTAGAATTATTCTGGCTATTTGAAGTCTTTTATAGTCCTTTACAAATTTTAGGACTTTTTTTTTCTATTTCTATGAATAATGCCATTGGAATTTTGATAAGGATTGCATTAAATCTGTATATTGTAGCCCAGTATAGTTGCTCACACCTGTAATCCCAGCACTTTGGAAGACCAAGGTGAGAGGATCTTCTGAGGCCGGGTCTTTGACACCAGCCTCAACAACATACCAATACCACACCCCAAGGGGAAAAAACCCTGTGTATTGTTTTAGATAGTATGAACATTTTAACAATATTATTTTATATCTTCTGATTCAGGAGCATAGGATATCTTTTCACTTATTTGTGTCTCCAATTTCTTTCATCCATGTTTTGTAGTTTTCAGTATACAGATCTTTCACTTCCTTGGTTAAATTTATTCCTAGATATGTCATTTTTATACTATTGTAAATGAGATTATTTTCTTAATTTCTTTCAATTAGGTCACTATTTGCGTATAAAAATACTACTGATTTAAATATGTTGATTTTGTATTCTGCAACTTTACTGAATTGATTTATGAGTTCTAACAGGGTTTTCGTGTGGAATCGTCGGGCTTTTTTACAGACAGGATTATGTCATCTGCAAATAAAAATAATGTTGCTTCTTTTCTTCCTATTGGAAAGAATAGGAAGTATTGCATTTTGTCTCTTTTTCTGATCTAGTTGCCCATTTCTTGCTTTTTGAAATCTTAGAAGCTGTAGGCTTTTCATCTTTGCAAGGCCTTTGAATTTTAAGACTGTCGCTATTTTTTTAAATTCATTTTTCCACTCTGAATTAGGTGAGGGAGTTAGCCACACAAACATTTGGGAAGAGTATTTCATATAAAGGGGGAACAGCAAGTACAAAGGCCTTGAGATGTGTCTGAAAAAGACTAAGGAGTCCAGAATGGCCAAGTGAACAGGGATGGAGTAGCAGGAGAGTTAAAAGAGGTAATGAAAAACTGACCACTTAGGACCTTGTGAGTCATTGTACAAATTTTAGCTTTTATTTTGAGTGAGGTTGAAGGCTTTGAGAAAGGCAATGACATAGTCTGACTTACCAAAAATCACTCTGGCTGATATGTTGAGATGAGATTGCAGGGGAATAAGAAAAGAAACAAGAATATCAGAGAAGAGGGCACTGGGATCATTTAAGTGAAAGGTAATGTTGGTTGACTAGGACAGTGACAGTAAGAATGGGCAGAGATAGCTAAATTCAGGATACATTTTAAAAGTAAAGCCAAGATGATTTGCTGAAGAATTGATTGAGGGGCTTGAGAGAAGGAGAAGAAGGTTACAGTTGGCAAAAAAGGTTTTGGCTAGAGCATATGAAAGTTGTCATTAATGAGATGGGGAAGATCATGGTGAGAACAGGACTGGAGAAATATCAGGGAGCTCAATTTTAAACGTGTTAAGTATGCCTATTCATGTCCAAGTGGTAATGTCAAACAGGCAGTTGTGTACATTGGTGTGAGTTCAGGAGAGAGACTGAAGTAGAGATAAATATATTTTGAAATAATAGAAACTACATGTTCAGGAGAATCAGTGCCATACTCTCAATGTTTTTATACTAAGATAGAAATTATTCATATATGACATTTGTATCTTTGGAATATTTATTGTGTACTGTCTTTTAATATATAGTAGATAAATTTATATAAATTTGTGATTTTAAGTTTATGTTGACAGATTATGTAATGTATTGACATAGGAGAACTTTAAGCATGTTACATTTGTAAATTTAATGTATTAGGTACACATTACATAGTTTTAGTACATAGTAAGAATTCTTTTAGTCATTTTGACTGCAGTAAAATTGTACTATAATTGAAGTACTTAAAAAATCAAGTGTGTTAAGTTTACAAAAACAACTTAAAATATCTGAAGGTGCAAAATTAGTCACGTTTATAAATGAAACCAGTGCTATTTAGAACTCCTTAACATTGAGGGATTGCAAAAACCTGCTCAATTTATAGGGTAGGATTCATATACTGAGCTTAAATTCTAGGAATAAATATATCTTTGAATCTATAATAAATTAAAAATTATTGAATCCAAAGAAAACTTCTGAACATTTCTTACCATATCAATAGCTGTCATTATAGTCATTAAAATGTTAACAATTGAAATGATGCATTGTTGACACATTTTATTTTGTCTTGAAAGTAAAATAGTTGAATATTGGTAAAATATCTACTTATTACCTAGACCAGTATTTCTCAAACTTTCTTGCCATCATCCACAATAATAAATATATTTTACATTGTGAAACAATACACACACACACACACACACGAGTAAACAAAAATTTTCATGAAACACTTGTACCTTACCACCTGAACCTAACTTCGATAAATCTACCTTTAACTACATACAACATGGATTTCACTGCCTACTAATGGATCATAACCCACAATTTGAAATATCATCTAAAGTAAGGCTAAGCATTATAGGATTTTGAAGCAAGTAAATTAGAATTGCTTCTGTTTAAATAGCTACAATTGAACAAAGATATGTACATACCATGAATGCGTACTTGTGTATAGCTTGGATAACAGTTTTAAACAGAAGTTTGCTGGTGAGTGTGTAGCCATGATATACAACAGGTTCATTTTGTGCTCCATCCCAGCAATCAATCTCCAAACAACGGCATCCTTTCACAAGGGCACTAGCAAAATTTCCGCAAAATAAAATGTTACTCCTGGACCATTAAAAATATATACCAAAGTATCAAAACATTCCAAAGACTATTTGTGATTTTATAATAAATGCATAAATGAGTCCATAAAACTCTATAAAAACTTGTCTTTAGGACAAGCTTTGAGTCTCTAGAAATTTACATTATAAAGGAACACATAGACTGTCTGTGTAGTACAACACTGTCTTTCTTTCTAGTCAAATGTTTTATTCTCGTGTGCTCTCCATACCATGCTTGGTTTTCAGTAAGCAATGAAGATACTTGCTCCATAGTTGTAGCTCTGAAACATCCCTACTCCCAACCCATACAATTTTACTTATGGTGGCGTTTACTGTTCAATGCCATACCAGTGAAAAGCGATGATATTCAAAGCCCTCTCAGAAAAGTAAAATCTATTAATAAAATCTTATCTAATTCTTTCCTCATGTCAGGCTTTGGGGAATGAGGTATATGGTAGAAAGGGAAGGATAAAGAAAAGATAAACTGTGATAATACTTGCTCCCTGGAAACAATATTGGCTAGACGGTATGGAAACTAGAGGGCCTGGTGAATCAGCAAATAATCCTTATCTCTCTGACCATTTTACATAAGGCCATCTCTAATTTTAATCCAAGTAAGCACTAGAGAAAATTAAGGTTTATGCCAAGGAAGCCTGGATACCTGCTAATCTATGTCTATTCGACTCACAATTTCACTGGGAGAAAAGTATGACTTGCTTGCCTCAGAATATAAATTCACAGCTTTATCAAAACCGAGGAAAATATATTTCTACTTCTACTGATATCTAAAACTGGGTCTGATCTTTCTACCTAAAAATATCAGTTTCTTGATTTAAACATAAATTCTATCTTAGGTTCATTAAATCAGTTGTACCCACTGGGTTTAAATTAATTTTCAGTGTTCATACTACAAGAGAGCAGAGATGGGATGCTTTATTAGCACATACACTTTTATTTACTCTGTGTCAGTTGAAGCTGATTGCATTCAGATTTTTCACTGACTTTATAATAATGAATATAAGCAAATAGGGATGTCTCAAAATATTCATACCTAGCCCAGAGTAGGCCATTGTATGTCATCATGAAATAGGTCATTTGCCCTAAATTACCAAGAGTTCACTCAAATTTATTGATTTATGTATAGATATTGTTTTATTGATTCATGCAAATGTAGATATAGCATTAAGATAATTCTTTAAATTATTTCACAGACACATACACAGAGTTGTATAGTTGTTCCTATTATCTATGAACCTGGCCTGACATGGGTAGTAATATGTGCCAACCACAGACAGGGTCAGCAACAGTAACATGAGGCAATGGTTAGTGCTGGTTCTACAAGAGCAGGGATTGAAATTTCAGTCCATAAAGCATGTTTGACATAAACTGACTGTTAGTAAATATTTATTGTGTTTATACAGAAAAATGTGATCTTCTAAAATGCGATCTTGGAAGAGACAAAACTGAATCTGAGAGCTGACTTGAAACATCAGGATCTTAGAATCGATGCATATTAAGAATGAGGTTAAAAAAACTCCCTTGTCATACATAGAGAAATTTTTCCATAGAAAGCCAAGTTAACACTTCTTTTCCAATAAGTACATTAAATTACCCCTCTGTCTACAGCTACTGGTTTTCCACTGGGACGATTTTGCCTCAGGAGGGATTTGGCAATGTCTGGAGACATTTTCGGCTGCCACAACTGGAGGTGGGGGAGGTTTGTAACTGGCATCTAGCAGGTAACAGTCACAATGCCACTAAACATTCTGCAATGCACAGGACAGTCCCCAACAACAAAAAATTATCTGACTCAAAAACTGAAAAGTTTGAGAAACCCTGCCATAAGTCGTGACAACCTGGAGAAGGGAGTGTGGTCCCAGCACAAAGTACTTATATAAAGTCAGTAGCTTTTCTAAACACAAGCACAGAGCACCGAATGGGCCATATAAGAAAATGAACCTTTTAGCCGGGCGCGGTGGCTCAAGCCTGTAATCCCAGTACTTTGGGAGGCCGAGGCGGGTGGATCACGAAGTCAGGAGATCGAGACCATCCTGGCTAACATGGTGAAACCCCGTCTCTACTAAAAATACAAAAAACTAGCCGGGCGAGGTGACAGGCGCCTGTAGTCCCAGCTACTCGGAGGCTGAGGCAGGAGAATGGCGTAAACCCGGGAGGCGGAGCTTGCAGTGAGCCGAGATCGGGCCACTGCACTCCAGCCTGGGTGACACAGCGAGACTCCGTCTCAAAAAAAAAAAAAAAAAAAAAAAAAAAAAAAAAAGAACCTTTTAGATTTAGTTCTTCTTTGGAGATCACATTTAGTCCCTTTCTAGGGAGATGACCCTAGGAGTACTTAGGTAGGAGCATAGCTGAGAATAGATAAAACAATTATGACACTAAGTCAATGTACTGAATTCAGGACTGCCTAAAATATGAGAGAGAGAGAGAGAGAGAGAAACCTTATATACCCCCTTGAAAATAATAGAGATAAAAGACAGAAGAAACCTGATGAGGAAGTAAGGCATTAAAGAGGAAGAGAATTAGTGAATCTCATCTATCTTGGAGGCTTCACCAACCAGTCAAATTTTTATTAAGAAAAATTAAATTCTTAATAAATTCTTTTGGGGTGTTTGGGGTTTTTTTTGTTTTGTTTTGTTTTGTTTTTTGAGACAGAGTCTCGCTCTGTCACCCAGGCTGGAGTGCAGTGACACGATCTCGGCTCACTGCAAGCTCCACCTCCCGGGTTCACGCCATTCTCCTGCCTCAGCCTCCCTAGTGGCTGGGACTACAGGTGCCTGACACCTCACCCGGCTAATTTTTTGTATTTTTAGTAGAGACAGGTTTCACCGTGTTAGCCAGCATAGGGTTTTTTGTTTTTTTTTTTTTTTTTTTTGAGACGGAGGCTCGCTCTGCCGCCCAGGCTGGAGTGCAGTGGTGCGATCTCAGTTCACTGCAAGCTCCACCTCCTGGGTTTTTTACGCCATTCTCCTGCCTCAGCCTCCTGAGTAGCTGGGACTACAGGCACCAGCCGGGTCGCCCGGCTAGTTTTTTGTGTTTTTTAGTAGAGACGGGGTTTCTCCGTGTTAGCCAGGATGGTCTCGATCTCCTGACCTCGTGATCCGCCCGTCTCGGCCTCCCAAAGTGCTGGGATTACAGGCTTGAGCCACCGCACCCGGCCACGATAGGGTTTTTTAATTTTGCTGGTTTTTGTTTTATGCATCTGGGGTTTTTTTGTTTTTGTTTTTGTTTTTGTTTTTAAGATGGGGTCTCTTTCTGTCACCCAGACTAAGGTCAACCTCGAAGTCCTAGGCGCAAGTAATCATCCCACTTCAGCCTCCCAAGTAGCTGGGACTACAGACACATGCTACCACACTTGGGTAATTTGCTTTGTTTTTTTGTTTGTTTGTTTGTTTAAGTGCACAATGCTTTATTTAGGCATGTGGTAATGCACTATAATGTACAACTTCAGAGTTTTGTTAACTAATTGTCTCTGTATTGGAGAAATGGACCTAGAATATTGATAGAGAAATCTTGTCTGGCCCATGTATACTCTGGGCAAATAAGGTGGTCACCTAATCCTTGGCAGAAGTTCTAAATTCGGCTACGTTTGTAGAATTGCAGATGAATATATTTCTTGGCTTATGGATTTATTTATGTATTTAGATTTTAGGTTGGAGAAGAAGCAATACTTATTTGTAAAGTTTCTTAATTTCTATGGAAGAATGGTTGCTTTCCTGACTCGTATTTGATTATGACAGTAAATTGTCTTGCCTATTTCATCAACACAGAGTATGAGTTCTCTGGAGTGCTGCCAGAGAACAATCTTGAGCTTTCTACTTGGGTGGTGTGGGGAAAAAACCACCAAGAACTATATTGTGAAAGAAAACTTTTCATAAATAATATTGGCTCTTGCTACTTCTCTAGATAGTTTTAATTTTATCCATGGATCAGGCCAACCTTTACAAAACTGCATATTCAGACTAGATGGTTTGATGCCCCGCAAAAATGTTTTCAGTGATTGCGCAATGTCATGCCAACCATTTACATGCGGAGGCACATAAGAGAAAGTTTTATCCTCTCTAACGGTGATGTTGAGGACACTCCACTATTTCACTTTGATCCTCCTTTTTGGAAACAAATGGAGAAAATTGCTCTCCCATTCACTACTGTTTTTTATGATCATTGTAAACCTGATAACTAATCTTGTTTCTCTCTTGACTTTGATTGCTAGGAAACTTACAGGTGATATTCTCCAGGCATTCTAGAATTTGTACAGAACTACAGAACTTTGTGGTATGAAATTTCCACTCTTTATTTCATCTGTTTATCTTTAAATTTCCTTCATATACTTCCTATAAACTATCAAGGTATAAAATATTATAATTTTTATTGTAATTTCTTTAAATTGTGTAATGTTACTATTTTCTATTTGAAGTTGAATTTTAACTGGTAATAAAAATAAATTTAAGAATCTTTTGGTACATTAAAATATTGAATGCTATACAGCAGTAATATTATTTTTCCTTTTGTAAATATGAGGAAATTGAGATACACAATGGTTATATCTGTCACAAAATTAACAGATGAGGGAAAGGGAAGAAATATGAGCAATAGAAACTTAAACATTGATATTTAAACACTATATTATGCCACTAGTCATAAGGAAAAATATTATGAAATACTTTCATTCTAAGCATGTATCTTCTAAAGGTGGATAAAGAAACAGAGAAAAGTACAATTACATTTAAATGTAAATTTGCAGTTAGATGAAACTTTTTCTTGCAATGTAAAAGTAATTATATATATTTCTAAAGATAACTGCTTTAATATTTATATTTTCTCTCTTTAAATAATTAAAATAACAAAAAATGAACAGAAATTCCTGTAATTAAATTATATCTATAAATTGGGCTATCTTTACAGAATTCTAAATGAATACATTTCCAAATTTGTGAATTTATGTCTTTACTTAGATTTGAAATTAGAGAAGCAGCAATATTTAGTTGTATGTTTGCTGCTATCTTGGAATTATAAGATGTCTTTCCTATTGATGGTTTTACCTTAAGTAATACTATCTAATCATTTGGTTTTAAATATCCCACATATGCTGATGACTTCCAATTCTGTTTTTCCAGTCTGATAACTTCTGAATTCCACACACATATACCCAACTGACTATCTGATCAGCCATTTGGTAACCAATTGGTACCTCAAACTTAACATGGAAACCACAGAACCCTTGCATGTTGCCTCACACCCTACAATGGGCTTCTCTCTTGGGCTTCAATATCTCAGCCAACAGTATCACTGTAATTTGGTTATTGGGATGAAAATCTTGATTCCTCTCTTTCCCTCATATCTCTCTTCAAATCATCTGGTAAGTCATGTTGGCTCTGCCTCCTAAAATGGTCCCCAATTTTAGGAGGTTCAACTTACAACTTTTCAACATTATGATAGTGCAAAGAAAATATGCACTCAGTGGAAATCACACTTTGAATTTTGAATATTGGTCATTTCCCAAGCTAGCAATGTGCTATATGAGATACTCCGTCGCAAGATGCTGAGCAGCAGCTGTGAGCTACAGATCCTACTCAGCCACATGATCACAAGAGTAAGCAACCAAGACTCTACAGTGTCCTGTGTTGCCAGTTTTGAGGGGTGCTTTTAGAGAGGGGATATGATTTAGCCTCACTGTAAGCTAGTGTAAGTGTGTTAAAGTAAGCTAGGTTAAGCTATAATGTTTGGTAGGTTAGATGTACTAAACGCATTTTCAACTTAAGATATTTTCAAGTATTGGGATGTTATCACATTGTAAGTCGAGAAGCATCTGTCTCTCAAATTCAACCACTTATCATCTCAGCTGCTGCCTCATGAGTTCACCACCACCTATATCACCTGCACTGCTACATCATCTTCCCAAATCATATTCTACCTCCACTCTGGCCCCATCAGTCATTCCTCCACATTACTGAATAGATCAAATTATGACACTATCTTAAGGAAAATCCTTCCCAGTGCAGCTGGAATAAAATCTATTCTCCTCTCCATGCTCTACAAGATCCTCATTAACTGACTCTACCTACCTCCTCAAACTCACCTCCCTCCATTCATCATTGACTTGTCTCCAGCAGCATTTGCCATTTTTCTCTCAATTAAACATGCCAAGCACTTGCTCTGTTTAACATGACCTTCCTACTAATCTCTCTAAGGCTTCCTGTATCATCATTCATGCCACAACTATTTCATTTCACCTCTTGAGAAGACTTTTCGGACAACTTTACCCTAAGTAACACCCTCCACCCCACAGTCACTTTCCATCACATTACCTTAGTTTATCTTCCCCGTATGATTCATTCATCCTTGAAAACATTTTTTTACCTGGTTATTATCTGTCTATCTGCTTGTACACAGATATATGTAGCAGCTTCGAAAATCTCATTCACCACTGTATCTGAGCTGACTAAACTGAAGTCTGGTATTAACAGTATGATAGATACATTGTTAGGTATAAAATCAGCAATGCAACGCGGATTATTTTTAACCTATGTAAACTACTTAGCATGCAAGTCTATAAAAATCACTATCCATAAATGCGAAGTTATACAATGTACTGTATTTACGTGTTGGCTTTAGTTATAGTATGTGTTCTGATGTCTGAGAATTAATTTTAACCATGCTTATTAAAATCTAGGATCTTCTGACTAGCTAAATAACAGTCTTCTTCATATGCTTTCCTTTGAGAGGTATCTATGTTATTGAGCAAACTTTGGAGGGGCCATAACCATGGAGAAGATTTCAACATGTGGGATTATGTATGCAATACAATACTAATGCATAAAATAAATTATGTTGCCACTTCATCCAAATGTTGGATCTTCAAGATACATACAAATAAAAATTCCTATTCCCTATGAGTTTGGATAACATGGGAGTCTTCTTTTTATTGTGCACTCTTGGCTACTGAGGTAGACACTGCCAGGAACTTCCACGTATTCTTAAATGTAATAGATTTAAAAATCAAATAAATACCTTACATATCCCCAAAGGTCACTTGGTCCCACTAATTGATCAGATACCAAATATGTGTTATGTGAAGATGAAATAAAATAATCATTTAATGGATGAGTCATATCTTGATAAACTTTTCTACATTCATTTTTAAATAGTTGACATTCACGTGAATCCATATATCTTGTAAAACCTTCTAATGACATTTGGCGTGCTTTCCTAACTAAAAAAAAAAATAAAATAAGTTAAAAGGATGCAAAGAAAACCATTAGCAAGATAAAACACTACATCTCACTTGTAAACTTATTCAGTAGTAGAGCATATTTCTAAAATATTCCTTTAGAATTAATATTCATACTATATTTATGTTGTTTGGACACAAATTTTTGTAGTAAAATCTTTAGTTCTTCCATATTAACATTCAAGTAAAGAATATATTATCTAATTATCTCTGATTTTTTTATGCTTTGAAAATACACACAAGAAAAGTACGTATATTATAGATCAATGAACTTCCACAAGCTACATATCTGGATAACTGGCACACAGGTCGAAGAACAAAGCATTGCAGTGTTCCAGAAGCCTGCCTCCGACTAACTTTCCAGTTGTTCACCACACCCAAGTATATCCACTGATTTGACTTCTAAAAGAATAGATTACTTTTCTTTGGTTGTTGTGCTTCATATGAATTGACTCAGACAGTATGTATCTTTTGTACCTGGTTTCTTTTACTCAACATTATATTTCAAAGATTTATTCTTGTAGTTGCCTGTAGTTATACATTGCTCATTCCCATTACTTTACAGTATTCCATTGTATGAGTATGCCACAATTTATTTATTCATTCTGATAGGCATTTAGATAATTTCCTGTTTGGGGCTGTTACAAATTGTGCTGCCAAAAATAACCAGTAAATGTCTTTTGGTGCAAATATACACACATTTATGTATGGTGCATGCCTAGGAATCGAATTGCTCGGTCATTTGCATATGATCACCTTTAGTAATTAATCTCTGCACTTTTTTACTCACTATAATGTGTACCAAAATATCAATTTAAGCAGAAGACTGGCTCTGGAAACAGACAGCCTGGACTTATATCCATTTAACTTGTTACATGACCTTGAGCATGTTAGCTAACCTCTCCCTATCTGTGGAATGGAGGTAATAATAGGATATACCCTTATATATTAACTCTATAATTTTTTGTTGCTATTATTGCTATTGATAGTTCATTTTAACCAAAAAGAAAAGGTGACATGAGCATTCATTTGATTAGAGTGTGATCTTTGACAGAGAATTTTATTTCCAGGAATTTATCCTATAGAAGTAGAGATTCAGTGATGTACAAGAATGCTCGCATTAGCATTATTTATGAAAGCAAGATAAAAGCGGGGGAATAAACAAATTAAAGCTCAAAATGTGATGCAATACTAAGCAGCCATTAAGAATAATGTATCATAAAAATAGAGTGATGTAAGTAAACGTTTATGACATCGTAAAAATGAAGAAGACAGCATTCAAAATGCTATTACTATTTTGGTTTAAAATATAAAAGCTAAAAGAAAATAAATAAAATTTTTATAGGTATACAAACCCTCTATTTCAAAATCATATAAATTTAGGAAGATAGAAGTGTATGGAGCAAATGAATCATGCATTGTAACAGTAATGACTTGCATACATTTATTATTTTTCCCTGTTTAATTAGCAGTAATTGGCTTAGCCCTTTTGAACTACTGAATAATTAAATAAATATCTTCGGTAACGGAATAGAAAATAAACTCATTTTGTTCCCTTAAAAACTACCAGTTTGAAATGAGGATTAATCACATGGATTTTTAAAAACCTCATTTGGTACATGTCACATACCAATGAGGGATGAGGCTGAGGAACTTGGCAGCATTTGGAACTATAAGATCATAATTCAAATGGGCCTTAATAAGACACCAAAGTGATCAATAATCATGTAAATGAAATGCAAGGTCTTGGCTGTGTTGGAGAGTATTGGAGGCAGGTGAAGGCTCAAAAGAGGAAATGGATGAACAGTATAATATTGTAGTTAAAATGCAAACACAATTCCAAAGTGTCACTGCCACCATCCCAATATCTCATTTGTATCTTTTAATTTACCACCTGAAGTTAACAGTGCCAAAGTAATTTTTTTGGTAATATTCTCTAGATCAGTGCTACTGAAAGTCCTCATCTGTAAACTGGTTGTTTCCAGTTGGCAATGACATAAAGAGCTTGAGCCAGAACATAAATCAATTCACTACTTCCTTAGAGAAAGTCTTGCTATGAAAAAAAAAAGTAAACTGAACTCATCAGTTCTGCTTAGTGATACAGTTGCTTAATATTCCGGTGCAAGCTCTTTACCTTGCTGCAAACCTGCAAAAGTTTAATGGTGCTGAGACCAAATTGTCACTAACACTGAACTCAATGACACCACTACAATGTTGAGAACCCTCCAAAATCTTTGCATGGCACTGAGTCATGAAGCCAGAATTTTTATTGTGGCCCTCTGCCAGTCTCTCCAAACTCATCTCCCCCTCATTCTCAAAGTTCTAACCACACAGTCCTCCTGTTCCTTCAGTTCTTCAACTCAGGTTTAAAGTTTCCCTTTCTTGTACCTTAGACACTTCTCTCATTGTGTCACATAACTTGTCCGTTCTTTCCGTTTAAGTTTCAGCTCAAATCTCACACTCTCAGAGAGGGTTCTCCTAAACTCCCAACCTGAACTAGGCCTCCCAGGTCATCTGCTCTCCATCACCTTCCCTGCTCTATGTTTCCATATCACATAGCACTTTCTTAAGTTATCCTTTTACGTGCTTCATTATTTACTGTCAACTTTCCTCCAACCCATCAGGAATTCAAGACCTAATTGCCTTGTTCTTCACTATATCTTCAGTCCCCAAAACCATACTTGATTAACGCAGATAAATATTTGAATAAATTATGAATGTATGATCCAATGCAGAAATAAGTTTGGGTTTGTTAGTACCTACATTATCATGTGTCAAACATTGGTAGCCTAAACCAACTTAAAGAGGCAAAACTTGAACTTTCATACGCCCCTTCTAGGTGAATATTTTGAGTTGTTCTATCAGATAATTTCTGTAAGGTCAAACATTGTGCTTTAACAATGTTTTGGTGCCATTATATGAATATTTTATTGTATTATGTGTTTATAATTTTATTTCAAAATGAGCATAAATGAAAAACTGTGAAGTGTTTTTACCCATTGAAAGATGGAACAAAGATCACAAATTCTATGACAGAGCATTAGACTAAATGGTCATTTAATTTAAACCAAATCACTATGTGTTCAAAAATGAAGAGAAAGCAAAAAGGATATATATTTATATATTTATGAAATGTTGTAGATAATTATATTTATAAACAAAGTAAAATTCATCATTTTATAATATTTTCTTCTTAGATTTTTTTTCATTCAGCACATTTAATTTTCATACATATTTTCAATAATAGAATGCATTAAAATGGAAGACCACCTATAACTGGGGTTTTATCTTATTCATGAGATCAAGATACTTTCTTCTAATAGGGTAAATGTAATAGAATCGTTGTCTTACTTTCACCTCCAAGCTCATTTCTGAATACTTGAGAGATACATGGAAGCAGTTGAAAGAAGGAGCTGAACAATGTATAGGAAAGGATGCCACGGTTGCACAGTATAGCATTCTAAAAGGTATCAATTCTATAAAATATATTTTCCCAAAGATATTTGACCCATCCAAAAACTGTAATTTGATAACCATAATTCATAAAAATAATTTGCTTTAAAATAATTTTTGGAAAAAGAAAAAAATACTTCACAATAAATATGCTGATAAAACTTTGAAATGCAAACATACCTTCTTCGATAGGTTCATATTTCTGAATGATCTCAAAAGCAATAGTTTTACTCATCTCAGTTGTATATTGTTCTTGTGTCAGAAATTGAACCAGATTATTTTCTAAAAGAATTTTCCGGTTTTCAGAATATGCGTTGAAAATCTCAACAATTTCTTCTCTGTGCGTGAGAATTCGATAAATTGCTCTAAATTCTTCTATGGTGATTCTTCCTTGTTTCAGCCTGTCATTGTCCTACTAAAAAAAATGACTGGTGGGCTCACATTGTGAGTATAAAAAATACATAAAATGAATAGTAGAGTATTTATGTAATACATAGTAATTTATACTTGAAAGAAGATGAAACTTACATTGGATTCTTCTTGAAGATAAAATATATAAAACTGCATGGAGTGATGTCAAAATTGGGAAAGGGTTAGTTAACTCTTGAAACCCAGTGGTTACAGGGATAAAGAAAGGAGTGTGGGAGAAAATGAGGGTTTCAAGTTGTCTTTCAATTTCACATTTCATTTTTGTATTCCGCTTTACTTCGATACCTTCTTAAAACCATACCAGGCAGTGTGTAAACTCATGCCACTGGTGTGCAGCCTGGACTATATATGTCAGAGTGAGTCAGACACATTCAAGATCAACGTAAACTGCAGAAGCTGTAGTAGTTATGCAATACCTTGAGGAAGTGGAGTGTGAGTAATCACTGAAGAATTTGGGGCAGGTACAAACAAGATGAGTTCCAATAAGAAAGAGTGGATTCGAAAGGTCATATTTGAACTTTATGAGAAAAGGCAAGCTATTAAAAGTACCAGGACAACTGGGAGTTTCTGAATAGGACAATGAATACCAAAAAGAGAAGACTGGTTTGATTAGCTGTACATTTCCAATTGGAAGAGATAGAGAACTGCAGGTAAGAGAGCAGATAAGATGAAATTCAAGTGGGAGGTGGTGAACAGACACTAAAGAACAGACCTCAGTGCAATGACGAAGGGAGAATTCAGAAGGATTCGACACAGTGAAATTTAGAAAAGTGAGAGAAATAATTCAGGAATGACCGGGGTCAGGGAGAGTCAGAAAAGCTAGTAGAATTATAGTATCACTAACAAATAAAAAAACTGAGAAATTGGAATTTCAGCTAAGAGGGAGATTTAATTTTTTAAAAAATGCTTTTTTATAACATCTTAACTCTCTTGTTACATTGTAAACAGCTTGAATGCAAGATGCATATGTCGAAGGCGCATGTCATGGTGGAGTCTGTAGTTGTCAAATCAGATGCCGGGTCTCCAGAGCTTATTAAACAATGATAGCACCTTAAAATTATATAATCTTAAAGTAACGCGTGCATATTGTTCATTACCTTACTTAACTAACATGCTTCAACTTACTGTTTTTAAATTCTGGATTTTGAGGTCCATGGAAATGGATGTTATAGAATTAATTCCATTTTAGCCTTATCCTACTCCCTATTTGTCATAAAATCTTAAGCAAGTCAATAAAAATTTATAAGATGCCTGTAATTCCTGACAATTTTGGTTATAGAAAGTTATATAAATAAATAATTATGGTTCTACAGAATAGCAGCATAAAATAAAATATACATTATTCACTGAATAATGAAAGTTGTATTACTTTCAAACAGAGTATAAGCTTGGTCATCTGAAATGTTCTCTGATAATTTGTTTTGTCTCGTGTTCTTCTAAAAGGTCAAAATTGCCATCTGATACTAAAAAGAATTGGAGATATAAATCCAAACAAAATTCCACGAATCCAAAGAATCACTATAATTGATCAAAATCAAAGAAGAATTGAAAGTCAAATACAGAAAAATGAAAACCACACAAAATAGTGAGAGTTGTATCACTGAAGAGGGGAAGATCTAATTTTAGTAGAAAGAGAATGGAAAGGGAAAGCAACAAGGAGCAAGTAACAATGGGGAAGAAAAATAGGACATGGCAGCCTCATGATCAAGGGAAGCAGGGAGAAGAAAAGCAATAAGAAAGAAGGTGCAATTTGAGTGCTGAGGCACGTGATAGCAGCTCAGACTGCCAATGTACTAGACTCCCCTATAAGAGAAAACTGAAGTGCAAAAATCTTAGGTAAATTGTTCCCAGCCACACAGGTAGACCAGGATTTTTAACTAACTATAAGACCACCCAGAGGAGCAGTTGGAAGAAAAAAAGTGCGTATACCATTACACAGATTAACAATATATATGCAGAAATAAATTCTGTAACATGCAAATCTGACCATCTCAACTCCCTCTTAAAGTTCTCATGGCACCTCCTTTGTCTTCACGACAAAACCCCAACTGTATTGTGTAGCATCCAAGGCTATCTAAAATGTCATGGATGATTTCTGCTCTTATCTTTTTCCTCCTTGCACCTCATACTTCAGGTGCTCTGAATTAGTTTTAGCACAGATACCAAACCATCTCTTGCTATGGTACAGATATTTGTTTGTTTGTTTGTTTTTTCTTTCTGGAATATCCTTCTTTCTATTTAAATTACCAATTTCTACTAATCCTTGAAAAAGTGTCACCCACTCTAGAAATCTTCCTAGGTCCTCTGTATCTCCTCCCCATGTTACATTAAAATATCCCTTCTCTGAGTTCTTAGAAGGTTGGAATGACAGCCCTTTTCTATATTCATTCTAGAATTGCCTCAGACAGTGAGTTTGTCATTTGTTTCTTGTATCCTCAGGACCTAAAAAAGTGCCTGCCTGACTGGAGATATTCAGAATGTGGCCTACCACCCAGTTTTATGAATCTGATGAAATAAGTGCATTTAGACAATAATTAGATAAAGGAGTTAAGTATCTCCCTAGACTTAAGGAGGATAGGAAAAGAGATTTAAAAATGCATATTCCAGAAGATATGCAAAATCTCAGGTCCCACCTCAGGGTTCACTACCACCTTTAAAATGTTTCATATTAATCATTAAAAGTACAACATATAATAAGAGAAATCATTTTTCTCCTCTTTAAAAAATGTTCCTTAAGTGGTTATTCTTTGCAAAGCATTACAAAAAGCACTTTCCCAAACAATTCATTCACTGTCTTATATATTCAGAAATACACCATATACTTCAAGACCGTGCACATCATGAAGGTAGATATTTTATTCCTTTTATTCCCAATGCTTACTACTGGACCTACCTAGAGTAGGAGCTTAATTACTATATGTTTAAATGAATGATTGAACAAACAAGGAAAAAAGAATACAAAATAATTCTATTGACTGTCATTCTGAGTGTACACTTTCAGAAAACAGAATGAAGGCTTTCCATGTTGTCACCATCTTCCATTTCCAATGCTCAGTTTGCTAGTAAAAATATGAAATGTTATTTAAAATAAATAATGTGATGAGAAAGCTGATTTATCAAGACAGAATTGACTTTTAATGTAAGATACAGCATTTTAAAGTTGGTTGTATCTAAAATTATACAAAAAATAAAGCCTAAATACATTCAAATTATATTACAGGAAACGACAGGACTTGCCACTTTCTTTTTTCCCAGACTCTGACACTAGTTTCAATTGTTTGACAATTTTGTCTTTTTCCTTTTCTTCTTCCCTTTCCTCTTTACCAAATATATGAGTCAGATAGTATACTGGGTAATAAGGATGCAAAAGTAGCATATTGTCAGTGCCCTCTGGAAGCAGATAGTCTAAAAAAAGAAAGTAGGCATGGAAGTGTATAGCTGCCGAAATATAAACTTTGTAGCGGAGCACACTGGCTCACACCTGTAACCCCCAAGCTTTGGGAAGTCAAGGTGGGAGGAGCACTTGAGGTCAAGAGTTTGAGACCACCCTGGGCAACATAATGAGACCCTGTCTCTAAATGTAAAAAAAAAAAAAAAAAAAAAAAAAAAAAATTAGCCAGGTGCATTTGTGCATGCCTGTAGTCCCAGCTCCTCTGGAGGCTGAGGCAGGAGGATCCCTTGAGCCCAGGAGTCCAGGGCTAGAGTGAGCTATAATCACACCACTGTACTCTGGCCTGGGTGACAGAGCAAGACTTTGTCTCTAATTTTTTTTTAATTTTAAAAATAAAATAAATTTTATAGATAATAGACACAATAAGGAAAGTTGGACAATTCTTCCTGGAGTGTCAAAGGAGAATCTTTATAGAAAAAGTGATCCTGGAGCTAAATCTTCAGAGATGAGAAGGAAGATATTTGCCTAAATTAGGGAGGAAAGGGGCTAATTCTATTTGTTAAGATCAGAGCAAATGAAGGTACAAAGTACAAAACAGAAGAGTGTAATTGGAGAGAATGTTAGTGAAGCTGCAGGAGCAGATAAGGCAGGAGGCACAGCTGAATCCCAGGGGTCCTCAGAAGCCGCAGTGAGAAACTTAGACTTCTTTGGAAAGAATAAAGAGTTACTGACTAGTTTTAAGAGAGAAATCACATAGATTTTTGTTCTAGAAAGATTACTCTGGCAGCAGTGTAGAAGGTAGATGTTGGGATTTAAAACAAACCAATCTGTAGGATTTTTCCAACTTTGATGTACATATGAGTCACCTTGGGACTTGTTGAAATGCAATCAGCTTCATTTCTGGTCTGACGACCACAATAAGTAGTAAGTAGTTCAAGACAATTGACATGGTGTAGCAAGTATATGAACCTAAAAAGATAGGGTCAGAAGAAGAATCTGAAAATCTCTTCAATTTCTGCTTAGATAACTGAGAGAACGGTGCTGCTATCACCAAGCAAAGAAATAGAGGAAGAAAGACAGTTTAAAAGGGAAAGATGAGTTTCACTTTAAACATATTAAATTTGAAGTACATCTGAGACAACATCTAAGCAGAGACAGCCAGTAGGCAAATGGTTGTGGGTTAGGGATAGAGGAAAACAATAAGCTATAGAAGAAAGTACAATAATAACTTTGGAGTTAGACAGACCCAGACATGAGTTTCTATTGTTATGTGAGATATGAAGAAATTATATCAACATTCTTGTGCTCAATATCCTTATGTGTAAAAAGAAGGTAACAATAACTTCCTTGTATGTTTTTAATAAAATGAGTGCCAAACCTAATCAGTGTCTACATTATGGCAGATGATGAATAAATGGTGCCATTTACATTTCTTTGAAGTTCAGGATAGAAAACCTGGAACTTATTCCTATTTAAGAAGTAACCATTGAGAGTCAATAAGATAGCTCAGGAAAAGTTTGTAATGTAAAAATAAAGGATATAAAGAGCTCAACTTTAAGAGGAGAGTAGAAGGAATGGTCACACGACAGAAGGAGAAGGACTGGTCACAAATTTTAAGAGAAAATTGGGAGAGAATGATGTCATAGAAGTTAGAACAAGGAAATTTTTTAAAAAGAGGGATAAGTGAAATGCACAGAGAAACTAACCAGTGGATTTAACATTTTTGACCTAAAAAGATCTTCGAGATAGGTATGAAAGCAAAACGGATTGCAATGGATCATTGAACAAGTGCAGAAAGAAATGTAAAGGATTCTTTTGGTTTATCTGTTAAAACAGAGAATGTAACATTAGAAGAGAATATGGTGCTATTTATTTTTTAGATGAGACTTTTTAAAAGTTTACATTGTGGAGGACCAACTAAGGTAAGAAACCATAAACTTGAGGTGGAACCAAACAGAATATAAGGGGCTGAGTTGATTCCAGCTAGGGCAGAATCAGTAGAGAAATAATTTCTCTCTTTCTGAACACTAGCTTCCAATCCATTCTAACTAGTGCCGTGTTATTTATCCTAAAATATGTAATATTTCTTTACTCAAGAATTTTCAGTGAGTACCCCTTGCCTACAAAAGGAAGTATAATTTCCATGGTCTACTGTTCAAGGTTTCCATCGTCTGGCTATAACTGTCATTTGCAACTATTTCTTACCACTTCCTTTCATGCATCCTGTACTCCAGTCATATTTGATTACTTTTTATTCTCCATGCACTCTTTCCACATACTCCATACATACTGCTTCTTATTTAAGGTCCAGCAAGAATGCCACTTCCATCATGGCATCTTCTATAAAAGCCCAAATTAAATAGAGTCCCTTCTCAGATTCCTTGCTAGTATTACCCATGAGATATATTATAAGCTACTTATAAAACAGTAATTTCTGCATTCCTTTTTCTGCCCTTAAAAGAGAGATAACACTTTATTCACTTTTTACAATTCACAGTTTCCTACAGAGTGTCAGCACATACTGTAGATTTAATAGTGGCTATTAATTCCTTAGAGAATTGGAAGACTCAGGGCAAATCCTATAAAAACATTCCTGAAATTACAAAGGATACTATTTCTTACTCAGCCAACAATCAAAAGTGCAATCCAACACTCATACTATGTATTGAAATAACATATATTTCCTATAAAATATTGTAAATGCTATAAACACTATTGTATGATAAAAGCGATAGTCTTTTTTTAGTAAAGGGGTTTTAAAAATCTTAGAGAATTGCTGCTCAAACCATGAATCAATAATTAATCTTGTAGAAAGAAGTTTCGAATATATTGCCAGGATCATAAAGTTTTATTTTCTTTACTCAAATTTATAATAAAATGTCACCTTGTAAGAAAATAAACTCATGTCAGAATTTACGTCAGCTACTTAGAAAATGAACAAATGTAATTCAATTGTGTATACTTAACTGATGCAGTGTCTACATATATTTATTGAGCACTTACTTTGTTCATGCCTGGTACTAGGTACATTCATATATAATATCTTATTTAATATCCACAACAATCATGTGAGATAGCTATGTTAGTAGTCCCATTCTATGGATTAAGAAATTTGCACAGGGAGACTTTTAATTTGCCAAGTAGTAAACAACTAGGATGTCTTTGAGCCAAGAATCTCTTTTTTTTTTTTTTTTTTTGAGACAGAGTCTCGCTCTGTTGCCCAGGCTGGAGTGCAATGGCCAGATCTCAGCTCACTGCAAGCTCTGCCTCCCAGGTTTACGCCATTCTCCTGCCTCAGCCTTCTGAGTAGCTGGGACTACAGGCGCCCGCCACCTCATCAGGCTAGTTTTTTGTATTTTTTTTAGTAGAAACGGGGTTTCAATGTGTTAGCCAGGATGGTCTCCATCTCCTGACCTCGTGATCCACCCATCTCAGCCTCCCAAAGTGCTGGGATTACAGGCTTGAGCCACCGCGCCCGGCCTGAGCCAAGAATCTCTAGTGCTCTGAGAGACTAGAAGATTTTGATCACCAAAGATTGATTAGGATTCATTTTATTTACTCTGGGAAAAGGTGCATCCATAAAATGAGAAAAAATTAGCGACAAGAGTTGAAGTAAGTGAGCTGAATGTGTAAGAAGCTTAATCTTCAACTATCCATAAAATACAGTTAACCAATACACCTTCCCTAAGGATTCTACTTAATCAACATGTTAATGCTTACATGGCAATTTAGCCTAAGGCGACAAAGTTTTAAATTAGTGGTTCTAGAATTATGTTAATAGATAAGAATAGTTTATCATGATTATCAGCCTTGTATAAGTAATTTATGCTTCTAAAGTACTTACAGTTATTTTAAGGAGGTTTTTGAAGTATTCTTAGCAAACCCTGCCTCTCTAATTTTTATAATTAATATTATTTTCATAGCCACTCCAAAAAGGCTTTGCTAAACAATAGATCTTCAGGCCTGCTCATGTCCATAATCATACATTTCAATTAGTGAGCCATTTCTGTACTTTAACAATGGTCGAGCATCCTATGTAATGCTTTTAAATATGGCATGTATTTTACTAAATTTCACTTCAGATATCTCTGCCCTGAAGATAACATAAAGAAACCTGATAATCACTGAATAATATTTACAACATTTCACGTGTGATACAGATTTCAATATATTACTATTTTTATTTTGTCTTTAATGCAAATTTTATTAAATCGGGAAGCAATAGCTTTTCTCCCTTTGGAAGATACTACTGGAGGAAAAATCCTGCATGTAAAGATTTTCATAAAAACTTGTGTTCTTTGAATGTGGTATTAGTCATGAATTGATTAAAATTCTGATACTTTATGGCCACACGCACTGCTTGGATTCAGAGAAACAGTTCTGCAACTTTTGTTTTCACTGGGGTGTCCTGAGAAGCACGGCTTTTCTTTTTTAACCTCCTCTTTGTGCGTTGTAAACTTGAGGGCTAAATCTTATTGAGAGAAGTGGTTGTTGGAAGGCAATTCTCCATAGGTCTCTCGTGTTTCTGTGTGTTTTCTGAGCAGAGGTATTGATTGCTCCTCTTCCATACTAGATTTTCAAGGACATTTGTATAGCGAACAGCTTTGGTAAAGATAGTGTCCCCTTCCAGAGAAAAAAAGCAGTTTTGTTTACTGTTCCCTATAATAATGACAATGACAATCTACAGGGCAAAGATCAAGTAGGCCTACTGCCCACCATAAAAGGCCCGAGTTCCTTAACCTTAAGGTAACTGTTCTATAACCCAACCCACTGTGCATCACTTGTTCCTCTTCATACCACACTTCAAAAACTGGGGCTTGGGGAAATAACATCAAAATGCTAATACTCTGACAACTGTCATTTCTGTGAGTAATAAGCTGTCTTTTTTTTTTTTTTTGACCCACAAGCCTGCTTCCACCAACTTCCACGGAGCTACGTCAGGCCAATTTGTTAGCTTGCAAGGAGGGTAAAATGTCAGATCTTTCCCAGTTTGTGTAACCAATAACAACTTCAACACAGATTGTGTCATCTGAGTACTCACGTTCAAAAAACAAAATCATACTCAGGATTTTAATGTTCCTAATGATCTGGATTGGCCAGTCTAGATTTCTTGCCTGATTCTCCAAGAAATTTGACATCTTCCTAGTACAAAATTCAGCTAACGTGGCTTTTCCTAATCTTGTTAATGATCCTTCCTTCTGTCATCTAGTGACAGAATTGAGCCAGGTTTCCCTCCTACTAGTTCTTCAAACAAAGATAATTTTTGGATGATTTTCTCTTGGGGAATAAGTGAAATAACAGATGTTTTCAGATTATATATTCCTTCTTGATTTTTTAAATCAATTTATGGAGGTATAATTGACACACAGAAAGTATACATATTTAATGTATACAACTTGATGAGTTTGGAGATAAGTATACAGCCATGAATTTATCAACACAATCTATGCCACAAACATATCCATTCCTTCCAAAAGTTTCCTTCTGCCCTCTTTATTATTTTTTCCCCATAGGGTCTCGCTTTGACACCCAGGCTAGAGTGCAGCGGCACCATCACAGCTCACTGCAGCCTCTATCTCCTGAGCTCAAAGGATCCCTCCACCTCAGCATCCCAAGTAGCCCAAGTAGCTGGGCCCACAGGCACACACCACCAGGTCCAGCTAATATTTGGTATTTTTTGTAGAGACAAGGTTTCACCACGTTGTACAGACTGGTCTCAAACTCGTGAGGTCAGGCGATCTGCCCACCTCAGCTTCCCGAAGTGCTGGAATTACAGGCGTGAGCCACCACACCTGGACCCTCTTTATTACTTTTGTGTGTGATAAGAATACTCAATCTAAGATCTACCCTCTTACACTTTTAAATATGCAACACAGTGTTATTTATCACGGGTACAATGCTGTTCAGTAGCACACTGGGACAAACTATACGCTTTGACTAACACTCCCTTGTTTTCCCCTCCCTCAGCCCTGGTAACTATCATTCAACTCTCTCCTTCTATAAGTTTGACTGTTTTAGATTCCTCACATAAGTGGTGTCATGCACTATTTGTCCTTCTGTGTCTGGCTTATTTCCCTTAATATAATGTCTTCTAGTTTTATCCATGTTGTCACAAATAACAAGATATTCTTTAGTTTTTCAGGATAAGTAATATTTCATTGTATGTACGTACCATATTTTCTTTATTCATTCATAATGGACAGACTGCTTGCATATCTTGGCTATTGTAAAATAATGCTGCAATATATATGGGAGTACAAATATCTCTTGATTTCAATTCCTTTGGGTATATACCCAGAAATAGGATTGCTGGATTATATGGCAGTTCTATTTTTAATTTTTGTGGAACCTCCGTATTGTTTTCCACAGTGGTTGTACCAGTTTGCATTCACCCCAATAGTATATAAGAGTTCCCTTTTCTCGATATTCCTGCCAACACTTTTCTATTATACTTTTTATAATAATCATTCTAACAGGTATGAGGTGATATCTCATGTGGTTTGATTTGCATTTCCCTGATGATTAGTGATGTTGAGCACCTATTTATATACCTGTTGGCCATTTGTATAGCTTCTTTAGGGAAATGTCTATACAATCTCTTTGCACGTTTTCTAATCAGGTTACTTGGGGTTTTTATTCTATTGAGTTCTGGGATTCAATTTTGGATACTATTCCTTTATCAGATAGATATGTGGTTTGCAAATATTTTCTTTTATTCTGTAAATTGCTTTTACATTTTTGTTGATTATTTCTTTTGTTGTGCAATAGCCACTTTGTTTCATGTAATCCCACTTTTCTATTTTTAGACAAGTTTTTGTTACCTGTCTTTGTTACTATCCCTTTGGAGTCATATCTAAGAAATTCTTGCCAAGCCCAATGTCAAAAAGCTTTTTTCCTATTTTCTTCTATGAGTTTCATAGTTTCAGGTCTTAAGTTTAAGTCTTTAATGGACTTTGAGTTGATTTTTGAGTATGGGATAAGGTCAGAGTCCAATTTCATTTTTTACATGTAAATATCCAGTTTTCCCAGTGCCATTTATTGAAAAGACTACTCTTTTCCTCACTGTGTATTTTAGTACCTTTGCAGAAGATCAGTTGACTATATATAAAGGGGTTTATTTCTGGGCCCTCTATTATGTTCCTTTGGTCTATATATTTGTTTTTATGCCCCTACCATACTGCCTCAATTACTACAGTATTTTAAACAGATTTGGAAACCAAAAATTGTGATGCCTCCACCTTTATATTTCTTTTTTAAAGATTGGTTTTGGTTATTCAGGGTCTTTTTTGGTTCCAATAGGAATTTTAGGATTGTTTCTTCTGTTCCTATAAAAACAAAACAAAAATGTCATTGGGATTTTAGTAGGGATTACATTGAATCTGTAGATGACCTTGGGTAGTACGGATATATTAACATGGGATGTTTTTCTGTTTATTTGTAACTTTTAAAGTTTGTTTCATCAATGGTTTACAGTTTTGGCGTGCCAGTTTTTCACTTCCTTGGTTAAATTTATTCTTAAGCATTGTATATTTTTTAATGCTAATGTAAGTGAAAATGTTTTCTTGATTTCTTTTTGGATAGTTCAGAGTTAATGAATTTAAATGCAACAAATTTTTACATACTAATTTTGTATCTTGCAACTTTACTGAATTTAATAGTTCTAGCAGTTGTTTTTGTTGTTGTTGTTTTGTTTTTTTGTTTTGAGGACTCTCGCTCTGTTGCCCAGGCTGAAGTGCAGTGGCACGATCTCAGCTCACTGAAACCTCAGCCTCCCAGGTTCAAGTAATTCTCATGACTCAGCCTCCTGAGTAACTAGAATTACAGGCATGCACCACCAAGCCTGGCTAATTTTTGTATTTTTAGTAGAGATGGGGTTTCACCACATTGGCCAGGCTGGCCTTGAACTCCTGACCTCAGGTAATCCATCCACCTCAGCCTCACAAAGTACTATGATTACAGGCATGAGCCACAACACCTGGCCTTCTGGTTGTTTGTTGACAAAATCTTCAGAAGTTTCTACATGTAAGATTGTGCCATCAGTGAATAGAGATAATTTTGCTTTTGCCATTCTAGTGTAATTGCCTTTTATTTTCATTTCTTGACTAATTACTTTGGCTAGGATTTCCAGTACCATCTAGAGCAGAAGTGGTGAGAGTGGGCATCCTTGCCTTTTCCTAGATCTTAGAAAAATTTTTTTCAGTTTATTTTATGTGATATTAGCTGTAGGCTTTTCTTTTTTTTTTTTTTTTTTTTTTTTTTTTTTGAGACGGAGTCTCGCTCTGTCGCCCAGCCCAGGCTGGAATGCAGTGGCGCGATCTTGGCTCACTGCAAGCTCCGCCTCCCGGGTTCACGCCATTCTCCTGCCTCAGCCTCCCGAGTAGCTGGGACTACAGGCGCCCACAACCGCGCCCGGCTAGTTTTTTGTAATTTTTAGTAGAGACGGGGTTTCACCGTGGTCTCGATCTCCTGACCTTGTGATCCGCCCGCCTCGGCCTCCCAAAGTGCTGGGATTACAGGCGTGAGCCACCACACCCGGCAGCTGTAGGCTTTTCATATATGGACTTTATTATGTTAAGTTCCTTTTATATTCAATTTATTGAGAGTTATCATGAAAGGGAGTTAAATTTTGTCAAATGCTTTTTCTATGTTTTTGAGATAATCATGTGATTTTTATACTCCATTGTGTTGAGGTGGTATATTACATTGATTGATTTCTGTATGTTGAGCCATCCTTGCATGCCAGGGACACATATTATTTGGTCATGGAATATGATCCTTTTAAAGTGCTATAAATTTGGTTTGCTATTATTTTGTTGGGCAATTTTGCATCTATGTTCATCAGCAATATTGGCCTAAAGTTTTGTTTTCTTGTGGTGTCTTTGTTCAGCTTTGGTATCAGGATGATGTTGACCTTATAAATAAAACTGGAAGTGTTCCCTTTTCAATTTTTTAGAAGCATTTCAGAAGGATTGGTATTAATTCTTCTTGAAATCTTTGGTAGAATTCACCTGTGAAGTCATTTGGTCCTGGACTTTTCTTCGTTGGGCAGTTTTTGATTACTAATTAAGTCTTCAAATAGGGTGTCACTATGTTACCCAGGCTGATCTCAAACTCCTAGCCCCAAGTGATCCTCCCACCTTGGCCTCTCAAAGCACTGGGATTACAGGCATGAATCACTGCACCCAGCCTCTCAATCTCCTTTTTGCTATTGGTCTCTTTAACCTTTCTAGTTCTTCTTGGTTCAATCTTGATGGGTTGTATGTTTCTTCAAATTTCTCTTTTTTTCTAGATTGTTCAAATTTATGGTATATGATTGCTCATAACAGTCCCTATGTGTTTTTCATTTTTGTGAAATCTGTTGTAATGTCTCCACTTTCATTTCTGATTTTATTTATTTGAGTCCTCTCTCTTTTTGTCATACTCTTACTAAGTATTTGTCAATTTTATTTAACTTTTCAAAAAAACAAGTCTCAATTTCCTCAATTTCTTCTAATTTTTTTCGTTTCTATTTTAGTTATTTCTGTGCTAATCTGTATTATTTCCTCCCTTCTGCTAAATTTCGGCTTATTCACCACTGATTCTATAAATCACTAACATCTAATACAGTTACCGTTATTATTTAGATGTAGTTAGACATCCAATCCTAGGTTTAATGCTAGCATTTCTGTATTCTCAGGAAATTATTCTAAACTGATTTCCTGGTATTATTTCAGATTTTCTCAACAACTAATTTTACCTTCTACCGAAATGCTCTCCATCTTGATTGTAAATATAGTTAGTATAGTTAATTGTTTTTCTTCTTAAGAGACTAACCTTTATATGACATTTACTCACATTGGATTAAGTTCCTCCTAGGATAGGATAGGCAGGGGGTGGATATCATCTTACCTTAAATATCCGTTTCACATGAATATAACTGCACCGAATATCTAATTTTTCAAGTAACCTCTGAGTTTTTTCTAGATTAATTTTTCCACCTCTAAAGTCATCCTGAATCTTCGACAAAAACCATGTAGAAAGCACAAAAAGTTAAGGAAATTCTCATAGAAAGGCACTGAGTATTTAAAATTCCTAAAGAAACATTTGATTTACTGTACTTATTTTTATTTTTAAAGAATATGCTTAAAGTAAGTTATAGGATAATTGTATGATAAATAATATTTTTTAAAAAAAATTAAGTAGTTACTATGCTATAGTAAAGGTATGAAAGGGTATACCACAATAAAAATACAAAAAAAGAATTAAAGTTAAAATTTGAGAATTAAAGTCATTACGTAGAAAATACATTAAAACATTATTACAATCTATTGCTTGAAGGCATGAAGTTGGGAGGCAACCAGACTTCAAGATCATCTCTCACCTGATCTCTCTGTTTTAGTTCTCTAATCCAGAAAGGTGATCATATTAACCCTGAATCTTAAGGAAGGTGGCAGCATTAGATGAATTCCTAATATGTCACTGAACACGGTTTCTGCTACTTAGTGTTCAATAAATAGTAACCATGACTGATAAAGTTATTATTACTACATTAGTCAAATGCCCAGCTATACACACACTCAAGACAGTAACATTTTAAGTACCATCAAAAAGCATCAAAAATACCATGGTAAGTGTATATTTGGTATGAAAGAGAAAACAAAAAAAAATTTTTTTAAAGCTTACTTATCATAGATAAACTACAAAAGTTAGGACACTTCCATTTGAAAAACTAAGATCGAAATGAGATAATGACAATTATCACCAAAATTATAAAAGATATAGGTAAAAATTGTGCAAAACTACTCAGTTTCAGATTGTTAAAATGTATTGAGATCTCCTTAAATTTAATAGTTATGACTTAATAGAATAAATAAAGCTCATTTTCTTGTAAGAAAAAGATACCAGAATGTAAGGAAAGTTAGAAAAGCTCAGAACAGACATCGAACAAGCAGTTCAGCTTAAATGAAGAGGATTTAAATTCAGAACTCTTCGAAAAGAATAACAGCATCAAGTAAAGAGGATAATGAGGAGAAAGAAGAGGGGCAGAAAGAAGCTCTCAATGGATATTTCATTTCCATAGTTTCATGACCTGTAGAGCCGTTTCTCCTCACTTAGAAGTCTTTCCCCAATAGGTGCTGTTACGGGTTCCAAATACAATTAACTCTGCCCCTTTGCAGAAAATAATTTCTTGATACTCCTCAGCTGTTACCACTTTTCTAGGGAGAAAGCAGAGAACACACAGTGGTTTGTCGCCTTTGTTCTTTGAAGGTAGCTCACACTTCACCGTAGAAACAGTAAGCAAGATGTAGTACCTGCACTACCCTGCCCTTGAAACTGTTTGGCTTCTTACATTCTGACCATCTCCAAACCCACAATATTTGAAAATGCAGCTTTCCCTGATGTCCGGCATATTTCCATGAACTGCCATTGTATCTCATTTTATTTTTTACTATTTTGTTTAAACCCCTCGAAGCTTTCATCACAATGTAATGTGCTTCCAGTGGGTTTGGGTGGCTGCTCTGAGAGCCTGAGTATAAATCAACACCATTGTGATTCCTGAAGTTGCAAAGTGCTGTCACTCTTGAAACTTTGGGCTGCTTCTCTAGATCCCTGACAACATATAATGCACACAGAGACACACCACTTTCGAAGAAGACTGTTCAGGAGGCTAAGTTCTTAAAATCTTCAAAATAGGTATAGCTGGTTGGCTGGGCACCACACTGTCAGGTGACTGTCATTTTTTCCTTTTGGTCTGAATACCCATTGTGAAATCATCAGAGGTTCCACACTTCACAAGGAAAGCTTCTTATGACCTCATCAGGAGGCTCAGACCTTCCTAGACTGCCTGCTTTCATGGGTAGACACAATAACCTTCAGCTTCAATGTTAACACCTTGATGGGAAAGGTGTCTCATGGAATGTTTTCTTATCCTTTGAACACTCTTCATTTCAGAAGCTTTGCTTCTGTTGCAACCAAACATGACACTTAGCGTGCTCAGCAGGAAGGACAAGGAAAGAGTAATTCGCAGACTGTTATTACAGGCACCTCCAGGGGAATTTGTAAATGCCTTTGATGATCTCTGTCTGCTTATCCGTGATGAAAAACTTATGCACCATCAAGGTGAGTGTGCAGGCCACCAACACTGCCAAAAATATTCTGTACCACTCTGCATCGATGGAAATCCAGTACTCTTGTCTCACCACAATGTAATGGGCGACTACCGATTTTTTGACCATCAAAGCAAACTTTCTTTCAGATATGACCTGCTTCAAAATCAGCTGAAAGACATCCAAAGTCACGGTATCATTCGGAATGAGACAGAATATCTGAGAGTTGTTGTTCTGTGCGCCTTAAAACTGTATGTGAATGACCACTATCCAAAAGGAAATTGCAACGTGCTGAGGAAAACTGTCAAAAGTAAGGAGTACTTGATAGCTTGCATTGAAGATCACAACTATGAAACAGGAGAGTGCTGGAATGGACTTTGGAAATCTAAATGGATTTTCCAAGTTAACCCATTTCTAACCCAAGTAACAGGAAGAATATTTGTGCAAGCTCACTTCTTCAGGTGTGTCAACCTTCATATTGAAATATCCAAGGACCTGAAAGAAAGCTTGGAAATAGTTAACCAAGCTCAACTGGCTCTAAGTTTTGCAAGGCTTGTGGAAGAGCAAGAGAACAAATTTCAAGCTGCAGTCTTGGAAGAATTACAGGAGTTATCCAATGAAGCCCTGAGAAAAATTCTACGAAGGGATCTTCCAGTGACCCGCACTCTTATTGACTGGCAGAGGATACTCTCTGACTTGAATCTGGTGATGTATCCTAAATTAGGATATGTCATTTATTCAAGAAGTGTGTTGTGCAACTGGATAATATAAAGAATTGCTCCTGGTAACTATCTTGATTTGACTCGTTTGTGTTTCTGGGGAATGGTTATTTTCCTAAAATTGAGCAATCTGTGGAGATGTCTCTCACTTACCCAATGCAAATTTAAATGGGAAAAGTGTAACAAGTAATTTTACTCGGGGAATATTGATGAATAATGCAAGAAAGTGTAAAGTAACTGTGTTTCATGGTGGTGACCATCATAAAGACCAAGACATTTGTTAGAAACTAAAATAGTTTTATAGAATATGGGATTCCAGAAATAATAGAGAGGTGGCCAGGGTTAAGGCTGTGTGTGTGTATGTGTGTGTGTGTGTGTGTGTATGTGTGTGTGTGAGAGAGAGAGAGAGAAAGAGAGAGAGAGACTTTTGACTTTGTTTTGAACTGAAAAGGTATACAAATGAATATCACTCCACAAATGATATTTTACATAACTCAATTCAGTACTGGACCATCCACGAGAGGGTGAATTTCAATAAATGACATTAGGTTTGGATTTTCCACGAAACCAACAGATATCAAAAATCTAGCTCACATGAAGGACTATTAGTAATTTTGGATCCTCTTCCACTCTACTTCCTTCCCCTCAAGAATTGGGGTAACTCAAAATCCCTGGCTTGTCTGACAACTAACATGGTCTTCCAAGCCAACTAGAAAAACCTGACTTCCCAAACTTTTACAGCTAAGCTCTTGTGAAGTCGTCACTGTAAACACTTATAAGTACTTACTGCATAACATGGCTTGTGCTAAATATTTTGCATAACATTTTTCATCACTAATCTGGTACTAGTATTATCTCCATTGTACCTAAGAAAAACCTAAGTTCTCAAGTTGTTTACATCTTCCAGACACATAGTATCACAGTTCATTTGTGCTGCTATAACAAAATGCCATACATTGAGTCACTTATAAATAACAGGAATTTATTGCTCACAGTTATGGAGGCTGCAAAGCCCGAGACCAAGGTGCTAGCAGATTCAGTGCCTAGTAAAGGCGTGTTTCCTTATAGATAGGATTTTCTAACTGTGACCTTACATGGTAAAAGGGACAAAGCAGCTCTTTAGAACTTCTTTTAACGGCACTAGTATCATTCATGACGGCTCCACTCTCCTGGCCAATCACCTCCCAAAGTCCTCACCTCCTCATACCATCCCCTTGGGCACTCAGTTTCAACATATAAACTTTGGGGGACACAAACAATCAGACCATACCACATAGTGGCAAGCGTATCTGACTTAACACTCATGCTTCAGGGTACAACAGTTCCCCATGGAAGCCTATTTCATTATGAGTTATGGACTCTGATGTACATTGATTTTGCCAAGGATTCCACCTTAAAGGATACCCCAGAAGAAATGGAACCTGTGACAGCTGTTTTCTAGCCAGAGCAAATCACCTATACACTCATCCTACCACTATTCCTAGCAATGTTATCGTCCATTGGTATCTGCTCTTTCAATAAATTCCAAATGTAAATCTCTTTAACAAGATTACAGTAGAGCAGTAGGTAGGCCCCATCCTCCAATTCTGATTTATCTAAGAAGCAAAGTGATTTGTATTTTGGGTTTATGTAATCGAAAAACACTTCTAATTTTACTTATTAACACTGGAGCAACAGATCCCATACAAGAATTTCTAAACCTAACCTCCCCAGCTGGTGGTTCTTCAAGAATCTCAGGAGAATAACCTGGGGCTTATCTTTAAAAATACACATTACCAGGGCCCATCCTAGGATTCTGATTTAGTAGGCTGGGAAATCTGTATTTTAGCAAGTATCGGAGGTTACTCTGATGCAAAAGATTTCAGGGCCACATTTTAAGAAATGTTCCCTAATCTTAAAACAGCATATCCTGTGCTTTCTCTCTACTTAATTAAAATCATTTCCCACAAAACCATAGCCCCATGAAGGACATTGCTACCACTTTACTGCATTTGGTATGCACAGACCAAGGACGGGCCTTGCCATGTAAAAAAGGTAGAAACAAACTTTCTAAAGAAAAGCAGAAAAGAAAGTTGCTCTCATAGCACTAAAATACAGCCATCTGGTGAATCCATAAGCAAAAATTTGAATTGATATTATGGTTATATGTGTAAGGGTTGATTTTCCAGATCATTGCAGATTAGGACCAATGGTTTGTGGGATAATTACAGAGGCATTTAGCTCCTGCTTTAACATAGGGTTTTTTTAAAAGAAATATTTGTTGATAATTCTGAATATAAAAGTCACATGTACGAAATTGTGGAAAATGCTTAAAGCATAAAGCATTGTGGCCCATTTTCTTCTGTCTAATTTTATAGAACTGCTTTAAATATTAAGAATAGGCAAAATATAAAAATTTGTATCTTGTTCTTTTTTTATAACATATATATCATAAAACATTGCCCATGTCATTAAAAACTCCTTGAGCACGTAATTTTAATTATCTACATAATATTCATACTGTAGATGTCCATAATAAGACAAATCATTTCTCTATTCATATATAATTTAAATTTTTAGCATTTTATCTCTGTTATTAATGATGCTATGATGAACATTTGTTTGTCCACATCATAGGTTATTCTCCTTGGCATAAATTCCTTAAAACTGCATATTAAAAAGACATGAACATATTAATAGTTAATATATATTGCCAAATTGCTTTCCATAAAGATTTTGGCAAATTTATCATCCCATTAATAGCATTAAGAGAGTATCTAGTTCAGCACAGTAATCTTGACCATATAAAATCATTTTCTTTTTTTTGATAAGCAACAAGGAAACCTTAGACAACACAAAACAGGAAACATTATTTCATGAACTTATACTTCATTATGTCAAGAGTAGTCCCACAAGGCTATTTAATTTGGTAGTTATTTTCCTTGTATGGAAATTGGCAGGGCCAAGGAAATGCACAGTCACTACCTGTTCCCTGTACCTCTCTCTCTCTCTCTCTCTCTCTCTCTGTCCTCTCTTCCTCTCTTTCTCTCTGACCTCTCTCTCTCTTTCTCTTTTCTGTCTCTCTCACACACACACATGCGCACACACACACTTAGGCCTACACTCAAAACACATACATACACACATGCCTAGGCATATACACACATAAAAAATATTTCAGATTGAGGAGTCACTGTGTTCTGTCCCTCAAATCCCACTCCCAACAGTACAAGCTCCACCAGAATGATGATCTTGTCAATCTCGAGTACCTAGTCCGTTATTGCCTGTCATATGGTAAGTACTCAAATGAATGAATGAATGAACAAATGAATAAGGATAACAAAGATAGGAAGCACAGTAGGTTTATCTGGCCTTAAGGTTTTATAACCCACCAACACCTGCTGTCCCTTAGGAGGCGTGCAGCCCACCGCAGATTCCCAGTGCTGGTGTTGTTACCCCTTACTCCAAGGCGGTTCATTCCATTCAGAAACTGCCATTAGTCTTCTGCTATGATGAAAACCTTTGCTTTTTTCTGACTCCAAAAGGTAGGAAATTTCTCCTCTATCAAGTTTAAGAAAATCAAGTTCTTCAAAAGTCATACATTCCTTTTCATTTTACATTGATTGCATTTTACATGATTCTCTGTCAAAGATTTTCTACCCTTGAAGGCTGGTTCAGAGCGCTAAAGGAATGACCATTTCATGTTCTACTCAAGCAGAGGTCCATGAGGAGACTTACATCTTTCAACATGCCTGCATGTTAGGGTGCGTCCCTGCTGCTCTGGAACACACCCTGGCTTCATGTGTGCCTTGGGATTAAGGCATGCTTCATCGTTTCCTCTTTGTTTGCACTTTTATCACGTTTTACAAGACCTAGCTACTCCCTTCTACGTATCATGCATTTCTGGGAATAATCAAATAGAGCTCCTATTCAACTCTTTTGATGTTCAAAAGCTTATAAAGGCCCTCTCCATAGTAGATTAAATTTTAGTGAGTCAATATGAAAAGTGATTTCAGTTCACTGCCACTCAGCCAATTTTTGGCCATGTTACTGATTTATCTCACCTTCTTCTCAATCTTCTCATCATGATGTACCTTAGATTCTGGCCCCTCTACTTGGATAACCGAAGCAGCTCCCTGGGATTCACTACTATTCTTAGAAAATGGGTTACCAGTCTACCTTTTCCTAAATTATCGTGAATTCTATCTTGACTCTACTTCCGTCACTTGTCTTTCATTCTTGATGAGCAATCTATTTATTCTTTTCTACTAATATCTGTAGTCTTTTTTATGATATGCTTTCAAATTTTTCTACTTTACTAAGCTCCACTTCTTCATCATTGCTTCACATAGCAAACAACTTTGTTCTTTCACCAAGAAGACACATCCTTTCAAAAGTGCTACTGCTTCCTTTCTAGGCACATAAAAATACGTTTATGCTCTTCTCCTTCCAAATAGTCACCAAAGAAGTGTATGTTCCTTTCTAAGACTAACTTTTCCTCCTGTGCATTGAATCCTAAATTCTTGATCTTTTGCCATCCAGGCTCTTTATCCATCAGGGTGTTAGTTTTGTTTTGTTTTGTTTTGTTTGAGACAGCATCTCAAACAAGGTAAAAATTGTGTTTGTGTTACCCAGGCTGGAGTACAGTAGCACAATCATGGCTCACTACAATATCCATCTCCCAGGCTCAAGAGATCCTCCTACCTCAGCCTCCCAAGCAGCTGGGACTACAGGCATGCACTGTCACACCTGGCTAATTTTTCTAATATTTTGTAGAGATGGGGTTTCACCATGTTGTCCAGGCTGGTCTCAAACTCCTATGGGGTCAGTGGTAATACCCCCTTTATCATTTCTTAGGTAACATGGCCTAATTGACACAGCTGGTGAGTGGCAAAACTGAAATTCCAGCTCAGGCCTGTCGCACTTCAAAATTCATGCCCCCTATACCTTGCCATGTCTACCCTCTGACTTCTAGTCCATCAGCATAACTAACACCCATTCTCAAAAGTTTCAATATCAATTATTTGTTCCAATTACCTTTTCTCAGTTATCACAGGAATGTGGTTTTATCTTGAAAGCCTATTTCCTCAGTTGTGCTTGCATCTTAATCTCTTCTCTAATTTCTTCCATATCTCCTCATCCACTATTTCTTTCATATCTCCTCATCCACCCCTCAGCCAAACACAGGCTTCTTCCAACTTTAGTTCTTTGTCCTTTTGTTTTTTTAGCTTTATTTAGGTATAATTGAGATACAAAAATTTCACATGTTTATGCATATATCTTGATAAATTTGGACATATGCATACACCCGTGATACCATAACAACCAAGGTACTAAGCATATCCAACACCTCAAAAAATGTCCTTATGTTCATTTGTGGGGTTTTTTTGTAAGAACATTTGACATGAGATCTATCTTCTTAACATATTTTTAAAGCACACGGTAAGGTATTGTTAACCATGTGTACTATGTTGTACAGCAGACATCTAGAACTTATTCATCTTGCATAACAGAAACTTTATACCCACTGAAGAACAATTTTCCATTTCCCCATCCCCAGTTCCTGACAATGATTATACATTTCCAATATTGTCTACCGGTCCAAGCTAAACTATATCCAAAATCATCATTCCCAGATCCAAATCACTTATTTCTTTCTTGTCCCCCGCCCCTACAAATTATTCTCTTATTTTCTGCTCTTAGAAGCACTATCTTACCATTAACTCAAGGTCAAGACTTTAGGCATTCTTAACTTGTTTTCCAAAGGGAACACACAAAGGGAATGTAAATTAGTCCAGCCTCGTGGAAAGTCGTTTGGTGATTTCTGAAAGAACTTAAAATAGAAGTACCATTCAACCCCTCAATCCCATTATTGCATATATACTCAAATGAATATAAATTGTTCTACCTTAAAGACACATGTACACATATGTTCATTGCAGCACTATTCACAATAGCAAAGTCATAGAATCAACCTAAATGGCCATCAGCAGTAGACTGGATAAAGAAAATGTGGTACATACACACCATATACAGCTATAGAAAAGAACAAGATTATGTCCTTTGCAGCAACATGGATGGAGCTGGAGGCCATAATCCTAAACACACTGACCCATAGAAATATAAACAAACTAAGCCATAGAATAGAAAACCAAATACATTTCTCCCATATAAGTGGGATCTAAACCTGGGGATGAAGAAAGGAACAACAGACACGGGGGCTTACTTGAGGGTGGAGGGTCAGAGGAGGGACAGGATTTAAACATTACCTATCGAGTATTATGCTTATTAGCAGAATGATTAAACAATCTGTATACCAAACGCCTATGCCACAAAACGCACCTGTGTAACAAACCTGCATGTGTACCCCGGAACATACAATCAAAGATTTTAAAAAGCAAAATCATAAAATAAAACAACACAAAATAAAATAAAAACCCAATAAATCATTGGATTCCTTTGCTTCTATCCTTGAAAGTGTCATGCGCGTCCGTGTGAAGAGACCACCAAACAGGCTTTGTGTGAGCAACATGGCTGTTTATTTCACCTGGGTGCAGGCGGGCTGAGCCCGAAAAGAGAGTCAGCGAAGGGAGATAAGGCTGGGGCCGTTTTACAGGATTTGGGTAGGTAAAGGAAAATTACAGTCAAAGGGGGGTAGTTCTCTGGCGGGCAGGAGTGGGGGTCACAAGGTGCTCAGTGGGGGAGCTTTTTGAGCCAGGATGAGCCAGGAAAAGGAATTTCACAAGATAATATCATCGCTTAAGGCAAGGACCGGCCATCTTCACTTCTTTTGTGGTGGAATGTCATCAGTTAAGGCGAGGCAGGGCATTTGCACTTTTGTGATTTTTCAGTTACTTCAGGCCATCTGGGAGTATATGTGCAAGTCACAGGGGATGTGATGGCTTGGCTTGGGCTCAGAGGCCTGACAGAAAGCATTTTCCATATTTATTCCCTTTGTCACTTATTAATTATCCATTTATTAAAATTCAATTCATCATTGGGTCTATTTCTATTTTGCAATTTTTTAAATTTATTCTCTTACTCCCCTTAATAATCCTTGTTGTTTTTCACTTATCAAGCTGTCTAACCGGTCTGTTTTCATTTTTTTTTTCTCTTAATCTCCAACCTATTCTATGAATTTTTTCCAAATTAAACTTTGTAAACCTCAGTTGCTTATTAACTGATGCTCCTCACAATCCTGATCACTTTTTAGAAATATCTAATAAGTAAGGGGTACATTTCAAATTCCCTAGCTTAGCAGTCTAATGTCCTCCATGACCTGAGTGCCCCTATGTTGTCCAGCATCTTTTCTTTTTTTTTTTTTTTTTTTTTGAGACGGAGTCTCACTCTGTCGCCCAGGCTAGAGTGCTGTGGCAGGCTCTTGGCTCATTGCAACATCCGCCTCCCGGTTTCAAGCGATTCTCATGCCTCAGTCTCCCAAGTAGCTGAGATTACAGACATACACCACCAGGCCTGGTTATTTTTTCTATTTTTAGTAGAGATGGGGTTTCACCATGTTGGCCAGGCTGGTCTTGAACTCCTGACCTCAGGTGATCCACCCGCTTCTGAAAGGACACAAAGATACAAAAATGCGTACCCTCCCTTCCTCCCCCCGATGTTGCTAAACTCTTTGTTCTGCTTTCTAATCTCTGCACGTACCAGAGGTTTCGTAAGTTCTGTAAGTACATGTTTTTCTTTCTGAGGCCAGGTCACAAGGAATGTTTAAGTAAGATAGCCAGGTCACAAGGTGTGTTTAAGCAAGATAGCCATAAACTGGTTGTGCAACCTGACGCAATATAATTAACTGCCTTTGTGTAAAACTGCTCTTCTGCCTCAAGGGTTGTACTGAAATATCAGAAATGGCGGGAACCAATCATAGTTTGCCAAATCGCTTTGTTCAAACTCCAGCCAATCATACCTCTAATTTGTATAATGATTCTATGCCTACTTTCCTTAGACTATATAACATTGTTCGGAGCTCAGTGGGGGAGCTCTCCTGCCCGTCTCGTTTCACGAGCAAGTGAGAGCTCCAGGTTCGAACTTGTAATAAAGATCCTTGCTGCTTAGCTTTGACTCTGGACTCTGGTGGTCTTCTTCGGGGAATAAACGGTCTGGACATAACACTTCGGCCTTGCAAAGTGCTAGGATTACAGGCGTGAGCCACCATGCCTGGACTCCAGCATCTTTTTTAAAAAGCCTGTTCTACTGGCCTCACCAGAGGTGCTCTAAATTCCCTAAAGGTGAACACATTGTATCTCTAATTCTGCCTTGGTACTTGTTCACCTTATTTTTTTGTTGTTGTTTGTTTTTCAGAGATGGGAACTTGCAGTGTTTCCCAGGTTGGTCTTGAACTCATGGCCTCAAGGGATCCTCTTGCTCTGGCCTCCCAAGTTGCTAGGATTACAGGTGTGAGCCACTGCGCTTGGCCTGTTCACCCTAAGTTGACTATTAAACGTGTCAGTGCGTGTCCTGCATTTAGTTAATTGACTAAACGAAGAATTTTTTTCATTCGTAGGCAGTATATGGAAATCTGTGAAATACTGCATCAGACTACATAAGTTCAAGTCTTTAGTCTGCCAATTACTATCTTTGTAATTTTAGGCATAGTTAAAACATACGATTTGTTTCATACTCAACTGTTCCATCTGTTAAATGGGGAGGATTTTTGCAACATTAAAATGAGACAATGAGTTAGTTGTACAGCACTTTGCAGCTGCAAATGTGCAGCACCTCGTACGGTGTTTATATATCTTGCATGAGCAGTAAATGATTGGTGAATGGATAAATGTCCAAAAGAAGATAACTTCCATCCGTCTCACAGATTGGCCAGAGCTGCACAGGCAGTATTTCCCAATGATAAGAGAAAGCTTCTGAGAGCATCATTCCCCAGTCCAGTCAAGCTCTCTACCTTTCCGAAATTCCAATTTACAGATACCTCTGGGTTGGATGTACAGATTTGTAATTTAAAAATGTTTCGTGGTACCTGGCACGTAATGAGAATATTTAATTTCCTCACTCCGTTATTTCCCTGACAGTTCACTCTTAATGTCTTATTATATGCCAAATAAAGGTGCTGGGGGCAAGATTTGTCTTCCAAATTCAGTAAATCTGGATCCCAACGGGAAACAGATGGACAAATACAAACCTAATAATTCAAAGAAGGTATCATGAAAGAATTATCAACAAAGATGTGGAAACACATGGAGTAGTAAAGTAACACGAAAGCAGTTCATATGTTTAGGCCCAGGTTAGGGAGTGGCTACTGGAGCCTGGAAGGAGAAGCCTATTTATTGGGTCACCATAAGAAGGGGTGTAAACTTCTGTGGAAGGACACTGACAGTATAAAGACATTGCTCAGGGAAAGAGCTAACAGCATAAATGTTCTCCTCCTTTCTCCAGGCTCTGACAGAGCTCTCCAGCTAACTCAGTCAACAGAGGACAAACAAGAGAGCCCGTGAGTACAATCCATACACATCAGCTTCCCCAGGTTCACAATATGGTGGTGAAGGGAAGAAAGTAAGACTGGAGGAGCAAATAGCAGATATCAAACATCCATTCATCCGAATGCTATTTCTGACACCGTACAGAGCTTCAGTTTGATAAGATGAACATCTAGCATTCGCTAAAGATATTTTATCCTTTTGTTCATTTGGAAATGCCATTTGTTTAAGTAAATAAATATATTTTGTAGCACTACATAAAAGATGTGTTTGGAACGTTTTCAAGTAACTGTTCTGTATATTTTAGTCCATTTTAATTCCCCTGAAAAGGACAACCTCTTCTAGGTTATAAATGCAACAGCTTTCCTGAATTAATTTTGTTACACAAATATAATTCTTACCATACTGTTCTTATCTCCCTAGTCACTTTTTATTCTTATTTTAGAATATGTAAAGTGCCCTTGCTTTGCAAACACCATGTTCCAACTCCAAACTCATGCAAATAAAGAAGAATTTATGGTGCGAATAGGATTTACTAATTGGACAGATTTATTTTTTTCATTCCCTGGGAATGTGATCTGTGACCCTAATGGCATGCAAATGTAGCCTCAGTTCAGAGGCAGTTGTGGCATGCGAGAGTGAGTTAACTTATTGGTATGTAAGACTGCTTTCTTATCAAACCTGGGAAAACCACTCAGCTAGGCAGCCAACAGACTGATCTCAACACTGTGACTTGCAAACACAGTGACAGTGAAGTATCATATAAGGCTTACTACTGAATATACTGGAAAGTTCCATATACATTATATGTTTTTTAGCAGGGATACTGGAACAATTTCTCGATGCTTCCTAGTAAATATTTTGCACATTCACCTCAGTATTTCATTTTATACCTCATTTTTGGATCAACAATCTCCTACTACAAAGAATTTTCCTTTTCTTTGGGAATTTCCTTATGACTAATTCCATTCTTGCCTTGGAAAAATTCATGTTGAAGGCTTCTGCTGATGAGCCACATATAAGCTTGAAAACAGTTTGAAGACTTTAGTAGTTTTGTTTTTCGGTTTTTGTTTTTTTTTTTCTTTTTTAACCAAAAGACAATAGCGGCTGGGCGCGGGGGCTCACGCCTGTAATTCCAGCACTTTGGGCGGCCGAGGAGGGCGGATCAGAGGTCAGGAGATCCATACCATCTTGAATAACACAGTGAAACCCCGTCTCTACTAAAAATACAAAAAAAAAAAATTAGCCGGGCGTGGTGGCGGGCGCCTGTAGTCCCAGCTACTCGGGAGGCTGAGGCAGGAGAATGGTGTGAACCCGGGAGGCGGAGCTTGCAGTGAGCCCACATTGCGCCACTGCACTCCAGCCTGGGCGACAGAGCGAGACTCCGTATCAAAAAAAAAAAAAAAAAAAAAAAAAAAAAAAAAAGACAATAGCCACCATACAGTTTTGTTTCTTCATTTATTGTTCGGGAAACTGAAACAAGGCTCAGATAATTTGAGTGCTTTTTTAAAACAATCCTGCAACTTTAATCAATACTATAGTCCTGGTCCAGCATTATTTTCACATTTTGTTCCATTTCCTCTGTTATTACTAAGCCCATCAGGCAGATCTTAGGAGAAATATATGTGAAGGTTTGGACACAAAAGATACGGTTGAACCAACACCTAATTTCAGAGAGGATGCTTGGAAAGAGCTTCTCACATTTCCATTACTAGGGGGCAGCCCAGCCGTGCATTATGACAGAGGTAGAATTGGATGTCATTTTTTTCCCCCTTTACCCTCTGATAATTGGAGGAACTTGCCCTAAGAAAGAAAGTCTCAACAGCTCCATTTTCATTTCTATTTCTAAGTTGCCGATAAGTGGGTGGTATTTAAAAAGAAAATAATCTACAATTTCTTAGTAAATCAAGGTAACTCTAATGCTCTCATAAGTTGTAATAAATCTTTGAAAAATATCTTCATATGGCTGATGAATGGTAAAATTACTCAGGCCTTGAGTGGGAAGCTATAAAGAAATAAATCTTACCCTTCTTTCTTCTAGCAGTATACACACACTTTGACACAAGAAACTGTTCAAATCAACCAGAAAATGGCAATCTTAATAGAAAAATGGGTGAAGTATATAAAAACTTACAGAATGGAAAACCCAGAAGAACTAAGAAAAAAAGCATATGAAATCAACAAAGAAATGCAAATTAAAATTGCCATTACTTTTATATCACACTTCTAAAAAAGGCAAAAATTAGAAGCCAGTTTAGGTAAATTCTGGTTAGAGGGTGTATGTATGTATGTGTGTGTGTGTGTGTGTGTGTGTGTGTGTGTTTAGAACTCTCATACATTGCTCGCAGGAAGGTAGACAAGGGCTGCTGTCAGCAATGCGGCACTATTTAGTCAAATTAATCGCGGGCATGTCCTATGACTTAGCAATTCCATTCCTGGGTCTATTTTTTTCCAATATGCTCACACTACTCTGGAAGAAAACACATACAAGGATGTTCACTGCAGTGGCAGGAAGTTAGTTACAACTTGGATGAAGGAAAAGGTAAAGGTGGCAGATACACACCAAGGAGTACCATGGACAGCTGGAAGTAATGGAGTAGACATACCCAGAGCAACATGAGTGGATCTTAAAAACACACTGCTGGGTAACAAAGAGTAAGACACAGTGCGACTTATATCACAATAACAAATGCAGAAATTGAAAAGAGATGCTTACAAATTACAATATATGCTTTTCAAGAATATATGCTCTTTTTAAAAAAATACACATTAAATGTATTAGAATGGTTGCCTGTGCAGAGAGGAGAAAAGAAATGAGCTATGGGGAATTAAAGAAAACAGGTGAATAAAAAGCTAGAACAAGGGAAACAAAAAAGCAAACCAAAAATAAACAACCAGAACCACAAAAGGAGGAAACTAAAGGGAAAACAAACAGAAGTAAAAAATTGTTTTATTTATTCAGAAATAGCATGAAGTTAAAACTGCCAAAGCTAAACTGAAATAAGTCCCCACAATTTCCCTCTCCTCTGCTTGTGTCAGGGAGAGAGCATTACACGTCAACCCGACCTTATGTAACTGTGAGTGGTCTGTTGTAATCAGATGAGGCTGAGTGCTGGGCAAGGGTGTGCTTCGAACAAAGTAAGAAATGCCACTCATCTGGCTGGGGTTGAATTTCTCAAGACAAACACAAACTGGAATTCGAAAAAAGAGTCTATTTCTGTTTTCACCTAGGAGGTGATCGGAAAAAGTGAGTTTGGCTTCATAGGCTGTCACAGTTATCAAAGGATTGTTTAGGAGAGATCAAAAGAGGCCAGGACCTGTAAGCAGTGTCAAATTCTAACTGGGAAATTGAAAAAGTTGTGTATTTCTTCTTATCAGATCGGTAGATTCTGAAAACCCAACCATAAAGATATAGCATAACTTCACTGTGATTCACTCAAAATTCTAATAATTTTCTCTTCTATAAAACTACTTCAGAAAGGAGTACAGAAATGTCCTGCCCCTCCAGTTGCCCTCTCTAATCCTCAACTTTGTTTGTGTCTATCTTGTTGCCTGGTCTGGTCTCCTGGTGGTGAAGAAAATTAACAAAAACAAGTTGCTGGACCATTCATTTTTTAAATTTTTACTTATTATAGTTCAATGAATATGTCAGAAAAAGCAAAACTATAAAGATAAAATTCATTTCTCTTTAAACAGAGTGTTAAATTAGAAAGAATTTGGCTGTAAAATTATTAGTGATATTTTCCTAGGAAATGACAGTATAACAGAAAATGAGTTGACACTTCTCAAAGAGGTACTGGAGATGGTTTGGTACCCTTGACACACAATCACATTGTATTCACAGGATGCCCTGGTGTTTCTGGCACAAAGGACAGACATTCGAAGACTTAATATTGGACAGCCAATTTACATCTACCCCAAGATATATGATTCTGTGAAATAGAGTGCATGTCTACAGTTCATACTGTGGCAGTAGAAAATACTATAGGCATCATGATAGAGAAACTCAAAATATACACAATTAAATTTTAAGCATATAAAATACAGCTCATATGCACTGAAGTCAAAAGGTATTTGGAATGGCTACAGTGAGAAAATATGGAGTCAGTAGAATAGAACAGAGTCCCACCTGATCCCTGTTTCATTGCTGTCCATCTACATCCAGAGTTAGAAATCCAGGTGTGCTGTCCGTCAAATTAAACAGTTCTCTTTTTCTGTATTCCCACTCTATTAGCTTTCTCTTGGCAAAGCGACCATGTAGAAACTTCAAATGATGCCAACAGTAAATTCTTCCCAAAAGTCTACAGAATGTGGAAATATCTGAATAATATTTGAATATCTGAATATAAGTACAGTTGGTCTACTGTTGGTGGAGAAATGCATAAACTTTAACCCATACTGTGTTATAGTACTGGACTTATCACAAAGAATTTACTTCCCATCAATTAATTCTAAAAGTTATTGTCCTGAAAACACCCTATAACAGGAACTGTAGACTTTGAAAAACAATATGAGTAATGATCTCTGCTTTCCAGGAGCTGAAGATCTCTTTTTTTTTTTTTTTTTTTTTTGAGACGGAGTCTCGCTCTGTCGCCCAGGCTGGAGTGCAGTGACCAGATCTCAGCTCACTGCAAGCTCCGCCTCCCGGGTTTACGCCATTCTCCTGCCTCAGCCTCCCAAGTAGCTGGGACTACAGGCGCCCGCCACTTCGCCCGGCTAGTTTTTTGTATTTTTTAGTAGAGACGGGGTTTCACTGTGTTAGCCAGGATGGTCTCGATTTCCTGACCTCCTGATCCGCCCGTCTTGGCCTCCCAAAGTGCTGGGATTACAGGCTTGAGCCACCGCACCCGGCCTTTTGTTTTGTTTTTTTTTTTTTTTTTGAGACAGTCTTTCTATGGACCTTTTAAAGAGTGATAGTTACTGAAAATTCACGTGCTATCTTTATGTTTCCTGCAATTCAGAGATGATAATTTTAACAGAGAGCACTATTGAGAAATTAGTCAGTACCTTGGCTTTTTGTTCCTATAGATTCAATCAATACGAAGAATAATAAAGTAATATTCCCCTTCATGGTAAGCAGGGTCTGGAATCCCTTGTCCTAGAATTAACAGCTTTTTCTGATTCAGGTCCAGAGGAAGCGAGTTAAGTTGGCTCATCTGAAGAGTGGCAGGAGATAGTGAGTTTTGTGTTTGGAAGGTGGAGATAAATGAAGCTGATGAAAGTCCAGCAGAGAAATCCATGTTGTTCCTACCACATGCCAGGAAGTGTCAGGAACATTAATATGGCAGCTTATGAAGCCAGGAGGAGAATTTCTCCCAAATCCAAGTGTGTGATTGAAATTGGACATTCTACTTTTCTAGTATTGAAGTGTCATACATCCATTCACATCCATTTCATGAGAATAAACAAAGGTCTGGTTTGCAAGATATCTGACTCTTAAAAAGCCTTTCCACTTATTCTATGAATGCCTAGACAGATTATTTTCCATATTTCAGTCTTATAAAAAGCAAGAATATTTCCTCATTTGGTCAATATCTTCTGAGCCCAATCTTTATGCCAGACTCTGCATTAGGCACTAGGAGCACAAAAGGAAATTGGACACCCTTTTTTGTTCCTGGTAGGTCCCAGCTGAGTGGAGGATACTGGCATGTAAAGGACTCATTAGGCCGAAACTTCACTCTGTGGGAGACCAAAGGAGAGCAACAAACTCTCCCTCAGGAAGTCAGGAAAGGCTCATATAGTGAATGCTGCCACCACCCTCTACCCTCCCTAGGAGGACTGAAGCACTCCTCCTCCAGCTGCCTCATCAAGGTAAGGCCCCACTCCAGGAGCAGATCACATGGGAAATCCTACCCCTTTGCCCCAGTTCAAGACAACGTTGCAGCATCATCCCAGCTTCCGGGCTCCCAGGACGATTGACTAAGGCCTTTGTTATGACTGCATCAGCAGTTCACCATCCCCCTTCCAACCCAGAAGCAGGCAAATTTTTCTGAAAGGGCTTAGAGAGTAAAATGTTTTAGGCTTTGCAGGCCACATAAGGTCAATTTCTGTCGGGTATTCTATTTTTTTTTTAACACCCCATTAAAAATGTAAAAACCATTCAGGGCCAAATACAATCAGGCCATGAACCGGATTTGGTTTGCGGAATTTTGTTCCACCCTAAACAGCTTTTCTCGTCTGCTCTCCACAGCTGTTAATCCCAAAAGGACTTCCCAGTAAACATCCAGCAAGCTAATCTCTGTCTCAATTCTACTTCTTGGGGAGCCTGAGGATTACAGTTTGACAAAGGAAGTACTTAGGACCCAAAGGTTTAACCAAGGTGGTGACATTGAACTTTACCTATGCCCTGTCGTTCTGAAAAGTAGCTTTCCAGAATTCCTCACCCTTTTTGTGTTCTGGGAAAGGGTTTACTGGAAAAACCTCCTTCCAGGTGACACATGAGACTCAAAATACACTCTTTTTCCTAACTCACATAAGACTCACAAATGTTTCTGTATAACAAAGCCAGACCCTGAAAAACTGTCTTTATTTCATAAATAATTAGCTGAACTGTTTATCCTCCCAAAACTAGCTTGACACAGAGATCAACATTTCTTGTTCACCTTGTCAGAGGCATTCAAACCAGAGCAACTCGAATAGGGGCTGGATAAAATAAGGCTGAGACCTACTGAAGCAGGACACTTCCCTGACCCCTTTGTGGAACTCGCAACAGGGGTGCCCCGTTTACTCAGCCCACAGATCTCAACTCCTCATAGGAGGAAGCGAGCAAGCCAACAAGGCGGGAATAGGAATACACGAGTGCTAGAATCAGCCGGCCACTTCATCGCTGGCAAGAGCGAACTCCACTCACTCAGACCCGCTGCCTTCCACCCCTCATGGGAGAGGGCACACAGGTGAGCGGGTGCAGGAGCCAGGGTGAGTGCTATTGGGTGCTGGCAGGAGCAAACTCTGTGCATGCTCAGCGGCAGCACTGTGGGGGTGCCCACGACCCTTGAAGCCCCAGAGGGAGTGTTACAGTGCTCTTTTAGCCCTGCCGTCCATGGACAGCTTAAGCCTTAACAGCTCAGTGGACCCTCTGCCTTTTCATGTGAGGCAGCTGCCTTCTGCCAACAAAGGCAAAGGGTCAGTGTGACAGCCTTTTTGCATCCGCACTCACAGCTCCCGAGCTCTTGTCCAGTGTCCAGGAGAAAGGAGATCGCATGAACAAATTGAAGGATGGTAAATGTGGGGGATATTGTTGCTGATGAAAGTGGCTCTCAATGGGAAGGAGAGCTGAAAAGCAGATAAAGCGACAAGGTAACTTCCCCCGAAGTCCAGCTATCTCCTGCCGGATTCCTCTCTGAAGTTACCACAGAAGCTGTCAATTTGTCCCTCTGAAGTCAGGCCGCTTCTCTCCAACATCCAGCCATAGTAGCTAATGGCCAGCTGCTTCTCCTATCTCTGCCTGCTGGGTTTGGGGTGTTTATAGGCACAGAATGGGGCAGGGTGGGGCTATGGGTTGTTTTGAAAAAGGCAACATTCAAGTAGGAAAACAGTGATGTAAATTCCCACTTTGGGCTGCAGTCTCTGGCATTTTGGCTTGAGGCTGGGGCCCTTGCCAGGGACCCTCCCTCTTCTGCCCAGAATTTCTCTGCTGCCTGTCCCTATCACTACTGGGCTGCATTCCCAGGAGATTAGGCATTCTAAGTCACAGGATGAGATAGGAGGTTGGCATAAAATACAGGTCATTGAAGACCTTGCTGATAAAACAGGTTGCAGAAAAGAAGTCAGCCAAAACCCACCAAAACCAAGATGGTAACATGAGTGACCTCTGGTTGTCCTCACTGCTTATTATAATGCATTAGCATGCAAAAAGACACTCCCACCAGTGCCATGACAGTTTACAAATGCCATGGCAATATCAGGAAGTTACCCTATATGGTCTAAAAAGGGGAGGAACCCTCAGTTTCCAGTATTGCCCACCCCTTTCCCGGAAAGCTCATGAATAATCCATCCCTTGTTTAGCATATAATCAAGAAATAACTGTAAGTACCTTATTTGAGCAGCCCATGCTGCTGCTTTGCCTATGAAACAGTCATTCTTTTATTCCTATACTTTCTTAATAAACCTGCTTTCACTTTAGTCTATCGACTGGCTCTGGGTTCTTTCTTGCACAAGATCCAAGAACCCTGTCTTGGAGTCTGGATCGGAACCCCTTTTCAGTAACAATCTGACAGACTGAGTCTCCCCCTGATTACAAAAAAAAAATCCTAACTGTGAAGTCATCCCACATATAGCTTAGACAAGCTCTTTGTTATAAAATCCAAGGCAAAACCGCCCTGCTGACATGCTTTGATCCTCAGATCTGGGGTGCTCTCGCAATTCCAAGATTCCAAATAAAATCAATCTCCCTATGTGTTCTGAGTTTTAGTTTTTGTCTTTGCTTTTGCCTTTAACAGTGAGAAGATGGCTGCAGGCAGAAGGAACATAAGGTTCAAAGCACCAAAGTACAAAAGGATCTGATATTGTCACAGACTGAGAGATTTGATGTGGAGAGTGTGGAGCTCTGGTGGCGGCCAGAGTGCAAGGCTGGAATAGTAAGTTAGAACAGGCTGAAGGGCCTTGCATTCAACCCCTAATGTGGTCATGTTCCTGAGGACCTTGGTGCAGTCCCTTCTTGAAGATAAAGAGTCTTGGCCACCATCCAGGCAAAAATAATTCCTGCAGTGAAGAAAAAGACAGACTTTAAAAGTGATTACCAAGAGAACATGGTCCCCTAAGATAGAGAACTTCAACTGACAAATCCCTAAAATTTTAGAATTTTAGAAAAATAGGTATCTACTTGTACATTTTTCAGTTGATGTTTAAGATTTATCTTTTAAAAAGTAAAGAGTAACATGTAATTTCAGACATATTGTAAATATCAACATTTTCAAATAAAATCTTTTTATCAGATTTTTTAAGTATGCAGCAGAATCTAAACACACTAGATTTATTCATTTTTTTTAAAAAAAGACTAACACTTTTCTAATTTTATATCGTTTCTTTCTCTTTTTGAACTTTTCTATCTCATTTCACCAATACATTTTATACTAATGTAATACATTTTTATGCTGAAAAGTCTTTTGCTGATTATTCTGTTATACATCTTTGCTACAAAAATATGTATACAATTTTTTCCTGTGCCCACAAGAGTCTAAAAGGTTTAAAAAAATTTTCTTCTGTAAACAACTATTCAAAACAACATAAAGATATTAACAAATGTAATGTAATTATTAAAGATAAAAAATTAAATTGATTGAAAACACAATTCATACTGACACGGATCAAGCTCATTTATTTTGGATTAATTTATTTATCTATCAGTGAATATTATTACTAGAAAGATAGAGTCTGTTTTTATTTTTACTTCATAGATATGAGCAATGAGTAACCTTGATCAGAAAAAAAGTGCATGGGAAAGAGTTTTCTTATGACAGTGTCACTCAGTTCTTTAAATCCTTCTGAATTTTATACCAAAAAAATCAAAGTAGTCTATCATCAAACATTATTTTTAATAATATGTCAATGGACAATTTGTTAGCCTGCCCTTCTGTTATATTGAAAGCAAACAATAAGAAACCAATATATTTGAAAATGGACTTGTTATTCTATTATTAGAGCCACTGACATCCTCAATTTCTGAAAGGAAGAGGGCTAAGAGCACAAAGTCTTTACCATGAGTCCCCCAGAGACCAGCCTACACCAGTGACTCTTTCACTGAAAGGGGTTGTGTTTAATTCAATATATTCAGGAAGGGAGGGGGAAATTAAAATATTCAACTCAATGCATCTTTGAAACCTGTCAACATACAGGAACAAAATGCAGTGTTATGCTCATTTAATTAGTGGGAGATATCCACCATATAACCTAATTAAGCAAGTCAACCCACATTTAATAATGTCAGCCATCAGCCACTCTTAAAAAAAAAAAAATCAGAATTCAAGTTTTAACTTCCAATAAAAGGATAATACACATATTTTCGGAAACATAAAATTCACTGTGAAATAAATTAGAGGTCATATCTTGTAACACAAGTTACTAAAAGCAGCCAAAATTACAATTTTTCATATCTACATAATGTAATTTATCATTTTCTAATAAATTGACAACATGATCAAATGCCATTTTTATTTCTTAATTTGCAAGACTAAATTATGAGTTATTTATAAAGTGAGGAGTCTGACATATATATATATGAACTATGTGTAAAATATAGTAAACAAATCTCTAATTAAAATTCACTATGTATTTTATTTTTAAAATTATATGTACTACTAAAAATTACTTAATCCAGCAGTTAGTTTCAATTATATTTTCCTGGTAGGAAGTAGAAAATATTAAATATTTTAGAGATGAAACAAGATTAGGCTGACAGAAATCAGAATAATTACTTTATGAAATTATTTGAGAAAATAAGTTTAACTACTTTAGCATATGATAAACTCCAATCTGGAAAAAAAAAAAATCATGTCACAGTTTTTATCTAGTATCTTAAGGAATTTGACAGTCCCAGAACACTTTGCAGTTACATGTAAATTTATAGTCATTTGCCTCCTTACTTCAAGCTAACAACAGCTTGAAACTGACTGTGTCAAGCAGGCATATCAGTGCCATTTTTCCAATAGCCTGTGCTCACTTTATGTCTCTGTGACACATTTTAGTAATTCATGCAATATTTCAAATTTTGCGATATTATTACATCTTTTATGATGATGTGTGTGTGTGTGTGTGTGTTTTGTTTTTTGTTTTTTTTTTGACAGACTCTCACTTTGTCTCTCAGGCTGGAGTGCAGTGGTGCAATCTCAGTTCACTGCAACCTCCATCTCCTGGGTTCAAGAGACTCTTCCGCCTCTGCCTCCCGAGTAGCTGGGATTACAGGCATCCACCACCACATAAGGCTTTTTTTTTTTTTTTTTTCCTGGAATTTTTAGTAGAGACAGGGTTTCACCAGGTTAGCCAGGCTCGTCTCAAACTCCTGGCCTCAGGTGATACACCCACCTTGGCCTCCCAAAGTGCTGGGATTACAGGTGTGAGCCACCACGCCCTGCAGTGATTTTTGATATTACTATTGACACTGTAATCACACATGCAAGACGGCAAATTTAATTGATAAATATTGTATGTTCTGACTGCTTCACAGACCAGCAATTGTCCCATGTTTCTCCCTCTCCCTGGGCCTTCCTATTCCCTGAGACACCACAATATTGAAAGTGTGCCAATTAATAAGCTACAAATAGCCTCTAAGTGTTCAAGTGAAAGGAAGAATCACATATCTCTTACTTTAAATCAAGAGCTAGAAATGATTAAGTTTATGAGGAAGACATGTTGAAAGTCAAGATGGGCTGAGAGTTAGGCCTCTTATGTCAAACAGTTAGCCAGATTGTGAATGCAAAGGAGAAGTTCTTGAAGGAAATTAAAAGTGCTACTCCAGTCAATATATAAATAATAAGAAAGCAAAAATCCTTATTGCTGAAATGGGGAAAGTTTTAGCGGTCTGGAGAGAAGATCAAGCCAGCCACAACATTCCCTTAAGCCAAAGCCTAATCCAGAGCAAGGCTGTAAGTCTCCTCAATTCTATGAAGACTGAGAGAAGTAAGGAAGCTGCAGGCAAAAGGTTGGAAGCTAGCAGAGGTTGGTTCGTGAGGCTTAAGGAAAGAAACCATCTTCATAACATAAAAGTACAAAGTGAAGCAGCAAGTTATGATGGAAAAGCTGCAGCAAGCTACCCAGAGGATCTAGCTAAGATCATTGATGCAGGTAGCTACACTCAACAACAGATTTTCAGTGTAGACAAAACAGCCTTCTATTGGAAGAAGATGCACCCTGAAACATTCACACCTAGAAAGAAGTCAATGTCTGACTTCAGAGTTTCAAACGCAGAGTTTCAATGCAGCTGGTGACTTTAAGTGAAAGCCAGTGCTCGTTGACCATTCCAAATATTGTAGAACCTTTAAGAATTATGTTAAATCAACTCTGCCTGGCTCTATAAGTGCATCAACAAAGCCTGGATGACAGTATATTTATTTACAACATAGTTTACTGAATATTTAAAGCCCTCTGTTGAGACTTAGCGCTCAGAAAAAGGATTCCTTTCAAAGTACTACTACTCATTGACAATGCACCTAGTCACCCAAGAGCTCTGGGAGAGATGCACAAAGAGTTTTTATGCCTGCTAACACAACATCCATTCTGCAGTCCATGAATCAAGAGGTAATTTTGACTTTGTCCTATTATTTAAGAAGTATGTTTCATAAGGCTAATGTCTGGCTAACGTTTGTATTTTTCATAGAGATGGGTTTTCACAATGTCACCCCGGTTGGTCTCGAACTCCTGGGCTCAAGCAATCTGCCCGCCTCAGCTTCCCAAAGTGTTGGGATTGCAGGCATGAGTCATGGTGCCTGGCCAATAGTTGTTTATTACTTAATATTTTTGGCAGGAAGATAAAAGGGACTTGAAAAATTCTTTAGGCTTATGTCTGTATCTTAGACTTCTGAGTATTTCACTCACTGCCATGTAAAGGAACCCATAACTCCTTTAGGGCCTATAAAGTAGAAGGGAATCTCTCTTTTGGCTAACACTTTACGTAAATTAGATGATATATAATTTTATATCTTTAAATTTTTATATATGATACACAAAATATATACAGATGCTCTTCTGCTTATAATGGTGTTATGTCCTAAAAAGCCCATCATAAGTTGAAAGTATCATAAGTTGAAAATGCATTTAATACACCTAACCTACTGAACATCATAGTTTAGCCTAGCCTACCTTAAACATGTTCAGAATGCTTATGTTAGCCTAAAGTTGGGCAAAATTAACACAAAGCCTATTTCATAATAAAGCATTGAATATCTCATGGAAAATATTGAATTTTCTACTGAAAGTGAAAAGCAGAATGGTTGTATGGGCACTTGTTCGATACATTGCTTTCACACTATTGTAGAGTTGAAAAATATAAGTCAAACTGTCGTTAAGTTGGGGACTGTCCATATATGAAACATATAACAAACAAAAGAAAGGGATTTGGTTTTCAAAATTGGAATTCTTATATATTTTTTACGTCTATTATGATAAAAAATGAAAAAAAGAAGGAAAATCTTTCTAGAGAAAACCTAGCAGAATCTCTACTTGAACACTTTAATTGCCATTGAAAAAATTAATCTTGCAATATTTTATACAAAATCTTATAATTGGTTCTATAGTTAATTAAAATTTCATTACCGAGCCGATGTGAGAAGCACAGCTTATTTGAAGTATTTATTATTCCTTCTTGAATTGCTAATGAATTAAAGCCTCAAGTGCATCTGTATTAAAGTCACCTTCCTGCTCATCTATCTACATGCTCAGAAAGTAATATGTTAAAACCAAGAGTCTTCATATATTTGGTGCCATTATTTTCCTTGACTAACTAGTGAATGTAAATTTATTCCATGGTACTTTCTGAAAAATTAACTACTGTTACTGTTAACATTGTCTTTTCCAGTCCAGTTGCTTTAGTAATTAAGATTCTATTTGAGGTTCATTTTCATTTAAGCATATTATAACTTTTGACGACATTTTTCTCATCATCAAAAGGTCAATGCAAAGTCATGTCAACAGCATTAACTGTTCTGATCTGTAGACTTCATGGAAGAAGATGCTACTTCACCCTCTGGATTTTAGTTTATATTCCTTAATCCATTTAAAACAGATTTAAAAGAATCTAATCTTTTATTTTAAAAAAAATTAGTGGTGGCTGGCAAGATGGCTGAATAGGAACAGCTCCGGTCTGCAGCTCCCAGCAAGATCAATGCAGAAGGCAGGTGATTTCCGCATTTCCAACTGCGGTACCCAGCTCATCTCATTGGGACCGGTTAGGTGGTGGGTGCAGCCAAGAGAGGGCAAGCCAAAGCAGGGTGGGTCATCGCCTCACCTGAGAAGTGGAAGGGGTAGGGGAACTCCCTCCCCTAGCCAAGGGAAACCATGAGGGACAGTGCCCTGAGGAATGGTGCATTCCAGCCCAGATACTACGCTTTTCCCATGGTCTTCACAACCCACAGACCAAGAGATTTGCTTGGGTGCCTACACCACCAGGGCCCTGGGTTTCAAGCACAAAACTGGGCAGTCATTTGGGCAGACACCAAGTTGGCTGCAAGAGTTCTTTTTTATACCCCAGTGGCTCCTGGAATGCTAGAGAGACAGAACCATACACTCTCCTGGAAAGGGAGCTGAAGCCAGGGAGCCAAGTGGTCTAGCTCAGTGGATCCCACCCCCATGGATCCCAGCAAGCTAAGATCCACTGGCTTGAAATTGCTACCAGCAGAGCAGTCTGAAGTTGACCAGGGATGCTCGAGGTTGGTGTGGGAAGGGGCATCTGCCATTACTGAAGCTTGAGTAGGTAGTTTTCCCCATACAGTGTAAACAAAGTTTCCAGGAATTTTGAACTGGACGGAGCCCACCACAGCTCGACAAACCCACTGTAGACAGACTGCCTCTCTAGATTCCTCCTCTCTGGGCAGGGTATCTCTGAAAGAAAGGTAGCAGCCCCAGTCAGGGACTTACAGATAAAACTACCATCTCCCTGGGACAGAGCACCTGGGGGAAAGGGTTGCTGTGAACCCAGCTTCAGCAGACTTAAACTTTCCTGCATGCCAGCTCTGAAGAGAGCAGTGGATCTCCCAACATGGTGCTCGACCTGTCCTAAGGGACAGACTGCCTCCTCAAATGGGTCCCTGACTCCTGTGCCTCCTGACTGGGAGACACCTCCCAGCAGGGGTAGACAAACAACTCATATAGGTGAGTTCCAGCTGGTATCTGGCAGATGCCCTCTGGGACAAAGCTTCCAGAGTAAGGAACAGGCAGTAATCTTTGCTATTCTGCCGACTGCCCTGGTGATACCCAGGCAAACAGGATCTGTAGTGGCTTTCCAGCAAACTCCAGCAGACCTGCAGCAGAGGGGCCTGACTGTTAGAAAGAAAACTAACAAACAGAAAGGAATAGCATCAACATCAACAAAAAGGATGTCCACACAGAAGCCTCATCTGAAGCTCACAAACATCGAAGACCAAAGCTAGATAAATCCACGAAGATGAGGAAAAACCAGCACAAAAAAGTTAAAAATTCCAATAACCAGAACGCCTCTTCCCCTCCAAAGGATCACTACTCCTCACCAACAAGGGAACAAAACTGGATGGAGAATGAGTTTGAGGAATTGACAGAAGTAGGCTTCAGAAGGTAGGTAATAACAAACTCCTCCAAGCTAAAGGAACATGTTCTAACCCAATGCAAGGAAGCTAAGAACCTTGAAAAAAGGTTAGAGAAATTGCTAACTAGAATAGCCAGTTTAGAAAAGAACATAAATAACCTGATGGAGCTGAAAAACACAGCACAAGAACTTCGTGAAGCACACACAAGTATCAATAGCCGAATCGATCACGCAGAAGAAAGGATATCAGAGATTGAAGATCAACTTAATGAAGTAAAGCATGAAGACAAGATTAGAGAAAAAAGAATGAAAAGGAATGAAAAAAGCCTCCAAGAAATATGGGACTATGTGAAAAGACCGAGCCTATGTTTTATTGGTGTACCTGAAAGTGACAGGGAGAATAGAACCAAGTTGGAAAACACTTTTCAGGATATTATCCAGGAGATCTTCCCCAGCCTAGCAAGACAGGTCAACATTCAAATTCAGGAAATACAGAGAACACCACAAAGATACTCCTCAAGAAAAGCAACCCCAAGACACATAATCGTCAGATTCACCAAGGTTGAAATGAAGGAAAAAATGTCAAGGGTAGCCAGAGAGAAAGGCTGGGTTACCCACAAATGGAAGCACATCAGACAAACAGCAGATCTCTCTGCAGAAATGCTAGAAGCCAGAAGAGAGTAGGAGCCAATATTCAGCATTTTTAAAGAAAAGAATTTTCAACCCAGAATTTCATATCCAGCCAAACTAAGCTTTGTAAGCAATAAGGAAAGGAAAAACTGATAGCAGCCACTGCAAAAACATACCAAATTGTAAAGACCATCAACACTATAAAGAAACTTTATCAACTAATGGGCAAAATAACCAGCTAGCATCATAATGACAGGATCAAATTCACACATAACAATATTAACCTTAAATGTAAATGGGCTAAATGCCCCAATTAAAAGACACAGACTGGCAAATTGGGTAAAGAGTCAAGTTCCATCAGTGTGCTGTATTCAGGATACCCATCTCACATGAAAAGACACACATAGGCTTGAAACAAAGGGATAGAGGAATATTTACCAAGAAAATAGAAAGCAAAATAAACCAAGGTTGTAATCCTAGTCTCTGATAAAACAGACTTTAAACAAGCAAAGATCAAAAAAGACAAAGAAGGGCATTACATAATATTAAAGGGATCAATGCAACAAGAAGAACTAATTATCCTAAATATATATGCACCCAATACAGGAGCACCCAGATTCATAAAGCAAGTTCTTAGAGACATACAAACAGACTTAGACTCCCACACAATAATAGTGGGAGACTTTAACATCCCACTGTCAATATTAGACAAATCAATGAGACATGAAATTAACAAGGATATTCAGGACTTGAACTCAGCTCTAGACCAAGCAGACCTAATACACATCTACAGAACTCTTCACCCCAGATCAACAGAATATACATTCTTCTCAGCACCACACTGCACTTATTCTAAAATTGACCATATAATTGGAAGTAAAACTCCTCAGCAAATGCAAAAGAACTGAAATTATAATAGTCTCTCAGACCACAGTGCAATCAAATTAGAACTCAGGATTAAGAAACTCACTCAAAACCACACAAATACATGGAAACTGAACAACCTGCTTCTGAATGACTACTGGGTAAATAACGACATTAAGGCAGAAATAATGAAGTCCTTTGAAACCAATGAGAACAAAGACACAATGTACCAGAATCTCTGGGACACAGCTAAAGCAGTATTTAGGGGGAAATTTATAGCACTAAATGCCCACAGGAGAAAGGAGGAAAGATCTAAAATCAACACTTTAACATCACAATTAAAAGCTAGGAAAGCAAGAGCAAACAAATTCAAAATCTAGCAGAAGACAAGAAATAACTAAGATTAGAGCATAACTGAAAGAGATAGAGACATGAAAAATCCTTCAAAAAATCAATGATTCCAGGAGTTGGTTTTTTGAAAAGATTAATAAAATAGATAGACTGCTAGCCAGACTAATACAGAAAAGAGAGAAGAATCAAATAGACACATTAAAAAAATGATAAAAGGGATATCACCACTAATCCCACAGAAATACAAACTACCATCAGAGAATACTATAAACACCTCTACACAAATAAACTAGAAAATCTACAAGAAATGCATAAATTCCTGGACACATATACCCTACCAAGACTCAACCAGGAGGAAGTCAAATCCCTGAATAGGCCAGTAACAATTTCTGAAATTGAGGCAATAATTAATAGCATATCAACCAAAAAAAGCCCAGGATCAGATGGATTCACAGCTGAATTCTACCAGAGGTACAAAGAGGAGCAGGTACCCTTCCCTCTGAAACTATTTGAAACAATAGAATAAGACGGACTCCTCCCTAACTCATTTGCTGAGGCTAGCATAATCCTGATACCAAAACCTGGCAGAGACACAACAAAAAAAGAAAATTTCAGGACAATATCTATGATGAACATCGATGTGAAAATCCTCAATAAAATACTGGCAAACCAAATCTAGCAGCAAATCAAAAAGCTTATCCACCAAGATCAAGTCAGCTTCATCCCTGGGATGCAAGGCTGGTTCAACATACACAAACCAATAAACTTAATGCATCACATAAACAGAAGCAATGACAAAAACCACATGATTATCTCAATAGATGCAGAAAGACCTTCAATAAAATTCAACACCCCTTCATGCTAAAAGCTCTCAATAAACTAGGTATTGATGGAATATATCTCAAAATAATAGGAGCTATTTGTGACAAACCCACAGCCTATATCATACTGAATGGATAAAAGCTGGAAGCATGCCCTTTGAAAACCAGCACAAGACAAGGATGCCCTCTCTCACCACTCCTATTCAACATAGTATTGGAAGTTCTGACCAGAGAAATCAGGCAAAAGAAAGAAATAAAGGGTATTCAAACAGGAAGAGAGGAAGTCAAATTGTCTCTGTTTGCAGACAACATGATTCTATATTTAGAAAACCCCATAATCTCAGCCTAAAATCTCCTTAAGCTGATAACCAACTTCAGCAAAGTCTCAGGATAGAAAATCAATGGGCAAAAATCACAAGCATTCCTATACACCAATAATAGACAAACAGAGAGCCAAATCATAAGTGAACTCCCATTCACAACTGTTAAAAAGAGAATAAAATGCCTAGGCATCCAACTTACAAGGGATGTGAAGGACCTCTTCAAGAAGAACCACAAACCACTACTCAAGGATATAAGAGAGGACACAAACAAATGGAAAAACATTCCATGCTCATGGATAGGAAGAATTAATATCATGAAAATGACCATACTGCCCAAGGTAATTTGTAGATCCAGTGCTATCCCCATCAAGCTACCAATGACTTTCTTCATAGAATTAGAAAAAAACACTACTTTGAATTTCATATGGAACAAAAAAAGAGTGTGTATAGCCAAGATAATCCTAAGCAAAAAGAACAAAGTTGGAGGCATCACGCTACCTGACTTCAAACTATACTACAAGGCTACAGTAACAAAAACAGCATGGTACAGGTACCAAAAGAGATATATAGATTAATGGAGCAGAACAGAGGCCTCAGACATAACACCACACATCTACAAGAACCAGATCTTTGACAAATCTGACAAAAACAAGCAATGGGAAAAGGATTCCCTATTTAATAAATGGTGTTGTGAAAACTGGCTAGCCATTTGCAGAAAACTAAAACTGGATGCCTTCCTTACACCTTATACAAAAATTAACTCAAGATAAATAAAGACATCAATATAAGACCTAAAACCATAAAAACCCTAGAAGAAAACCTAGGCAATACCATTTAGGATATAGGCGTGGTCAAAAAGTTCATAACTAAAACACTAAAAGCAATGGCAACAAAAGCCAAAATAGACAAATGGGATCTAGTTAAACTAAAGAGCTTCTACACAGCAAAAAAAAACTATCATCAGAGTGAACAGGCAACATACCGAATGGGAGAAAATTTTTGCAATCTATCCATCTGACAAAGGGCTAACATCCAGAATCTACAAAGAACTTAAACAAATTTACAAGGAAAAAAAACAACCCCATCAAAAAGTGGGCAAAGGATATGAGCAGACACTTCTCAAGAGAAGACATTTATACAGCCAACAAACATAATAAAAGCTCATCATCACTGGTCATTAGAGAAATGCAAATCAAAACCACAATGAGATACCATCTCACACCAGTTAGAATGGCAATCATTAAAAAGTCAGGAAACAACACATGCTGGAGAGGATGTGGAGAAATAGGAATGCTTTTACACCATTGGTGGTGTGTCTGGAATTGGTACGTTCTTGTTCTCACTGACTTCAAGAACGAAGCCGCAGACCCTTGCGGTGAGTGTTCCAGTTCTTAAAGATGGTGTGTCTGGAGTTCGTTCCTTCAGACCTTCAGATGTGTCTGGAGCTTCTGCTTTCTGGTGAGTTCGTGGTCTCACGGTCAGGAGTGAAGCTGCAGACCTTCATGGTGAGTGTTACAGCTCATAAAGGCAGCGTGGACCTGAGTCAATAGCAGCAAGATTTATTGCAAAGAGCAAAAGAACAAAATTTCCACAGTATGGAAGGGGACCCAAGCCGGTTGCCACTGCCGGCAGGGGCGCAGCCTGCTTTTATTCCCTTATCTGACTCCACCCACATCCTGCTGATTGGTCCATTTTACAGAGAGCTGATTGGTCTATTTTATAGAGAGCTGATTGGTCCATTTTGACAGAGTGCTGATTGGTGTGTTTACAATCCTTGAGCTAGACACAGAGTACTGATTGGTGTACTTACAAACCCTGAGCTAGACACAGAGTGCTGATTGGTGTGTTTACAATCCTTGAGCTAGACACAGAGTGCTAGAAGGAAAAGTTCTCCAAGTCCCCACTAGGTTAGCTAGACACAGAGTTAGCTAGACACAGAGTTAGCTAGATACAGAGTACCAATTGGTGTATTTACAAACCTTGAGCTAGACACAGATTGCTGATTGGTGTGTTTACAATCCTTGAGCTAGACACAGAGTGCTAGAAGGAAAAGTTCTCCAAGTCCCCACTAGGTTAGCTAGACACAGAGTTAGCTAGACACAGAGTTAGCTAGATACAGAGTACCAATTGGTGTATTTACAAACCTTGAGCTAGACACAGAGTACTGATTGGTGTATTTACAAACCTTGAGCTAGATATAGAGTGCTGACTGGTGTATTTATGATTCTCTAGCTAGACATAAATGTTATCCAAGTCCCCACCAGATTAGCTAGATACAGAGTGCTGATTGGTGCATATAGAATCCTCCAGCTAGATATAAAAGTTCTCCAAGTCCCCATATAGCTCAGGAGCCCAGCTGACTTCACCTAGTGGATTCTGCACCAGGGCTGCAGGTGGAGCTGCCCGCCAGTCCCCCGCCATGCCTGCACTCCTCAGCCCTTGGGCTGTCCATGGGACCGCGCGCCACAGAACTGGGGCAGTGCCCATCGGGGAGGCTTGGGCCATGTGGGAGCCCACCACAGCAGGGGAGCTCAGACATGGTGGGCTGCAGATCCCAACCCTGCCCCAAGGGGAGGCAGCTAAGGCCTGGGGAGAATTTGAGTGCAGCCCTGGCAGACCAGCACTGCTGGGGGACCCAGCGCAACCTCCGCCGTTGCTGGCCGGGGTGCTAAGCCCCTCACTGCCCTGGGCCGGTGGCACCAGCTGGCCGCTCCGTGTGCGGGGCCATGGAACCCGCACCCATGCCTGCCGGAGCTCGCACTGGCCCACGAGCACTGCACACAGCTCCAGTTCCCACCCACATCTCTCCCTCCACACCTCTCGACAAGCAGAGGGAGGCAGCTCCGGCCTCAGCCAGCCCAGAGAGGGGCTCCCACAGTGCCGTGGCAGGCTAAAGGGCTCCTCAAGTGCCACCAGAGTGGACGCCGAGGCCGAGGAGGTGCTGAGAGTGAGGGCTGCTAGCACATTGTTGCCTACACCATTAGTGGGAATGCCAAATAGTCCAACCATTGTGGAAGACAGTGTGGTGATTCCTCAACGATCTAGGAATACCATTTGACTCAGCAATCCCTGGGTATATACCCAAAGGAATATAAATCATTCTACTGTAAAGACTCATGCACATGTATGTTTATTGCAGCACTATTCACAATAGCAAAGACTTGGAACCAACCCAAATGCCCATCAATCATAGACTGGATAAAGAAAATGTGTCACAAATACAACATGGAATACTATGCCATAAAAAAGGATAAGTTCATGTCCTTTGTAGGGACATAGATAAAGCTGGAAACCATCATTCTGAGCAAACTATCGCAAGGACAGAAAGTCAAACACCACATGTTGTCACTCATAAAACCATAATGAGAGTGAAGTAGAGCACTCTGATTAGAGAAGTGAACTAAACCATGGTAACAAAGCTCTGTAGGGAGTCCCAGTTATCCTACTATAAAGCAGTTGATCCAAGCAGCTTGCAAGATAGAAATAGCAGGTTATTTTCTTAAAGGAAGAAAATCCCTCTTGCTTACTACTTGTGAAATAACTTCTTTGTGGGGGAAAAAATATAATCTTTAACTAACTATCAGAATGGAACATAACCAGTTATAAAGTCAAACTACAAAGTCTGTGTGACATGGAAGTGGTAGAGAAATCATCTGACTACAGAAACTCACCTCTTGGTGAGAACATACTTTGTAAGTCCTGATGTCAATATTCTAATGTAAGTCAAGGCCAGGAAGAATGAAGAAAATCATTCTAAAACATGAAATAATAATGCCTTTACATATAACCATGCAGCTATTGTAGCAAGTTTGAAGACAAATGTATCCAAATCTTTAAAAAAAAAAAAAAAAAATGATGCAATACCAAGAAGGGCCCGAGAAAGCAAATTTGCTCAAAAAAGATAGAAAAATATTATTTAAAGATTTAGAGAACCTGAATAACCTTTTAATAAGATCAAAGAACACTTAACAATATACAGCAAGATATATTTCAGTAAGGAATTTAATCAAATTACACACATTTTCCCCTGCAATTTGATAGTGTGATGATATATCCTTAAATTTTAACTATCTTGATGTTATTTTGCCAATTTGTGTAAAACTGAAATCAAACTGATTTTTTCTCCTCCACTAAGAATGCCAATGTCATCTGGGTGAATATCCTTGCCTATATCGTTATTGCATAGATTTTCCTTATGATATATATGAGATAAATATACTTGTATCTGTCTCATTACATATGCTTGTGTTTCATTCCATTTTTAAATTTTCTTTCCTTAAATCTTTATCACACATTTTCAACCGTGTTGTGTTAGGACATTGTAATAACTGCTTTCTTTTCAAAAAGTTCTTTACTATTTCTGTGTGCTTGTTTTCCACTAGATTTACTTAAGAATTTTTGTCAAGTTCCCCCTAAAATATATATATATATTTTTCAATTTGATCAGAACTGTGTTAAACCTGTCAATTTGAGGAAAATTGTTCATTACAACATTTTTGAACCTTTATAATTATCAAGACATTGTGCTGAGAACTTTACCAAAACATGTGACAATGTATTCACAAGACCCGTGTGTATTCACAAGACCCGTGTGAAATATCAGTGTATTCCTAACATAGGGATAGTAAAATTGAGTCTTAGAAACTTTAAGCAGCTACTAAGTAGAGGAGCAAGAATCCTAGCCTGGGTCAGTTTGATTCCAAGCCCATGATCTTAATTATCATGATATACTACCTTCTCATCAATTACAATATATATTGTATATATATTGTATCCATCCATTCAAGAACCCCTTCATATGGATAAGTAAAATGTTATAGGTTTTCTTATATTTCTTTACATTTCATGAGTTGATTCCTAAATATATTATGATTTTTTTCTGTAGTAATTGTGAATGAGATTCCCCTGTTGTTTTATCTAATTGGGCACTACACTGATAATAATGGTCAATTTTGTATCATTTTCTTGAATTCAGCCAGTTTAATGAGGTTGCTTAATTCTAGGCTGTCTACATGTGAAAAATTACATTATCTGCAATGGTAATAGATTGTCTCATTTTTTTCAAAACACTCTAGCTTTTATTGTTCCATGTTTAATTACATTGACCTTCTGGAATACTATAACAGTAGTTAATACAGTATAATATATACACTGTATAATATAGTGTAAATAATAATTTAATGACAATGAAAGGTCTTTTAATAAATTTACCATGTACAAAGAGGTATGCAGGGAGTGTAGATTAACCACCAGCTACACTACAGTATCTTAGGGTGGCTAGCACACCTAGGTCTGAAAGGGTAAAGGGAGAAATAGTTACCAAACTTGGAATGAGAGAATAATATTAAAATGGCCAACTTGCAAAAACCTATAATCTTTAGTAGCGGTCTCAAATAGCCTAAAGTAACTCCTCAGAAAAGGAGCTAAAGATATAAATACTGCAAGTTTACTTTCTTTCCTCCCTTAAACCTCCTTCTGGGTTTCCCATTTGGCTGAAACCAGTCCAAAACAGAGTGCAGGGAGTCCTTCAAAGTAGTACATCTGGTAAGAGGGCAGTGAGGGGAAGGGTGGAGTGGATCTAGAGGGGAACACGAATGATACAAGCACACACAGGTTTTTAATGTTCTAAGCAAAGTGTATACTGTTGAAATGAGCTATTTTTGGAATACTTAAATGCATAATTTTCAAGCACTTTGTGACTCTGGAGCATGTATTTTTAGATAACTGGCATGTTTTTAAATTTTTTCCCAATGAGTACATTAGAAAGGTTTTCTACCTCTTGAGTCAATTTTAATACTTTTTTCATCAGACAAGTTATTCATGTCATTGAAATGTTCAAGTTGTAGGCTTTAATGTGCATAAAATCTCTTATGAGTTTAATTTATTCTTTGTTCATTGTTAAATCCTTTCTCATTTCAAATGGTGTGTATGTTCTTTTTTAGATTTTCCATTAGTTTGGTTTTTTAAAAAAAAATCTAATTCTTATCTATATCAATCTGTGACTTTTTAAATTTTATGTCATTTTAATTCTAATTTACATATGTGTGTGCATGTGTCGGTGTGTATGTGTTATTTCTTTTCACTCAGATTCCTTAACTTTAACATTTTTGTTTTATTTCTATCTTTTTACATTGAATGCTTGATTAATTCATTTTCTCTTTTATTAATGTACAAAGAATATAAAAATGTTTACTTATATTTACTTATATGAATCTTTGATTCATTTTAAGTTAATTTTTATATATGATGAAAGGTAGGGGTCCAGCTTCAGTCATCTGCATATGACTAGCCAGTTATCCCAATGCCATTTATTAAATAAGAAGTCTTCTCCCCATTGTTTGTTTGTGTTGGTCCTGTCAAAGGTCAGACGGTTGTTATGTGTGTGGCGATATTTCTGAGTTTTCTATTCTGTTCCATTGGTCTATGTGTCTAATTTTGTACCAGTACCATGCTGTTTTGATTACTGTATTTTTACAGTATAGTTTGAACTTGGGTAGTGTTATGTCTCCAGCTTTTTTGGGGGGGGGGGTGTTTTCTTTTCTTCTTCTTTTTTTTTTTTTTTTTTTTGCATAAGATTGCTTTAGCTATTTGCATTTCTTTCAGATTCCATATGAATTTTAAAATAACTTTTTCTAATTCTGTGAAGAATTATGTTGGTAGTTTGATAGGAATAGTAACAATCCTAGAAGACAACCTAGAAAATATTCTTCTTGACATTGACCTTGGCAAAGAATTTTTAGCTAAGTCCCCAAAAGCAATTGCAACAAAACAAAACTAGACAAGCAGGACCCAATTAAACTAAAGAGCTTCTGCACAGCAAAAGAAACTATCAACAGAGTAAACAGACAACCTACAGAATGGGAAAAGACATCACAAGCTATGTATCAGACAAAGGCCTAATACCCAGAATCTATAGGGAACTTAAATCAATGAGTGAAAAACAAATAACCCCATTAAAAGAAGAGCAAAGGGCATGAACAGACACTTCTCAAAAGAAAGCACACAAGCAGCCAACAAACATGAAAAAACGCTCACCATCACTAATCATCAAAGAAATGCGAATCGAAACCACAGTGAGATACCATTTCACACTAATCAGAATGGCTATTATTAAAAAGTCAAAAAAAACAACAGATGCTGGCCAAGCTGCACAGAAAAGTGAATGCTTATAAACTGTTGGTAGGAATGTAAATTAGTTCAGCTACTGTGGAAAGCAGTCTGGAGTTTTCTCAAACAACTTAAAACAGAGCTACCATTCAACCCAGCAATCCCATTACTGGGTGTATACCCAAAGGAAAATTAAATCATTCTACAAAAAACACATGTACTTGTATGTTCATCACTGTGCTATTCACAGTAGCAAGGATATGTAGCTAACTCAGGTGCCCATCAATGGCAGATTGGCTAAAGAAAATGTGGTACATTTAAACAACATGGAATTCTATGCAGCCATAAAAAAAAAGAGCAAAATTATGTCCTTTGTAGCAACATGGATGGAGCTGGAGGTTATAATCCCAGGCAAACTAATGCAGGAACAAAAAACCAAATTTTACATTTTCTCCCTTATAAGTAGGAGCTAATCATTGTGTACACGTGGACACAAAGAAGAGACCAACAAACACCAGGGCCCACTTGAGGGTAGAGGGTGGAAAGAGGAAGAGGATCAAAAAACTACCTAACAGACACTGTGTATCACTGGGTGATGGGATCCATACCCCACACCTCATGAGACAGTATTTCCATGTAAAACACCTGTGTAAATGCATCCCCTGTATCTAAAATAAAAGTTAAAACTTAAAAAATACATATTTACTTGTGAATAAGTTTATCTTTGGCCAAATCACACGAGTTTTGATATACATATTTATTTTTTCTTTGGTAAATTGTTAACTGTTTTTTTATTTTTGATCCTATGGTAATTCATGGGGATGTTTTAAGTATACAAATGTTTGAAAAAATGTTATTAAACTTTTAAAATTAATTCTTGTTATGTTTTAGGTAACCAGGTAACCAAAGAATCTGACCTGTAGGGTTTCTAACTTACAAAGGTAAGTTCTGTATTGCACTTAGTAATTATTATTTTCATTACTTAAAGTGGTATTGTTCCCATATATATCCATTAACAAAATGTATTGTTGTATGTTTTTAGGTTTATATAAATAGAACCATACTGTATAATTTTAAAACTTGTTCTTTTTGGCTAAATTTTGTATTTTTTAGATCCATCCACTGTTGCATATACTCATAGTTTATTCATTTGAACTGCTATAGGTTTTTAATTGCATGTATACTCCAAAATTCATGCTTCTATTCTTCTTTAGATAGACAGTTAAGGTCTCTCCTGCTTTCTGCAAGTATGAATGGTGGTGCAACAAACATTCTTGCATGATCTTCTTGTCCACACGAGGAAAAAATTCTATAGGGTACCTAGGATTGTAACCACCAGTGATGGGTTATCCACATCTTTAACTTGGCAAGATATTGCCAAAATGCATTTCACATTGATTGTAACAATCTCTGTATACTTGTGAAGTATATTGAAATTCTACTTGTGAAGTATATTGAAATTTTTTTGGCCTAGTCAAAGTTTCTTTTGAATAAATGTTCCTTTAACATTTAAAAATAAAGAATATTTTCTCTTTATGGATTACAAAGTCAGATACTAAACGATTAGTTCAATTATTAATCATATTATTCAAATATTATATATGTTTTGTCTTCTTTCTCTAACATGAATATATAGGGGAGTATAAAAATATCCCACTATATTATTTGTGTATTTCAAGTTTTAATTCTAACATTATAATATTTTATTATTTCAAGATTTTTTTCATCTTAGTTGTGTATAGTAGTTATTAACATTATGAAATAACTGTCCTATTCTGAAGGTTTTGTCTGAATTTCTACCTGTTTGATGTGAATAATGTCATTCTTGCTTTTTTAATTTTTTGAAATCTTTCCTAATATATCTCTTTTTTCCTGTTTTATTTTACAAAGGTGTACTTTCATGTGAAGAATATTCCTTTGTTTAAAAAAAAAAAAAAAAACTAGTCAGATGGTGATTTATTTGTTCATATGGAGATTTGGCCTGTTCACATTAAATATCGCTAATTGTTGAGTTTGCTTTGGTTTCAGTCAGCTTTATTCTCTGCATTCTATTCTTGATTTTCTTTATTATTCTCCTATTATTCTCTGCAAAAATTATAAAGAGAAAGAAACACATTTGTTCCTACCAGTGAATCTATTCAATAACTGAACAGTATTATTTACCTACCTTTTTAAAAAGTAGGGATTCCTATTGGATCCGTGTTTCTCCTTCTTATCCTTATAGATTTAATATTATAACAAGAATAGCCACAGTAACACCTAACATTTATTGAGTACTTACCATGTGCCAGTCAGTTTTAAGCACTTTATATGTTAACTCATTTTACCCTCACTACAACCCTATGAAGCAACTGTTACTCTTGTTTCCAATTACAAGTAGGGAAATTGAGTTGCTGAGACTTTAACACAATCATGGTCATAAAACTTAGTATATGGTAGAGCTGAACTTTAAACCCAGAAACTTTGGAGTCAGAGCTCATATATTTAACTTCTACACTAAAATCTTCCCTGAAATTTAACAATGTGTAATTTCTATTTTATTGTATAACTTAAAATATAACTTTAAAAGAATAAAACTGTATACAATTTAGAGTATTTAAAAAATTATTAAAACATCCCTTAGTTTAGCACCTCCTTCATACATTTACTCAGGTATCATCTTCTCAGTCCTGACTATAATATTTTAAATATAATACTCCATAAACTCCCATCATATCCCCCTCTTGGATTCAGTTATTTTAATCATATGTATCATCATCCAGCATAGTATATATCACATTTATTTATTTTGCGTTTTTGTCTTCTCCCCCACTAAAATTTAAACTTTATGGAGAAAATCTGCTTACAGCTGTATCCCCAGCACCTAGAACAGTAATCAAGGCATAAGAGTCATTAAATAAATATTTTTTGAGTAAATGAAGAAATGAATTGAGTTTAGTAATCACCACTAGTTTTCTCCAATTGCTATTTCATCATTACTGCATTCTTATCTTTGACTCATTTTTCCAGTTTTCTTTTATATCTAAGAAGGACTTTCTGTGTCCTCACAGAAAATATGTCTGGTTTCAGTCTTATTCTTTTCAAATAATTTCCCCTAGAACTCTGTCATTTCTGAATTATCTTATAATGTTCACTGAAAAAGAAAACAATTCTGAGGACAATTTAATTTTTATCTCCTTGTATGTAATCTGAGCTTTTCTCTTAATTAATTTCAATGGGAAATTTGGAAAGAGAGATGCATATTCTAAGAGAAACATCTAACTTTGATATCCCTCATCATGACATAAACTGAATGCATTATCTGGAAAGTTTAGCAAGCATGGAGATATGATGTAAATGAAAAGGGAAAAGAATGAATGGCATTATCAAATTTTATTTTATTTTATTTTATTTTTTTTTTTATTTTTTGAGACGGAGTCTCGCTCTGCCACCCAGGCTGGAGTGCAGTGGCCGGATCTCAGCTCACTGCAAGCTCCGCCTCCCGGGTTTACGCCATTCTCCTGCCTCAGCCTCCCGAGTAGCTGGGACTACAGGCGCCTGCCACCTCGCCCGGCTAGTTTTTTGTATTTTTTTTAGTAGAGACAGGGTTTCACCATGTTAGCCAGGATGGTCTCGATCTCCCGACCTCGTGATCCGCCCGTCTCGGCCTCCCAAAGTGCTGGGATTACAGGCTTGAGCCACCGCGCCCGGCCGCATTATCAAATTTTAACATATGAACAGAACCAATAATGAAAATGCAATTGGAGCAAGAAAGAAAAAGAACTATAAGTAAGGAGGCGAAACTTTTCTATAAAAAGAAATTGTCCTTAATTAAATTTTAAAATAATTTTTTTTTTTTTTTTTTGAGACGGAGTCTTGCTCTGTCGCCCAGACTGGAGTGCAGTGGCGCGCTCTCGGCTCACTGCAAGCTCCGCCTCCCGGGTTCATGCCATTCTCCTGCCTCAGCCTCCGGAGTAGCTGGGACTACAGGCACCCGCCACCACGCCCGGCTAATTTCTTTTTGTATTTTTAGTAGAGACAGGGTTTCACCGTGTTAGCCAGGATGGTCTCGATCTCCTGACCTCGTGATCCGCCCGCCTCGGCCTCCCAAAGTGCTGGGATTACAGGCTTGAGCCACCGCGCCCGGCCAAATTTTAAAATAATTTTAACAAGCTGTTGCTTGTAAGAGTTACACTTAATATCCAGAAATATTAGCAACCTAAAAGTTAAGGCCTACTCTCTATTCATTCCTTTGAGATCACAGAGCAGAGTTTATTATCACTTTATCTACAATGGGTGTTACAATGGAACAGTATAGGACAGAAAGACCTCAAAAGGCACAGTTAACTTTATATCAAGTGCCTATAGTGGCAAATGTATTGAAACATTGACTGCACAGAGAAGGCTGCCAAAGTAGGAATACGGCAGCACTCTCTCCCAGTTGGGAGTGCAGTTTCCTTAGCGTATTAGTTTCCTATTGCTGCTATAACAAAGTACCATAAACTCACTGCTTAAAACAATGTATAGGAGAGGTAGAGCAAGACGGCTGAATAGAAGGTTCCACCAGTTGTCCCCCTGGAAGGGACACCAACTTAACAACGTGCCTACATTTTTAAAAAACACCTTCATAAGAACCAAAAATCATGTGAGCACTCATAATACCTGGTTCTAACTTCATGTCACTGAAAGATGCACTGAAGAGGGGAGAAAAGACAGTCTTGAATCTTCCACACCATCCTTGCCCCATCCCTGGCAGCAGCTGCCTGACATAGAAAGAGAATCTGCACTTTTGGGAAAGGAAAAGTGTAGCAATTGTGAGATACTGCATTGAATTCAGTGCTACTCTGTCACAGTAGTGAGCAAAACCAGGCTGAATTCAGCTGATGCCTGTTGATGGAGGAAGTATTTAAGCCAGCCCTATCCAGAGGCGAATTGCCCATCCCAGCAGTCAGAACTTGAGTTTCAGCAAGCCTTGCTGCCATGGACTAAAGGGCTCTGGGGTTCTAATAAACCTGAAAGGCAAAGGCTGCCTAGGTCATAAACACCGAAATTCCTAGGCAAGACCTAATGCTGTGCTGGGCTTGGTACCAGTGGACTTGGGGAGCACATGACCTAGTGAGACACCAGCCAGGGCAGCTAAGAGATTGCTTGTGCCACCCCTCCCCCAACCCCAGGCTGCACAGCTCATGAATCCAAAAGACACCCTCCTTCCACTTGAGGAGAGGAAAGGGAAGAGTAAAGAGGACCCTGTCTTCAATACTAGCCCAGCCACAGTAGGATAAGGGCACCAGTCAGAGTACTGAAGCCACCTCTCCAGGCCCTAGCTCCCAGATGACATCACTAAACATGCCCTAGGACAAAAGAGAACCTACTTCCTTGAAGGGAAGGAGCCAGTCCTGCAGGACCCATCATCTGCTGAGTAAAGAGCACTTGGGTTCAGAATAACGAGCAGCAATACCAAGGTAGCATGCCATGGAGCTTGGGTGAGACTCTGAAACTTGCTGGTTTCAGGTAAGACCCAGCACATTCCCAGCTATGGTGTCTATGGGGAGAGACTCCTTCTTCTTGAGAAAAGTGGACAAAAAAGCCAAGGGGACTTTGTCTCGCACCTTGGGTAGCAGCTTGGCCAGAGAGGAATAGAGAACTGAGTGGGATCCTGGGGTCTCTAATTCCAGGATTTGGCTCATGGAGGGCATTTCAGAACGTGCCCTGGGCCAGAGAGGAGCCCACTTCCCTGAAGGGTGAGACCCAGGGCAGGCAACGTTCACCACAAGCTGACTGAAGAGCCCTTGGGCCTCAAGGGAACACTGACAACAGTCAGACAGTACTTCCCCAGGCCTGTAGTGGTGGTAGCCATGGGGTGAGGCTCCTTCACCTATGAAAAGGGGAAGGAAGAGTGCAAAGGATCATGGCTCATGGTTTGAGTGCCAGTTCAGTTGCAGTAAAATAGAACATCAGGTGGACTTCTAAGGTTTTTTACTCTAGTCCATGGCTCCCAGTTGGCATCTCTTGACCTGCCCAAGGCATAGGGGAACTCACCTTCCTAAAGGGGAGGATACAAGCTTGGATGGTTTTGCCACCTGCTAATTGTAGAGCCCCTAATACCTTAAAGGAACATAGGCAGTAGCCATGTAGTGGTTACAGTAGACTTTGGGTGAGACCCAGTGCTGTACTGTGCTGGCTTCAGATCTAGCCTAGCACAGTCCCACACTGATGATGGCCACAGAAGTGCTTATGTCATCCCACCTCCAGCTCTAGACAATGCAGAACTGAGAAACTCCATTTCTTTGGGAGAAAGTAAGGGAAGAGAACAAGAGTCTCTGCCTTGTAATCCAGATTTTATCCAAGACCATCAAGGTGATACCTCCATGAGTCTACAAAGACCATGGTGTTACTGGCTTGGAGTAGCCCCTAATGCAGATACAGCTAAAATTACAACAACCAAGTCCTTTAAAAAAAAAAAAGAAAAAACTGGAAAGCCTTCCCAAGAAGGATGCGTAAAAACAAGCCTAGATAGTGAAAACTACAATAAATACCTAACTCCTCAACGCCCAGACAAAGACAAACATCTATAAGCATCAAGACCACCCGGGGAAACATGACCTCACCAAATGAACTAAATAAGGCACCAGAACAATCCTGGAGAAATAGAGATATGTGACCTTTCAAATAGATAATTGAAAATAGGTGTTTTGAAGAAACTCAAAGAAATTAAAAATAACAGAGAAGGAATTCAGAATTCTACCAGATAATGCAATGAAGAGATTGAAATAATTAAAATCAAGCAGAAGTTCTGGAGTTGGAAAATGCAATTAACATACTGAATAATGCATCAAAGACTTTTAATACCAGAATTAATTAAGCAGAAGAAAGAATTAGTGAGGTTTAAGACAAGCTATTTAAAAATACACAGTCAAGGGTGGAGCCAACATGGCCAACTAGAAGCAGCGCTGTTCAGAGGCTCCCATCAGAGAAAACCATAAGTGTGTGAATCCTTCACTGTCAACTAAGGTATCCAGGTTCTTTCATCAAAATTGACTAGAAAGCTAGGCATAGTGGCTCACGCCTGTAATCCCAGCACTTTGGGAGGCCAAGGCAGGTGGATCACCTGAGATCAGGAGTCCGAGACCAGCCTGGCCAACATGGTGAAACCCTCTCTCCACTAAAAATATAAAAATTAGCCAAGTGCCATCGTGAATGCCTGTAATCCCAGGAGGGAGGCTGCGGCAGGAGAATCACTTAAACCCAGAAGGCAGAGGTCGCAGTGAGCCGAGATCATACCACTGAACTCCAGCCTGAGCAACAGAGTAAGACTCTGTCTCAAAAAAAAAGAAAACAAAATTGACTAGAAGGCTGGTGTGACCCATGGAGAGAAGGAACAGAAGTGTGGTGTGGCAGCCCACCTGAGTCCCACACGAGGAAGGGGAATCCCCCTCCCACCAACCAAGGGAGGTGGTGATTGAGTGTGCTACTCAGCCAGGGAAACGGTGCTTTTTCCACGGAACTATGCAACCCACGAATTGGAAGGTCCCACTCATAAATCCATTTCACTGGGGCTTAGCATGTCAACCCCAGAACACAGAGATTCTTAGAGCCTCTCAGCTCGAATCTGCTTAGGTCTACCAAACTCTTAGAAGGAGAGGCGACCAGCATCAGCTGCCACAGCCTGCTGTCTAAGCCATTTGAGCTCTTTGGAGGAGAGGCAGCAGCCAGGACTGGGACTCACAACTGCCTAACATGCTAAGCTCCCTGGGTGGGGGAAGGGTGGCATCCATTTCTATAGCTCCAGGCTGTGCTTTATCCCTGCTGGAGCCAGGAAGGCAGGAAGGCTTGGTCCCAAGACTTGTCCCCACGGCCGAACAACACACCAGCTGTGGCAGTCTGTGGCCAGACTGCCTCTTTAGGTCTAACCCAGACCCATCCTTCATTAGTGGGCAGGGCTTCCCTACAGGATCTCCAATAACTCCATCCAGAGGCTCAGGGACAGAATTTGGATCTCCCGGGGCCTGGGCCCCTAGGGGGAGGAGTGACCACAGTCTTTGCAGACCAGCAGACTTAGCCTTTCCTCCTGGTAGTTCTGAGGAATCCAGGCAGCCCAGATGAGTGTGTTTTCCCCCAGCAAAAACACCCTCTCCATCAAGGGACAAAGTGCTTCATTAAATGGGTCCTGCTCCCTGTGCCATCCAACTGGGTGAGACCCTCAAACAGGGGTTGACAGATACCCTATACAGGAGCAAACCTACTGGTATCAGGTTTGGTGTCTCTCCAGGTCAGAGGTCCCAGAAGAGGAAACAGGTACCCATCTTTGCTGCGTTCCAGCCTCCTTGAGTGACATGCCCAGGCAAAGGAGTGAATCAGATGAATAAGGCCTGAAGTGAACCCCCAGCAAATGGCAACAGCCCTACAGAAGAGGGAACTGACTATTGAAAGAAAAACAAGCAGAAAGTGACAACAACAGCATCAACAACAACAACCAAAAAAAGGCCCCCCAAAAAACCTCTTCCAAGAGTCAGCAGCCTCAAAGACCGAAACTAGACAAACTCACAAAGATGAGAAAGAATCAATGAAAAAATGCTGAAAACACAAAAGGCCAGAGTGCCTCTTCTCCAAATGATCACAACACCTCTCCATCAAGCATGCAGAGTTGGACAGAGGATCAAATAGATGAATTGGCAGAAGTAGGCTTCAGAAGATTGGGTAATAAAAAACTACAATGAGCTAAAGAAGCATGTTCTAATCCAATGCAAAGCTAAGAACCCTGATAAAAAGGTTAGAGGAAATGCTAACTAGAATAACCAGGTTAGAGAGGAACATAAACAACCTGATGGGGCTGAAAAACACAGCACGAGAACCTCATAAAGCATACACAAGCATCAACAGCTGAACTGACCAAGCAGAAGAAAGGATACCAGAGTTTGAAAACCGCCTTACTGAAATAAGACATGCAGACAAGAATAGAGAAAAAAAAATGAAAAGGAATGAGCAAAACCTCCAAGAAATATGCGACTTCATAAAAAGACCGAACCTTGATTGGAGTATCAGAAGGAGACGGGGCGAATGGAAACAAGCTGGAAAACACAATTCAGGATACTATCCAGAAGAACTTCCCCAACCTAGTGAAACAGGCCAGCATTCAAATTCAGGAAATACAGGGAACACCATTAAGACACTCCACAAGAGGATCAACCCCAGGACACATAATCATCAGATTCTTCAAGGTTGAAATGAAGGAAAAACTGTTAAGGGCAGCCAGAGGGAAAGACCAGGGCACCTACAAAGGGAAGCCCATCAGACTAACAGTGGATCTCTCAACAGAAACTCTACAAGCCAGAAGAGATTGGGGGCCAATATTCAACATTCTTAAAGAAAAGAATTTTCAACCTCAAATTTCACATCCAGCCAAACTGAGCTTCATAAGTGAAGGAGAAATAAAATCCTTTCCAGAAAAGCAAATGCTGAGGGATTTTGTCAGCACCAGACCTGCCCTGCAAGAGCTCCTGAAACAAGTGCTAAATATGGAAAGGAAAAACTATTACCAGCCACTGCAAAAACACACCAAAATATAAAGACTAACAACACTACAAAGAAACTACATCAAATAGTGTTCAAAATAACCAAATAGCATCATGAAGACAGGATCAAATTCACACATAAAAATACTAACCTGAAATGTTAATGAGCTAAATGCCCCAGTTAAAAGACACAGATTGGCAAATTGGATAAGGAGTCAAGACCCATAGGTGCGCTGTATTCAGGAGACCCATATTACATGCAAAGATACATACAGGCTCGAAATAAAGGGATGGAGGAAAATTTACCAAGCAAATGGGAAGCAAAAAAGCAGGGGTTGCAATCCTAGTCTCTAACAAAACAGACTTAAAAACAAAAAAGATCCAAAAAAGACAAAGAAGGGCATTACAAAATGGTAAAGGGAACAGTTTAACCAGAAGAGCTAACTATTCTGAATACATATGCACCCAATACAGGAGCACCCAGGTTCTTAAAGTTTCTCTTTTGTAAAAGATCTCCTTTCATAGAGATCTATGAAAAGATGTAGACTTCCACACAATAATAGTAGGATACTTTAACACCCCATTGTCGGTATTAGACAGATCAATGAGACAGAAAATTAACAAGGATATTCAAGACTTGAACTCAGCTCTGGATCAAGTGGACCTAGTAGACATCTACCAAAGTCTCTTCTCCAAATCAACAGAATGTACATTCTTCCCAGTGCCACATGGCACTTATTCTAAAATCAACCACATAATTGGAAGTAAAATACTCCTCAGCAAATGAAAAAGAACTGAAATTATAACAAACAGTCTCTCAGACCACAGTGCAATCAAATTAGAACTCAGGATTAAGAAACTCACTAAAAACCACACAATTATACAGAAACTGAACAGCCTGCTCCTGGATGACTCCTGGGCAAATAAAGAAATTAAGGCAGAAATAAGGAAGTTATTTGAAATCAATGAGAACAACAAGATAGCATACCAGAATCTCTGGGACACAGCTAAAGCAGTGTTAAGAGGGAAATTTATAGCACTAAATGGCCATATCAGAAAGCTAGAAAGATCTCAAATCAACACCCTAACAACACAATTAAAAGCATTAGGGAAGCAGGAGAAAACTAATCCAAAATCCAGCAGAAGACAAGAAATAACTAAGATCAGAGCAGTACTGAAGGAAATAGAGACATGAAAACCCTCCAAAAAAAAAAAAAAATCAATGAATCCAGGAGCTGGTTTTTTGAAAAAATTAACAAAATGGAGCACTAGCTAGACTAATAAAGAAGAAAAGAGCTAAAACTCAAATAGACACAATAAAAAAGAAGAAAGGGGATATCACCACTGACCCCATAGAAATACAAGCTACCATCATAGAATACTATAAAGACCTCTATGCAAATAAACTAGAAAATCTAGAAGAAATTGATAAATTCTTGGACATATACACCCTCCCAAGACTAAAGCAAGAATAAGTCAAATCCCTGAATAGACCAATAACAAGCTCTGAAATTGAAGCAGAAATTAATAAATTTCTGGATGCATACACCCTATGAAGACTAAGCCAGGAATAAGTTGGATCCCTGAACAGACCAATAACAAGCTCTGAAATTCAGGCAGTAATTAAAACCTTCACAAAAAAAAGTCCAGGACCAGATGGATTCACAGCTGAATTCTACTAGAAATACAAAGAGGAGCTGGTATCATTCCTTCTGAAACGATTCCAAACAATTGAAAAGGAAGGACTCCTGCCTGACTCATTTTATGAAGCCAGCATCAACCTGATACCAAAACAAGGATAAGACAAAACAGAAAAAAGAAAACTTCAGGCCAATGTCCCTAATGAATATCAATGCAAAAACCTTCAGTAAAATACTGGCAAAACAAATCCAGCAGCACATCAAAAAATTTATCCACCATGATCAAGTCGGCTTCATCCCTGGGATGAAAAGCTGGTTTAACATATGCAAATCAATAAACGTAGTCCATTACATAAAAAGAACCAAAGACAAAAACTACATGATTATCTCAATAGATGCAGAAAAGTCCTTTAATAAAATTCAACATCGCTTCGTGTTAAAAACTCTCAATAAACTAGGTATTGATGGAACGTATTTCATAATAATAAGAGCTATTTATGACAAACCCACAACCAATATCATACTGAATGGGCAAAAGCTGGAAGTATTCCCTTTGAGAACCAGTTTAAGACAAGGATGCCCTCTCTCACCACTCCTATTCAACATAGAATTGAAAGTTCTGGCCAGGGCAATCAGGCAAAAGAAAGAAATAAAGCATATTCAAATAAGAAGAGAGAAAGTCAAGATGTCTCTGTTTGCAGATAACATGATTTTACATTTAGAAAAGTCCATCATCTCAGCGCAAAAACTTCTTGAACTGATAAGCAACTTCAGCAGTCTCAGGACACAAAATCAGCATGCAAAAATCACAGGCATTCTTTTACCCTAACAGTAGGCAAGCAGAGAGCCAAATCATGAATGAACTCCCATTCACAATCACTACAAAGAGGATAAAATAACTAGGAATACAGCTAACAAGGGATGTGAAGGACCTCTTCAAGGAGAATTACAAACCACCGCTCAAGGAAATAAGAGAGGACACAAGCAAATGGAAAAATATTCTATGTTCATGGATAGGAAGAATCAATATTGCAAAAATGGCCACACTGCCCAAAGTAATTTATACGTTCAGTGCTATTCCCATCAAACTACCATTGACATTTCTTACAGAATTAGAAAAAACTATTTTAAATTTCATATGGAATCAAAGAAGACTCTGTATAGTCAAGACAATCCTAAGCAAAAATAACAAAGCCAGAGACATCATGCTACCTTACTTCAAACTATATTACAAGGCTACAGCAAATAAAACAGCATAGTACTGGTACCAAAACAGATATATAGACCAGTGGAGCAGAACAGAAACCTCAGAAATAACACCAAACGTCTACAACCATCTGATCTTCAACAAACCTGACAAAAACAAGCAATGGGGAAAGGATCTCCTATTCAGTAAATGGTTCTGGGAAAACTGGCTAGCCATATGCAGAAAATTGAAACTGGACCCCTTCCTTACACGTTATACAAAAATTAACTCAATATGGATTAAAGACTTAAATGTAAAACCCAAAACCATAAAAACCCTAGAAGAAAACCTAGGCAATACCATAATTCAGGGCATAGGCATGGGCAAAGTCTTCATGAGGAAAATGCCAAAAGCAATTGCAACAAAAGTCAAAATTGACAAATGAGATCTAATTAAACTAAAGAGCTTCTGTACAGCAAACGAAGACATCATCAGAGTGAACAGGCAACCTACAGAATGGGAGAATATTTTTGAAATCTACCCATCTTACAAAAGTCTAATGTCCAGAATTTGCAAGGAACTTAAACATATTTACAAGAAAAAGACAAACAACCCCATCAAAAAGTGGCCAAAGGATATGAACAGATACTTCTCAAAAGAAGACATTTACACAGCCAACAAACATATAATAAAAAGCCCAAGTCACTGATCATCAGAGAAATGCGAATCAAAACCACAATCAGATACCATCTCACACCAATCAGAATGGCAATTGTCAAAAAGTCAGGAAACAATAGATATTGGCAAGGCTGTGGAGAAATAGGAATGCTTCTACACTGTGGTTGGGAATGTAAATTAGTACAACCATTGTGAAAGACAGTATGGTGATTCCTCAAGGATCTAGAACCAGAAATACCATTTGACCGAGCAATCTCATTACTGGGTATATACCCAAATGATTGTAGATCATTCTACTATAAAGACACACATACACATATGTTTATTACAGTCCTATTTACAATAGCAAAGACATGGAACCAACCCAAATGCCCATCAATGATAGATTGGATAAAGAAAATGTGGGCCGGGCGCGGTGGCTCAAGCCTGTAATCCCAGCACTTTGGGAGGCCGAGACGGGCGGATCACGAGGTCAGGAGATCGAGACCATCCTGGCTAACACGGTGAAACCCCGTCTCTACTAAAAAATACAAAAAAAAAACTAGCCGGGCGAGGTGGCGGGCGCCTGTAGTCCCAGCTACTCGGGAGGCTGAGGCAGGAGAATGGTCTAAACCCGGGAGGCGGAGCTTGCAGTGAGCTGAGATCCGGCCACTGCACCCCAGCCTGGGCGACAGAGCGAGACTCTGTCTCAAAAAAAAAAAAAAAAAAAAAAAAAAGAAAATGTGGTACCTATACACCATGGAATACTACACAGCCATAAAAAGGAATGATATCATGTACTCTGCAGGGACATGGATGAAGCTGGAACCTATCATCTTCAACAAACTAACACAGAAACAGAAAACCAAACACCACATATTCTCACTCATAAGTGGGAGTTGAATGTTCAGAACACATGGACACAGAAAGGAAAACAACACACATCAGGGCCTTTTGAGGTATGGGGGGTGAGAGGAAGAAACTTAGAGGACAGGTCAATAGGTGCAGCAAAGCACCATGGCACACATATACCTATATAACAAACCTGCACATTCTGCACATGTATCCTGGTTTTATTTTAGAAGAAATAAAGAAAATACATATATAAACAAAAATACACAGAGGAGACAAAAGAAAAAAGAATAAAAAGCAAGGAAGCATGCCTACAGGGTCTAGAAAATAGCCCCAAAAGGGCAAATCTAAGAGTTATTGGCCTTAAAGAGGAGGTAGAGAGAGAGAAAGAGTTAGAAAGTTTGTTCAAAGGGATAATAACGAGAACTTCTCAAACCTAGAGAAAGATATCAGTATGCAAGTATAAAGAGGGTATGGAACGCCAAACAGATTTAACCCAAAGAAGACTATCTCAAGGCATTTAATGATCAAACTCCCAAAAGTCAAAGATAAATAAAGGATTTGAAAAGCATCAAGAGAAAAGAAACAAATAACATACAATGGAACCCAATATATCTGGCAGCAGACTTTTCAGTGGAAACCTTACAGGCCAAGAGAGGCGAGCATTTAAAGTGCTCAAGGAAAAAAAAATTTTATACCCTAGAATAGTACATTTGGTGGAAATACCCTTCATCTATCAAGAAAATAAAGACTTTCATAGACAAACAAAAGTTGAGGGATTTTATCAACACTAGACCTGTCCTACAAGAAATGTTCCAGAGAGTACTTCAATCAGAAAGAAAAGGATGTTAAAGAGCACTAATAAATTACCTGAAGGTACAAAACTCACTGTTAATAGTATATACACATGTAAGCACCGAATATTATAAAACTGTAACTGTGGTATGTAAACTAGTCTTATATTAAGTAGAAACACAAAATGATGAACCCATCAAAAATAATAACTACAAAAACTTTTCAAGATATAGACAGTACAAAAAGGTATAAATAGAAACAACAAAAAATTAAAAAGCAGGGATACCAAATTATGGTGTAGAGTTTTTATTAATTTTCTTTTTGCTTGCTTGTTTATTTACACAAAGAATGTTAAGTGGTTATCAGCTTAAAATAATGGGTTGTAAGATAAGATTTGTAAGCCTCATGGTAACCTCAAATCAAAGAAATGTATTGGATACATTAAAAATAAAAAGCAAGAAAGTGAATCATACCACCAGAGAAAATCACCTTCACTAAAAGGAAGACAGGAAGGAAAAAAAAAAAAAGAAGGAAGAGAAGACCACAAAACAACCAGAAAACAAATAACAAATGGCAGGAGTAAGTCCTGTAAATGGAAAATAAATCTTGGGACCCCAAAATCATTAAGCCAAAGGGAAAATTTAAGCTGGGAACTATGTCAGGCAAGCATGCCTCCCATTTTATTCCTAAATAAGAAAGCTACAAATGTAAAAAATATACATACCTCTCATGATTTGCCTAGAAGAAAATTCCTTGTGGACCTCAAGATCGGCACTCTAAAACAATTCTGCTGAATTTTATCTTGGCAATGTAAATTGATAGCTTATCTTCACAGGTTCAGGACAAAGGACAGTACTGATAGTCATCCCTCTGCTCACCTGAGACAAAGGCATATTTGATTTCTTCCTCTGTCCAATTGTTTATGTAAAAAAAGAGAGTCTCTGAGGCAGATTAAGGCAGAAGTGACTATCCCCTTCTCCCACCCCTCCCATATAAATTATATATTCAGTGAAAACCTGATCAAAGACTCCAAAGAATGCAACCATTTGTGTTTTAACTACCTATGACCTGCCTGGCAGCCCCCATTTCATATTGTCCCTCCTACCGGACTGAACCAATGTACATATTACACATATTAATTGATGACTCACATCTCCCAAAATGTATCGAGCTGTACCACAACCACCTTGGGCATATGTTGTCAGGACCTCCTGAGGCTGTGTCACGGGCGTGTCTTTAACCTTGACAAAATAAACTTTATAAATTGATTGAGACCTGTCTCAAATACTTTTGGGTTTGCAGTCCTTACTTATCAGTAATAACATTGAATGTAAATGGACTAAACTCTTCAGTCAAAAGACACAGAGTGACTAAATGTTTTTGTTTGTTTGTTTGTTTGTTTTGTTGAGACAGAGTCTCGCTTTGTCGCCCAGGCTGGAGTGCAGTGGCCAGATGTCAGCTCACTGCAAGCTCCGCCTCCCGGGTTTACGCCATTCTCCTGCCTCAGCCTCCCAAGTAGCTGGGACTACAGGCACCCGCCACCTCGCCCGGCTAGTTTTTTGTATTTTTTAGTAGAGACGGGGTTTCACCGTGTTAGCCAGGATGGTCTCGATTTCCTGACCTCCTGATCCGCCCGTCTTGGCCTCCCAAAGTGCTGGGATTACAGGCTTGAGCCACCGCGCCCAGCCTAAATGTTTTTTTAAAAAAGACCCAATGATCTATTGCCTACAAGAAACACGCTTTACCTATAAAGACACACATAAACTGAAAATGAAGGGATGGAAAAAAATATTCCATGCCAAGGAAAACCAGAGAAGAGAGATAGTTATAATCCTATCAGACCAAATAAATGTCAAGATAAAAACTGTAAGAAGAGGTAAAGGTCACTATATAATGATAAAGGAGTCAATTCAGCAAAAGGATAAAACAATTGTAAATATATATACACCCAACAGTGGAGCACTCATATGTATAAAGCAAATATTATTAGAGCTAAAGAGAAAAATAGGCCCCAATACAATAATAGCTGGAGACTTCAGTATACCACTTTCAGTACTAAGCAGATCTTCCAGAGAGAAAATCAACAAAGAAGCATCAGACTTAATCTGCACTATAGACCAAGTGGGTCTAATAGATACTTACAGAACATTTCACTCAGTGGCTGCTGACTACACATTTTTTCCTCAGCACATGAATTATTATCTAGGATAAGCCATATATTAGAACACAAAATAAGTCTTAAAACATTTTTTAAAAATTGAAATAACATCAAGCATCTTTTTTAAGGGGTGTGTGTGTGTGTGTGTGTGTGTGTGTGTTTTTTGTAGAGACAGGGTTTCTCCATGTTACCCAGGCTGGTCTCAAACTCCTGGGCTCAAGTGATCCACCCTCCTCACCCTCCCAAAGAGCTTGGATTACAGGTGTGAGCCACTATGCCCAGCCTAATATTAAGTATCTTCACTGACCACAATGGAATATAACTAGAAATCATTAAGAAGAGAAACGTTGGAAACTGTATAAAACTCATGGAAATTAACCAATATGCTCCTGAATGACCAGTGGGTCCATGAAGAAATTAAGAAGAAAATTTAAAAATTTCTTGAAACAAATAATAGTGGAAACACAACATAACAAAACCTATGGGATAAAGCAAAAACAGTACTATGAAGGAAGTTTATAGCTATAAGCACCCACATCAAAAAAAAAAAGAGGAAAAACTTCAAATAAACAACATAACAATGCATCACATAGAGCTAGAAAAGCAAGAGCAAACCACACCCAAAATTAGTAGAAGAAAAGAAATAATAAAGATCAGCGCAGAAATAAAATTGAAATGAAGAAAACAATACAAAAGATCAGTGAAACAAAAAATTGTTTTTTTGAAAAGATAAACAAAATTTACAAACCGTTAGCCAAACTCACTAAGAAAAAAGAGAGGAGACTCAAGTGAATAAAATTAGAGTTGAAAAAGGGGACATCACGACTGATACTGCAGAAATTCAAAGGATAATTAGGTGCTACTGTGAACAACTATAGGCTAATCAACTAGAAAATCTAAAAGAAATGGATAAATCCTTAGAAGTGTACAACCTACCAAGATTGAGCCATGAAGAAGTCCAAAACCTGAACAGATCTATAGCAAGTAATGAGATCAAAGTTGTAATAAAATGTCTTCCAGTAAAGAAAAGCAAGAAACCCCATGGCTTCACTGCTGAATTCTACCAAACAGTTAAAGAAGAACTTATACCAATCCTACTCACACTATTCCAAAAAATGAGGAGTGAGTACTTCCAAACTCTTTCTATGAGGCCAGTATTACCCTGATATGAAAACTGGACAAAGACACACAAAAAAAGGAAAACCACAGGCCAATTATCACTGATTAATATTGACGCAAAAATCCTTGACAAAATACAAGCAGACTGAATTCAAGAGCACACTTAAAAGACCATTCATCATGACCAAGTGGGATTTATCCCAGGGATTCAAGGATGGTTCAATATGTACAAACCAATTAATGCAATATATCATATCAATAGAATAAAAGACAAAATCCATATGATCATTTTAATTGATGTTGAAAAAGCATTTGATAAAATTCAACAACCCTTTATGATAAAAACCCTCAAAACACTGGGTATCGAAGGAACACACCTCAACATAATAAAAGGCATATATAACAGTCTCATAGCTAGTATCATATTAAATGGAAAAAACTGAAATCCTTTCCTCTAATATTGGGAACATAACAAGGATGCCCACTTTTACCACTGTTATTTAACAGAGTGCTGGAATTCCTAGTCAGAGCAATAAGACAAGAGAAATAAATAAAGGGCATCCAGATTGAAAAAGAAGTCAAATTATCCTTGTTTTCAAATGATATGATCTTATACTTGGAAAAAACTAAAAATTCCATTAAAAAACTATTGGAACTGATCAAATTCAGTAAAGTTGGAGGATACAAAATTAACATATGAAGCCACCTGCATCCCTTGGTTCATGGCCTCTCTTCACTCCAAAGCCTCTGCTTCTCTAATCACAGTTTCTTCTCTGGCCCTGAACCTCCTGCCTTCCTCTTAGAAGGACCCTTTTGATTGTGTTGGGCTCACCAGAATAATCCAGGATAATCTCTTCATCTTAAGATCTTCAACCAAGTCACATCTTTAAAGACCCTTTTGTCAAGTAAGGTAACAGATTCACAGGTTTGGGGATTAGGAAACATACTGAGTCTCCCCAAATTTTCCCATCCCATTTAATATGAGAGATACTGGGGTATGCTAGTTAGAATAATTTAGTAGAAAGGATAATACAGTGATGCCAGCATAAGAAAATATGACCACAAAATCTTTAAGAAATGAGAGAAAAGAGGATTCAGAGACACTTCTTCCATTCCAGTGATACTTCATTTTAGGTGCTTGATAAATGTTTACAGACACCATAAATTCATGATACTTTGAAACTCAAACATTTGCTTAGAAGGTATCAAAAAGCAGAACTTGATATGCTACACTCACAGCATTCATTGTCATACATTAGACAAAATGAAAGTGATCTAATAATTTAAAAATTAAAAATAGCACTTCAAAATCTTATTTAAGGAAGAAATAAGATATCAAAATATTTGAATGGTAAAAATATAAGTAAAATGTATGAAAATTCATAAGATATTGCCAAAGTAATATCTAAAAACAAATGTACTTTTCTGAATATGTGTACTAACTGACACCACCCTAAGACTTGGGAAAGAAGCAATTAGGCCAAATAAAGTTGGAAAAAAGAAATGATACAACAAAGAGCAAAAACAAGCTTGCTTGGGAAAGGGGAGACAAAAATAAGTAAAAATTGATCACCAGAAACACTAATTAACTGGTAGGAAAAGGTCGAAGCAGATGGCCTTCAATTGATTCACTCTCTTCATGGGGTGGGGGTACTATATCCTCATAACCCACTCCCTGGCAGAAGGCAGGTGACCTCCTCCTTGTCAACTAGACCTCTGGGTAAATATACTACAGAAATTTATTAGAAAGAGGAGAACTTATTTCTGAATTACCTTTAATGGGAAGTCTCTGGCTACAGATTACCTATAGTAAATAGAATCCAGGATCTATGGGGCATGATCCCTTGGAGAATGCCTCATGGCTATTCAACTCCCTTGGAGTGTCTCCCACTGTGGGAGATATTCCCATAACCTCACATGCAAACCAGCCTATCCTGAGCCAGAGGGACACAGCCAACATGGAAAGTACTTCTCACTGCGTCTGAACCTACTGAGTGCCTGTTCCTTAACTTCCTTTGGATAATATAAGGTAAGCTCTCTGATTCACATGGGGCTGACTTTCCAATCCAATCCTGTGCATTGGTATTCTCACTATACCATTGATTCAAACTGAAGAACCAAGTAGCACTGATAACTAGTTACTATATATATAAAACTATACATATACTATATATACTTTTCATTATATAGTATATTTCATATACACTATATATACTTCTCATTATATAGTATATTTCATATATACTATATATGTTTTCATTATATAGTATATTTCATATATACTATATATGTTTTCATTATATAGTATATTTCATATATACTATATATGTTTTCATTATATAGTATATTTCATATATAGTATATATAAAACTATAGTATATATAAAACTATATATAAAACTATACAGTATATATAAAACTATATATGAAATATATAGTATATATGAAATATACTATATAATGAAAAATATATAGTATATGTAGTTTTATACATGCTATTTATAACTGTATATATATATTCCATTGTCATAAATTCATTGCAAAGCTTTGTAAAAATATTTTTAAATAATACATACATAAAATTATCCAAATTTATTTAAAATGAAAAAGTACCCCAAATTTCTCTATGAGGCAAAAACTGTTTTGATTTCAAAACCTAAAAGAGAAATACCAACAAAGTTTTACTAGGCCAACCTCAATTATAAATAATAATTACAATCATTTATAAGTTATATATATATTATAATACTTGAATACTCAAGCATTATAATATGTATTCAAGAATTATAAAAAGTGCCAATGATTTACCCTGGGATTTCAAATTGATGTAGCACAAAGAAAGTAATCAACATGACTCATCATATTAACAAGGTGAGAAAAAGCTAAAGTCTTCTAAGCTTCTCAGTAAACACCAAGAGCACATTTGACAAAAATCCAATATCTATTCCAACTTTTAAGTCTAAAACTAGAGTCACTGAGAATTCCTTAACTCACCTTCAAAGAGTATATATATTTCAAGTTGCATGTTAATATATTTAATATACATTCATTGAAGTTATCTCTAAAAAACATACAAAAAAAAGACAACAAATGCTCCTTTTTAGTACTTCTACTTAATATATTAATAATCCTGGCAATTTGTATGTTAAAATCATTGGAAATATTATTCAAGCAAAAAGAGAAATAGGCACACAAACATAAAAATGAAAATATAAATGAGTCATATTTGCAGATGGCATGAATATGTATCTGGAAAGCCAGAAGCAAAAAAATAATAATAATAAAATTATCACTAGAGACAATAATCCACTGAGGTCCAAACTATAAGATGAATCCACCAAACTTAATTGCATCTCTTTATAAAATGATACCTGACTAGAATAATTGAGAAGAAGAATTAATTCCACTGATAATATAGGTCAACATATTTAAATGCTAGAATACTCATTTAATTTAGGTCATTAGGGTTTGAATTTTTTTAATAGCATAACAGAAAAGACATGAATAGTTGTAGCACTATATTATATTTCTGATTGGGTATATTAAACGGTAGATGTCAATATCTATGGTTGTTATAAATAACACATTAATGGTAAAAAACAGATAGCATTTATTACTTAGCATGACGCCGTTATTATGAAAAGGGCTCTAGTTGCCTTTTCTGCTTAATCACTAGTCTTAGGAGACAAATTATATTCTAATGCTCACTCTACAGACAAGGAAATTGAGGATAAAAGAGGTTGTTTGTGTATAATCAATAAGTAGTAAGTGACAGAGGCTGGACTTCAATGACTACCCCCTGGCTACTTAATAAAAATCAAAAAATTGGTAGGTGGAGCTTAATAAAAAGAATAGGCAAAAAGTTTTAGCACTTCTTTTTCCCTAAAAAGGTAACAATGGTGAACACATTGTACCAGATTTATAAATGCCTCAAGGTGATATATATTTGCATTTTTTGAATCTGGCTACAAGTCACATAGGCATGGCCTGTAATAAAAGCCTTGCTTATTTACTGCTATTTTGCTGTCTAATTCTCAAATTAGTATATTATACTCTACTAATATAAATTAGTATATTATACTCATACTCATATAAAATTTCGCCTTTCAGTGGAAGGAGAGTCAAAGAATTTGTGGCTATTTTAAATCACCACGTCATTTCTTTTGCCATGTCCCACGCCTGGAACCTTCTCAAGGTATTTGTCTTCAACTGGAGTTGAAGATCCCCCACCTGCAATACCGCTGCACCCCCACCTCCAGCCGCAGCTGATTGAGCTCCAGGTGGATTCCTGATTCAGGCAATCCACAGGCTCATGTCTCTCTAAGGAATGTTAATTAAAAGTCACAGAGACCCCAGTCAGTTTTAAGGAGGTGTGCCGCCAGAAACCAGGGTCAGTACCATACCAAACCAAAGTTATGGAGGAGCAAAAACCAAAAGTCTTGCAGAAGAAGCAGATTTGGAGAGAAAAAAGCAGAACCCACATGCAGAAAGAAGAGAGGCACCACGTGACCCTTGAGACAAAGTGATAGACATTCCAGTGCTGCCAGACAGATTTCCAGTTTCCGTGAGGTCCTGCTGTGCACCAGAGAAGAGCGTTCTGGGGAAAACCCCTGCTGTGGGTTGAATTGTATTCCCCAGAAATTCATATGTTGAAGCTTTAACCTCCAGGACCTTAGAATGGGACCTTACTTGGAAATAGAGTCACTGCAGGTGTAGTTAGTTAAGATAAGTTCCTACTGGAGTGGGGTGGGCCCCTAATCCAATATATTGTAGTTCTTATACAAAGGGGAAGTTTGGAGAATAGTTATCATTCCAAGATAAACTATTTGCCAAATATGTAACAGAGTAACCATTCATTTTCATATGGGATTTCTAGTCATTGCCCAGTTAAAAATTAAGGAATAGGTACACACAGTGAGAACACTCAGTGAAGATGAGGGCGGAGATCAAGATGCTGCATCTGCAGGACGCAGTGGCTCACGCCTGTAATCCCAGCACTTTGGGAGGCCAAGGAGGGCGGATCATGAGGTCAGGAGATCTCGACCATCCTGGCTGACACGATGAAACCCCGTCTCTACTGAAAATACAAAAAATTAGCCGGGCGTGGTGGCGGCGCCTGTAGTCCCAGCTACTGCGCAGGCTGAGGCAGGAGAATGGCGGGAACCGGGGAGGCGGAGCTTGCAGTGAGCCGAGATCGCGCCAGCGCACTCCAGCCTGGGCACAGAGGGAGACTCCGTCTCAAGAGAAAGAAAAAAAGATGCCGCATCTACAAACCAAGGAACACCAAAGATTGCCAGAAACCATCAGAAGCTGGGGAAAGGCATGGAACAGTTACTTCTTCACAGCCCTCAGAAGGAACCAACCCTGTTGACACCTGGACCCCAGACGTGAAGCCTCCAGAACGGTGAGATACAAAATTCCTGTTGTTTAAGCCACTCAGTTTGTGGTGCTTTGTTATGGCAGCTCTGGAAAATGAATACGACCCCTATAACCGCATATCCATGTGAGCTCATTTGAGTGGGTGTCTGTTCCTTGACAAAGAAAAATGATATGAATCAAAACGCCCAACTTAAACTGCCTTTGCTCCGAGCAGAGGGAACACCCTCTGGCAGAACCAAGGTTCTTCTCAGAAAATTATTCCCAATCTCCTCCAGGACTAAGATAAACGAATGAGCAAAGTCTAAAAGTTCTCTTCTAAAGAGCATGGTCAAAATAATTTTAGCCTGTAAAACTTTGAAGGCAGATAAAACCAGAATTCGGCCTTGGCAGAATAAACTCTCAGTAAAGTAACCTCAGATCCTTAGCTTTGAACACCGCTTTTTTTTTTTTTCCTGTGTTCTTTCCAGGATAAACTATTAGCCAGATATGTAACAGAATAACCAGTCATTTTTATATGGGATTGTTATTCATTGCCCAGTTGAAAATTAAAGAATCAGTACCAAAAAAAAAAAAAAAAAAAGAAGAAGAAAAAAGAAACAACACTTTTGTTTTAGGAAGAGGATCAGATGTCCTTTTTTAGCAATAATGAACTAGCAAGGCTGTGCTGTCAGGACAGTTTTTAAAATACCCTTTTGTCTTTCATAGCAAGTGTATGCATCTAGACCATCTGAAAGTGGCACTAGAAGATGAAAATATAAACATAAAATAAGAAGGGGGCAGGAAAGGAATGAGGAGCAGGCAAAACATAACCACGTGTTGGCAATTTCTAACTCCCTGGTCCAGGAGTACTCATTAATCACTCTAATCCACAGAAGTATAATGATTCTGAATATCTACATATGCCACAAATTATCTAATACTGTTCCTGATTTACTAGGTGTGGAGTGGCCATATATAAAACCTGACTGTTACTCACATAAAATATTGGCCTGAGAATCTCAGACTTCGAAGCAAGTAGCAGATTTGGATGGAATACACCACAAATTAATAAAACCATAATCTAGGAAAGGTAATAAATTGAGTTTTTAAACATGAGATACTCTGAACTCTGGCTTCAGTGGGGAAGATTTTTTTTTTTTTTTTTACTTCAAGTTATGCTGATTTAATTTCAAAATAAGCTTTTTCAAGGCACTGGCCTTTGTAATGAAGGTTAATACTACATGTTTGCTAAAAAGCAGGGTTTTTAAAAACTCCTTACCTCATATAAACAATCGTAAGTCTTTTGTTTTTCCCAGAAAAAAAAAAAAAAAAAAAAAAAAAAAACTTTCACTAAGTACTACTCACACATATATCTGTAAATCTCAGAGGAATTTTCCCAAGCACTCTGGATTCCCAAGTAGGAGATTGTTTCTCCTAGTTGAAGTCTCATTTCAGTGTTAGACTGGCTGTTATTTCATGGTGGCTTGCCATCTTAATAGTATGTCTTCTAATCCATGAATGTGATATAGCTCTCCAACTTAAGTCCTCTTCAGTTTCACTCAACAGTGTTTTGTAGTTTTCTGTGTATAGGTTTTGGAAAGGTAGAATAAAATTTATCCATGGGTATTCCATGGTTCTTTTTTATTATGAATTGTATTTTTTATCTCATTTTCCAATTGTTTTGTTGGTATATAGAAATATAATTTATTTACCTATATGGACCTGGAAAATTACACCTTTGTTAAATTCAACTAGTTATGTTAGTTGTTTTGCAGATTCCTTAGGATTTCTACACTTTAAAAAGAAAGTCATCTAAGAATAAATAATTTTGATTCTTTCCAACTTTGAACGCTTAATTTCCTTTTCTTATTGTATTACCCTGGTTATGCCTTTCAGTACAATGTCGGATAGAAGTAGTTAGCATGGAGATCCTTTCCTTGTGCTTCATCTTGAAGGAACAGCATTCAGTCTTTTGCAACTCAGTAGGATGTTAGTCAGTAGGATTTCTACAAATAGCCCACTGATCTTTTTAGAATAATTAGATCTGGTCACTCCTTTGCCCAGTTCTCTAGTGGTTTCCCAAATCATTTAAAATAATTTCATAAATCCTTAAAGTGACCTACATAATCTGGTTTTCTATGATCTCTCTGAATACAGATTCTCCCCTCCTCCCTGTTGTCAGTCACCACATCGGGTGTTTTGCATGGGGCACTAAAACAGGCCACATCTCAGTACTTTGGCCCTTCTTGTTCCCGCTCCCTGAAGTGCTTTTACCCCAGACAGCCACAAGGGTCACTCTTTCTTGTCTCTGCTATTTCTAAGATACAGAAATTTCACCATACTAGCTTTCTTGACCACTTTATAAAAAATAGGAACCCCTTCCCTAGCTTGCCTAAGTATTTCCGTCTCCCTTATCCTGTTTATTTTTCTTCATAGAACTTATCACCATCTGACATATTGTATACTTCTTTCTATATTTACATGTCCTTTCCCACTATCATGTAAGATCATTGAGTGTGGGGATTTTTTCTGTGAGAAAAATGGAGCGTATAGTTTGTGTTTTAGAAGTAGTGAATGAAAATATATATATATATCTAATTTACATTTGGGTAAAAATGACACGCTCCCTGCTAGTTGCTATATTGATAGGGATAATGGGAAGCAAAATCATTACTGTCATCATCCACATAATTCAGAAATACTACAATCTTAAGTAATGTAAATCATACTATAATCTTCTTAGTATTATAGTATGAGGATCGGGGTTTGGCAATTAAAGTAGGGAATGAGGCCAGATTGTGGGATATAACTACCAATGGCCTAATTGTCATAACTGAGTCCATGGAAGACATCTCATTTAACATCGTTTTTAAATTTCCTTTCAGTAGGGACAGGGTCTCACTATGTTGCCCAGGCTGGTCTTGAACTCCTGAGCTCAAGCCATCCTCCTGCCTCAGCCTTCCAAAGTGCTGGAATTACAGGTGTGAGCCACCACACCAGGCCCCTATTGTCATCTAGGAGACCCATTTTTCTCAATTTAATAATTCAAGAAATACTGCTGTGAACTTCAGCAACCCCACATCTCTTTCTATTGACCATTAACAATGATTTTTAAATTTTCATTAGACACAGGGTCTTCCTCTGTTGCCCAGGCTGCAGTGCAGTGGTGCGATCATAGCTCACTGCAGCCTCAAATTTCTGGGCTCAAGCGATCCTTCTGCCTCTGCCTCCTGAGTGGCTGGGACTACGGGTGCACAACACAACATCTGGCTATTTTTTTAAATTTTTTACAGAGATGGGGGTCTCACAAAGTTGCCCAGGCTGGTCTCGAACACTAGGCCTCAAGGTATACTCCTGTCGTGGCCTCTCAAAGTGCTGAGATTACAGGCATAAGCCATCTCACCTGGCCAACAATGGTTTCTTAAAGCACTGTTGATTGTAAAGCTTACATTAAATAAAGACTCTCATTCTGCAGAACTGTGTATAGCCCACTCTGGCAAATAATTAACAATTGTTTACCCTTATGAATTCTTGAATTTGGCTCTCAACTAGGCCAATCTGGGGTATCTGTTATCTTACTTCTTATAAGGTGATCTATTTTTCAATATTATAATGCTCCTAGTTCATCAGTTCATTGGAGGTGACTTCTAAGTTCTGTTACTGATCTGTAGGGAATGTTATGAGGACTCTCAAAATCTTAAAAATAGATGAACAAATGTTACTCCTGAAGGAATACCTGCAAAAGGCATCTGTCAGCAATGGAAGCGGAGAAAAAGGAAGGTTACAAGAGTTAGCATTACACCCCTACAAAAGAATTCCCCAGCTTAGTGACTGGATCGGCTTTGTTCCATAGTTGTATATAACCCACTTATTGTGGAAATTAATGCGTGAAACAATATATCACAAAATATATAGATATATATAACAAAATATTGAATGCATGTTATTAAAACTTTCTGATTATAATGGCGTGCAAAAGAGAATAAACTACCCAGAGAATCAAAGTGGTCTTGTCACCTGTTTCTCTCTTCCTTTCATATTTTTAATATAAATTTACAGGATTTTACTGTCATGCCATATCAGGGCAGTCAAGTCTAGACCAAGATAACCTATACTCCCAAATGAACATTCTGAACAAGGTTTATCTAAGATATAGAAAAGCTCTTATTTTATTGCAATATGGCCAGCTTTATAGTAGGTCTTAGGAGCTGATAAAAATGTGACTTCAGGTCAGGAGCGGTGGCTCACACCTATAATTCCAGCACTTTGGGAGGCTGAGGCAGGTGGATCATATGTGCCCAGGAGTTCAAGAACAGCCTGGGCAACACAGTGAGACTCCGTCTCTACAAAAAATATAAAAATTAGCGGGGCATGGAGATGCACACCTGTAATCCCAGCCACTCAGGAGGTTGAGGTGGGAGGTTGAGGCAGGAGAATCGTTTGAACCTGGGAGGTGGAGGCTGCAGTGAGCCAATATTTCACCACTGTCCTCCAGCCTGGGTGCCAGAGTGAGACTCTCTCAAAGAAAAAAAAAAAGTGACTTCATTTCATGTGTAGTTCATATAAATAAGTTCAATTTATAAGATCTTTCCCCTGGAAAGTGGTGATCTACTTAAGAATCCATGGTCACAATTTTGGTACTGGCTACTGAGTGGCTAAAGTCTCAGAGAAGAAGGCCCTTTTAAAAGCAAGACTTAGCAATCAATGCACATGCACATGTTGAAAGTACTTGACATAGTCTTTATTTAAAACGTTTTATTTAAAACAACCATTTACTAATTGCTCTTGATTGTCAGTCTCTGCAGCTGGATTACTTTTCCCAGTCTGCATGGTATATCATCTCACAAGAAAGGACTGTGATTTTGTTCCATCTGCTGATGACATCAATAAAGTACATAGTAAATCACTACTACTATGTTGTTTTGAGAAAGTATAGTGAGTTCACTAGAAACCATATCATGCACTGCATTATTTTTTATTTTTTGACTAAATTAGGAAATAGTTATATTTTATGGACTACGTGGAATTTAACATATAACGTAATAATCATGATGATTAGCCCCAAACTGAAAACAATACTGAGACATGCCACTCTCATTCCACAATGATTTTTAAAAATATTTTCTACTTAGATGTATATAAATAATAGGTACCAGCATGATACTGAGACCATCCTGAGAGAATAGACCCACACATTCCTTCAGGAGAAAATGTATCTGAGAAAACTGAAACATCTCCTAATTATAAAACAGTTGTTAACTAGCTCTAGGCTCTAATTTTAATGCAAAATATAAACTTTAGTCACTTACTCATGTATGATTGAAGATTTATCTTTTGCTGATTTTATTTTAACAGAAATAATCCTCATAAAGAATGAAGAAGCAGCCAAAAAGAGTCTTAAAGGAGAATTTGAAAATAGATATATTGGTAGCAGGAAGGAAAATATAATTTATGGGTAAACATCTTTTGAACACTTTTATGTAATCAAACTTTAGTAGGAAAAGCAATGTCCAATAACAATTGAATTGACTATTGAACATTATTTCTCTAAATGTAAAATAAATACAGAAGTATTCTTTCTCCATCATAGAAACTGACTTAGCTTTTCTATTTTTATTCATATATTTATATTCACCTCCCATTATTTTGTTTTACAAAGAAGTTGAGGCACATGATGAAGCTGCTGTATATGATATGATTACAAAAACTAAGGTATTTTAGGAACTATCATTGATAATGTTTATGTTTATTAACAAAATAAATCTAGCATTCTTGAGCACATCAAAGTTAAATTAAGTTCAAGTTATGCTCTTAAGCCTTAGAATACAATGGATAAAGACCAGTATCTCAGGTTCCGTAGAATCTCACGTTCTCCTTTATGGCTCCTTTTGGCTGCCTCTTCATTCTTTATGAGGATTATTTCTGTTAAAATAAAATCAACAAAAGATAAATCTTCAATCATACATGAGTAAGTGACCAAAGTTTGTATTTTATCTCAGGTTCTCTAGAACCTGAGATACTGGTCTTTATCCAGCCTGAAGATAGAATTAACTCTTAGCATATATACTTTTCAGTCATGAAGTTCATGAAAAAGACTTAATTTGATTTTAAAACTTCATAATTAGATTAACTCTATCATCAGATATGTCTTCAGTTATTCTCATTTACATGAATTTGCTCTCACCTATCATGGTATAGATTTATCTATCCTGTGTGCTACTTTATCCTTTGTGCTCTGTTGGGGTTTCACAAATCAGTTCATATCACCTAAATTGATCAATCTGAATTTGATTATAGAGCTAAGGGAAGGCAACACACCTATAGAATACTATTTTAATCCATACGGCCATATATTTATTGTAGCAGCTATTTAGTTTAAACTAATGAAAAACCTCTAAGCCTAATAAATTATAAATATCTTAAATTTGAGCACTTGAAACTGAATGAGAATCTGAATTTAACCTCATTTTGTGTTCATACAAAGACTAAAGAGCTAAAAATTGGTCTAAAAATTTTGCATCCATTATTCATATCCAGTTAGTGTTCTGCTATTGTGCCCAGAAGAAAGTGATTAATGCATGGCAAGCACCAAGGTCAAATTTATTTTGGGTACAACATAATGTACCTCTATATTTCAGACTGCTGTCATGGCATGAATTCTTAATATCCTCATAACATTAACTTTATGTTCGGTCACAATTTAGAAAGTATTAATGTTTATACCATGTTAAGATATAGAAACAATTGGAGATACAGAACAACAACAAAAAAAACTATCAACTAGTTATATTTCAAATAGTGTATTTTTTTAAGTGATTATACTGTACATCAGTTTTTAAAATATTTCAGGTACATAACAGCTTTTTCCTGTCCCAGAAGCCTGGCCTGTGGAAAAGAAAAAACATTGTCACTTCCACTTCTAATCTCACTCTATTTTCAAATAACCTTAGCATAACACAGCTTTAGCTCATTAACTATAGATATCCATCACTTTTCAAATTAGATATGCTTCATTGAATTTGGCTGCAATGCAAATTTATACAGATTTAAATCCGATGTTTTTCAGTGACCTCCCAAATATAATAGAACATGTGATTTCGTTGAAAAGTTCATTCTGTCAACTCTGGACACAAAGCATGTTACAGGTGCGGTGAGAACATGGCCGCCAGAGGCCATGGAGCACTTGCCATGGAGCGCTGTGTGTTTCCAAAAGCCCTCAGCTCTGGCTGCTGAGGGAAAAGCCCCTGGGCCTTATGCCCCTGAGGGTGAGAGCTGCAGGTCCTGACACTCACCAGTCCAGATAGGGCTGCATGGAGGCCTGGGATAGAAACAGTTTCCCCAGTCAGAAAACTCAGCTTTGGTCCAGAGCCTACTCAAAACTCCCTGAATAGACTCAGGTAGGCTAATGATCAAGGGCACAATTCTTAAATCAAAATCCTAAAATTCAAAAAGTTGTAAAGCTCCAAACTCTTTTGGCAGCAAAGCTGAAATGACCTGAATCATTTGGCTGCAAAATATGACCTGAACTGGTGTGAGGCTGTTTATAGACATTATTTATCTCACATTAGGTGAACATTATTGTTTTTCTGCCAAAATATGAATCTGTTTGATTACAGGGAGCCCCAGACTTTGCTGGGACTTTTTATATAGTACATGATATTTGCACTCTGTTGTCTTCTAAATTCTGATACTCAAAATATATGTGGCACCAAGGCATTTGGATAAGAAATTAGGAAAGTAATGTCTTCTGAAATTATGTGGTAATGAATTTAACTATTGCAACCTACTGCTACGTATTAATGATATGACTTTGGATAAATTACCTAATGTCCTTAACCTTGTTCTTATCTTTAAAAAGTGAGGAAATCAAATAGTGCTCAAATGCTTTGATGGTATTTGCCTAACTTGGGAATCAGTTTTCCAACACTACCTTTTCCTAAAAATCACTTCCCTCTCCCTGCCTCTGCCCTCACTAAATATTAGAACTCAATGGCTTATGGGGAGATCCCCACATGCACAGTATTCCAAATGTTGCTCATGTCCTTTTGTCTAGATATTTACAATGTCTAATAGAGTTAAATCACAACAGCGTATTTATCTATGTATTACCATAATCTAGATGTGTGTTTCTCAAGACAAGAATCGTGGTGTTTCGCACCTGCACATGTGATTGGGGGGAAAAGACTATAGTCTCAGAATCTGAAATATGACTATCCCAAATAAAAAATAGATAGCAGAGAATGGGAAGGGAAGTTCATATCCACCAGAGGCTGGAGACCACCTCAGCCCAGTTTCTAAACCCACTAGATTTACAAACTTTTCTCTACAGTGAGCTCAGTCTAAATCCACCGCACTCCCACTGTCTTGATGTTAACTGGCAAGAAGGGGCTCTGTGAAACTCACATGGGGAAAGAACCTTATGCTACTGGGCAGAAGAGAAACGTCTAGTTCCCAGTTAGCAAATATCAAGAAGACGTTTCCATAATTGTCCAAGAAAATGGTGAACATTCATAGAAGTTCAGTTTTTATCCAGGAAAGCCAAACACTATGGACCTTTTCTGGTTTTTGATATTTTAACCAGCTCTCTGAGCTATGAAGACTCAGTTTATAGAAAGATGGACTCAGAAAACTGTCCAATAAATGTTTCTCTGATACTAAACGTAACATATTCAGTAGTGAAAAGTGTAGCATATAAAGATAATCTGAGTGTCTGGAGAGACCTGAGAAATTATCTAATATCATTTAACAAATAAAAAACTGAAGCTCAGAGAAGACTAGTAACTTGATTAAACTTACAGAGCTGGTAAAAGGAAGAGCCAGAAGGACTCAAATCCTTTTGTTCATTGAGAAAATAATAAATAAATGACAGCCTATGTCTCCACTGAAAAATATTTGTATTAAAAATAACTATCCTTGGACACAGAGTAGTGGTGGTGTGTGGGCAGTGGAGTTGGAGACCTAGCACTAGAAGTGGTTCTTCCAGTAACTTAGGCAAAGCAAAAATCTAAGGCCCTTCCAGTTGTGAGGTGTTCTGATGCCATGGTTACATGGGTTCTTTCCCAGTAACATCAAAGTAATATAATCTCCAACGATAAGAACCAAAGAAGACATCTGATCTTATAAGAATCTGATCCAATGGCTTTAAACATTAAATGGAATATTAAATAGAAGAGATTTTAGCCTGATGCTCAAGATTTGAATGTATGGTATATTTAAACCCTTGGCCGAATATATTTTTTAAATTATAAAAAAATGATATTTTCTCTGCTGGGAAATTATTAGGAATTCTAATTTTATGCATACCGCAAGTCTTCAACTATTTATGACTGTTCAAAAGAAACCATGCTGAGCTTCTCTGTCAATGACTTCTAATCAGAGAAGCCTTCTATATGCTTAGCATAAATAGGTGATGAGAGCAGTGAAAGGGCATCACCGTTTGTCACAACACTTGACATTTAATATTACTGTCACAGATGCAGGCCTCCTGGGAGAGGAAAGGAGAAGTTATTAAGAAAAGGGACTTAAGAATACTTTATAAAATCCTACCCTCTTGATTTTATTTGAATTTTTTTTTTTTTTTTTTAACATTCAACTCACCCTGTTTGGAGAACCCCTCCTGCTTTTTTCTTGCTTATGTCAATTTCATTCTTTCTACTTTTCCCATTGGCTTGTGCTTCCTCCTGTTAAATTGACATGCCGTGAATCTTTTAGATATCAATTCTCAGTAGAAATCCTTCAATATTATTGAAGTCCGTGTGCTTGCTTATTTGAACTTTATTATTTTTTCCCTCTACATACTATTTACTTCAAACCATGTAATAGACTTTAAAACATGTGTTCACATTATCTTTGGGGGAAATACTCTTACCCCATGGGACAGTATAATAGCAAGCTTCACTCAAAGACTCTTATAAAACATTAGGGGGTGATTATTTAAATTACAAAGGACTTTGTAAAAGCTACTCCCTTGGTGCATTTAAGTGTTTATTTACTGAACTCTGTTATGAGGAAAGTGGCTTAAGTAGCCACTGCCAAATGGCGGCCAATCATAAGAGAAAAGGCAGCTAGGACAAGACAGGGTAATCAGCAGGAAAATGGTATTGCCTTGCAGTTAGTGTGCATCTCATCATTTAGGCAAAGCAAAATATTTGTAGGGATACCGTAGTCCAGTTCAACTTAAATAGGAAAAGTACTAACTATAGGTGTAAAATGATCCTGCTACTTCTGGTTGATTCAATCCCATCCATGAAGTATAGTTTAATTGTTGCCAAGAATCAGAAAAGGAGCCTTTCAAAAACCGATTGGACACTATAGTATATCTCATACATTAAACTTATCGTTCCTTTCTATACTGTTAATGATCCAACCCATCTTAAGCCCTATTGAGGCAAATTGAAACTTTACTCTGTAAAGTAAGCAATGATTATGACTGCTTTTAATAATGTATTATTCATATCTTACAGAATCAAGGACTTCTTATGTGCAGTGGATTTTTTAATCTCAAGGATGACAATATTTATCAGAAAATATGTTGAATAACACATGTACCACATGAATATGTTATATTCTGAATTTGAGGAAAAACTATCCCTGTAAACAGTCCTTTGCCCTTTCATGTTAATAATCATTTAGGTGGGTGAGCAACTTAGACTAGCATTGGTGATTCAGAGGGGCGTTGAGGAGATCATGCTGAGCTTGGAATTGCAGTTTATGAGAGAAAGCATGGTTCAAGAATGGATGATCCAGGCAGAGACCAGAATCACATAACATTTCATGAATTTACTAAATGAGAACATATAAAAAGCTCACTCACAAAGTTGAATATTAGTTTTGAACCCAGACACAATGCATACTTACTACTTTTTAGAAATTAGAATTACTGGCCAGGCACAGTGGCCCATGCCTGTAATCCCAGCACTTTGGGAAGCCGAGGCAGGCAGTTCACCTGAGGCTGGGAGTTGGAGACCAGCCTGACCAACATGGAGAAACCCCATCTCTACTAAAAATACAAAATTAGCCGGGTATAGTGGTGCATGCCTGTAATCCCAGCTACTTGGGAGGCTGAGGCAGGAGAATCGCTTGAACCCGGGAGGTAGAGGTTGCAGTGAGCCGAGATTGTGCCATTGCACTGCAGCCTGGGAACAAGAGTGAAACTCTGTCTCAAAAAAAAAAGTGGGGGAAAGAGAAATTAGAATTATTTTGGCACGAGAAAGAGAGAAAGATCAGACATGCTTGGACTGGTTCAAATTTGTATTTCTGCTTTACCGATTGGCTCTCTGGAGACTCAGTGGCTGCTGTAGGTCTTTCAACTGGTTCAAGTAGCCTTTACATGGATACAGACTACTGATTCCATAAATACAGAAATTTCCAGATGGTCCCATCTCAGGGGGAGTCATTTGAGTCATGACTGGCACACAACACTGAAAATGCTGGAAAGATGGCAAATATTAGTAACTTATAATACTAGAGGAGTGAGTGAGAACATACAGGACCCAGCATTTAAATTTATTTCAGGAATCAAAAACACCAGACTCTCTATGTCCCTGGTAGACTGTTTCCCTCCCCTAGAAAGCTCGTATAGCAGGGTATAAAGTAGCAAGAATTTGCATATGGAATTCATGATTAACATTAAAATGAGAAGAAATGTTCCATTTTGTATTTCTGTTGGAGGGACTGCAGTGGGCCGGCTATCAAGCAGCATTAGAATTGACTGGGTCAGTCCCAATGAATGTGATTTTTCTCCATCAATTATTCAAAAATTCTGAGTTTCATCATCCAACTGAGAGGCCGTATAAATCTCAGACTTACGAAGCTGATCAGGTAGCAGGTGATGCTAGGGGCCTTTTGGGAACAGGACTAAATAATCAAGTTCAGACCTGAGTCACCAAGATGGGCTTGAGAAAAGAGGATGAACCGAGAAAATTAGAGCAGTGAGAAGACCATATGGGGACATTTGGATAGATAAGACAGTGTTTTTGCAGCTGCTGTGAGTGCATAACATTTAGGCAAGAGAGATGCATTAGTTATCCATTGTCATAGTAATGCTGCCTAACAATTTACCCCAAAACTCATGGCTTAAAACAATGGGCATTTATTGAGCTTATACGTCTGTGGGTTATCAATTTAGACTGAGGTTGGCATGACAGTTCCAGCTTTAGCTGGATGCACTCACGTGTCTGGCCGTCAGCTGCGAGTCAGATGATCCTGAATAGCCTCCATGGGAGCTGGAGCAATTCAGAACTGGGTTTCTTCTCCAGTAAGTTAGCCTTTCTTGTGACAAAGAGAAACAAGAGATACAGCAAAAATACAAACGTACTTTTTAAAGCCTCTATTTGTGTCATATCTGCTAACATCTCATTGTTCAAAGCAAGTCCCAGGGACAAACCAGAATTAAGAGAGGGAAAAATAGACTCATTCTTGTTAGCAAGAGAAAATATAAAATCAAAGGCAGAGGGTACTGTGTTAAATATCTACTGCTCCATTAAAAATTTACCCCAAAACTTAGTAACATAACACAACTGCCGTCTAATTTGCTTACTATTCATAGTTAGTCTTCTGGAGGCTCAACCAACAATGTGGCTGAGATTAGATAATGTGGCAGAGGGTACTGTGTTAAATGTCTACTGCTCCATTAAAAATTTACCCCCAAACTTAGTAACATAACACAACTGCCATTTAATTTGCTTACTATTCAGAGTTAGTCTTCTGGAGGCTCAACCAACAATGTAGCTGAGATTAGATAAGGTAAGATGTCCTGACACATGTGTCTGACAGTTGGTGCCGGCTATCAGCTGGATCGTGTCTCATCGACAGACTAACCCAGGATTTCTCATGATAGCTGGTTTACAAAAGTGACAAGAGAGGGCATATTCTATTGCACAAGTGTTTCGTGGTCATGATTGCTAAAGTCCCATCAGCCAAAGCAAGTTGTGTGGTCAACGAAAAATCACAGAACCAAGCCCAGCATCAGTTCAGGAGGGTGTGGATACAGAGAAATATGATTATTAGGGACTATTAATGTAATAAGCTACTACAGGTGTAGATGCAGGGAGAGGATCGATGTAATGACATCATCAATGTAATCAATCTACCATAAAAGAGATATTGAAGGAGAAATGTAAGGGGACTTTTAGAGCATCGGCACTAAATTTCCCTTGGAATTTTCAAGAATTGTAATAGAAAAGCTTTTTGTTAAAGGAGCTTTGGTGAGTTCTGCTGTATAACACACTTTACTTTCCCCTCGGTGTATATATTTTCCATTAACAATAGTAAAGATTTAAAATACTTCAAATTAATCCAATTAGAAATAAATCCCTAGCTACAGAAAATATTTCTTGAACTGCAATTCATGCAGGACTGAGCTATAAGCACCTTGAATTTATATAGGATACATAATGGTAGCTTAGGCTATATATACCAAAATTATCAGAATGTGCAATAAACTTTGGTTCTAAAAAAAATATATGGTTGCAAAAATGTAAAAACTTCATATCTTCATGAGAAATAAAAGGGAAAATATAACTAAATACCTTTTAGGTAGGCTGCTAGATTCACAGTGAATCCCCCATATCTGGGTAAACCCTCCCTAGGTAGAATGGGTTCTTTGAGGCCATATATCTGAAACACGAGTCTACCTCAATGACTACATTGACTGATTGAAGGAAGATGCCTGGCCTAAACTGGGTCAATCACCTTTGATTTCCTAAGAATCCAAAATTTGAGAGTGAGACATTCAAAACAAGATTAGTAGTTATTGAAGAGGAATCAAATTAACAGCAACACTTATTCATCTGAAATCTTTAGAGTTGGCCTGCTTCCTGCCTTTCTAGATGTTCAACACATGTTTAGATTCCATGCCTTATGCCAAAATTCTTCCAATAAGCTTCTCTTTACAGTTTTTTTTTTTTAACTTAAGCCAATTAGTTTTGTTTTCTATATGTAGTGGATGCTGTAGTGTGCCACTCAGAATACCTTCAGGACTGAGACACTCATTCCTCTAGTAGCCAGGAGCAAAACTACATGCCCTCCAAAAGTTACTCTTGAATGAATGGAGCTACCTTGACCCTTCCCTGAGGGAAGCCCCTGAATGTCAGCATTTCTAGAAAAGACTCAATCAACTACTTGGCAGCAATTTGACTTCATTGGAGCCCTTCAACTTTCAAAGAGGTGACAGCCCTTCTTGACTAAGACCAAAACACATTCCAAATATGGACTGTCTTTCCTGCCCAGCAGGTCTTGGCCAGTACCCTTCTATAAGAACTTCAATAGTATTTGATCCACAGACATGGGAATCCACCTTAACACTGCATTGGATGAAGAGACACATTTTAGAGCAGAGTGGATATAGCAGTGAGCATATGACCATGGGAATAATTGTCCCCCATTACAAAGCACACCACCAGAAATGTTCAGGCTGAAAGAGCAGTGGAACAGTCTTTGAAGGCAGAGGTAAGACATCAGCTTGAAGATGCTTGTGAGGATGAGGCACCATCATTGAGGACACAGCATATGCCCTAAAGCAATGACTATTGCATGGTCATGAGTCCCCAGTGAGATAAAACACATGAACCCTAGAAGTAAAGTGTGGCAGTAGGAGTGGCCCTACTTACAACACTCCCATGACTCACTTGAAGAATTTGCGTGTCTCATCCCTACAGATTTGGACTGTGCCAGTGTAGAAGTTCTGGTTCCAAGAGGGTGAATGTTTTCACAGGGGAATATAGTAAATTATGCCTCTTACCGGTCACTTCAGGATCTGTGTGCCAAACAATCAGAGCCAAGGAAAGGGTCACAGTGACAGGTGTAATTGATGCTGAACATCACAAAGAAGTAGTTGCTCATGTTGATAGGAGGAAGACATTTGGCTCTGGACTTTGACTTGGGACTCCCCTTGCCAAATGTTGATGGTAAATGGACAAAAGCAACAGCCACATCCTAAGAAAAGCATGATGACAAGGAACTCAAATCTCTAAGAAAGAAGAGTCTAGGCTGTCCACAAGTAAGCCACCAGAGCAGCAGAGGTGCTAGTTGAGAGTTAAAACATATAGAACGGATAATAGAGGAGGGAGACCGTGAGTACTGATTGCAGTCCTGAGACTAGCAGCAACAGCAGTGGGGGTTGTGGTTTCTTCCAACGAAGCTTTATTGGGTAAGTTTTCCCCGGAAATAACTTAAAAACACACACACACACACACAGAATCCTGGAGAACCTGTTTCTAAATGGGAGAAAGATACTTTAAGAGGCAAGTGGATCCAAGCAGCATAAGGGGTGGAGAGCAGAGGATGTAGTGACACACTACTCAGACATCCCCTTTGTGACTGAGGCACTCATTTCCACCGCTGCCAAGAATGTTGACTGCTGACACCTCAAAGCTTTATCCCTCTCTGGGAACTATCGTCACTCAAGGGGAGACACCTAATGCAAGCTCATTCCCCCTTCCCTGGAGCAGGCCACATCCAATGGCTGCTCAATGCAGGTGTACAAAGGTCCAGACCCTTGCCTCATTTTGGAACAACTCTGCATGGCCATCCCAGACCACAGCTTCTTGAGGAATTGATTGCCTATGGCCTTTGTGGCAACTACATCACAGATCATCTTTTCTTTCTGCCTGTTCCTGCCTCCCTTTGTCCTTTCAGGTGCTGTCCTGAGCCTTTTTCCAGGAACTCAACCTAACCTCTGTCAAAATGAATATAAAAGCTTCTTTTGGAGGAATATGTTATAAAATGTGAGAGGGGAATGAGAGGGGGAGAGAGAGATGGATGCTCACAAAAATCCTGAAAGCTAGAGACTGTAAATATCTATAGTTTACAGATGATACAGATGGAGACATGGAAGCTTAGAACTTAAGAGATTTCTCCAAAGTCAGTGATCATGACCAGGTCTGCCTGACACAAGAACTTGTACTGTTTACTACTGCAGTATTCATAAATAGTCCATTTTCCTTTGTATAGCTCTTTACTGACCTGGAGATGAAAAAATAAAAGTAAACATTTTTGCTATTCTCTCCCAGAAGCTCTCCATGAGCTGAGCCTATGCTAAAGCCAAGATAAGATACTGTCTCATAAAAGCAGCAGCTTAATCCAGCCTCTAATGCCAATGTTATGAGTGATGTATCAGGCCCTATGTGAAAACTCTATATAGGAAGTAGGAAAAAAAAAGTATCTAAGTAACTCATTAGCTACATCCTAAACACTGGGCAAATGTCTATGTATATGTACTTCCAACACACACCGAAGAAACGGATGGACCATAGTGGCCAGGTAGAGATCCTACTTCCAAATGATGAGTCCTCTGATGCATTCTATGTGACTGTCCTCTTTATTTACAATTTAATTTAATCTGACAGGAAGGAAATGTAGGAAGGAGGAGGAAAGGATGGGGAGGAGAGTAAGAGGAAGGAAGAAAGAAAGGGACTGAAATGTTAATACCATTTATGTATGGAGGTAGAATTTTAGGATTTTTGTTTATCTTTTCTAAATTTTCTACAATTAACAGAGTTATATAATCACAATTGTGAAATAAGGTATAAAAGCATATGATTTATGATACTGTTCAAAAGCATAGAGGAAATGCTATTTGGAATGTGTATAGAGAAACAAGGCTAGGTGGTATTTTGACATCCCAGGATACCCTACAATGTACTATTCAGACGCCATTTTGATATAGTCTCTTCCTAAACAGAGAAAGAACACATCATGGAAGACTAGTCATCATTTCCCATCCAATTCAGTCTGCTTTGCTTTCATGAACTGTAGGTCAAATTGTGCATAGATGAATTGGCAGAACTTTATATATTCATGAACACCGATTGAAAGTCAGAAGAATAGTGAACTCTTCCTCTTATCAGAAATAGTAAATGTGTTCAAAATTTCCAACAAAGATAAAAATTAATAACCAAGTTAATCCTGTTATTCTCTAAGAAGACAAGATTGGAAAGTCACTTTGTATGAAAGTCTTTACAAAGACTTTACAAAGAAAAAATAATCATTAGTTGCAATTCCCTTACCATTTTCACTATAATGCCTCTACCAAGTATATTTTACCAAATTCCTTGCTCAAATGGCACATCTATTTGTGGTATTTTATTTTTCCAGCCTGATATTGGAGCAACCTTTTTAAATGAACTGACTGCTTAATTGCATTATCATGGGATCTGGTAAGTCACAGCCACAGGAAGATAATCTCTGTATGGAACCAGAGAAACAATTTTTAAAAATTTTCATATCATCTACAATTTCTCCCTCCACAATATACCCTATAATAAAGTTTTTCATGTAATTCAGAAAAAGAATATTGAAAACAAGCTCCAGCCTGTCAAATAAAATTCTAAGTAACAAGCTTGTCTGCCACTATTCTATTAAAATGTTCTACACTTCGAGATGTCCTTATTTCTGAAGGGCAAATGAACCCAGCAGGTGACTGAGTGATTATGACTTCTGATTCAGAGCTCATTTTTTAAAACATGAGCTGTTTAATGCTTGCTGATTGCCATCACTAACATTCCCTTGTTTTCAATAGAGTCTTCTCATTCACCGACTGAAGCCTGCCCTGCATCCTGAGAGCCCACTTAAAGAGACTCTGCAGCTAAGTTTCAATTCCCAGGATGGCAAAAAGACTTATTGTAAAATTAATTTTCAAAGACATATTTAGAATCCTCTATTTTCCTATTCCAGATGTAAATTTTAAGAGATGGCTTGAAGAAAAGGATGCTTTACAACATAGTGAAATGAAAGGAAGTTACTGCCAACAAGAGACTGTACTTCATGTAAAATATGTCCCACATGGGTGTCCAGGGGAAAAGCAATAGCAGTACAAGCAGTTACTCTCCTCCTCTGAAAAATTATAAAAGCAAAGCCAAATAAAATAACAACAGCAAAACCATCCACAAACAGATCAATCTCTCAGCATTGTCTTCTTTATTAAAACTTCTGGGATATTCCTGAAATTCTGAATATACTGTCTTGTGGTTATAAAATGGCATCCTGGATTTTATGGGTTTATAGCCTAAATGCAAAAGAAACAATAATGTATTATGGTACAGAGTCTCCTACAGTTTTCAAATATCATGTACATCCTCTGACCTTTATCTGACTAAAGCAACAGCTCTTTGACAAGAGAAGAAGTGACTATCCCACATTCTAATGTCTTGGAGGATGTGAGAGCTAGCCCATCTTTGAAAAGCTATTTTTCACAGTAACTAGAAGATGCAGAAACCTCCAATAAGGCTACAAGGTTGTCTCTCATCCACTGCATCTTCAAGTACTTTATCACTTGTCATTTTGAAGATGATCATTAATCACAGCACTTTGCACACAAGCCAACTTGTAACCTATGGGCTTTTTACAAACATAATGAGCTACTTCCATAAAATGCAGCTGTTGTGAAGAGAAATGAGATTGTTCATCACGAGTTAGCAGTCTAAAACAGGAAGATAAAGATGACTATTACATCCAGTTGAAAAGGCTGGCATTGTTTTCTTCTTCCTAAACTCGATTTGATAATCTCAAGTGTTAGTATTAGGTATACAGGAAATAAACATTTGAGGGCCAATATTTAAAATCATGAAGAGATGGATATCAAAAGTAGAACTGGTATGTATAAATTAGCATGTGTATTATACCAAAAGGCTAAGTTTGTACCTATGCCCATACAAACCAACTAATGGGTGCTTTTTTATTTTTGGTTGTTAGTTACAGAAAACAGCTCATTGCAACAAATATTGGTTGGATCCTTCTGGACAGACACTCATCTCACACCAACCTGCAAATTGGACTTAGTACTTCGAAACATCACAGACATTCAAACATAGATCACATAGATCCAGCTCTTCAATGTATGATCCACACACAAAAAGATGTGTTATTGAAGTTTTTGTGAGAAGACTGCAAAGAGAGTTTATATTTCTTACAGTATAGCTAAACTTCCATTGTTTTTCAAAATATTCTCTCTCAATACAGTCTCTCTCTCTCTCTCTCTCTCTCTCTCTCTCTCTCTCTCTCCAAGTCCAGCTCTTCCAGTCCCTCCAGTTAAGCTCTGGGACTTAGACCTGAGCTTTCTTTCTTACACGAAGCAATTGACATGTGTAGCTCCCCAGCCTGTGTGTTTCACCCATGGGACTAGGTAGCCACCTCCTTGGAAGGCAGAGAAAATTGAAGAATCAAATATTTTCTTGCTGGACAAAGTGGCTCACCCCTGTAATCCTAGCACTTTGGGAGGCTGAGGCGGGTGAATCGCTTAAGTCCAGGAGTTTGAGAACAGCCTGGGCAACATGACAAAACTCCATCTCTGCAAAAATCAACTGGGTGTGGGGGCACGTGCCTGTAGTCCCAGCTACCTTGGAGGCTGAGGCAGGAGAATCACTTGAACCCGGGAGGCAGAGGTTGCAGTGAACCAACAGTGTGCCACTACACTCCAGCCTGGGCAATAGAGCAAAACCACTTCTCAAAAAATATTTTTTTTTCATAGTTTTAAGGACATACAAGTATCTCAAGAGCAGGAATGCTAAGTTAGCCTTAAAAAGGAACTGAATCCAAAAATAGAAGTGTCAGCAGAAATACTAGGAAACTTCTTCAGTCTTGTCTCAGCTTCTCTCTTTTCATTTACTCTTTTCTTCTGTCTAGGTTTTCCTCTCTTCTCATAATCTTTCTTGTTCTATAAAGAGTGAAGGCTTCCACAGACAGAAGTCTTTGTTATAGAGACCAGGGGTTTTCACGTCTATTATACATCAGTATGTTTTACTAACATATATTCCTGAGCCTCACTCACAAAGATTATTGTGATTTCATAAGTCTGTTAGGGCTTGAAAATCAAATTGGTTTAGGGTAAAGATTAATCTCCTGAAACAAAGAGCACGTCTCAAAAAAAAAAAAAAAATACACACACACAATAAGAAATGTATTTCTTTTCTCACTTAACTGTCCTAACACCAGGATCCAGATTGGCAGGATAGATGGACTCTGCCTAATCATTAATGATCCCAGTTTCCTTCCATCTTGTTCATCCAAGGGGCCAACTTACAATCAAAAAGCACTTATAAACGTAATGTCCTTTGTTTGATCAAAGTGGAGCCACTGGCGCATTCACTTTACAACTCTCGGAAGAGAAAGATTAAAAGTTCAAGCTCAGCAGTTTTATGTATTCAGCAAGTAGGGCGGGAGTTGCCCACACCACTTCTACCCTGATTCTCATGAAAACAACTTAATCATTTGTCTGGGAAACATAGTCTGTGTCTGGACTGCAATGTGCCCAGGAAGAAGTGAAAAACAGGTTTGAGGAGACTCACACACCCCCACCCTATCCCTTAAGAGCGTCTAACACATAGGCAGGCTTGGGAACTACTGTGTAGAGATAAATGATGACTTTCCACCTCTCTCCTTCACTTCACACAATATCAGCTGTCACGAAGCGGAGAGAGCCCTCTACCTGGTGTCCGAGCACCCATGTACAAGTCCTAGTTCTGCCACCTAACTAACTGCCTGACCTCAAACAGATCATTTAATTAAAATATTATGTGCCAAGCTAAATACTAAGTGCATTATATCATTTATTTCAACCTTTACAATGTAAGGCAAATATTTTTCACTCTATTTTAAAAAATGAAGTGTCTTTTCCCACCTCACACTGTTATGTATAATCAAAACTAGATTTCAAACAGTAAAGTGCCCAAAGCACATCATTTTTCCCTTCTGCCATATTTAACCTGAGTCTCATTTTCTCATAAGTGGGAGAAAATTTCTACCTCAATGAGTTATTGTGAGGTTTAAATGAGCTAACTTAAAAGTACTATACAGACCTTAAAACCCAACATAAATAAAGACATTATTTTCTTTTGTAGACACAAAAGTTCAAACTAATTTGCCATGCTAAGCCTGTGTTTTGAGTTCTGTTCTGGCAATGATGATGAATTTGTGCTTATTCACTCACAATCTCTGGTTCTGTCTTCCGTGATCAACGGCATCCATTGTAAGATGACAGTTCAGAGTTAACCTGTGGTCACAGAACTAAACAAAGCCAACTGGCCCGTATGGGAATTGAATTAATGATCTGGAACTGATAAGCACTGTACTCAGATGAGCTGAAACAACTAGACGTCGACTGTCATCATGAAGACACGGACTAAAGATGATAAGATTCAGGGAAGAGCAATCTTTCTTTGTTCCTCTTGTAAGTCCATTCATTAAAGACTTGCAGATAAAACCGGCTGTCTTGCCAGCAAATGGCCTGTTATCATAAACCAAATTAAGGTGAATTTCAGCACATTTCTCTATTTCATATTCCAGTCATATTATGACCGAACTTACCTTTTATTTTATGAAGGTTGAGAATTCCAGTTTATACATCGTAAGTTGCAGAAAAGCAAAGAATAAAATGAGACACCAAACAAGGTAAACATATATTTCCCTCCCACCTCATTGCTGCCTGACCCTCCTCCCAAATAGGCAGAAACATTTGAGGAAAGAGTAAAATAAATATAAACTGAAATGCACATGAAAGAGGGCGGAGCAAGATGGCCGAATAGGAACAGCTCCAGTCTCCAACTCCCAGCGCGAGCGACACAGAAGACCGGTGATTTCTGCATTTTCAACTGAGGTACTGGGTTCATCTCACTGGGGAGTGCCGGACGATCGGTGCTGGTCAGCTGCTGCAGCCCGACCAGCGAGAGCTGAAGCAGGGCGAGGCATTGCCTCACCTGGGAAGCGCAAGGGGGAAGGGAATCCCTTTTCCTAGCCAGGGGAACTGAGACACACAACACCTGGAAAATCGGGTAACTCCCACCCCAATACTGCGCTTTAAGCAAACAGGCACACCAGGAGATCATATCCCACACCTGGCCGGGAGGGTCCCACACCCACGGAGCCTCCCTCATTGCTAGCACAGCAGTCTGTGATCTACCGGCAAGGCAGCAGCCAGGCTGGGGGAGGGGCGCCTGCCATTGCTGAGGCTTAAGTAGGTAAACAAAGCTGCTGGGAAGCTCGAACTGGGTGGAGCTCACAGCAGCTCAAGGAAACCTGCCTGTCTCTGTAGACTCCACCTCTGGGGACAGGGCAATAACAAACACAGCCGAAACCTCTGCAGACGCAAACGACTCTGTCTGACAGCTTTGAAGAGAGCAGTGGATCTCCCAACACGGAGGTTGAGATCTGAGAAGGGACAGACTCCCTGCTCAAGTGGGTCCCTGACCCCTGAGTAGCCTAACTGGGAGACATCCCCCACTAGGGGCAGTCTGACACCCCACACCTCACAGGGTGGAGTACACCCCTGAGAGGAAGCTTCCAAAGCAAGAATCAGACAGGTACACTCGCTGTTCAGAAATATGCTGATACCCAGGCAAACAGGGTCTGGAGTGGACCTCAAGCAATCTCCAACAGACCTACAGCTGAGGGTCCTGACTGTTAGAAGGAAAACTATCAAACAGGAAGGACACCTACACCAAAACCCCATCAGTACATCACCATCATCAAAGACCAGAGGCAGATAAAACCACAAAGATGGGGAAAAAGCAGGGCAGAAAAGCTGGAAATTCAAAAAATAAGAGCGCATCTCCCCCGGCAAAGGAGCGCAGCTCATCGCCAGCAACGGATCAAAGCTGGACGGAGAATGACTTTGACGAGATGAGAGAAGAAGGCTTCAGTCCATCAAATTTCTCAGAACTAAAGGAGGAATTACGTACCCAGCGCAAAGAAACTAAAAATCTTGAAAAAAAAGTGGAAGAATTGATGGCTAGAGTAAATAATGCAGAGAAGGTCCTAAACGAAATGAAAGAGATGAAAACCATGACACGAGAAATACGTGACAAATGCACAAACTTCAGTAACCGACTCGATCAACTGGAAGAAAGAGTATCAGCGATTGAGGATCAAATGAATGAAATGAAGCGAGAAGAGAAACCAAAAGAACAAAGAAGAAAAAGAAATGAACAAAGCCTGCAAGAAGTATGGGATTATGTAAAAAGACCAAATCTACGTCTGATTGGGGTGCCTGAAAGCGAGGGGGAAAATGGAACCAAGTTGGAAAACACTCTTCAGGATATCATCCAGGAGAACTTCCCCAACCTAGTAGGGCAGGCCAACATTCAAATCCAGGAAATACAGAGAACACCACAAAGATACTCCTCGAGAAGAGCAACTCCAAGACACATAATTGCCAGATTCACCAAAGTTGAAATGAAGGAAAAAATCTTAAGGGCAGCCAGAGAGAAAGGTCGGGTTACCCACAAAGGGAAGCCCATCAGACTAACAGCAGATCTCTCGGCAGAAACTCTCCAAGCCAGAAGAGAGTGGGGGCCAATATTCAACATTCTTAAAAGAATTTTAAACCCAGAATTTCATATCCAGCCAAACTAAGTTTCATAATGAAGGAGAAATAAAATCCTTTACAGATAAGCAAATGCTTAGAGATTTTGTCACCACTAGGCCTGCCTTACAAGAGACCCTGAAGGAAGCACTAAACATGGAAAGGAACAACCGGTACCAGCCATTGCAAAAACATGCCAAAATGTAAAGACCATCGAGGCTAGGAAGAAACTGCATCAACTAATGAGCAAAATAACCAGTTAATATCATAATGGCAGGATCAAGTTCACACATAACAATATTAACCTTAAATGTAAATGGACTAAATGCTCCAATTAAAAGACACAGACTGGCAAACTGGATAAAGAGTCAAGACCCATCAGTCTGCTGTATTCAGGAGACCCATCTCACACGCAGAGGCATACATAGGCTCAAAATAAAGGGATGGAGGAAGATTTACCAAGCAAATGGAGAACAAAAAAAAGCGGGGGTTGCAATACTAGTCTCTGATAAAACAGACTTTAAACCATCAAAGATCAAAAGAGACAAAGAAGGCCATTACATAATGGTAAAGGGATCAATTCAACAGGAAGAGCTAACTATCCTAAATATATATGCACCCAATACAGGAGCACCCAGATTCATCAAGCAAGTCCTTAGAGACTTACAAAGAGACTTAGACTTCCATACAATAATAATGGGAGACTTCAACACTCCACTGTCAACATTAGACAGATCAACGAGACAGAAAGTTAACAAGGATATCCAGGAATTGAACTCATCTCTGCAGCAAGCAGACCTAATAGACATCTATAGGACTCTCCACCCAAAATCAACAGAATATACATTCTTCTCAGCACCACATCGTACTTACTCCAAAATCGACCACGTAATTGGAAGTAAAGCACTCCTCAGCAAATGTACAAGAACAGAAATTATAACAGCCGGGCGCGGTGGCTCACGTCTGTAATCCCAGCACTTTGGGAGGCCAAGGCGGGCGGATCACAAGGTCAGGAGATCGAGACCACGGTGAAACCCCGTCTCTACTAAAAATACAAAAAAAAATTAGCCGGGCGCGGTTGTGGGCGCCTGTAGTCCCAGCTACTTGGGAGGCTGAGGCAGGAGAATGGCGTGAACCCGGGAGGCGGAGCTTGCAGTGAGCCGAGATCGCGCCACTGCACTCCAGCCTGGGCGACAGAGCGAGACTCCGTCTCAAAAAAAAAAAAAAAAAAAAAAAGAAAGAAAGAAATTATAACAAACTGTCTCTCAGACCACAGTGCAATCAAACTAGAACTCAGGACTAAGAAACTCAATCAAAACCGCTCAACTACATGGAAACTGAACAACCTGCTCCTGAATGACTACTGGGTACATAACAAAATGAAGGCAGAAATAAAGATGTTCTTTGAAAGCAATGAGAACAAAGATACAACATACCAGAATCTCTGGGACACATTTAAAGCAGTGTGTAGAGGGAAATTTATAGCACTAAATGCCCACAAGAGAAAGCAGGAAAGATCTAAAATTGACACTCTAACATCGCAATTAAAAGAACTAGAGAAGCAAGAGCAAACACATTCGAAAGCTAGCAGAAGGCAAGAAATAACTAAGATCAGAGCAGAACTGAAGGAGATAGAGACACAAAAAACTCTCCAAAAAATCAATGAATCCAGGAGTTGGTTTTTTGAAAAGATCAACAAAATTGACAGACCACTAGCAAGACTAATAAAGAAGAAAAGAGAGAAGAATCAAATCGACGCAATTAAAAATGATAAAGGGGATAGAAATACAAACTACCATCAGAGAATACTATAAACACCTCTACGCAAATAAACTGGAAAATCTAGAAGAAATGGATAATTTCCTGGACACTTTTACTCTTGCAAGACTAAACCAGGAAGAAGTTGAATCCCTGAATAGACCAATAGCAGGCTCTGAAATTGAGGCAATAATTAATAGCCTACCAACCAAAAAAAGTCCAGGACCAGATGGATTCACAGCTGAATTCTACCAGAGGTACAAGGAGGAATTGGTACCATTCCTTCTGAAACTATTCCAATCAATAGAAAAAGAGGGAATCCTCCCTAACTCATTTTATGAGGCCAACATCATCCTGATACCAAAGCCTGGCAGAGACACAACAAAAAAAGAGAATTTTAGACCAATATCCCTGATGAATATCGATGCAAAAATCCTCAATAAAATACTGGCAAACCGGATTCAGCAACACATCAAAAAGCTTATCCACCATGATCAAGTGGGCTTCATCCCTGGGATGCAAGGCTGGTTCAACATTCGCAAATCAATAAACATAATCCAGCATATAAACAGAACCAAAGACAAGAACCACATGATTATCTCAATAGATGCAGAAAAGGCTTTTGACAAAATTCAACAGCGTTTCATGCTAAAAACGCTCAATAAATTCGGTATTGATGGAACGTACCTCAAAATCATAAGAGCTATCTATGACAAACCCACAGCCAATATCATACTGAACGGGCAAAAACTGGAAAAATTCCCTTTGAAAACTGGCACAAGACAGGGATGCCCTCTCTCACCACTCCTATTCAACATAGTGTTGGAAGTTCTGGCTAGGGCAATTAGGCAAGAGAAAGAAATCAAGGATATTCAGTTAGGAAAAGAAGAAGTCAAATTGTCCCTGTTTGCAGATGACATGATTGTATATTTAGAAAACCCCATTGTCTCAGCCCAAAATCTCCTTAAGCTGATAAGCAACTTCAGCAAAGTCTCAGGATACAAAATTAATGTGCAAAAATCACAAGCATTCTTATACACCAGTAACAGACAAACAGAGAGCCAAATCAGGAATGAACTTCCATTCACAATTGCTTCAAAGAGAATAAAATACCTAGGAATCCAACTTACAAGGGATGTAAAGGACCTCTTCAAGGAGAACTACAAACCACTGCTCAGTGAAATCAAAGAGGACACAAACAAATGGAAGAACATAACATGCTCATGGATAGGAAGAATCAATATCGTGAAAATGGCCATACTGCCCAAGGTAATTTATAGATTCAATGCCATCCCCATCAAGCTACCAATGAGTTTCTTCACAGAATTGGAAAAAGCTGCTTTAAAGTTCATATGGAACCAAAAAAGAGCCCGCATCTCCAAGACAATCCTAAGTCAAAAGAACAAAGCTGGAGGCATCACGCTACCTGACTTCAAACTATACTACAAGGCTACAGTAACCAAAACAGCATGGTACTGGTACCAAAACAGAGATATAGACCAATGGAACAGAACCGAGTCCTCAGAAATAATACCACACATCTACAGCCATCTGATCTTTGACAAACCTGAGAGAAACAAGAAATGGGGAAAGGATTCCCTATTTAATAAATGGTGCTGGGAAAATTGGCTAGCCATAAGTAGAAAGCTGAAACTGGATCCTTTCCTTACTCCTTATACAAAAATTAATTCAAGATGGATTAGAGACTTAAATGTTAGACCTAATACCATAAAAATCCTAGAGGAAAACCTAGGTAGTACCATTCAGGACATAGGCATGGGCAAAGACTTCATGTCTAAAACACCAAAAGCAACGGCAGCAAAAGCCAAAATTGACAAATGGGATCTCATTAAACTAAAGAGCTTCTGCACAGCAAAAGAAACTACCATCAGAGTAAACAGGCAACCTACAGAATGGGAGAAAATTTTTGCAATCTACTCATCTGACAAAGGGCTAATATCCAGAACCTACAAAGAACTCAAACAAATTTACAAGAAAAAAACAAACAACCCCATCAAAAAGTGGGCAAAGGATATGAACAGACATTTCTCAAAAGAAGACATTCATACAGCCAACAGACACATGAAAAAATGCTCATCATCACTGGCCATCAGAGAAATGCAAATCAAAACCACAATGAGATACCATCTCACACCAGTTAGAATGGCGATCATTAAAAAGTCAGGAAACAACAGGTGCTGGAGAGGATGTGGAGAAATAGGAACACTTTTACACTGTTGGTGGGATTGTAAACTAGTTCAACCATTATGGAAAACAGTATGGCGATTCCTCAAGGATCTAGAACTAGATGTACCATATGACCCAGCCATCCCATTACTGGGTATATACCCAAAGGATTATAAATTATGCTGCTATAAAGACACATGCACACGTATGTTTATTGCGGCACTATTCACAATAGCAAAGACTTGGAATCAACCCAAATGTCCATCAGTGACAGATTGGATTAAGAAAATGTGGCACATATACACCATGGAATACTATGCAGCCATCAAAAAGGATGAGTTTGTGTCCTTTGTAGGGACATGGATGCAGCTGGAAACCATCATTCTTAGCAAACTATCACAAGAACAGAAAACCAAACACCGCATGTTCTCACTCATAGGTGGGAACTGAACAATGAGATCACTTGGACTCGGGAAGGGGAACATCACACACCAGGGCCTATCATGGGGAGGGGGGAGGGGGGAGGGATTGCACTGGGAGTTATACCTGATGTAAATGACGAGTTGATGGGTGCAGCACACCAACATGGCACAAGTATACATATGTAACAAACCTGCACGTTATGCACATGTACCCTACAACTTAAAGTATAATAATAATAAATAAATTTTTTAAAAAAATGCACATGAAATAAATAAAATAAATGAAATAAACTGAAACAGCCCATGGGTTCTGGAAGGTTTTTAAGTATGAATATATATGGTGGTATTACATTTTCTATTAAATAGAATTATTATTTTTCAAAATTAAGACAAAAAGTCTCGTCAAAAGGGTCCTAAAATCTCTGGCAATTTCCATAATAACCAGCACCACTCAAATCTAGATCCTCCAAAACTGCTCCTCCACAAGCAACCAAGGATTGGGCTCAAGATTTTCCTGATTTTCAGCTCTATATTATTTACCTGCTCATTAAAAAAAAAAAAAAAAAAAAATACTGTACCCCCTTTTGTGAAGGAAAACATCCTATCTTGTTCAGGATGGTGTAGTTTCACTTACCAAACTGAAAAATTCACTCTCCATCTCCTACCCTCGCCCCTGAACAGTGTGTTTTGCCAACAAGCCACTCTTACATATATACCATAGGAAGGGAAATGGAGAGAAAACTAATTTACCCTTGGTATAAAGAATCTCAATTGTCTAAGAAAGCAAAGCTTTCTTCTCCAAGTAAGTCTAACACACACACACACACACACACACACACACACACGTGTATGTATCTATCAAGTATCGTTATTTCTCCTGAAAGATCTCTTATTTCAGATGACCTCAAATTGAGAAATCTAAAAAGAATTGATTTTAAAAAATGTTTTGGCATTTGGAGAATCTAAAATTTCAAATTTAACAAAAGAGTAAATTGCCTTCTCACTTCATCTGGATGAGAATCCTCTGCAGCAGACTGAGTATGAGAAATAGAAAGCGTTCCCTTTTTACTGGATTATAAGCAGAGAAGATCCAGGAGTTGGACTATATCTCCATTTTGATAGATTTTGTTAGAGTGCTTTAAACAATAGAACTTTTTGCTCAACCACATGTAGGGATATATGTCATATAGTATCTATTGCACTAGCTACTTGCCAACTCATTTCTAAATTCTATTCTAAATATAGAGATTAAACCGTGAAGCTGGGTGGGTCCAAAAAACATCAGCTTATGAAATAAGACATGGGGCAACAATTATGTTCCAGAAGCAGCAGCTACTAAATATCCTTCTAAGTCTATTCAGTGGCTAAGCTGAGAAACTGATGATTAAGGGCACCAAGGTTTTGGTGTCTTGCTAGAAAGGGATAATCGGTGACTCTGTGTTGTAATGGGTCCAGTAGATCCAAGGAACCTAGAAATGCAAAATTTTATGATAATTACTAAGACATTAGAAAAATATTTATAAATGTACTAATGCCTCCAACTAACGTAAGAAGTTTTTTCTAAGCTAAGAAAAAATCTAAATAACCCAAGTAATTTAACAAAGAGTGGGTTCTTTTATAAGTAATCATAAAACAGAAAGATTAAAACGAGCTGTTTGGTCATTCCTGGAAGGTTTAGCAACAAGAAATGTGGGTCAAACACATAATCTGAAACTGTACGGAGTTGGTTTCCACTACTTACTAGCTGTGTGATCTGGACTAGTCCCAAATTCTAAATTTTAGTTTGCTCTCCTGTAAAATACAGATAATGATACAGAGTAAATATCCCTTATCAGAAATGCTTGGAATCAAAAGTGCTTCTGATTTCAGATTGTTTCAGATTTGGAAATATTTGCACTTCAGATTTTAGATTTTTTCATATTTTGAAATATTTGCATATACATAATGAGATATTTTGGGAATGGGACGTAAGTCCACACACAAAATTCATTTACATTTTATTCACTCCACATACACATAAACCTGAAGGTAATTTTATACACTATTTTTAATAATTTTGAGCACAAAACAAATTTTGTGTACATTGAGCCATCAGAAAGCAAAGGTGTCATCATCTCAGCCACCTGTGCAGACAGTCTGTGGCTGTTTAGCAGCACCATCATTCCTCACTCCAAATTTACACACTACCAATAGGCAGTCATTTTCTTACACTTATTCACACATACTGGTAAATACACCATTTGCACAACGAAAAAACAATGTGTTCAGGGTAAATAAGCATCCCAGAAACATCACCAGAATACCTATATCAGCTGTCAACAGCAACAGCAAACAGCAGGCTTTCAGCCTCCACCTCCAATTCTATGTTTTGATTAAAAGGTTACTGTACATCACATTTTATTTTTTTAGATGAGAAGACACATCAGAAGCAGTTGAGCAACCAGGAACTGGATTCTCTAGGGATGACAAGACATTCTGCCGAATGGCTTTTAAAAAATCTTTCCCCGAGAGTCATCTGCCTTACTAGGTTTTTCCATCCCAAGAGCCTGCCTTGGATTTTATGAACTGATGCGAGTTCCTGTTCTGTTATGAATACACACTGCTCTAGTCCTTCAATAAGCCCATCACATATTTTCATCATGCTGCCTATAGATACTTTTTCTGCAAAATTAACAATGTCCTCCTCATATCATGGTCACCTTGATTCAGAACTATTTCAGCTATTTTACCATCAGTCAATACATAAACAACTGGAGCCTTATTACTGATGTTAAAACTTCTTCAATGGACACTTCTGCCACTTACTGACAAAAACTCCAAAGGTATATTTTCTGTATACGTCAAAGAAGTCAGACATCTATTTTTCCTCACTTGACATACAAAACCTTCCAAAGTCACCACTTTGTTCATCATCATGACTAAACATAGTTGCAGGACAGAGGTTGTGCCAGGCATGCACAGCTGGGTCTTTTATCATGCATTCCAAGTGTTGGTAGCAGTACATATGACATCCTTCGTGATAAAGTGCTTTTGAAAACCTTCCAAACCCACATCTCTGTTCATTCCTGCTAACATGCTGTTCAAGTAAGTGTTTTTATGTTTACTCTTCATTGATCTAAGGATACCTTGGTCACATGGATGAATTAATGAAGTCTCATTTGGTGGAAAATACATAGCATAAATATTATTATTTTATTATTATTATTGTTGATGGGGTCTCACTATATTGCCCAAACTGGTCTCGAACTCTTGGCCTCAAGTGATCCTCCTGCCTCAGCCTCCCAAATTGCTGAAGTTACAGGAGTAAGCCACCACACTTAGCCTTTTTTTTGGTCATAAACATTATTTTTGATGAGAATTTCAGCTGGAAATAAGCAGAACACTTGTCAAATAATAACAGAATCTTACAGTTGTCATCCAGTCCAGTTTCCCTGCAGTGACCATGAGCTGCTGGTACAAAATGTTCGCAAAAACAGTCAGAAAAGATATCCCGGTTATCCATGCCTGTTCGTTAGCATAATCGTGGACTTGTGAGCAATTCAATCCTGAAAACCAGTGAAGATGCAAGTTTTTGCCTATCATGACAAGTTTACATTTATGCATGCCTTCTACCTTGGCACATCCCAGCACAGTTACTCTGTCCTTGGCATCCTTAATTACTGTAGGCACTGTCTCATCAGTTGGAGTCTGTGTCTTTCTGGGCCAGTAACACCAAAACAGTGACATTTCATCAGCATTACAAACTCATTCTGACATAAGAGTTTCATCAGTGATGACCTTGGTAAATTTGTCAATGAACTTCCCCACTGCTTCGTGATCAGCAGATGCAATGCCATCACAAATCTTTAAACATTTAATGCCATGTCTTCTCAAATGTTTGCAACCATCCTATTGAATAGTCACCGTTCACTTCAATTTTCAGCTTATTGTGATAGATCTTTGCTTGTTTCATGAGCATACCATTAAGTGGCATGTGCTCCCAGTGATGCTGATGGATCCACTCCTTCAATACATAATCAAGATCTTCATTTGAGCTTTATGCAGTGTTTTTTTTTTTATTTTTCATTAAATTCTGCTGATCACTTTCAGCATAGAATTTCAACAGTTTTCCTTCTTTTTCTTCAGGTCATATAGAGTGGTCATTCCCACACCATAATCTTCTATAAGACATTTCCTGACTGGGTACAGTGACTCCTGCCTGTAATCCCAGCACTTTGGGAGACCGAGGCAGGTGGATCACCTGTGGTCAGGAGTTCGAGACTAGCCTGACCGACATGGTGAAACCCCATCTCTACTAAAAAAAGAAAATACAAAATTTAGCCAGCCATGGTGCCATGTGCCTGTAATCCCAGCTACTCAGGAGGCTGAGGCAGGAGAATGCTTGATCCCAGGAGCAGAGGATGCAGTGAGCCGAGATCACGCCATTGCACTCCAGTCTGGGCAACAGAGCGAGACTCCTTCTCAAAAAAAAAAAAAAAAAAAAAAAAAAGACATTTCTCGCTTATATCACTGTTAATTTTCTCCAACGGTTCGATTTTCTGTGCTATACATAAATGCTTCCTCTTTTTCTTATCGCCATTACACATAGGTGTATCTGCAGGCTTTTTCTGACACTTTCAACAACATCTTCACACCACAGAGCAGAGAATAATCAAAAGAACACAGTGGGTAATATGCATAGGTCTTGACTCTATGTGGGGCATTGTGAAGAAATTGCCGTTGGCACATTTGGCCTGCACGCGAGCCATTTTATTTTCTTCAAGAGCATGCTTGCGTAGGGGAATCTGGGTGTGTATGGAAATGATGTATTACAGCTGAAGGGGACTGGGAGGGTCTTTTTCCCCTTGGAGACAACGAATAAACTGTGCGTTGTGCACCTGAGTTTTGGCTACAACCCATTACATGAGGGCAGGTGTGAAATTTTCTACTTATGGCATTATGTTGATGCTCAAAAACTTCTGATTTTAGAGCATTTTGGATTTCAAATTTTTGGATTAAGGATGCTCAACCTGTACCTAAATTTCTGAAGAATTTGCAAGGTTAAACAAAAAGTACAATGTGATCCTGTAGATCCAGCTACTTAGGAGGCTGAGGCGGAAGGATTGCTTGAGCCCCAGGAGTTCAAGTCCATCACGGGCAACATAACAAGACTCTGCCTTTAAAAAAAAAAAAAAAGTAACTTGCCCAAAATGGATATTAATTTAATAATAGCTATCATTTTTACTAGAGCTAAGATGGCAATGGTGTTGGTAAAAATTTTAAGTCCTAAATAAAACTCTCAGAAGAGAATACCTTCACTATTTACTCTAAAATATAAGCACTCCAATAATCCTGGGGCTAGTGGATGGTGTTTATCAGCAGAAAAAGTAAAAAAATATATATAATCTTACCTTCAAAATATAATCTTACCATCTGAGTAACTAATTGTGAAGAAGCCAGGTAACATAAAGCCATCCTGTAGGCCAGGGTTTCACAGCCTTGACACCATTGACAGCTGGACCAGATGATTCCTTGGTGTCGGCGTGCTTGCCCTATGCAATATAGAGTATTTAGCGGCATCCCTGGTCTCCACTCCCTAAATGACCTTCTCATTTATGTCAACCAAAAATGTCTGCAGGCATTGCCAAATAACCCTTGGAGGGCAAAATCATCCCGGCTCAGAACCAGTCTTGTTAAAGGGGAATGCCATGTGTATGCTCTGTTTTATGCTGTTCTGAGCCGTCTGATAGTAACTTATAGCTGGAGTCATCATTTTATGTGGCCCAACATTCAACTAGGTAAATAAGATGATTAAAGATAAGTCAACTAATCAGTTTAGATGTTTACTTGAGAATTAAATGACTTGTATTTAAAGACATTGGTCTTAGCATTATAAAGAAATGGTTCTGAATCCAAGCTCTCATACTGTTCTATCTATATAACCAGGGACAAGTTACTTATGTGGGTCTCAGTAAAATGAAAATAATAGTACTTAAATGATACCAACAATAGTAGTAATAGTACTGACTATATTTATGTTGCTGGGACCCAGCTCTCTTGTAGATAATATTCACAAAGCTTAACTGCTGACTAAAATGAACACTTTATAGCTTGAGATGATAGTGATGATAAATTTTTTTAACCAGTTTATGATTAACATATGACATGCCATGGATATTTAACATATACGATTGGAGGTACATGGCAATAAGTTCACAGCTGTGAAACCATCAAACTCTCATAACTATCAATGTAGTAAATTTATCTATCACCTCCAAAAGAATCTTCTCACCCCTATAATGTTTCTTTTCTTTTTGTGGTAACAGCACTTAACATAAGACCTATCCTCTTAGGAAGTATTAAGGATATAATACAATACTGGTAATAGTAGGCCCTGTATTGCACCGTAGATTTACAGAACTTATTCATTTTGCATAACTGAAACTTTGTACCCTTTAACCAACATCTCTCCATGTTCCCTTCCCCCTGCCCCTGCTACTCTCTGCTTCTATGTGTTTGACTATTTTCCAATCCACATGTAAGTGAGATTGTACAATATTTGTCTTTCTGTGTCATGTTTATTTCATTTTGCATCATTTTCTCCAGGTCTATTTTTGTTGTTGCAAATGGCAGGATTTCTTTCCTTTTAAAAAAATGAATGATATTCCATTGTGTGTATATACCACATTTTCTTTATCCATTCTTCTGTTTATGGATATGTATGTTGTTTCCACATCTAGGCTAATGTAAATAGTGCTGCAATAAGCATGGGATTGTTTCAAAATTCTTTTCAAGATCTAGATATCAATTCCTTTGGCTGTATATCCAGAAGTGAGATTGCTAGCTCCGATGGTAATTTAAAAAAAATTTTTTTAGAAACAGCCTTCTTGTTTTCCATAGAAGCTGTGTCAATTTACATTTCCACCAACAGTGTACAAGGGTTTTATTTTTCCACCACATCCACTCCAACACTTGTCCTTTCTAACAGGTGTGACATGATATCTCATCTCTGATGATCAGTGATCTTGAGCACATTTTCATATAAATTTTGGCCATTTCTATGTCTTCTTTAAAAAAAAGTCTATTCATGTCCTTAGCCCATTTTAGAAACCGGATTATTTATTTGTTTTGTTACTGAGTTGTAGAAGTTCTTTGTAATTTGAGGTATTAATCCCTTATCAGGTATATGGTCTGCAAATATTTTCCCTTACTTTATTAGTTGCCTTTTCAGTACAGAAGTTTTCAGTTTGATATAATTCCACTTGTCTGTTTTTTATTTTGTTGTCTGTGTTTTTGGTATAATAATCAAGAAATCATTCTCCAGTTCAATGTCTAGAAACATTTCCCCTGTTTCTTCTAAGAGTTTTATTGCTTCCAGTTTTACATTTAAGTCTTGAATCCACTGAGTTGGTTTTTGTATATTATCTACAAAATTTATTTTAACGTCCTGAGTCTTTTCTAATAACACTTAGCTTAAAACACAAATACATTGTATAGTTGTACAAAAATATTGGATGTCTTTATATCCTTATTCTATAAGCTTTCTTCTATTTTTAAAAGTTTTTTTTTTTTAATTTTTAAACTTTTTCGCTAAAAACCAAGAGATAAACATAAATTAACCTAGGCCGACACAGGGTCAGGATCATCAATATCAGTTTCCCACCTCCATATCTTGTCCCACTGGCAGGTCTTCAGGGACAATAACACATGTGGAGCTGTCATCGCCTATGATAACAATGCCTTCTTCTGAAACACCTCCTGAAGGATCTGCCTGAGGCTGTTTTACAGATAACTTTTCTAATAAGTAGAAGGATTACACTCTAAAATAATAATTAAAAGCATAATTAAAAGTAAATATTAAATCAGTGACATTATTTATTATCATTATCAAGCATTATGTAGTCTACAAAATTGTATGTGCTCTATTTTTATACAACTGACAGCACAGTAGGTTTCTTTACATCAGCATCAGCACAAACACATGAGTAATGTGTTGCACTATGACACTGTGATGGCTACAATGTCACTAGGCAATAGCAATTTTTCAGCTCCATTACATTATAGTCTTATGGGACTACTGTCATATAAGCAATTCATCACTGACTAAAACATCAATATGCAACATGTGCTTGCATATTATATAGTAATCAAACGTATACATTTCAGTTGAGTAGTAGCTACAACTGGAATTATGGTGTCGTGAGATGTAATTGTGTTCAACTTTAACAGACACTCCTAGTTCTGCAAAGTAGTTGTACTAGTCTACATTCCCACTAGCAACATTTGAGAAATCCGGTTGCTTCATATTCTCACTGAAACTTGGAATGGTAAATCTTTTTTAGCCATTTCTTGGTGTGATGTGACATCATAATGTGGTTTTAAGTTCCACATTCCTAATAAGTAATGAGGTTGAGCATCTTTTCCTCTGTTCATAGACATTCTTGATACCTACTTTTTGAAGCTTATTCAGATAGTTTGCCCATTTTTCCATTAAGTGTTTTGTCTTTTTCTTACTACTCTATTGTTTTCATATATTGTAGATAGCAGTCCTTTAATAGGACTGAAAATACCTTCTCTACTCTGTACCTTGCCTTAAAAAATGGCATCTTTTAAGGAACAGAATGCTTTGATGTTACTATAGTTCAATTTATCAATTTTTCCCTTTTTGATTAATGCTTTACTCCAGGTGCACTGGACTCTTTGCTGCTCCTCCTCATACCAGGCACTTCCTACTTCTTTACTGCCTACTTGCATACATATACTTATATAACTCACTCCCTTCAAGTCTCTCTGTTCAAATGTGCCCTTTTCAAAGGGGTCTTTCCTGGCATAGCCATATAAAATAAGAACCCTTACCTACCCTGCCCCACCCCTAGTATTTCCTACTCCCTATCTTTACTTTACTTTCTTTTTATCACCCACCACTACCAGATGTACCATTTATTTATTATCTCTCTTCTCCACCCACGTATTACAATGTAAGCTCCATGAGAACTGTACATTTGTCGACTTTGACCAATCCCAAGTGTCCGGAACAGTACCTGACATAATAAATCTCCAAAAAAAAATTTTTGCATAATGAATGAATAAACAATGCCTAAGTATAAATTTATTATTATTTATCTTTCTCCTGGCTCTGTATGCTTTTTTTAAATATGAGTGTTCAAATCTTTGTTCAATTCTGCCTCCTAATTCACTTTCTAGTCTACATGGTATATTAGGCATGTCAGAACATTTAGGCCTTTTTCACATCTTCTCACATCTCTTAAATATTTTCTGTCCCTATCCTTACTATACTACTTTCAGAATTATTTCATCGGAGCTGTCACTCAATTAAAACAATTCTCTCTCCAACCTTGTCTACTCTACCGTTAATTCATCCTTGACATTTTTATTTCAATAACTACCCCTTGTATTTATATAATGTTTATTTGGTGATTTACAATCTGTCTGCTGTTTCCTTCTGAAGCTGTGCTCTTGTTTTGTGCATTATCTTATTTCTCAAGTGATAATTTTTGAACATTTTAGGCACACTTATTTTAGAGTTTTTCTTAGATAATTTTGGTTCTTTTTAGGTATGAATACTTTCATTTATTTCATCTGTTTATCTTGTTGCATGATTTGTCATATTTCTCATATTCAGTGGGATTTATCATTTACAAAAGTTACATGTGTGCTGGACTATAGAGGTTGACCACTGTGGATTAAATTTATGTTTTCTTCTGCTAAAGTTTTTTAATGTTCACTGGTTTCAGAACGGCTTTTATGACATTCTTAGCTGCAAATTTCTGCACTATTTGGGAGATAAATTTTGGCTACTATTAAAGCACAGCTTGGGCCAAGATGGGAGGATTAGGCCATCTCTACTATTTTAAAAGTACAAGGCATCCCCAATCTCCATCAGGAACCTGCACTGGAGTTTCATACAAAAGTCCAACTATTAATGGAAATTTAGCATCTTCCAGGCATTTTCTTTTGTGCATATATAGCTCGGATATCCAATGTAAATATTCCATAGGTAATTGCAAATAAGGCAAGAGTGCTCAGAGGGCAAGTCAGAAAAAGTGAATTGAATTTAACATAATATATGTTATGTGACAGTCTATTTTTAATGAAATATTTGGAATTATTTATTCTAATAGCATAATTACTATTTGCTTAGAAAATTGGAAGACAATGTAAAGTCTGTCTGGTTTGTTATTCTTTCTTGCACTCAAACTTCCAAAGTCATTTAGTAAACCTTTATTGGCAGTCTACTGCATATAAAGCACTATTCTACATTTGTAAGTATAACAATCATTCCTGGATAAAATCTGAGCATTTCTATATGAAAGAAGAAATCAGAGAGTTGGAGAGCTTAATAGTCAAATAATCAATGAGAAGAACCACAACTTCTTGGGAAAACAATTTACCATAGTAATGATCTGTTGACCTCCATTTACAAAACTAATATTATTTAATTTTCCTATTTATTTTGGCTGTTTATTTATCAGAAGTGATAGATTTGTCATGATCTACTTGCTTTCTTGCCCAGTTCCTATTGTTAATGAAGGCAGGCATTTTGTAAGACAATTGGACAGGGATTGGGAATAGTACATGGCTAAAAAATGGTACAAAGTTGATTGACTCTATTAAAGTTCTGCACCATGAAGTTGGCCTCATTAGAAACCTAACAAACTAAGCTAAATAGCTATAAGCAGAAGCTTTTCTGAAGGAAAAGACTTACTACGTTGCAGCAGATAAAAAGGCTATCAGCAATACCATAGCAGATTCTGATGACTCTCTAGAGGGAGGTAATTCTGTCCACATTATCCATAGTTGTAAAAACACCAGGGAGTTAGTATCTGAACCTGATTCATGATGAAAAGACTTAAAGGATGAAGACCTGGGAGCCAGTAAGATGAATAGTACAAGCCACCAACAGTATTTTTGTAGGGATACTTCTGTATTTCAGAGCACAGATTTTTATATTAGAATTACTGGTAGCATTATCATTCATCATTACAAATGTTTTCTTAATACCTTCTGGGGGAAAAAAAGTACTGGAATTTCTTGTACCTAAAACATATACTAAAGCATAAAGCAAGGTTGAATTAGGAACGTGTCTTCCTGTAACATACATCAGCATTTTTATCAATCTTGACCATGTCATAGTCCTCTTAAAAAACAAAACAAAACAAAACAAAACAAAAAAACAGCCAAAATAAACACTGAGCATATGCAGTAGAGTTAAAATACTAAATTTAAATTTTTTCGTTTTCCAATCTCATCCCAATATTAGCAGAAGGATTTTTTTAATTATTTGGTTAAATCATTGGAGTGATAATCCACTGCTTCCTAAATTATCTGAGAACTGATTGTGAAACTGTATAATAACCAACTTCCTATACAAGTTCCTTCCTTCATTTTCTACATACTCTTTGGCTGAAGAAATAATAAATTAAAGGAATTAAATAGCAGGCAAAACTTAGTAATGGTTGTCATTCCAATAGCTTTCTTTAATGGGGGGCTATGAAACCATAACAAAGTACATTATGCACTGTGAGTAGGCCCTCAATGGCTATAAAATCCTTGGCTAGAATGTCGTTGTTACATCCATTACATTTCTTATTTAGGTAACTTCAAATTAAGCAATGCAGTGAAGCTATGCTGGGACACAATGAGTTATGTGTACCAATCTTAAATTTGAGGATAATATTTTACTACTCATCCCACCATCTCCAAATGCATTTTTATTTCCTTCATTTTCTTTCTCTTCTTCCCTCAGATTATCTTCAATTAATTCTTGAGTACAAATTAACATACTCATTCATTCAATTGTGGTGTATTTAATGCCTACAATAAGCCAACCACTATACTTAATGAAAAAAAATAAGTAGCAAAAGCAAAAACAGTTCTTTTTTTTTAATACTTTAAGTTCTAGGGTACATGTGCACAATGTGCAGGTTTTTTACAAATGTATACATGTGCCATGTTGGTGTGCTGCACCCATTAACTCGTCATTTACATTAGGTATATCTCCTAATGCTATCCCTCCCCACTCCCCGCTCCCCACAATAGGTCCCGGTGTGTGATGTTCCCCTTCCTGTGTCCAAGTGATCTCATTGTTCAATTCCCACCTATGAGTGAGAACATGCGGCGTTTGGTTTTCTGTTCTTGCGATAGTTTGCTAAGAGTGATGGTTTCCAGCTTCATCCGTGTCCCTACAAAGGACACGAACTCAATCTTTTTGTTGGCTACATAGTATTCCATGGTGTATATGTGCCACATTTTCTTAAACCAGTCTGTCACTGATGGACATTTGGGTTGATTCCAAGTGTTTTCTATTGTGAATAGTGCTGCAATAAACATACGTGTGCATGTGTCTTTGTAGCAGCATGATTTATAATCCTTTGGGTATATACCCAGTAATGGGATGGCTGGGTCAAATGGTATTTCTAGTTCTAGATCCTTGAGGAATCGCCACATTGTTTTCCACAATGGTTGAACTAGTTTACAGTCCCACCAACAGTGTGAAAGTGTTCCTATTTGTCCACATCCTCTCCAGCACCTGTTGTTTCCTGACTTGCAAAAACAGTTCTTAATCTCAAAGACTGAAGCTGAATGGAAAACAGGGAAGATAATCAAAGAATCATACAAAAGTATGAAAATAATTTCTATAAAATGAGAAGGCTATGGTAATAAGAAAGCTTATAATAAAGAAATTTGAGGTCATTAAAAAGGGCTTCCCCAAGGAAGGGACATTTGTGTTGAAATTTGAAGAGTGACTAAAAGTTGACCAGGTACAGAAAGGAGACAAGAAAGACATTAACATATACAAGAGTCCTGTATAGAATTACCAATTGACTGATACTAGAACTGCAAGAATTTAGATACATGAGTTCTATTCCTGAGACTAAGGCAAATATGCCCTTATTTTGAACTATTCAAGGTCAAATGTTTTCAAAATTGGATCCAGGAGAAATCATTTGTTTAGTCATTAAATTCTTTTATTTCAGAGTAATCTTTGCAAGAAGAAAGAAAGAAAAACATTCTAAGTCTATTATAGTTAAAGACCTCACCATTAGAGAATATTATAAATACCTCTATGCAGATAAACTAGAAAACTTAGAAAACAGATAAATTCCTAGACACATACACCCTCCCAGTAGTGCACCAGGGAGAAATTCTATCCGTGAAAAGACCAATAACAAGTTCTGAAATTGAGGCAGTAATAAATAGATTACCAACCAAAAAAATAAAAAACAAAACAAAAAGCCCAAGACTAGATGGATTTATACCTGAATTCTACCAGAGTTACAAAGAAAAGCTAGTACCATTCTTACTGAAAATATTCCAAAAGTTTGAAAAGGAGGGATTCCTCACTAATTTATTTTGAGTCCAACATCATCCTTATACCAAAACCTGGTAGAGATTCAACAAAAAAAGAAAACTTCACGCTAATATCCTTGATGAATATTGACTCAAAAATCCTCAACAAAATACAGGCAAACCAAATCCAGTAACACATCAAAAAGCTTATCCAACATGATCAAGGTAGATTTCATCCCTGGGATACAAGGTTGTTTCAACATATGCAAATCAATAACTGTGATTCATCACATAAACCGAGCTAATGACAAAAACCACATGATTATCTCAATAGATGCAGAAAAGGCCTTCAATAAAATTCAACATTCCTTCATGTTAAAAACTTAATAAACTGGGTGTTGAAGTAACGTATTGCAAAATAATAAGAGCCAGTCATATTTGACAAACCCAGAGCCAATATCATACTGAATAGGCAAAAGCTGGATGCATTCCCCTTGAAAACCAGCAAAAGACAAAGTTGCCCTCTCTCACCACTTTCATTCAACATAGTATTGGAAGTTCCAGCCAGGACAATCAGGCAAGAGAAAGAAAGAAACCATATTCAAATCAGAAGAGAGGAAGTCAAACTATCTTTGTTTGCAGATGTCATGATCCTGTATCTAGAGAACCCCATTGTCTCAGCCCAAAAGCTTCTTAAGCTGATAAGTAAATTCAGCAAAGTCTCAGGATACAAAATCGGTGTGCAAAAATCGCTAGCATTCCTATACACCCACAATGGGCAAGCCAAGAGCCAAACCATTAATGAACTCTCATTTACAATTGCCACAAAAAGAAAAAAAAACCTAGGAATACAGCTAACAAAGGAAGTAAAGGACTTCTTCAAGGAGAACTACAAACCACTGCTCAAAGAAATCAGAGAGGACACAAAGAAATGGAAAAACATTTTATGCTCATGGATAGGAAGAATCAATATCGTGAAAATGGCCAAACTGCCCAAAGCAATTTATAGATTCAGTGCTTTCCCCATCAAACTACCATTGACATTCTTCACAGAATTAGAAGAAACTATTTTAAAATTCATATGGAACCAAAAAAGGGTCCGAATAGCCAAGACAATCCTAAGCAAAAAGAGCAAAGTTGGAGGCATGAAGCTACTCAACTTCAAACTATTTAACAGGGCTACAGTAACCAACAACGCATGGTACTGGTACAAGAACAGACATATAGACCAATAGAACAGACTAGAGAACCCAGAAATATGGTTGCACACCTACAACCATCTGATCTTCAACAAACCTGACAAAAACAAGCAATGGGGAAAGGATTCGTTATTTAATAAATGGTGATGGGAGAACTGGCTAGCCATATGCAGAAAATTGAAACTGGACCTCTTCCTTACACCATATACAGAAATCAACTCAAGTTGGATTAAAGACTTGAATGTAAAACCCAAAGCTATGAAAACTCTAGAAGAAAACTAGGCAATACCATTCAGGACATAGGCATGGGCAAAGATGTCATGATGAAGATGCCAAAAGCAATTGCAACAAAAGCAAAAATCAATAAATGGGATCAAATTAAACTAAAGAGCTTCTACAGAGCAAAAGAAACTATCAACAGAATAAATAGACAACCTCAGTATGGGAGAAAATTTTTGCAAACTATGCATCTGACAAAAGTCTAATACCCAGCATCTCTAAGGAACTTAAACAAAATTGCAAGAAAAACAAAAAACAGCCCATTAAAAAGTGGGCAAAGAACATGAACAGATGCTTCTCAGAAGAAGACATATATGAGGCCAACAAACATATGAAAAAAAGCTCAGCATCACTGATGATTAGAGAAATGCACATCAAAACTACAATGAGATACCATCTCATGCCAGTCAGAATGGCTATTATTAAAAAGTCAAAAATCAGATGCTGGCGAAGTTGTGGAGAAAAGGAATGTTTTTACATTGCTGGTGGGAGTGTAAATTAGTACAACCACTGTGGAAGACAGTGTGGTGATTCCTCAATGACCTAGAGCCAGAAATTCCATTCAACCCAGCAATCCCATTACTGGGTATATACCCATAAGAATATAAATTGTTCTATTATAAAGACACATGCACATGTGTGTTAATTGCAGCACTATTCACAATAGCAAAGACATGGAATCAACCTAAATACCCATCAATGATAGACTGGATAAGTAAATTGTAGTACACATACACCATAAAATACTATGCAGCCATAAAAGGGAAAAAGATCATGTCCTTCACAAGGACATGGATGGAGCTTGAAGCCATTATCCTCAGAAAACTAAGGCAGAAACAGAAAATCGAATACCTCATGTTCTCACTTATAAGTGGCAGCTGAATGATGAGAACACACAGACACATGAAGGAGAAAAACACACACTGTGGCCTGTTGTAGGGTGAGGGGTGGGTGGAGGGAGAGTGTCAGCAAGAACAGGTAATGGATGCCGGGCTTAATACCTGGGTGATAGGATGATCTATGCTGCAAACTATCATAACACACATTTATCTATGTAACAAACCTGCACACCCAGCACATGTAACCCTGAACTTAAAATAAAAGTTGGAATTTTTAAAAAATACAAATAAAATTTAAAAATAAAGACCTCGTGATCACCCAAGGAATAGATCCAGGAGTTTTGCACCCTTAACTGCACAGCTTGGTACATATGGGTTTTTCTTATTTTTATTCTCTGCACTATGATTTGGTACCTGGTTATAAATAAAATACGATGGACTATTTTGGTTTGATATGTGATTGTACTGTAGTTGGCATTTTATTTCTACAATTTGTGGACATTTATTGTCGGAAAGCATTTTAAAGTGAAATGTAAGAGAAAGTGACTGTTAAAGTTCCCTATAAAAGTAAATGGATTTCTTTCAAGAAACAAATGATAGTACTATTGTAAAAAATTATCAATATGAGTCATTTCAAACTGCTTTTAAAATTATTGACTTTTATTTTACATTGATGTGACATCTAAATGATCATTTTACTCTAACATCATCAAGCAATCCCTTAAATATGTATAATATCATAACAAAAGACCCTATACATATATAGTCTACCTTGAGAAATATTCACAGCTAATTTCTTAAAAAAATACTTTGAGACAGTATTCCTTTGAAGAATAAATATTAGGTAATGCCATTTTTTAAAGGTTGTTTTCGTAGGTAAAAGAATGAATAAAAAAGACCTGAACACTATAAAGCAACAAAAATTTCTATCACTTCTATGTACATATATGTATATGTTTGTGTAGATGTATGTGTGTATATATACACACACATACTTCTCTGTATATAGAGAGACAGAAAAAGAAAAAGAGAAGCTTACAACGCCACAGAGATGAATTATAATTTAGGGTATATTAAATCACTCAGTGTCTTCCTTTAGTTAGTCAATAGTTAACTTCTCATGCATCTATGTTTATTGACCACTTTTTCAAATGGGTTATATCAGAAAATACAACTTAGCAAATGTTAAGGCTCTAAATAGCCAAGTTAGACAGAATATACATAGTCCTAAAAATAATTTTGTATCTATCATATAGCTGCATTTCACTGATTCATTAACAAATTTTATTAAGCTCCTACTGCACTAAGTCCTGGGAGATCCCAGCAATAATCACAAAACTCTTAAACTATCACAATGGTGCTTAACAATTTTTAGAATTGTACAAAAAGTGACAAGCTTTTTCTTTAGATCTTAAATGGAACCAAGAACATACAAAAGCTGTACTGATATTACTTCTTCCCCCTTTCTAACTACCATCATCACCTTGTATAATGAGATAACAAGGAATTTCATAAATATGGCCTAACCACTATACTGCAGGATTTTACAATTCAGTAGAAACAGGTTAACAATTATTATTTATATTTGTCTGCTATTTTACAATTCAAAAAACACGTCACATGCAGTATCTCATTTGGTGTATGTGTGCTGCTATGGTTACCCATATATTGATACCATTATAAATTGATAAAATTCCTATGAAAATCAACAGAATAAGAACTTCTAAGTAAGACACACATATACAGCAAGGTATATATCCAATGCAATTCAAAACTGAAGAAAGATGAGGTAAAGCCTCATGAGTGTACGGTTCTACAATACAATCAGCACTGAAACATTTTGAAAAAGAGATGAGATTTAAGGATACATTTAACTAACAAAAAGAGTCCACTTAATAGGTTCAAGCAAAGAAAGTTCAGGAAGACATTCCAAGGACAAAGTGCTATTTTGGAAAAGGCACCGAATTTTATAATAAAAATTTATGCTAAGGTTTACAACCATGCCGCTTGTCTCATTCTGTAGTGCCTCCAAAAATGTTATTGAGATCAATACCAGATTCTATAAATGAACAATAAATAAGTCATCCAATATTTCCATCTCACTTCTTTTATTTCAGGGTTTTAAATCTTTTAAGAGTATTTAAAGGAAGCTGACAAGCAAAGTCATCCAAACATTTCCATAACTAATCTTGTTTTCCAACATATGATGTAAAACCAATGAATCACAGTAACTAACTCAAATAAGTGACCCAGCGTCATTCCTATTATGAGAACAGGCCATCTGTTCATTGTCCTCGAAAGCTAAACACTGCTCCAGCTTAACTTTTTCAGAGCAGTGATTATTCACTTTGGCAAGCATTGCGCGTATTGTTTGTTTCATCACCATAAAGATTCTATTTGGGCATCCAAATGCTGTATATTTTCTTCTCTGGCATGACATGAGCATTCATTCCTTTTCATAATATGGGAAATTTATTCAGTGCCAATTAGAAGAATAAACTCCAAGATGAAAATGGCTCTGTTGCATCAGAAATCATACTCAAACTAGACTCTTTCTGCTATTAACCAATTACAGAGAAATTTTTTCAATAACATCTCTTTCTCAATTGCAAATAATTAATAGGTTAAGTCATACGAAATGTTCAATATTCAATTATTTGACTTATTAAAAAGTCAATTTCATATCATCCTACCTAACATAATGAACCAGAGATGGTTCATACTTTTGCTTACTAATTAAAAGCTATCTATCTTAAAAGACACATCAATATATTAGACTCTAAGGAAATGACTCATACCTGGCTCCTACTTTCTAGCTATTTCAGATCCAGAAAGCTAAACCATAAAGTACTCTATTTGCCTTTTGTCTACAAAGTACAATTTTCAAAAAAATTAAAAACATGTTTTCCTTACAATTACAGATGAATACATGTCAAAAATGTTTTAGCTCATTAATGAGGGATCCACTAAGATCTTAAAGCTGGTTCTGAGAGTATTTTGAGGAACTGGCATTTATAGGCATTTTGAGAAAACAATGTAAGGATAAAAATAAGTTTGCTAGGTAAGATACAAATGTGATTAGTGTCTTACAGTGTTATAAAACCATAACCTTTGGGCTTATCTTCTCTTTCTTTCTTATCTTCCCTTTCTGAACAGAAAAATTCAAATTAACATGTGTCTGGACTCCAATTAAATAGAAAATAGCAAAATGAAACACAGATACATTCCCCTAGATAATTAAAATATCCTTAGGTAAGCTCATTAAATGAAGCCCCAGTGTGGCAACGAATAAACCTACAGACCTTCATCCCTTTGCCTTATTTTTAAGTTTTAAATAATACTTCTTAACAATAGTATGAAAAAGAGAACTTTACTGTAGAATAGAAGTTGGAATTACTGTCTTAAATTCAACTTTTTTTGGCTGGGCGCGGTGGCTCACGCCTGTAATCCCAGCACTTTGGGAGGCCGAGGCAGGTGGATCATCTGAGGTCAGGAGTTCGAGCCCTGCCTGGCCAACATGGTGAAACCCCATCTCTACTAAAAACACAAAAAAATTAGCCGGGCATGATGGCGGGCGCCTGTAATCCCAGCTACTTGGGAGACCGAAGTGGGAGAATGGCTTGAACCTGGGAGGCGGAAGTTGCCGTGAGCCGAGATCGCGCCACTGCACTCCAGCCTGGGCAGGACAGATCGAGACTCTCTATTAGAAACAAAAACAAAACAAAACAAAATTCAACTTTTATTTGTGGAATTTATTTATCTCCACTATCCTCTTTGCCTAATTTTTTATCTCAGGGTCTTTGAACTAGCATATTATTCTAAAATAATCCCCACAAATTAAAAAATTCAGTAAACCCATGATCACCTACATCCAGATAATCTTAGCCAATCATTTCCTATGCTGGATTATTATAATTTGAACTCATACTCGGATGTAGATTACTGTTTTTTCAGTACCAAGTCAAAGCCTATAAACATTATGTTAACTATTTGATAAACCTCTTTTCATGTATATCCCCAGCCTTCCCAATACCACCACATCGATACATTGAAAGTTCCTAAAGCAGAAGGGGTTTTACAAATATGAAAATCTCCTTGCATAGCAATTACAAAGACCTAAATAAAAGTTTTGCAATTGCCATCTTTATGCCAAAAAATATGCTTAATATTTCTATTCTTAAAATATACAATCAAATATACTTTTGATCTTAAATATTCTTGACCTAAATAAATTCTATTTTAAGTCCGTCAGTTGTCTAAAAAAATTTTCCATAGGTTACTGGGGAACAGGTGGTATTTGGTTGCATGAGTAAGTTCTTTAGTGGTGATTTGTAAGATTTTGGTACACCCATAACCCAAGTAGTATACACAGTACCCTATTTGTAATATTTTATCCCTCACCCCCTTCCACCTTCCCCCCAAGTTCCCAAAGTCCATTGTATCATTCTTATGCCTTTGTGCCCTCATAGCTTAGCTCCCACATATCAGTGATGTTGAAAACCAAACATATGACGTTTGGTTTTTCCACTCCTGAGTTACTTCACTTAGAATAATAGTCTCCAATCTCATCCAGGTTGCTGCAAATACTGTTAATTCATTCCTTTTTATGACTGAATAGTATTCCATTGTGTGTGTGTGTGTGTGTGTGTGTGTATAATTTGCAATTGTAAATTGTGCTGCTATACACATGCCTGTGCAAGTATCTTTTTCATATAATGACTTATTTTTCTCTGGGTAGATACCCAGTAATAGAATTGCTGGAACAAGTGGTAGTTCTACTTTTAGTTCTTTAAGGAACCTCCACACTGTTTTCCATAATGGTTGTACTAGTTTACATTCCCACCAGCAGTGTAGAAGTGTTCCCTGATCACTGCATCCATGCCAACATCTATTGGTTTTTGATTTTTTGATTATGGCCATTCTTGCAGGAGTAAGGTGGTATTGCATTGTGATTTTGATTTGCATTTCCCTGATCATTAGTGTTGTTGAGCATTTTTTCATATGTTTGTTGGCCATTGGCATATCTTCTTTTGAGAATTGTCTATTCTTGTCCTTAGCCCACTTTTTGATGGGATTGTTTTTTTCTTACTGATTTGTTTGAGTTCATTGAGATTCTGGATATTAGATTTTTGTCAGATGTATAGATTGTGAAGATTTTTCTCCCAGTCTGTGGGTTGTCTGTTTACTCAGCTGACTATTCCTTTTGCTGTGCAAAAGCTCTTTAGTTTAGTTAAGTCCCAGCTGTTTATCTTTGCTTTTATTGCATTTGCTTTTGTGTTCTTGGTCATAGAATTCTTGCTTAAGGCAATGTCTAGAAGGGTTTTTCCAATGTTATCTTCTAGAATTTTTAATTTCAGGTCTTAGATTTAAGTCTTTAATCCATCTTGAGTTGATTTTGTATAAAGTGATAGATGAGGATCCAGTTTCATTCCCCTACAGGTGGCTAGCCAATTATCCCAGCACCATTTGTTCAAAGGGTGTCCTTTCCCCACTTCATGTTTTTGTTTGCTTTGTCAAAGATCAGTTGGCTGTGTTTGGGTTTATTTCTGGGTTCTCTATTCTGTTCCATTGGTCTATGTGCCTATATTTATACCAGTACCATGCTGTTTTAGTGACTATGGCCTTACAGTATAGTTTGAAATCAGGTAGTGGGATGCCTCCAGATTTGTTCTTTTTGCATAGTCTTTCTTTGGCTATGCAGGCTCTTTTTTGGTTCCATATGAATTTTAGAATTGTTATTTCTAATTCTGTGAAGAATGATGGTGGTATTTTGATGGGGATTGTGTTGAATTTGTAGACTGCTTTTGGCAGTATGGTCATTTTCACAACATTGATTTTACTCTTCCATGAGCATGGGCTGTGTTTCCATTTGTTTGCGTCATCTATGATTTTTTTTTAGCAATGTATTGTAGTTTTACTTGTAGAGGTCTTTCACCTCCTTGGTTAGATATATGCCTGAGTAATTTATTTATTTATTTATTTATTTATTTGTTGCAGCGATTGTAAAAGAGATTGAGTTCTTGATTTGATTCTGCACTTGGTTGCTCTTGTTGTATAGAAGAGCTACTGATTTGTGTACATTAATCTTGTATCCGGAACCTTTGCCAAATTCTTTTATAAGTTCTAGGAGCTTTCTGGAGGAAACTTTAGGGTTTTTGAGGTAAATGATTGCATCGTCATCAAAGAGTGACAGTTTTACTTCCTCTACACTGATTTCTCTCTCTTATCTGATTCCTCTGACTAGGACTTCCAGTACTACGTTGAAGAGGAGTGGTGAGAGTGGGCATCCCTGTCTTGTTCTAGTTCTCAGAGGGAATGCTTTCAACTTTTCTCCCTTCAGTATTATGTTGGCTGTGGGTTTGTCAGAGATGGCTTTCATTACATTGAGATGTGTCCCTTGTATGCTGATTTTGCTGAGAGTTTTAATCATAAAGGATGCTGGATTTTGTTGAATGCTTTTTCTGCATCTATTGAGGTGATCATGTGATTTTTGTTTTTAATTCTGTTTATGTGGTGTGTCACATTTATTGACTTGCGTATATTAAACCATCCCTGCAGCACTGGTATGAAACCCACTTGATCATGGTGAATTATCTTTTTGATGTGTTGTTGGATTCAGTTAGCTAATATTTTGTTAAGGATTTTAGTGTCTGTGCTCATCGGGGATATTGGCCTGTAGTTTTCTTTTTTTACTACGTCCTTTCCTGGTTTTCATATTAGGGTGATGCAGGCTTCATATAATGAATTAGGGAGGGTTCCCTCTTTCTCTATGTTGTGGAATAGTGTCAAAAGGATTAGTACCGATACTTCTTTGAAGGTCTAGTAGAATTCTGCTATGAATCTCTCTGGTCCTGGACTTCTTTTTGTTCATAATTTTTAATTACCATTTCAATCTTGCTGCTTGTTTTTGGTCTGTCCAGGGTATCCAATTCTTTCTGATTTAAGCTAGGAGGGTTGTATTTTTCCAGGAATGTGTCCATCTCTTCTAGGTTTTCTAGTTTACATGCATAAAAGTTTGCATAGTAACTTTGAATGATCTTTTGTATTTCAGTGGTGTCAGTTGTATATCTCCTGATTCGTTTCTTAATGAGGTTATTTGAATTTTCTCTCTTCTTTTCTTGTTTAATCTTGCTAATGGTCTATCAGTTTTATTTATCTTTTCAAAGAACCAGCTTTTTGTTTCATTTATCTTTTGTATTTTTGTTGGTTTCAATTTCATTTAGTTCTGCTCTGACCTTGGTCATTTCCTTTCTTCCGCAGGGTTTGGGTTTGGGTTTGGTTTGTTCTTGTTTCTCTAGTTCCTTGAGGTGTGACTTTAGAATGTCAGTTTGCGCTCCTTCAGTCTTTTTGATGTCGTTTTTGGGGGCTATAAACCTTTCTCTTAGCACCGCCTTTGCTGTTTCCCAGAGGTTTTCATAGGTTGTGTCATTATTGTCATTCAGTTAGAAGAATTTCTTAATTCCCATCTTGATTTCGTTTTTGACCCAATGATCATTCAAGAGCAGGTTATTTAATTTCCATGTACTTGCATGGTTTTGAAGGTCCCTTTTGGAGTTGATTTCCAGTTTTATTCCACTGTGGTCTGAGAGAGTGCTTGGTATCATTTCAATTTTCTTAAATTTATTGAGGCTCATTTTGTGGCCTATCATATGGTCTATCTTGGAGAAAGTTCCATGCGCTGTTGAATTGAATATATATACTGTGGTTGTTGAATGAAATATTCTGTATATATCTGTTAAGTCCATTTGTTCCGAGGCATAGTTTAAATCCATTGTTTATTTGTTGGCTTTCTGTCTTAATGACCTGTCTAGCGCTGTCAGTGGAGCATTGAAGTTCCCCATTATTATTGTATTGCTGTTTATCTCATTTCTTAGACCTATTAGTAATTGTTTTATAAATTTAGGAGCTCCAGTGTTACTTGCATATATGTTTAGGATGATATTTTCCTGTTGGACAAGGCCTTTTACCATTATAGAATGTCCCTATTTATTTCTTTTTAACTGTTGTTGCTTTAAAATTTGTTTTGTCTGATACAAGAATAGCTACCCCTGCTCACTTTTGGTGTCCATTTGCATGAAATGCCTTTTTCTACCCCTTTACTTTAAGTTTATGTGAGTCCTTAAGTGTTAGGTGAGTCTCCTGAATGCAACAGACAGTTGGTTGGTGAGTTCTTATCCATCCTACAGTTCTGATCTTTTAAGTGGAGCATTTAGCCTATTTACATTCAATGTTAATATTGAGATGTGAGGCACCATTCCATTCATCGTGCTGTTTGTTGCCTGTGTACCTTGGTTTTTTGGGGTTTTGTTTTTGCTTTTCAAATTGTATTTTTGTTTTATAGGTTCTCTGTGATTTATGCTTTAAACAGGCTCCGTTTTGATGTGTTTCCAGGATGTGTTTTGAGAGTTAGAGCTCCTCTTAGCAGTTCTTGTAGTGGTTTCTTGATAGTGGTGAATTCTCTCAGCATTTGTTTGTCTGAAAAAGACTGTTGTCTTTCCTTCATGTATGACGCTTAGTTTCACTGGATACAAAATTCTTGGCTGATAATTGTTCTGTTTGAGGAGGCTGAAGATAGGGCCCCAATCTCTTCTAGCTTATAGGGTTTCTACTGAGAAGTCTGCTGTTAATCTGATAGGTTTTCCTTTATAGATCACCTGGTGCTTTCATCTCACAGCTCTTAAGATTCTCTCCTTTATCTTAACTTTAGATAACTTGATGACCGTGTGCCTAGGCAATGATCTCTTTGTGATGAATGTACCAGGTGTTCTTTTTGCTTTCTATATTTGGATGTCTAGGTCTCTAGCAAGACTGGGGAAATTTTCCTTGATTATTCCCCCAAATATGTTTTCCAAACTTCTAGATTCCTCTTCTTCCTCGGGAATACCAATTATTCTTGGGTTTGGTCATTTAACATAATCCCAGACTTCTTGGAGGCTTTGTTAATATTTTCTTATTCTTTTTTCTTTGTCTTTGTTGGATTGGGTTAATTTGAAGACCTTGTCTTTGAGCTCTGAATATATTTAAGTAATTAAAGAATTAAAGAAATTAAGTAGACTTGCTTAATTCTATTGCTGAGACTTTCCAGAGCATTTTGCATTTATATAAGTGTGTCCAATGTTTCCTGAAGTTTTGATTATTCTGTTTTATGCTGTTTCCTTGAATATTTCTCCCTTCACTTCTTGTATCATTTTCTGGATTTCCTTGCACTGGGCTTAACCTTTCTCTGGTGCCTCCCTTATTAGCTTAATAACTAGCCTCCTGGGCCAGGTGCAGTGGCTCACACCAGTAATCCCAGCACTTTGGGAGGCCGAGGCAGGCGAATCACCTGAGGTCAGGAGTTCAAGACCAGCCTGACCAACATGGTGAAACCGTGTCTGTACTAGAAATACAAAAATTAGCCAGGCTTGGTGGTGGGTGCCTGTAATCCCAGCTACTCAGGAGGCTAAGGCAGGAAAATCGCTTGAACCTGCGCAGTGGAGCTTGCAGTGAGCCAAGATCACACCACTGCACTCCAGCCTGGGCAACAAGAGCAAGACTCCATCTAAAAAAAAAAAAAAAAAAGAAAAGAAAAGAAAGAGAAAACAACTAACCTCCTGAATTTTTTTTCAGGTAAATCTGGGATTTCTTCTTGGTTTGGATCCATTGCTGATGAGCTACTGTGATTTTTTTGGTGGTGCTAAAAAACCTTGTTTTGTCATATCACCAGAGCTGGTTTTCTGGTTCCTCCTCATTTGGGTAGGCTCTGTCAGAGGAAAGGTCTAGGGCTGAAGGCTGTTGTTCAGATTCTTTTGTCCCACAGGGTGTTCCTTTAATGTAGTACTCTCCCCCTTTTTCTGTGGATGTGGCTTCCTGTGAGCTGAGCTACAGTGATTGTTATCTGTCTTCTGGGTCTAGCCACCTAGCAAGTCTACCGGGCTCCAGGCTGGTACTGGGGGTTGTCTGCACAGAGTCCTGTGATGTGGACCGTCTATGGGTTTCTCAGCCATGGATACCAGCACCTGTTCTGGTGGAGGTGGCAGGGGGTGAAATGGACTCTGTGAGGGTTCTTAGCTTTGGTGGTTTAATGTTCTATTTTCCTGCTGGTTGGCCCCTGGCGGGAGGTGGCGCTTTCCGGAGAGGATCAGCTGTGGTAGTATGGAGAGGAACCAGTGGTGGCAGGGTCTTAGAACTCCCGAGATTATATGCCCTTTCCCTTCAGCTACCAGGGTGGGTAGGGAAGGACCATCAGGTAGGGGTGGGGCTACACATGTCTGAGCTCAGACTCTCCTTGGCAGGTCTTGCTGCAGCTGCTGTGGAGAATGGCGGTGAGGTCCCAGGTCAATGGAGTTGTGTACCTAAGAGGATTATGGCTGCTTCTGCTGAGTCATGCAGGTTGTCAGGGAGGTGGGGGAAAGCCGGCAGTCACAGGCCTCACCCAGCCCCCACGCAATCCGAAGGGCCAATCTCACACCTGCAGTGCCCCCTCTAATAGCACCAAGTCTGTTTCCAGGCCAGTGGGCTAGCAGGACTTGAGAACTTGCCCCAGGCCAGCCATCCCCCAGCTGTGAAAGAAAAGGGCTTTGGTTCTTCCCCTGCCTGTGGAGTCTGCATGCTGGATTCACATCCTCCCCCAAGTTCCGGCCAGGAAGCTTCTTGCCCTGTTCAAATTCTTACAAAGTTCAGCTCTATCTTCTCCCTGTGGTGTTTTCCCCTTGTCTCTGGCCACCCTCCCAAAGGATCCCTGCGATACCAGGCAGGAATGGCCTGCCTGGGGACCCAGCAAGCTCACAAGACCTTTCCTGCTGCTTCCTCTACCCCATGTATTTCACTCAGCTCTCTAAATTGACTCAGCTCCAGATAAGGTAGGAAACTTCTCCTGCAAACTAGACCTTCAGTTTCCCCAGTGGGGGTGTGTGTTCAGGGGCAGAGGATCTTTCTTTCCCACGTCCATGGTTTGGGCACTCACAGTATTTGGGGTGTCTCCTGGGTCCTGCAGGAGCAGTCTGCTTCCTTCAGAGGTCTGTTGGTCCTCTTGGGATTCCTGCTTTGCTCTTGCAGTCATTCCAAAGCTAAATTCATGACGCGAGCCTCTGCTGCTCTGTCCATCCAAGTCAGAGCTGCAATCTAGTCCTGCCTCTATTTGAAAAATAAAGTCAGTCACTTTTAATATAATTTTTTTTTTATTTTGTCAACTTCTTGGAATTAATCTTTTTTTTTTTTTTTGAGACAGAATCTGGCTCTGTTGCCCAGGCTGGAGTGCAGTGGCGGGATCTCAGCTCACTGCAAGCTCTGCCTCCTGGGTTCACGCCATTCTCCTGCCTCAGCCTCCCGAGTAGCTGGGACTACAGGCGCCCGCCACCTTGCCCGGCTACTTTTTTTTGTATTTTTTTAGTAGAGACGGGGTTTCACCATGTTAGCCAGGATGGTCTCGATCTCCTGACCTCATGATCCGCCTGTCTTGGCCTCCCAAAGTGCTGGGATTACAGGCTTGAGCCACCGCACCCGGCTGGAATTAATCTTTAAATTCCTGATATAGGGAAAATTATAAGCTTTAAGCATACTCTCTTGAGACTATGTGAATTCTAAAAATTAACAGGAGATGTATTGTTTTAATTTCACATGTGAGTGAATGAGGGATGAGACTATAGTACAGTTGTCCTCAATATCCATTGGGGAATGTGTTCCAGGACCTCCTGAAATAGCAAAATCGATGAATGCTCAAATTCTTGACATAAAATAGGGGTACTGTTTGCATGTAAACTATACACATCCTGCCATAAACTTTAGATCATCCCTAGATTACTTATAATATCTAAGACAATGCAAATGTTATGTAAATAATTGTTATGCTATATCATTTACAGAATAATGACAAGGAAAAATGTACATGTTCAAAACAGACACAATTTTTTTGGAATATATTTAATATACTGTTGGTTGAATCCACAAATATGGAACATACAAATATGAAGGTCCAACTCTATTTAGAAAAGGCGTAAGTGAGAAGTTCTGTACAAAGAAAGCTATAGTCAGGAACTCTATGATCTGGATTTACGTTTCACTTGAAGTAGGCAGCTGTAAATAAAAATATTGAATGGGACTCCTTCAAAAGGAATCATTTTAGCAAACAACATGTAATGCATAAAGTTAGATTGAAAACTAGAGTTCTTTTTGACAGGGTTACTAAACCTGCACATCAGTGAAATACAGTGGATATCAAGAATCTAGACTTCATCAAGGCTAAAAGATTTGACAAAGTCTTTTTTAATACCCTTGCGAAAGAAACAGTGAATGCTAATACAACTGGATGGATTTGAAGCGAATTGAAAAGCCATTTCTTGAGGATGCTGATTAATGATGAAATAATGTCACTCTCTGTGGGCATTTTCACCTTTTTCAACAATTTTATCAATGACTTGAATGAAGAAGGAAATATATATGTATTATATTTGCACTTGATAAAAAGCTTAGAAGGATAGGGAATATGTTGGATGACAATATGCCAGTATCATGAATCAAAAAGATCTTGACAGGCTGGAAAGATAAGCCAAATCTAACAAGATGGAATTTAATCAGGACAAATGTAAGGCCATTATAACAACAACAACAAAAAGAAGCCTTCTATTTAGGTACAGGTTGAGGGAGCTGTGGCTTAAAGGCAACAGGTGAAATGAGGACTGAGGAATTTAGTTGAATTCACAGTAATCTTCACAGTATTGTGAATCATCATTAAGAGCTTGTTCTTTAGCATCAAAAGGATGGGGAGTTAAAGTCCTGAATCTGACACTTATTCGAGATTAATTTTGGTAAATTACTTAATCCCTCCACACCGCAGTTTCCTTACATATAAAATGATATTGATAATAGTAAAATCTTCAACATGAAGTCTATGTTACTTTTTTTATGTAAGTGCTGAGCCTTAATTCTTGAATAGTTCATTACCAAACATCTCCTTGAATATAACTTCCTATTGCCATCTTTCAGTGGGAGAAGAGATAGAAAGGAAGGCATGAGGAGGTAAAGGGGAAGTAGAAAAGAAAACAAGAGATGAAAGAAATTAATCTATGTTCATTGAGCAACTACTTTGGTCCAGGTACACTGTGAGACACTCTATATACATGAAGTCATTTAATTCTCATAGCAAAATGTAACAAAGATATAATCTCCATGTTAGACATGAGAAAATTGAGGGTTAGAAAGAATAGTTTCCCCCAAGTCAAAACACAGAAAATAGCAAAATTGGACTTTGAACCCAGGTATGCACTCCAAGACCAAGATTCCCACCTCCACCTTCCATTCACCTCAGGAGAGAGTCCTTTGTGGTCTCTTAAATGACAGGTATCCTCCACATTCCCTCATTCTATCTGTATGGTCTAAAATTCAACTCAAAATATTATTCTATTACCACATTTATATTAATGTTATTTGATTTGACCAATCTGTGAGAATGTATTTTAACACATTAAATTATGTCTATGACTCAACATGCCTAAATAAATTCAGTAGACACAATAACATTCCTGATAGTCATCCCATTTCTTTAACAGTAACTCTTCCCACAACTGGTTCCCGAAAAGTTTTCTTCCATGGGCCTCTTAATGTAATTTTGCTTTTTCTGTATTTTTATTTAAGTCATTTCTTCTTCTTATTTTCCACCAATGGCACATAAGCAAACCGTGAAGCAAGTCAGCAGCAGTGGCAGTAGAACTACTTATTATATAAACTGAAAGAAAACAAAAGAAATAAATTTATTCCACGTAATACAAAAATGCAATGCTATGCACTTGTAGGTTATCACCTATACCAAAGTAATTTGGAAAGAGGCCAGCAGGGAAACATAGCTACAGGGAGAATATTATATGCCTCCCACTGTCTAAGCCCCATGCTACCCACACACTTCCATCCTTCAAAACTAAAGTCAAATATCACATTTCCTGTGAAGTTCTGCCTGACCACGTCTCCACCCCAGGTGAGATTTGATCACACTTTTCTTTGCTCCACACCTTTAATACTTCTTATAGAGCACTCGGTACACTGAATTGCAAAAATTTGCTCATAAAACAGGATGTTAAATTATAAATTTCAATGAAAGCATCAACACAACAGATGTTACATTCCAAAGGAGGTGCTAGACCATTTGCAGAATTTAAAAAATAGATCATTAGAATAGTTAAACAATACCTGAATCCCTCATCCACCTTGAAATTATAGAAAAAATGAAAATTGAGATAAGGGATGAATTTCTAATTGGGTTTCTTTCTTCTAAGACTGTATTTAGACTCCCATCCTCCTTGGAGATACAGGAGCTCTCAAGCTAATAAGGGAGCACCAATGAGTCTGCTCTTGAAGCTTAGCATGTGAACCTCGAAGCTAGGAGGAACACAGGGGAATAGTATCTGACTCCCACCCAAGAAATCTGGAGGCAGTAGAAATGGGCTAATGAGCTGCAGTTATCTCAGAGCATTGCAGTGTTGCTGCCACATATAAGAAACAGTTTGCAATAGCAAAGTATGCTGAGGCAAGGCATTTTCCAACCTATTACATTCTGCCTTCTAAGTCTACTCTATGGAAAATGTTCTTTTTAAGCTTGTCAATGACTACCTCCTTACTGAGAAAGTCAATAAACTCTTCTAAATCCTTGTGATGACTCAACAGCTCTGAATGAGTTAGTGTATGCTTTCGTATTCAAACTTTCACCTTCCTTGGTTTCTGTGATCATTCAATAAGGTATTATGCAAAGACCATAGGCTTTGAAGTCAAACAGACCTAAGTTTGATTTAATATAATCAATGGGTGCTTATTAAATGCACAGTGTGTACCAGGGACCAAACTAGGTTCTGAGGATCAATGGTAAACAAAGCAGACATGGAACAATGTTAGACACAGAACAACATGTCCTCACTATGCTAAATATTTCACCCAGCTACACCACTTTCCAGCTATATTACCTTGGGAAAATTTGTTAAATTATCTGTGCATAAGCTTTCTCATCTATCAAAGGAGAATAATATTACCTATTTCATGGGCTATGTTATGAGGATTAAATGAGGCAAATTAAGTAAATTGCCTATCAATCTCTAACAGACACATAATAGTCATTCAATAAATGTCCAAGCATTTCACCTTCCCACACTCTTCTTACCACCTCATCTATTCCCTGCATATTCTTATATCTCCTACTGCTTTTGCTCCACTTATTCTTTAATTATCTCAGTCCTGCCCTAGTAAGCAGCTATGAAATGCCTGCATTCCCCAAAGCTTTCCCAGCTCTGTCTTTCCTCATTCTTTACTTTCTCCCTAAGGAAACTTATTCACTCTCCCTTGGCATAGCTACCACTTCTGTGCAATTCCTGCTCCAAGCTATGTCTTCAAATGTGATCCCTACTTCCTATCTCACATTCCCATGACGTCTCTATCTCAACATGTCAAAAAATAAATTCACCATACTTACCTGAAATCTACTTCATCGTTTATGCCATTGATATTAATTAAACTTATTTAAACAAACATTTATTAGGCACCCACCATATACAAGCAACTCTTCTGGGGCTAGGGACTCTTCTCTCACTATCTGAGATCAAATAGACTCAAATAAATTAAGATACAGTCAGTATTCTATATTAGCTGAGCTCCTACTATTTGCTCTCAAGAATTCATGAACAGGCCAGGTGCTATGGCTCACTCCTGTAATCCCAGCATTTTGGGAGTCCGAGGGGGGTGGATCACTTGAGGTTAGGAGTTCCAGGCCAGCCTGGCCAATATGGTGAAACCCAGTCTCTACTAAATATACAAAAATTATTTGTGCATGGTAGCTACTCAGGAGGCTGAGGCAGGAGACTCCCTTGAACTTGGGAGGTGAAGGTTGCAGTGAGCCAAGATTGTGCCACTGCACTCCAGCCTGGGTGACAGGATGAGACTCTGAGTGAAAAAAGAAAAACAAAAAAAACAAAAAAACAAAACAAAACAAAACACCTCAAGAACAAATAAGACTTGATTAGCAAGGGATACTTGTATCTACAAAGCATTGTAGCTTATATGTAGTCGGTGGTCAGTGAATGCTTATTTAGCTAAATTCAATTTAAATTAATGGTATGAACAGAGGAAGAAAGTCTTAAAGATGTCATGCTAGGAATGGTTAATAATCCAGGAGCATAGTTTGACCATAAAGTGAGTAATTGGCAGTAAATTTGAAAAAGTATTTTGAGATCAACCTTGGAAGTCTTTAATAGAAAGACAAGTGTTTTGATGTTTATCTAATAAGATTAAGTAATGAACAATAAGATTAATGAACAAAGTCATCTAAAAAAATGATGTTTGTCTAATAAATCCCCTGTAATGAAAAACCACTAGAAGTTTTAGAGCAAGTGAAAAACACTATAACAACTATTAAGATTTTTCTGTGGGGGCAACATGAACTTGAGAAACAAGAGCAGAGAAATGACTTCCAGTGCTATTGCAAGGAAAATATATATGGAAACAAAGAGTTGTATGCAAATGTTTGCAGCAGGCTTTTTCATTGTAGACAAAGAATGCAAACAACCAAATATCCATCAATTGGCCAAAAATAGACAAATCGTGATACAACTTTTGTGATAGAATGCTCTTCAGCCATAAAAAGGAATGAACTACATGCAGCAATACAAATGAACCTCAAAAGCATTCCACGAAGTGAAAGTAGCCTCGTACAAAAGTGTGCATACAGAACAATTCCACTTATGTGACATTCTGTAAAAGACAAAATCATCTGGACAGGAAACAGATTGGCAGCTGCCAGAGGCTAAAGGTTGAGAAAAGGAGGTAACTGCAAATTGCCATAAGGAAACATTTCGGGGCAATGGGGCAAAATTTTATATCTTGATCGTAGTGGTTGTAACATGACTGTATATGTGTCTGTCAAAACTCATTAAATTATACACTTAAAAGAGTAAATTTTATTGTATGTAAATTATACCCAGGTGAATCTTTTAAAAAATACTTTTGCATTAATTCTTGCAGATCATTAAAAAAAGATCCAAATTAAATCTGATACCAGCGTGAATGGAAATTGAGAGACTGATTCCAAAGTTCATCAAAAAGGAAAAAATGATAGATGTCAGCAATTAATTACACGCAAAATTAAGGGAGAAACTTTATTCTAAAAGCATGGTAGGATCGCTAAAAAAACAGACACCAAGTTAAAAAGTCTAACAGGCAGTGAGAAACGTAAGATAGCAACTTTAAAAAAAAAAAGGCAGAGTTGGAAATCAGAGATTTCTAAATAGTCTGCATAGTTTACATTTCTATCTATCGGACTAGGTGACACTACTACGTAAATGTTGAATGAAAGATGCAGTGTGGCCATCCACAATTAGACTGCAGGATGGAAAACAGGAAACATCTAAAGAATAGAAAACTTTAGAAAAGACGCATTGACAATCTTTATGTTTCAGAGTAGTCAAAAATTTTAAACCAAACCGATATTCAGTGTGGATTTTGGAGTCATTGGGTGACTTTTCTCAGGCTCAGAACACAATACCTCAAAGTATAGTACCTTGACATGCTGAGTACTTTTGAGCTGAAGGAAACAGGAGGGTCTCAGAAGCAAGAAGGTCTCTCTGATTTTCTGCCCTCTTGTCTCCCTCTTTGCTCTCTCTTCCCCAAAGCAATAAAACTTAGAAAGGTCATTCTCTGACCTACCTCCCCTAAAAGTAGCTCGTAAGACCCTCACATGTCAGGTGTTCTGCCCTAAGCTCATAAAGAAAAAAATGCTACACAGAGAAGCCAAGAAGAACCTGAGTGAACAGGTCTTGCTAAGTTCCCCCAAGTTTATTACCATGAGATTATACCCTTTTGTCCAGTTATTTTTCTCCACAATGATCTATTTTTCTCCACAATGATCTCCACAATGATTTCTTTCATCAGACTTAGCATAAGACCACAAAGTTTTAAGCCACGTGCAGTGTCACATGCCTGTAATCTGCCTGTGCTCAGGAGGCTGAAGTGGGAGGATCACTTAAGGCCAGGAGTTTGAATCCAGTCTGGGCAACACAGCAAGACTCTCAAAAGACTAAATAAGAAAAAATAAAAATAAATGTTAAAAAAACACACACACAGTTTTCCCTGGATCTTCAGGTATTTATTTCTGAAGGTGCCCATGTCATGTAAAACTTTGTTCAAGTTTTTAAAATAAATTTATTTTAAATTTGTTAATCTGTGTTTTGTTATAAGGTATTCAGCCACGACCCTTGTGATAGGTGACAAAAAAGATATTGTCTTTTCACCCCTACACCTTAAATAGCACTATTTTAGTAGAATAGGAGGGTTACAATTCAGATAGGTTAAAGAGGTTTAAGAAGAGAGGGCTCTTAAGGATTTAAAAATAGCAAAAGGCTTTTTTGCAAAGCTTGAAAACAGTAAAACTTTTTTTTTTTTTTTTTCAAAGGTTGCCTAGAGTTTATCAAATAGGAATCTTTTTTCTTGGTGGGAAAAAAAAAAAGGAGACATAAAAATGAGGGATATTTACTAAGGGCTAAAATATCAACTTTCAGTTTATCTAAGGGTCATCAGGCCCTAGGATATGCTAGGTCATGGTGCCCAAACTCAAGCAAGACTGATTTATACCAAAAGTCAATTAAACAATTTATAATGAAAAGCACAACTGCTAAGCAGGCTGCTGGCTATATTCACTGATCAACACATTATTGCCCCAGGGGAGAAGCTTTCTCTAGGAAGCAAGTTTAAAATTACAAAGTGTTTGTCACCCCCCCACCAGCACTTAGGCCTCCCTTCCGCATCTTCCCTTTGTTCTTATTTTGTTTTGCCAACTTTTTTTTTTGAAAATATAGTTCAACTTTTTTGAAAGTATCAACTTTTTTGAAAATACAGTTCAGACTTTGTTAAAACTAGGATGCTTTATAAAATGAAAATTTCTGGCTCATGGTAAGACTAAATTAGGAATTCTGAGAGTGAGACCCAGAAATCTCTATTTTTTAACAATTTCACCACGTCATCCAAACGATTTTGATGCACTTTAGACAATGTTTGGTATTGTTTATACCCATTTCCACCTCCCCATCTCATACTCCTTATTCCATTTCAGTCTGGCTTCTACTACTTCACTCTGTTCTCCGGCAGAAATCACCAGTGACGTCTTCATTTTCAGCTCCAATGACATACTTCTAATGAAATATCCTAAAATAATGAACACTTCTGCCACTTTCCTTTTCTTGGAACTTTCTAATTATTGGCTTCCAAGGTAGTATTCTCTCCATGTTCTCTTCCTACTCACTTGACATCTTCTTTCTGTTTTCCCTGCTGTAGCTTCTTCCATGCCTTTGGGTCTTACATATTGAGTTGTTCCCAAGTTCAGCCCTTGTTTTCTCCTTTTTTTTTTTCTTTCTGAGCTTTCTTCTGCGATAATTCCATTCATTCCCATTGCTTTTTCCATGGACCGTATTTTTGTAACTCCCTAATCTTTATTTTCACGCCTACACTCTTATCTTCAGTGTGCTCACTAACTTCCAGTGCTCACCAGACAGCTGCCTTGAGGGACTAAGTAAATTTGAGATGAGAGCAGCAGAAAAGGCTGTCGGTGGAACTGCTCACAAAAAATCTGGGAAAGGATGGCAAAGTGCTCTGCCAGAACTGCCAAAGGCTAAGAATATAAGAGACACATTGAGAATCAGGTGATATCAGCCCAGACCCTACTAAGTCATTTGAACATAAAAGCCGGAAAAGGATACAGCATTAGTAATTATTTGCTACAAAACTTCAGTGGCATTCAACAGTCATTGCTTATTGCTCACGTTCGGGGGGTCAGCCAGCAGTTGGCTGATCTAGGCTAGTCTTTTGTTTTGTTTTGTTTTGTTTTGTTTTTTGTTTTTTTGTTTGAGACGGAGTCTCGCTCTGTCGCCCAGGCTGGAGTGCAGTGGCGCGATCTCGGCTCACTGCAAGCTTCGCCTCCCGGGTTCACGCCATTCTCCTGCCTCAGCCTCCCAAGTAGCTGGGACTACAGGCACCCGCCACCACGCCCAGCTAATTTTTTGCGTTTTTTTTTTAGTAGAGACGGGGTTTCACCGTGTTAGCCAGGATGGTCTGGATCTCCTGACCTCGTGATCCGCCCGTCTCAGCCTCCCAAAGTGCTGAGTTTACAGGCGTGAGCCACCGCGCCCGGCCTCTAGGCTAGTCTTGACCAGAACAGTGGGGGTGATTTGGGGACAAGGTTCTGCTCCATGTGTCTCTCACCTTTTAGCAAGAGAGCTCAGGCGTGTTCCCATGGTGATGGCAGAGGCACAAGAGAGCAAACCACAGCACACAAGCCCATCTCAAGTCTCTTCTTGCATTTATGTCAAATAATATCCCATCTGCCAAAGCAAGTCACAAGGTTGAAACCACTGTCGGGGTGGGACAGGTCACCCCACCCATGATAGAAAGGCACTATTGGTGAATACAGGGAGGGGTGAAAAATTGGTCACTCTCGCTGAACTTTTGCCTAGTAAATAAACAAAGTGATGAATGCAGGCTGTTTTGTCACAGTCAACCCACATCTCAGGATGAAATATTTCAACACTTGTGTCTTTAAAAATAATGTGTTCTCATATTGAGAGTAAGCTTCCAGCCAAGGTGCTTGGTGTCATTAATGCAAAGTATTTTTAAAAATTAATATATCATATTTTTGGAAAATTATGAGAAAGTGTTAAACAATTGGCCCTAAATTGCCATAGTTTTTGCTGTGAAGAAAAATAAATGCAAATGAGAAAATAATTAACTGAATAATGCAGTTTAATTACAAACAATATCATTTTGACATGGTCTGGGTATTGTTTATTCTGGGCTGTACTACAAAACAAAAAAGCAAGAAAAGTGGTAAGAAGAAGATATGAGTTGGACAAATTAATGTAAGTTTATGTTATAAAGTACACTCTAAAGAGCAAGGTTTTAATAATGTTTTAGTGGAATTTTGAAAAAAATTTTGTAAAATATAAGCAGTGTTAAAAATCTGCTCCAATATGATCTTACACATAGAAAACCCTAAAGACTCCACCAAAAAGCTGTTAAAACTAAGAAATAAATTCAGTAAAGTTGTACAATATAATGTCAACTTACAAAAACAGGTTGTGTTTCTATACACTAACAATGAACTATTCGAAAACAAAATTAAGAAAATATTTTCATTTACAAATAGCATCAAAAAGAATAAAGCACTTAGGAATTAATTTAACCAAGGAGGTGAAAGATCTGTTTGCTAAAAACTATAAAGCATTGATGAAAGAAATTGAAGGAGCCCAAGTAATGGAAAAACATTATGTGTTCATGAATTAGACAACTAATATCATTAAAATGTCTGTACCACCCAAGGCAATCTATAGATTCAATGCAATCCCTAACAAATTCAAAGGACATTTTTCATAGAATAGAAAAAACAATGCTAAAACTCACACGGAATCACAAAAGACCCCACATAGCTGAAGCAATGTTGAGAAAGAAGACAAAGATGGAGGCATTATAATTCCTGATGTCAAAATGTATTACAAAGCTATCAAAACAGTATGGCACTGACACTGAAACAGATACATCAACCAAGGGAACAGAATAGAGAACCCAGAAATAAACCCACACACATAAGGTCAATTAATAATTAACAAGGGTGCCAAAAATACACAATGGGGGGAGGGTAGTCTCTTTAATAAATGGTATTGGGGCCGGGCGCGGTGGCTCAAGCCTGTAATACCAGCACTTTGGGAGGCCGAGATGGGCGAATTACGAGGTCAACAGATCGAGACCATCCTGGCTAACAAGGTGAAACCCCGTCTCTACTAAAAAAAAATACAAAAACCTAGCCGGGCGAGGTGGCGGGCACCTGTAGTCCCAGCTACTCAGGAGGCTGAGGCAGGAGAATGGCGTAAACCCGGGAGGCGGAGCTTGCAGTGAGCTGAGATCCGGCCACTGCACTCCAGCCTGGGTGACAGAGCGAGACTCCGTCTCAAAAAAAAAAAAAAAAAAAAAAAGAAAAAGAAAAGAATAAATGGTACTGGAAAAACTGGATATTCACATGCAAAAGAGTGAAATTGGACCATTATCATATATGCTACTCAAAAATTAACTAGAAGTGGATTAAAAATTAAATATAAGCGTGAAACCATGAAACTCCTAGAAGAAAACAGGGAGAAATCACCTTGGCAATGATTTTTTTTAATATGACACCAAAAGCACAGACAATAAAATCAAAAATAAACAAGTGGGTGGGGTGGGGGGGGGCTATATCAAACTAAAAGCAGTCTGCACAGCAAAGGAAACAATCCACAAATGAAAAAGCAACCTACAGAATGCAAGACAATATTTGTAAACTATATATCTAATAAGAGGCTAATATGCAAAATGTATACAAAATTCGTACAACTCAACAGAAAAAAGAAAATCTGGTTAAAACATGGGAAAAAGGACCACTGTGGTGGCTCATGTCTGTAATCCCATCTGTTTGGGAGGCCAAGGAAGGAGGATCACTTAAGCTTAGGAGTTCAAGGCCAGCCTGGGCCACATAGCAAGACCCCCATCTCTAAAATAAATAAACAAATTAAAGAAAAGAAATATAAAAAAAATGAAAAAATACCCGAATAGACATTTTTCCAAAGAAGACATACAAATGGCCAACATGTATATGAAAAGCTGTTCAACATCACTAATCATCAGGGGAATGCAAATAAAATCACAATGAGACATCACCATATTCCTGTGAGGATGGCAAAGAGATCACAACTTTTGGAAAGGATGTGAAGAAAAGGCAACCCTTGTACACTGCTGATGGAAACATAAGTTGGTGCAGCCACTATAGAAAACAATTTGGAGATTCCTCCAAAATTTAAAGAAAAAAAAGAACTACAATTGATATAGCAATCCCACTTCTGGGTATATATTCCAAATGAATTGAAATCAAGACCTCGAAGAGATATCTATACCCCCATGGTCATTGTAGTATTATTCACAATAGCCAAGATAAGGAAACAACCTAAGTATCCACGGGTGGATGAACGGATAAAGAAACTGTAGCATATATATACAATAGAATATTATTCATCTATTAAAAAATAAGGAAATCCTGGGATTTGCAACAACATGATTGAACCTGGAGGACATTATGCGAAGTGAAATAAGACAGACACAGAAAGAAAAACAATGTATGATCTCATTTATATGTAAAATTTTTGAAAGTTGTACTCACATAAACAGAGAACAGAACAGTGGTTGCCATGGTCTAGAGGATGGGGGAGATGGGGAGACGTTGGTCAAAGTTACAAATTCCCCGTTATAAGATGAGTACATTCTAGGAATCTAATGCACAGTATGATGACTACAGTTAATAATACCATACCATTTACTTGAAATCTAAGAGACTAGATCTTGCGTTCTTACTACACACACACACACACACACACACACACACACAAAGTTACTATGTGAAGGATGGATGTGTTAATTACTTGGTTGTAGTAGTCATTTCACAATGTATACATACATCAAATCATCATCTTGCACACCTTAAATACACATGATGTAAATATACACAATTTTTATTTGCCGATTATATGTCAAAGAAGCTGGAAAAAAAATAATTTCAAAAGAAACTGCTCCAGTAAGGCTTTGCTCTCACCATTAAGTCTTTTTGTTGCCACCAGTGACCTCACTATTAATTCATCATCAGCATTTAACATATTAGATCACTCGCTCCTCTTTGATACATTTTCTTCACTTGTCTTAGGATGGCACACTTCATTGGCTTTCCCCCTTCCTCACTAAGGTCTTCTTCTCAGTCTCCACTGTTGGCTTCTCCTCTTCTCCCAACCTCTAAAGGTTGAAGGACCCTGGGACTCAGTCCTTAGACATCTTCTCTTACTCAACATTTATTTTCCAGATAATCTTATCCAATTCTATGGCTGTCGGACATAACTTCTGTATCTCCAACCGACACTTTTCTGAACTCCAGGCTCTTTTAACTGCCTTCACATTTCTCTTTGTGTATCTAATTGTCATTTCAAATATAGCAGATCCAAAAATCAAACTCTTAATATTTCCTTACAAACTTGTAAAATTCCTGCCTGAGTTGACAACAATTCCACCCTTGCGAATGTTCTTGTCAAAATGTCAGAGTCATCATTGATTTCTGCCTCTTTCATTCCATGCCCTTTCTATACATTTTAGTAGAAAAACTTGTTGGCCTGACCTATAAAACATATACAGAGTCCAATCACTTCTTGCTACTTCCACTGCTGCCATCTGCTCCAACCATCATCTTTCACCTGACTGTTGCAGTAGCATCCTTACCAGTCTCCCCACTTCCACACTCACCATTCCACAGCCTGTTCTTGGCAGAGTGATCCCTTTCAAATCTAAGTCAGATCACGTCACTTTGCTCAAAATGGCCCCATGGCTCCTGAAGGCAAACCCTGACAATACCCTGTAGGTTTTGTGTGCCCTGGCCCCTGTGACCTCCCTGATTTCATCTCGTACACTCTCAATCTTGCTCAATACACTTTTATCATGTTGGTCTCCAAGCTTCCTTACATACACCAGGCATGCTCCCACCTGAGGGCTTTGCACTGGCTATTCTCGCTGCCTGAAGTGGTCTTTCCCCTCCTTCAAGTCTTTGCTGAAATATCCTCTCCTCGGAAGGCATTCTGTATGACAAAATGCTACCCTCTTAGCCTACCCCTCACGTCCAATGTACACACACATGCATACAGTTGTCCTCTGCTTGATTTTTACGGCACTTATTACTTTCTAATGTATTATAGAAGTAACTTATTTATTATGTTTATTTCTTCTCTTCCTAGAATATAAGACACACAAGCAGGGATTTTTGTGTCTTTGATATACAAAGATGTCCCAAACACTAGAACAATGCCTGGTGAAGAATGGCAGGATTTTTTTTTTAGCAAAAGGCACTTGAACAACAGCAGATACAAAAGGGACACTCTGCCCTCCCTGTGCCAGGAGAGAAGAAATATTCTTGTCACCAGAAATGGGGAGTGGAAACAGAAAAATCTGGACAAGGAAACCTTGTTAAAATCACTCATCTCTGTTTAGCCTTCCCATACATTTTAGTTACTTTTGCACAATTGTCACACTTTCTTCAACCTACTCTATAAGCACTTAGCTTTTGCCAATTCTTTGGACCTTCATTTTCCTATGGGAGCCCCCAGGCACATGTAGAAATTTGTATATGTTTCTCCTGTAATCTGTCTGATGTCAATTTAATTCTCAAGCCCAGCTGGAGACCGTAAGTAGGTAGAGTCTTACCTCTCCTACACAGAAATACAATTTGGCACTCAATAAATATGAGTTTAGGATACGAATTTGTAAATGAAAAACTAATTGAATTACTCAATACATCTGTCATAGAGAAGGATGGGTACTTTGCTAAATAAATGGGATCAGAGATTTCTCCATGAATATTTATTTTTATTATTCTCCTTACTCTTCTTAAAATCTACATCTCTTATAGCATAGTATTTAAAAATCTATTTGTATTTAAAACTTACTCATATATAAACATTTATGAAAAGTATCTCCACTAAGCTCATTTCCTAGTTTTCATATATAAATTCCATCTAGAACCTACTTAAAATGTCTCTATGTCTGATATTTTAAAATGTAATTTATATAGAAAGTTTTCATATCACATATTTTAATTATATTTATCTCGATGTCTGATTTGATACATTTTTTAAATTGGAGGAATAGTGTTGCAAAGAATTGTCATTTCTAACAGTGACAACTGCACTGTCATTGCTATCTTTCTGTTTGTGAGCTATTTGTGAGCTGAAAGCGATAGACTCTTGCCACTTAATGAACTCCACTTGGCAGACAGAAGACCTACATGTCACACACTTCAGTAACTCTCTCCTCCTGCAGCTCCCACATGTCCACGTTTTCCTCTTTCCTCTTCTAATATGCTGTCTGGTTCCACTTTTAATAGTGCCAGTTGCCAGTTTTACATACAGTCATTGCATAGACTGCAACAGATTGGATTACTAACCTCATTCCTAAATGTCAGGCTCCCTCCTTGAAAACCCTGCATGACCAGAAAGGATGGATTATGGCGAATGCAGGTGAGTCTTAGTGCCCCTGAGTAGCCCATGAGGCAGTTGTCAGGAGTACTTTATCATCCCAGAATCATATTTAGCTCTTTTTTTCTCTTTTTCCCACTCTAATATCCTGCTTTCCTCTTCCTCCCTGAAGTGAAGTGAATGAGTTCTACTCTTGACCTTTTTCAACCAAATATGTAGTCACCTACAAAAATCCCTTCCACCATCCCATTCCCTTGTTCATTTCACCCCTACCTTTCTCATGACTTCCTTTCTTTTGTAGATAATTGTTGCCTAAAGGATATCTTATTCCCAATAGAATGTATAAAGCTTGCTAAAGTATTTCTTTAAAAATTTTTAGCCTCCGTTTTTGTAGTAAGGCTTAAAATCATAGCATTTCCATCCATTAGAGACAAATTTGCACTCTAGACAGGAAGGAGATAATTAAGGCCATGGCTAAATAACTGTCTTTCTCGATCACCTTTTCCCTAATATGAACCCCATTGTGCACCAAAACAAAACAAAACAACTGGAGGCAGAAAAGCGTGAAGCAAGCAGTCGATTTAGAGACTGAACTCTTACATACAAATTTAATAGCCTTATTACTTTTTGGCTGATGACCTTGGGCAATCTGGAGTCTCATTTTCTTCATAGAACATTGTAATGTCTACTTCTAGGATACTGTGTGTGACAGTAAAGCTGACATCTTTGAAATAACTCTGTAGATTTTTAAGTTTTAAGAACAAGTTGGTCTCGGTGGTGTACACTTGTAGCCCCAGCTACTCAGGAGGATCACTTGAGCCCAGGAGTTTAAGACTAGCCTGGGCAACATAGTAAGATAGTAAGACCTCCTATCTCTCTCTAAAAAAAAAAAAAAAAAAGTAAAAAAATACAAATAAATAAAATAAAATTAATAAATAAAATTAATAAAAATAATTAAATAAAATTAATTAATTAAATAAAATTAAATTTAATTAATTAATAAATTAATTATTTAATAAATTAAATAAAATTTAATTAATTTTATTAATTAAACATACATGATCATTGCTGAAGATCCTAAAATAATGCTATCTGCTTAAAAGCATGAATTAAAAGAAAATGTCAATCTCATTTATGAAAAATTAAAAAACAAACTTTAAGGCCTAGCTATAAGATCTGAAACTAACCATACTGCAGTATATATGTGAAAAGGTACCATCTAGGGATTTTTTAGACTTAAATTTTAATCATAAAATACTTTAAACATTAAAAGTACAGAAAATACTACAACAGTTACCTATTACATACCACTAACATTAAACAGATGTTAACATTTTCCATAATGTGTTTTAGATCTTTCCCTCTTTTGAGGATACAAAATGTTACAGTTAAAATTAAAGCCCTTCCTCCCTTCTTTCCTTTTGTCTTCCTCTCTAAACAACCACTTTCCTGAAGTTTTTCTGTATCTTCCCATCTACGTTTTGAGACATTTACCTCCATAAAGAAAATGTACTACTGTTTCATATATTTTTAAATTTTACATACATGCATATTAATATTTGTATCTTTTTAACCTCCTTTCTTCCTGTTAAAAATGTTTTTTTGTGCTTTACCTGTGTTGATATCTGAAGGTCTACTTTCTTTACACAGCTCTATAACACGATGTTGAAGAACTACTATGTACGTGTTTTCTTATAAACGTACGGATTTCTCCCTAAAAGTGTAATTGCTGGGTTTATGGCAGGTGACCATCTTCACATTTACAGCCCCACTGAAAATTCACAGTCTCTCCAGTAGGTGTCATCAGAATTATTAAGTTATATATAGTAGATAAGTATCATATGGTATGTCTGAATGTTTTAATTTATATTTCCCAGAACACTAGCAATATTGAGAATCTTTTCAAATTTTTATTGGCATTGAGTTTTCTTCTTCTACGAATTACCTATCATTACCTTTACCTATTTTTCCATTGGGTTGTTTTTCTTTTTATCATCAATTTGTAGAAGCTCTTTATATATTCTGGATACTAATCCTTTGATGGCTATAGTATTACAAGTTTCTTATAGTTTTTATCCTCTTTTTTCATATTTTTCATGGTATCTTATAGAAGCTAGTATGTAGTCAAATTTGTTAATATTCTCCTTAATAGTTTGTGCTTTTGTATCATACATAAAAAACCCTTACCTGGTGTAATTCAACTATTATTTTCCCCGTTTTCTTCTAAGTTAGTATTATTTTACTTTTTAAGCCCTTAGTTTATCTGGAATTCAATTTGTATAAATGTGCAGATATAAAATTTTTCAATATCAATAACGAATGGTCACAGAGTCATTTACTTAATCCATCCTGCTCCCACCAAAATTTTACTGCCACCCTCATTATATAAATACATTGACTCCAAATTCCCTTTTTCTTTTCCATTTGTTTGTCTATTTCTGTGTCAACCTTCAGTTTTTACTCCTATGGATTTATAAGTTACAATATCTAGTCAGACAAATCTACCATTATTCTTATTCTTCAAGACTGTGTTGACCTTTTGGGTCATTTATATTTCCATATAAATATGAGAATTTGTTCATCAAATTCTATTCAAAAGAAATTCATGACTTCTTTATTGAAAATACACTAAATTTATAACTTAATTTGGATACGTTTCCATCATTATGAATCTGAGTTTTCTCATCCACATATCATGGTATCACAGTCATATTACATCTTTTCAATCAGTTAAGTCTTCTTTGAATGAAGTTTTTAAATTTTCTAGGTAAAAGTCTCAGTATCCTTTTATAAGTCTTTTTCTACATATCTTCTAGTTTTGTCTCCTATTACAAATGATATGTAACAATTTTATAGTACATTTTCTGAGGAAGACAGCACACCAAGTGATTAATAGAACAAAATTCAAGCATTGAAACCAAAAGACTCAAGTTCAAATCTTATCTTTGCCATTTACAAGGTGTGTCACCTAAAGCAAGTTATTTTAATCTCTCAGTGTCTCTGGGGGATAGTTCACTCATCTGTCAAATTGAGAGTCCTAATAATACCTACTTCATAAAATTCTGGTGGTGATTACATTAAATAAGGAGAAAGAGAGAGAGGACTCAGAACACCTTAGCACATGGTAAATGATTAATAGATGTTCATTGGTCATATCCGTTAGGATGGACTAGGGGATGAAACATTAACAAATAACCTTGAAATTTCAATGACTGAAAATAAAGTTTACTTCTTATTTATGCTGTGTGTCCATCGTGTATCACGGAGGGCACTATTCTATTTTGTCTTCACCCCAGGACCCAAATTGTCTATAGACCAACCAATATCTGGAAGATATGGCAGTCTTCCGGATGATGGTGCTCTATCAATTTGCCACATGGAAGATGATTGCCATTCCTTGTTCCAAGAAACAAAGGAAAACAGCAGCAAATCTTGTGCTGTCTCTTAAAGCTTCTACCTGGAAGTGACAGGCATCACTTCTGCTTACACTTCATTGTCACAGCAAGTCACCTGATCAAACCTAACTTCAAGGAGACAAGAAAGTAAAATCCTACCCTGTACGCATACAAAATCAAAAATATTTAGTGAACAGTTTCTTCTATCATAGCTGTTGGTATGGTATATTAAAATTAAATTTTTTATCTTAATTTTAAATTTAATTGACTTGCTAAATTATTGTGTTAGTTCTAACAGTCTTATTTTGTTTAATAGTTTTATTTTGTTTGTTTAGTTTAAAGAAACTAAACATTATTAATCCTATTTTACAGGTTCCTAAGATCATGTGGCTAATGAACTGTGAAAATCAAATTTGAGGCCAGATTTCTCTGCCTTCAAAATCCATTTTCTTCCATTTTCTTCCCACTACAAAATCATTTAGTATTTTGTAACATTTCGTATTGTTATGCCCAGACCGTTTATTCCCCGAAGAAGACCACCAGAGTCCAGAGTCAAAGCTAAGCAGTAAGGATCTTTATTACAGGTTCGAACCTGGAACTCTCCCTCGCTCGTGAAACGAGACGGGCAGGAGAGCTCCCCCACTCAGCTCCAAACAATGTTATATAGTCTAAGAAAAGGGGGTATAGAGTTATTACACAAATCAGATATATGATTGGCTAGTGTTTGAACAAGGCGATTTGGCTAACTATGATTGGTTCCTGCCATTTCTGATATTTTGGTTCAAACTTTGAGGCGGGAGAGCAGGTTTATGGCAGCAAGAGTTTATCTTACTTAAACACGTCTTGTGACCTTGCCTCAGAACTTACAAAATCTCTGGTATGTGCAAAACAAAATCTCTGGTACGTGCAGAAAACCAGGTACTCACAGAACTTACGAAATCTCTGGTATGTGCAAAGATTAGAGAGCAGAACAAGGGTGTAGCGGGTGGGGGGTGGGTACACATCTATCTTTGTGTCCTTTCATTTCCCCCTTCTCAGAAGTAACTGGATGTCCAATCTTGGATTTCCAGAGTCTTATAATATAGCCTCACTTTCTGGGTGCAGGAGAGGCTGGTGATGGCTACGGAGGACCATTAGTTGGATGGTATCAAACCTTTCTCTGACAAATTGTAAAATTTTATTTACCACACAGGGGCCTATAGTGAATAGAAGTAGTAAAGACATTAGGGGGCCTAAAAGGGGTGCCAGAAGGGAAAACATTGAAGAGCTCCACCAATTGTTAGCGGCTGTAGTGAATTGTTGCTTTTTCATTTCTAAGCTTAGTTCGTGTAGGCGTTGGACTCTTTCCTCAACTAACCCTGACTCATTTATATAGAAACAGCATTCTTCTTTGAGGAACATACAGGTACCTCCTTTCTCAGCCGTGAGTAAGTCTAAGGCTCTGCGGTTTTGAAGGGTGACCTGTGCTAGGGAGGTGAGCTGCCGCTGAAGGGAGGCTAGGGAATAGGCGGAGTCTTCCATAGCAACAGAGAATTGTTGTAACAGATTGTCGTTTTCTATCATGGAGTGTTGTAGGGCCCCTCCTGCTAACCCCGCTGCGACGACAGAGGTGGTTAAGGATATTCCGGCAATTAGTGGTAGAAAAACTGCTCGTCTATGTCGCGCAGTTTTAGTTGGGGCGGTCCCTGCCCAGCCTATGAACTCTGCCGGGGTTAGCAGTGTCAGTCGGGGAACTAGGGTAACAGGGATACAAAACTGTCCGTCAGAGATGCTTTTGGACAGAGTTTTTAACAGAGTCATATTACACCAGAAGAACACACCAGGGGGAGCATATATGGGACTATTAGGGTATGTAGCCGATTGGTTACAGAGGCTGTTGCTAAATGCCGAATAACAATAGGGGTATTTCTCTTGGTATGGGTCACGGTACAGGGCCACATCGGGTATCGTGACTATCGATGAGTTAAAACCTGTATAGTTTGTGGGAGGGGAGGATAGAGGAACAGCCGTTAATGGTGGTCTTCCTAGGGTTGCACACATAAAGCAAGAGGACAGGTCGCCTAAACCAGTGAGGTTGGCGAATGCTAGCCCTTCCCGTAATAGAGTTAGCCAGGAGAAGGGCTGCAAGTCTTGTGATAGCTTGGTTTCTTGCCTGTGGATTTGTGTGTGGATTAAGGGTTGAATCTGGACTAGACTTCTCCACAGATATAAATGGCTACTGGGCCAGGTACTAGTTGATGAGTAATATACTCCCCCATGTTGTGGGGTTGTCCACCGAGAGTCCCATGGGTCTCTAATTATCCAAGTGTAAGTGACGGGAGACTCAGTTTTGTAAAAATACCACACTTGTCGTTCTCTCCAGTATCGGACAGAGTGCGTCTTACAGTAGCTATATGGGCAACCTGCACTCTGGTGCCACCAATAATTTTTACAATTATATTCAGTTTGATCATATTCAAAACAGATCATGGGTATTGCTGGTTGGGCAATCTGGAACCTAGTGAAATTGAGGTAAACTATAGTATTACACCCTGAGGGGGGGCAGTCTGCGCTAGCTAGCAGTTTACCCGCTTGGGGGGTTTCCCCGGGGTGAGTTTTGTTCTCATAGAGCCAGAACCTCCAGACATAGGGATTAGACGGCGCAGCAGTGAGGAGAGTCAGATGCATAAGGCATAAAAGCATAGGTAAGCTAGACATGGTTACGGCTATGGGGATGACGGCGCAGGGTTAGCTTTAAGGGATTGTTCTTAGCTTTGTCTATAGTCCATGTAACCGGTGCTCCAGACGGCTCGAGAAGGTCGGATGTTGGGTCCACTGGTTTGACGTGTGTGTAGTGGATCCACGAAGCGATGCCTTCTACTTTGAGAGCGGTGGGAGTAGTCAGGAGTACTTGCAGTGGTCCTTTCCACCTGGGTTGAAGAGTTTCTTGCCGGTGGCGCTTGACTAGGACCCAGTCTCCCGGCTGGAACGGATGAGGCGTCGGCGGAGGTCCTGCCTCGTACAGTTCTCGTAGTCTGGGCCAAATTTCCTGGTGAATTTTCTGTAAGGCTTGTAAGGAGAACAGGAGCTCAGAGACATTTTCAGTTTCAGGTTTGAGTAAGTCATCTTTTAGACTGGGGACCAGGGGTGGGGGTCTGCCATACATGATTTCATATGGTGTGAGGCCTAGTCTGTAAGGGGTATTTCGGGCCCGGAACAGAGCGTAGGGGAGAAGTACTACCCAATTAGCGCCAGTCTCCATGGTCAATTTAGTTAAGGTCTCCTTCAGAGTCCGATTCATCCTTTCTACCTGTCCTGAGCTTTGGGGCCTATAAGCACAATGTAATTTCCAATTTGCCCCCAGAATGGAAGCCAAATCCTGACTTACCTTAGCAACGAAGGCTGGTCCATTGTCTGACCCTATTTGGACGGGAAAGCCATACCTGGGGAGGATTTCTTCCAAAATTTTCTTTGCTACAACCTGAGCAGTTTCTCTCTTAGTTGGGAACGCTTCTGTCCATCCTGAAAAAGTATCTACAAAGACAAGTAAGTACTGATACCCATATTTTCCAGGCTTTATCTCAGTAAAGTCTATTTCCCAATAGATACCAGGCCTAGTTCCTCTACACCTAATTCCTGCGGTGGTCTGGGTTTGGGGGCAAGCGTTGTTTAGTTGGCAGGCTTTGCAATTTGTTGTGACATCGCTGGCCAGCTCAGCTATGCGCCTGATTCTAAACTTGGCATGCCTGATTAAGTCCATCATTCGCCGGGCACCCAGGTGGGTTGTCCGGTGGATGTGTTCCAACACCTGCCGTCCTAATTTTTCTGGTAGGATGGTTTGGTCATTTATATCAGTCCACCACCTATTTTTAACCTGTTTTAGGGGAAGCGTGTTCATCCATTCGCGATCCTGTTCGGTATAGTCGGGAAAACATGGCAAATTTCGCGGGCCAGGATCGGGGAGCTGGAGCGCGAGGAGCTGACTGGGAGCTTTTGCTATGCTCCTTGCGGTTTGGTCAGCTAAGAAGTTGCCTCGAGCAATTGGTGTAGTTGGTTTCTGATGCCCAGGGCAATGTACGATAGCCAATTTCTTTGGTTTCCACAAAGCAGTTAATAGAGCTAGGATCTCTTGCTTGTTTTTTATTTCTTTGCCTTCGGCTGTTAATAGTCCCCTTTCTCTGTAGATGGCCCCATGTATGTGCGCAGTAGCGAAAGCATAGCGGCTATCTGTGTATACTGTTAGTTTTTTCTCTGCCCCTAGGGTGAGGGCCTGTGTAAGGGCTATCAGTTCGGCTCTTTGGGCCGATGTCCCTGGAGGCAAGGGTTCCGCCCAGATTACCTCAGTCTCTGACGTTACAGCCGCTCCTGCATACCGCTGGCCTTGGTGGACGTAGCTGCTGCCATCAGTGAACCAGGTGAGTTCTGTGTCGGGGAGCGGACGATCTTGCAGGTCCTCCCGCACCCCATGCACCTCCCGCACCCCATGCACGGGGCGTCCAAGTCTGGATTTGGCAGCAGTGAAGCAGGGTTTAAAGAGGTTGGGGGCAGAAAAGTTATTCTGAGGGGGTTTAACAGCAGTCCTTGATAGTGGGTGAGCCGGGCGTTACTCATCCATCGGTCCGGCGGCTGCCGGAGGACGCCTTCAATGGCATGCGGGGTTATAACACGCAACTCTTGCCCCATGATAAGTTTATCAGCGTCTCGGACCATTAGGGCGGTCGCCGCGATTATCCGGAGGCAGGGTGGCCAGCCAGCAGCCACTGAATCTAATTTTTTTGACAAATAGGCAACTGGCCTCTGCCAGGGGCCTAGGTACTGTGTTAACACGGCTTTTGCAACACCCTTACTTTCATCCACGTATAAGTGGAAGGGCTTGGAGACATCAGGGAGCCCCAGCGCAGGGGCTGATAACAAGGCAGTTTTGATTTGCTGAAAGGCCAGCTCAGCCTCTTCCATCCAATTGAAGGGCTGCCGTTCCTTTGTTGCCTGGTATAGGGGCTTGGCTAACTCAGCAAATCCGGGTATCCATAACCTACAGAACCCTGCCGACCCCAGGAATTCTCTCACTTGCCGTGTTGACTGGGGTCTAGGGATGCGTAGGACTGTTTCCTTTCGGGCTTTGGTTAGCCAGCGTTGCCCCCCTTTTAATAGGTACCCCAGATAAGTTACCTCCGACTTGCAGATCTGAGCCTTTGTTGCTGAGGCTCGGTAGCCTAGCTCCCCCAGAGTCTTCAGGAGGTCCTCAGTCCCTTGAACACAAGTTTCCGGGGACCTGGCCGCTATTAAGAGATCATCAACATATTGCAAAAGAGTTATTTCAGGGTGTTGCCGCCGGTACTCACCCAGATCTTCATGAAGGGCTTCATCGAACAGGGTTGGCGAGTTCTTGAACCCTTGTGGCAGTCTGGTCCATGTTAGCTGACCGTTGATGCCCCTCTCAGGATCCGTCCATTGAAATGCAAAGAGTTCTTGACTTTTGGGAGCCAGAGGAAGGCTGAAGAAAGCGTCTTTTAGATCAAGAACGGTATACCACTGTTTTTTGGGACATAAGGCACTCAGAAGGGTGTATGGATTGGGCACAGTGGGATGTATGTCCATGACCCTTTTATTAACTTCTCTTAAATCCTGTACTGGCCTGTAGTCCGTACTGTTGGGTTTACGAACAGGTAACAGTGGAGTATTCCAGGATGAGTGGCAAGCCCGTAGGACTCCCTGGTCTAGGAGTCGGCGGATATGGGGCGTAATTCCTTCTCTTGCCTCCAGGGGCATAGGATATTGCCGAACCCGAACCGGGTCCGTCCCTGGCTTAACTTCCACAAATATGGCAGGTCGATGTTTAGCTAGCCCCAAGCCCCCAGTTTCTGCCCACGCTTCAGGGAAACGCTGGAGCCAAGAGTCAATTCCCTGATCGGGGGGCTTTTGCTCTTGATGGAGTCGGTACTCATCTTCTAAGGTGACAGTCAGGATAGATATTGGCCTGTTTTGGGAATCAGTTATCTTGGGCCCTTCTGGCTCAAAGTGGATTTGGGCCCCCATCTTTGTCAGCAAGTCCCTCCCTAGTAGAGGGCAGGGGCTCTCTGGGATGACTAGGAAGGAATGGGAGACTTTTCCCGTTCCTAAGTCTACAGTCATCTGGGTTGTCCAGGGGTATTTTTTGATGCCTGTGGCCCCGTGCACCCAGGATGTTTTCTTAGATATTTTTCCAATTGGTTTGGTTAGGACTGAGCGTTCCACCCCAGTATCGACAAAGAAGCGAACTGGGGACCCCTCCACTTGCAAAGTTACCCTGGGTTCGGGGAGGGGATCCGAACCCCATCCTCCCTAGTCAGAGTCCTGGGTAACGAGTACGGAGGTAGGGTTAGCTGGTCTCCGTTTCTTTGGGCAGTCTTTAATCCAGTGGCCACGTTCCTTGCAATAAGCACACTGATCTTTTTCTAATTCTTGCCTAGGGCCTTGCTTTTTCTGCTTTCTGTTTTGGCCATTTCCTGCCTGGGGGAAAGCTGCTACTAAGACTTTGGTCATTTCTTTGGTTGCCTTGAACTGTTTTTCTTCTGGAGTATCCCTATTATTATAAACTCGTTGGGCCATCTGAAGGAGGTCCTGAATCTGCTTTCCCTCTAAACCTTCTAATTTCTGGAGTTTTCTTTTAATATCTGGTGTTGCCTGGTTTACAAAGGACATTACTACCGCTGCCTGATTTTCCCGTGCTTCCGGGTCCATAGGGGTAAACTGTCTGAAGGCTTCCATTAATCTCTCTAAATACACAGCGGGGCTTTCTGTCTTACCTTGTAACACAGAATATACTTTAGCCAAATTGGTGGGCTTGCGAGCTGCAGCCCGGAGACCCGCCATTAGAGTCTGGTGATAAATGAGCAGTCGTCCCCTACCTTCTGCCGTGTTGTAGTCCCATCTGGGCCGGGTCAAAGGGAAAGCCGCATTAATGAGGTCAGGATTTGCAGTTGGCTGGCCGTCATCTCCTGGAACCAGTTTTCTGGCCTCAACTTGGATTCTTTCCCGCTCCTCCATTGTGAACAGGATTCGGAGGAGCTGTTGACAGTCATCCCAGGTCGGCTGGTGAGTAAACATGACACTGTCTAACAACGAGGTTAGATCTTTGGGATTATCTGAGAACCGAGCATTTTGGGACTTCCAATTGTATAAATCACTGGTGGAAAAAGGCCAATACATGAGACGGGAGAGCCCGGTATCATCGAGCGATCCTATTTCTCTGAGAGGCAGGGCTACAGTGGAGTCAGGGAGTTGGGAACTTGGTCCCGCTGTACGCGGCCTCGTGTTCGGCCGGCCGGCCCCCCCAGGTTACTTTCGCTCTCGGCTGCTTCCGCTTCTCGGTTTCCCTCTATGGAAGCACCACCCTGGGGGACTGGGTCCTGCGGGATAAGGTGCGGATATGGTGGGGGAAATGTGGGTTCTAACGTTAGGGGGTCCTGGCTGTCCGGCAGCACAGGGGCCAAGGGAGCAGAGGGAGTCTTTTGTCTTGTAGGTTGCGTTACTAGGACTTTGCAGGGCTCAGGGATGAATGGAGTTATCCAGGGTGGTGGGTTTTCCACAAGATCCTGCCACACTAGAATATAAGGAATTTGATCAGGATGTCCTGACTGCCCTGGCAGGAAAATCTTAGTTTTTACCTTAGTAATAATAGAGAGACAGAAAGTTCCTTCGGAGGGCCACCCTACGCCGAAAGAGGGCCACTCCGAACGGCAGAAAGTAACTAGCTTTCCCTTCTTTAGTTCTACGCTTAAGTTACGCCCCCGAGCCTTCACATCCTTAAAATTGGTAACAAGGAGTGAGAGCGGCGTGCTCTGGTTGTTGCCCATCTTTGGACTGCTCCTACAAAGAGAAGGGGGGACGGAAATGAGTGTGAAGCAGAGGGGAGTATCCGACAGGTCCGGTCCTGGAAGGGGAAGAAAAGGTTTTATATTTCGTTTTGGGCTTACACTTAACACTTAACAATAACGGACAGACAGTAATAACGATGAGCATTCGCGAGCGCGTGTCGGACTTCCGACCTGAGTCAGACAGGGCAACCAAGGATGGAGGCCCCCAGATGGGCACTGGGGAACGTCTCCCACCAGTCCCGAGTGGCTGTCTTCTAGCGCGTCCGCCAAGACCGTGCCACTTACAGAACAGACCAATACAGATTACAGATTACGGATTTCGCGAAATTTCAGGGAGACAGACAGAGACAAAGACAGAGACAGTGACAAAGCCGGCTTACCTACAGATTAAGATCCGTTGACTTGGGGGTCTGGTGGGCTTGGGGGAAATCCCGGACGAGCCCCCATTTGTTATGCCCAGACCGTTTATTCCCCAAAGAAGACCACCAGAGTCCAGAGTCAAAGCTAAGCAGCAAGGATCTTTATTACAGGTTCGAACCTGGAACTCTCCCTCGCTCGTGAAACGAGACGGGCAGGAGAGCTCCCCCACTCAGCTCCGAACAATGTTATATAGTCTAAGAAAAGTGGGCATAGAGTTATTATACAAATCAGATATATGATTGGCTAGTGTTTGAACAAGGCGATTTGGCTAACTATGATTGGTTCCTGCCATTTCTGATATTTTGGTTCAAACTTTGAGGCGGAAGAGCAGGTTTATGGCAGCAAGAGTTTATCTTACTTAAACACGTCTTGTGACCTTGCCTCAGAACTTACAAAATCTCTGGTATGTGCAAAACAAAATCTCTGGTACGTGCAGAAAACCAGGTACTCACAGAACTTACGAAATCTCTGGTATGTGCAAAATTAGAGAGCAGAACAAGGGTGTAGCGGGTGGGGGGTGGGTACACATCTATCTTTGGGTCCTTTCAGTATTTAGTTCCTTAAGAGTCTGCCTTATTTTCTCTTGAAATTTTATGGTAAATACGCCACCACTGTGTACAAATAATGACAGTTTTGACTCTTGCTGCCCCATCCTTATGCTGCTCACTTCATTCCTTTGTGTGTTGAGGTGTGTTACTAAGCTGATTAAAAATTACAGTATAATGTTGAAGAAATTATAACTGGCAATTAAAATGTGAATTTTTGTGAATTTAATCAGTGTAACATATCTCATTTTTGTATTAGTTTGCATTTCCTCAATTATTAGTGAAATTGAGCTTTTTTTCTAGATGTTCGTGGCCACGCAACTTTCCCTTGTGTGAACTATCAATTCACACCCTTTGCTTTTTTTCTATTGCATTGTTTGCCTTTTTCCTGCTGATTTGTTCTACTCAAACCTGTTTCTTTCCTGTAAATTTCTCTCTCGTTCTTTCTTTCTCTCAGTTCTCTTTTTTAAATGCTTCTCCGCTCCATCTGGTATATTCAGATACTAATCCTTTGTTAGTTAAATATATTTAAATACCTTCTAACATTGTGTCTTTGTCTTAGAGAAATTTTACATTTTAACATAGTCAAAATTCCTTCCTTTGTGTTTTGAGTTTTTGTCTTTTTAAAATAAATACTATGAAAAATATATATATAACATTTTTCCATATTTATTCTAAACGGTTTCCATTCTTATGTTCACGTTTAATTCCTTAATCCATTTGGAATTGATCTATGAGCTCCGTATGGTTGGGATCCTCTGGGGAAGGAAGAGTGGGTAAAAACAAGAGAGTTAGAAGCATTTCCAAATAGAAATGCTTCTTTAGAAGCATTCACTCCACACCAACATACTGACCGTGAAAAACATTTTTATGAAGAATGTTAATTACCTCTCTCAGAACACCTAATTTTCTGCAGAGCATAGTTTAGGAAATTCTGAAACCAGTGAATTCTATCTAAATTTTAAAAGACAGGAAGGAAACCAACAATTCAGTGCCCCCTAAGTGAAAAGCATTATGTCATGCGCGTCCGCGTGAAGAGACCACCAAATAGGCTTTGTGTGAGCAATAAAGCTTTTTAATCACCTGGGCGCAGGCGGGCTGAGTCCGAAAAGAGAGTCAGCCAAGGGAGATAAGGGTGGGGCTGTTTTATAGGATTTGGGTAGGTAAAGGAAAATTACAGTCAAGGGAGGGTTGTTCTCTGGTGGGCAGGAGTGGAGGTCACAAGGTGCTCAGTGGGGAAGATTTTTGAGCCAGGATGAGCCAGGAAAAGGACTTTCACAAGATAATGTCATCACTTAAGGCAAGGACCGGCCATTTTCAATTCTTTTGTGGTGGAATGTCAGTTAAGGTGGAATGTCAGTTAAGGTGAGGCAGGGCATTTGCACTTCTTTTGTGATTCTTCAGTTACTTCGGGCCATCTGGGCAGACGTGCAAGTCACAGGGGATGCGATGGCTTGGCTTGGGCTCAGAGGCCTGACACATTATGTTAGGTATGTTCCCATAACTCATTTCATCCTCAAAAAAAAAAAAAAAACCACTAAACTAATATTATTAATCCTATTGTACAGGTTCCTAAGATCATATGGCTAATGAACTGTGAAAATAAAATTTGAGGCCAGATTTCTCTGCCTTCAAAATCCATTTCCTTCCATTTTCTTCCCACTACAAAATCATTTAGTATTTTGTAAGGCTGAAGCATAAATTAATACATTAGGATTTTAAGACGAAGTTAGAACCAGAAAAGAGAGATGGAGACTCTGGTAGAAGGTAATGGCTACTTGCTTTTAAATACATAGGCAAACTACATCTCTTTAAATGTCACCTAGATTGTATGATTATTTTGAAGTTAAAAACATGTGCTAGGATTCAAGTCACGTAGACCTGAGTTTAAACCTGCTTATACCAAGCAAGCTATTTTCCTAACCTCAGTAAAAGTGGGATAATAACAGCTACTGCACAAGACTGTTGGGTGGATTACATGAGTTACATGGAAAAAGCATCCAGAATTCTGTTTGGTACATAATAGGTATGAAATGTTAGTTCCTTTAAACCTCAATTGTATACATATGTATCCAGAAACCTTCACAGGGTCTCTACAGCCTAAAGAATATTGGAAGCCATCGTCTCCTCTTGCTTTCCTTTTGTTTTATTCTCTCTGTTTCTTCTCCCCTGCCCCTGCCTCAGGCAACGCTTTGTTGGTAATACTGGACCCACTATATAACCAGGTATCCTGTTATTAATTATGACTCGGTTCAGCCCAGTGGAGCTAAATTACTTTCATAAGGCCAAATCAGCACCAGAATGAGTCACCAACACACTGAGACACTCTTCCTCCTCCCGCAGGGTTTGCTCCACAGTGGACACAGCTGCCTTTGCGTTTTTAGAGGTTAGAGGGTTACTGAAGAGTGACTGAGAGTGACCCTGAATATCTTGTTGCTTGCCCTCCTCCAGCATCCCATAAATGAACAAGTTGGCCTCCATCGGGAATTAGCTGGGTCATACTAGGGCAAGGAAAAATGTTATATTGATTCTGTCTCTGGTTCTACTCAAACCTGTTTCTTTCCTGTAAATTTCCCTCTCGTTCTTTCTTTCTCTCAGTTCTCTTTTTTAAATGTTTCTCCCCTCCATCTGGTATTTTCCTTCTCTTTGTTCTCCCCTGTGACATCTGCCATCTCCACCCTATTCCCATTCTCCTCCTCATCTCCTCCTTCTTTCTTGTTCTGTTCAAAAATAATAATAATGATAACAACAGTAATAAGCAGCTGCCTGCTGATTGTACTCCAGGAACATAGAGTACTTCCATTCGTGATCACAGGTGGCTTCCCAAGTCCCGTCAGCCTGGTGGCTGAATTTTTGGGTCATAGTGAGGCAGGTAGGTAGGAGGGTGTGGGGGGTAAAATGTCCAGAACAGTCAAATGCATTGTAGCTCCTCACGTTTATGTTGCTAATGCACTCCAAGTCAATCACAATAAAGTTTCCAGTGGAAAATCATCAAATTCAGTCTATGGAGATTAATTAAGACTGTGACATCATCTCCTGATTTTATATCTGCCCAGCTTTTGTTCTATGAATAAACAGGCTTCTACTTTTCAGAGCAATGTTGTAAAAAACAGATATGCTAAAAATTATACAGGGATGCCCAGGGAAGCCTGTGTCTACCCAGACAAATTATCTAGTGGAGATACCCAAAGTACTTAATGCAGGAGTGGAAGTCCTTACTTTTTCATACATAGCAATTTAAGAACTGACTCAGGCATAATTATCTCAAACTCTTCTTAATTCTGCCTATGATTTTTGCCTTACTCTTCTAAATTGTATTTACTCAATATTTTTACTGAAATTCTATTTTTCTTAACATATTTGTATATGTGTTTTTGTTGTAAGCCATTTCAAATATTTTATGGAACAGCATGAGTTTTAAAAAAGAAAAACAAATAAGTGAAGCAATAAACTCAGCCTTGATCCAATCATCTATACCATATGTCTTGATCTGTAATCTGACTTTTAGCTCAGATTTTTTTCATGTTACCACTTCATTTACAATTTGACCTCATGAGAGTATCTCATTTAAGAATATTAATAGAAGATGTACAAGCTTCATTTTGCCAGGGTTATACAAGCAGTCTTAATTTAAATTCATATATGTGAAGAATAGATTTAGAAAAACATCAACACAAAGTGGATATTTATAAGACACTATTCTAAGCTAAGTATTCTGTCTTTAAAATTCTTGTTTTGACAGAAACTATCCAGTATTGCAAACCAAGTTAAGCTTAAAGGCATTAATAAAGCAAGCATTAATTGTCAGCCTAACCTCTATTAGTTATCACCAGTCCTCAAGGACTCTGTTATTAATAATGAAATTCATAACAAGGACAAAAGTTTCCTCACAACCTGGTTTCTCCTGGTTTCTATTGTTCATGGAAGCTCTGATCTAGAAAATTCATCAGTATCTGTGAACTAAAGCAGAGAACTGTTTACTTGCTATCTCTCTCTTCTATGTTCTTAAGGGTTAGAGAATCGTTTTCACCACAGTGTCCCGCAGCATCTAGCAATGTCTCTGTCATGAAGAAGGCCATGGACTCTGCACTCAGGATATCTGATTATAATCCCAGCACTGCCATTTATCATCTGTACACTGGAGAGCAACCTGCTTAAACTCTCTGTGCATTAGCTTTTTCATCAAACAGAAAAAGTAACCATTCTTAGAAATTAAAATAATGCATGGCTTATAGAAAATATTCAATAAAGTGTAAACATATGGGTGGAATAATTAAACATTTATGTAACTACATAATTTCTTAGTTGCATTTGTGAATCTCTGAAATTCTAAGATATAGGTGCTTGAGGAAAGGTCCTCATTAGCGACCACTAGTTACTCCAGCTGACATGATCAACTGGTTGAGGACGCCCTTCCCAGGCATAATAGTGCTGTGAGAAACTAATCAGTGGTAAGAGCTGTGTCTCTTAAATTCAAGCCTACTCCAGCCATGGCAAGTGTCCCAAAAATAACAGCTTTTAATTGCATTTCATAATCAGGGGTTCTTTATGTGGACGGTACACACACACAGAGACAGAGACAGAGAGAAAGAGAACAGCAACATAACCAGAAGGATAGATTTATCATCAGTCCTGTATTGGGATTCTTCATTCTTCTATTCATTAATTAAGTGTCCTTGGGAAAGTTAAACTCATTAAGCCTCAACTTTCCCTTGTAAAATGGGAATAATATCTACTTTGAGGACTGGTAATTAGAAAAATAAATGAAACAATATATGTAAATAACTATAGTTTGTTTGTTTGTTTGTTTTTTGAGACAGTCGCGCTCTGTCGCCCAGGCTGGAGCACAATGGCGCCCTAGTGTTTGACACAAATGAAGTATTTACTAAGTAGGAGCTACTGTTATTATTATTATCATTGACATCGTCATTATCCCAAATTCTGAGAAATTTTTCATTAAGAGGGAGGCATAACATTGGTTACAAAATAATCTTATTTTACTTATGAAGAAAAAAAGTTTAGCAATTTTAATCCTTAATGGAATTTCTGATGTTACAATTGCCACCTAGCATTCCCTAAAATTTAAAAAGTCGGTAAGTTCACATTCATTTGTATTGTGGATAAAAGTTCAAAGCACTAATTAGATAAGAGGGTGCCCTGATTCTTCCAAATGACTGGGTCAGAGTGACTGGTTGTTTGGGCGGTGTTATTATTAATAATGGTAATAATTATTAAGCCCTTTAATGTCCCATAATTACAAGTGAAGCTTCCACTAAAATGCCACATCAAAAACTTTTTTGTTTTTTGCTTATGAATTCAGTTTCTTTGATCACCCCAAGCACAGTCTATAGGTATCAGTAAACATAATGATCCTTCTCTTCATGCACCTTTTGCTTTGAACAATTCCTTCCAGTACACTTGGTTGGAAGGTAATAGGCCTGTATAATATTTCTACGGAAGGGGAGGGAAGGGATTTACAGGGAGAAGTTGAAGGATGTCAGTACAGCCACCCCAAAGGAAAGTGGGATAAAGGAGATTTTATTTGCAGCCTAAGATCTTATAAAAGATTTCTTTGCCTGAGTGTGTTGAAGAAGGGCACCTTGGCCCTTTAAGGGAATCTAACAGGCGATGTGAGGACAAGTCAAAAAAAAAAAAAAAAAAAAAACGCACAAGTGAATCTCATGCAGAGTAAATATCTGAATAAAAAAGAGGCCAAGCTAGGCTGTAAAGAACTATATAAAGGATATGTAATGCGATCAAGTTCTTCCTGGATATTTTCCAGGCTCAATTCTGTGTTATTGTGGTAATAATTTCATTAGTCATTTCTGTAGCTACGACTTTGATACTCACTCAGTGTACAACTGTTTTTTTAAGCCAACCTACACTAGTTCCTTATTTCAGTTTGCAATTTTTTTTTAGTAAGTTTTCAACTTCTGGTTTGAAAATTTAGTCTCTGAGTAAAATTCTTAAAGACTGTTCAGATGCTTTGACAGCCAAAAATGCTTTACTTTGATCTGTCATCAAAGTAGCAAGATATATTAGCATCCTGTTTTCAATGTGTATTAACTTCATTCAATAAGTCTTTCACTTCATGTGTTTTTCCTGGATGTCTACGAGTGTCTATGACTGTCACTATGCATGAAACCAAGCCTAATATGGCCTTTGCCCTACTATCCCAAGGCTGAAGCTTTTCCTGTGAGTCTTGATATTTTCAGAAATGCATAATGTCTTCTTGCCAACTACTTCTAACATCGCTCACCTGACGCGAGTTGGAGAAACTTTCAACCATTCTTCATCACCCTGACCCAGAGACTGTCACAGTCAATAAAGCACAAGGGAAGAAATGACAGAGAGAGTTTTAGAATCCGGGGCTTCAAAATGAGGATGAGAGAACTGAAGCACTGCCATAGATAATTCAGTCACTGACTCCCTTTCCTGTTAAATACCCATGGGAGTTGGAAGTCCTACAGAGTCTTAAAAACTCTTGTTTTTAAAGTGGTCCAATAAAGTCATTCACACTTGATGAACTGCAGGGAACAGTCAGCTGCTGCGGAAGAAGTGGAATTTCTTATGGCTTTGTACTTCTTAGAGAAGAAAGGAGTAGAAAAACTAAGTCTTTTGTGATCATCCTCGGGTCATAAACATTTTTTATAAAACTACTTCAATTACAAGTAAATGTTGTTGGTTTTGATAAAAGATTAGAAGTCCATGAGTGATACTTTGATGGTAAGTCATATCATTCATTAATAATGTACATAGTAGCACTCAGTTTCTAAAGCCATTTCCCTGGTGGCATAAAAATCTTTCTTAAGTTGTTCCACAGTCCTCATTCTCATTATCTTCAAATATGACCTTGATGAATATCAATGTCTACATAGAGTGTGGACATTATTAGAAAATGCCCTATGTACTAGCAACTAAATGGAGAGCAGTGTTTTATTTTTGAGGCTCTAGTTGCTACCCTGCTATAATTATCTGATAAAAATCTAAAGAATATTGAACCTAGCCAGGCACGGTGGCTCGCATCTGTAATCCCAGCACTTTGGGAGGCCAAGGCAGGCAGATCACTTGAAGTCAGGAGTTCAAGACTAGCATGACCAACACGGTGAAACTCCATCTCTACTAAAAATACAAAAATTAGCCAGGTGTGGTGGCGGGCGCCTGTAATCCCAGCTACTCGGAAGGCTAAGGCACTAGGAGTACTTGGACCTGGGGGGTGGAGGTTGCAATGAGCCAAGATCATACCACTGCACTCCAGCCTGGATGACACAGTGAGACTCTGTCAAAAAAAAAAAAGCGCCTGCAAAGCTGAGACTTAGAGAAAGAGAAATACTTTGCAATAGTTTGTTCGAAGTTAGACATGAGCCTAATAAGACTGTTGTTTCAAAATACAAACTCTTTTATTCTAGAAGTAAAATACAAAAATTCTTAGGTAAATTTCAGTCTTGTAAACATATTATGAATTTGGTTATATTTTCTCTATGTTTCAGAGGTTTTATACTTAATCATAAAGTATATGTTTTATTTTTTCAAGAATGTAAAATTTATTTTCATATTTTAAATAACACCAAGTTCAATAATGTTAATGTTTGTTCATTTAGCCCATTTTTACTAAGGATTGTAACAACCTATTGTGAGTTAGTTATAAAGGACTCTCCAAAAGACACATCAAATCAGTTTCAGGATTAAGTAAAGCTGAGTGCTATATATATGTGTGTGTGTGTATATATATGTGTATATATGTGTGTATATATATGTAAATATATATAATGCAATATTTATATATACATATATATTTAGAGCAATGCTTATTAAATTAGGATCAGTGGAAGCTCTGAAATTGTATGACAAAATCTGAGCATACATACGTTGGTTAGGGGGAGAAAGAGGATGACAGAGCACACATATATTGAGTCATTTCTATGACAGGCCCTGTCCAAGCACTGGAAATACAGTCTTAACAAGACAGAGTTCCTGACCTCAAGTAGCTTATATTCATTTTAGGAAATATAAGCAAATAAGGCCAGGCACAGTGGCTCACGCCTGTAATCCCAGCACTTTGGGAGGCCAAGGCGGGTGGATCACGAGGTCAGGAGATCAAGACCATCCTGGCTAATATAGTGAAACGCTGTCTGTACTAAAAATACAAAAAATTAGCCAGGCGCAGTGGCGGGCGCCTGTAGTCCCAGCTACTCGGGAGGCTGAGGCAGGAGAATGGCGTGAACCCGGGAGGCGGAGCTTGCAGTGAGCCGAGATCGCGCTACTGCACTCCAGCCTGGGCGACAGAGCGACACTCTATCTCGGAAAAAAAAAATTTATATATATTTTTATATATATATATATATCTGTGTGTGTGTGTATATATAAAAAAGCAAATAAATAAATTTCAGAAATATATCTTGGAGTGAAAGCTCTGGGATTCCAACAGTTTAAGTTTAAACTTATAAGAACACAAAATCAGAAATGGACAAAAACAAGACATACAGACAAACACAAGCATGAGCAGAAAAGGACACCAAAGACTGTTCTTAGAATTATTAAATACAACATACAAAAGAACATGAATAAAATGTTCCCATTTTACCAAAATAAATGATCAAAACCTGATCAAAGAAGAAGGGACAGAAATTGCCATAAAGAATTATGAGATGCTGGGCGTGGTGGCTCACGCCTGTAATCCCAGCACTTTGGGAGGCCAAGGCGGGCGGATCACGAGGTCAGGAGATTGAGACCATCCTGGCTAACACGGTGAAACCCCGTCTCTACTAAAAATACAAAAAATTAGCCAGGCGTGGTGGCGGGCGCCTGTAGTCCCAGCTACTCGGGAGGCTGAGACAAGTGAATGGTGTGAACCCAGGGGACGGAGCTTGCAGTGAGCCAAGATGGCACCATTGTACTCCAACCTGGGCGACAGGGCAAGACGTTATCTCAAAAAAAAAAAAAAAAAGAAAGAAAGAAAGAAATGATTGAATATGGGGTTTCAACAAATTAGTGGCACATGAGAGCAGAAAGAATGAACTAGAAGCTGGATCTGAAGATATTACCTACACTGCAGCACAGAGAGAAAACAACTAGGACTATATGAAAGAAGAGAAAATGAGAGATTCTGGCGTCTCAGGAGAGAACATTTTAAAATACAGAAGGGATCGGTTCAAGAAGAAAATCCTGAAAATGTTTCAGAATTGATAAAAGACATATATATTATATATAACACATATAATGTATATTTATTATATATTTATTATATATATTATTATATATTATATATAAACATAAAATATATTTTATTTTCCATTATATGTGTATATATTATACATATATAATTATATATATATAATATATATGTTATTATATATTATACCTTATGTATTATATATTATACATATATTATATACATATGTTATTATATATTGTTGTATGCATAATTATATATGTATCATATATATTATATATGTATAATATAATAAAATTATATATGTATAATATATAATATGTTATACATGTAATATATAATATGTATTATATATAAAATATGTATATAGAAAGTTCCATGTATATCAAGTGGGATAAACAAGTGAGGTTCACTTGGGCATATATATTAAGTGGGATAAACAAGTGAGGTTCACTTGGGTTCATTTGGGCATATTTTACAAGGCTACAGAATGCCAGGGACAAGAAAAGAAACTTTGCAGGAGATAGAGAGAAAAGACAGATCATTTACCAGAAATGATGGCTACAGTGGAAGCCGAAAAACTAAGCATCTTCCACAGCCTCACTGTGGCTTGCATTTCAGCCACAGTAAGGTCCTGAGGTACACAGGATCTAGAGGAAGAAGCAGTGTGTTGGGATAACCATTTTTAAGTGGGCATATTTTATAAGGCTACAGAATGCCAAGGACAAAAAAGGAAACTTTGGTTTCAGGAATCAGTTAAGCAAGAAGTGAAAGTAAACCTGCAAAAGAGAGAACAAAGATGATAAACCAAGTTTCAAAAGATGTAGTTTAAGGGTTTGGGATGACAGGGGAAAATTGCAGATGAGGAGTTATGATTTTTAATGAGATTTGTACTTCTGATGATTATGATGTTGAATGTAGGGTGAGAGGCATGAGGAAAGGTATTTCAACTAACCCTTCAAGTGGCAAATAATTTGAAATTAAAAACATTGAGAATCGGTATTTTGAGTATGGTAGTAAGAGTGTCTCATAAAGCTATGAACAAACTTTGGAGATGGGTGAGTAGAGGAATAAAAGTTATTTTCAATTCTAGAGAACGTCCTTCAATATACTCTCTATAATGGAGTGATACTACAGTTTTTCTGTGAAATCCATGACCTTGATTCCAGTTCATACTCACCTAAAGGACATGTAACGTTCATGAGTACCACATTACATGTGCTCTCTCATGACAGAGCCGAGCAAATATTCGTGGTATGGACTGCTAAAGTGCCAGGGCGGGGCCCAAAGCTAAGACATAGAGAAAAGGAGTGGCAAAGTGAAGAGTGGCAATGTAGGAAAAATTTGCCTTTGGTGTCACTCAGTCTCCTAAGACTTGCCCCTAACCTTTTATTCAAGCCATCAGCTACCAAACCTCTTGCTCATCTTCTTCCTCCCATCACCGAAACTTATTTCTACCTTTTACCCAGTAGCCCTCAAATTATGCTTGGATGAATCTATAAAATTCAGATGATCCTTTGCTAAATTAGCGGTTATATTCCTCAATTTGCAATAATAATAAAAGTAATAATATTGACCAGAGTGTTTTCAATTTCAAGTCATTTGCCACACCTTTTCCTCAATTTGCAATAATAATAACAATAAAGGTAATAATACTGTCTAAAATATTTTCAATTCAAAAACCACAATTACTTTTGCACCAATCTAATATTTACCACACATTTTCCTTAAAACCTGTGATCTCCCCCTCAGCCCATCTATATGAAATTATAGTAGCACGACAGGGCATCTGATGTGGCTTGAAATCATGTAATTATGAAATCACATAATTATTGGAAGGTTAGTATAGTTATGCTTCATTGTATTACACAAAAAAGCACTGTGACTTTTGGGTGTTTGCTTTCAGAATAAGTTTGAGACCTTTGAAAATCTAACCTCTGACAAAAATCTAACCCCTGGCATGGAAAATAATATCCTGAAGCATTTAGAAACCTCCTAAAGACAGTATTTCCTCCAATTAAATGAGAATTTCTAACCAATTAGCACATCAAGAGAGACAAGTTGGGGGGCCACTGGTACTTTTAACTCCATGTATGAGATTACCAGCTACTTCATCCAACAGTTGTAGCAGTGTCAAGGAGTACAGGTTTCAGAAGCAGGTATTTCCAAGCTCTGATACTTGAGCAAGTTGCTTAACATCGATGAGCTTCAGTTTCCTTGTTAAGACAAGGATAGTAATCCTGTTTCAGATTGTTCTAAGGACTATAACAAATGATGTGATGATTCAGAACATACAGAACCGGCAGTGTGCTGCCACATTGTAAGATAGAGGCTAGAATTCTGACACAGGAACTGTGGAGACAATCAACTTCACTTCATTGGTGATTAGCAGGTCAAGGGATGGCAGGAGAGCTTCTATTCCCTTGTGAGCAAGGCTAGTGTTGAACACAAAATTAAAAACTCAACCCCTATATTTCTCTGAAAGCATGTGTTATCCCAGAACATCAGGCTATAAAATCACTTTCAGAAACTGATACAGAGGATCCAGTCCATTCACAGAGCAGCACAGACAAACCTAAAGGCAAACACTTTTTAGCTGATTTAAATCTTTTCAGGATTACTCTAAAAAAAAAAAAAAAAAAAAAAAAAACCCGCAAGATTATTCTTTCTCTTCTGCCATTAAAACGTGCTTCCTCTAAAAGCAAAGTCTAGGGTAGTTTGGCTCACAGAAAATGTCACAGTTCTTTACTTAATCTTTTTATATAAAGTATTTGGCTTTCTTAAACTGCTAACTTTCAATGTGTATTGTAGCTGGGGAGGCAGTAATGGAATATTTCTATAAAATCACCTGGAAAATGTATCAGTGGGTTTTGCTGCAAAACAGTAAAACCTGCTGCCACATATTCAAAGGAAGCATTGGCCAATTACCAGCCAAAAAAAATGAGCTGCCCACTGCTTCCCATCCATTTCTTAAGCAAACTTCCTTTCCAGTTTATTTTCCATAATGTAACCGTTCTAGGACACCACAAGCTGGGCTCATTCAGACCATATTTGTTGAAAAAGGTGCCACTGAACTTTGCCAGTGGGAAAAAGAGACAGACCAGCTATTAATCCATATCCACACAGGAAAGAAACAGGCTATTTTTGCTTCTAAAAGCTTTTATAAAGAAGGAAAAAAAATCACTCCTTGAAGCTGCTTTGTAGCTTTGTGGGCAAGCTGGCTGGCACCAGTAAAGACAACTGAAGATGAGGCTCATATCAGAGGTAGTATGAGGGATGGAAAGGAGGTTTCAGACAGATTCACTGAGAACTGTCTCCAAGACACCCCCCATCCTCTAGGTCTCTCCAGCCAAAGCTGAGGAAGGGTTTTGTGATTGCTGTAGTGATTCAGGCAAAAACAAACATGACCATTTATGCATGAGCTCTGCAAAGCACTCTAAAGTAATATAGTCCAAAGTGTGTCAAAACTTCATAAAAATATAGAAAATAAAAAATTGGTTGTTTGGCAGCCTTGTTACCTGGAAACGTCAATGTGTTTTTTCTCCCAGGTAACATGATAAATTTAGGTTTTTCACTGACAGTCAGAAAGTGACAAATTAAGGATGATTTCCTTGGGCAAGTTCTGCTGTGGCGGAACTCCTCAATTACAGGAATAAACCAGGGGTGGCTATGAGAAGCGGGAGCACGAGTCAGCATTCCATGAATGAGGACTGCAAACTCCAGGAAGGGCTTCTACTGGTGGAAAGCCAACAAGGACTTGCCTCCCAAGACGACCAATTTACCCCAACATCATCACACTGGTACCCACGTTTCCTGTTTATATGTGCTGCACTGTCTCAGCCTGTTTAGTGTTGTTGTAAGGAATACCTGAGACTGAATAATTTACAACAGAGGTTTATTTGGTTCACAGCTCTGTAGGCTATACAGGAAGCATGACACAAGCATGTGATTCTTGTGAGGGCCTCAGGCTGCTTCCACTCATGGTAGAAGATGAGGGGGAGCTGATTGTGTCACAGGAAGAGAGAGAGAGAGAGAGAGAGAGAGAGAAAGAGAGAGAGAGAGAGCAGGTGCCAGACTTTTTTTACCAGCCAGCTCTCACAGGAATTAATAGCGAACTCACTCACCCTGCACCCCACTATAATCTTTCAATGGGGAGTCCACCCCCATATCCCAAACACCTCCATTAGGCCCCACCTACAACAATGGGGACAAATTTCAACATGAGATTTGGAGGGGACAAACATCCAAGCTATAGCATCCACCATGCTCTGCAAAGGAATTAAGACAGTTTAGAAAAACACATTTACTAAATGTATAAACAAATCAAATTTTTAAATAAATACGATATGATAGTGTTACCTAAACTAGTACTTGAGAAGATTTTAAGTAACATGCAAATTACCGGCTTTTGATGTTTTACCTATATTTTTATCTACATTTTTAAAAATACAACGTGCGCATAGAACTTAGGCTTTCACACACTAGGTATTTGTCCTAAGCAAGGTTAGAGTTATTTAGAATTTCCAAATGAGTTTATTCCCAGAAACAGTTAAGTAAAGAGCACTACAGGTGTTAAATGTAAATGGCAAAAATGTCAAGTTGGCTTATCCACATGTGACAGATTTAGGGACTACTTAATGACGAAGCTGACACCTTGAGGAGACTTACATGTTCCTGCTGAAGTCCTGGGGTGCTGGCCCATGAATGAGACTCTTTAGCTTTCCTGTTCCAGGAAAAACTTACCATGAACTATTTCTCTGGGTAGCTAGAGCCCTGCTTCCTGAGCTGCATACAGGTTGTGTGATGATGCTGTTTAGTGCCTGGTACTCCACCAGAGGAAAGGGATCCACTCATTGCTGATTGGGGACAATATCCCTTCTCCACTCCACCCTTAATGAATGCCACCATGTTTGTCTCTCCTTGAAGGAACTATGGTCTGGCCTTCATGCTTTAAAGTTTTTACCGAAGGGACTCCAGTGAAGTTTCCAAAGCTTGACAAAATGTGTTTGGGGCAGGGCATGGGGATAGAGGAAGGAGCTGGGTAAGCAATTATGCCTTTGGCCCAACCATCTGAATCTCTCATTCCACATGAGGACCTAGGCCCTTCAAGGTGCAGACTTTACCTCATCCACCATCAACCTTTCCCCTGCCCAGGGCTCCCTGCTTATACTCTCCCACCCTCCCCACACACACTTTGCCTTCTTACAGAATTCTGACAATGAAGAAAGCCTAACCCAAAGTACTGCTTCCTATTCTCTGTGTGTGTTTAGGGGATGTTGCAAAGGGCGGGATTCTCAGATACCAACACACATAACCCATTTACTAAAATCATGTTATGTTACAAATTTTCTCATAAGAATTCTATCAGTCCTATCAAAAATGGGATGCGGAATCATCATGGTTCCTCAGGCAAATGTTCTCCTAGGTCTTCAAATGGAGCAGCAGTTCCCAACCTTTTTGGCACCAGGGAATGGTTTTGTGGAAGACAATTTTTCCACGGTGGGGTAGGGGGTAAGGGACGAAATTGTTCCACCTCAGATCATTAGGCATTAGATTCTCATAAGGAGTGCACAACCTAGATCCCTTGCCTGCACAGTTCACAATAGGGTTTGAGCTTCTATAAGAATCTAATGCTGCCACTGATCTGACAGGAGGTGGAGCTCAGGCAGTGATGCATGCTGGCCCGTCCCTCACCTCCTGCTGTGCAGCCAAGTTCCTAACAAGCCACGGGCCAGTACAAACCCCTGATGTGGAGGACATCAGCAACATCCCCTACAAAGAATGGCCAGTGGCTGGCCAGACGTGGTGACTCAAGCCTGTAATCCCAAAGCTTTGGGAGGCTGAGGTGGGAGGATCTTGAGGTCAGGAGTTCAAGGCCAGCCTGGCCAACATGGTGAAACCCCATGTCTACTAAAAATACAAAAAATTAGCTGAGCATGGTGGCAGGTATAATCCCAGCTACTCGGGAGGCTGAGGCAGTAGAATTGCTTGAACCCAGGAGGCGGATGTTGCAGTGAGCTGAGATCACGCCACTGCACTCCAGCCTGGGCAATAGAGCAAGACTCCATCTCAAAAAAAAAAAAAGAAAGAAAGAAAGTCCAGTGGCTTCCCTTTGGCTATATGACATAATCCATCTGTGTAAGCTGAGGAGTGCTAAAACACCTTGTAATTATTTGTTTATATGTCTGTCCCCTCCTTCTAAACTAATTAATTTCTTGAGGGCAGGTTGTATGCTGACCCATGTTTCTATCTCCAATGCCAAGCGCAATACCAGGCTTTAAAAGTGCTTACTAAGTGAAGAAAAATCACGCGAAAAATGTTTGAAGATAAAGGAACTGAAATGCTATGTTGAAATAGGAAATAGAGATTTAAAAAAAAAAATCAACAACTATGTTATTTACACCAAGAAATCTGCTAAGGAGCAGTAAACAGCAGACAGGAGTGTTTTCCCCAAGATGTCCCCACGGCTTTCCTGTCTATCAAAGTTATTATGTGTGTGCTCAGCTTTCCCTTATGTTTCCCCCGTATGAGCTCAGATTCCACAGTTTCCATGTAGCTATATTTATCCCTACACTTCATTTTGGACACAACATGGGCCCACGAGCCTATGGGGGGAAAAATGAAACCATAAGGCAGGGTGACCTAGATTCTCTTTTGGGGTCCCTTGAGCCCATGCTATATGTAGGCCATTTGGTTTGAGTGACAAGCAGACCAGTGAATGATACTAGATTGTCTTTAATTTGTAGCTGCATATCATAATCAATCAGTCCTTTAAAGAGAAAGGAGGCTCCGGGGAAGTCGAGCTTGGAATATGGTCTGCTTAGTGATGTGTGCTAAAAACGGAAGACAGAATGTTTAGCATAAATGGACATACTGTTACATAAGGCTTTTTTTTTTGGACAAAAATATCAATGATGGTAGAATCTCCTTCTCCCCCACTCCAATCCCAGTATACATACTCAGAGGCAAGTTCCCATGTAAATGGTTTATTTTAGTTTGCTAAGACTGCCATAACAAAATACCAGACTGGGTGGCTTAAACAACACAAATGTATCTTCTCACAGTTCTGAACACTGGAAGTCCAAGATCGAGGTACAGGCAGGGTGGGTTTCTCCAGAGACCTTTGTCCTCGGCTTGCAGATGGTCGCCTTTTCGAGGTGTAGTCACGTGGTCTTTCCCCTGTGCGCAGGCACCTCTGGATTTCTCTGTATGTACAAATTTATTCTCTTTTTACAAGGAACCAGTCAGACTGGATTAGGGCCCACCCAAACAGCGTCATTTTAACTTAACTGCCTCTTGAAAGGCCCTATCTCCAATCGGCTTTTAGGCCTTTGGGCTAAGACCTAGTGTAGTATCTGTTCTTAATCAGTTTAAAGTCCTATATCCAAATAGTCATGCTCTGCGGTACTGGGGGTAGGGCTTCAACATATAAATCGAAGCAGGGTGGTGGGGGATACAATTAGCCCATAACATGGTTGCATATCATATTCTTTGAATTTAAAAGTCCCAGTACCAATCTAATCAGTAAATGACTTCACTTAGTCACTGCAGAGGTACTTTTGAATGACACTGAGGTGAAGGAAGGAGCTAAGCATAATAACAAGAAAATAAGAGATCATTTTCCAAGGGAACCAGATGAGGCTGCAGACTGAGGACCGAGAGTTTGGATTATTTTGTTTTTAAAACAAAACAAAAAGGATGTGAAGTTCAAACTAAACCTGGGGCAAAAAACTCTATACTTTCCGGTCCAAGCAGATAACATCAATTTGGGCTTCGGCCTACTGTGAAAACAACAACAACAAAAAAATAGTCAAATGGAAGAGAATGACAGTAGCAAACTGGAGAAGCTATGACCTCAAGGCAATCAAACTCCATTTTTCTCAAACACATCAGCCAGTTTGTGAGCCCTGAAGTAGACACCAAAGAACATCTTTGCTACACACTCAAAAGATGTCCTTCCCACATGCCCCGTGACAGTTCTTCTTTTCTCTCCTTGTTTTTCTCTAACCCTGTTCAGAAAAGTTCTTTGATTTGGTGGCAGCCCAGGGCTTCAAGCTGCTGACCTACAGTTGGAGCATCACAGGAGCCAACTACCCTGTTCCCAATCAGTGCTGGCCACGAAGGCAGTCACTCTCTTGCAAGCACGTTCTTGCCTCATTACCCTTCTTCTTTAACTTGGTTGCTACATGGATGGCAGCATGCTTGAGGCCTGGATGAAACTCCAGGACCAGAAAACTAGAACATATGCAAACCTGCAGGGCCTATCAAGCATTGAGTCAGAGCCAGAGGAGCAATAGAAATCGAGGATTTGTAAATGCTATGAGGGAACATCAGTTGGCACATCCAGAATCTAAACCAGTGGTTCCTAACAGAGAGTAATAAGTAGATGAGGGGATATTTCAGATTTATTTAGGAACCCTTTTCAAAATACAGATGCCTACCCACTACCAACCTCTACTGAATTTGTATGACAGGAATAGACTTAGTGGCCTGTGGAGTCTCAAGAACAAAGGGAATCAGAAAAGGTATAAACTGAAGCAATTTGTTTAGTCATAGCTACCTGAATAATCTCTTCATCTAGTAGTCTTAGGAGATAAAACTTATTCCTCTTTCCTCCTGTCTCCTTTCTAAGAGAAGAACTTTTAGTGTCAGTTCTGGCCTACCCACTCCTATAATTGCTGTATCTCAAGGGATTTGGAAAAGTGTATCTTATGGGTGAATTTGGGAATAATAAACTGGATGTCTCAATTTAGGTGGCTTAAACAAAAAAACATTTATTTCTCACAGTTCTGAAGGCTGGGGAGTCTAAGATTAACATATAGGAAGATTCACAGAATATGATGAGGTCTCCCTTCCTGGTTCATAGAGTATTATTTTCTTACTGTGTCTTCACATTGCAGAAAGAAGGCAACAGAGCTTTCTCTGAGATCCTTTCCATAACACCAGTCCCATTCATGTGGGCTCCACCCACAAGACCTAATCATCTCCCAAAGGCTGCGCACCTCCTGATACCATCACATTAGGGTTAGGATTTCAACATATAAATTTTGGGGGAATACAAATATTTAGTCCATTCTACTGGGCATGCTTAACTCAGCTCTGCCCTTCATCCTGTTTAGGAAGCAGCTTGCCCAGAAACAGTGTAGGTTACCCTTAGGACCAGCTCTGCCCAACAGCAAGGGTGGAGATGATGTATATGTCTTGGTCCAATATTGTATGTGTCTGTTTGATAAGCCTGCCAAATTCTGGGCTTCAGTATGAGTAAGGTCATTTTGATAACAGACCTAAAGCTCAATCATCTAAACCGCTGTTTGTCCTACATCTGTCTTTCTTTTTCGTACAGAGCCTGAGGATACAAAAGTACCAACAGCAAAATCTCTTTTGCGGTAATAATGATGAAATATGAGATTGCTCTGTAATTAACAAGAGTGTGAGGAGAAGTGGTGCTAGTCCCTAACAAGTAATTTTTCTGATACTGGCATGAGTAAACATGAAGGTAAATACACACACACACACACACACATACACACACACAGGCTTACATATGTAGTATCTCCTATATCAAAATAGAGCCTATAACACTTCAGGGCACAAAACTAGTAGTTCTTTCTATTAAAGTCTCCACAATACAATCACTTAATTCTTAGCATCTACCTGCATATCAAATATCTTTGACATATGTAATTTTAAATTACAAAACATAACCCCATTTGAAAAATTCATCGTTTATAACCAAACAATACATCAAACAATACATCAAAACCAAACAATACATCAAAGAGGTTTGTCCTATAATCTTTAAAAGTGTACCACATGTTATCAAAACCCTGACATTTTTCTAAAGTTAGTATAGAACATACGAACTCAATATGAAAAATATTATTTTTCAATATGGCTAACATTTCAACTATCTAGGAAACAGTTGAAATAGTAACCTACTTGATTTAGTCAAAAGATATTTATTAACATTTGCTAAAGGGCAGTGTAAATGAGAAATACACTTAAGTCTTGTTTCAAAAAAAAAAATGAAAGGTAAGAAAAACAACTTACTAATTTGGAGTAAATAAAGGAACTGTAGCAAGTAGGGGTGGATGACTCCAAAGACAATTCCACACAGACTTTGTTTTGTAAGGCCAAGTCCTTCAAAACAATAAGACTGAATTTTCCCAAGAGATGACATTTTTGAGGCTGCAGGATTCTAGAATTAAAGAGAGTTTCTTTACATGAATGAGTTTTGGGAGGAAGAGAAATGTTATATGTTTTCTGAAATAGAGAGAGCACAGACCTTGCAAAGCACTACTCCAAAATTAAGTAGCAACTCATGTAGGAAAGGGTGTGTAGGTGCCTGAAGATGGCCACTATGAAGTCTGACTGTCCCCATCTACAGTCAAGCTTTGCACTGAGACATGCCTGTCTCTGAAAAACACCAGACCCTGGACTGAGAGCTTCCACAGAACTGACCACAATGGATGTCTTCTTTTCTGGAACTGAATACATCTTCAGGTTCTTGTACCACATAAGGGAGTGAGGAGAGTGTACATTATTATCTGTATCACCCTTCTTGACAACCAAATAAAGAAATATTACACGGATCTATTCTATTAAGTTGCTTGTTAATTCACAAAACTATTTCACACACTGCACCATCCTGCCGTCTGCACACTAGATTGTGTTTTGTCAACATGGCATTGCCACTCCAGTCTGAGGCTGGGAACATCTTCCAAATATCCTTCCCATAATGTCCTGGGCTAAATCTGGCCACGAGAGGTCCTTGTGTGATATTTGGAAAGCAGAAGAGCAACAGAAGCCATTACTCTGGGAAGATGATGGCAATCAGACAAGGTGACAGACAGTGTAAATGTGCCTAAAGGGCTCTGGCTTTCAGCTTGTTTTCTCAGCTTCTGGCTGTGCCAGCCAAAAGTAACTTACACCAATCACCAAATACTTGGCTGTATTTCCCTTAGAGGTGGCAGCTTCCACAGACCTCACTATGAGCTCTCCCCTTACATTGCACTTCAGCGGAATACTTTTTGGCAAATTCTGCTTAAAACCAACATTTTGGGGGTGTTTCTGTGTTGAGAATTTTCCCACAAGTTTTGCCTGCACATCAGCACCAATGTTTCAGGCTGTGGTATTAGTGACTTTTTCTGATCTTCTGATTCCTCTCTTCTTGATCTTCACTTTCCTAGCTCCTCCCATATATGCATATGTCCTAATTTCTATAGTAAATCCCATAATATTTTAGTGATTGTTTTCTTGAGTGAATCCTGATGGTTTAAGCTTGGTACTGAACGTGATTTCAGATGAAAAGAATCTCAGGGGAAGGAATCTGAAATTTATTCTCTGTTCTGATTAAATATAATAATTTATATTGATTATATCAATATAAATACATATTACATAGAAGCATTAATAACTCTGCTGCTAATAGTTAATGGGCTAATAGTACTCCATAATATCCAGTGGCAAAAAACTGAAATTATGACTTGAAAACACTTGCAAGCGAGTGCCAACAAAAGCGAAGGTTTTTTGGGTGACCAAGTTGCTGCATCCATCTGATATTATATTAGAAATTAAGAAAATAAAAATGGAGGAGTTCTTTGTCTACTCATGGAGCTTACAGGAAGAAAATTGTCATTTCAGAGGTTTAAATTTTCTAATCATGACACAGTAAGGATCTAGAAAAACATTTGTAATTTCCCTGGGAAAAAAAAAAATTCTTACCTCCTGTACACACGGGATCAATATTTCTGAAAATTAAACACAAAGTCAGAATTTATAGGTGACTAAATTACAATGCAAATTGAATTCATAGCTGAGGACGTTGAATACCCCAATTCTGCTGAATCCTTTCCTTCTATTTAAAAAAAAAAAAAAAAAAAAAAAGTAGCTCTCCATTTCTTCTCTGAAGAGCTTGCAATGATCTTTCCTAAGAGTGGCTTTGCAGGAAATAATGATCCTCCTGAAGACCCATCCCTACCACTTCTCATTGTTTCTAGACCTACAACCAGCCTCAGGTCCCAGTAGGACCTGGGAGCTGGGTACAAAGAGTGGCCTAGGAAGAGGTCCCGTGTATCCCAAAATAATTACCATATTTTTACCAATTTATACTGATGAAAACCTGGGGAATATACATGTGAATGGATTTTAGGGATATTGGATCAGGGTGGGAAGAAATCCATGTTGGATTGGGCTACATTTATTTATAAGGTACACTACTCAGATATTCTGAATTCAATGTGTTATCTTGAGCACCTTGGCATGGTTCTAACAGTTTGCTTAAACCTGGACCCAAAGGTGACCTAAGCTGAATGAAGTTGAGATGCCAATTCTTCTTTGGTATATTGTATCCAAATGCTTATGGAGATTGGAAGGCTGGAGTGTATTTAGGCACCCGCCTATTGCCTACATGTGTCTCCTGGAAGATTTCAGAGAACAGTCTCCTTCTCCAAGGTTTTATAAAATTGCTGAAGGTGCAAAGCATCCCAGAAACACTGTGTGGTGGCTGTCCTCCAAAGGAATGAAATGACAAAAGGAGATGCTTCATTTAACTGGGCTTCTGAATTCAGTGGAGATGATGGGAGCCCAGATGATGGGAAACAAGTAGCAGCACTTGATCTCCAGACAGGGGCTTGTAGTTATTGTAGTGGGCAGAAAAGCTAAGTAGTCAGGGCTTTTTCACCTACAAAGTTCTTTGGTGTTGGCTAATTGATTGTTCTCTCACTAGGACTGAAATAGATGGACAGACTCCTAAAGTTTAATTTGATTTGTCTTGCTCTGGTGAGGAGAAGTCTGTCTTGAATCACTTTCATACAGAGTTGTGGCTCTTCAACCAATTTCCAGACGTTAGCTTGTTACCAGTCCCTGACCCCCTTACATGGAGAGAAGACCAGGTCTTCTTTATGACAATCCTTCTACTCTTGAAAACATGCAGTATAAATCTTCCTCTAATACTTTTCTAGAGACTGGCAACCATTTACCTATTTACCATATTGTGCATTAGAGAAGGAAATTAGCCTTTTTTTTTTTTTTAGCAATTTCTGTTCAATAGCTCTGAACCAACATGAATTCCTAGGAACCCAAAATTCTATTATTGCTATAGCTTGAAGGTACCCTCCAAAACTCCTGTTGAAATTTAATTGCCATTGTGATAGTGTTGAGATGGAACCTTGATCAAAAAATGAGGTATTAGCTAATGAAAGGGGTCATGAGTTGTAATTAATTTATGTTTATTCAGTTTATTCTAACTGTATAATAGCTAGTTTAGGAATAAAGGGAATGACGTTAGTAAAATAGATAAGCCAAATTTTACAGTACCTTGAATTCTCATAGCCAAGTCTCAACACCCTCATTTGATGAGCCTCTGTTTTCTGTAAATTGCTCCTAAAAGAGGGAATTTTTATTTAACTATGATGCTGAGTGTAGCAACATGATTGGTGTGAATTTACTTTGGAGATTTGCAAACTCAAGGCAGTTTTTCAAGTGGAGTTGGGAAGATTGGTAGAGGCTCCAGGTTAAACTATTGTAAATTCCAGGCTACCCTACATGATGAGGGCACCTAACAAAAATAAAAGCAGTGTGGAAAAAAAAACTTTTTGTAAAATTCAGTTTTTATAGCATGAATCTCCCTGTGAGATAATAATCTTCAGACATAATAAATGAGAGAGAGTAAGCAGAATCCATCTTAGAACAGATTCTCTTCTCTCCACACACTGATTTCTTCTTAAATATTTTAAAATTCAAAAGGTGAAGTGATATGGAAACTGATCAAACATCAGCGCTAAAGCTTATAAGAAATACTTTGTTCATGTTATTAAATTTTGGATTATTGTTTCTCTGCATATTTACTTACCAGTGAGCCAAAGGTTAATTCTCTGTCTGTAAATTAAATGGATTTGTAATTAGAGCCTTTTGTTTAATTTGCTTTAAAGATCATTCCTGTTTATGTGTGGACTGCAATTTCACTTTTAAATGTAATTGCTTTTAAATCCCTGAGGATGCTAATGTAGATTCAGACCAATACATTTTAATACTGAAAACTATGATTAAGGATTAACAATGCAAATTTTTATAAAGAAGGTTAAGTCCAGCTATCTCTGTGGCCCTCTTGTTGGTTGCTTCCAATTAGATGTTGCTGAGAGCTTAACCTCCAGAAGCTCTAGAACATTGTACAGCTTCCCCTGCAGCAGCTTCCCCAGCCACGTTCACTGTGGAGCATGGGCGAGAATACAAACTCTTCAGTAAGTTAGTCTTACCAGACAGAGCCCAGGAAGCAGGAAAAATAATAACTACAATCCAAGCAGTTCCTATTTTTCATGTCTATATTGAAACTCTCCGAAAAGTCATCTCCAAAAGTTAGGGGAGACTTTAGCTTGAGTCCAGGATATTTCATTTGTGTTGTAGCCCATGGGTCAGCCATGTCCCAAAGCTCAATAATTCATCCCAACTTTTTACATCACAAGCTTTTCCCTGAGCCAGATTGCGTGGTGACTGGGCAACTGCACTTAGTGATTACTTTTAAAGAGTCACCGTATGTCACTGGACAAGAATGAGACAAAGAAAGTTATCTTTACTTGAACTCTTCTCAGAGAAAACTGCTTATAGATGGAAAGAATAAACTCCTCTAAAGGTGGGGGCACAGGTTAGGGGAGATTGGACACTGTCATGGTTAGACTGTGTCCCCACCCAAATCTCATCTTGAATTGGAGTTCCCATAATCCTCAAGTGTAGTGGGAGGGACCCGGTGGGAGGTAATTCCATGCTGTTCTCGGTGATAGTGGGTGAGTTCTCACAAGATCTCATGGTTTTATAAGGAGCTTCCCCCTTCGCTCATTCTCATTCTTTTCTCTCCTGCCACCGTGTGAAGAAAGATGTGTTGCTTCCCCTTCCATCATGATTGTAAGGTTCCTGGGGCCTCCCCAGCCATGCGGAACTGTGAGTCAATTAAATCTCTTTTCTTTATAAATTACCCAGTCTTGGGTATTTCTTCATAGCAGTGTGAGAACAGACTGATACAGGAACCCTCAGGACCTTGCTGACACTGCCTTCCTTCTAAGGAAGCTACATCTGACTGCCCACAGTGGTGTGTTGTGTGTGTGTTTGTTTTGCTAAGAGGAAACTGCAAGTATCAGGTCAAAAGAGACTTTCTGGTGATTATTATAGAAAACCTGAGAACTACCACAACTGGTTCTCTTTCTTTATCCTTCTTTCATACTTTATTCAGTAGTTTCTTTAAATAAATATTGAAGGAATATTCAAAGAATGGCAATCTGAAGAATTACTGAATTCTTATAGCCATCCACAGAGCTCCTATGTCTTAGCTGGGCTCTGCCGCTGCTGTCCTCACCACAGCATGAACAGATTAAGATACGCCAGGTAGCCCCTATAAACCATATCACCTCACCTCTGAGGCTATAGAAAAAGAAAAAAGGAAAAAAAAAAAACAAAGCATGCCTCCATCCCTACATCAATGTCACACATGCCTGGAGCTCGGAGGCACTGTGCTTAGAAGATTTAACACCACATTAAATAAACACTACACTGAGATTTTAATTTCAAAAGTACTTTACTGAAAAATAGCTATGTGGCTAGCACCATTTTAAGTATTACAGAGGCTGCTATTAGAAATAAATGGCATAGTCCTTCTCTTCAAAGAGCATAGAATCTGCTTAGAAAAACAAGCTTAGAGTAAGCCTTTAAAGTAAGCCTCTAGCAAATCTTGGTCCATACTGTACAAGACTCTGCTCTTGAATTGGCACTGAGGAAATACAGAGAATTATTATAGGAATGGATCTCCATTTTGTGAGAGACAGCGAGAGAGAGAGAGAGAGAGAGAGAGAGAGTGTGTGTGTGTGTGTGTGTGTGTGTGTGTGTGTGTGTCTTAGACATGAACTTCTCAGATCCATATAGTCACCTCATGGCCAGATTATAAAGACACAGGATTTAAAATATTTAACAGAAGGCTAACTTCCGCTGCAGAGATGGGAGAAAGAGCCTGTGTACACAGATGCAAAATGAAAGGGAGGGAAAGATTCCCTCAGAAACGTAATCATGCTGGACCCCCTGCCTGGATAATTCAGAGGGAGCTGAGAAAACTATTTCTTCAATTTTGTCATTTTTAGATAAATTAGCAGGATAATTGCCTTGACTCAACTCTTTCCCCAGTGGGTGGAGACACAGCTGGGCTAAGAGTAGAGGCCAGGCCAATCTGAATCCAAATGAAGGGTGAATCACAGCAGGGTTGAATAATAATCCCCTGCTCTCTGCCTCTGCTCTTTTTTTTTTTTTTTTTTTTTAGACGGAGTCTCGCTGTGTCACCCAGGCTGGAGTGCAGTGGCGCGATCTCGGCTCACTGCAAGCTCTGCCTCCCGGGTTTACGCCATTCTCCTGCCTCAGCCTCCGAGTAGCTGGGACTACAGGCGCCCGCCACCACACCCGGCTAGTTTTTTGTATTTTTAGTAGAGACGGGGTTTCACTATGTTAGCCAGGATGGTCTCGATCTCCTGACTTCGTGATCCACCCGCCTCGGCCTCCCAAAGTACTGGGATTACAGGCTTGAGCCACCGCGCCCGGCCTCCTCTGCTCTTCTTGTAACCTGCTTCTAGAGAAGACCTTTGTCTTTGGGCTGGGATATAATTAAAGCTTGTCAAAATATTCTTCCCATTTCCCTATACACAATTGCACTCTGTATTATGTTTTATATTAATTGATCCAGATGCTTTAAAAAATTGCCATGTACAATTTTTGAATAATTCTTGAAGAGACCTGTATTCTTCATAACCAAAGCTTTATTTCTAGCTGTACACAGCATTTGCCTTCATGCATGGTTCTGCTGTAATCTATAGTCTACTGTCCTCATTCATTCGTTCATATTTGTTGACTAAACTATTTCATAAATGTGTGTTGAATGAGAGACTGAGTGAATCTCTGAGAGAACATGAATTTGGTGGCGGGGTCAGGCAGAATGAGGTGATTTGAATGTATCCACCTTTAAATTTCAAGTGTTGCCAATGTGGTGATGTTGGGAGGTGGGATTTTTGACAGGCGATTGGGCTATGTGGGCTCCTGCCTCATGGGCAAGATTGAACACCCTTGTAAGAGGACTTGGCAAAAGCAGTTCTTCCTTTCTCACCTTCCCAGCTCTTTCCATGTGAAAATACAGCATGCTTCCCTGCTGGAGGATGCAGCCCTGACCAACACCAAATGCTTGTGCCTTGTTCTAGCGCTTTCAGCCTCCAGGACTGTGAGAAATAATTTTCTGTTCTTTGTAAATTACCAAGTCGCAGGTACTCTGTTATAGCAGCACAGACAAAGACAGGGGTGTTCAACAAATATGATTGTGCAGACACATTTTATAGTATCAACGTGGTCTGGATTTTGAGTTACCTTATCTTATACTCTGAGGTTGAACTCCATCCAGTTCACTTAAATGGCAAAATGCTATAAACATGTATATGTGAACCGAAGTGAATTTGTACTTACATCTTGATGCCTAATTTTCCTGGCAGTGTTACTATTTGTTATTTTTTTCTAAACCACCTTCAGTGTATATTTCCAAAAATAAGTGTTAAATATTCAATATTACACACGTAGTCATTCATAATTTCACAAAATTATGAAACCAAGAAGAATCTCTGTTGCCCATTACCAATGTATTATACAGTTACTGTCAGTGTACTCTTCATAAGCAAAGCTTTATTTCCAGCTGTACACAGCATTTCCCTTCATTTGCATGACACTCCTACAATCTACACTATTGCCAATGTATATACAATTATGCTACACTATAGCACAATTTTTGTATAATATGCTATTTTCAATCTCTGTTGTTTGCTGAGTATATTTTCCTGATATACTTTCCCTCTATGGGTTTAGAGTTTTATAGTTCTTTCCTATTATTTCTGAGTGTGGTCAAAGTAGACAGGTTTTCTGTGTACTTATCAGTGTTTATGATGTCTTCTAAGATAACATCATCAGTCAATCTGGAATGTTTCTCTAACGCTTGAACTTCACTCAAAATTTGAGGGAATGATTTCTGCTCCCCTAACTCTAACTAAAGCATATGTTCTAGCCTGAGCTAAACATCTGATTCAGAAGACTTTAAAATATCTCAAATGGTATCAATCACCCTCAAGGATCATAATCGGCAACTTTGCTTCTAGATAAAATGGCAAATAATAAAAAGTAAAACCTCCACAAATCAAGCTAGAAGCTAGACTTCTTACTATAACTCAGCAGAGAAAAATGTATATTTAAAGGTAATAAAATGAATATTTTCACAACTTTAAAAAATTTTATTAGTATCTTTTATATTTTTATAAGTATTTTTTAATTTTATAAATACAAATTTATATTTGTTTCTGGATAGCTAAGAACAAAAATATCAAACATGTTTTATGGTTATAATCAAATGTTGAGTTTTTTTAAACTACCAAAATGTTAATAGTAGTTGTCTCAGACGTTAGGTCATTGGTAATTTTTATTTTCCACTTTTACTTTTTTGTATTTTTTTTTTAAGTTCTGGGATACATGTACAGAACGTGCAGGTTTGTTACATAGGTATACGTGTGCCATGGTGGTTTGCTGCACCTGTTGACCCATCCTCTAAGTTCCCTCCCCTCACTCCCCAACCCCCAACAAGCCCTGGTGTGTGTTGTTCCCCTCCCTGTGTCCATGTGTTCTCATTGTTCAGCTCCTACCTAATGAAAACAAGAGGTGTTTGGTTTTCTGTTCCTGTGTTAGTTTCCTGAGAATTATGGCTTCCAGCTTCATCCAAGTCCCTACAAAGGACATGATCTCATTCCTTTTTTTGGCTGCATAGTATTCCATGGTGTATATGTACCGTATTTTCTTTATCCAGTCTATCATTGATGGGCATTAGGGTTGGTTCCATGTCTTTGCTTTTGTAAATAGTGTAATAAACATACATGTGTATGTGTCTTTATAGTAGAATGATTTATATTCTTTTGGGTATATACCCAGTAATGGAATTGCTGGGTCAAATAGTATTTCTGGTTCTAGATCCTTGAGGAATCACCACACTGTCTTCCACAATGGTTGAACTAATTGACATTCCCACCAGCTGTGTAAAAGCATTCCTATTTCTCCACAGCCTCGCCAGTATCTATTGTTTCCTGACTTTTTATTAATCAGCATTCTGACTGGCATGAAATGGTATCTCATTGTGGTTTTGATTTGCATTTCTCTAATGATCAGTGATGTTGAGCTTCTTTTCATATGTTTGTTGGCCACATAAATGTCTTTTTTGAGAAGTGTCTGTTCATATTCTTTGCCCACTTTTTGTTGGGGTTGTTTTTTTCTTGTAAATCTGTTTAAGTTCCTTGTAAAGTCCGGACCTTTGTCAGATGGGTAGATTGCAAAAATTTTCTCCCATTCTGTAGGTTGCCTGTTCAACCTGATGATAGTTTCTTTTGCTGTGCAGAAGCTCTTTAGTTTAATTAGATACCATTTGTCAATTGTGGCTTTTGTTGCAACTGCTTTTGGCATTTTTATCATGAAGTCTTTGCCCATGACTACGTCCTGAATTATGGTATTGCCTAGGTTTTCTTCTAGGGTTTTTATGGTTTTGGGTTTTACTTTTAAGACTTTAATACATCTTAATTTTTGTATAAGGTGTAAGGAAGGAGTCCAGTTTCAGTTTTCCTCATATGGCTAGCCAGTTTTCCCAGCACCATTTATTAAATAGGAGATCCTTTCCCCATTGCTTGTTTTTGTGATGTTTGTCAAAGATCAGATGGTTGTAGAAGTGTGACACTATCACTGAAGTCTCTGTTGTGTCCCATAGGTCTATGTGTCTGTTTGGGTACCAGTACCATGCTGTTTTGGATACTGTAGCCTTATAGTATAGTTTGAAGTCAGGTAGTGTGATGCCTCCAGCTTTCTTGTTTTTGCTTAGGATTGTCTTGACTACATGGGGTCTTCTTTGATTCCCTGAAATTTAAAGTAGTTTTTTCTAATTCTGTGAAGAATGTCAATGGTAGTTTGATGAGAATAGCATTGAATCTATAAATTACTTTGGGCAGTATGACCATTTTCATGATATTGATTCTTCCTATCCATGAGGATGGAATGTTTTTTCCATTTGTTTGTGTCCTCTTTTATTTCCTTGAGCAGTGGTTTGTGGTTCTCCTTGAAGAGGTCCTTCACTTCTCTTGTTAGCTGTATTCCTAAGTATTTGATTCTCTCTGTGGCAATTGTGAATGGGAGCTCATTCTTGATTTGGGTTTCTGCTTCTGTTGTTGGTGTATAGGAATGCTTGTGATTTCTGCACATTGATTTTGTATCCTGAGACTGCTGAAGTTGCTTATCAGCTTAAGGAGTTTTGGGGCTGAGAGATGGGGTTCTCTAAACATACAATACTGTCATCTGCAAACAGAGACAATTGGACTTCCTCTTTTCTTGTTTGAATACCCTTTATTTCTTTCTCTTGCCTGATTACCCTGGCCAGAACTTCCAATACTTTGTTGGATAGGAGTGGTGAAGGAGGGCATCCTTGTCTTGTTCTGGTTTTTAAAGGAAATGCTTTCAGTTTTTGCCCATTCAGTATGATATTGGTTGTAGGTTTGTCATGAATAGCTCTTATTATTGTGAGATATGTTCCATCAATACCTAGTTTGTTGAGAGTTTTTAACATGAAGGGATGTTGAATTTTATCAAAGGCCTTTTCTGCATCTATTGAAATAAACATGTGGTTTTTGTTGTTGGTTCTGTTTATGTGATGGATTACCTTTATTGATTTGCATATGTTCAACCCAGCCTTGCATCCCCAGGATAAAGCCGACTTGATCGCAGTGGATAAGTTTTTTGATGTGCTGCTGGATTCAGTTTGCCAGTATTTTATTGAGGATTTTCACATTGATGTTCATTGGGGATATTGGCCTGAAGTTTTCTTTTTTTGTTGTGTCTTTGCCAGGTTTTGGTATCAGGGTAATGCTGGCTGCATAAAATGAGTTAGGGAGGGTCCCTCCTTTTCAATTGTTTGGAATAGTGTCAGAAGGGATGCTATCAGTTCTTCTTTGTACCTCTGGCAGAATTCGGCTGTGAATCCATCTGGTCCCGGCCTTTTTTTTTTTTTCTTTTTTTCTTTTTTGGTTGGTAGGCTATTAATTACTGCCTCAATTTCAGACTTGTTATTGGTCTATTCAGGGATTCAACTTCTTCCTGGTTTAGTCTTGGGAGGGTGCAAGTGTCCAGAAATTTATTCATCTCTTCTAGATTTTCTGGTTTATTTGCATAGAGGTGTTTATACTATTCTCTGATGGTAGTTTGTATTTCTGTCAGGTCAGCGGTGATATCACCTTTATCATTTTTTATTATGTCCATCTGATTCTTGTCTTTCTTTTTTATCAGTCTAGCTAGCAGTCTATCTATTATGTTAATTTTTTAAAAAACCAGCTTCTAGATTCATTGATTTTTTGGAGGGTTTTTTATGTCTCTATCTCCTTCATTTCTGCTCTGATTTTAATTATTTCTTGTCTTCTGCTAGCTTTTGGATTAGTTTGCTCTTGCTTCTCTAGCACTTTTAATTGTGAGTTTAGTGTGTCAGCTTCAGATCTTTCTAGCTTTCTGTTGTGGGCATTTAGTGCAATAAATTTCCCTCTTAACACTGTTTTAGCTGTGTCCCAGAGATTCTGGTATGTTGTCTCTTTGTTCTCCATGGTTTCAAAGAACTTCTTGATTTCTGCCTCAGTTTCATTGTTTACCCAGCAGTCATTCAGGAGCAGGTTGTTCAATTTCTATGTAATTGTGTGGTTTTGAGTGAGTTTCTTAATCCTCAGTTCTAATTCAATTGCACTGTGGTCTGAGAGACTGTTATGATTTCGGTTATTTTTCATTTGCTGAGTATTTTACTTCCAATTATGTGGTCGAGTTTAGAAAAAGTGTGGTGTGGTGCTGAGAAGAATGTATATTCTGTTGATTTGGGGTGGAGAGTTCTGTAGATGTCTATTAGGTCCACTTGATCCAGAGCTGAGTTCAAGCCCTGAATAACCTTGTTAATTTTTTGTCTCATTGATCTGTCTAATATTGACAGTGGGGTGTTAAAGTCTCCCACTATTATTGTATGGGAATCTAAGTCTCTTTGTAGGTTTCTAAGAACTTGTTTTATGAATCTGGGTGCTCCTGTATTGGTACATATATATTTAGGATAGTTAGCTCTTCTTGTTGAATTGATCCCTTTATTATTATGTAATGTTGTTCTTTGTCTTTTATCCTCGTTGGTTTAAAGTCTGTTTTGTCAGAGACTGGAATTGCAACCCCTGTGCTTTTTTTTTTTTTCTTTCCATTTGCTTGATGAATTTTCTTCCATCCCTTTATTTTGAGCCTATGTGTGTCTTTGCATGTGCGATGGGTCTTCTGAATACAGCACACCGACGGGCCTTGACTGTTTATCCAATTTGCCAGTCTGTGTCTTTTAATTGGAGCATTTAGCCCATTTACATTTAAAGTTAGTATTGTTATATGTGAATTTGATCCTGTCATCATGATGCCATTTGGTTATTTTGCACACTAGTTGCAGTTTCTTCATCGTGTCATTGGTCTTTATATTTTGGTGTGTTTCTGCAGTGGCTGGTATCAGTTTTCCTTTCCATATTTAGTGTTTCTTCAGGAGCTCTTACAAGGTAGGCCTAGTGGTGACAAAAATCCCTCAGCACTTGCTTGTCTGGAAAGGATTTTATTTCTCCTTCATTTATGAAGGTTAGTTTGGTTGGATATGAAATTCTGGGTTGAAAATCCTTTTGTTTAAGAATGTTGAATATTGGTCCCCACTCTCTTCTGGCTTACAGACTTTCTGCTGAGAGGTCTGCTGTTAGTCTGATGGGCTCCCCTTTGTAGGTGACCTGGCCTTTCTCTGGCTGCCCTTAACATTTTTTCCTTCATTTCGACCTTGGAGAATCTGATGCTTATGTGTCTTGGGGTTGATACGCTCAATGAGTATCTTAGCGGTGTTCTCTGTGTTTCCTGAATTTGCATGTTGGTCTATCTTTCCAGATTGGGGAAGTTCTGGATAATATCTGTAGCGTGTTTTCTGGCTTGTTTCTATTCTCCCAGTCTCCTTCAGGTACTCCAATCAATCACAGGTTCAGTCTTTTTACATAGTCCCATATTTCTTGGAGGCTTTGTTCATTCCTCTTCATACTTTTTTCTCTAATCTTGTCTGAATGCCTTATTTCAGCAAGGTGGTCTTCAAACTCTGATATCCTTTCTTCTGCTTGGTCAATTCGGCTATTGATACTTGTGTATGCTTCACAAAGTTCACGTGTTGTATTTTCCAGCTCCATCAGGTCATTTATGTTCCTCTCTAAATCGCTTATTCTAGTTAGCAGCTCCTCTAACCTTTATCAAGGTTCTTAGCTTCTTTACATTGGGTTAGAACATGCTCCTTTAGCTCAGCGGAGTTTTTTATTACCCATCTTCTGAAGCCTAATTCTGCCAATTTGTCCATCTCATCCTCCATTTAGTTCTGTGCCCTTGCTGGAGAGGCATTCTGATCATTTAGAGGAGAAGAGGTACTCTGGCCTTTTAGGTTTTCAGCATTTTTTTGTTGATTCTTTCTCATCTTTATGAGTTTGTCTAGTTTTGATCTTTGAGGCTGCTGACCCTTGGATGGGGTTTTTGTGGGGACTTTTTGTTTTTGCTGATGCTGTTGTTGTTGCTTTCTGTTTTTCTTTCAATGGTCAGTTCCCTCTTCCATAGGGCTGCTGCAGCTTGCTGGGGGTTCACTTCAGGCTATATTCATCTGCTTTGCTCTCATGCCTGGAGATGTCAGTCAAGGAGGATGGAGAACAGCAAAGATAGGTGCCTGCTCATTCTCTGGGATCTCTGACCTCGAGGGGCACCAACCTGATGCCAATAGGGTCACTCCTGATAGGGTGTCCGAAAACCCCTGTTGGAGGGTCTCACCCAGTTGGGTGGCACGGGGACCGGGACCCATTTAATGAAGCACTTTGACTGTCCCTTGGTGGAGGGGGTGTCTTTCACTGGAGGTCATCCCATTCGTCTGGGCTGCCCGGATTCCTCAGAACTACCCAGAGGAAAGGCTACATCTGCTGATGTACAGAGACTGCAGCCACCCCTCCCATTAGGGGCTCAGGCCCAGGGAGATCAGGTTTCTGTCCCTGAGCCCCTGGCTGGAGTTGTTGGAGTTCCTGAAGGTAGGCTCCACCCAGTATGGAAGGATGGGTCAGGGCCAGGCCTGAAGAGATGCTCTGGCCTGAGTCTGCCACAGCCAGTGTGTTGGGCTGTGGGGGATAACTCTAGGGACCAAGCTGCCCAGCCTCCCTGGCTCCAGCCGGAAAAAAGTATGGCCTAGAGCTACAGAGATGGCTGCCGCCCTTCCCCAGCCCAGGGAACTCAGCCTGTTAGGCAGTCATCAGTCCCAGTGCTGGCTGCTGCCCCTCCCCCAATGAGCTCAAAGGGCTTAAGGCAGCAGGCCGCCACAGCTGTGGTGCTCCTAGTCCCTCCCTCTGGGAACTCAGCAGCCTTGGCAGATTCTAGCTGAGAGGCTGTTGAGAATCTGCAGGGCCTGAGAGGCTGTTGAGAATCTGCATGGCTCCGGGATCGGGATCCTAGGCCCCAGTGGCGTGGGTTTGCAAGTGGAATCTTCCCATCTGTGGGTTGCACAGTTCTGTGGAAAAAGCACTGTTTCTCTCGTCTCGGTAACACTCTCACTCAGTAGCTCCCTTGGCTGGGGGATGGGGGCTCTCCTGCCCCGTGTGGTTGGTGCTCAGGTGGGCCACCCCACCACATTGCTCTTCTTCCTCTCCTTGGATCACACCAGCCGCCTAGTCAGTTCTGATGAGAGAACCTGCATACCTTGGTTGCCAGTGCAGGATTCACACGCTATTATGATTCTTCAGTGGGAGGCTTTGATCGCTGCTGCTTCTAATTGGCCATCTTGGCCCCGCCCTGATATTTTTTATTTTCTACAATGAACACATATTGTTTGGAAAATGTATTTTAGAGCATTCTAAGTAATCAAACAACTATCATCCTATTTAAAGGGACTAAATTAATGTCATATTTTTTACATCCCCAAATCCAAACCATCAAAAATTTTAAGAAACTCCAGTTTGTTCTGATCATGATCAATATACTAATATTTTACTTAATATAAGTCAGTAATTTTATGGAATTTGTCAATACAATCTGGAAATAAAGTAAATGTTGAAACAGACAATAATAATTTATTAATTTAGTAGTTATTATGGGTGTATCATAATACATCAAAACCTAAACATCTTATATAACTAAGAATTAATCTTGCTTAGATTCGCTTTTAAAGCAACTTTTTTTGTAAATGTAGGACAATTCTTCAGTTATAGTACATTATAGAAGTGTTCTTAACCTGCACTGTTAATAAACATGAAATTTACATATATCCTATATATATACACGTGTGTATATATACATTTTATATAAATATATACATATATTTTATATGTATAAATATATACATAGATTTTATCTATTATATATCTATAATATATACACATACATACATAATATATATCTATAATATATACATATCTAGAATATATACATATATTATAGATATAGATAGTAACTGGTGTGATTTCACATAAGCGCATTGAATACTTAGGAAACTGATGATCTATAAAATTTAGAATTCACCTGGCATATTTCTAAGAACTTATATTTGCACAGTATTATATTTTAATGTTCTTGGCAAGAGCCACGGCATTACAGTGAAATTATTCCAAAAGCAGCTAAACTAAAAACCTCAAATAATACAGCACAATCTTGACAGAAGAGAATGGAAAGCAACATAATGAGTCAACAGAATTTTAGTACCTGCTCTGTGCCCAGCTGAGGCCTGTTTCAAGTGGTTAAAAAAGTGCCAGACACGGCCCCTGTCATAAAGAAGCATTGAAGAGATGCAACAAACTTCACTAAAAGTTTTGAAAACAGGCATGAAATTGCATTGTGTTGATTATAAGAACAATAGATGTCCAGAGAAAAGGAAAAAAGGGGAAAAAAAATCTAAATAACACACATTAAAGGCTTCCTGAAGGAGGAAGAATTCAAGAAGGTCCAAGAAGGATGAGTGTGGTCTAGTCAGGAGGTATGGAGACATGTTATTTCGGAAGATGAAATTGACTGAATAAAGACAATAAGGCTATTAATTTAAATTTAAGGGAGAAATGATAAGCACAAGGAGGAGAAGAATGAGACGATTTGATGAGCGGAAACAATGAAGTGCAATAAAGCGAAGGTCAGAATATGGGAACTATAAACATATCTTCACTCTGTCAGGGACAACCAAATGCCACTGAGTCATCCAGTCTCCAGGGAAGCCCCCTTGGAGTCTTTTAGAGGACTTTATCAGCAATTCAGAATATCAAACATCAGTCTTAGTATGGGGTAAACACGTGCTGATGGCTTGGAATCTTGTGCTTAACACAGGTCTTTATGTCAAGATACTGCTCCAAATGTTCGTTTCATCTTAAATTTAGGTGTTCTGGGTTTCTATTTTGTTCTTCAACTCTCCTAATCTTTTTTTGGACTCCAGTTTATGGACCTTGGGCTCATAAAGCAGCACATCCCTTTGGCTGCATCTTTGCTATGGGGACTGAATCTGACCTTTCTCATAGTCATATTCTACAAAAGCTAGATAATTTATCATTGGATAATCTACGACTAGATGTGATCCATAACTGCTATATTTATTTCAACTATTTGTAGGGAGTTTGGTGTTTGGAGCTTATGCAAATTTACTGAATTAAAACTGTGTAATTTATGAGAGGAGTCTCGAATCTAATCTCTTCTATTTGGGAGTTTGAAAAGAATAAAGGGGGAATCATTGGGATGAATATGGATTTGTTTTGTACAATGGAAACTCATGTGTGGAAATGATCTATAGGGCATTCAGTTCAGCTTCCTGCCAATGCAGAATTGCTCCCTACCATAAAACCTCAGAGGCTGAGTTCAGACTATCTTAAAATATGACTCAGCTGCTACCAAACATCAAGGAGAGCTTGTAGGAGTCCTGGACAATATGCTTTGATATGAACTAGTGACCTCCTTCTGTAAACTATACTACCTTCCACATCTAACATATTTTCTACTTGTGATTGGTCTTATGAAAGTAAAATCTTGGTAATAAGACAAGGTAAAACTGCTTTGTTATGGCTTATTGAATCTGTCTTTTAGGATGGAGACTGTCCCTGGAACAATATATTAAAAGGACTAGGCCCACTCTTATCCATCCTAGCCCTTGTACAAAATTCATCACATGCCCTACACTCTGGCTGCCACATCAAAGCAAGCTACAGACAATTAAGCTTGTTTTAGGCAATTTCCCTAACCTTTTCTCTGACTTCAGTAAAGGTGACCCCAGTTAATGCAACACCCTATTATGTAATCCCCATGTGAAAGCTGAATGAATGAAAGGACTTAAATCTAGTCTTTAATCCAAATCTTACAGTGTCAATAGCAAGCCTAAAGTATTCATCTTTCAATAGATTCCTGTAACCTTCAAAACAACCAAATCAATATGGCATGCAAGAACTGGTTAAAATCTGGCTCTGGCTGTGGCTACTTGCTCAGCCTCATCATATGCCACTTATAAACACTTGTGCTCCAGCCTATACAAGTCTTCTTTTTTTTTTTTTTTTTTTTTGCCTTCTCCATTGTATCATGATTCTCCAGCCTCAGATTCCTTGCAAATGCTGTTTACTTTGCCGTTTACTCTTCCCTCTCCACCCCATCCCAATCTCACTCCCTTCCCGTCATTTTGCCGGCCAACTGCAACTCATCTTTCAACTCTCAACTCAAATGTTGCTTCCTCAAGAACAGCTTCCTGATACCTTCAAATAGATCAGTTCTACCTAATATATGCCTTTATACTTTCTTGCAATTTGTATTCAGAACAAGTATTGCTAATAATAATTATGAATGCCCCTAGTACCTAGTGGGCCATCAATAATCAGTTTATAAGTCTGAATGAGGGTAAGTGCTGTAGCTAATGCCTGTAATCCCAGCACTTTGGGAGGCCAAGGTGAGTGGATTGCTTCAGCCCAGGAGTTTGAGACCATCCTGGGCAACATGGTGAGACCTTGTCTCTACAAAAAATATTAAAATTAGCTGGGTGTGGTGGCACATGCCTGTAGTCCCAGCTCCTCAGGAAGCTGAGGTCACTTGCACCCAGTGGGAGGTCGAGGCTGCAGTGAGCCATGATTGTGCCACTAATTATGCACTCCAGCCTGGGCAACAGAGCTGAGCGCTTGTCTCAAAAAATAAAAATAAAAATCAATTAATTTTAAAAAGATTTAAAGACTGAATGAAAAGCACACTGAGCATGTGTCTGTGCAAGATCTGCAGTTTCTGTGTTTAACACAGGTAGAGCTCTCACATCAGCATGGAAAAATGCTGTCTTGCTTTTTGCTGTTGCATCTTTGGAATTCCTGGGGGTTCTAGCTTGGAACAATGAAATGACTTAGCAAAAAACAGATAGAAGTAAAGTATAGGTGTTTATTATGTACAGATCATTTGAGAAATATGAAGCTTTGGAAAAAATGAAAACTACTAGTGCCCAGATCTATTGTGCCACAAGGGAGTAGTCACACCAATCAATCTCTTCTTTCTAATCCACTGCACTCACTCAGACATAAAGGGATCATTAGAAGAACAGAAAAAAGGCAGAGACATCGTAACTTTTTTAAAAATGTCAATGTGATAGTAAATATTACTAAGACAAAGACATTTATTTTGTGTCTTTTAGCTACTTGACTTGAGAATATCTGGAATAACTAGTCTACTCCGAAAAAAGACTGCATAGTCAGTATGGGATTAGTTATCCTACAGTAAAAATCAATCCCAAAATCCCGGTGGCTAAATACAGCACATCCATTTCTCACTTCCTCTACATGCCCAAGGCGAGTTGACATTGGATTTTGTTCATTGTGGTCATTCAAGGACTGCGGCTAAAGGGGGGGGGTTCAGAAGACAGGGCATCTTCTTAATACAGGCTTCCTTGATGAACCACAACATGGAATGAAACAGCAAAAAATTACCCATTAGCTCAGGAAGTTACCCTTAGAAGTGAAACACATCACTTCAGCTCGTTTTATTGATCAAAGCAAGTCTCATGGTCACGCCTAACTACAAAGTTGTTGACAAAGTGTAATCCTACTATGTGCCAGTATCAAGACAAAACAGCACTAATGGCTACCGCAAGAACCATATGAATTGATAGAGCCCAGAACAAAGGTTATCATGACCTTGACCTCTCTGTGCACTAGCAGAGCTGGGATTGGTATAAAATAGAGACACCAGGGAGGAAAAGAATTTGCAGAAACCCAAAAAAGCCTAACCCCATGAGTACAAAGTGGCAACTCAACAGGAAAAGGAAAGAACTAAAGAAATGTTTGCTCATCTTCATTCTCTGGACTCCATATGTGTTTATGACCAACTGAATGTACAACTGTTTTCTTTCTAGTAATACATTGCACATACACACACAACTGAGGAGTTATACTATAACTGTGCAAGTGTGCAATTATGATTATTTTAAAAGGTTAAAGATATTTAGGGAGAGAAAGGACAACAGTATTTTTAGCAGAGTACCTTTAAAATGTTAAAAACTGTTGGGGCAAGGTGGTTTATGCTTGCAATCCCAGCACTTTGGGAGGACAAGGCAGGAGGATCACTTACGCCCAGGTGTTTAAGACCAGCCTGGGCAACATAGTGAGACCACAGGTCTACAAAAAAAAAATTAAAAGAATTAGCTGAGAATGGGAGTGCACACCTGTAGTCCCAGCTATTCAAGAGGCTGAGGTGGGAAGATTCACTGATCCTGCAAGATCAAGGCTGCAGTGAACCAAGATCACAGCACTGCACTCCAGCCTGAGTGACAGAGAGTGATGCTGTCTCAAAAAAAAAAAATAAAAATAAAAACATAAAACCCCTGGAATGTGTAAAAATTTGAAGATAAGGCAATCTAGTAGGAAAAAAATTTAGAAGAGAAAGTTGGTCTCACTAAGAATCCTACTTCCTGCAGTGGGAATGAGGCAGGATCATTTACTAAGATTTAATTCATAGCCATCCTCTCTTCCATTTTCTTTCCACCTTACCAAACAGGTAGCCAGATCCTTTGAATTTCCCAATTCAAGTATTGTGCTATGCAAACAGCAAAATACCAACTTCATAGAGGACACCATGCCAGTGTTTAGAGGGTAGGGAGAAAACGAAAAAGACCCATAACTTGAGAACAAAGTAAAGGGAAGTATACCAATAACAGAGGCACACCTGTGCAAAGAATGGCCCTGTTCTGTACCACTAACCTGATAAGTTAGCTAAAGTCAGGGCATTACTATGTGGTCACTCAGGAACACTGGACCCCAGTCAAAAGTAATAATTTCTATGTCCCAAGCCTAAAACAAAAGCAGCACAGTTGCCAGACTAGGGAAGGAGCATTGACAATAGGCATCGCAGAGCTTATCAGTAATTTAAGAGGAGTCTCCTTGTTATTTTGGTGCAGCCTAAAATGTCTCAGAATTTTGACAATCTGGTGGAGCAGAGGGAAGAAGATTTTAAAGATTAAATTTGCTGCTGGGCATGGTGGCTCATTCCTGTCTTCCCAGCTACTCAAGAGGCTGGGGAGGATGGCTGAAACCCAGGAGTTCAAGACAGCGGTGAGCTATGATCACACCACTACACTTCAGCCTCAGTGACAAAACAAGACTTCATCTCTAATTAAATTTGCTACCAGCCCTACAGGATGGGAACTCAAAGGCAGATTTAAGTTGATTTATGGGGAAAAAAAGAAATGTCTCAATCCTTATATACCAGAGTTTACAATTAAAAAACTATACTCATTAGAAAAAGGAAAGAATATGGACTAGGTCAAGACTTATGAAGACATTAGAAAAGGAGGGCCTATTTTACTTCTCATCATTTATTTTTGTCTGCCTTGAGAGAAAAGGAAAATGTGTATGCCATCAGGGAGATCCTGCAGATATGATGGTGTTAGCTCTGATCTTAGGGTAAATGCCTGTCTTAGTCCAATTATTGTTGCTATAACAAAATGCCTGAGGCTGGGTACTTTACAAACAATAGAAATGTGTTTCTTACAGTTCTGGAGGTGGGGAAGTCCAAGACCAAAGCACCAGTAGGTTCATCATCTGGTGAGAGTCAGGTCTCTCCTTCCAAGATAGCGCCTTGAACACTGCATCTTTCAGAGGAGAGGAATGCTGTGTCTTCACATGATATAAGATGGAAGGGCAAAAAATGATAAACTCCCTCCATCAAGCTGTTTACCTAACCCCACTCAGGAGGAAGGACTCCTCATGAGCTAATTTCCTCTTAAAGGCCCCTACATCTTAATACTATCACATTGGCACCTCCCCATTTTAGAGATAACACATTCAAACCACAGAAGTTTAATGCAGTACCTGATGCTTGAAAGCCACTTACCCTAAAAGCTGCCAGGGACTATATTCAGATTACCAGACAACCTACAGAACCAGTGATTGCCATCTTTAGGAGAAGGAAGTTTGGAAAAGCAAATAAATGTTGAATCACAAAGGGTGCCCCAGGTTGGACCTTGGAATAACATTTATGCTGCCTTTTTAATAAAGAATTTATTTTGCCTAGTGGGTTATCTATCTCTCAAATTCTTAGTAACTACCAAATACTGAATATTATTGCAAAAACATCAGGGTTCAGTGTTGCCTTTATGTACTTTCTGTGATCACACCACTCCTTCTAGGTCCCCTCCAACTGAGAGAATATGACATAGTACAACTACTTTGAACTGGCTAAAGATTTGCAGGTGTGAATCAAATAATACGGGGTGGGGTAGGGGACACTTAAAACTTAGAAATGAAGGAATGCCTGACTTCTGATTTGTCAATCTGTGAAGGTTTTCCTTCGAAGTTTTAGAGTGCTTTCATCACTAATTAACAAATAATGATGTGTCAGACAAGCAAATTTAATACTGAGAAAACTAACAGATACACTTTTCAAAAGCTATTAACACTGACTTCATCTTATTTAAGTGCCATTATTTCAGTGTTTTGTTCAATGAAAACTGACACTTGGTATATTAGACCAATTATGAGACAGAAAATCGTGTGCAAAATAGTTACAGTCAAGCCCTTACTATCAAGTTCCTATCTTCCTTTTCCAACTTCTTTCTTCCCAAAACAAGTCATTTCCTCTAGCCACTATTCTTTGAGCATCTCCCAAAGCCTCACTTCCTCCCTCAGGTCATTACTTACAAAATTCCTCCTGCAATTGTGCCTCTTCTCTTTTAATTGTTTTGTGGACCAAAACCAAGATTTAGTCATCCTTGTATCTCCTACAGGTCCTAGCATGGCTCCTGCACATAAAAAGCTACACAACAAATGCTTACTGAAGTGAATCGAATTTCTATTGTTGACTTCAGTCATTATTATAGCAATTCTCATATCACAGGGTGCATAAGGACATACCAATCTGTACTGCTACCCCTTCTTAATCTGACAAGAGAAACCACCTTGTCAAGAGAAGAAAATAAAAGGAGGAAAAGCAAGTAGGCAAGATGAAAAAATAAAAACTGTACTATTGAAGTCAATTCTGTGGAAGAACAATTTCTTTACTACCTTAAATAAGTGTGTTGGTCAAATGTACAATGTTAAAGGAACATTCCTATTTAGTTAATAGTGCATGATAGACCTCATCAGAATTAGTCTCCACTCTTTGGAGGATTCTGTTGGTTTTTTAGAGGCTGAAAAGCTTCAGTTTTAGGAAAGTGTGGACTGCTTTCTGTTGAAATTGCTTGTTTTTCGGATTTCATCCCTCTCCAGGGCATATTAGAAGGGTGAATCAATCCTACTCAAAGTGAAAGGACTTGGGTAATTAGGTGAACCATTCAACTTATTTAGAGACAATCCTTAGATGTGTGAAATAATTTCAATAAAGTTCATTTTCATGCCAAGATTGATATGGGCATTAAACTCTTATGTCAGCAGATATAAGTGCAATTCAAGTATTTCATACATAGTCACCTTAGTCTTTGTGGTTTTAAAATATTTAAATGCTTTGTGTTTAAATAATAATGAAGATGGTAATGTTTATGAAATACCTACTGTGTGCCAGCCCCCATGATAAGCACTTACCACAGAGTGATTCAGCTTAATACTCATTAGTAATAACAGAATTGACATTTTCTTTTAACAGAGGAGAAAACTAAACCACAAAGAGATCAAACAACTTGGCTAGGGCCACACAGTCTTGTGGCAAAGGCAAAATCAGACCAAAGACGAATTCCACAGTCCTCACTCTTAATTACTGTATCATGTTATGGCCCAAGTTCACATTGTGTCCCACTAATTAGGTGGAATCTGTGATGGCAGCAGTTTGAAAAAAGTTGGTCAATTTACTATTTAAAATTCTCATCAATAGGATGTTTAAAAGAGATAAGAAAGTAAACGGGCAGTTGTAGATTTCCTTCAAATGGAAAATTTGAAAATAGATACATGTCACTCTGCCAGACCCCACTGAAGCAGCTAGGTGGGGAGGAGGCTTCTCCCAGATTGCTGTAACCAGACGCGTCTAGCTAAGACTGGATGAATGGTTGGGTGAGGAGGAATCTGTAACTCACAGAAACCTTACTGTCAACTACCTAGTACCCATGTGGTTGTGTGAACAAATATCTACTTGCCTGGCATCATATTGAAAAGGCTTTGTTCTGCTTACCAGCTTTGTACTGATTTGTTCCAAGGCCACAAAGAAAGAAAATAAAACAGAGGGTTGATGATCACTCAGCTACGCTGTGCTAGGTAAACTTTTCAACACGCTTAGCAGTGATTTGAAAACATAAACAGTTCTCTTACCGTATTTTTAATTGCCCCAAAATGGGATGAGAGAGCTAATATCATTAAGACAATAAGTGGAGATATGAAATTATTTCAATAAACCAGAACATTAGAGGAAACCCAAGTAAAATTTAACTGAGATAAATATAAAGTCATGGATTTTAGTTCAAAATTCATAGAACTTGAGCGCAGACTGAGAGGGAGTTGGATGAACTTTCTGAATCAAAAGGCATTGCACAGAATGTAGATTGCAATCCATAAGATGCCAGAATTTTCCAACAGTCTTAATCAGCATTGCTACCAGGCTAGGGTCTTTATCAAGAAAAGTGATGGTGATGGAAGATTGTGTTCAGTTTAGAAGCCACTATTTAATAACAAGTCTATCCAGAGAAAGAGAGTTACCAGAATAATGAGAGCTTTGGAAACCTGTGCATGTAATGAATGGATAGACGAACAGAGGAAATTTAGCCTGAAGAGGAAGGCACTACAGGTGAATTTGATAGAGCTCTTCATGATGTAATGGAAAGTGTGCTGAGCCTGGAGACCAGAGCAGAGTTCAGTCTCAACTGTAGTACTCTTAAAACTAGGGCAACCACTTAACCAGCCAAACTCTCAGAACCTTAAGCCTACATGATTTGTTTATCCCTAAGTTATCTAGACTCAATAAGCTGGGTACTGAGAACATAGAAATAAAGAGCAAAACTTTGGACCTTGAATAGTCTTGTGCCTAATACAGACGAGTTTCAGACCATTAATACACAGAGTAATGATGTCCTGGGAATGATGTTCTGGGAGCTTAGAGGATGGGTAACTCATCTTAAAACAGGGCATTTTGACCAGCTTTTTTGATACAATCTTTTTATGTGGTATATTAGTTTGCTAAGGTTGCTGTAACAAAGTACCACAAACTAGATGGCTTAAACGAGAGACATTTACTGTCTTACAGTTCTGGAGGCTAGAAGTCTGAGATCAAGGTGTCAGCAGGGTTGGTTCCTCCCCAGGCCTGTAAGGGAGAATCTGTTCCAAGCTGCTGTCCTGGCTTCTGGTGGTTTGCTGGCAATCTTTTGCGTTCCTTGGCTTCATGATGCATCACCATGATCTGTGTCTTCATCTGCACATGGTTTGCTCCCTGCATCTCGTCACACAGTCTTTCCTCTGTGTACGTCTGTCTCTGTGGCCAAATTTCCTTTTTTATTATATACAAGAACAAAGTCACATTGGATTAGGGCCCACCCTAGGGGATCATCTGCAAAGACCCCATTTCCAAATAAAGTCACATTCACAGGTCCTAGGGGTTAGGATTTTAATACCTTTTGGGGGGACAAAATTCAATCCACAATATATGGCTTATTTGAAATAATCATGTCCAGATGTCTTTTTTTTTCTTTTTGTTACTATCTAAGCAGCAAGTGCAACAAAATTTCTACTCCCATGCCAGCAGGAGCCTCTGACCCTTCACCCTGGGCCTAATACTCACCCCATCATGGATCCTTCTTCCACCTCTGACTCCACTGCAGAACTCACTCTCCCCTCACCTCATTCCTGAACCACATCCCCTGTCTCTCTCCACCCACAGAGGAGTGGTCAGCAATGCTGTAAATGTCAGCAACAGAATAAGAATAAATGTTTTAATAATTCCTTAAGATTTTCTTTCTGGGTTGAAAATGTAATGGTTCATTATTTTATCCATCAAAGTGAACTCAGATCAAATGATGATGCATAAAAATGTTTCTGGAATCAAAATGTCCTCAGGGTAAAAATTACCAAAACAGCCAAATCAAAGTATCATATAACAAATTATGTGATCCAGAAGAGTCTTGGATAGCACGCTTGTGAAGGCCACGCCAGAGCTGAGTGTAGAAGGAGAAATGGAAAATTAATCAAGCAAGGAAAGGAACATTCTTGGCTGAAGGAAAAGCAAATGTAAAGTCACGATGCCAAGAAAGTAGGAGGCGTCACAGACCCTGAAGTGGTGTGGCATGACCAGGGCACAGGAGAAGGGGTGGCAGGCAGAGGCCTAGCTCTCAAAGGCCTAGTATACGCCATTGGTTGTCTACTCACTTTATTATTATCTCATTTATCGCTGCAATAGAAAGTGAGCGGAGAATTGGAAGTAAAAAGTGGCATGCCCAGATGTTTATGTGCAGTTTCAAAAATCACTTTGGCAACCATAAGGAGGATGGATTAAAAGGCCAAAGACTGGAGCTGAAGACCGGTGAGAAGTCTTTGTAATAACGAAGGTAAACAACGATGAAAGCTACGCTAACATGGCAAGCATGGGAAGTAGGGCAACCCTTCCTAGCTGTTTGTGGAAATAGTGAGCGGGTGGAATCCACAGGGTTTAAATGAGAGTCTTGAGGAAGCTAAATGAATGGTTTTTCCAACTCTAGCTGCACATCAGAGGCACCTTGGGAACTTCTTAAAATGCGGATTTTTCTGGCCCTGTCTCTGACTTAGCGAATCAGAATGTTTGCTGTTTAAGCCTTGAGATTTTGAAGATCTTCTCCAGCCAGTCTCTGTGACTAAACGTTTAAGGGCTGACACCCAGGAGAAAGAGGAAACACTCTGTTGATTCAGGATCAGGTTTTAGTCCCATATAAGAAAAAACATATTATAATTACACTGTTGTTGTTGTTGTTTTTTGTTTTTTGTTTTTTGTTTTTTTTGAGACGGAGTCTCACGCTGTTGCCCAGTCTGGAGTGCAGTGGCCGGATCTCGGCTCACTGCAAGCTCCGCCTCCCGGGTTCCCGCCATTCTCCTGCCTCAGCCTCCTGAGTAGCTGGGACTACAGGCGCCCGCCACCGCGCCCGGCTAATTTTTTGTATTTTTAGTAGAGACGGGGTTTCACTGTGGTCTCGATCTCCTGACCTTGTGATCCGCCCGCCTCGGCCTCCCAAAGTGCTGGGATTACAGGCTTGAGCCACCGCGCCCGGCCAATTACACTGTTTAAAGATAAACATTCCCTCAGAACATTGTTGCTGAATGTATTCGAGAAGGGACCAGCAAACCAGGTAAAGGGAGGTTGTAGAAGGGCTCTTTACTTGTCAGAAGAATGAGAGAGCCTTGAAGGCACTCCAGAGACAGAGTTCCCCATGCACAGTGAGCGGGAAGCAGAGCCAGCCAGAGCAGCAGCCAGGCACTCAAAAGAAATCTGCCTGCCCAGGCCCTGTGTGTGCACCCCTTTTGCTCCAGCTGTGGCTTCAGACATTGTCTTACTCTGACCTGGTTTAGATTCCAGGTTCTGGCCTTTGGATCTGTGTCTGTTTCCATGACAACCCCATTCTATTGGAGCCATGCTTGCTGTCTGGCTGCTGCATTTAGATTCGTCCGGGCACCCCACCCTATGGTTTCAATTTGTCGTGACTCTTGAGACGAGTGTGAGTCTAGCCCACCTCACACCTGCCTTCCAGCCCCATTTAACCTTTCCCAGCTTCCTCCTCGGGTACCCCACCCTATGGTTTCAACCTGTCGTGGCTCCTGAGATGACTTTGAGTCTAGCCCACCTCACACCTGCTTTCCAGTCCCATTTAACCTTTCCCAGCTTCCTCCCTGCTCATGCCCACATTCAGACTCTGCCTGTGGCTCAGAATATAAACTACCAGTTCTACCATTGGTCTGCTGGACAAAGTTTCTGTGAGATTATGAAGATCTAGTAGCTTCCTAGTACTAGGAAAGCTTTGAATTATTGAAATTATTGAAAGTGCAAGCTTTGAACCCAGACCTGAATTCCAATCTAGACTGTGTTACAGTAAGCAAGTTACCTAACCTCTACCAGCCTCAGTTTCTAAACCTATGGAAAGATGATAAATGCACCTAACCTAAGTTATAAAGATACAAGCAGCATAGCCAGTTTCACCAACTGAGCATAAACACATGATATAGTCTCTTCTGATTTTTGGTTAACAACTCAAGCATCCAGGTATCTTTAACAACAGGATGTTCCATATCTCCCTCTTGAAGCCTAATGCCAATTAGTCCAAGAATTCTGAAGATTCATTCCATCTGAAAAGGTCAAACCTAGGTAAGTCGGAGAGAGAACTGGAGCTGCTGGTCAGTTCACAGACCCAGTTTCTGCACACAGAAGCATGAAGGCTATTCCTCTGCTCTCTGACGAATGCCTGCTCACTGCACCAGTAATGCCTTTGCTGGCTCCAATGTGTGCCCAGGGTGTCTGAGAGACACAGGGTGCCTCACTTTTGGGTTCTCAGGTAACAGCCATTGCTCTGCTGCAGCCGGCACCTCCTCAGACTCTTAGGTTGGAGTCCTGTGCACTAACTCAGCAACCAGGTTCTGCCCAGAGCTCCCTTTCAAGGCCTGGGGGCTTATGTTAGTTTCCTAGAGTTGTCATAACAAATTACCACAAACTGATTGGCTTAAAACACAGAAATATCTTCTCTCACAGTCCAGGAAAGCAGAAGTCTAAAATCAAGGTGTCAGCAGAGCTGGTTTCTTTTGGAGGTTGCAAGGGAAAAACTCTCACGCCTCCCAGCGTCTGGTGGCTCCCAGCAATCTTTGGCATTCCTTGGCTTGTAGCTGCATCACTCCAATCTCGATTTTCTTTTTCACCTGTTTTCTTCATTCTGTGTAATGCCAGGAGTCTTCCCTTCTTCTTATAAGGACACCAGTCATTGGATTTAAGGCCCATCCATTAAATGACTATAACTTCATCTTAACTAATTACACCTGCCCACCTTATTTTCTAACAAGGTTACATTCTGAAGTTCCAAATAAACATGAATGTGGGGGCCTTTTCTTGATAACAAGACTTAACAACCCATTTTCATAATTTCAGATCTCTGAAAGAAGAGCTTCACACCCCTTTCCTCAAGAAAATCTACTGAGCTCTCTATGCAAATTTTCCTTTTACCCTTTCCTTCAGAGCAAGAGAAAACAAACAGATATTCATATATTTTCAAATGTCTTAATTAATAAGAAAAATAAACTCGTGGAGTTTTGCTAGCCCTACTCCCAGAATTTAGAAGGAACTGGAATAATTTTATCTCATTTTGTGTGTGAAGTATATACAAAGTCTGGCACATAGAAAGCCCTCGATTATTGGTAATTACAGTCATGAGTCGCTTAACAACAGGGATATGTTCTAAGAAATGCATTGTTAGGTGATTTCACGGCTGTGAGAACATCATAGAGTGTACTTACACAAAGCTAGATGGTATAGCCTATTGCTCCTCGGCTACAAGCCTATACAGCACATTACTACACTGGATACTGTAGGCAATTGTAACACAATGGTAAGTGTATCTAAACATAAAAAGGTACAGCAAAAATAGTGTAAAAGATGAAAATGGCACTCCTGTATAGGGCACTCATCATGAATGGTGCTCAAAGGACTAGAAGTAGCTCTGGGGTGAGTCAATGAGTGAGTGATGAGTGACTGTGAAAGCCTAGGACGTAACCGTATATTACTGCAGACTTTTAAAACACTATAAACTTAGGCTACACAAAAATTATTTTAAAATTCAGTAATTGAGCTATAATATTATGATGGCTATGATGTCTCTAGGTGATAGAAATTTTTCACCTCCTCCATTATTATCTTATGGGACCACCATCCTATATGCAATCCATCACTGACTGAAATGCCATTATGCAGTGCATGGCCGTATTCATTATTCTAGAAGATAATCAAAAGTACCCTGAGGATACAAAGCATCAGGATAAAATTTAATTTGCTGGAGGCAAAATATCTGCCTTACTTAGTTTGTACACAATTTAAGTGGAACTCTCAATGCAGTCTGGTAAGCTCTGTATCCCTAATATAAGACCTAGGTAAATCACAAGCATTCCTATACACCAATAACAGACAAACAGAGAGCCAAATCATGAGTAAACTCCCATTCACAATTGCTTCAAAGAGAATAAAATACCTAGGAATACAACTTACAAAGGATGTGAAGGAACTCTTCAAGGAGAACTACAAACCACTGCTCAACGAAATAAAAAAGGACACAAACAAATGGAAGAACATTCCATGCTCATGGATAGGAAGAATCAATATTGTGAAAATGGCCATACTGCCCAAGGTAATTTATAGATCCAGTGCCATCCCCATCAAGCTACCAATGACTTTCCTCATAGAATTGGAAAAAACTACTTTAAAGTTCATATGGAACTGAAAAAGAACCCACATAGCCAAGACAATCCTAAGCCAAAAGAACAAAGCTGGAGACATCACGCTACCTGACTTCAAACTATACTACAAGGCTACAGTAACCAAAAGAGCATGGTACTGGTATCAAAACAGAGATACAGACCAATGGAACACAACAGAACCCTCAGAAATAATACCACACATCTACAACCATCTGATCTTTGACAAACCTGACAAAAACAAGAAATGGGGAAAGGATTCCCTATTTAATAAATGGTGCTAGGAAAACTGGCTAACCATATGTAGAAAGCTGAAACTGGATCCCTTCCTTACACCTTATACAAAAATTAATTCAAGATGGATTAAAGACTTAAATGTTAGACCTAAAACCATAAAAACCCTAGAAGAAAACCTAGGCAATACCACTCAGGCCATAGGCATGGGCAAGGACTTCATGACTAAAACACCAAAAGCAATGGCAACAAAACCCAAAATAGACAAATGGGATCTAATTAAACTAAAGAGCTTCTGCACAGCAAAAGAAACTACCATCAGAGTGAACAGACAACCTACAGAATGGGAGAAAATTTTTACAATCTACCCATCTGACAAAGGTCTAATATCCACAATCTACAAAGAACTTAAACAAATTTACAAGAAAAAAATCAAACAACCCCATCAAAAAGTGGGCAAAGGATATGAACAGACACTTCTCAAAAGAAGATATTTATGCAGCCAACAGACACATGAAAAAATGCTCATCATCACTGGCCATCAGAGAAATGCAAACCAAAACCACAATAAGATACCATCTCACACCAGTTAGAATGGTGATCATTAAAAAAATCAGGAAACAACAAGTGCTGGAGAGGATGTGGAGAAATAGGAACGCTTTTACAATGTTGGTGGGACTGTAAACGAGTTCAACCATTTTGGAAGACAGTGTGGCGATTCCTCAAGGATCTAGAACTAGAAATACCATTTGACCCAGTAATCCCATTCCTGGGTATATACCCAAAGGATTATAAATCATGCTGCTGTAAAGACACATGAACACGTATGTTTATTGTGGCACTGTTCATAATAGCAAAGACTTATAAACAACCCAAATTTCCATCAATGATAGACTGGATTAAGAAAATGTGGCACATATACACCATGGAATACTATGCAGCCATCAAAAAAAAGATGAGTTCATGTCCTTTGCAGGGACATGGATGAAGCTGGAAACCATCATTCTGAGCAAACTATCGCAAGAACAGAAAACCAAACACCGCATGTTCTCACTCATAGGTGGGAATTGAACAATGAGAACACTTGGACCCAGGGTGGGGAACATCACACACTGGGGCCTGTTGTGGGATCGGGGGAGAGGGGAGGGATAGCATTAGGAGATATACCTAATGTAAATGATGAGTTAATGGGCGCAGCACACCAACATGGCACATGGATACGTATGCAACAAACCTGCACGTTGTGCACAGGTACCCTAGAACTTAAAGTATAATAATAATAATAATAATAAAAAGAAAATGGATAAGTAGTTAATAATAAACCTTTCCATTAAGAAAAAAAAAAAAAGAAAGAAAGAAATAAGTCAGATACAGAAAGACAAATACCACATGTTCTCACTCATATGTGGTAGGGGGAATGCCAGATAGTTGAAGGGCACAAAATATCAGGCAGAATGAGTATGTTTTGTTTCTTTTTTTTGAATTTCATTTGCACACTCTGGTGAATATAGTTAATAATATTGTATATTTCAAAATTGCTAAGAGTAAATTTCAGACATTCTCATAACAAAAAATGGTAAGTTTTTGGGGTGATGGACATGTTAACTAGCTTGATTTAATTTTTCCACATTGTATTTATAAACTAATATGCCCTGTAAGTTTATACAATTATAAATTTTTAATTTAAAATAAAAAGGAAGAAAGAAATCTAGTCCCCTGATATATGTCTTCTATTCCCAGCCATATCTTCCCTCCATTCTACTACCCTTCTTACTGTTTCAGGACCTAACAGGTAGAGGCTACATGATTTGGCCCTTTGGTCTTGAGGCTTCCAGTTGGATGTAGAATAACAGTGGAAAGACACAGCAGAATTTCAAAAAGAAAAAGTGTAAGATGAGGTGATTCATTTCCCTGGCTCCTTCCTTGTAAAGTATCCTATGACTGGCTATGTCCATAACCCATGGTCATGGCTCCTCTCAGAGGCCTCCACAAGCCTCTTTCTTTTTCTTCCCCATCTTCAGGCCTAGCGGTAGTAACTACTCCACTGTTTTTACGGTATTAACACTGCACCCTTGTAAACAGTGCCTTTGTAAAAATTTCCTCAAACCCATTTCCATTCATTACAAGTTAACAACTTAAATTTATATGAAGTACATGAAGTGATTCTCAGTTATTTTCATCTTAAATACTTCATTAAGAATTTTAGGACATGAAGAGATCATCTAAATTCAATCTAAATGTTACTTGTTGGGAGAGCTGATCCTAAAACACAAGCCTCCTAAATCCTAATTCAATAGTCTACTTGTGTGCCTGGAAAAAGGCTTATTATTTTCCTAGGCAATACCAGGTTTCTGTGGTCAATAGATACTCAAAATCAGAGTCACCTTCAGTCATGCTATAGACTTCATCCTCCATTCTTTTCTTTCCTTCCTTTTCCTTTCTTTGTCCTTCTCCCTTTTTCTTTCCAGTGGTCTCTCTATCTCTCTGCCCTGAGAGAGGAATTAACATTTACCGAATACTCATGCAGCAAACACCATGAAACACATAAGTAACCTGTTCTAAATGATATCTCACTTAACACTCCCAAAATCTATGAGTTATCAAACCAGTTTTACATAGTAAGAAACTGAGGCTTAAAGAACTTTAGTGTCCAAGGCAGCACAACTAATTATGCAAGGACATGAGCTTCAATCCAATAAGTCTGACTGTAGAGTCTATGGTCTCCCCATGGAGCCCTGACACATCCCACATCCTGTGGCCCTGTGCTGACCCCTCTTCTCCCTCCCCTGGATGTTTTTGTTTTGTTTGTTGGTTGGCTGTTTGGGGTTTTTTGTTTGTTTGTTTGTTTGTTGTTTGTTGAAACAGAGTCTTGCTCTGTCACCCAGGCTGGAGTGCAGTGGCATGATCTCAGCTCACTGCAACCTCAAATTCCCAGGTTCAAGCAATTCTCCTGCCTCAGCCTCCCAAGTAGCTGGAACTACAGGCACACACCACCACACCAGGCTAATTTTTGTATTTTTAGTAGAGACAGGGTTTTGCCATGTTGGCAGGTCTGGTCTTAAACTCCTGACCTCAAGTGATCCTCCTGCCTCAGCCTCCCAAGCTGGGATTACAGGTGTGAGTCACTGCCCTGGGCCTCCCCTGGTGTTTAGACCAAAACTTAGCCATCTTATGCTTGGTGCCATTAACTGGTAACAACATTAGTTGAATAACCTCTAATAAACTAATTTAGAGAAATTAATTACCCATGACTTCTTCAGCTTTTATGTTTTTTAAAAGCCTCCTAGAGTCAAAACCTAATGTGGTTTCTACAGCCGTGGATATAGTGAAATTGTAATGGATGCAATATATTGGCATCCATTCTTATTAGAGAAGAAAACAGTACCAATAACTTTTGTTGAAAATAATTGCTCAAGAGGGAAGATAAAGAGAGCTCTTCTAATACATTCATGTAACTAGAAATCCATTCATTTGTTCTCAAAGCACTGCTGGAAACTGGTAGAAATAAGCCAGTATATGACAGAATCCAGATTCTGCAAATGCAGGGCTCCAGAACAATAAGCATTGCATTCACAGTGTGAGAGGCTACAGTGAGGAGATAAGGTTTGTGGCCAGCTTTCAGGCCTTTAAGAGGAAGGAGCTGAATTCATAAGGAAGGATTACATCTCACTGCAATCACTTGTATGACTGACTCTCAATATATTTTCCAATTGTTTTACAGTATTCTCTCTTTTGTCTTCTGTAAGCTTTGCAATGATAGGAACTATGCCTTATTCATCTTTGCATTTTCCACAGCTCAGAGTCGATGCCTTATACATAGAAGATGCTCAATAAATGTTTTAACTGAATAAACACTCTGCCTTTTCAAGTGACTGACTAAATTTAAAGAGCCTACTCTTAAATTTATATACTGTGTTGTACATATTTCAGAAGTATATTTTTGAAGATAGGGTGAAAATAAGATTTCACAATGGAATCGGAGGCATAATGGTAGGATTTTGTAAAATAATAATGAAAATAAGTGTCAAAGTTCAGCAATTCCTAGGCTTTCATCTAAATGACTTTGACCTCTTTTATAAAGAAGAAACTGAACCTATAGCTATTATTTTCTCTTTTTTTCCAAATACTTTTAAAATAAAATGTATTTTGGGGGCACAATGCTGTTCTTTATGCATTCAGATGACTTGCATGTTAGACACAAAAGGGTTCCTTGGGACGCTGTGGTTCTATTGTATATACATGCACATTTCAAATAGATTTTCAGCACAATAGGTGTTAACAGCAGTCCTCAAAAGCACTCACTGTATGGGGTGCACTTTTTCCTGATTTTTATAGGATTTTGTTTTCTTCTTTTGACATTGTATCCAAAATAATACCTCCAATGGTTGATAAATTAGAAAGGAATTCAGAACTAAAATTGTTTATGGTTTGTTTTTCAGGGAAAAAAATCAATAAAGAGGCAAATTTCAAAGCACAGAGTTAATAATGTCATCTACTTAAACAACTTAAGTACCTTCTAAGTCTAATATTTTTACTATCAGCTTGAATAAAAGCAGATGATAGTTTTTAAGCTTACATTTCTATGACTCAGGCATTTAAAAAGGCAGATTGCACTATTTTTTACTTTGTTGAGCCCATTGTATCAAAAATAAGATTTTTTCTGTGGACTCCATAAAATATAGTAAAGTAGGTACAGCAAGATTAGTGAGTTATGCTGAACAAAGCATGGTTCTGATACACCCTTTTGGCTTCTTTGAAGTTAGGAATCAGAACCAGTTTCCTACCAACAGTTGGCTAAACTCAATGAGATGAGGTTCAAACATTGGCTATGTGTAACAGCTCCAATTCATAAAAAGCAATTGAAAATTTGGCCGTAGCAAATGGAAGGGCCAGCCACCCACTCCTTTGCAGCTTGTAGGTCACTGTAACCCACTATGATGACTCAGTTGGGTTCCAGATGTCATTTTCTTCTCTCACTGTCTAAAATCATGGCACCCAACATTTCTTTTTCTGTAACTCTAAATTGGACAGCAGGGAGGCTTTGTTTCCCTTATGTCCTAAAGTTAAACTAAATTAGGAGCTAGTATACTTCAAAAACCATTGAATGAAATTTATATATTCCTGTGGTTATCATGATATGAAAGTAATCTTTTAATATTTAGGCTCAGCATGTGAAATATATCGGGTTGGCCTCTCCCTGCACTCTCTCGGTATCAAAGAGGAAAAAGCAGGAAAAGCCAGTATGCCAGTGATCAACTAGAATTATCCCCTGCCTGACAGACAAACAATGCCACAGACTCCTGTTGTAATCCTGCCTGCTTAGGGTTGGGAGATGGAGGGAGGACAGGAAGAAGTCATGAAAACTGACTCTCCTCTCAACCTCTACTCTCCATTCAAAAAGCCCACCACACCCAGTATTTGACTGGAAGATTAGAAATGTGTCTTTTATTGGGATTCTTTGGTGACACTTCTATGGACTCTAGACATGGCTAATGTTCAGCTCTTGAGCCAGACTGTGGGGCAGACAATTCAAAAACATGTGTCATGTGTAATATGTTCATATTTTTGGAATCAAAATTCGAACATGCAAGTCTGACACATTGGTCTAGCTGTACATGGTCTAGTAGGAGCATAAAATAGACTATTTTGGTCAATTCTAAGACACACATACTGTGATGATTAATTTTATGCGTCAATCTGCTGGGGCAAAGAAATGCCCAGCTAGCTAGAAAAACATCATTTCTAGGTGTGTCTGTGAGGTGTTTCCAGAAGACATTAGCATTTGCATTCTTCAAGAACACTGCCTTCACCAGTGTGCGTGGGAATCATCCAGTCCACTGAGAAAGGAAACAGAACCAAAAGGAGGAAGAAAGATGAATTTGCTCTTGCTATTTAAGCTGGGATATCCATCTTCTCTTGCCCTCAGACATCAGTGCTCCTGGTTCTTGGGCCTTCAGATTCAGACCACAACTTACATCTTTGGCTGTTCTGTTTCTCAGGACTTCAAGCATGAACTGGAACTATATCACTGGCTTTCCTGAGCCTCCAGCTTGCAAGGGAAGCTTGTGAGATTTCTCAGCCTCCGTAATCATGTGAGCCAATTCCTTAAAAAAAAAAAAATCTCTCCCACTGGGTAACCATATACAGAAATGGAAAATGGACCCCTTCCTTATACCATATACAAAAATCAACTCACAATGGATTAAAGATACAAATGTGAAACCCAAAGCTATTAAAAACCCCAGAAGAAAACCTAGACAATACGATTCAGGACATAAGCATGGGCAAAGATTTCATGATGAAGATGGCAAAAACAATTGCAACAAAGGAAAAAATTGACAAATGGGATCTAATTACACTTGAAGAGCCTCTGCACAGCAAAAGAAACTATCAACAGAGTAAACTGACAACCTGCAGAATGGGAGGAAATTTTTGCAAACTATGCATCTGACAAAGGTCTGATACCCAGCATCTCTAAGGAATTTAAACAAATTTACAAAAAAAAAAAAAAAAAAACCATTAAAAAGTAGGCAAAGGACATGAACAGACACTTGCAGAAGAAGACATACATTTGGCCAAGAAACATATGAAAAAAAGCTCAACATCACTGATCATTAGAGAAATGCACTCAAAACTAAAATGAGATACTATCTCATGCCAGTCAGAATGGCTGTTGTTAAAAAGTCAAAAAACAACAGGTGCTGGAGAGGTTGTGCAGAAAAGGAATGTTTTTACACTGTTGGTGGGCGTGCAAATTAGTATAACCATTGTGGAAGACAGTGTGGTGATTCCTCAGTGACCTAGAGGCAGAAACACCAACCCAGCAATCCCATTACTGGGTATATACCCAAATATAAATTGTTCTATTATAAACACACATGCACATGTATGTTAATTGCAGCACTATTCACAATAGCAAAGACATGGAATCAACCTAAATGCCCCTCAATGATAGACTGGATAAAGAAAATGTGGTACATATACACCATGCAATACTATGCAGCCATTAAAACAGAATGAGATCATGTTCTTTGCAGGGACATGGATGGTACTGGAAGTCATTATCTTTAGCAAACTAACACAGGAACAGAAAACCAAATACCACATGTTCTCACTTACAGGTGGGAGCTAAATGATGGGAACACCTGAACACATGGACGGGAACAACACACACTGGGACCTGTCAGAGGATGGAGGGGTGGGAGGAGGGAGAGGATCAGGAAGAATGGCTAATGGATGCTGGGCTTAATACCTGGGTGATGGGATGATCTGTGCCACAAGCCACCATGGCACACATTTACCTATGTAACGAACCTTCACATCATGCACATGTACCCATGAACTTAAACGCTGGAAATTTATAACTAACTTAATTAAATAAAATTGTCATTGCACAATATTAAAAAAAAAAAAAAACTCTCCCTTCTCCCTATGTATCTAATAGGAAGAAGTGGGAAAAGCCAGTATGCCAGTGTTCAGCATATTGGTTGTGTTTCTCTGGCTAGCACACATAATTATTGTAATATCACCAAAATAAAGATATGTCTTATGATCAATAGCATGTGTGTTTAACTGGTGGCATTTTTTTCTTTATTAGTAGCACAAAAAATAATGGTGTATCTTACAATCGATGTCATCTTAGATTCAATAAAATATTTTTGACCCCAGAAATATCTCAGAAAATTCAGGAGAAGTGATTTGTTTTTCTGTCACATTCGATATATGTTGCCTTTATTCCCAAACCCCGTCATTTCTCTAATAACAAACTGGATTTCAGAGGAAAGGTGAGATGGTCAGTTTTATGTGTCAAACTGGCTAGGCTTCAGTCCCCACTTATTCAATCAAACACTAATCTAGAAATCACTGTGAAGTTACTTTTAGATATGGTTCGATCCATAATCGGTTGATTTTAAGTAAAGGAGATTCTCCTCTGTGATCTGGGTGGGCCTGACTAATCCGTTGAAAGGCTTTAAGAGCAGAATTGAGGTTTCCCTGAGGAAGAAAAAATTCTGTAGCATAAGCTCTTGCCACAGATTTTCCAGCCAGCCCTTCCTAACAGTCTGCCCTATAGACTTTGGACTTGGCTAGCCAGCCCCCACAGTCACATAAGCCAATGTTGCGGCAATAAAACTCTTTGCATACATCTTACAGTTCTATTTCTCTGCTGGAACTCTGCGTGATACACAGAGTCAATGGTATTCATTTTTCATTCTAATATTTTATCTTTTAATTATATTTATTTGAAAAGGTGATATATTCCCACGTTCTTTATATTTATATGGCAATACAGTGAAAAGATTTATTTCTACTCTTCCCCATTCTTGCAGCTTCTAATTCACCACCACCCATCATAGATAACCACTAGAATTACTTCCTTGTGAGTAATTCCAAAGTTTCTTTGTGCATAAGCAAATCAATACAGATATATATTCTTTCCCCCCAATTTACAAAACAGAACAAAGGTAGCCCACTATGTACAGTGATCTGCACTCTGCTTTTTTCCTGACTCTTAAGAGTTTTTCATTTCATTATACAAAGAGCTTCTTCATGCTTTTTTCTCAGCTCTATTTCATATCCATACCATGATTTATTTAACCAGTTACCTATTGGTGGACATTTGGCTTATTTCAACAGTTTTGCTATTACCCACGGGTGGAATCCTTTAAAAACATTTAGATAGATAGATAGATAGATAGATAGATAGATAGATAGATAGATAGATAGATCGTAGATAGATAGGTAGATAGATACAGACAGATGATAGAGATAGATAGATGATAGATTAGATAGATAAGATAGAGACAGATAGATGATAGATAGATAGATAGATAGATAGATAGATAGATAGATAGATAGATAGATAGATAGAAAGAAACATGTTATACATGGTGATTCATGGATAAAAATCATTATATACTTTGAGCAAGAGTATGCATAGAAGAACACACAGGTGGAATGACTCAAAGGGGCACAAAGCATATGCATTTGTGATTGTGAGAGATCTTCCTAAATTTTCCAGTATCAGCCGAGTAATGTTATTTGTTTGGAGAATGCTTGTTTTCTCACAGCTTCCTCAACGCAAATGTGTTAATGAACTTTGGAATATGTATCAATTCAGTAAATTACAAAACGGTTTCAGTGGATGTATAATTTTCATCTCACTGAACACGAATGGCATAGACCCTCTTTTTAATATGTTTATGTCATTTTTATTTCCTTTATTTTATAATTCCTAGTCACATCTTTTAACTATTTTTCTATTGAGTTGGTCTTTTTGTGTCATACAGGAGTTCTTACATATCCGAGAAATCAGTCATTTATCTGTGAAATGGAATACTAATATTTTCCCCAATTTTTTATTTGTCTTTTAACTCTCTCAATAGTGCCCCCACAATGGAAAATGTCTTTATTTTTATATATTTGGATTTATCAGTCTTTCCTTTTACGCCTCCAGATTTTGCATCATAGTTAGAAAGCACTTCTCCATACCGAGGTTCTAACGGCATTCATCATCCTTCATTACTTTTCAGATTGCTGACCAATTGTTCTAACATCATTTATAATAAGGCTACTTTTTCCTCACTTATTGGAGATTCCTTTATCATATACTAAATTTCTATATATCTGGCTCCAGTGTGTTCCATGGCTTTATAAGTCTGTGAACGAGTACCACATATTTTATTTATTAAAGGTTTATATTTTCACATCTCGGGGGATTAATTCTTCTTTGTCTTCCTTTACACCACCATTGCCCTTCTTTTTCAAGGTTTCTTAGCATTTTATTTAGTTCTACACAAGTACTTCAAAACCAATGTGCCCCCTCTTCATCCCACCCTGTCCCCTGTCCCGCAGAATATTTTTATACTGGCTTGGCTTATCACAGTCCTAAAATTCTATCATTAGATAAAATGAATCAGAAAGCCATAGGCATCAGATAGTGCTCTACCACTTTGCGCTGTGAACTGAGACAGCCACTACATCTCTGGGTCTCGGTAGTGACAGAATGGTAACGAAGATAAGAAGTTTCACATAGATGTTCTCTAAGATTCTTTCCAGTTCTAAGGTTTCCTGGTTCAGTGTTAAACCTCATATTTGGGATTTTCCTTAGCACTGTGCCCATTTCTCCTAAAAATACTTCCTTTGTGATTATGTTACAAACAACTGGAATTTTTTTTCATCATATGCCATAATTTGCAGTAACAGAGAAGAGTAAAAAGAAATGACTTGCTTCTCCTACAGATCAAATTTTAAACAACAGAACTTTTGCTAAGTCACATTTTCGAATCATTTACCTTTTCTAAGTGCAACACAGTATAAGCAAAGAATTTGGCATATGGAAAATGCCAACAAAAAATGAAAATTTGGGTTTGTTGTTTTTTCAGAAGGTCTACTTCTATTTTGGTTTTTGTGGTTTTTGTTTTGTTTTGTTTTGTTTTGTTTTTCTTCTTACTGTGTCTGTAAATTGCTGGCTGACCAAATTTTGTGAGATCAAAGCCTCTGGATGCAGTTTTCTCACACATGACTGAAAGGCTGCTGGGCACATTGATTACACATCACTGCTGAGTAACTGGGACAATACTCCACTCTCAATTGCATGTCATGGACGAGGATTGAAAAAATGAACCAATAAAAACTTTAGTTGGTTACATTGCTCAGAAAAGCACATTATTAAGAACATCTTGCCAACAGGTTGGCATAATACAATTTGTACCACCAAAATACACTGCGATTAAATGTTTGGTGGCTTCTGATCAGCCATCTAAACACCTATGAACTAAAAAGCTGGAAAAAAAGGCCCCTCTGGCAACCTCCATTTTGTTCATCACTGCTTCGTTAACACATTTTCCTTCTCCCTGTTCCTCAATGGTTATGTGTTAGCCGGACTCTGTGAGAACATGGAGTATAAAGCACAAAACCGAAAAGAATAGTTTATTTTCAGTGTAGTATTTTTATGCTTTCTGCAGACGAGTGCCGTACATATGCAATATGCCTCCCGCACAGAAAATGAAGCATTCTTACTGTGATTGACCTACATGGAAATCTCATCTCAGCTTTAAAAATTTCTGTACAAAAATGTGAAGCTAAGATAGAAGGATCTGCATTTATTTCAGGAAGTCAGAAGTTACTTGGGCACTAATCCTAATGGGAGCTGCATACAAATCCCTGGACATCAAAATACCCTTGACTGGGTTGACTTTTAATTTAGGAATTTACTAGAGCCTGCAACTATACTGCTGGAGTGTGTGATAGTGTCAGATCCTATAAATGAAGCATGGAGGACTTGGTTAACCGCCTGGGTTGAATGCCAAAGAATGCCCTGGGGATGTGGTAATTCAGTACTCGAGGTAGCCTTGGTTGCTGCAAGCCAATACTAAATCAGTGCCCCATAATGGTGTTAGAAGCATTGCAGTGCAGTCTCAGATTTTTGCTATCAGCTCCCTCACACTTATTTACAAAGCTCTTTTCTCTGGCATATGCAGGGTGACTGCAAGGACAATAAGTTATAGCTGTCACATCCAATTTCCCTGCAAGCAGGGACTGCCTGGCACCTCGCCATCAGTCAATTTTCCTTGTTGGAAACCTTTCCTTGTTTTCCCCTTCCTGGTTGGTAAAGAAGGCTAAAAAGAAAATGGATGACCTGGGAGAGGAGACAGTAGAGCTAATTCTTCCAACACTTCAGTTTCAATGGACATAGGGCACGAATAACCAGAGGAATGAATAATAGACTATGGCCAACTCTTATTGCTCTTCATGTCTCCCCAGGATTCTTCTGAGGGGTGAGAATGCTTAGGAGTGCCACCTTGCCAATGTCTGGCATCCCACTGCTCTGCCGCTAAAAGTGGGGGACTGGGGAATTATTTCAGGCAGGAAATCTAATCAATGGTTGTCAATAGGTGGAGGTGATAAGATGCTCAGGAACTAAAAGAACATCACCACCATCAGCATCAGTATCATTTTCATTACTTTCATTTGCTGCATATCACATGTGGAGCATTTCCAGTATTCTACGCACTAAGCAGCCTCACAACAAATCCATACCTGAGAGGCATTTTTTCCACTTTGACAGAAGAACTGAGGCTGCAAGAGTTGAAGTTGCTTGCCTGAGGTTGCTCAGTCACAGGCAGGAGAGCCTGCACCCTTCTGACACCAGAGCACAGGAAATGGGGTAGTAAAATTAGACACTTCTCGGCTGTGGCCAAGTTACCCAAAGATCAAGAACCACGTAAGGGCCAAGTACCACCCAAAACCTAAAGTGGGGTTCCTGAGCACCAAGGCAGAGCATATCAAGATAGCATCAAACCAGTTCTGTCTGAGTTAGCCATCTCACACTCAAGAGTTTAGAGCAAATGCTTTCTTTAGAGACAGCTGTCGGGCTTTCATGGCATCGTTCCTCTCCCTTCCTTGGGAGTGAGGAGCAGGGTGAATCCCTGCTACCTTAAATTTCATGGGGACACTCGAAAAATGTGGCATGTGTCCCCTCCTTTTTTTTTTTGTTTTGTTTTAATAAAGCCTGCTCACATTTGCCTTAATCTTTTATTTGTATAAATTTAAGGGGTACAAGTGCAGTTCTGTTACGTAGATACATTGCATAGTAGTGAAGTCTGGGCTTTTAGTGGAACTGTCACCCAAATAATGAATATTGTGCCCAGTGTGTAATTTCTCATCCCTTACCCTCCTCTCACACCCTTCCCTTTTGGAGTCTCCATTGTCTATCATTCCACAAGGTGTGTCCTCGTGTACACATTATTTAGCCCCCACTCGTAAGTGAGAACATGCAGTATTTGTCTTTCCGTTTTTGAGTTATTTCACTTAAGATAATGGCCTTCACTTCCATCTATGTTGCTGCAAAAAAAAATGTGATTCCATTCCTTCTAATGGCTGATATATATCTATATATAGAGAGATATATATCACATTTCCTTTACCTGAGCCAATCGTCTGTTGATGGACACTTACATTGATTCCGTATCTTTGCTATTGTGAATTGTGCTGCTGTAAACATGTGAGTACAAGTATCTTCTTGATATAATTTTTTTCTTTTCCTTCGGGTAGATATCCAATAGTTCAACTTTGAAAAATAAAAACTGCAATTCACTCCTATCAGGAAAAACTAAAAGAAAAAAAATAGCAGTTTGGAGAGAAGGCACCGCATTGGGAGTGAACAGCTCCACTATTGATGTAGAAAGGGGGTCGTTTTTTCGGGATACTCTACGTGGACTCTGCTGTTGCAGGGAGCAGACCTGTGGTCATTTTTAAAGGATTTGCCTCTGGACGCTTGGAAGGACAAAGGCTTCAACAGTAGAAAGGGTCTGTGCATTGCAGCACACCAGAATCCAATGGCGGGGGGGAGCCCACTGTTTCCAGTCATACTCACATCCCAGGAGCTGCAGGAAGAGAGCCACAGCAGGAAGAGAGAAAGAGCCAGCAATACCAAAGGAACAAAATCCAAAGGGAAACAATCCCAGGTTGCAGCTGCACAAGCCACACCAAATTGATCCTTTCCTCCTGATCTGTTCACTGACTGGGCCAGCCCTGGAGAGGCCAAGGACAGCCGCTTTCCAGGCAAAGGACGTTCATCACCAGGAGCAAGAAGCTGGCCACTGCCACCCCTCCCGCTGCAGGCTTCCAAGCCTAAAGCAGAATTGAGCTCTGAAGGATCAAGTTGAAATACACTGGGAGATTTCACCCAGCACTGGACTAGACAGGAATTACGTGATTAGACCAAACTGAGATTTTTTTCTATGGGTACATAGTAGGTGTATATATTTATGGGGTACATAAGATATTTTGATACAGACATATAATGTGTAATGATCACATCAGGCTAAATGTCATACCCATCACCTCATGCATTTATCCATTTCCTGTGGATAACTTATACATTCCAACTATACTCTTCTAGTTATTTTTAAATGTACAATAAGTTATTGTTGACTGTAGTCACTCTGTTATGCTATCAAATACTAGATCTATTCATTCTATCTAACCACATTTTTGTACCTGTGAACACCCACCTCCACCTCCACCTCCACCTCCACATCCACCTCCCCCACGACCCTCAAACGGGGATTTTAATGCTAAAACAAGGAGATTATTGATTTATTTAAAAGTAGCTAAAAACTCTGAAACCTGCTTGAAACACTATGCAGGAACCAGAAACAGGGTATAGTCCCTGAGCCTGTATAACATACATTTCTAAAATGAATACTTTATGCTTGTCCTGTCTGAGGCAAGTTCATGTAGTACATAGCATACATTAAGAGTTCTGCATTGTCACATATGCTGTGAACTATTTATCCTACAATCCCCTCCCCTAACCTTGCCCATAGCTACCTGGCAATCCCACCCCACCCTACCTCCACAAGCCAGGAATGAGAAACTCTCAGTTATGCACACCCAATGAATATGTCATCTGCTATATCGTGTTCAGGATCACAAAACTCATGCATTTCTTGATCCTGCCCTAGTCATATATTTTTACTTCCTACATTTTAAGCCAATTTTTTGGTGCCTCACAGTCGCAAGTCCTGTGACTACTTCAGAAGATGCCAGAAGAATTCATTAGGGCTGAGTGCTTTGAGATCCCCCAAGCAATTACTTCCTAAGTACTACTCATACAGGCAATTGGGGCCTGCAATGAGAAGCAATTTGTCCATCAGAAGCACTCACGCAGATGGCGTCTCCGTTAGCAGCAGGAGAGCAAGCTGAGAACATAGCGGGATGATAAAGTCAATGCACCTCGATATGAAGTTACATGTGTATTTCATGGGGACTTCAGTTTTTATTTTACATTTTTTACACACTATAAGTTTATCGGTTCAACATTTTTAATGCTTTTTAATTTCTAAAAATTGTCACTATAGGAGTATAACTTGCCTTCTAATTTGAAGATAAAACTTAAGAAACCTCTTTTTTTGTTTGTTTTTGTAAAGACAGGATGCCCCTATGTTGCCCAGGCTGGTCTCAAACTCCTGACCTTAAGTGATTCTTCCACCTCAGTCTCCCAGAGTGCTTAGATTACAGGTGTGTCCCACTGGGCACAGCCTGAAGATAAAACTTCTAATGACCTAAAAAAATAATAATATTTAATATACAGTTACACTTACTATATAGTGTTAAGTGAGAAGAAAAGGTACAAAACTGTACATGGGACCTGTATATGTAATACAATCTAGCCATACCCCAGTTTGGGGTTCTCAAACATGTTGAATTCAGGTATCTCCAGAGTGCATGTGACCTATAAGCCCAGGAGGCACCCAGGGTCCTCTGCTGAGTTTCTGCATCCTGGAGCAGACACCGTCAATGCCCTACCGTGTCTCATCAAGTCTTACAACTGTAGCATACACTACTTGACTACCAAGTACCTTAGGACTTTCTCTGGCATCTCTGCGCCTACAGCAGGCTAGGACTGCACAGCAGGTAAACTTGCCATTCCTATCAGTCTTCACACAATGCCTTACCAGCATTGTCGTATAAATATTCCAACTTTCTTGCTCCTTCAATAAGATAACTCTGAGACATATATTCTGTACCTACTCCTTGTATCCCCCCTAGAATTAAATTTCAGTTACCCACAAAGCTGTCTTGATAACTCAACCTTGATTGAAGTTGCCTGAAATCCCAACAACTAGTCGCACCAAGTCTTTGTCTTGGGGGGCTTCTGTGGAAACCCCTACTGAGACAGTTGGCAGCAGAAATGGTTCTAGGAAGTAGATCTTCTAATGGATTCTGGAATTAGAAATGGTGGAGAGTGATAGCTTGTGGTTAGCTGTGGCATCATAATTACAAAGACCCTCAACTATTATATATTAGGGTCGGACTAAGATGAAAAGGGATACAGTAGTTTATGCAATACGAGTAGAGTTTGGGAGATATTACAAGGACTGTGACATATTTGATTAGTTGGTGTCATTAAATACCATTGATGCACTAAAGGAAAAACACTGAAGCTCAGGTCATCCAATCAGAAGACAATGCGAAAACTGAAAGGAAAGCCTCTATAATAACATTTAGAGACTCAAATCCTGCAGCTAAAAGGTCAACCGCTGAATATTAAGCCCGGATCCTGAAAGTGAGATTAGCAATTATAATAAAATTCTGAATTCAGAATCCTTGTAAGTCTAGGAAAGCCCTCTGATAGAAAAGGAATGGGATTCAGAAAACTGGGATGTGGACACATGGTTAGATGCACTTGAAACACGAGTCCCCAGGTTCCCTTAAACCCTCTAGGCCAGCAGAAATCATCCAACCCCCCTGCCTTCTTTTGTCTACAGATCATGCAAAATCCTCACCTGTAAGAGATGCTTCACCCAGAGCAGATAATTCTTGCCTCAAGAATTGCCCCCACTTCTCCTGATTGCTTCCAGGCCAATAATTAGGGCAAAGTCTTAGCATGATCAGACAAGTGTTCCTGCTATGAGGGGAAAATAATTATCTATCAACACCTGCTCGCTATGCAGGACCTGCCTACTAAATAATGGAAAAAACTAGAAGAACATGCCTGGGAACAAATCTTGAGAGTACTGAACCAAAGGAGGTAGAATAAAATGTTGGATAAAGAAATTTTTTTCCAGGATGCGCAATTTGACTCAGAATTGAGCATCCTGGAAAAGACACCTGGAATTGGTCCTAACTCTTGCTAGAATAATTCCTTGAAGCTAGGAAAAAAAAGATAGTCCTACAGTAAATGACATGTGATACCAGAACTATCTTGGCAGAAGATTGAGGAAAGAGTCAAGGCTCAGAAGGTGAACACGCTAGAATGTATGCATTATGTAACATCGGAGAACCAACCAGCTGCGGTTCACCTTTATGTCCCTCAGAAAGTTAGAGGACAGTCCCTTCACTAAACAAATAATGAGTGAGCCAGTGACAGGTCCATGGGCATTATTGAAAAGTTCAGTGCTGGCTGTTCTCTGTATGCTAGAATTGATGGTAATAATGATGCTATGCACCTGGGCTCCCTGGTATTAATGGGCATGATAGGATCTGGAATTGCAACAGCCAGATGGCAATATTTAATCATCAGAGGCAAGGTAGATGTAATAACTGTAACAACAACAAGGCTAAAATGGCATCAGAGATCCCCAGCTCACAAAGATCTGTGGCAATGGCTAAAAGATCATGGTGTTCCTTTGAGTGAGATAGTTTCTAGACCTGAGCTGATTCTCAGACCCAAAGTCCACTGATGGAAGAAGATTCTCAACCCCCTTGAGGAAGGACACTGTGACACTATCGCAAGTATAAAGACTAACAAGTTTCCCAGTTCTTCTCCAAGGAGACCTATGGATATTTGATAGAATAAAGACAATGCCCAGACTATGTAAATACTATTGGCTGCAGGGTCTTTGCTGATACTATTAGGAGATTCAAAGCACCATCATAGCCCCACTATTAGAAGGAGAGTCTACAGAGGCAAGGTAGCAAATGGAGGTCGGGACCAAGACCTTCCTACAGGCCATGAACCCTCTTGTAGTCATTTCCTGAATCTTTGAGTGCATAGTTAGGATAAATGCATTTAGCATTTATCCTTTGTTCTCTAACCCATGAAATAAGAGCCATAATGGTAAGAAAGGCAACCTGTATGCTTCTAATCTACCCCTTCCCCATACAACACTGTAAATCAAAGTAATACTACTTCCTGGGAGGAATGGGAGTTTGGTGTCACCCTCAACATCTTAAGGAATGCAAGATGGCTGGTTGGTCCCCAGTAAATTCCTCTTTACTTTACCAGTCTAGTCCCTACAAAACCCATATGGGTCATAGGAAATGATAGTGGATTTCAGTAAACTTAACTAAATGGTAGCCTTAGTCATTGCAGCTGTGTGGGACGTGGTATCTTTAATTAAGATACCATATTAAGAAATTAACAGTCTCCAGAATATAGCATGCAGCTATTCATTTGCAGAAGTTCTTCTCATTTTCCCACCAGAAGCAGCTTATGTTCACTTGGGTTAGACAGCAGCACATATTCATGGCCTTGCCCCAGGACTCTGTTAATGCCCCTGCTCCCTGTACTGATAAAGACCAAAAGGACATTGATCATCTGAGCATTTTATAGAACATCATGCTAATCCACTGTATTGCTGATATTATGTTAAATGAACCTGGGGAGAAGGAAGTGGTCCTGATAGGACAGGGGCATTAGAAGGCAGATTCAGTGGCCTGGTACACTGGCAAATATTTCAGGGGTTTAGAAGTCTGGGGCATTGTATTAGTTTGTTTTCATGCTGCTGATAAAGACATACCTGAGACTGGGAAGAAAAAGAAGTTTAATTGGACTTATAGTTCCACATGGCTGGGGAGGCCTCAGAATCATGGCAGGAGGTAAAAGGCACTTCTTACATGGTGGCAGCAAGAGAAAAACAAGGAAGATGCAAAAGTGGAAACCCTGATAAACCCATTAGATCTCATGAGACTTATTTACTACCATGAGAACAGTATGGGGGACACTGCCAGCATGGTTCAAATTATCTCCCACCAGGTCCCTCCCATTACACATGGGAATTATGGGAGTATAATTCAAGATGAGATTTGGGTGGGGACACAGCCAAACCATATCAGGCATGCTGAGACATTTCCCTACACCCACACACCCAAGATGAAAGACAATTGCCGCACTTTCACTACCATTATTAGGGAAGAGCCACAACATTTGGTAAGTTCCTTTGGATTTTGGAGACAATACAAACTATACTTGGGAATATGACTCCAATGTGTTTATCAGATAACTTGGAAAACTGCCATTCTCAGCTGAAGCCCAGGACAAAAGACAACTCTGCAACAGGTTCAGACTCGTACTAGCAGCCTTGCCATATGGAACATATTACCTGGCAGATCCCATAGAGCTGTATTTCATGGTAGGTTCTCTGGAAAGCTCTTTAAAGATTCACAATGCTAACACCTTGGATTCTAGAGCTAGGCAGAAGAACTTCACAGCAGAGAACTATTCGCTCTTCAAAAAGTAGCTTCTAGCATATTTCTGGGCTTTCGTAGAGACTCGGTACCTAACCATGGGTATCAAATAGCTCATAACCCAAGATGCCTATCATGAGCTATGTATTGTCTAACTCTCCAAATCACAAGTTCTGCTGGGCATATTAGCAGCCTATCATGCAAAGGAAATGGTACATTCCAGATTGGGTGATGCTAATCTGGAAGTCATAATCAAGTTATATGAAGAGTGTAGGTCAGACCTCTGCCGTGAATCTTTGTTGCACAGATACCTATGATTGCTTCATGGAGGGTTCCCCAAGAGCAGCTGGCAAAGAAAGAAAATCCTGGGCTTGGTTCATGAATGAAACAGCTGTTAATTTGAGCAGAAAATGGATAGCTGCTGTACTATAACCCTACTCAGGGGTAATCTTAAAAGAAAATGTTAATGCAAAATCTCCCCAGGGGTAACAGTATACCCAGTTATCACCTAGCTATGGGAAGAGAGTGACCTAAGGTTGGATAAACGTGGATTATCAGGGCATTAGCCAGGGGCTCAACTGATTAGCTAAAGAAGCAAGATTGGAGGCATAGAGGTCTGGGGAAGGAGAATGAGGGTACACTCGCAAGAGTAGGCAAAAAATGTGCAGATCTGGTGTGCAAAGAATGCCCATAGGAAAGCATTCATCTTAAAAGAGGCTGTAAACAACCAGGTGTATAGAATAACTTATCCAGTAGAGATCAGCCAGAATCTGTCACCAAGACACCTCAATGGATATAGAATGGGCCCCTGAAGACAGGAAACATGTAGCAGGAATGGAGGCTGTACATGCACCCAGCAGCCTGGGCTGTATCTCAAGGAGGCTAACCTGCCTACTATCATTGATGAATGGTCAGCCTACACACAGCAGAAACTAATGCTAAAACTTCTACACAGTACCATCTTTTGAGGAGATTAACTATATTAGGGTTCTCCAGAGGGACAGAACCAATAAGATAAGTGTATATTTAAAAGGGAATTTATTGGGGAGAATTGGCTCACACGATTACAAGGCAAATTCCCACAATAGGCTGTCTGGAAGCTGAAGAATGAGAGTAGTGGCTCAGTCCAAGTCCAAAAGCCTCAAAGCCGGAAAACCAACAGTGCAGCCCCCAGTCTGAGGCCAAAGGCCCAAGACCCCCCAGAAGGCCCCTGGTACAAGTCTCAGTGTCCAAAGACTGAAGGACCTGGAGTCTGATGTCCAAGAGCAGGTGGAGAAGAAGCTTGGCAGCTTCCACCTAGATTTCAGAGGATGTTTTAGAAAGTCTGCAGGCAGAAGCCTGCTGCAGGGGCAGAGTCCCCACAGAGAGAGTCTACTAGGGCAGTACTGAGGGGAAATGCAGGATTGGAGGCCCTGTACAAAGTTCCCACTGGGGCACTGCCTAGTGGAGCTGTGAGAAGAGGGCCACCATCCTCCAGACCCCACTCCTGGTACAAATTTTCAGTGTTAGCTATTTGTGTTGCCATAAAGAAGTAACTGAGCTGGGTAATTTATAAAGAAAATAGGTTTAATTGGTTCACGGTTCTGCAGGCTATATGGGAAGCATGGCACTAGCATCTGCTCCCACTTTTGCCTTGTGATACGCTGGTTCACCTTTGCCTTGTTCCATGCTTGGAAGCTTCCAGAGGCCTCACCAGAAGCAGATGCCAGTGCCGTGCTTCCTGTACAGCCTGAAGCACCACGACTCAAGTAAACCTATTTTCTTTATCAATTACTCAGTCTCAGGTACTTCTCTGTGGCAATGCAAATGGACTAACACACCAACCAATTGCTTGGTAACAACAGATTTCTTCTATTTTGGAGGAGCAAGCAATATGTCTTCTGAGTTTGATAAATATCCCAGGAATAGATTTGCCTTCCCAGCTTATAGTGCCTCAGGCAACATCACTCGAGGAGCTCTCAAAGTCTCTATGTATTATAATAAGATCCTGTATAAACACTTCTTAGGCACTTTATGGTGAAAGATGTGTGATAATGAGTGCATGGCCATGGGATCCACTGGTGCCGCCATCTACTGCATGCCAGAAGCTCATAGTATGTTTGAACAACATCTTAAAGACAGAACCCAGGTGTTAGCTAGCAGATGTTGCTCTATGAGGTTGGGGTGCAATATGTACCTGAAACCAATAACTATAATTGCTTCTCAATAGCTAGAATTGAGGTGGCTCTTGGCACCAAGGAATCAGAGTATAAGTGGCCCTCTCTCCATTAATCCCAGTAAATTATCTGAAGAGTTTGTGCTTCATGTTTCTGCAAATTTAGGACCAGCTGCACTAGAGATCCTAGTTCCTAGGTCAGTGGAAATACTGTAAGAGATAGAGAAGGAGTCCACTAAGGGTAAAGTTAGAACTCACTCCCAGTTATTTATATTAGCTCCCAGTTATATTTATATTAGCATGAAGGCTAATATGCCAGTAGGCAAAAAAAGTTATTATTTCAGCAAGAGTAACTGATCCAATAGGGAGATAGAATTTCTTATGTGTAATAGAGGTAGGGGAAATTATGTCTGGAACTCAGGGAATTTGTAGGGTGTCTGTTGCAAACAATGTATATGTATTTATGCATCCCTACATATGTGTGCGGTTTTTTTCAGAATTTGTGACTGGCCACCACTTTGAAGTATCAATGGCAGCATAGAATAAACTTGCCATGGGGTATGAGTGGATCTGAGCAGTGCAAGGGGCAGACTGTAGTAGATGTTGCCAGTGCCCCACTCATACATTCACACTTAACCATTGTAGTGCACAAAGCTGATTTCCAATTGTGCGATGGGGGTCAGAGCCTCTGCCCAGCCACATGGCAGGTCAGAAGGGGCTGAGAACTAATGCCCTCTAGATGCAGCATTCAACCAATGACTGAATGGAATGGGGGTATAAATTGCACAGCTCCTTTGTCAGTGGGGATAACTCTGAGGGACATGTTCTGCACAGTCCCAGCATTTCTCAGTGGGTTCCAGTAATGCATAGGAACTTGTCTGATCATGATCCCTTTATTGACTGTCATCTCTCCTCTGCTTCACCTTCCTATCCCCTTACCAGGGTATCCTAGGAGTATCCCCAAAAAAATGACTTACAATCTATTCTTCATCTCAAGGTTTATTTCTAGGAGAAATCAAACTAAGAAAGATTCCCAGAACATTGTTGGCAGGAGGGGACACGCAAACAGGGACCAAGTAAACTGTTATGGTGTGGACAAGATCACTTTTGGGGGACGGTCAATAAGTAATATGCTAAATGCAAACAGAATGCAGGCCTCTCTCTGGTCCCACTGGAAAAAGCCGGAGACTACAACCTTGCCGTGGGCTATGGGAAGCTAGGGGAGGCTGAGCTATCAATGAGCAGACACTCAGTTCTATTACATGACCTGCCGTGTAATAGATCCAGATTGGGCGACCTAATCCGGAAGTCGTAATCAAGTTATATGAAGAGGTAGGTCAGACCTCTGCCATGAATCTTTGTTGCCCCCAGTAATCTCTTTGTCCACTCCACTCATCTGGTACTTCCCAGGAATGAAGCCCTCTCCTTTCTTGGACAAACTTTTCTCAATCACCTCTCATCTTACCAGATACTCTCCTGTGATTCTTCCTCACTTCTCCTCCATTACTCCACACCACACACTCCCCAGCCCATCCTACTCTTGCCTGGCTTCCTCCCATGGTACTCCATACCTCCCTAAAAATTACCCTTCTCTTAATCTTTTACTCTTTTATAATAAACTGTGAAGTCCTGTAAGTCCATAATCCATAACTTTAGCAATTTCTTTAAATAACTTTCCTTTTCTTGAGTATAAGGAAAGTTTCATCCTCAACCCCTTCCAGAAGGTAAGAAGAAATATTTGTGTACTATCCTTCACTAGTAGCAAAGCAAAGAAAAAACAGAGACATGCTAGGCTGGGCGTGGTGGCTCACGCCTGCAATCCCAGCACTTTGGGAGGCCGAGTCTGGTGGATCACAAGGTCAGGAGATCGAGACCATCCTGGCTAACACTGTGAAACCCCATCTCTACCAAAATACAAAAATTAGCTGGGCATGGTGGTGCTCACTTGTAGTCCCAGCTACTCGGGAGGCTGAGGTAGGGGAATCTCTTGAACCCGGGAGGTGGAGGTTGCAGTGAGCCATGATCGTGCCCCTGCACTCCAGCCTGGTGACAGAGCAAGACTCCATCTCAAAAAAAAAAAAAAAAAGGAAAGAAAATCACAAATCAATAGAGCCACTCTAAATGGTCACATTTGGTTACATGTGTGAAAACAAGACACACAAAACCATTAATAGGTCTTATTTCTTGTTGGCAAAATTATGGAGGTGTTGATTGTCTTTATTCTTGTCTATGTTTTCCCAAACTTCTAAAAGATACCACACATATTAACTTAAGAAAACACAAGCGTGTACCTCATTTTAGAATCCATAGATTACAAAGCAGTCCTAGGACTCTAAATCTGTTTTTTCTAATGTTTTGCCTGTATATAAGAGCAAAGAACTCATAGGCCTTACTCACTTGATTTTTCATTTATTTTCCAATGATAGTCTTTCAGATGTAAGACATGTCACACAAGTAAAAATGAGTCAAACTCTGTGAATTAGAATACCACTTACTCATTTATACCAATAATAAAACTCCGAATCATTTCTTTCATGTGTATATACCTACAAACAGAAAGATCTAATTTAATGAATATTGAATCTATTCATAATAAAAAAAAAACTTTACTAACCTGGCAGCTATAAAAACAATTCCAGCATCAGTTGAGTTTAAAAATAAACTGTATGACAGCTGATTCTGTCCAAGAATGAAAGACCCTATAGTAGGCCACCATTAAGCCCTGGAAATTTGTTCTTTTATGAAATTCCTCATAAAATAGCTAAAGATCATCTGGTCTGAGACGGGTAATAAAAGGGTAGCTACTAGCCTTCAAGACAGCCAAGGGAATCTTTCCAAGCTGCTTCTTCCACTCCTCAGAAGCATAGTGGAAAATAACTCTGAGGCACAAGATGAGCTTCTGTTAAATCCCATCCACTTAAATCCTAGGTATAAGAAAAGAACTAGAAGAGGGCAAGTAAAATTTGAAAACTTTTCACTATATTCTGGATTAAGTTCTTTTCTTGGAGCTGTCTGGAGCCATTTAACAAACAAAGTACGTAGGGAGATAAAAATTCACAATAGTATGTTCAGTACTACAAAATTAAATTTAGCGCAAGTTAATTTGTCACTGCTCACAGTCCCTAAGAAAGACTATTTGAACAACAACAACAATAAGCCATTTCTGGAATAAACCAGTCATCACATATCAAGCATTAGGTTAACTCACATGAAATTGCCTATGTTTGATCATTTTTTACAAAACAAATTTTTGTGGTTCAACCTAATATTTTCTCTCATAGTTGCACAACTTCAAAACACTTAGATATGTAATCTTTGGTCATAATGCTGATCTGAAAAAAGCTGTGTGCAGAAAAATGGTCACAATACTTTATGATCTCATCTCCCTAAGCACATGAAGCTGGCAGAGGAAGAAGGACTCAGCACAAGTTGACACTCCATTTTCAATTAAAGTTCAGTTCCACATGGTCAAAGACCAAAGTTCTTACCTGAGTAATTCGCATAATATAGATAATTACTCAGAAAAATTGAGTTTAAAATGCTTTGTTTTCCCCAAAAACTACTTGAATTCACTATTCCTATTGTTCTCAAGCTGATGTCCTTGGTCCAGAGCATCATATCTGGACAGGAATAGGAGGAGAAATTATTTTCTTTGAGAAATTTTCCAATGGTGTTGCCTTCACAACGATTTTTCCATTAATATGTTAGCATAATCGTTGTTGAAATGATGATGCAAAGATGTTTAAGAGAGAAAAGGTACTGGGTAAGTCAGATCATTGGAACACATATATTTTGCTTGCCCTCCTATTAACTGGTGACAAACAATCCCAAGACTGACTACCATCTGCCCAGCTACTCCCAGAATTTCTCCTTCCGGTATCAGAATGCAATTTCCCCCCTGCCTTACCCTTTTAAAGGAAAACTGTAATGTGGATCCTTAAACTCTGAAGACCCCTTAGGAGTATTTTAAGGAGGTTATCTTTTATTTCTCCTTTTTTTTTTTAATACTCTCTTCTCTTGGAAAACTTGACTCCTAACTCTCTGGATCTTTTCAAATTCTCAGACGAGCTTCTCTTTATCTCTTCAGCCTCTTAGTTTGGGGATTCCTCAGAGCTTGGTCTTGGGCCCGCCTCTCTTTCTCATCTTTCTCCAGGTATGTAATACCACCATACATAACATATATGTGGTGACAATTTACAAATTTACATCTCTAGCCAAGATCTCTTTTCTCAGATCCGAATCCACACATCCAACTCACTACTTGACATTTCCACTTGGATCTGTCTTCCTCACAAGTAAAAATTAGAAGCTGAACTCTTAATTTTTCTCCCCAAAACTCATTCTTATTCTATATTCTTCATCTCAGTAAATGGCACCTCAATCTCACCAGCTGCCAAAATCAGAAATCTAGAAGTCATCTACGACCATTTCCCTTCCTAAACCCACCACAACCATTACTGTCTTGTCATTTCAGCATACAATATATATCTCAAATTCATTCACCTCTTTCAGTATCTATTACCATTTCTAGCCATGCCACCATCATCTCTCACCTGTACTACTGCAATAGTAACACCTACCAATTTGTTCTTCACAAAGCTGAAGACAGAAAATATCTCGAAGTACAAACCAGATAAAGTAAATGCCAAAAGTAAAACCTTTCGAAAGCTCTTAGGATATAATCCAAGACCCTGCATGATTTGAATCTGGTCTCCATCTATCTCTCCAGCCACTCCTCTGCTGTTCTTGGTCCAATTCTACCACACTGGGCATCTGAGCTGCTCTTGCATTACCTCCAATACCTCCACTGCAATTCTGCCTAGCTAAACCCTTAGGTTTCTCTTTAAACATCACTTCCCTAAATGATGATTTTTCCTGATCCTCCAAACTCAATTGGGCTTCCCCTATTATTCTTCCTTGTAGTAACCTACACTTTTCCTTTAAAGGGCTTATCACAATTTAATTTATACTTGGATGTCTTCAGTGCCTTTCTGTCCACTAATCTATAAACACCATGAGGGCAGACATCTATTTTGTCCATGAATGTAGCCAGAGTCTAGCAGCATGCATGAAACATAACTACTGTTTGATAAATATGTGGGGAATCTGAACCAGCTCTTGACATCAATAATATATTTTCAGGCACAATACCCACGTTAGAAAATGAAAACATCAAATTTCTTGTCTTTTGCTGGAATCGTGTCAATTCAGCTTGATATCGTACTTTACCTCATGCTGATCAGAAGCTTTGCTTGGCCTTTCATAATGAGCTTTTAAAGGGAAAATATATGTATTTATCATCATAATTTATCATAAATGCAATTTGAGAAATAAAAATATTTCAAAAGTCTACTAGGAACAGTGACAAGTGGGGGTCCTGGCAAATGAGGTTGAGCACTGACTTGCAGTTTAAGGTGGTAGATTAAACACATAAACATTTACAGCCCCTCCCTCCAAAGATCTCATTGAAATGACAGTGGTTTAAAACAAAGAAGAAAATAAATTCATAGCAGCCCCAAGAGGAAGGAGTGATCATTTAGCAGACTGGGAGTTTGAATGATTTCTAGAAAATAGAACGCAGGTGGAATTGTGCAGATGGAAAGTGGGGAGTGGGGCAGGCTGCCGTCAAGAACAAGCAGAGGAGAAGGTTGCAGGGGAGGAAGAAGCCATTCTTTCCAGCACAGCTCAAGCAAAACTCCACGCTCAGAATCAGAGTGGGAAAGGGGTAGAAATCAGGCGATCAATCAGAGGACTGTCTGCAGAGCAGCTGCACAGTCAGCCCACCCCCACCCACCCGCCTACACGCCCACATGGGCAAAGTGACTGGCAGTAGGAACATTTTCCCCCAGCCTAAAATCAAAGAAATGCTCTCTAAACAAACTGCACAATATGCCCAAGAATGTCAGAGTTCCTAGCATGAATGTGCATACCACAGAATTAAGTGCTTCTTCTTTAGTAAGGAGGGAGAGGCGCCAGCTTGATTATATTCTCCCTGCTCACACACTCGCAGCTGTGTATGTGCACCCACATTCTGTGCACTCACAGTCAGCCTTACAATATAGCGGAAATCTTCAGGGATACAACCTTACACGACATAGCAGCTACCAAGATTCATCAATCAAGTCCTTTATATTGCTTATCATATGTAAAGCACAAGTTACATGGTATTATAATGAGTGTCATATAAATATTTCTGGAATCAGAAAATTATTGAAAGATAAATGCTTCGAAGAACCTGTTGCCTAGTAAAACACTTAGAGCCATCGCTCTCCTGAAACTTGGTTTTGCAGTTTTCAAACCATGTGGCATTTGCATTTTACTACCTGAATCTTCCCACGGTTTCAGGGACATTACTTTCTCTCCTTTCTCTTCCCCTTTTGTCTGATTCTTTTTCATTTTATTTTCTGGTTTCACTTGTTTCTTTACATCAACTATGGAAATTCCTCTGAAGCTACGTATGGTTACATATGGTTATCCTCTCTCTCTCTCTCTCTCTCTCTTCATTCTTTAGCACTTTGTTTCATTTTTTCATTTTCCTGAGCTCCTCTCTAGAGCCCCATCACCTGCCATTTGTCTCACCATCTCACTGTGATACCTTCTTCTTATAGTCACTTACATGAGACTTTCAATCACTTTTAATAAACTTCTCTCCTTCCTTTTCTATATCCAGCTGCCAATCTCTCAGGCCTGTCACTATATCATGGAAGCACCATATTATTTAAACTTGGCCTCATTCCACAAAAATATTTGAATGGCATATAGAAAGTACATATAATAAAAAAGTTCACTATGGACTTAAAAATCAGAGCTACAGAAAATATGTTAGAATGCAAACACAATATCAGGAAGGAATAAAACACAGATATGTAGACTCTAAAATCATATACAGTGTTTCTACTTCAGTGAAAATTTGGTTTTGAACAATCAGAGAGAGTAAATAAAATGTAAGACATAGATTCCATAGTTGTTAATGTTCAAAATATGGACATTGTTTTTGTAAGATGATGGGACGTTGAGGAGGCTCAATAAGTAGTAATCCTCTTTCCTACCCAGGGTTTATTGCAACTGAAAAATAAGACAAAAGGAGTAAAGGAATAAGCCAATGAAACTAAAACAACATAATCCCTGATAAAGCTGATGTTAGAATGTAACTTATGTATGCACTCAGGTGGGCGTAAACACAGAACGCAGAATTAGACAGACTTTCTCAGTCTTCCCTGCCCAGGGGCTTCCAATGGAAGCAGGGCCCGATCCTTTACCACTAAGCTTCCAGAATGGCAGAGGGCAGTTGGGTACATACTCTGTTTGTGGGGAGAATCATGTCCAAAAAGAAGAGAGACAGGGAAGGAGCTATCCTTGCCCAGTCCTTCTTCCAAAATCACCAATATGATTAACTCACTCCTACCCACGGGAGAAATATGAGTGAGAGGCCAAAAGATATGAGGAGTGATGCACTGCAGGACTTTCTCCACATCCAATCAAAAACATGGGAGAGAAGCTCCTTGTCCCCAACATAGAGGCCCCGAGAGATGTAGCAGATGAGGAGGCATTTGACAGCATCCCCATAGTGAATGCAGTAACAAGTTGACAGACCGATTCGTGCAGATTTCTTATTGAAAGTTGTGATTGTAACACAAGAACCCAACTCGATGAAAGTGATTCTGACAGAGCCTCAACAATAAAAGTAGAAAATGGGGATTTCCAAACAGAAAGCTTCATCATGCCACACTCTGATAAGTATAACCTTCAATTGCTTGTTTGTTCTTCCTATAATAACAAGAATAGACCCCTCAGCTTAGAATGAATGTGTTTCAACCAACTCATCCCACTATCAGAGACCCTCTTTGTAAGGCTATATCATCGCTCCATGAACACAACATACCCCTGTGCCATTGATTATATTTTTTCTATCTGGAATACCCTTTTCTAAACTTTCCAGTCTTAACCAGCTTTCAAAGCAATTCTAAGATTGCCTTCTTCATGAAGCATTCTTTGATTGCTCCAGACCACATTGACTTGTCTTTTTACTTTTTTAAGAACTTAGTCTATATCAAAAATTCTGCTTATATAATTGTGTTGGTGTTGTTCGTTCTTGTTTTACATGTATTATGTCTACTTGGCAAGGCTGTAAATGCTTTAAAAGGTAGAATATTTTGAACTGGAATTCTTCTATATCAGCCACATCTACCCTAGGACTGAGTATATGGTAGGTGATTAATAAATACTTCTCAAATGACAAATCAATCAGTCAAATTGCACACACTTCAGAAAAGAGATACAAAATAGGTTTTAGCAGTCCAATGCTCCAAGGGTCCAAATTAGGTATACTATCTTTTGAAATAGTCAATTGAGGCTACAAGAAAATTGGGCCTTTTAAAGCAGGTTTACATACTTAATATTTCACCATATATTAATATGTTGTTCCTATTCCCTCATATAAAATGATACATATGCCTGAAGAACTGAGAGATTACTTGTAACAAAATGACTGCAGCAAAGTTGTTAAGTATGTGAGTTTCAGTGTTAGATTCCTATTTGAATCCCAACTCTTCCCAGTTGGGTAACCTTTCTTTTAATTTTGAAATATTTAACCTAACAGTAAATCTGAAAGAAAAACACAATTAGGGCCGGGCGCGGTGGCTCAAGCCTGTAATCCCAGCACTTTGGGAGGCCCAGACGGGCGGATCACGAGGTCACAAGATCAAGACCATCCTGGCTAACACGGTGAAACCCCGTCTCTACTAAAAAATACAAAAAAATAGCCGGGCGAGGTGGCGGGCGCCTGTAGTCCCAGCTACTCCGGAGGCTGAGGCAGGAGAATGGCGTGAACCCGGGAGGCGGAGCTTGCAGTGAGCCGAGATCGCGCCACTGCACTCCAGCCTGGGCGACAGAGCGAGACTCTGTCTCAAAAAAAAAAAAAAAAGAAAAAAGAAAAAAGAAAAACACAATTAGCACAGTAACTTGCCACTGATATTATGTAGAGACATAGATACAGATGTGCACACACACACTGCCCTTTAGGCAAACCATCTGAAAATAGGCTTTAGATCTCATGACGCTTAAACACATAACCGTGTAATCTTGAGTAAGTTAATTCAGCCTCTCTAAGTCTTGGTTTTCTCATATGTAAAAAACAGGGAAGTAAGTGATAATTAGGCATTCTTAATAGACTTATTGTGAAGGTTATATTTTTAAAAAATACTTAACATGAAGCTGTTATTCTTATTATTACTGTCATAAAGTCTGCACTTTTCCTATTATAGTGCAGTACTTATCACACTTGTAACTGTTCATTACATTGCCTTAAGCTCTACTAAGGTTGTTGACTGGTGGTAGTTTACTCACCATTTTACCCACAGCAAAAAGCATGCAGTCTGAGAGCCACAATTTAAAAGACAACACTTTAATCTCTACCTATAAGGGTCATTGCAATTTTCTCATCGAATGCTTGAACACTAATCATTTTAAGGATTAACAGGTAATTTGTGATTATTACAGAAAATGTTTCAAACAGACAAAAATGAAGAAAGTAAAGCTCATACATCATCCTACCACCCACAAATTACCACTCATGGTTAATACTTTTGCATATCCTTTCAAACTTTACTAATATGCAGGCTTTATAAGCATATCTACATGTATGCTTATTAACTGGGTCTTATCTTGTCCAATGCACAAATACAAATCACATAGCCCTTTCTTTGCCCCTCATGTGTCATAAAACTTGCAGCTTAATTGCTTCTCTATGATTTGTAGACTATAGGCAAACTACAGGCAGAGGATGCGCATCCTATTTGCCTGGGAGTCCCTTGGGACATAGCACATGGTACTTATACAACCGACATTGTCTAGTGAAAATTAGATCCATTAAAAAATTTTTTAAAGAACAGTTACAGAATGATGATTAGCATTTTGGAAAGACAACTTCTTGCTAATTGCACCATAATCCTTCTCATGAATTAAGACCTTGATATATTTTGAGAACTTGTTTGGGAAGAAAGAAAAAGCGCCAAATTTGGACCCCTAGATTATGAGCTCTCCCTTTTTATACCAAAGCACCATTTTGCTGGGATTTTTATGTGCTTAAAAATAAAAGGCAGCCCTCTCAGAACATGAGCTTGTGCCACCCTGAAGCATAGCACAGAATTAATGAGTATAACAGGAAAGTTAATTTCAGCCAAAAGAAGATGTTTCTAATGGAGATGGGGTCTCACTGTGTTACCCAGGCTGGTCTCAAACTTCTGGCCTCAAGCGATCCTCCCACCTCAGCCTCCCAAAGTACTAGAATTACAGGCATGAGGCACCACGCCCAGCCCAAAAGATGATTTTTTATATTTATAGCTTGTGGAGATGAGTATTTTATAGGGAATGGTGATATTGTAAACTTTCAAACGTAAAATGTTTTAGTAGTTTTACTGAAGTTTTCAATCTGCCATTTAATATGAGCTGATTTGATTCTTGGGAAAAAGTTCACTACCTGTTTATGCAGCCCCACAAACCCTGGATCACTCTGAGGATGCTGCCCCTACCCCAGGTGGGCCTCATAGCTAATCTATATTGTTGAACTTTCCCAGTTAGTTGGGTAGCCTGATGCCTTGGAAAGACACCTGGTTTTATTTCTCCATTTTATAGAAATAGCCCAAGCCTTCATATGATCCTATTTCATCCAGTAATCTTCCTATTTCCACATGTTCTTTTTTTCTTATTATTGTTATCTATGTCATTTTATCTAATACATACTCATCCTCATGTTAGGTAGTTTGTGAGGTAACTGGCAACCAATTCTTTCCACGTCTACTTTTTGATCCTGTGTATCGATCTCTTTTCAGATAAATGAAAAACTTGGTATATACAAAAGAATATATATACATGTTATGAAGTAAAATAATAAACAAATATTAAGTATCTTTTTATTTGGAAAAATCTGATTTCATTCCAGATTTAGCACGGAGTATTATAATTAACAGTTAATAAAATGGTGAGTTCAAGAGAGAGAGATGTCATTTATCTGAAATGTACTCACTCAAAAAACTACTCACGTAAGGTATAGCATGCTCAGATCGCTTGTAAAGTGTGTGTGTGTGTGTGTGTGTATATATATATATGGCATATAACAGATTTCTGCTTCCAACAGTATGCCTGGTTAGGAGGTTCAAGGGGATATCCCTCCACAGAATAACTAAAGTTCGGAAGTAACATACCATTCGAAATATTGCTAGTCACATAGAAATGGGAACATTTTCCAAGAACATACTCTCTTTAAAGAAAGTCACTTGGGCCAGAACAGACAGCAGACATCCAGGACGAGCAGAATTCATGGAGGGAAGCAGTGCTGTCTGGAAACTGAGCTATTAGCCAGCCTTGGACCAATAAGAGTCGCAGAACAACAGCCTGGTTCTGACATGTAGAACGTGGTAGTCCCACGTGGATGATGCCACCCAAAGGAAAAAAAAAAAAAGGGGAAATCTACACAAAGACTGCTCAAGTGTTGGGTTTAGGCACAAAGAACAGTCATCAATGAAGATTAAGCAAGAAACTCACAAAATATATCGGCCAAACATACTTGAAAACACACCACTATTGACTGAGAAAGGGAGAGGAAACAACAGATCCAGGGGCTGCAGAGACTGTAACTGCAGCTGTAGAATACAGCATGACTATCTACAAAACAATTAAAATAGATGATAAAATCAGAGATCACCCATCAAAAAGAAATTATTTAAAATTTGAAAGTTATATTTGAAATAAAACTCATACAAAGGAAACATCAAATGTTGAAATTAAAATCTCAATCAATGGGCTAAACGGAAAATAAAGCCCAGCCGAAGAGAGAATTGATGAACTAGTACACGCAGGCCCACACACAAATGACCTAGAAAGGAGTAGAGAGGACAGAGACATGCAAAATATGAACCTGTTAAGACATATGAGAACTCGAATAATGAGGACCAAGATGATTCTAATTAAAATTCCAGGAGAAACAGAGAACAATTAAAAATACTGTGCCTGATCTAGAAAATAATCTAGTGAAATTAATTACAGAAATAAAATCCTTTGAGGCCGGGTGTGGTGACTCACGCCTATAATCCCAGCACTTGGGAGGCCGAGGCAGACGGATCACCTGAGGTCAGGAGTTTGAGACCAGTCTGGCCAAAATGGTGATATCCCGACTCCACTGAAAATACAAAAATTAGCCAGGGGTGATGGTGCACGGCTGTAATCTCATCTACTTGAGAGGCTAAGGCAGGAGAATCGCATGAACCCAGGAGGCAGAGTTTGCAGTGAGCTTAGATCAGGCCATTGCACTCCAGCGTGGGCAACAGAGCGAGATTCCATCTCAAAAAATAATAATAAATTAATTAAATTAAAAAAAAATAAAAGCCTTCGAAAAATTTGTCAATTAAGATATATAGTCACATGCTTTAAAGCTTTAAACATGCACTACATCAGATGAGGAGCATTTCACATTTTTTCAGAGATCATTCTCCGTGACTTTCGAAGTCGATTCTAAAAATTACCTAATGGAGGCCAGGCGCAGTGGCTCACGCCTGTAATCCCAGTACTTTGGGAGGCCGAGGCAGGCGGATCACATGGTCAAACTCCATCTCTACTAAAAATACAAAAATTAGCCAGGTGTGGTAGCGTATGCCTGTAATCCCAGCTACCTGGGAGGTTGAGGTAGGAAACTCTTGAACCTGGGAAGCAGAGGTTGCAGTGAGCCGAGATTGCACCACTGCACTCCAGCCTGGGTGACAGAGGGAGACTCCGCCTAAAAAAATTTAAAAAAAGAAAAATTAAAAAAGAAAAAAAATTACTTAATAGAATTCTAGTATTTTTAGATTAAATAGGATCGGCAATCCCAAGAGGTGCTTTGGGTTTTCCTCCAAAATGTATTGTACAAATATGTGATGGATTTAAAGGCCTCATAGTCAAAACCTGCAATGGGCACCTATCAACAGGTTTCTTCCCCAGAGGGAAGAGTGGTTATAGACGGACAGAAAAGACAAAGGGAAGTGTAAATGACATCAAAGCCGCTTTAGCATTTTATGCAACAGTTCCAGAAAGAAATCTGGTGAAACTTTGTGTTCTACTAAAATTGTAAATGGCCTAACTTCAAACTTGGAGCACTTCACAAATCTTTAAAATCTGACAACAGAAAAATTCCACATGTTTTTGTTGATTCAAAAGATCCCACATTTTTGTTATTCTTCACTAATCCTATGAATGTTTAGATCCTATAATATATAATATTAAATTTATATTTAATATGCACAGCTATCATATGTTAACTCATCTCAATTAATGTTCCCCATCACCCAATGATGTAGAAGCTATTACTTCCCAGCTATTTTTATAAATGAGACTAAAGCTGAATGAGGTTAAGTATCTTTCCCAAAATTGCAAAGTTAGCAAAAAGAATATTGCCTGTTAACATGTTTGGGTTGTGTGGGTTTTTTTAATGGTTATTGTGAAAATACTGTTCTTATGTGAACATTCAAAGACAATCATTCGAAGTCACTTGGTGAAATCAAATGAAGATTTCTAGTTTCTAGATAACTTCCTCCCCATAAATCTTTTCCCAAAGCTCCTGAAGTATTAAAATTAGCTTCCCTGCATTTTGCCACCTACGTGTTCCTCAAATCTCACTCTGCTGAGGCTCTAATGAAATGAAAGAATGGAAAAGTGAGGCAGAAGCCAGGAGGAGGGGCAGCTCTGGGATTCTCTCAGAATAACAGTCATCAATAACCGACCTGCTTCTCATTAACAGATACGATATCAATCCCTATTGACTTTGCCTTTGTAGAAAATTCTGAAGTGAGATTAGGGCTCTATTGATGTGGAAGCAAATAAAATATGACTCTAAGACTCTCGGGCCAGTGACAGACACTTTGCATGTGGTCCAGCGTGCATCAGGCAATAGATTGCTATCTGAAATTGGGCAATAAATTGTTTCAAAAGAGATGAGTTTACTTTGAATTGTCAGGCACATCACTAGCCAAAATAGCTGGTTTCAATAAATGGCATTTGATGCAGGATCATCTCCATTCATTTTCATCTATGTTTCAAAGGTTACAGTCCCACTAAATAATATATCTCACAGCAAACACCAATGTTAATGTGATCGTTTCCTTCTGGGGTGACCTGATCCGAGTACCAGACAAAAAAAACACCCATTGGGCACTAAAAATAAATCCAGCATGAGGCAGAGTTCTTCCCTTTCATCTTCCACATTGGGATATTATTACAATTTTAATGATCTGCCTAGAATTTTTCATGCACTCGGCTTCTTTTGAAGGAAGGACAGGAAACCTATTGAAACACACCAATCTCCTTGAAATGTCTATAGCTACAGAGCAGTGGGAATATATGCTTTGCTGTAAAGAAAGGAGAAAAAGAGTAAAGCAATCATAAATGTATCACTTTGATCTGTTATAATATACTGCTTTTCCTTCAGAGAGAACAGGTGTTTGTGTCCTAATATTGTATTTTCAGTCACTACATTATTCTTTTAAGGTATTGAGAGTATCAAGAATTTCACCCCCAAAAAATTTCTGAGTATTATTTAATCTTTAGAACTTCATTTGCAATCCAAAGCAGTCATCTGATTTCCTTATAACTGGCCAAGCTGCTGTCACTTCTTCCTAAAGAGAAATTAAACAATTTTTTTAATGATTGAAACATCATTTACAAAGTTTGGAAGTCTTACATACTTATTTAAAATACAAGTTTTGGCCAAAAGCAGTTGGAAGTGCTAGAAGGTAAGGCAGGAATAATAAAGAAGGAACTAACCTTTGAGCAGTTACTATATACAAGGTGTCGTGTTGGGTGCCTTCAAACGTTATCACATTGGAACTTCCCAGTAAGCCTAACTGTCAGCTGTGTGGAAAGAAAATGTCCCAAACATCAACATCCAATAAGATTGCTTGTCTGACAATCCATCAGTTACTCAAATTCATGTCACATTTTACTTTGCTGAACATTGGGATTATGATTTTTTTTAAGAGTCACTTTTCCCAGGCCTTCTTATTGCCCTCTTTCCAGTGATTAGTAAAACAAATCATTATCTTATCAATAAGATCACATGATTCTTTTTACTTTTTTAATTTTTTATTTTATATTATTTTATTATACTTTAAGTTCTGGGATACATGTGCTGAACATGCAGGTTTGTTACATAGGTATACATGTGTCGTGGTGGTTTGCCACACCTATCAACCCGTCATCTAGGTTTTAAGCCCCATATGCATTAGGCATTTATCCTAATGCTCTCCTTCCCCTTGTCCCCCATGCCCCAACAGACCCCAGTATGTGATGTTCCCCTCCCTGTGTCCATGTGTTCTCATTGTTCAGCTCTCACTTATGAGTGAGAACATGTGGTGTTTGGTTTTCTGTTCCTGTGTTAGTTTGCTGAAAATGATGGTTTCCAGCTTCATCCATGTCCCTGCAAAGGACATGAACTCATTCTTTTTAATGGCTGCATAGTATTCCATGGTGTATATGTGCCACATTTTCTTTATCCAGTCTATCACTGGTAGGCATTTGGCTTGGTTCCAAGTCTTTATTATTGTAAATAGTGCTGCAATAAACATATGTGTGCATGTGTCTTTATCAGAATGATTTATAATCCTCTGGGTATATACCCAGCAATGGGATTACTGGGTCAAATGGTATTTCTGGTTCTAGATCCTTGAGGAATCACCACACTGTCTTCCACAATGGTTGAACTAATTTTCACTCCCACCAACACTGTAAAAGCATTCCTATTTCTCCACATCCTCTCCAGCACCTGTTGTTTCCTGACTTAATGATCACCATTCTAACTGGTGTGAGACCGTATCTCACTGAAGATCACACAATTTCTTCACAACAATTTTTTTTTTTTTTTTATATGGAGCCTCACTGCTCCATCCAGGTTGGAGTACAGTAGTGTGATCTGGGGTCACTGTGGCCTCTGCCTCCTGAGCTCAAACTATTCTCATGCCTCAGCCTCCTGAGTAGCAGGGATTACAGGATCCTGCCACCACACCTGGCTAATTTTTTTTCTGTATTTTTAGTAGAGACCAGGCTTCACCATTTTGGCCAGGCTGGTCTCAAACTCCTAACTTCAAGTGATCCACCCACCTCGGCCTCCCAAAGTGCTGGGATTACAAGCACGAGCCACTTCGCCTGGCCCTGACAATACAATTTTGTAATACAATCTACTTTCTTTTTAAAGACATTCTTTGTGCAACGTTGGGCTTCATGCTATAATTTGGATCATCCTAGGACTTTATTATATTACTAGACAAGTTTTAATGTTTCTTGGATTCCATACCTTCTTTTCTCATAGATCTATTTTTATTTCTTTAGATATATTCTCAAATAAATTTTTCATAAAGGATAAATGGGAGACAAATGGGAGACTGGAACAGAATTTTAGGATCAAATCTTTCCCTTTATAACTTAGAGTAAATAAACTGTTAATTTTTTTTTTTTTTTTTTTTTTTCCTTGAGACGGAGTCTTACTCTGTCGCCCAGGCTGGAGTGCAGTGGCGCAATCTCTGTTCACTGCAAGCTCTGCCTCCGGGTTCAGCCATTCTCCTGCCTCAGTCTCCCAAGTAGCTGGGACTACAGGCGCCCGCCGCCACGCCCAGCTAATTTTTTGCATTTTTACTAGAGATGGGGTTTCACCGTGTTAGCCAGGATGGTCTCAATCTCCTGACCTCGTGATCCGTCCGCCTCGGCCTCCCAAAGTGCTGGGATTACAGGCGTGAGCCACCCCGCCGGGTCTAAACTGTTATTTTTTGTATCAAGTGATGTTGATGGGAAGTCTAAAACCAATATAATTTCTTTTCCTTTATAGGTAAGAACTTTTTCCTTTGAATCACTTTTTATTCTTTGTATTCATCATCTTCTGAAATTCATCAGGGATATAGTTGGTGTAAGATGTCAAAAAATGTTGTTCAACATGGCACTTCATAGTCCCTTTCAATCTTATCATTTATATATTTTGTCCATTCTGAGAAAAAAATATTAATTTTTTTTAATCTTCTTTTTTCTCAATTTGCACTTTTGGTACTCCTTTTAAGATGTGTGCAGAAGCTCATGGGTGGATTCTCCGTTTGTCTTAATTCACCTTTATTTCATCAGTCTTATCTGTACTTACCAGGAACTTCTACTTGTTCTTCAATAGCTCCCATCCTATGGTGTCCTATTCTTAGTTTCAGTGCCTTCTTGACTTTTTTGGGAAAGTAAGCAGATTAAAGTGGATTGAGAAGGATGCCGATAGTAAGAAGATTGAGGCTATAAATTTGGATCTTTTATTTGTGCAGTTTCTCTGTGAACAATGGTAGAAAAATAAAATGGTAGCTAGAAATTGTAACCGAGTCAAGTTAATTTGTTTTGTTTGATTTTTTCACCCGTAACAGGAAAGATTTGTGCATTTTTGAAAGCCAGTAGAAGGAATTAAGAGTCCTTAGAGTACATGGATTCTGTCCCTCACCACACACACATACACCCAGGACTAGTATTTGTCCATTGCACAAGAGTACAGTTGAAACAATGATAAAATACTGAGTTACTTCCTTAATCATTGGAAAAGGCCATTGTCATAACTCCGCTGAGGGCTACACAACATGTCGGCTTCGCTGAAGCTGCCCAGCAACTTCCCTGAGAACATCAGAACGTTTCCTCAATTTAGAAGCTAAAGAGTTATTCCTGGAACACCAGAGGGATTCCAGGGCTCTGTTCTCATGCTAAAGGAGGACTCCTTTTTGATGACTGAGTACCTATGCACATCAACTCCCCAAATTTCCATCTCCTGTACATAGACTCCCTTCAAGAACTATAGAAATCTGGCTCAAGGAGTTTGGGACTGGCCCCACCAGGAGGCCGTGCTCACACTGGCCAGCATGCTGACCTGCCACCCACACCCATCATGGCTTTTACATGCTGCTTCCATGCTACATATGCCCAGTCAGAGCAGGTCTGTCCCCACTATGTGGGGGAGGGAGGCATCCCGGGCAGCAATCCTGGCAGCCTTCAAGGAAATGCCAAGTGCTTACTTGGCCCCCCTAAAGATATGGCCGACTCCCACCAGCCAGGTGTGACCCTTGGAAGATTGCAGTGGGATCCATATCTCTGTAGGACTTTGGATCTCAGAGCTCAGAGGAAATGAGGGAAGAGCAAATATACAGGTAATGTAGCTGCTGCACAAAGTGGCTGAGTGCTTGAGCTCTGGTGGCCTGGCTTCCAGAAGAAAAAATGGAAGGGGCCTGAGGGCAATTTGGGGTTTAAAAAATATATAGCTGAGATGGATGTGGGCCCCTCTGTCCACCATCTCCATTAAATTTCGTCTGCACTTAGCTGTATGAGTTCATTGAAATTGATCAAATGCCCACTTGTCACAAGGTTTAAAGGATTTTTTTTTCAGTACAAATGACAGCATGTCTGAAGCATGTAAGAAAAATTTGAAAAGAAAAAGGCCAGATATACACACACTGTATTTCAGTAACATAAAATTCTAAAGCAGAAATAAATTATGGTGAGAAATTATATGGAAATGAGTGGCAAAACCATAAAGAAATACAAGTAAGAGATTATTACAAAGTCCAGAGAGTGGTTGCCTCTATGTGGGGAGAGATACCAAGTGGTTTCTAATTGTGTTCTATTTTTTGCCCTAGATAGTGGTTTCATTGATATTTACTACATAATAGTTATTAACTATACCCATATGTTTATGCATTTTTCGTATGTATAATACATCAAGCAATTTAAAAAAAAATCAATGGTATTGGTTAGAAAAGCATTTTTGATATAGAGTAATACATAAAGCATCATGAGGTTTCCACCTTCTATCTAGTAAAGAACAGCCATTGAAAGAAACAATCGGCTGGGCGCGGTGGCTCACGCCTGTAATCCCAGCACTTTGGGAGGCCGAGACGGGTGGATCACGAGGTCAGGAGATCAAGACCATCCTGGCTAACCCGGTGAAACCCCATCTCTACTAAAAAATACAAAAAACTAGCCAGGCGAGGTGGCGGGCGCCTGTAGTCCCAGCTACTCGGGAGGCTGAGGCAGGAGAATGGTGTAAACCCGGGAGGCAGAGCTTGCAGTGAGCTGAGATCCGGCCACTGTGCTCCAGACTGGGCGACAGAGCGAGACTCCGTCTCAAAAAAAAAAAAGAAAGAAAGAAAGAACGAACCATGGCAGTAAGCTGCCCTGTGGCTGTGTGCTATCCATGGTAGATACAATAGACATAACCTCAAGCACATAGATAACATTAGAATGTAGTAAAACCATTAAGAAGTGATAAGCTTTGAGTATTTATTACCTCTTTTTTCAAAATAAGTTGTTTAATTACAAGTTCATATAATTTAATTTTTAATTATGGCAATGTTTTACAACCAGCTCACAAAACTCCTGAAAAGTTAACTAGTGACTGGTAAGCCAGTGCAAGCCAGCTTCAGCACCCTCTAGCTATGGCCCTTAGCAAGGGCCTTAGTTAGGGTAAGATGAATATAAGCAAGTCACAATCTGGTCTGGAACACCAAGTACGTATAGGGCACAAGTGACTTTTTTATGCATTTAGCAATTGCATAGCAGTTAAAAAGATACCAGATCCTGGTCTAAGTACTATACAAATGTTCATGCCAACGTACATGGCTTTGCCTGAATCAGATGCATGCAATGGAATTAATTACTCAAGGTCATTAAAGGTGGATGGCGGGTGTCTCAAGCTTAATAAGAAATGGGTCAGCCAGGTACAGTAGCTCGTGTCTGTAATTCAATGCTCTGGGAGGCCAATATGGGAGGATCACCTGAGGCCAGTGTGGAGAGCACAGTAAAACCTTGTCTTTATAGAAAAAAAGAAAGAAAAGAAAAAAATGAAGACTTACATCCCGACACTTACACTGTGCTGGTAGGAATGTAAATTAGTACAACTTCTATGGAAAAAAGTAAGGAGATTTCTTAAAGAACTAAAAGTAGAACTACCATTTGATCCAGCAATCCCACTACTGGGTCTACCCAAAGGAAAAAAATCATTATATGAAAAAGACACATGCACACTTATGTTTAGAGCAGCACAATTTCCAATTGCAAAGAAATGGAACCAACTTAAGTGCCCATCAATCAATGAGTGAATAAGGAAACTGTGGTATATATACACCATGGAATACTACTCAGCCATAAAAAAAGAATGAAATAGTGTCTTTTACAGCAACTTGAATGGAACTGGAGGCCATTATTCTAAGTGAAGTAACTCAGGAATGGAAAACCAAATACCATATGTTCTCACTTATAAGTGTGAGCTAAGCTATGAGAACACAAAGATGTATAGTGTATCTATCTATGTGTGTGTGTGTGTGTGTATATATATATATATGTATAATGGACATTGGAGACTCAGAAGGGAGAGGATGAGAGGGGGTAAGGGATAAAAAACTGCAAATTGGGTACCATGTACACTACTTGGGTGACAGGTGCACTAAATCTCAGAATTCACTACCATAGCATTCATCCAGATAACCAGAACCCACTTGTGCCCCAAAAACTATTGAAATTTAAAAAAAAAAAGACTTACATCCTGGTCAAGGGCAGAGAAAATTTAGCACTGTGTTTAGAAGTGGCTATGACTAGGATTCACTCCAAAGCATGGCCCCTAGTTAAGCCCACACAAGGGTTAATTAAAGGATCCAGTTGGGCATAGGAGGAAAAAGGGTCACCTAAAAGGAATTTTTAAAAGTAAACCAAGGAGAATGGAGCAGGAGTAGTTAATTGTCTTTATGAAAGACTAAGAGCACTGAGACAATTAAAATTGAGGAGTAAAGGGTAATTAAGGACAAGTAGGGCTATCTGGATTGCTTTGGAGACCAATTAATTGCCTTAAAGCCACATGAAACTCTTTAGAGTTTCATACACAACCTAAAAAACAGGCATCAAGGAAAAAAACTGCCATTTATTTTATGAATAAAATAAAAACTAATGAATAAAATTTCCTTTAACTGTTGTTAAAAATATGTCTTTTGAAAGACCTGGTACTATAATATGATGTAGACACCATACGAGTTTCATGCAGCCATGAGTAAATGGTATAAACAGTTGGAAGTTCTATTAAATATAATGAATATAATATAAAAACATTTTTAATTATTGTAAAATTTTAAATGATACTTACGGCTTCCTGCACCTGCCAGGCCCTAGAATTCTAGACCTAGGTGACAATGATTGATTTCTTTTTAAACAGAAAGGAATAAATACCAGGAATACAATGTAAGAAGCTACAGATTTTGAGAACTAATTGGACACAGGTGTCAAATGATAGGTTTTGGTCAAATTCTAGAAGCTATTGCCACATTTTATACTGAGCTAAGCTATGACTGGGATTCACTCCCAAGCATGGCTCCTAGTAAAGCCCACACAAGAGTTAATTAAAAGATCAGTTGGATCCTGTTCAGTATTTTACTGAAATGTCACACTAATTTAAAATGAGAAATCCATGGGAGATATTTTATTTTTCTGTTCCAATCTTAAATTCACTTACAGATTTAACTAAGAGTTTCCTTAAATTTTCCATTATTGTTATCTATATATAGTAGTCAAATGACATTTATATTAAATTATATTCATTTTATTTATATTTGTGATTTCTCAAGGGCCTGTTTTTAGTTTAATATTATATAAGACAGAAGAGAAGACCTAGTCCAGGCCCTGGAGCTTTTGTAATCTCAGCGTGATAGACAGAACTGTAATGGTCTGACTAATAAAATTCAGGGATGATTGAGTTACTACCCCGGCCCTCGTTTGCTCTAGGAACTCTTCCAATTATATACAGAACCATGGGACTAAGGGAAAACTGGCAGTTTGAAAAGATGGATGCTTAATGCCTTTACCACCACCTCCCTCTAAATCTCTCCTAGGGAACTAGGGTAGGAGAATGCAGAAACGCAGAGTTATCCTACTGTTTGGGCAGTGTGAGGTGGCATTTTTGCTTTCCAGAGTAAGCCTGCCACATGTATCTATAGTAATGCACTAATGCAAACAGGAATTGAAGCTCAGGGAGCTTTCTTTCAGTCTGTCCCAAAATTAAAGCTCTAAGTAGTAGAAAGGTTATTGTTTGAATAAGATCTAGCGTCAAGATATTACCCTGGTTGGATGCCCAAGAAGGATCTATCAAAACTCCCACAATGCTTCATGGTGATGGAGACAGCAGACACACCCAACACTCTCCTCACCTGTTAGCATGCCTTTCTAAGTCCAAACAAAAACTGAAAGGGCTGGCACCTGTTCTCATAACATCAAAACCTATCCATAAATATTCAATCTTACTTTCCTGAAACATCAAAAAAGTCATAGCCTCCAAGAAAATTCTTTAGCCACAAACAAATTTTTCATCAGCAAAACAGCTCACAGAAAATGCCTCCCTTACGTCTTTCCAAGCTTATCATTTTATAATCCTGTGAGCTGACCTCACCTGGCACTTCTCACCCCTTATAATCTTGCATGGTCTCCCAGTCCTACCATGCTCTTGTCCTCTTTAAAATAATAATGAACTGAGACATGACACTGTGAGTGACTGCTGTTCAGAAGCCCCTTCCACTCCTTTTGGAATTTCTGTCTCACGGAATGACCTCAAGTTGCATCATTGTCCCTCTCCTTTCTCCTAGCATGCTGAGAAAGCAAAGAACCAGGGTAAAGACAGGGGTCTCAGTTTGGGGAAGGAAAGTATCAGCATGGCTGCTCTTGCCCCCCTTTTCTGCCCTGGCACAGCTAAGAGAGGCAAAGAGGGGACAACAGAGGTGGGTTTTCAGACATCCCCTAGGGAGTGGCTGGAGCCTTCAAGCTCTGCTTTCATTGCCCAGAATGTGTGAAACAGTCATCAACTGTCCAACCTCCCCTTTACCCCAACCCCCAGGGAAGGAAGGAAATAACACTTTCTACTTTAAACAAAATCTGAATTTAGAGTTGAAATAATTTTGCATGTAGCCTCTCAGTTAAGTGCTATTTCCTGCTGGAGTGAACCCTCTAACCTCTGTGCTATCTTTATCATGTCAGCTTCCTAGCATTTAACTTTTTTTTTCCCTTGGGAGGGGTGGAAAACTAATGCATAAAATTACAGGTTGCGATCTATCTCAAGAGACTGCAAATAAACCATGGTAGAAAGAAGTCCATAATTTTTGGAGCTAAAAATAATTATACTAATTGTATTGGCTGTAACACATTTTTGTGTTGCATCTCTCAGATCTGGTGGACTATTAGGATATTTCTAACAGTTCTTTTCCATTGACTGATGGACTCATGAGCATGGCAGGCCTAAGGGACCTCATGAATAAAGGATTATTATTTAAATAAATAAATAAAAAATAAAAAAAACTCATTTCTGCACCAGGACCGAAGAACACATGCAGTGACATATGAATCAGTGCTGAAATTTTAAACCTTTAATTGACTTTTTATGGGTCTGTACACTGAATATTAAACACAAGGATTTATTTCCATTATGTTTCCAAACTAATTTTGCATTCTGTTTTGTTCAGTAACTTTATCTTTTTGTTTTTGAATTTGTTTTCAGCTATCTGACTTTATCGCATTGTTTTCAACCAGTCTACCGCATCACCCAAACCTGCTGTTTCACTCTGTCATCTTGCTGCATACTGACATGGTTATGCATATACCGTACATTTTCAATTATCTGGGGTAGTACGTGATCGGGAGGGCACAGATAAGCAAAGCCCATGGATAATTGTAAAATCTCTGTGTAACCAGTAGTTTACTTTCAAGATTTTTCTCCACCATTTGCTAAGAAAATCAGTTGGATTTCCAATTTCTCCTCCTGACCACGCTAACCCATTGGCAAAATTGGTAAGAATAATAAGCAAGAAATGATTGGATGATGATAGCGGGAGAATTATAATTGATATACAAACCTGCTCTCCAATGCAGTAATGAGAGTTGGCTCAATCTCAATATGCCCTTTTTCTTATTTCTTTACAGTCCCTGGAGGAGGAGGGAAATCCAACTTGACCCTAAATTGTGCTTTTTCTAAGGTACGTGTTGGCCTGATTGGGGCCCAGGAAGAGGGTAGCAAGGTGACTGGTACCACGGAGCAGTGTTACTACTTCCCTGGATGTCAGGCACTGGCAGTCACAGCCAGTCCACCTTGTTCAGCTTGGTGGGCAGCCAATACCTCGGCGTACTATTTATAATGTTATATCAGATATCAATGAGAACAGCCAGTGTAGAAAAAAAGGAAAGGAATTGAACATCACAAGGAAGCTGAAAGAACCTGAGTCTGCGTATGCATGAGATCAGAGGTGAATCGGAGTAGATAAAAACCAGGAAAATATCATCATGCTTAATGTAGCCTATGGGCTACTTTCTGACTAGGCTTGAAAATCCTGGAGAAAGAGGAATTATAGATATCTTTGGGGTCCCACATTTTTATTTTAAAGATGTAGTTGTTGTGTATGTGTGTGCTTGAATTTTTTTTAACTCCTGTGGCTCAATACGCTTCCTCTTTCCCCATGTCTAGGATCTCTCATTGTTCCCATGTTCTCAGATAATTTGTCTTTGTTTATGTAATGGAAGTCAGCTGGAGTATTATACTTTCTCTGATGAAACATTGGGATGATCTGTCCATATCAAATCTACACAGAGTTGTAAAATACTCAAACAATAGTCTCAGAAACCCCAAAAATGGCTCAGAAAATAGACTCTAATAAGTCTGTTTTCTAAACCACAAGAGAATGAATTCATGTAAGATGATACAACTAAAAGGAAATGCATTCCCTTTCTCACCTTGCCAACTATTTCCCCTCTCCCTGTGGGGCAGTATATACATTTTATATTTAGTGAAAGAAGGAGTTGGTAGAGTAATGGCTGCATGCCACCCTGAAATGCTAGCTAGCAGCCTGGCAGAGTGGGAATTTACTTGTTCTGCTTTGTAGACACAGTTCATTCCCGTCAGAAGTAGTTGAAACCACATTCAGTGATCTTTATGAATCTAGGGGAAAAGGAAAAAGACTATGAAACTGGAGACAGGAAAAAAAAAAAAAAAAACACTGTTTCCAAATGCAAAAAGAAGCTGGATGCAGCAAAATGCAAACTGGCGAGTGTATTTGTTAGGACTGATTTAGTCATCGATAACAGAAAGCAACCCGGGCTTCTCAAACAAATAGTGGGAAATTCATTGTTAAGTAGACCTGAAACTAAATTCTAATCTAAACATGTTCAAATCTCAGTTTTGCAGCTTCCTATCTCTATGACTTTTGGGCAATTACTTAACTTCTCTAAGACTACAAAGTGGGTGGCGGGCGCCTGTAGTCCCAGCTACTCGGGAGGCTGAGGCAGGAGAATGGCGTGAACCCGGGAGGCGGAGCTTGCAGTGAGCTGAGATCCGGCCACTGCACTCGGGCCACTGCACTCCAGCCCGGGCGACAGAGCGAGACTCCGTCTCAAAAAAAAAAAAAAAAAAAAAAAAGACTACAAAGTGAAGATCATGGTGGTACCTACTACAGTGTGGGTTTATTGTGCAGGCTAAATGAAATGATGCCTGTAAAGTGCTTAGCATAGGACCTGATGTATTATAAATGGCAACTATCATAATTGTTATGAAAAGACCCATGTGGGGACTTGAATGTTGTATGCAAATGTATAAAGGACGGTCATATGGAAGAAAGATTTGTTCTGTATGGTCTTTATGGGTAGAACTTAGAAGAAAGATTTGCAGCATAGTCTATAGAAAATCGATTAAACAATCTAGGCTACACGAGATGAGAATGATTCGTCTCAAGAGATGGGAAGCTTCTGCCAATCCCTAGGGCAAGATAAATATCAGCCAGACAACTTAGTGGGATGTAAAATTTCTCCAGCATTTGGACTCCAGTAATCCAAAGATGTTTGGACTACTAGATAGCTGTTAGGATCCTTTCAAACCTATGAGCTCCTATGACTCTGTTATTTCTTTCTCTGCAATTTGCAGGCGAAATGAGAAGAAAGTCAAGCTTTAGGAATGGCAGAAAGGAGAATTAAAGCAGACTATTGCTCTATACTTATTGAATGGCCACTGTTTCTCCAGAAAAAAATGTGGCCATCATTACTATAAATGACAATAGTTTTCAGTCCCCCAGAAAGTGGGCCAAGACAGACTATACGGGAATTTCAATACAAGACCCTTTGGCTCCTTTTTAAGGACAGTATTTGCATATAAGCCTCTAATATAACAAGAATGCATATTCATTCATTTCCTGATTTATGCAAGAAAAAGTTATTAGGCACCAATTATGTACCAGGAACTAGGGATACAACAATTAACACAATGGGTACGACTCCTGCTTCCATGGAACTCATGGTTATTCATTTTGCAGTCTGTAAAATCGTACTTGTTATTTCCAGTAATTTACTATATATAAGTGACTGCTTTATAACAGGTTTAAAAACAACCCCTTCTGTCCCTCCTGATATTTAGTTTGCTATTATATCATGCAAAATTGGTACTCAGGCCACACTGAACAGAAAATGTGTCCATTGAGTGGCCTCAAGCATATATTCCAAGAATATTGGTGTGTTTTTAGAGCCACTTATTATCCCATGTAACTACAGACTATTGCTAAATTCTGCTGTTTTTAGAAAAAATTCTCACTATTAACTCTAGGCTCTTTATTCATGGTACAGTTGCACCGTTCCATTTAGAATAAACTAGAAAGCTTATGGCTAACCTACTCTGTGGAGCTATACCCAAAACTACATGAAACATATATATGCTGGAACTGGGAGAGCAAAACTGTAAATATTTATGTAATAACCCCTGCTTAGAATCAGATTCTAAACAGTGCCTCATCTTGGTGATCAAGGATACAGAACCTTAAAGCAGCAAGAGTTTTTCAGTTCAGATTACAACAACAACAACAACAAAGATCCTCACAAATCTGCTTATCCAAGGTTCCAGCTATTTTTATCCTAGCACGGGCTCTAGCTTTATCTTGAACTATTCAAAGCCCAGAGAAAAGCTGGAAAGTTTCAATGGGTAAACCATTATTTTTCCTGCTTCTATTAGTGAAAAAGAAAGAAAAGGAAAATACTCTGGTTACCAAGAAATCTAGAGATTAAAGAATTATTTTTTAAAAATACAGTAGTCATCACCAATAGAGTGAATCATCTGTGAACCTCCCATTATTGCTAATGACTGTCACTCTATTTCAGGATTGTAGTGGAAGTAAGGCAGCTAGGACTGCATCCATAGTCACAAAACTATTTCCTCTCAGATAGCGGATCTTGGACCAGAGAAGAAACATTTATATGCCATCTTATGACTCAGCGTCAAAGACCAGAGGTGTGCCTCTTGTAGTGCATATAGTGGACAGTGGCTCTCCTGTGCCAGAGGAAGAGCCTCAGAAGGCACAGGATAGTGACACTCAGCTTGCCACCCCATCACTTGCAGCAGAGGAGTGCCTTTATCCCTTCAGCACAGTGGATAAAGTCTATCACTGCACAGTGTTTTAAACTTCCTTGGGGTACTTGTTAAACACGCAAATTCTCAAGCTCCACCTAAAACCGCTGCATCAGAATCTTCAAGTGAGGGGTCTGGAAAGTTAAATATTTAATAAGTGCCCCTGGTAATTCCTATCTTCAAGGAGGCTAGGGAAACAGCACAGGAGATGTCAAAGTTCTTGTTCATTATTCTCCATTGAATCTCCTGGTCTCTAATCAATTTGGTGGCATGCCCTGTCGCTGGCTTGAGCAGTACCTTGTCATCCAGCTTCCAGAGGTACCGAAAACCCTTCATCTTAGCCACCATATTCAACAGTGCAACTTGCATGTCACCAAATGTCTATGATACAAGCCAAATTATGTAATTTAGGAGTATAAAGAAATAGTCGTTCATAAGAGGTGTTTCTATTAAGTCAGTGTTTTCGGAGTAAAAAGTCAAAACAAATGCTTTAGTTGACATAATATTTGAAAACCACTTTCAGTATACCATTCTTCTGAAAAAAAAAACTGCATTAAATTGCAAATCCAATAGACACGTAGGCATGCAAAACCCCCATCTAAGATTAAACCTAGATATTAGCTTATTTTCCATGTATGGTGATAATTTTACTTTTCTAACCGTATCCTACTTTGAGTTCATGATTATTTCAAAAATTTCCTGATGAACAAATACTATTTACAATGTTATATAAGGTGAATTAAGTTTATTTTTATCTTAAATGAAAGTTAATCAAAATAAATTTATTTTATCAGAAAGCAAAAGTTATTAAAAATTAGTTTTGGCTGGGCATGGTGGCTCATGCCCATAATCCCAGCATTTTGGGAGGCCAAGGCGGGTGGATCACTTGAGGCCAGGAGTTTGAGACCAGCCTGGGAAACATGGCGAAACCCTGTCTCTACAAAAAAATACAAAAAGTAGCCAAGTGTGGTGGTGCACTCAAGAGGCTTAGGGTGGGAGAATCACTTGAGCCTGGGAGATGGAGGTTGCAGTGAGCCGAGATAATGCCACTGCTCTCCACTCTGGGCAACAGAGTGAAACAGAGATTGTTTAAGCAGAAACTAACTTTGTTGTTAGTTTCAATCTCCCAGAAACTGGGGGAATAGTACTTTGAAATGACCCCAGATAAATCCCAGTGCTCCATGCGTCTAGTTGTGACCATTTGATTAAGTTCTATTCAGTGGGATATAAGCAAAAGTAATGGATCTTGCCCTCAAAACATTTGAGCAGGAGTCCCTTGGCACCTTTGCACAGGCCACTGGCTAAGACAGGCAGCCGGCTTGCACTCACATATGAAGGCTATAGGCTGAGAAAAGTAAAGCGACCTACTGATCCAAGACATTTAGGTTTATATGTGAGAAAGAAAAACCAACAGAAATCGCTATTTTGTTTAAGCCATTATAATTTTTTAAGCCACTTTAATTTTGAGTCTTTTTGCTACAGCAGCCTGGCCTCGACCCTCATTAATACATTACTATAAAGAAACAAAAAAATTCCTTGAAAAAAAGGAAGTATTATGCCAAAATAAGGAGAAATTTGGAAATAACTAAAACTAACCACTTTTCAATCCATTTTTCAATACATATTAACCCTAATTAGATTTCAGGTTTTTACTTCCAACTTTTTTTAATCAATGGACTATTTTTAAAGTAATTTTCAATTCTTCTAACTTATTTTTTTTTTAATTTTTAACTTCTGCAGGTACACAGTAGGTATATATATTTATGGGGTATATAAGATATTTTGTTACTGGCATACAATGTGTAATAATCTTATCAGGATAAATGAGGTATCCATCACTTCAAGCATTATCCTTTGTGTTACAAACAATCAAATCATATTCTTTTAGTTATTTTTAAATGTACAATTAAATTATTATTGACTATAGTCACTCTGTTGTGCTATCAAATACTAGCTCTTATGAATTCTAACAATTTTTCTCACTCAACTCCCCCACTACCCTTCCCAGCCTCTGCTAACTTAACTATCATTCTACTTTCTATCTCAATGAGTTCAATTGTTTTAATTTTTAGTTCCCACTGGAAAAAAAAAAAAAAAAAGGAAAACATGTGAGGTCTCTCTTATTGTGCCTGGCTTATTTCAGTTAACAAAATGACCTTCAGTTCCATCCATGTTGTTGCAAATGACAGGATCTCATCCTTTTTTATGGCTGAGTAGCACTCCATTGTGTATGTGTACCACATTTCCTTCATTCCTTCATCTGTTAATGGACACTTAGGTTGCTTACAAATCTTGGCTATTGTAAATTATGCTGCAATATATGTGGGAGTACAGATATCTCTTTGATATAGTGATTTACTTTCTTTTGGGTATACACCTAGCAGTGGAATTGCTAGATCATATGGTAGCTCTATTTTTAGATTTTTGAAGAACCTCCAAACTGTTCTCCATAGTGGTTTAACTAATTGACATTCTCATCAACAGTGTGCAAGGGGGCTGGGCGAGGTGGCTCACACCTGTAATCCCAGCATTTTGGGAGTCCAAGGCAGGCGGATCACCTGAGGTCAAGAGTTCGCAGTCTGGCCAACATGGTGAAACCCCGTCTCTACTAAAAATACAAAAATTAGCCGGGTGTGGTGGCAGGCACCTGTAATCCCAGCTAGTCAAGAGGCTGACGCAGGAGAATCGCCTGAACCCGGGGGACCAAGGTTGCAGTGAGTCAAGATCGTGCCACTGCACTCCAGCCTGAGCAACAGAGTAAGACTCCGTCCTGGCTAACCCCCTGAAACCCGTCTCTACTAAAAATACAAAAAAAAAAATAGCCCAGCGTGGTGGCGGGAGCCTGTAGTACTACTCGGGAGGCTGAGTCAAGAGAATGGCGTGAACCCAGGAGGCGGGGCTTGCAGTGAGCCGAGATCGCGCCACTGCACTCCAGCCTGGGCGACAGAGCGAGACTCCGTCTCAACAAAAAAAAAAAAAAAAAAAAAAAAAGTGTGCAAGGGTTCCCTTTTCTCCACAGTCTTGCCAGCATTTGTTATTGCCTGTCTTTTAGATAAAAGCCATTTTAACTGGAGTCAGATGATATCTCACTGTAGTTTTGATTTGCATTTCTCTGATGATCACTGATGTTAAGCACCTTTTTATATACCTGTTTGCCATTCGTATGTCTTCTTTTCAGAAATGTCTATTCAGATTTTTTGCCCATCTTTTCATTAGATGATTAGATATTTTCCCCCATAGAGTTTTTTGAGCTCCTCTTATATTCTGGTTATTAATCCCTTGTCAGATGGGTAGTTTGCAAATATTTTCTCCCATTCTGTGGGGTGTCTCTTCACTTTGTCGGTTGTTTCCTTTGCTGTGAAGAAGTTTTTTAACTTGATGTGAGCTCATTTGTCCATCTGTGCTTTGGTTGTCTGTGCTTGTGGGGTGTTACTCAGGAAATCTTTCCCCACTCTAATGTCCCAGAGAGTTTCCCCAATGTTTTATTTTACTAGTTTCATAGTTTGAGGTCTTAAAGTCTTCAATCCATTTTGATTTGATTTTTGTGTACGGTGAGGGATATGGATCTAGTTTACTTCTTCTGCATGTGGATATAGTTTTCACAGCACCATTTATTGAGGAGACTGTCCATTCCCCAATGTATGTTCTTGGCACCTTCATCAAAAATAAGTGCACTGTAGATGCATAGATTTCTTTTTGGTTTCTGTATTCTGTTCTATTGGTCTACATGTCTGTTTTTATGCCTGTATCATTATGTTTACTATAGCTCTATAGAATAATTTGAAGTCAGGTAATGCAATTCCTCTAGTTTTGTTCTTTTTGCATAAGATAGTTTTGGCTATTCTGGCTCTTTTGTGGTTGCAAATATATAAATTTTAGATATATAAATGGTTGTAAAATATAAATTTTAGAATTGTTTTTTCTATTTCTGGGAAGAATGTCACTGATATTTTGATAGGAATTGCATTGAATCTTCCAATTCAATATTGATTCTTCCACTTTATGAACATGAAGTAACTTCCCATTTTCTATGCCCTCTTCAATTTCTTGCATCAGTGTTTTACAGTTTTCAATGTAGAGATCCTTCACTTCTTTGGTTATTTTCTAGGTGTTTAATTTTATTTGTGGCTATTATAAATGGGATTACTCCCTTGATTTCTTTTTCAGACTGTTCACAATTGGCATATAGAAATGCTACTAATATTTGTATGTTGATTTTTTATCCTACAACTTTACTAGATTTATCATTTCTAATAGTTTTTTAAGGAGCCCTTAGCTTTCTCCAAATATAAGACCATATCATCTGCAAACAAGGATAATTTGACTTCTTCCTTTCCAGCTTGGATTTCCTATATTTCTTTCTTTCCTGTCTGTTTTATTTTTGTTGTTGTTGTTGTTGTTGTTTTTGAGATGGAGTCTCACTCTGTCGCCCAGGCTGGAGTGCAGTGGCGTGATCTCGGCCCACTGCAAGCTCCACCTCCCGGGTTCATGCCATTCTCCTGCCTCAGCCTCCGGAGCAGCTGGGACTACAGGTGCCCGCCACTGCACCCGGCTAATTTTTTGTATTTTTAGTAGAGATGGGGTTTCACTGTGTTAGCCAGGATGGTCTCAATCTCCTGATCTTGTGATCTGCCTGCCTTGGCCTCCCAAAGTGCTGGGATTACAGGCGTGAGGCACTGCACCCAGCCTTTCTTTCCTGTCTGATTACTCTAGCTAGGACTTCCAGTACTATGTTGAATAACTGTGGTGAAAGTGGACATCCTTGTCCTGTTCCAGATCTTAGAGGAAAGGCTTCCAGTTTCTTCCTATTTGGTATGATGCTAGCTGTGGGCCTGTCATATATGGCTTTTATTACATTGAGGTAATTCCTTCTATACCCAGTTTTTTGAGGGCTTTATCACGAAGGCATGTTGAATTTTATAAAGTGCTTTCTCAGCATCAGTTGAAATTATCATATGGTTTTTATCTTTCATGTGGTTGATACAGTGTATCACATTGATTGATTTGCATATGTTGAACCATCCTTGCATCTCTGGGATAAATGCCACTTGGTCATGATGAATGATCTTACATATTGTTAAATGATCTAATGTAATGATCTAATGTATTGTAATGAAAGGATCTAATGTAGTGTAAATGATCTAATGTAATGTAGTGATCTAATGTATTGTTAAATTTGGTTTGCTAGTATTTTGGTGGAGATTTTTGCATCAATGTTCATCAGAGATATAAGCCTATAATTTCCTTTTTTTTTGGTATGCCTTTGTCTGGTTTTGGTATAGGCCAATACTGGCCTCACAGAATGATTTTGGAGTATTTCTCCTCCTCTGTTTTTTTGAATACTTTGAGTAGGATAAATATTAGGTCTACTTTAAATGTTTGATAGTATTCAGCAGTGAAGCCATTGAGTCCCAGGCTTTTCTTTGCTGAGATTCTTTTCATTACAGCTTTGATTTCATTAATTGTTATTAGTCTGTTCAGGTTTTAGATTTCTTCATAGTTCAATCTTGGTAGGTTGTTTGTGTCTAGGAAATTATCCATCTCTTCTAGGTTTTCCAATGTATTGGCATATAGTTGCTTGTAGTGGCCACTAATGATCCTTTGAATTTCTGTGGTATCAGTAGTAATGTTCCCTTTTTAATTGCTGGTTTTATTTATTTGGATCTTCTCTCTTTTTTTCTTAGTCTGGCTAAGCTCTTGTCAATTTTGTTTGTCTCATCAAATCCAATTTTTTGTTTCACTGATCATTAGTATTGTTTTCTTCATTTCAATTTTATTTATTTCTGCTCTGACCTTTATTTTATTCTACTAACTTTGGGTTTGATTCGCTCCTGCTGTTCTAATTCTTTATTAGAATTATAGATGTAGCCGGGCACGGTGGCTCAAGTCTGTAATCCCAGCACTTTGGGAGGCTGAGATGGGCAGATCACGAGGTCAGGAGATCAAGACCATCCTGGCTAACACAGTGAAACCCCGTCACTACTAAAAAATACAAAAAACTAGCCGGGGGAGGTGGCGGGCGCCTGTAGTCCCAGCTACTCGGGAGGCTGAGGCAGGAGAATGGCATGAACCTGGGAGGCGAAGCTTGCAGTGAGCTGAGATCCGGCCACTGTACTACACCCTGGGCGACAGAGTGAGACTCCGTCTCAAAAAAAAAAAAAGAATAGATGTAAAGTCAATGGAGCAAACTCTCCAACCAAAAGACATAGAGTGGCTTAATGTATACAAAACAACACCCAACAATCTGTTGCCTACAAAAAACACACTTCACCAATAAAGACACACAGAGGCTGAAAATAAAGGGATAGAAAATGATATCCCATGCAATGATGTAAGAATTACATCATTAGGTTGCTTATTTGAAGTTTTTCTACTTTTTTATGTGGGAACTTACAGTTCTAAAATTCCCTCTTAGTACTGCTTTCACTGTACCCCATAGGTTTTGGCATGTTGCGGTTCCACCATCATTTGGTCCAATAAATTTTTCAATTTTCTTCTTAATTTCTTCATTGACCCATTGTTCATTCAGGAGCATATTGTTTAATTTCCATATGTTTGTATAGTTTCTGAAATTTCTCTTATTGATTTCTAGTTTTCTTCCATTGTTGTTAGAGAAGATACTTGATATTATTTCAATTTTTTTTAATGTTTTAAGACTTGTTTTGTGGCCTAACATATGGTCTATCCTTGCAAGTGATTCATGTACTAAGGAGAAGAATGTGTATTCTGCAGCCACTGAATGAAATGTTCTGTAAATATCTCTTAGGTCCCTTTGGTCTATAGTACAGATTAAGTCCAAAGTCTCTGCTGATTTTGTGCCTGGATAATCTGTCCAATGTTGAAAGTGGGGTGTTGAAGTCTCCCACTGTTACTACACTGGGGTCTATCTCTCTCTCTAGCACTAATAATACTTGCTTTATATATCTGGTTGCTCCAGTGTTTAATGCATATATATTTATAATTGTTATATCCTTTTGCTGAATTGACTGCTTTATCATTATATAATGACCTTCTTTGTCTTTTTTATAGTTTTTGTCTTGAAATCTATTTCGTCTGATATAAGTATAGATACTTCTGGCCTTTTTTGGTTTCCATTTGCTTGGGATATCTTTTTCTATCCCTTTATTTTCAGCCTCTGTGTGTCTTTATTGGTTAAGTGTGTTTTTTGTAGGTAACAGATTGTTGGGTCTTGTTTTGTATACATTCAGCTACTCTATGTCTTTTGGTTGGAGAGTTTGCTCCATTTATATTCAATGTTACTATTGATAAGTAAGGACTTACTCCTGCCAGTTTGTCATTTGTTTTCTGGTTGTTTTATGATCTTATATTCCTTTTTTCCTTCCTTCTTGTCTACTATTTAGTGAAGGTGATTTTTCTCTGGTGGTACGTTTTAATTTCTTGCTTTTTATCTTTTGTGTACCCATTGTACGTTTTAGATTTGAAGTTACCATAAAGCTTGCAAATACTCTTATAACTCATTACTTTAAAGTGATAATTTAATACTGATTATATAAACAACAAGCAAAATAAAACTAATAGAAACTCTACATTTTAACTTTGTCTCCCTGCTTTTTAACTCTTTGTTGTTTCTATTTATATCTTATTTTACTGTGTGTTGAGAAGTTGTTATAGCTATTCTTTTTGATCAGTTCACCTTTTCATTTTTCTACTTGAGACATGAGTCATTTACACACCACAATTATAGTGTTATAATATTCTGTGCTTGTCTGTGTACTTACTATTACTAGTGAGTTTTGTACCTTCAGATGATTTCTTATTGTTCACTAACATGCTTTTCTTTCAGATTATTTCCTTTAGTATTTCTTGTCGGACAGTTCTGGTGTTGATAATATCTCCCAGCTTTTGTTTGTCTGGGAAGGTCTTTATTTCTCCTTCATATTTGAAGGATATTTTCACTGGATATCCAGTTTTTGGGTAAAGGTTTGTTTTGTTTTGTTTTTTTCCTTCAGCACTTTATATACGACCTGCCACTCTCTCCTGGCCTATAAGATATACACTGAAAAGTCTGCTGCCAGACACATTGGCGCTCCATTGTATGTTATTTGTTCATTTTCTCTTGCTGCTTTTAGGATTCTTTCTTTATCCTCGATCTTTGGGAGTTTGATTATTACATGCCTTGAGGAAGTCTTCTCTGGATTAAATCTGCTGGGTGTTCTATAGTGTTCTTGTAGTTGAATATTGATATCTTCCTCTGGGTTTGGGAAATTCCCTGTTGTTATCCCTTTGAATAAACTTTCTAACTCTCTCTCTCTCTTTCTGCCTCCTCTTTAATGCCAATAACTCTTAGATTTGGCCTTTTGGGGCTATTAGATCTAGATCTTGTAGGCATGCTTCACTCTTTTTTATTATTTTTCCTTCTCTCTCCTCTGACTGTGTATTTTCAAATAGCCTGTCTTCAAGCTCACTGATTATTTCTGCTGTTTGATCAGTTCTGCTGGTGAGAGACTCTGATTCATTCTTCAGTATGTCTATTGCACTTTTCAGCTCTGGGGTTTCTGCTTGATTCTTTTTAATTATTTCAATATCTTTGTTAAATTTATCCAATAGAATTCTGAATTCCTTCTCCATGTTATCTTGATTTTCTTTGAATTTCCTCAAAACAGCTATTTTTGTATTCTCTGTCTGAAAGGTCTTATATATCTGTCTCTCTGGGATTGGTCTCTGCTGCCTTATTTGGTTAGTTTGGTGATGTCATGTTTTCCTAGATAGTCTTAATGCTTATGAATGTTCATCAGTGTCTGGCATTGAGGAGTTAGGTATTTACTGTAGTCATCACAGTCTGGGCTTGTTTGTACCCATCCTTCTTGGAAAGCCTTTCCAGGTATTCAAAAGGACTTGGGTGTTGTGATCTAAGTTTTTGGTTACTGCAGCCATATGGGCATTAGGGAGTACCCCAAGCCTAGTAATGCTATGGTTCTTTCAGACTTGCAGAGGTACCACATTGGTGGTCTTGGAGAATATACAGAAGAATTCTCTGAATTACCAAGGATAGACTTTTGTTCTCTTCCCTTACTTTCTCCCAAACAAATAGAGTCTCTCCCTGTCTGTGCTGAGCTGCCTGGAGCTGGGGAAGGAGTGACACAAGCACCCCTGAGCCACTACCACTGGGTCTCTGCTGTGTCAGACGTGAAGCCATCATAGAACAGGGTCTCACCCAAGACCTACTATAACCACTACCTGGCTATCACCTATGTTTTTTCAAGGCCCTAGGGTTCTACAATCAGTAAGTGACAAAGTAAGTCAGGCTTGTGTTCTTCCCTTCAGGATGGCAAGCTTCCCCAGACCCCAGACAGGTCCAGAGATGCCATGCAGGAACCAGGGCCAGGAGTCCACCACCTTAGAAATGTACCTGGTGCTGTATTCTACTGCAGCTGAGATGGCACCCAAACCAGAAGACAAAGTTCTTCCCACTCTTCCTTCCCCTTTCTCCAGGCAGAAGATTCTGTCCCCATGACAACTACTGCCACATGCCCACAGAGAGTACTGCCAGGCTACTGCCAGTGTTCATTTAAGGCCCAAGGGCACTTCAGTCAGCTTGGGGCAAATGCTTCTAAGCCTGGGACTCAGTCTTCACGGCAGTGGTCTCCCCTCTGGCCCAGAGTAGACCCAGAAGCTGTCCAAGAGCCAAAGCCTAGAATTAGAGACACCAAGAGCCTACTTAATGTTCTTCTCCATTGTGGCCGAGCTGCTAACTAAGTTGAAAGACAGAGTCCCCTTTACTTTTTCCTATGCTTTCTCAAGAAGTTTCTCTTTGTAGCCATCACAGCTTTGAATACACTGGGTCACACCTAAAACCAGAAAGTCTTAGAGTGTCACCCAAGACCCACAGTGTACACTACCTGATTACTACTACTGATTATTCAGTGCCCAAGAGCTCTTTAGTCAGCAGGTGATTACTCCTTCCAGGACTGAGTCCTTCCCTTCAAGGCAACAGGTTCCCTTCTAGCCCAGGGTATATCTAGAAATGTTGTCTTGGAGCTAAGGCATGGAATGGGAGCCTCATGACTCTACCCATTGCCCTATTCTACTGTGGCTGAGCTGGTGTCCTAGTTGCAAGACAAAGTCCTCTTTCTTCTCTTCTCTCCTCTCCTCAAGCAGAAGTAAGGGGTCTCTTTCAGAGCTGCGAGCTGTGCTCCCTGGAAGGGGTGGCACAAGCACTCTCTTACCCACCCCAGCTGCTGTCTCACTAGGTTATGTGCCCCCCAAGTTTGAGGCAAGTACAGCACTAGGACTTGCCTAAGAGCTGCAGTCCTTGTGGTTTAGACTGCCTTTCAAGTTTATTTAGAATCCAGAGCCCTTTAGCTCACTTTGGCAAGGTTTTCTGAAACTCAGGTTCTGACCACTGAGACGGGCAGTTGCTCTCCAGCTGGAGCTGGTCTGAATGCTCCCTCCATGGGCATCAACTGAGTTCTGCCCAGTGTTGGCAGTACTAGGTTCCAATGCAAAGTCTCATAATAGCTGTGCTCTCCCTCCCTCAAGCACACAGATTCTCTCTCTGCACCATATGGCTGCTGTCAGGAGATGAGGGAGGGGTGGTGTCAGCAATTTAAGACTGCCTTTCCACCCTCTTCAGTGCTCCTTTCAGTGATATGAAGTTAAAAACCATGTACTGTGATCTCTTACCTGATTTTTGGCTCTTATGAAGGTGCTTTATTTGTGTAGACAGTTGTTAAATTTGATGTTCATGCAGGAAGGATGATTGGTAGAGGCTTCTATTCAGCCATCTTGCTCTGCCTCCTCCATCTAGCTTCTAATACTTACTCTCAATATCTACTTTCTTTGGATATTATTGTAAAATACTGAATGACCTTTTAGGTTATTTATGATGTAAAATGAACTATCCTTAAAATTGTTATCCTTTAACTGACAGAAAATCCTTGCAAAGTTCAACAGATTCATAAATAATGAAAACTAATATTCTGCTATAATATTTATGAAAACTTTTAAGGCAGAGACATAGAGATTTTTAAAAAAACACACAATATTTTTGCATTAGCAATTCAGATGAATAAAGACTGTATTTCTTAGGTTAAGGTTTTCAAGACACAATTTCTATTTTCATCTCTCACTAAGGGATAAGTATTTTCTGTCATTTTATATATATCCATAGAGTCTTTGTTCAGAATTTTCCAACACAGAATATTAAAACTTGGGAGCTGTAGCTGTTATCAGAATTGCCAGTGTGCTCCTCTCACTGATGTCCTGTGTATATTGTTCTCTAACTTTGGGCAACTCTTTCTGGTCAGGTCACACCTGCTTTGAACAATAACCAAGGGCATGAGTGATGACCCCAAAGGTCTCTGCCTTCCAAAGCTCTGTTGGAAAATACCCAAGACCTCCAAGCTCCTCAAATCACCCTCCTCAAGCTGTTGGAACCCAGGCCTCATAGCCTCCGCATGCTTGATTAAATGTCTCCCTCCCTCTCTAATTTTATGATCACTGCTTTCCAAGCCAAGGTTCTCAACTCTGTGAAAAAATTTGATTATGACAGCCAACTTTCCAACCTTTGGGCTTAGATTTCTAAAATCCCTCTGGTAGAGGAATTTATGGCTGAAGAAAAGCTTATAGGAAAAAAAAAAATGGATTCTAAAACTTACATCCAGATGATCATAGAAAGCTTTTTAAATATTTTTAAATCACTAAGACAGAGTGATAAAAACTAGAGTTGTTAGATTTAGCAGAGAAAAATACAGAACACCTAGTTTGATATGAATTTCAGATAAATAACAATTTTTTCAGTATAAGTATGTTCTGTGCAACACATGGTACACATTTATTCAGAAAGTGATTCATTATTTATCTGAAATCAAATTTCCCTGGGCATCCTGCATTTTACCTGGCAACGCTAAATAAAGAGAGCTTACAGAAATGAATATAGCAATAAATAAATAAATAAATAAATTTAATTATTAATAATATTAATAATTTATTATTAATATTATTAATAATTATTTATTAATAAATAAATTAGCAAAGTGGGGGTCCCAAATTTCAGGATTTTACTCCTTAAGACATATATATGAGAAAATGGGGCAGTTGGCCAACAAGCATCTATTTGAAAAACAAAGGCTTACATGGGGGAAAAAAAGACATATACAGAGGAGGAGGAAGCGGGAGAGGAGAAGAGGCAACATCTGTCATCTCTCCAATTCCCGGGTCTTGCCCCAAGGCCTCATACTAAGCCATTTTATAGAGACAGACTGTAGACCCAGGCAAAATGAGAGATTCTAAAACTCACAGGGTAGAGCCAGCAGACTGCATTTGGTATCCAGGTAACAGGTAACAATGGCTAACAATGTGACCCCGAGAAAGGGACAAAAACCTCCTCCCCATTTCTAACCTTGCTGCTTGGAGACCTCAGGGTGAGCACTTTGGGAGCATCAGACAACTCCCGCTGAGTACCCTTGGAATAGTCTCGCTGATTCAAGCCACAGTAGGCAGGCAGCAGTGACCCCTAGGGTGGTCACAGGGACCAAGAGGACCAGAGAGGGAAGGCAGAATGTGGCAGAGTTGACATTGCCTTTAGCCAGTAGAATTTATCATAAGCACAAGTGAGACACACTGGATATGGCCAGAAATAACTGAATGATAAGAAGAGAAGAACCAGAGACACATAGACATGAACAGATGAAGGCAAGAGTCAGAGAAATGTGGGTATTGCCACCACTATGAACCTGTCTGTGCATAGACAGGTGAGGCCCAGGGAACATGGGTTGCATTGGTAATGATGGGACTGTCTTTCTCAGCTCTGTTACCAATGCCTTGCTTGTTAGAAACTAAACAAGATCTCTCTATGAAAGTTTCAAAGGCATGTTTTTACTGGGGTTTTTCCAAATTATGAATATTCTAAGAAATATTTTTTCTTCTGCAATTTTTCTTTCTCCAAACAGTCAATGAGTTTATGAACAGGAGTAGTTAACTCTCTAAGCCCCCACTAATTCTCAAGGTGATCAAGAAGGTACTCCAAAACAGATTTATGCAGATAGAATTTTATATCAGATGAACTTTCAGTCAGGAAGGAATTTCCTCCACTGAGCTTCATTTTGTTTGCCTTTTGCTTCCTGAGAAACCCTTCATGGTTCCCAAAACACTGTTCCTGCCAAACCACATCTACAGGCAGATACTGAGTACCTTGGCCCTCTTAAAGCTACTTGCCACCTGAGACACTGCTTTCAGAAACTGGGACCACAGTCAGTGTCTTCTGGTTATAATGTCTCCATCCTGCGATCCCAAGGGCACGTGCTTCATGTCTGAGAGCTCTTTCCATTTGTTCTCCCAGGAAGCCTGGAGAGTGTGATATAAGTGAGCCTCTTGGGGAGGTCTGTTCTGAAGTTTTAGAAGCAGGTGAAGCCTCTGCCTTTATTTTCAATCCCTTTTAAGTAAATAGATTAAAAAAAAGAAGTCCTCACACGTTGGGGTCCTGAAAAGCCTACATAAGAGGTTTAGGGGTTTGTAGATGGTAGGTACTTTAAGAGCTTATCTTGCCTTCAGAAGGATATTTCAGTAGTAGTGTTCTTAGATTAAAGCAGATAACTGAGTTTCAGAGAATCTAAGTGAATTGCCTATAGTCAAGGGGCAGTGTGGAGCAGAGGGGAACTAGATGTATTGTCTGCCTTCCAGCTTCATCCCTCCGTACTGCACCACAGTTAGAGGAGAGTTGAAGAGTGTCATACAAATGCCTACAACCAGCACTTCAGAAGTGAAGTCTAACCCACTGATACTGGTTTGTGCAGTGTGAAGAAAAAGCTAGCACAGAACAGTTCATGGTTATTAGGAGAGGCTCCACGTTCAAAACCATTTCTAAAACATGTTCTTGGAGAGGAGACAAATCTTAGAGGCACATTTAAGGATTTGTTATCCCACAAGACAGGCAGGCAGGCCCTCCTGGGAGACCAGAAATCCATCTGTCTCTTCTGGCTCCATCTTCCCGGACCTAGTGGAGGTGTGCTAAATGGGCCTCATGATGGTTAATTTTATGCATGAACTTGACTGGGCTGAGGGATGCCCAGATGGCTGGTAAAACATTTCTGGGGGTGTCTGTGAGGGTGTTTCCAGAAGATATTTGCATTTGAATCAGTATACCAAGTAAAGAAGATCCACCCTTACCAGTGGAGGTGGGCATCTTCCAATCCTTTGAGGGCCTGAATAGAACACAAAGGCTAAGAAAGGGCAAATTTGCTTTCTCTTCTGGAGACGGAACATTTATCTTCTCCTGCCTTCAAACAATGGTGCTTCTGGTTCTTGGGTCTTTGGACTCAAACCAAAACTAACATCTTGGCCCCTCTGATTCTCTACCCTCCAAGCTTGGACTAAAACTACAACATGGGCTTTCCTGGGCCTCCAGCTTGCAGATAGCAACTTGTGAGACTTCTCAGCCACCATCATCACAAAGAATGTCTCTGAAGAACCCTAACTAATAGAGGTCTTTTATTATATAGGAGCAATACTCAAGGTTCTAGTTTAGGTTGGAGAAGAAAGAAGCTCCTTGGTCCTCCAGCCTGAGCCAGCAAGACCTGCTGAGCTCACCAGAGCTTCCTCCTAGCACAGTGAGCAACGCAATTTCTTGATTTTTTTTTTTTTGTTCCCAATGTTTACAAACCCTTTAGGAATGCAGAGAAAAAAAAAAACCTGAAAACCTGATAGGATTCATGTATTTCTATGTTCCTAACCGTAATGCCATTTTACAACACCAATCAAAATTTATCACAACTGGTAACAAGGGGTAACTCTGGAAGATAGGACAATGTAGGAGAGTAGGACTAGACAGAGTGCTAGTGGTCAGGTCCTTCGAAGGACCAGAGGGACAGCACTCCGGGTGCAAGGTTTGCAAGGACTAGATCGGAGGGAAATGGAACAGAAGGCAAGGAAAAAGTGCCAAAAAATGGCTGAGCTGGTGCAAAAGATCAACTTTGCCTACCTATGTTTCTGATAAGGCAACAATCCCAGGAGTCTCCAAAATTTATTGAGCAAAAAGTTGCTGTGCAACCAATTTCTGAGAGACTTAGAGAATCAATATTGTAGACACACTTATCTAACCCCAGATAATGAGAAACATGTACCAAGACTCCCAAAATGAAACTGCTTATTATAATGTGCCACATAGTGGGCTTTTTATTTAAGGTTTGTTAAGTGGATGAATTCATGGTTTCCCCTTCATTGTCTCTTTCATCTTTGATTTCGAAGGAGGATATTCTCCTTTAAAAAGATGCCAACATAATCCAATATTTTTTAGTATGCTAAAATATTTAAATCTCAACTTTTCAGTAAAAGGTGTTCAGACATTATTTTATTGCTTGATTATTGCAACTACTGAGAATGAAACCTTTTTTGGGAGGAAGACTTAATGCATAGGCAAGGAAGGAAAGTCACAGAATTTTTTTTTTTTTTTGAAGCATCGCTGGAAATCTCTAACAAAATTGATGCTTTTAATTTTGGAAAGAAATCAATTTTCAGAGATAATTTATCATTTTAAACAGGTCATTTAAGGAAGTTTGGAAGTAAAAAGGAATGAAATAATGATGTATTCATTATTTGGGAGTTGGGCAAGTCCTGAAGAGGCTCATTAGTTGCCCTGTAGGCCATAGTCTTTCTCTATTCCATGGTAATGGAAAAATGAGTAGCAAAGTCAATTCAAGCTGGGCTGTAGGAAATGTACAGCAAAATGCCACCTTGAGAGTTACATATACATCTTTAATTACAATATTTAATTTTATTTACAATACTTTAAGCAGCTAATATCACAGTTTATAAAAATACTTAAATATTTCACAAAATAAAGGGAAAGTAATAATGACATGTGTGAAGAGTAGCAGCTGTTTGGTTTGGTTGTTTTTTTAATACCACAGCCCTAGATCTCATCCCTCATTCCTTCTCTTATAGTGTGCTCTTCGAAGAACTCTGCTCTTCTCTCCATGTGGTGCACATAACTGTCAATCATAGTCCATACGCAGTATAGGGGTGGGCAGATGACTCACGCTGACCAATCACAACCTTCCCTGAAGATGGCACAGCAATCAAGAAGCCAAACCCACACATTATTTAAACCTTTAGATCTTTCCCGCATTTGTGAACCAATATATCCCACCCTACACCCATACCGTTCTTTTTGCTTAAACTGGTTTTCAATGAGCCACTCTTTGACCACATGCATCTGAAAGAGTGCTGAATAATATGTATACTATCTTTTATTTTACTGGAATCCCATTTACTCTGACTTCTTTTTTTTTCACAGAGCTAGCTGTTAACAGCTACCTTTAAACACAATCTTGATGAACCTTTGTTATACTTGTACTCTTTTTCTAACTTCTATTTAAAAGACCTATCTCTGTTAGATTCTGGGCGTTCAGAATATGCAGCTATCCTTTTTAAGCATGTTTTCCAAACTTGCCTAATCATAAAACAACCTTGGGGGATGGGGAAGAAGGGTCGCTTGTTAAAATATAGATTTCTGGGTCCCACTGCATAAATCCTACTGAACCAGATTCTCTCAGCGAGAAGTCTAACACTCTATATTCTTCAACAAGCACCCCGAGGGAGCCTTATAATAAGGTAAATTTAGGAAACACTGCCCTACAGCAACGTCTGTCCCAAACATAAATCCTTCCTTTTGAAGGAAAGCCTCCTTCCTGTGGATCTCTGAACTTTTCAACCCTTTGAACTTTCCTTTGGAGTAAATCTGATTTCTTCTAAATGCTTCTGATGAAACCAGTCTCTTTGACTACTTTTCTTTTTCTAAGTGCTCTGTGATGAAGTCATTCTGCCTGATTCCAAGATAATCAATCAAGCTAAAGCTGTATGAGATCATTATTTAGGAAATTCATGGAAAGAATTCCTGCCTTGGGATTTGGGTTTAAATCCCCCATTTAGACACAAACCTGGGTGTGGATCTCCACACTATAGTTAATAGCCATGTGAACTTGAGCAAGCCTCTTAAACCCACTTACCCTCAGTTTTATCAATCTGAGTAGCTGGGGCAGGGGACAGACTAGGATGCCCATCCAACAGCGATAATAGGATACAAGGTAGAGTGTACACTTTTGCTTAAAACTTTATTTGTACACATTGTTTTTTATATTTTTCTCCATTTCTATGAATGGTGGAAAGCATATTAAGATAACATAGAAAATTGCTCAAGTACAATGTGTGATGTGGTCTTCATTAAAAATACATATAGCAGTGCTCAATAAATGGCAATTTTATGTATTTTTAAGCATAATTTGGCTTTAAAGAGTCCCTATTACTTTTATACAAAGTCAATAGGGAAAAACAAAGACAACACCAATCTGCCAGAGGAAGGAAAATCAAGCTGAGTCATAACTCTTCCCAACTGTTTGAATCTCCTGTTTAAATACCAAGGGCTTTTGTTTTTTAACCTTCACCCTTTCCTTTTTCAGTTCATGAACCACAACTAATGACAGGATCAATATATCCCAAAAACCGAAAAGAGAAAAGCAGCTTGCTTTTCTACCAGTTATATTGGGTTTTATTCATCATTCAATCATAGTCACCTATAAAACCATTATGTCTATTAATTACTTTGATTCTCTACTTTTCTCTGGCCTTTTGGGGTTCTTTTCCAATTGACCTGGCTTCTAAGAATTAGCAAAGACTCATGTAGAAGCATGTGTTTAGCTGCTGAAAGCTATGCTCACCACCACTGTTAAGTCCTCACTTTGCCCACTCATGACAACCCCAAAATGTTCTTTAATGCCCAGTCAAGCATCCTAGAAAATATCCAACCTGTTCACTCAGAGGGTAAGAATTGTTTTTTTTTTTTTTTTTTTTTTTTTGAGACGGAGTCTCGCTCTGTCACCCAGGCTGGAGTGCATTGGCCGGATCTCAGCTCACTGCAAGCTCCGCCTCCCAGATTCACGCCATTCTCCTGCCTCAGCCTCCCGAGTAGCTGGGACTACAGGCGCCTGCCACCTCGCCCGGCTAAGTTTTTGTATTTTTAGTAGAGACGGGGTTTCACTGTGTTAGCCAGGATGGTCTCGATCTCCTGACCTCGTGATCCGCCCGTCTCGGCCTCCCAAAGTGCTGGGATTACAGGCTTGAGCCACCGCGCCTGGCCGAGGGTAAGAATTTATGATGAGAATGTTTAATCACTTGATTCAGATGTTCATACCGGGGCATATAAAATTTTCTTGAGAATTGGCAAATACCTTGTTTTTCTTGTCATGACATTTTCATATTCAAGGCAACAATTGGTAAATCTGGAAACACAGACTATTTTCAACCTTGCCATCAATTTTTAAATCCCCTCTTGCCTTCAGATTCCTATATGTTCCAGAACACATCTGTATAAGAGCTTTGCAATCTCTCTCTGAGAGGTAGTCTGAAAATATAGCTTATATATTATGTTATTATATAATTACACAGATTTAGATAGAATATTTTTACATAGAGTGTTTATATAATTATCTTGGTTGCTATGCTGCTTGCTGGTGAATGGTAAAAAGCATATTAAGATAACATAGAAAACCTCGCTCAAGTAGAAATATGAGATAATTTGTACTCGTCATCCAGTTAAAAACACAAATATTATTCTACCTATTAAAAAAAAACTGCACACCCTAAAAAGAAGTTGGTTGGTGACTTTTAAAAGAACTATAGGAAATTATTTTTAAGATATATTTAACAACAATAATAACAACAACAACAAAAATTTACTGTGGACAGAAGAGTTCATTTCTACCTATAGCAGTAAAAGTCTGAAACTAGCAAAAATTTTTATTTTGATATAACACATCATAAAGTTATATGTAACCAATTGTCTATTTCCAATGTAAGCAAGATACTTAAAAATAAAGACACATGCCTACCTTTTTTCCACTTACTACCAATTTCTATACACTGGTTCTTCTCTTTCTAAAATTGTTCTGTTTTGACCAATATTGGCAGTCAGTATTTCTTTAACATTGTGTTTAGAGGCATGTTGGATTTTTTGCTGTTCCCACAATATCCATATTTAGGTTGGTATTTCAAGCCATGCTGACAGCTAGTATCTAAACACCTTTTTAGTCACAGTTGGCTAACATATTGTCTTATAGTCAAAGCGGTAATTGTATGTGGTGCCTCAAAGGACCGTGTGATGAATGATGTGTTCAAAATAGATAGCACAAGCACAAATGATAATAGTGCAAGAGTACCCTAAAGTTTTAAGACTTGGGTTTAAAGTAAGCAGGTTTTAATCAATTTGGTGAGCAGAACAACAGTCTACAAAGAAAAAACCCCAACCAGCTAGGATTCACATAAAGTATTTGCAGATTCCTGTAAGAAAGGCAACGTAATGTAGGATGTACGAACAAACCCAGTGGGTCAAAGCAGTAGGCACATTATGTATCATAGTTAAACTGTCTCATTGAGAAATATTACATCAGTCATTCATCCCAGGAGAGAAATGTGAACATTTTCTCTGCAAGCATTTTTTTCCTGCAAAAATTAAACATAGTTATACCTCACTTCATTAAATTATGAAAATGATACATACTGGGACCACAGGAGTTCAGCCCCTCATAGCATTGCTTCAGTCAAGCTATGTTTTAACGATACCTTAAGCTTGCACGAAATGTTGCTATAAGAAACAGTCAAAAGACATTTGCCTTTGCGTTTGCTGCTTAAAAAAATAGTTGGTAGATTATCGAACCTATCACTCAATACCTTCTATAAAGAAAAACCCCTTCCCAAAGATCACAACAGATAAGTAAAAAAAAAAAAAAAAAAGAAAGAAAGAAATTTTAAGAAAAAGAAAAGCCCCTCAGACAAATGTATTCTAGGATATATTGCCAGGAAAAAAAAGCTCCATCTTTTCCAAGACCTGTGCTTCCTGCTTTTAAATAAGAAGCATGCAACTTACTGTATTCCCGCTTTTGCACTGACTGCTAGGAATCTCACAAGCAAGTAAGAAGTTCAGTATGGCAGTGACTTATCCCACATGTCATCATTTTGCATTCTCCATTTTTCCATAGATCTGATTTTCTATATCTATTTTATTACTTTTTATTAACATTATAAAAGATACTTTAAATTATTTTGGGGAAAGGGTTATCAGTAAATTCTACTGGTTATCCGTAAATATTGTAAAAGCTATTTTAAATTCTTTTGAGGAAAGGATTGGAATCAATTCAATCAATTGTCCAGATAGCAGTTATATGGCAGCATAGATCTCTGAAACACAGTTAATAATCAAAAAAGTAAAATAAAATTACTCTAAAATGCTCAAATCTAGTTACAAAATCTTTGCACCAAAGGTCACACATGTTGCACCAATGGAATTTCTCTATCTTCATTTAAAGCTATTTTATTTGGACACTATTCTAACGGGTTTGGCTATTGTGTTTCTTAGGGCACAGAAATATGAAACAGGATAAGAAACTGCTAGAAATTATTTAACAAAAATAATTTACAAATGACAGTAAGAAAAGGGGTAGACAGCTGTAAAATACAACCAAAAGAAGTCAGGCCCTTGCTAATCCAGAGTCATTTTATATAGAGCAGAATTTCTCAAAGTGTGGGCCTAAAGCACTTATATTAGAATCACCTGGGGATTTGTTTAAAAGGTTAAAAGGTAAGGTTCTGAGCTGCATATTAGAATATTTAAGGTTGTGGCCCAGAAAAGCACATTTTTCATAAGCATTTTAGGTGATTCTTACATAAAGGACAGTTTGAGAATCACAAAGACACTGACAACTCTGTGTGACTCAGTGGGCCTTTGGGGCCCAACCACACATCAAGCCCAGAAACATCAAAAATTATTTCAGAACTTTTCTCTTTTAGAAAATGGGAAGGTACGTGGTAAATTCTAGAAAGGCTATCCTTGAAAATTGCTAATACACCATTTTTTAGTGTTTTTTATATTGCTGTGCAACAGGGCAATTTTCAACACATCCAGATAATCAAAGAACTATGACTCTCAAGAACTGTGAAAGGATGTTACTCTACTTGCAAGCTAATAAGTTAGTCTGCCACAGTTTCATAGATGCTGGCAGAAGACATGAGACTCCTGGGTCAGAGACAAAGGACTTTTTTACTCACAGCACAGGAAGAAGCATGAGATTCATATTTGTCAGTTCCCTTTCCACCCCGAAGTCCTTCAAGGGCCATGCAGAGGGGCCCAGGTGGGTTTATGTCACATCTAATGAAACACAAGCATTGGAATCTCCAATCTTTTATCATAGAGTTAGCAAACCAGCCTGAACTTTGCTGTGGAGGAAGGCATTATCTTCATTATACTGGGCAATAAAGAAATCTGCTCGCTGCTACAGAGGGAAACACTATCTCTATCTTTCAAGGCTATTCACTACGCAAATATTCTTAAAGAGATAATCTGGAATAAAGGCTGTCTGTGCTCTGCCCACAGATGTGCAAAAACAAGAGACCCACAGAGAGGTGGCTCCCAACAGTGACCTTCCTCTTTGGGCTCTAGAGTGTTGTGTGTTTCCTTTCAGAGTCCAAGTGTTTGTTGTGTCACTTGCATAAGAAAGTGGTTGTTTTTCTTTCTACACCACTGGTTGCTCCTTCTTGATTTTCTTTATCAATCCTTCGTCTACCCCTAACCTCTGAATGATGGAATGTCCCAAGGTTTAGGCCTTCTTGTTCTTTTCTATTTCTACAATTACCCTTTCTGTGATCTCATCCAATCTCTTACCTAAAAAGCATCTATATTGTCAACAACTGCTATATTTGTATCTCCATTCCAGAACCTCCTCTGAACTCCCAACCTATAGGACTTCCTAATTGGATTTCCACTTGGATATCTAATACATATTTTAAACTTTAGATCTACATTCCACCTGTAGTCTTCTTCAGTTTCATTGACTGGCAACTGTATCCTTTCAATTGCTCAGGCCAAATACGTTGGAGCCATTCTTGACTCTTCTCTTTCTCTCAGATACCATATCCAAGTCATCAGGACATACTGTTGGCCTTATTTTAAAGTATATCTCACAACCTCCACCGCTACCTGCCTGATCTGGTTTACCATCATCTCTATATGTGATTACTGAAATAGGTTTCTAAACTACCTCTCTTCTACCACCTATGGCTCCTGCCAAATCCTCCCCCAAAACACACACACACACACACACACACACACACACACACAGTGAATTGTAAAAGTCAGCTCATTTCACTCCTCTGCACAACAATCTCAACTGAATTCAGGAGAGCCTCTCCACGCCTTTTATTTCTCTGACCTCTTCTGGTACCACTCTCTCCCCTAGTCTCACTAGACTTTCCATTGCTTGAACAATTTTGGACACAGTCAGAGTGTACTAATTTCCTATTATCATTGTAACAACTTACCACAACCTCTGTAGCTTAAAACAACACAAAGGTATTCTCTTACAGTCTGGAGGTTAGAAGTCTGCAATCAGTTTCACTGGACTAAAGCCAAGGCTCCAGCAGGGATGGTTCCTTCTAGAGGCTCCGAGGGAAGGTCCATTCCCCTGCCTTTTTCAGCTTCTGGTGGCCTCCTGTATTCCTTGGCTCAGGGCCCCTTCCTCTATCTTCAGAGTACATCACTCCAACCCTTGCTTCTATCACCACATTTACGTCTCCTGATTCTGGCTTTTCCTGTACACTCCTTCTTATAAGGAAAGTTAGATTACCTTGCACTCACTTCAATAATCCAGATAATCTTCCATATCAAAATCTTTAATTTGATCACATCTGCAAAGTCCCTTTTGTCATATTAAGTAACATTCACAGGTTCTGGACATTAAGCAATGAACATATTTAGGGAGGTCATTATTCAGTCTATCATATCCACCTCAGGCCCTTTGCATTGGCTATTCCCTCTGCATGGAATATTCCTAGATATCCATGTGGCTGATTCCCTCAATTCCTTCAAGTTTTCACTCAGGTGATACCTTCTCAATGAGGCCAACCCTGACTACCCTATTTCAAATGGTAATGTATTCGTCTGTTTTCATGCTGCTAATAAAGACATACCCAAGGCTGGGTAATTTATAAAGAAAAAGAGGTTTAATGGACTCACAGTTCCACGTGGCTGGGGAGGCCTCACAATCATGGTGGAAGGCAAAAGGCACATCTTACATGGTGGAAGACAAGAGAGAAATGAGACCCAAGAGAAAGGGGAACCCCCTTATAAAACCATCAAATCTCATGACACTTATTCACTACCATGAGAACAGGATTGGGGAACCACCCCCATGAATCAGTTGTCTCCCCCCGGGTTCCTCCCACAACACATGGGAATTATGGGAGCTACAATTCAAGATGAGATTTGGGTGGGGACACAGCCAAACCATATTAGGCCATAATCAGCAACTCCTCACCCCATTTTCATCATCCTATTTCTCCCCTATCTTACCTGCTCTAGCTTTTTCCCATAGTACCAATCACCTTCCAACATACTGAATAATTTTTTATTGTCCATCTTCCTGCATTAGAATGTATACTCCTTGAGGTTCTACTCTGCTCATTGATATATCTTAAACACAAAACCATACCTGGCATATATTAAGACTTCAATAAATATTTGTTGAATAAATAAATATGTCATAGATCTCACAAACCCAGATACCAAAATAAGGAAACTTTTTAAAATGTCAAATAATAGCTCAGACTCCTGCTGGTCTTCATTTCAGAAATTAAATCCCCACCATATTTTGTCAATTATTAATGCCAGTTCCTTTTTGAGAAAACTCTCTGCTGTGCACACCTAGTTCCTATTGTGCCTGCATGACAATTGCATTCCTACTTCCTCAGCACGGGGAGTTCTGTCCCCAGTTCTTCACAGCTTAAAGGCAGACCAGCATTTCTAACAGAGACATGAGGATAACGAAGGGACAAACAAAACAGAGTAGCTTGAACTGTGAATGGGGTCTACTGTGGCATAAAAAATTATTTTGAGCTGATGGCATTTAAGTTACTGAAATTCCTGTTCTGCCTAAAAGCAGGGTCCCCAAACAACTCGATTTTCATAAATATCCTTTCTTTTTTTTCTTTTTTTTTTGAGACGGAGTCTTGCTCTGTTGCCTGGGCTGGAGTGCAGTGGCTGGATCTCAGCTCACTGCAAGCTCCACCTCCCGGGTTCATGCCATTCTCCTGCCTCAGCCTCCTAAGTGACTGGGACTACAGGTGCCTGTCACCAGGCCCGGCTGATTTTTTGTATTTTTTAGTAGAGACGGGGTTTCACCGTGTTAGCCAGGATGGTCTCGATCTCCTGACCTCGTGATCTGCCCATCTCGGCCTCCCAAAGTGCTGGGATTACAGGCTTTAGCCACCGCGCCCCGGCCCATAAATACCCTTTCTGAGAGCAACTCTAATCTTTCCTTAAAAGGGAGTTGAGAAGTTGGTACCACACCCAAATAGACATTGTTACAAAACTATCCTATCTCCCATCTATTCTAAGACCCATTCATCTTTCAAAAAAGTCATTTTTCTTTTCACAAATGCCCTTTTTCCACACCCCCTCACCTAAAAAGTCATCTTTTCTCCCAAGTGTCCCTTTGCCCTTCCCCATCTCTGTTTAAGTTGGTATATGAGCCCCAAATTCTAATCACCACCTTGAGTCATATTTTTCTGTGAACTTCTGCATAAAAATCTCTTTTCTCTTGCTGATCTGTCTTTTGTCAGTTTAATGTACAGGCCTCCAAGAATAGAACCTAAAAAGGTAGAGAAAGTTTTGTTTGTTTTTTTTTTTTTTTTCCCCAACAACTGCTATTTGAAGTGGTCACTCTTAGACTCTAAAACACAAATTCAATTTCAGAACTCTTGGCTGGTTTTGTTACCAGAAAGGGGTCCGGATCTAGACCCCAAGAGAGGCTTCTTGGATCTCGCACAAGAAAACATTGGAGGCAAATCTATAGAGTGAAAGCAAGTTTATTAAGAAAGTAAAGAATAAAGAATGGTTACTCCATAGGCAGAGCAGCGGCTTGAGCTGCTCACTGATTATACTTATATTAATAGTTATTTCTTGAATATATGCTAAACAAGGGGTGGATTATTCATGAGTTATCCGGGAAACGGGTGAGCAATTCCCAGAACTGAGGGTTCCTCCCACTTTTAGACTATATAGGGTAACTTCCTGAGGTTGCCATGGCATATGTAAACTGTCGTGGTACTGGTGGGAGTGTCTTTTAGCGTGTTAAGGTATTATAATTAGTGTATAATGAGCAGTGGGGACAACCAGAGGTCACTTTTGTTGCCATCTTGGTTTTGGTAGATTTTGGCCAGCTTCTTTACTGCAACTTGTGTTATCAGCAAGGTCTTTGTGACCTGTGTCTCGTGCTGACCTCCTATCTCATCCTGTGACTAAGAATGCCTAACCTCCTGGGAATACAACCCAGTAGGTCTCAGCCTTATTTTACCCAGCCCCTATCCAAGATGGAATTGCTCTGGTTCAAACACTTCTGACAATTTCCATAATTTCTCCAGGTGCAGAGGCCTGCTCATCTTTTCCACTACAGAGGAGGTTCAGGTACCTGTCTATAAGCAGAACTGTTGCCTCAATCAAAGAGAATAGAAACTAAATATTTGCCTCCAAAAATTTTTATTTCTCTGCCCCGGAACTGATCTCTTGCAACAGAAATTTATAAGAGATAGTCCATCTCCAACCCACTGGAAGTTAGTCTTGCCCTAAGAGTTGTAAAAGGACAATCCATTATTATTCAATAATTGTACATTTTCCTAAAGTCTATGATATTCAATTTTTAATACAATTATTTGTGGTCTTTCAACAGAACAGTTTAGAAAAGTAAACTTTAGGCCGGGCACGGTGGCTCAAGCCTGTAATCCCAGCACTTTGGGAAGCCGAGATGGGCGGATCACAAGGTCAGGAGATCGAGACCATCCTGGCTAACACGGTGAAACCCCGTCTCTACTAAAAAATACAAAAAACTAGCCGGGCGAGGTGGCGGGCGCCTGTAGTCCCAGCTACTTGGGAGGCTGAGGCAGGAGAATGGCGTAAACCCGGGAGGCAGAGCTTGCAGTGAGCTGAGATCCGGCCACTGCTCTCCAGCCTGGGCGACAGAGCGAGACCCCATCTCAAAAAAAAAAAGTAAACTTTAACAATCTCAGTCAAATCCCTCTTAGAGTCCCCTCCCCAAATTCGAGGTATCCATTTGCCTGTGCATTCTTCCTACTGAAGTGGTATCTCTCCTAATCTTTGACAAGTACTTGGACCATGGCATGAGTGAGAGTGAAGCAGCTTCGTTTTCTAGGTAAATATCCAGGGTTTGTTGTCTCACACCAAGAAAATTTAGGACACGGACACACACAAGGAGTTTATGAGTGAAGGTTTGATAGGCAAAAGAAAAGAGAAGGGGGAACAGATCTCTCTCTCTCTAGTGAGAAAGAGGGGCTCCTGAGAGGAAAAGGCCGAGCAGAGTTCACCGGATTTTATAGGCAGGCTTGAGGAGGTGGTGTTTGAGGTATGTAGGGCACACAGATTGGTTCAATCAGGTATGGTTCAATCAGGCATGATGTTTACATAGCTCTGGGAAGGCAGGCCACCCCACCCTAATCTTATTATGCAAATGGACTTTCCACTTAACCAGCACCATCTTGTCTGCTCCACTGTACACATGGATGGCAAAGAGAAAAGGGAAATTGGAGCCGCCATTTTGAATATGACTGGCACAACTGCCAGCATCTACGTCTGCAGCTCGATTTTACAGGCTGCTCTTTGTTAGAAATGATTTGGCGCTGCTTTTCATTAAAAAGGAAAACCTTACCGAGAACTCCAGTACCCTCACTATCTGCCTAAGTAATTTATTCTTAACCCCTGTATCAAGAGTACACATGCAATCGCCACAAGAACAAACAATCATTTTCAGAGACTATAGGATCTATATTTGGAGGGGAAAACAAATTCTCTAAAGAAAACATGAAGGATTTACTCAATTTCATGACTATACAGAATATGATTTCCATCTGAAACATCTGCTTCCACCTACCTCACCACCTTTAGGCCTTCTCCAACTGTAAAGGTGTAAAACAAAGGATAACATTTGAAAGAAGCTTTCAATTGCATATCTAAAAGCCTTAGTTAAGAGATTTTCCCAAAACAAAAGAGCAGTTTACCTTTTCAAGGTAAAATTCAGCTTTAAGCTGAATTCAAATTGCCCCCAGAAAGCTATGAGGTTTCTAGATTGGCAGGTTTTTTAAAGCTTAAAGAAAAACAAAAAAAAAGTTGAGGCTGAGGTCCAAGTTATAGTCACTCAGTTTTGCTAAAAATTGAGTAATAATTTTTCCAAGGTGTCAAAACAATGTTTCAAAATGCAAAAAGAATTCAAAAATAGCAAATTCTCTCTAAAATATTTTAAAATCATGTTTGAAGAACTCTGAGCACCTTATTTGGTGAAATGAGTGTCCATAGAACACCTGTCTCCAAAAGGACAGAAACGACAAGCAGAAGAGGGAGGACCAGAAGAGGTCTAGACCTCAAGACTGACTGGACAGTTAATGTCACTTGCTAGGTGAGGCCTTCTCCAGTCACCTTATCAAAATATTTCACCAACCACAGTCCACCTGAACACACATTTGCATACTCACACATACACACTTCCTTATGTAAGGAAGGAAAAAAAATACATTTTTCTCCTACCTTCCTAGGTTGTCTGGCTGGGAATCTGTAAATAAGACTAACAAAAGACAGGTTCACAAGAGAAAGCATACAAATTTATTTAATATAAGTTTTACATGACACTGGAACCTTCACAAGGAAATGAAGACCCAACTATATGGTTAAGCCTAAGCATTTTTATACCAGGTTTGATGAAGAGTGGAACATTGTGGAAAAACATGATAGGACAGAAGGGTATGACTTTCAGGATAGTGAGCTGTAGGAAATTTAGCAAGATCTGTTCATTCATATTCCTTTCAGCATTCCTCCTTCTTCAGAGATAAGGATTCTCCTTTCCTTCAGGTCCAGGGAAGGCACTGTCACAGGAGGGTCTTAAGACATGCTTCAGAAGAGAAGGCAAAGTAAGAGAGTCTTTCCCACATTTCTTCAGCTCAAGATATTCAATGTGCCAAAGCACCATATTGTGGGGTAGTGTGTTCTGAACCCTGCCACTAACCTTATTCCTTGTGGGGTTTTTCTTCTTTACACACATTATTATGTAATGTTCTATATATTTCACATATTTATTTTGTTTTGCTTTGTTTTTTAAGGCCTTATCCACCAGAATATAAGCTCCACAGGAACACGGTTTTTTATCAGTTTTATTCACTGTTTGTGTCATTAGGACTCAGAGCAGTGCCTAGCACATGCAAAATGCTCAATTTGGATGGAGGGATGGATGGATGGATGCATGGATGGATGGATAGATGGATGCGTGGACGGATGAATGGACAGATGGATATATGGATGGATGGATGGATGGATGGATGGATGGATGGATTGATGCATGCATGGATGGATGGATGGATGGATGGATGGATGGATGGATGGATGGATACATGCATGCATGCATGGATGAAAGCATGGATGCATGAACGGATGGACAGACAGATGGATGGACAGATAAAAAAAATCCCAAAGCTCTACAAAACAAAATGTCAAATTCTAAATAAATTGAGTATGCCAATGAGAACACTTTTTTTAGCAAGTGAACACACAATTTTGCCCATTTTAAAGTCTTTCAAATTTTTTCTCATAATATAAAACATATACTAATAGCAGAGCATTTAAAAGTAAACCATTCCAATGCATATCAATCTCTCCATGCTAATCATTAAGACCACAAGGTCAAAAACTGGGCCTTGGTAATCAGTGCTCAGTAAGTACTAAGTCCTTAATATGTAGCTAAAGAATAAATGAAGTAAAACAGGAGTATAATTCCCACCAGAGAAGTTAGCAGTGGTGAATTTGTATGGGCCTGCAATAACTTGATCCTTGCCTCCACAGAGGAAAGAATTCAGCCAAGGGGCATAGGAGTGTAAGAGACCAAAGCAAGTTTTAGAGAGGAGTGAGAGTTTATTAAAAAGTTTTAGTGCAGGAATGAAAGGAGGTAAAGTATACTTGGAAGAGGGCCAGGCAGGTGACTTGATGTGTCCCATCTGATCCTTGACTTGGGTTTTTTTTACATTGGCATGATTCTCGGGTTTGTGTTTTTTCTCCCCTGATTCTTCCCTTGGGGTGGGATGTTCACATGTGTGGTGGCCTGCCAGCACTTAGGAGGGGCTGCATGCACAGCGTATTTACTAAAGTTGTGCACATGCTCCTTTGAGACATTTTCCCTTACTAGTCAAGTGTTCCTAGAGGAAGGTCATATACCAGTTAAACTCCACCATTTTGCCTCTTAGTGTGCATGCCTGAGCCCACTCACCCAAATCCTGAGATCCTATTGGGAAGTTGCTGATTACCAGCTTCAGGTGTTTTCTATCTATAGGGAGACTGCCTTTCCCTGGTGCTGACTGTGACCAATTATTATTTTAGAGATTTAGTTTAACAACTGCCTGACCATCACCTGACGGGGTTTGGGGGGGCGGCCTCTGCTGCCCTGCTCACATCTGCCTAACTACCTACTCTAACAATAGTATTCTACAAATTTCCCTACAAAATATCTGCTTCAGCTCCTTGAGTATGAAATAGTCCTTGAATGTAAATCATTACTTTTTAGAATTTTAAATTCTTTGAATACTGACAAAACCAGTCTAAAAATATATTTATTGTTTCCAGGGAACACATACATTTAAACAAGTGACCTATATGTTTTTATTAGCTGCAAATAATACCATAGTTTTTAAAACTCTTATGAGAAAAAATAATATTTTGATATGTTTACTTTAGACTTGATGCTCCTTCCCTAAGGACATTCCCTTATATTTTTAACATGTTGGAGCAATTGGAGTATGAAAATAACCACAAATTATTGTATTAAAATTTTTTTCTTTCATAATCCAATTTACTTAGAATAGCATTTTCAAAAATTCATCTCACAGAAAGATACAAAATTGTTAGACTCCAAACTGAATATGAAACAAATATGCTAATAAGTCTTTAAGATGGCAAATTATCGATGGTCTACTGGCATAAGGATAGCCATATAGACAAATTAAACAGAATTGAGAGTCCAGAAATATACCGTGACATTATGGTCAGTTGATTTCAATAAGCTGCCAAGAAAATTCAGTAGGAAAATAGTCCTTTTAACAAATGGTGCTGGGGACAACTAGATAGCCATATGAAAAACAATGAAGTTGGAGCCCTACCTCACACCAGACACAAAAATTGACTCACAAACCGTACATCTGGTAAAGCGTTAATTCTAAAATATGTAAGAAACTCAAACAGCTCAATAACAGACAAGAAGATTTTAAAATGAGCAAAGGACCTGAATAAACATTTCTCAAAAGATGAGGTAAAAATAGCCAACAGGTATATGAAGAATGCTCTCAACATCACTAATCAAAAGAGAAAACACAAATTAAAACTACAATGAGATATCACCTCATATCTATTAGAATGGCCATTATCAAAAATACAAAAGATAGCAAGTGTTGGAGAGGATGTGGAGAAAAGGGAACCCTTGTACACTGTTAGTGGATATGTAAATTAGTACATACATTGTGGAAAACGGTATTGAGGTTCCTCGAAAAATTAAAAATAAAACTGCCATATGATCCAGCAATCCTTCTACTGGGTATATTTCCAAAGGAAATGAAATCAATATGTCAAAGCAACATCTGCACTCCCATGTTCATTGCAGTGTTATTCACAAAAGCCAAGATGTGGATTCAATCTAAGTATCCATCAACAGATAAATGGATAAAGATATTTGGTATACACACACAAGGGAATAATATTCAGACTTTTTAAAAAAGGCAATTTTGTCATTTGCAACATCATGGATAAACCTGGAGGACATTATGTTAAGTGAAACAAGCCAGGCACAGAAAGGTAAATACCGCATGACCTCAGTTATATGTGTAATCTAAAAAGTGTAACTCATAGCAGCAGAGAATTAGAATGGGGGTCATCAGAGGCTGTGGAAAGGAGGCTTGTCCAAAGATACAAAATTTTGGTTAGACGGGAGGAATAAATTCAAGAGATCTATCGTACATGGTGACTACAGGTTAACAACAACACATTGTGTACTGGCAAATTGCTGAGAGTATTTTGAGTGTTCTCACCACAAAGAAAGTGATAAGTATGTGAAGTAATTTATATATTAATGAACTTGATTTAGCCATTCTGCAATGCATACATATGCTATGGTTTGATGTTTGTCCCCTCTGATACTCAAGTTGAAAATTAATCTCCGTTGTAGCAGTATTAAAAGGGTGGGAAATCTGACTGTGGTATGTAAGAGGTGGGACCTTTGCAATGTAATTAAGAGGAATTAGGTCACAAGGGTAGAGCATCACTGGCTTTATATTAGTGGCATTAGTGGCCTTCTCTTTAGAAAGAGAGACCTGATCTAGCATACTCAGCCCTCTTGCCCTGTGATGTCTTCTGCCATGTTGTGACACATCATGAGGCCCTCACTAGAAACCAACCATATATCTGATCTCACCTCACATCTATTAGAATGGCTATTATCAAAAGCACAAAAGATAGCAAGTGTTGGAGAGGATGTGGACAAAAGAGAACCCTTGTACGCTGTTAGTGGATAGGTAAACTAGTACATACATTATACGTACTACATACACTGGAGTCGTACCTCACACCAGACACAAAATATTTCTGCTCCTATAACAAAATACCACATACTGGGTAATTTATTAGTAACAGAAATGTATTTTTTATAGTTCTGGAAGCTGTGACGTCCAAGATCAAGATTTCAGCAGATTTGGTATCTAGGGAGAGCCCATTCGCTGTTGCCAGGCACAATGGCATATACCTGTAATCCCAGCTACCTGGGAGGCTGGGGCAGGAGGATCACTTGAGCACAGGAGTGTAAGTCCAGCCTGGACAACATAGAGAGACCTCATATCCACACACAAAAAAAAATTTTAAGTAATCAAATAAATATTTTTAAAATGAGAATTGCCTTGATGAACAACTCAATATGAACCTCACCTCAATCCTAATTTTGTAGATTTCTACATCTTTCAACTGGAAAGAACCTTAGCAATCTTAGTTTCATTTCTGTTTGAGAAAAGACAACCAGAAAACTCCCTTAGACTAAGAAAATATATCACATGAATTTTCCTAACTTTCTTCTGAAGATCAGATAAGTCAAAGTGCTTTGCAAAGAACTGGCGCTGTAAATATAGTGTATTATAATTGTCATTTTTTTCACAACATTAAAGGCCATAAATGAAAGAATAGAAGTATACGCTTTTTGTCTTTGGCCCCCTCATCTAGCTTTCCACGCAGTTTTAACAGAATTTCAAATCATGTATTCCCCTCCCTCTAAAAGGGATTTGAATATTACATGAGAAGGTTTAAAAGCATATAGGAAAAACCTGCTTCCTGAAAGTCTTCATTGATTGAACTTGCTTCAGAAGGCCACTTGCTCCCTCTCCTCCTTCAGCCTCCAACCCCCTCCCAAAAACAGAGGGGGAAAGTCAATGTTTTGTTTTTTAGTACTGTGAACGTTTATGGCTAAATAGCAAAAACAGTTAAGAGTGATATGGATATATACCTCCCTCTTGAACTACTGAATAAATATGAAAGCAGTAATCCAGATATCTTTTTGTGCACGAGCCTTTAATGGCAAAATAGGAACAGTGTAAACAACAGAGTTTCCTATTGAGGATTTACAAAGAATTTTACAATATTGGAAAAATTGTTTAACATTAAAATGGAGAGGAAAATTTATGGAAATAGGCCTATGTGTTCCAAAAGAAATGGAAGGGAAAAAATGAGATCACAAAGTTACTCAGTTCTTAGTGAAAAATAAACATAACCTTGCAGTTATTCACCATTCTAGTCAAGTTTTCATTAAATTCTGGTGAGAGTACTAAAAAAAAAAAAAAAGGCTGAATCAATCGGGTTTCTAATACACCACTCTAAAAGAAACTTTAAGATGCTGGTCTACATGTCTAACAAAAGTTGTTCAGAAGTGTTTATTGTCATTTTGTCTAAATCTGTTCCTGCTCCTGTAACAAAATACTATAGAATGGATAATTTATAAATAATGGAAATGTATTTCTCACAGTTCTGGAGGCTGGAAAGTCTAAGATCGAAGTGCTGGCAGATTTGATTCAGGTCTGAAGGCTTGCTCTCTGCTTCTGAGAGGGTGCCTTGTTGCTGTGTCCTCCAGAGGTGACAGACACTGTGCTCTCACATGATGAAAGGGATAGAAGGGCAAAAGGACCTACTTGGTTGCCTCCAGTCCTTTTTTAAGTGCATTAGTTCTTTCCATAAGAGCAGAGCCCTCATGCCTAATCACCATCTAAAAACCCCACCTTTTTTATTGTTATTATTTCTTTTATTTCTTTTAGATACAAGGTCTTACTCTATCTCCCAGGCTGGGGTGCACTGGTGCAATCATAGCTCACTATAACCTGGAACTCCTGGGCTCAAGCGAACCTCCCCCATCAGCCTCCTAAGTAGCTAAGACCACAGGTGCAAGCTACCAGACCCCACTGATTTTTAACTTTCTTTGTAACCCTCCTGCCTCACCTCAGCCTCCTAACTTGTTGGGATTACAGGGGTGAGCCACTGTGCCGGGCCCTAGAAAATTTAGTAATCAATGCAATGGCTGAATTTTGTGATTTATAGTTGGAAAAAGACAAGGGGACAATTCCCAGAGGAGTAGATTTGTGAAATCTCTTAAGGAAAGTGTAGGATTTTATCTGGACCAAAAAAAAAAAAAAAACGAGTTTAAGGGAAGTTCTTTAGAAGCAAAAAAACCAAAACCAAAATGGTAAGCCTGAGGCCAGATCAGGCAGAACCCTTTTGGTTATGAAAACCAGTGTGGACTTCATCCTGTAGAGTACACTTTGCTGGGCCACTGAAGAGTTTACCACCAGGGTAGATTATGCTAATTGCATAGTGTTACATTTTCTGAAATTCCTATACATTTCAGTCAAACGTTATGAACTATTTTAAAGTGAGATATTTCTCACTAGAAACCTTTAAAATGTGACTGTCTGATAATTATGCTATAAACCATTGCTCTGTGTCTTATTACACACAGACCTGCTTGCTATCTGCTTTACAGATGCTTATTTGTTTTTGCCTTTGATGTTTTGTATACCTATTTATGTTTATCAGTCTAAAGTTGCTCTCTATTACTGCATTTGTAAAAACCAATTGGGGAGCTAATCATCAGACTCTAGTGATCTTGTTTGTGCCATTTCAGATTATTCATCATGTACACACATTGTTTTTCATCCAAATAAATTCCAGCCAGATACAAGCTGTGAATTTTTTTTTTTTTTTTTTTTTGAGGCGGAGTCTCGCTCTGTCGCCCAGGCTGGAGTGCAGTGGCGCCATCTTGGCTCACTGCAAGCTCCGCCTTCCAGGTTCTCGCCATTCTCCTGCCTCAGCCTCCCGAGTATCTGAGACTACAGGCGCCCGCCACCATACCCGGCTAATTTTTTTGTATTTTTAGTAGAGACGGGGTTTCACCGTGTTAGCCAGGATGGTCTCGATCTCCTGACCTCGTGATCCACCTGCCTCGGCCTCCCAAATTGCTGGGATTACAGGCGTGAGCCACCGCGCCTGGCCCAAGCTATGATTTTTAAACTTGGCCTTCTATAAACAGGAAGCCAGCTACTTAGGTAAACAAAAACAGCAAAGTTTCTTCCTTAATACAAAGAGCTGGATTGATTACAATCGGCTATGTGCTGGGAATCTGACCAATCTTGATTCCCAAGTGAAGTCAATATTTGCTCGACATGTATTTAAAAGAAGTGTAAATCATCAACCACGCCTGACTTAGCCCCTTAAGTTACACAGTCATCTGTCAAGATACGTGAGGAATTAGTTCAGGACCCCGCAGGATTCCAAAATCTATGGATGTTCAAGTCCCATATATAAAATGGTGTAGTATTTGCAGATAACCTATGCATATAGCCCTATATACATTATTTCTAGATTATTTGTAATTTCTCATGCAATGTAAATGCTTTGTAAATAGTTGTTATACTGCATTGTTTAGGGGATAATGACAAGAAAAACGTCTATTCATGTTCAGCAGAGACATAACCATCCTTTTTTTTTCCCCCAAATATTTTCAATCCAAGGTTGGTTGAATCCACAGATACAAAGCCCACAAATACAAAGGGCCAACTCTACTCTAGAATAGTTTGACACTTAGACTACAGCTGGACATGAGCTGTAGTCTAAGAGTTTCTGATTGTGTAGAAGTCTTGCTAAAAGGATTACTCTAGAACAAACATTTTCATCATATAAATCATTCCTACTTTGTCATGACAGGATTTCATTCTAAACTTCTAAATACTTACCAAAGCTACCTCAAAGTAAAGAGAAAACATTCAATAGCTCCTTTCATTAACTAGATAAAGCAAATACATACTACATGAAATCTGCCTATTTTTGTTTTATTTTTATCTCAAAATAAAGAAGTCATAGTTTCACTACTTGAAAGTGTCTCAAAGATGAATTACCATTAAAGTCACAGGAACAATCCACTCCTGACATTCTCTTAAGCAACACTGATTAGCTAATAAACTGGTTCATTTGCACTTGCTCCCCACAGAACAATATTATTCTTATTTTATCTTATTCTTCTGACACTGAGCTATAACATCTCATTGAAAATACAAGTATATTAGTAGTGTCTCACTCCAATTTAGAAGTGAGTTCTAAGAAAACTAAAGACAAAGACATCCCTATTTTCAGTGAAAAATACTGCTCAGGCAAAGCCTTTTAATCTAAACGCCTTTAAGACTGAAAGTCGTTTTAGTCTCAATTAACTTATAATTAGATTAAGTATTAGAGAGAAAGCTTTCAACAAAATATCTACCAGTTCTAAAAACATAGCATTTAAAAAAAAATCCTTAGCCTGACCTCTGGTCCTTTACAAGACTTCCTACTATTTATAGTTCAATGAAAATAGATTTTATTCATGCTATCCTCATTCTATGTAGACTATTGGTTTAGAGATGTGTTTAATTGCTGCAAGATTCTTTTGGATAGAAAATGCTTTGCTTCTTCTTTCCAGCATCTAATCCACTGGGTAGATTTAAAAATAAGATTGGTCCATCAAATAGCACAGCTCAGAAGAAACTCCTTTGTGGCTATAGAACATCGGGCCCACTTTAAAAGCAGTGACTGTCTGGTTCTTTTGAAGGAGAACATTCAAGTGCACACGAAGTGGATGACTCTGCAGTCTCTTAACAGGGGAAATGGTTGTGAATGCAGAGCTCTGCCTGTCTTCTGCCCAGAAAGAACAGTCTGGAGCAGTCGAAATAGAAAGAAATTCTTACGAGAATCACATGAAGACAGAAAGCCAATGTCCATAAATTAGTTCTCAGGTCCAACTACCTGTGATTGTTATTCTCCACTTCTAAACTGAATCAATAGAGAGTTCTGGAAGTAAGGTCTGGTATGGTCAGATTTTGCTACTTTCCGTTTGAAGCATAAGCTTTCTTCGTAAGAATCTTTTGATGCATTTAGTATAAAGGATACAGTAAAATCCATTAACTTTGGTCTTATTCCATTTTCATTTTAAATGTATCAGCATTTTATTTGAAATTATATTAGGACGTCTGATTTTCCTACAGTGTACATTGGTTGCTTTTATAATCAGAAAAAATAAACTAATTAAAAGAAATTACATTTGAGGGAGTGTGGTTATCAAACTGTTCCTTAGTTACGTAATCTACTCATTGTAAGAAACAAGGAAAGACATTCATCTTCCTTGCTGTATTTCAACATTTTCACCAAAACTTTATCCTTCTGTTTAAAAGTACTTTCTGACAATTCCTTTTATTTCATTAAGATTGCATGATCCCTTTTAAACGTTTTCTCTGAATAACATGGACTGACCTTTTCCCCCAGGGCCTGGGCTTAATGAACATTTTTCCATCACAAACCTCTTAGACTTGTTAAAAGGGTCCTCAAATACATAAGCTGATACTTCAGAGATAGCAGTGCTGCCCTCAGAGCTCCAGATTCGGAATAAAACTACTTAAAACACATCAATTTTCAATATTTTAAGTACATGAGGGGAAAATTGGCAATTATTGTCTTAAAGCAAAATTAATGCAGCATCAAATATAGATGTGTTTAATTCCACCCTAAATCCGTAACAAGGTGGCACACAGATAAACTACTGTGCCCATGCTAAATACTGAAAATTCCAATTTAGAGTATTAGTTAATAAACTGTTTTCAGGAAGCTACAATGTAAACACAGTTTTAAACATGTAGCAGACACGTAAATAATAGTATGGCTTTTAAAAATCCATTTCATCAGACCCCAGATGCCTGATTCCTTATGTGGGCTCCTACCCCTAATTTTGGCATTAAATTGAGATCTGGCCCTTCAACTGTCCCGGGCTGTCTGCCATGAGTAGATGAAGCATAGCTTGTAGACAAATCGGCCCTAGCTCTCCCCATCGGGTACCATTCCTACCCCAGAGCATGAGCAGTCAACTTTGTTCTTTAATGTTTTATTTTCCTAAGGTACTTTTGATATAGCAAGCACTCAACTTTAAAGCACCGCCACCATGTGAGCATAACAAAGAACCCCATCAAAGCTGCTCTCCATGGTTATGTCTCAAGATTGGCCCCGACCCAAGATTACCAACCTGTACCTGCTTTCAAGTTTGCTCCAACAAACAGCTGGCAAGCTAGGGCTTTTGAGAAGCTTCTTGCTGTGCTGGACCACTTTTTGGCATTTAGGCATGTTTCTTCAAAAGTTTGGAAGCCCCACTGGGTAGTTGTCTGATATTTTTTCAGAAGTCAGCAAGGTGCAAAACATCACATGAAATTGTCTTCCTTAGTATTTCAAAGGCCCAATCTGCTCCCTTGCTTTTAATTAGCCTATACTGACCCAATTAAATTCATTCATTCATTCAAAATTATATTTCTGAATTCCACTATTCAATTTAAACCAGTTGTCCAAGCTCAATAGGCAGCTAATTTTCACATCCGCCATAGTACACAGGGAAAAGCAGGAGGCTGGTAAAATCATGTCTATATTTATGTCTTTTGTGGATATTTCATAGCATCAGACCAGAAAGCTCAACTGATTAGAGTAAGGCGCTAATGAGGCCAAGGTTGTGGATTCGATCTCTGCATGAGCCAATTAACTTCATTTAGACAAAACCACCATTCCACAGATGCAGACTAAACTCTTAAACCCAGCCGGCCATGTGAAAAACCACACCAGTGAGCTCAAGGGAATATTAAGAGAACAAGTGTGGGAAGTTCAGGGAAAGTCACCACCATTGCTTAGAGAAAAGAAAAAAACTTGTAAGTGATTCATTCATCAATAAACATCCCACATCTACCAGTGTGCACAGTAATGTCCTAGGCAACTGACAGGTATAAAGAAAATTAAGATGGGTAGAGCAGCTTACAACCTTACATGCAATTTCAGGAGACGTCCTTCCCCACAAAGAAATAAAGCCTAATATTAAAGTTGAGATGTGTAAAAAGGAAACTACAATATAAGCAAGAAGTAATTAAAAGACATAATATGATGTATGGTAAGCGTCATGAAATCTAAAAAGCATCAGTCTTACAAAGGACAGAAAGTTCATGTTTAGCTAATATAATCAAGATGACCTTATGAAAAAAGTGAAATGTGGTCTGAAAGTTATGGGAAAAATTGAGAGAAAATTCTAAAAAAAAATAGGTTATAATCAGATACTAGAAGACTTTGAATACTGAATAATAAGTTTTATCTTGTAAGAAACAAAAGAATTTTAATACAGCAAATAACCTTGTCAGAACACTGAGGGGCTAAGCTGGCCAGAGGATGTAGGACACAGTGAAGACAGGGGGGTCTGGATAAAAGCAGCCAAAATGACACTTGCTTGGTATCCTGTATTCCAGGGTCAAGGAGAATAGAAACAGATTCAGGAAATACTGGGGAAATGGAAATAGGTAGGACTTGGAAACTGACCAGATGGAAGAAACTATTGAAGGAAGGGAAATAAAAAATACATGAAGTTTCAAAATGTAGTGACAGGGAAAATGGTAGCACCCTAAACAGAAATAGGAAATAGAATGAAAGACTTAGAATTAACCAGGAAGAGGTCGGAAGGCAGATGATGCTGCTGAATTTGTGTGTGTATATGCTGAGTTTGAAGTATTAGGAAAACACTCAGCTGGATTCATACAGCATGCTATTAGTTGTAAAAAGAAACAAGTCAATAATATCAAACATTGCAAAAGAATAATGAAGAATGAAAGGAGACAAAAATCTATCTGATTTGATCATAAGGAGACTTGGTATTTCAACAAATGTATTTTTGTTATTTTTCCTCTGGGCATGTGGTAGGTTTATACTACCTCAACTGGCCCCATTGGCCAGATGGGGCTGTGTGACTGGTCCTGGCCAATGAGTTTGAGCACAAATTACCTGTCATATTTCCAGGCCAGAAAATATGCTTTTCTGGTGCAAAACTTGGCAGAATTCCCTTTTCCTTTGCCAAGGCAACCTGCCATTTTCCAAATGTGGGCTGCTTCATCAGCCTGGGTCTCAGAGCGAAGATGAGCCCCCAGCCCACCTGCAATGTTGCAGTAGTCAAATATACAACTCGTATATACAATATGCATGAGAAGCACACCTTTGAGATTTTCAGCGGTTGAGATTCTGGCTAAAATCAAGCCCATGTTGACTAATAGAGGAGAATTTTTGATAAACATCAGGACAGCAGCTTCACCAAAGAGATGAGGAAAAAGTCTGTCTTGCAAGGTTTGAAGTGATAGGATGGGGGAAAAGGTTATGTATTCAGCAAGATCACTGTGTTGTTAATCCAGTCTTAAACAGATGAAAAGAATTCAGCAACTTTGAAGGTAACAGAAGACAGAAATAGACCAGGTGTGATGGCTCACACCTGTAATCCCAGCACATCGGGAGGATGAGGCAGGAGGATCACTTGAGGCCAGGAGTTTGACACCAGCCTGGGCAACATAGAGAGACCATGTCTCTCCAAAAGAAAATTTTTAAAAAGAGAAGAGAGAAACCGATTGTGAGAGATGTTGTTATCGCCTTAATACAGGGAAGTAGTAACAAGAGAGAAAGATTACGGGAGAGAAAAAGATTAATAGAGCAAGATTTCAAAATATTTGAAAGAGCGCCAAAGGTTACCTTTAGAAAGCAATAATGAAGAGAAGGATTCATCAGCCTTAAGGAAATATTCAGATGAGGAGAGAAAAAAGGGAAAGAACTTATGTCAGACGGTATCAGTTAATAGCGCCGGCTTCCTTTCCAAAGGCTGACATGCTTTAACATTATCACGATTTTACCTCTACTCATGAAATACTAAATAAAAGCAAAGTCTTTCGTAAACACGTATCCTCTTTTAGTATACATGAACAATTACAATGTTCTGAACACAGTGCTAAGCATGGTGAGGGACACAAGCACCTAGGGCCGGCTCAGCAATCACTCCAGTCAACCCATTCAAGACAGAGGGAAATTAGTGAATGCAGAAGACTGTATTACCCACTGTTTTAGAGTTTTGCTTTTCTTTTATTTTCTTTCCTTTTTTAGAGAGGGGGGTCTCACTCTGTCACTCAGGCTGGAGTGCAATGGTGCAATCATAGCTCACAGCAGCCTTGAACTCCTGAGCCCAAACAATCCTCCCACCTCATCCTCCTGAGTAGCTGGGACTGTAGGTATACAACATCATGCCTGGCTTTTTTCATCTTCTTCTTTATAGAGACGTGGTCTCTCTATGTTGCCCAGGCTGGTCTCAGATTCCTGGGCTCAAGTGATGCTCTTGCCTCAGCCTCCTCAGTAGCTGGGACTACAGACATATGCCACCATGCCTGGCTTATATATTACTTAATGTTAAGGTTTAAAGTATAGATGACAGAATGACAGTTAAGGTCCAGAAAAGTCACAAAAGTCTCTTTGAAGCAACAGAGCTTGAAGGTATGCAAGATTTGAATAGAGACACAGGAAAAAGGAAGAATTTTGAATGATTAACATGACCCTGGCCAAGCAGATATTCCAGGATGAGCCTGGCATGCTCTTGGGACAAGAAGATTGATTGGCCTGTCTAGGGTAGGGAATGTATGTATGTGTTCAGTCAGGATCCTTAGCTGTGTACAACAGAAGGCTCTGGCTAATTTAAGGACTTGGATAGTTTACAAAATCTTCAGGAGAAACATAGGGCCAGGTTTAGAGGCTAAGCAGCCAGAGTCAATGATCAAAATCGTAATGCAAAACAGGTCTAGTGAAGGGTCTACTGTAGCTGTCGATGCATAGACACATGAGTTTGCATTGTTGACCCCAAAGTACTGTCACTGATGCCTCTGGAAAGTGGGTGGGTATTGCCACTATCACCTCAAGTTCACTTTGCATTTTGTGGCATCCTTTCATTTTCTATCTCTGTCTTAGGAGAGTCTAGAAGTATGTCTGAAGGAGAGTCTAGATCATGTGCTATGACACATGATGGCACTGCAAGGGAGGCAGGAAAAGTGACTATCTGGTATCTGCAGCCTCTACAGCGGGAGGGTAGCTCTGCTTCAGAAGGCTGGAGATTCCCCATAGATAAGAAGAGAGTTCCACTGTTGGATGGCCAAAAGTCTACTGCAGTGTCTATGACAAATGAACATACGACTGGAATAATTACTGGAGAGTCAAGGAAATTGATACAGATATCCAAACAGAAGAATTTAGCTTTGTATTTAAGGAAAAATGGAGCTATTAAATATTTCAGAACATAATAGAGACATTAATCATAAACAGAGTGGGTGATTTATAAACATTTGTTGAACGAATAAATAATTACAGCACTGTCCAGGATTAGCTAAATCCAAAAATGAATTGAAAGGATTCAAGATTGAAATGCTAGTCTGCAGCAGTCATCTAAGCACAAAAGGGGAACACCTTGAACTAGAGAAGTAGAAATGGAAATGGAGACAAAAACACTATATGAAAAATATTTGGAAGAGAAGATCAATAGGTCCTACTGATTTAGTGAGCATAACCAATAAAAGAGCAAATTATCTCCTAAATGATTCCAAATTTTTCAGCATAGGTCACTGAGAAAATTTAGACCCCAAAAGTGATTTGGCTGAACGTTCATTCTGAAGTCTTTAAATATTCTACTGCCACCCCCCATCTGCTGTTAACAACATCTAGTGAATTTTGCATTGCACTGATTTAGCTTCCAGATCTAGAATTTCTGTTTGGTTCTTTATGATAGTTTAAAATTCCTTGCTAATATATCTTATCTGTTTTCTTTTCATTCTTTGAACTTATATATAATAGTCCATTTAAAACCATTGCCTGCTGAATTCAAAATATGGGTCATTTTCAAATTGGCTCTTGATTTTGAATGACATGGTCCTGTCTTTAAAGCTGTATTAGTAACTTTTTTTAGACTAGATAGTGCAGATAAACCATTATACAGACTAAGGATTCTGTTAACTTCCTTCGAAAAATTGATGCATTTTCTAAGGCAACTCAATTACTTGATGATCTGATGTATGATGGGCTTGATGAGCTGATGTATGCTCAGTTGCAAAGGATCTGTGGGAAGTGAAAGATGTTTTTTCCAAGTCCTTCTAACTTGGAAGAATTCAACTTCCAGTGCTATCTTCCTGATCTTATCAGGGCTTGGTCAAAGACTGACTTTATTATGCCAGGTGTACTCTAGGCTGTACTCTAGGATGGGTTCTTAGAGGCCTTTCTGAGGTCTTAGCTGGATTGTAATAAATATTAGTGAAACGGCTGGGTGTGGTAGTTCACACCTGTAATCCCAGCACTTTGGGAGGCCGAGGTAGGCAGATTACTTGAGACCAGGAGTTCAAGACCAGCCTGAACAACATGATGAAATCCCATCTCTACTAAAAATACAAAAAAAAATTAGCCAGCATGGTGGTGCACACCTGTAGTCCCAGCTACTTGGGAGGCTGAGGCACAAGAATCACTTGAACCCAGGAGGCAGAGGTTGCAGTGAGACAAGATCACACCACTGCACTCCAGCCTGGGCAACAGAGTGAGTGAGACTCTGTCTCAAACATAAAAATAAATAAATAAATAAACAAATAAATAAGTATTAGTGAAATGTTAACTGGATTTCTCTCCTATGGCTGGACTGGAACTCCAAGTCCCCAGCACCAGTATCTCTAGTCCCTCAATCCTACAACCTCAAGCCTCAGCTCCCTGATAAGCCCTGAGTAGTGTCACCCAGCCCATATCCAGCTTAGTCCTCAATCAGGACTGGTGCGGAACCACCGTACCAACTTCTGTAGCTGTACATAGCTTCTTCCTCTTCAGTACCCACCTGTCCCAACTGCTTCTGCTGTCCTGAACTCCAACCTCAATCTCTTCAAGCAGAGCATCACCATGTGAATTCTAGCCCCCAGTGCTGTGGCTGGGGAATGTTTCCCAGGTGCATTCAGGTCAGTTATGGGTCTTACCTTGTGAGTTTTCCTTCTTTCAGGGATCTTTCTTACATTGCCTGTTTTCCACAGTCTGGAAAGCGTTGCCATATGTATCTTGTTCAGTTTCATGGTTGTTGACGGCATGAGGCTAGCCTTGTATCAGTAACCTCATCATAGCCAGAAGCAGAAGACTGAAGACATTAAGCATAACAGGATGCTGAAACAACAAAGTGAAAATTCAATAGACTTCTGGCATCTGCTTTGTCTCAGTCCTTTATTCTGAGGCCAGTCAGTCCACACTCATTCCTCAGGAAGCCCTTAAGTGCTGGCTTCAGCCAAGCACTCCTCTCTGGCATTTGTCCAGACTGTTTGCCAGTTTTACATTCAACCTTCTTCCTCAGACCTTCAAGATCCTTCTCACTAGGTTGGGAGGAGAGGGCAGGGGCTTCTCTGCCTAGCCCTGAATTTTTCCCAGGCTTGAAACTAGAAGTTGTGACATTGGCTGAATTTTAAGGAGAAACATCTTCCCTTCTCTATACTTCTCACTGGCCTCTCCACGTAGGAAGAGAAGTGGCATCACTCATGGCCCAGCCTCGGAGAAGAGCTGTTCGAAGCAGGCAGCCTATCCTCTGTGGCTTTTGTTCTGTCATCTGTAGACCTTCTCCCCTCCATGATGTTCACAGATTGCCCTGTAGATGCCCAGCTTCTCTGCCTATCACAGGCTAAATCAGTCTGATTCCCTGGGAGAGAAAGCAGGAATCTACTTAGGCCTTAGGCACAAGGCACATTTCAAATTCATACCTATTAATAAAATAAACCCAGAGTCAAAAGATGTGTGATTAATTGGCCACCTCAAGCTTCAACAATGCCCTGGCTTGAGTCTTGCTCCTTATTTTGGTGACTCACTTAGGCAGTTTCCTTTGACTTTGAAGCTCTTATGAGGCTCTTGATTTCAACATGTGTCCTTAGTTTTACCAAACGTAACCCTGTGTAACATAGTCCTTCTGCCCGCTGCAGCCCTTTGTGACATACACTAACCCTGATTCCTCCTCCCTTATTTCTGACTGAAGATATGTGATCAGAATTCCAAAGGAAAATATTATTTTTGTTTCCCAAATAAGCTGTGTTTGGTGCTTGTGTTTGGAGGTTGGGGTTGATTCAATATACAATATACATCATACCAACAACAAAGGACCTGTCCCCATACGGACTGGTTAATTTAACTTTGTTCTACTCACCTTGGCTAACCTCCTAACTCTTCTAGTTCTTTGTTTTTCTTTTTCTTTTTTCTTTCTTTTTTTTTTTTTTTTTTTTTTTTTTTTGAGATTGAGTCTCGCTCTGTTGCCCAGGCTGGAGTGCAGTGGCACAATCTCAGCTCACTGCAGCCTCTGCCTCCTGAGTTCAAGTGATTCTCCTGCCTCAGCTTCCCGAGTAGCTGGGATTACAGGTGCACGCCACCAGGCCCAGCTAATTTTTGTATTTTTAGTAGAGACCGGGTTTCACCATGTTGGCCAGGCTGGTCTCAAACTCCTGACCTACTGATCTGCCCGCCTCGACCTCCCAAAGTGCTGGGATTACAGGCGTGAGCCACCATGCCCAGCCCAACTCTTCTAGTTCTTTATCCAAGTGGAACCTAAGGAGAGAGCATAATGATTACTGGAATTCCAGGACCTTTAGTGGAACAATAACCTGAGTCATGCTGAATTACTAATCAGTAGCATCCTTTATGTAGACCAAGAACAGCATTATCATTGCATACATTAGCAACAGAAGATTCCTCAAAATGAAAGAACCTTCCTTTTTTGGTGTTAGACACATAGAAGAAAAGGTTAAATGTTAAAAGAAAACACAGTATAAATGTTTAATCCTCAGAGCAGTCAGGTCAATAGTTATGAATTAATTAAGTATCATTAGCATCATTTAAAAAATTTACCCAGCAAGTATTATATGCAACACTGTGCCTGGCACCACAATGGAGAACAGACAACGGCTGCCTCAAGGAGTGTACAAAGTAGTTGAAAAGGCAAGACACATTCATAGGACAATACTGCCAACAGTACAAAATAGTATGCAAGAAACGTCAGAATAAATAGGACAGGAAATGTGACAGGAAAAGAAGAACGGTTATTGGATCCTGGAAACTATTCATCTTCAGTCTCACATTGGATGTTAGGATCTGAGTTGGACTTTATGGTTTAAATATAATTTATTAGGTTGAATTATATGAAATCTTACGTCATTTTTATAGGTCAAAAATGTTGAATATCAGGAATTTTATATGGTCCAACCCAATAGCTAAGTGAGTCTCTTTTGTACATGAAAAAGCAAGGATGGACTCTGCAGCAATGGGGCACATTAGAAGTAGAAACCCGTGGCCAGGTGCAGTGGCTCACACCTGTAATCCCAGCACTTTGGGAAGCCGAGGTGAGCAGAGTGCTGGAGCCCAGGAGTTCAAGACCAGCCTGGCGAACATAGTGAGACCCCCGTCTCTACAAAAAATACAGAAATTAGCTGAGTATGGTGTTGTGCACCTGTAGTCCCTGCTATTCTGGAGGCTGTGGTGGGAGGATCACTTGAGCTCAGGAGGTCAAGACTGCAGTGAGCCAAGATTGTGCCACTGCACACCAGCCTGGGTGGCAGAAAGAGAGAAACTCGGTCTAAAATAAAAATAAAAAAATGTTTTAAAGTAGAAAACCATACACTAAGTTCCAGTGCCTGACACAAAGTTGTATAGCACTCTCTGTTTTCAGTTATTTACTTAAAAAAGAGATAAATGCCAGCTGGGTGTGGTGGCTCACACCTGCAATCCCAGCACTTTGGGAGGCCAAGGCGGGCAGATCACCTGAGGTCAGGAGTTCAAGACCAGCCTGGCCAACATGATGAAACCCCATCTCTACTAAAATACAAAAATTAGCCAGCCATGATGGCGGGTGCCTGTAATCCCAGCTACTCAGGAGGCTGAGACAGGAGAATCACTTGAACCTGGGAGGTGGAGGTTCCAGTGAACTGAGATCGTGCCACTGCACTCCAGCCTGGGGCGACTGAGCAAGACTCTGTCTCAAAAAAAAAAGGGAAAGAAAAAAGAATGAAATGCATGAAACATCACCAAAAAGATAATTACTTTGAGTCAGGAGCTATACATCTGTCATTGAATCCTCTCAATAATCCTGTAAGGTACATATTTCCTCATTTTTTCCATGTAGAAACTGATGGTCAATAAAAACCTTGCCAGGTCACATAGTAGTAAAGAGGGGAGTTGGGATACAAACAAATCTGATGCCTTCACTGTTTCCTGCCCCTGTGTGCCATATTGAAGGAGAAAGCTAATACTTGCCTCCTGTAAAAATAGACCCTAGCTTGGAGAGCACTGGATTCAGTTGATCAAGTTACTGTGCTTCCCCCAAATCATCTAAGGCTATGTGTTCTGTATTAGCGGGAGGTTCGGTCAACAATTGTAAAAAATGTGCCAGTATTATTAATAAAATTAGTAATTACTCAAAAAATAACTAAGTAATTGGTGTTTTCAGATATCTTTCAGCCAAAGAAAATTTTTCCTAACTTAGTACACTCGAAATCCTGTAGATCCTATTCAATGTATGCATGGGAAATGACATTTTTCATATCTATTCAGTATTTTGAATTATACCTTAGATTAAAAAAAGATTAAGATGAGCACTATAGCTTTCCCACATGCTACAAAGATCAATAGTGAGACTATTTTTGCTTTAAATTATTTTAAAAGAATTTTCATATTGTTTCCAGCTAGGTTCTCTATCCATGTGATGTCTGGCTGGAAAAATAATCCTGCTCTCTGCAATTCTTAATGTGTCCTTGATTGCAGGACACATTAGATAGTGTGATACTCAAGAGAAGGATTTAAAACACACCAAAGCGATTTCACTAAAATCAAGATTCCCTCTGCATAAGGTTGATATGTTCTTGTACTTTAAAATAGTTTATATTTTTCCTAGAGCTATGTTGAATGTCTTCTAATTATGAGAAATTCAATTCTTCTCATCATGGTATATTTGCAATTCAACTCAAAGACACAGAAGAGCAGCTAAACGTGTAGAACTTTTTTCTTTTTTAATTAAGTTTCATTTACGTTAATCTTCTGATTGTTTCCAGAAATCTAAGATGTTTGCAAATCCTCATTTATACTAAGGTCTATTATTTAATAAGTATTAGGACCTTGGAAACCTACTCTCTAAAAGATGATACTGAAAAATAAATTATATAGTTAGCTAATTTTGTATTAAGGAACTAGAAATAAAAACTATCTTTTTTAACCCTGTTATAAAATCATATAAAATTACTTTCCTCTAAAGATATAAGCTATATCTTAGGGATTTCAGAGAAATCTAAATAGTGCACACACAGGATAGAGACCATTGCCTCATTTTAAAAAAAGTTCTTCATATATTGATTATTGCTTAACCTTTTATAGGTGATTTAACTTTTCTCTCACCACAAAAAGAATTCTGACACCAACTATCCTCTCATAGACAAATTATTATCTCACTACATCTGAAAACCTTTGAATAATTATTGTTTCACTGAATCCGAAAACCTTTTATTTTTTGTTTTTTGTTTTTGAGACGGAGTCTCGCTCTGTCCCCCAGGCTGGAGTGCAGTGGCCGGATCTCAGCTCACTGCAAGCTCCGCCTCCCAGGTTCACGCCATTCTCCTGCCCCAGCCTCCTGAGTAGCTGGGACTACAGGCGCCCGCCACCTCGCCCGGCTAGTTTTTTTTTGTATTTTTTTAGTAGAGACGGGGTTTCACAGTGTTAGCCAGGATGGTCACGATCTCCTGACCTCGTGATCTGCCCGTCTCGGCCTCCCAAAGTGCTGGGATTACAGGTGTGAGCAACCGCGCCTGGCCTGAAAACCTTTTAAATGTCTCATCTTGTTCACCATTGATGAGCTTTGAAATATAAATCACGCAAACTTTTAAATACACTGATTCATGCAAGGCATTTGTTCAGTCGTTTAGAAATTAGCAGTCACTGCCTCTACTTCCTCTTTACTCACTCCTTATTCCAACACAAACTGGCTTTTCCTATCCAATAGCCTCCTTATCGTCACTTATGACCACTTCTGGACTTTACTCAGAGCTCACCCTTTTTAATTTCTCAGCCACATTTTCTACAACTGATTCCTTCCTTCTTCTTTCTCTCTCTTCTCCTTTGGCTTTGATAAAGTTTTACTATCCTTGTTCTTTTGTGTTTCATTTGTATCTTTTCTTTCTCCCTTAACCAGCTAAACAAATTATCCTATTAGAGCTTCAGGTTTTGCCTGCATCCAAATGGCACCAAATCTGTCTCTAGCCGAGAACACTCTTAATATCCAGATCCAAATATTTGCGTGCCCACCTTATTTCTCCCCCCATCCGTCCCCTCTCCTCCTTTGACTCGACATTTCCCTAGTGGGAATCTTCTTATTCTCTCCTCAGACACCCAACCCACATGATTTATTTCTGTTAATGATATACTAACTTTCCAGTCAATCTGACACAAAACTGCAGAGTGGCTTTCATTCTTCCTCCTTTGACCCCTACTTCAAATCAGTCAAATTCACAATATCTTTCAAATCTCTGTCTTCTTTTCTAACACTGTTCCTGAAAAGGGTGTTTCCTGATTTTATTTTAGTGATTTGTGTAATGCCTTTTCTTTTTTTCAAAAGTGTATGCTCTAAAAAGAAAGGGATGGTGCGTTATGCATACAGGATAATCCTTTGACTGTGCCATTAAATGCTGGAAGGGCACTAGGCTCCAAAATTTCTTCTAAGAAGGGGTTTAGAGGTGGAAATCTGGCTCGGGGGGCCTTGGAGATTTCATTTAAAAGACAATGGCATGGTTAGCATACCATTTTCACTTGGGCTATGTGGGTGGTTTTGGGATTCTGATGAAGATTTTGGGGGCTACAAAAACCCTAGATCTCTTAGCACTGCCTCAACTGGACAGCCCATTGCCCAAAAGTAAATTTTATTAAGAGAAGACCAGGGGTAAATCTAGCTTCCAAAGATGGTAAAAGGAGCCTTTTTTGTTTTCCTAGAGGCACTGCCAGTCCCTATTGAGCCCAGCTCAAAGGGATGTCAGGCTCTCCTCTTTGTCTCCTTCTCCCTTTCTTTCTTTCTCTCACGGTTCTCTTACCCACTTGCCCTCTTCGCCCTAGTTCCACTTCTCACTCCTCTCAGCCAGTGTCTGCTTTGCGGAAAGAAGGGACAAAGGGAAGCTGCTTTTCTCTGCTCAGAACCAGATGAAGCATCTTCATCTGACTGCATAGTGCTGATGCATTATTCTAAAGAAACTCAGTCTCTTATCTCCAATTTACCATTTTTCTGCTGTCCAAATTTGGAATAAATCAGAACTCCAGGAAGGGAGAGTAAGCGCTTCACTCAAGAGGATTAAGGATTTTAAACACCCATCCTGCAATTCACATAGTCTCACAAAATTTAACATAGTGACTAACACAAATAAATATTTGATAAGCAAACTAACAAATATGTTCTCTGTAAAGATCCGTAGAAGAAATGGAAAGAGTCTAAAAACCAAATATACTAAATTCTAATTAATGTGTAATGCTTTGTAAAATACAGTAAAAGAATTTAATCATTTTTCCTTGAATTAATGGTGCCTTCCTAATGAGTCTAAGTTGTTAATGAATTTGGCTTAGCTGTAGTAAAATCAATGAAGCATTTCTATCAAATCAGTATTCAGAGTGTGTGCCCATTGATTTCAGCAGAATGCTTTATATGTGAACTACCAAAACACACTTATTTACAACCCAGTGCTCAAAGCTTCCTCAGTTGAGAAGATTAAGAAAAATGCTGATGTTTTAGAGACAGTCCAAAATATAGAGTTCTAAATGTCATCAAATAGGATATAAAGCCTTACATTATACCAGGCATTTTGGTAAACCATGTTCTATATTTCCACTAGATAAACCAACTAGGGTAAATGTTACACAGTTGAGATTTGGATTTGTCTGGTTGCCAACACCCATCCCTCCTTCAGCAACCATTTATAGGGGCCAAATAGGGACAGAAAACAACAGTTTTATGTGTGGATGCTTGGGTCCAAAAAAAAAAACAAACAAACGCAAAGCACAGTATCTAGTTCATTTAATATCCTGCCCCAGGGACTCATTCTGAACGATAATACAGAAAAAAGGCTACAGAGAAAGGTTGAAGTGGCTGTTTACACAAAGAACTTCGTGAGGTTAGCACCATATTAACAATCTTCAAGGCAGAGCGGAGGAAAGGGTATTTTATCATTTCTGCAAACAACATAGCACAGCGCCAGTGTTGCAGTACAAATGGAGAGGAATCCAGTGGTCTTCGGCAATGTGGAGATTTTGCAGCTTGGGGAGCACTGTCAGAAAGTATGCTGGATACAGAAGTTGCATTTGCACAGAGGTCACCCTAAGGCAGCTTGCGCCCGGCAGCTCTCAAAAAGACTTAAATGCAACAGGGCTAGAGTGAGTTTGTGAACACATGTGAATCCCAGGAATAGCTAGGGAGTTTTACAGGTTGTACAAGTGGTAATCAGCCAGCTAACAAAATAAAGATATATGCTAACATGACCTCATTTGTAACTAAAGTCGCCGAAATTTGGGGATATTTAGAATATAGTCATAAATACGTAAATGAAAGCACTTCTGATTCAAAGGTAACCATTCTAATTGGTTAGAATTAGACTGTGTACAATTTCACTTAAGTCTGAAGTTTTCAGGTATTTGGATGCCAGAATATCACCTTTAATTTGATACAAATCTCTCCTTTCTTGATTATTCATCCTACCCAAACTGAAAACAGCAAAACACATTTATTGAGAGTTCTTTTTTTGAGAAACTACATCGAGCAGTGTAGAGAAATAAAAAAATGGAATAAACAATGTTCCCTCAATGAACACAAAATATATTTGGGGATATGAGATGACACATAAAAGACAATTAAAATGGATTAAAAACATATGTTTATATGCACATAAAATCCTTCTGGAAGAATTTGTAAATACAGTGGTTTTGTCTGCAGAGGAGGACTTTAAGACAGGGGTAGATGTGAAACTTTCTTTTCACTCTTAGCCATTTGCACATTTGGAACTTTTTTGCCATGCTCTTTCAAGAAAAAAAAAAAATAATTGAGTTGTATTTTTCTAAAGTACAAAATGGAGGATTATTAAAACCTAGTTGTAACCTGAACAAAAGCATAGACCTTTAGAGTCAGACATGACACTGTTAACTGACCTAAGCCAATTAAGCCTTTCAGAATTCTCTGGTTCTTTTTGGTAAATGTCTGTGATCTCTGGCACTTAATAGTAGATGATAATGCTATCCACAGTCCTACCAACAGACAGGATGTTATAATAAAGGCAAATCTCAGACTAAATATTGTGGCAAATACAAATTTTTATTAGGAAGCAGGCATTAAAAATGCCATACAACCTCTAAGGTTGGTGTAGTCCTATCTCAGATGTTAGGCCCTCAAACATCTGTCTTGCAAGAATGTGGAAATATTTTAGCATTAGAATCAGCTAATCTTCTACTTGGATTAGACAACAGCATTTTCCATTAAGTGTTAGATGGATTAAATGGAATCCTTGGCCCAAGTGCTTCTTCACAGAGCTTTAGGCCAATGAGTTCCTTAGTTCTTATTAATATGTAATATTATGATGCAATATTGTTATGCAACATTTATAAAGGTGTCTACATATGATTTGGGTCATATTTTAAATATCACTTATTTCACCAACAAACAATGATTTCTAACAGAAGCAGCACAGTATGATGATAAAGAATATAGGCTCGGCAGTTAGGCTGTCTGGATTCAAATCTGTCTGCACCACTCACTAGCCACATAATCTTGAACAAGTTATTTAAACTCTCCATGCCTCTTTTCTCTCATCAGTAAAGTAGGAATCATAACTATGCCTACCTTGTAGAGTTATAAGAATTAAATGAGATGATATTTGCAAATTGCTTAGATTGGGGTCTGGCACATAATAAGTGTTCTATGAGTATTTATAAATATATTAAATAAGCAACCTTTATCCTAATTAGTGAACTCTCTAGCAATGATTCTGATAGTAATATCAGGTTTTCTTACAGCCTTGTAAGATACTGATAGTGACTCCACGTAGAACAAAGGGAAGGTACGATTACTGATCATTTTGAAATTCTAGGTTTTCCTAAGAATTAGTGTTCCCTTCTGTAATACAACCTCCTTCATATGCAGGTGTTATTGGCCCTCTTAGTGTCACCCTGTGGTACCTAGAGTTTGGGGAACTGCTGAAAAAAATGCTGATACTCTAATCACTGCTATTGCTATGAGTAAGAACTCTCCATCTCGGACTGAGAGTATCGTGTCTTCTGCAGCATCCATGAAACTATAGCAGATAAACTTAAGTGGCAAGTAGTGTAAAATCTCAGCCCTTCACATTCTTGACAATTTTAAGGGTATATTATTAGCCAATGTATGCCAATACATTAGACAAATTACATGAAATCAACAAACTTCTTGAAAGATACAGTCTACCAAATTTCTTCATGATATTGGGAAAGGCAGATCTTTCTTGAACAGGTCACAAAAAACACTGCCCTGAAGAGGAAAAATAAATAAATTCGACTTTAAAAAATTATGATTTTTGCTATTTGAAAAACATCATCAAGAAAACAAGAGGGCAAGCCACAGACTGGGAGAAAATATTCATCAGTGACATGTCTCACAAAGCACTTGAACCCAGGATGTATAAAGAACACTTCCAGCTCAACATGAAGTCAAACAACTTGATTTTTTTAATGGGCTGAATATTTAAATAAAAACTTACAAAAAGTTGTAAGAATGCCTAAGAAGCACATGAAAATATTCCCTACATCATTAACCATCAAGGAAATGAAAAATAAACCATAGTGAACTAGAACTACATTTCCCTACAATGACTAAAATTGAAAAGACTGACAATACCATATGTTGGCAAGAAAGTGAAGCAACAGGAACTTTGATAAATTTTTGATGGAACTGTGAAATGGTATACTTACTTAGAAAACTAATTTGGTGGTTTCTTATGGGGGTTAAGTGTATACTTACCGTATGACTCAGAATTTCTACTCCTAGGCATTTTCCCAAGAGAAATAAAAATGTATGTAAACATGTAAGCTTCTACAAAATGTTTTATAGCAGCCTTATTCAAAATAGCCCAACAGGGCCGGGCGCAGTGGCTCACGCCTGTAATCCCAGCACTTTGGGAGGTTGAGGTGGGTGGATCACGAGGTCAGGAGGTCGAGACCATCCTGGCTAACACGGAGAAACCGCGTCTCTACTAAAAATGCAAAAAATTAGCCGGGCATGGTGGCGGGCGCCTGTAGTCCCAGCTACTCAGGAGGCTGAGGCAGGAGAATGGCGTGAACCTGGAAGGCAGAGCTTGCAGTGAGCCGAGATCGCGCCACTGCACTCCAGCCTGGGCAACAGAGCTAGACTCCGTCTCAAAAAAAAAAAAATAGCCCAACAATGGAAACCAAAGAACATCAAAAGGTGAATAGGTAGACAAATTGTGCTATATCCATATAATGGAATACTATTTAGCATTAAAAGGAAAGAACTCCTAATGTACATGCTGCATGAATAAATCTCAAAACCATGATGCTGAGCAAAAAAAGCCAGAAACCAAAGTGAACATACCATAGGGTTCCTTTCACATGTGTCCGTGTGAAGAGACAACCAAACAGGCTTTGTGTGAGTAATAAAGCTTTTTAATCACCTGGGTGCAGGCAGGCTGAGTCCGAAAAGAGAGTCAGGGAAGGGAGATGGGGTGGGGTCGTTTTGTAGGATTTGGGTGGATAGTGGAAAATTACAATCAAAGGGGGTTTTTCTCTTACAGGCAGAGGCGGGGGTCACAAGGTGCTCAGTGGGGGAGCTTCCGAGCCAGGAGAAGGAATTTCACAAGGTTAATCTCTCAGTTAAGGTGGGGCAGGAACAAATCACAATGGTGAAATGTCATCAGTTAAGGGAGGAACCCGCCGTTTTCACTTCTTTTGTGATTCTTCACTTGCTTCAGGCCATCTGGAAGTATACGTGCAGGTCCCAGGGGATACGATGGCTTAGCTTGGGCTCAGAGGCCTGACAGTTCCATTTACACAAAATTTAATTTAATTTAATTTTATTTTATTTTATTTTATTTATTCTTTTTTTTTTTTTTTTTTTGAGACGGAGTCTTGCTCCGTCACCCAGGTTGGAGTGCAGTGGTGCGATCTCGGCTCACTGCAAGCTCCGCCTCCCGGGTTCACACCATTCTCCTGCCTCAGCCTCCCGAGTAGCTGGGACTACAGGCTCCCACCACCACATCTGGCTAATTTTTTTGTATTTTTAGTAGAGACGGGGTTTCACCGTGTTAGCCAGGATGGTCTCGATCTCCTGACCTCGTGATCCGCCCGTCTCGGTCTCCCAAAGTGCTGGGATTACAGGCGTGAGCCACCGCGCCTGGCCTATTTTATTTTATTTTATCTTATCTTATCTTATTTTATTTGTTTGAGATGGAATTTCACTCTTGTTGCCCAGGCTGGAGTACAATGGCGCAATCTGGGCTCACTGCAACCTCTGCTTCCCAGGTTCAAGTGATTCTCCTGTCTCAGCCTCCCAAATAGCTGGGATTACAGGCACGCACCACCACGCCCAGCTAATTTTTTGTATTTTTAGTAGAGATGGGGGTTTCACCATGTTGACCAGGCTGGTCTCAAACTCCTGACCTCACGTGATCCACCTGCCTCAGCCTCCCAAGGTGCTAGGATTACAGGTGTGAGCCACCACGTCTGGCCTATGCAAAATTTTAAAACAAGAAAAACTAATCTGTAGTGACAGAAATCGGGTCATTGAGCCTGTGAGTGGAGGACTTACTGTAAAGAGGCATGGAAAAGCTTTTGGTGTTATAAAAATATCCCATATCTTGTTGGGATGATGATTATAGGGAGATTATACATACATACATGTGCACAGACACACACTCACACATATGTATATATGTCAAAGTTCCTCGAGGACTCTTAAAATTGGTGCACTTTTTAAAATATATTATACCCAAAGTTAGTTTTCTTTAAAATCATCATCACTCTCACCAGCTATAAAAGATTCAATGGGTTTAACCTCACTGAACTTTTATCTTTTAAATATGAGTAACACTATCTAATTTACTGTACTGGCAAGGGAAGTATATTAAATTATTCATATAGACCATTTAGCACAATGCCTGGCTCATATTAAGAATAATAATGATGTAAACTAAATAATTGCTGAGAGGGTTAAGAGTAGTATGGATGGTGTTATCCATTAAGTTTCCTGGAAAAAAGATTTCTAAGATGACCGTTAAAGAAATTATTAGAGAAAACATTCTGTATAAGAAAATCATGCGAAAGGACCAAGGAAAAATTACTAAGATGAGCATAGTAATGGGCAACCGTCAGGTATTTTCAGCTAGGTCAGACAAGCCACGCCCAATCATAATGAAAATTCAGAAAGAGGTAGAAAGAGGTATGGAAGGAGAGAAGAAGACAGGTAATAAACCCAGAGATAGGAAAAATGGTCTAGAAAATAATAAGACATAGGAGAATCAAGTAGAGAAGTGATGTATAGAGACTGGTATTTGAAGTAGGCTGTTTTGAAAAGAATATGTAAAATGAATAGTAGCAGGGCATGACTTGAGACCAAGAAACGAAGTAGAAACTTGTCACTCTGCCAAGTAAGAGGAGACAGGCTTAAATAACAAAAGAGAGAAAAGTTAGAGAATGCAAGAGATGTTATAAGGAAATATTTGCAGAAATTGGATCTAATTAGAAGGGAAAAGAAAAGGAGTTGTGAATAACTTCAGTCTTAAATTGGAAAAAAGATAGGTTGTCTCTAATCCTAATGCTCAAGTATACAATATGTGCAGGATGAAAACAAAAAGGAAAACTTAAAAGAAGAAAAAGTATTTTTAAAAGAAAATAGAAGAGATGCTAGAGATTGTGACAGTCGTTAGTGCTTGCATTAGTTTACTCAGGCTGCTGTAACAAAGTACCAGAAACTGGGTGGCTCAGATAACAGAACTGTATTGTCTCACACCTCTGAAGATCAAAGAGTCAGCAGGGTTGGTTTCTTCAGAGGATTGTGAAGGGAACTTTGCTCCACGCTGCTCTCCTAGTTTCTGGTGGCATGCTGGCAACCTGGCATTCTGTGGCTTCTGCTGCATCACCGTGATCTCTGTCTTCATCTTCACATAGTATTCTTCCTGTATGCATATCTGTGTTCAAATTTCTCCTTTTCATAAGGAAACCAGTCATATTAGATTAGAGACCCATTCCTATTCAGTATGACCAGAGGAGCAGAGGAACAGAGCGGCAGAGAGCAGTGGTGAGTGGCAGGGAGGCCCTGCAGCAAAGAAGGGAGGAGGCGTCTCAATATCCACGAGAACAGCCGAACTCCAGGGGAAGACCACCTTCCCACTCCATACCCCCACTTCCGGTTCCCCATCCATCTTGCTGAGAGCCTCCTCTACCATTCAATAAAACCTTGCACTCATCCTTTAAGCTCTCACGTGATCCAATTCTTCCGGTACACTGGGCAAGCACTCAGAATACAGAAAGCTGTCACACTGGCCCTCTGCCCTTGCCATAAGGCAGAGGGTCTACTGAGCTGATTAACCCAAGCCGTCTGCAGCCTGCAAAGCTGAAAAAGCACAGGCTTTCTTGGGCTTCAGGAGTCTCAGACACCCACCCCTAGACGCTGCCGTGGGGCCGGAGCCCAAAAGCGTTCCCCATGGCCTCTGCACTTGCCTCCCTGCGTGCTCCCCCTAGGAGTTTGCGCAGTAGGGCAATCGAAGAAGTAAGCGTGCACATCCCTGTCGCACGTCCTGCAGGAGGATAAAGATACTCTCCAGTTTCAGTTGTGTTTTTTCTCAAAAGAATATTAATTGGGGAAGTGATCACCTGTGAGTCAGCTATCACCTCATATTTTAATAAACAAAGACTAAAAATACTAAAAACAAGTGAGACCAAAAGAGCTTTGTTTCTACCATTCTGCTTTGACGAGCAATGTGGCAGATTGTTCCTTTGGTACCTCTTGCCCCAAGTGAACCATACCTTCCTGGATAGTCCCTTCCGACCTTGACTTTGGGATTGACCATTTGATTGGCTTTGGCCAACAGTACATTCGTTGGCATAATGAAAATAGAGACCTGCACATCGGGGCTTGTCCTTTTAGAATGCTTGTTCTTGAAACATTTCCTCTTGAAAACCAGAGACCCTGTTGTGAAAAGCCCACCCTAGCCACGTAGAGAGGCCTTCTTGAGGGCCACGAAGACCCTGCATTACAGCCCAGCTTAGTCCTGGCAAGCACCAACTTTAGCCATATGAGTGAACCTTCTGGAACTAGATCCTTAGACACAATCAAGCTTCCAGAACTGATGTCATGTGAGGCAGAAATGAACTGTCCCATCAAGCCCCCTTCAAATTGCAGATTTAAAAACAAATACATTACTTTTGCTATTTTAAAATGCTAATTGGTTATTTTTTAATGTAGCAATGGAGAACCAAAACAATCAATAGATGCTTTTTATAGTAATTAGCTGGAAATTAAGAAATTATTTTTTGGTGTTAATAATTCCTTGTTCTTCAGTAAAAAATAAAAAATATTAGCATGATACAGCCAAGATCATTGGCTCTGAAACAAGACATAGTTAGGTTAAAACTCTAGCTCTCAAACAGTGTATATACATGGACATAGAGTTTGGAATAATAGACACTGGAGACTCCACTTCAGAGGGTGGGATAATAAATTACTTAATGGGTAAAATGTACTTTATTCAGGTGATGATTACACTAAAAGCCCAGACTTTACCGCTACACAACATATCCATGCAACAAAACTACACTTATACTGTACCCCTTAAATTTATACATATAATACTTTTGTTTTGTTTTGTTTTGTTTTGAAGAGGAGGTCTCAGTCTGTAGCCCAAGTTGGAGCACAGTGGCACCATCACCACTCCCTGCAGCCTTGACCTCCTAGGCTCAGGTGACCCTCCTGCCTCAGCCTCCTTCGTAGTTGGGACTACAGGCGTGCACCACCACGCCCGGGTAATTTTCATATTTTTGTAGAGACAGGGTTTCGCCATGTTGCCCAGGCTGGTCTCAACCTCCTGAGCTCAAAAGCAATCCACCCCCCTCAGCCTCCCAACATGCTGGGATTACAGGTGTGAGCCACCATGCCCAGTCAAACACTACTTAGAAAACAAACAAACAAACAAAACCTCTAGCACTGTTGTTTACTGTCTGGGCAACCATGGACAAAAATCCCAACCCGTGAACCACAGTTTGCTCATTCATACAGTAAGCATAGAAAGAACTACCTCTCAGACTTATTGTGAAGATTAAAAACAATGATTCCCGGCCAGGCGCGGTGGCTCACGCCTGGAATCCCAGCACTTTGGGAGGCCAAGGCGGGCGGATCAAAAGGTCAGGAGATGGAGACCATCCTGGCTCACACGGTGAAACCTCGTCTCTAACTAAAAATACAACAACAACAACAACAAAAAAATTAGCCGGGCGCGGTGGCGGGCGCCTGTAGTCCCAGCGGAGCTTGCAGTGAGTCGAGATCGCGCCACTGCACTCCAGGGTGGGCGACAGAGAGAGACTCCGTTTCTAAATAAATAAATAAATAAGTTAAAAACAATGATTCCATATAAAGTACCTGAAATAAAGTCTGCATTCAATAAATGGTAATAGCAATTGTTATTACCAATTTGTTATAATTATTAATCATTCATCAAGTGTTTATGGAGCATCAGCTATGTGACAAGCATATCGTAGGTGGTGGGAATACAAAGACAAGCCTATCCAGCACTATGCTTTCCGGGCTCTTAAAGTCTACTAATGGTAGGTTTAGCAGAGCAAAGCTACAGGTTTTGTTAGAAAGCCTAACAGGGAAAACTATTTGACATGGGTTGTCTGGGATGGTCTCTATGAAACATTTAAACTGAGTCCTAAAGAATAAAGAGGTATTCACCAGGAGAAAAACGCTGGAAAGAATGGTATGGACAGAAGGAACAGTATCTGAGACTCTGAAGCATGGAGGTCTTACACATTCAAAGAGTTGAAAGCAGGCCACTGTGGCTTGGGTCTGGTTAGTAAGTAGGAGAGTCATATAAAGGAGACCTTTAGACAGGTCTCAAGTTTTTAATAGCTAACCTAGAACCTTTGTCCTAAGAGACTGGGCATAAAAGTGGTATGACCCTGGTGTTACCAATTGCCAATGGTAAGTAAATATTACCTAGGAAGTAAAGGCTAATGACCTGTGAAGCAATCACTTCCAAAGGCTGGCCCACAGGTTGGTGTCATGCTATGAATAATAAGTTTTAGAGTTTGGAGGTGAGATAAGAAAAATGAGCACAATGTAGAGAGTTCTTAATAAGGGGAAGTATATTCCATTTTGAATTTTATAGTTATGTCTTTACATGAAATAACAGTAATAACAGTTGGTTTTATTTTCCATATTCGTATCTAGAAAAATAAAAAGGTAGCTACTCTATTGCACTCCAAAAGTGGCTATTTTCACCTGACTTTGGCTGTCTTTTTATATTCTGTGAAATCCACAACTCCAGGAGCAACTGCCTCTAAAGGTAACAGTGTCTAGATTCATTCCTTTGTTAAATAGTTGACTATTCTGAAAGGGTGAATAGTGTAGAGCATCCAGTAGGGAGAAGTGGAACCTCCTGCATCCTTGAGCTGAAACTATTGAATCTTTGCTTGAAATTTTTGATTAGTTTTTAAAAAGTACATCAGGGATTGTAGATTCATATTCATATTCACACACATATAATATTCTTTATGTAGACAATGCATTGAGGAAACAGCACTGTAATTTTTCCATGAAATATAAATGCCAAACACATGCATAATTTATACAACATAAAACCATCAGACCATGTACTTTGGGTGTTTAATTATGATCCCTTGGTTCTTCCTGATGAGCACCATTAATCAGTCCAATCAGTGTCTGAAATGTCCTACTTCTATTTACAAATAAACACCTAAATGGAGGTGTTCAAATAAACTTAATTGAAATGTGCTTTTGTAGGAAGCATTTCTCAACCTAAATGTAATATAAGGAATTTAAGAGCAAATAAATGATTGACACCAACAATAATTATTTTAATGTATATTTTTAGAGATATATGGAAAAGTATATAGTTAAGCATCTTAACCTTTGGCTCAAGCAAAACTTTCTGCTGTTTAATTAGTATGTGGCTCTTTCTTAGAGAAACTCTGAAGCTGCCTCTTTAATACTGATAAATTTAGACGGGATCTTCGTGCTTTAATCTGATTGTGTATTGGTATAGTCTGCCCCGTGGCTTTCTAAAGGCTAGAGCAACTTCCCAATGTTTTCACATTTTCTAACTCCCCAAGAATCCCCCCCATGTTTTCAAAGAGAAATAAATTAGGCTAGGACAGACTGTAAGCCTTAAGAATTGGATTTTGTTTTCTCTTTACAAATCTTATTCTACAGCTGCTCCATTGCATCACTATAACAACATAGATCTGTGGAACACTTTCAAATGGCTTGAAAGGACATTTTATCCACCAAGGCTGCAAGCATTTATAAGGTATACATTACCATTCGTTTCCTTAAAAGTAGATTGAAAACGTGATTTGAGTCTGCTGCTATCGCACCAGAAGCAGCACTGTCGTTTGTTAAGATGCACCATTGTCTTCTCTCTAGTAGCAGGTCAGGCTCAGTCAGAGACGTCTCCAAACCACATCCACAACTCTTCGTTCGTGGCAGAGCCTTCTATCAGTCACTGGACGCTCTCAATTATGTATTGACTCTGTAATTCCTCTGTATGGTACACTGTAGTGCTGTGCTTGATTCCAGGTTGCTTTGCAAGTATCTGGTGATTTCATCTAAAAGTGTGTTTCTTTTTTTTTTTTTTTTTTTTTGGAGACGGAGTTTTGCTCTTGTTGCCCAGGCTGGAGTGCAGTGATGCATTCTCGGCTCAGTGCAACCTCCACCTCCCAGGTCCAAGCAATTCTCCTGCCTCAGCCTCCAGAGTAGCTGGGATTATAGGCACTCACCACCATACCCAGCTAATTTTTTGTATTTTTAGTAGAGAAGGGGTTTCACCGTGTCGGCCAGGCTGGTCTTGAACTCCTGACCTCAGGTGATTCGCCCACCTCGGCATCCCAAAGTGCTGGGATTACAGGTGTGAACCACTGTGCCCGGTGCATATAAGTGTGTTTCAAATGCCAGTTAGCACATAACTATTACTACTGCTGCTCCTTATTTCCCAGTAGTTTTATTCACTTTATATCCTCAATAAATGTTTGCAAAATAAATAATAGACAGTAGTAGTTAACACAGTATCATGAATCTTAAGCTTGAACTAAGTTTGAGTCCTATCTCTGTCACCTATTAGCTGTGAAACTTTAGACAAATTATTCTCTAAACCTCCAGTTCTTCATCGCTAAACCAGAGATGTCAGTATCTCTTTCACAGGCTTCTCATAAAGGTTATTATCATGGTAGGCCAAGTGCCCAACACATAATAAAGATCCAATAGCTATTCGTTCATGTAATTATTGTTCATTCCATTCATTCAACAACTACTTATTGAGCACCTACTATGTTCTTGGCATGTTCCAAGGGTTGAATAATGAGTGGTGAGTAAGTTACATATGGCCTTTGCATGTTAGGGAGCTTACATGTTTGTAGGGGAGACATATGATAAACAAATAAATCAGTATGTAATTACAAATAATGATGAAAGCTATGAAGGAGACAGGGTGCTATGATTAAGAACACCAGAGAAAGGAAAGCCTACTTTAGATGGGGTAATCAGAAAAGGCCTCCTTGAGGAGCTCATGTTTAAACTGCAATGAGGAAAATGCCCTGTGAAGACTGGGAGAAAGCAGAGAGCAGAGGTGGAGCAGGAAAGCACTCAGCAAACTCACAGCGATGAAGGACCCAAGGGTCTGGAGCAATGCTCAGTAAGAAACGCTGCCAAGGCTGAAAGACCTTCAGAAGCCAGAACATTCAGTCTTGTAGGACATGGGACAAAGTTTGGATTTTCCTCTAAGTTCAGTGAGAAACCATTGAGGGGTTTTAAAAAGAAGAGTGTCATGATTTGATTTCTGTTTTTAGGAAATGACTGGCTATCTTGTGATAATTTGGAAAGATACAAAAGGGGATAGACAAGTTAAGAAGCCATTGCAGTAATCCAAGCCGGAGATGATGGTGACTTAGTGACAAGGGTGATGGAGAAAAGGAATAATTTTAAGCATACTATAAAGATTTTAAAAATCAAATCTCATCCAGGAATCGTGGCTCACGCCTATAATCTCAGCACTTTGGGAGACTAAGGCAGGCAGATCACTTGAGCTCAGGAGTTCAAGACCAGCCTGGCCATCAGGCGAAATCCCATCTCCACAAAAAATACACAAAATTAGCTGAGCATAGTGACATGAGCCTATAGTCCCGGCTACTTTGGAGGCTGAGGCCAAAGGATCATTTGAGCATAGGAGGTCAAGGCTGCAGTGAGCCGAGATCACACCACTGCATTCCAGCTTGGGCGACAAAGTGAGACTGTCTCAAAAAAAAAAAAAAAAAAAAAAATTAATCTCATCAAGATACTAAGATATTGACTGGAGGAAAGGAGTATTTTTTTGTGGTTGAAATAAACTTACTCGTGAATGTATTCACTCCTGGAACTATCACCAGTTAGCCTGTAGGCTCCTCAAAAGGGAATGTGGCAGAGGAGTAACTTTTAGACATTGACCTTAAATATTGTCTGATAACCATTCCGTTATTCTCTTGCAACCTTCTCCTCCATCTCAGAAAGTTACTCAACACGTTTTCTTATTTATATTCCTAGTCCTCAAATCCTGCACTAAGACTTAGGGAAAGGCAAAAATGCTCCATCATCAGGAAAACTTTGGTTTTAGCACCAAGCTGAGCTGCTAGTAACATGTGAAGTCTTGTTTTATTCTCATCAAATGCGACAAAAATTACTGAACCTCCTTATATGAAATTTGTTTTTTGGCTTACTTGGAAGCTTCAAGAATTCCCCATAACTTACAGTGACTTTTTTTAAGGTTAACTTTTTGATTGTAAATACATATGTGCTTACGCTCATTCCCTTGTAAACAATACCAACAGATGACATAGAATGTTTTGTTGCATAATGATTAAGACTGAATTTGGCAAGAACTCAAATATTAAGGGTTATTCTTAGAAAAACAAGTTCACTGACTGGACTTTAAAACTTTTAATAATCCCAGCATTTTGGGAGGCCGAGACGGGCGGATCACAAGGTCAGAAGATGGAGACCATCCCGGCTAACACGGTGAAACCCCGTCTCTACCAAAAAAATACAAAAAAACTAGCCGGGCGAGGTGGCGGGCGAGGCAGGAGAATGGCGTAAACCCGGGAGGTGGAGCCTGCAGTGAGCCGAGATCCGGCTACTACACTCCAGCCTGGGCAACCGAGCGAGACTCCGTCTCAAAAAAAAAAAAAAAAAAACTTTTAATAATCTATACCAAACGAACACAAAAGGAAGTCCACACTGTGACTATGTAGATATAAATTTAAAGCCACGTATACCTGAAATAAGAATCTTGCGCATTCACTCACAGATACTATCTCAGCACTGTGAAAGAATATAAGTGATTCCATTTTTCTCCTTCAGGGAGTGGATTCTGCAGCTAATATCAATCACTACTTTGTGCATATTCCATCAAAATGCATGCCACCAAGATATGCAATGAATTTTGACCATTTAAACATCTTTGTGGGGATTTTCTCAATAAGCGGGAGCAATGAAATTCTACTGCTCCTAATATGTGCAGAAAATAGATAAGTGGATTCTTTAGAAAATATCACTGGGTGATTTTAATGGCCAGAAGCCCAGCATGATGCAATTCAAAAACAACCAAAGATCCAACTCATCCTTCCTATTTGCTGTAGTCCCAGAATTCCAGAATTGAATTTTTGTTTGTTTGTTTGTTTGTTTGTTTTTAGAGACAAGATCTCACTCTGTTGCCCAAGCTAGAGTGCAGTGGTGTGAAAATGACTCACTGCAGCCTCAACATCCTGAATTCAAAGGATCCTCCTGCCTCAGCCTCCCAAGTAGCTGGGATTACAGGTGCATGCCACAACACCCAGCTAATTTATTCAGTTTTGTACAGATGAGATCTTGCCATGTTGCCCAGCCTGGCAGAATTACTTTTTTAAAATAAATTGTATATCTAAAATCAGAAATTAGAACCTTGAAAGAATTAAACCCAAATTAGGTAATTTTGATAGCAGAGATGAGGACAAGCAAAACTGCTGAGAACTGCAAAGCATGACATCTAGAAATATGAAATGTGGGTGTAGAATCAGATGAGGGAAAGCAATACACAATGATGGGGCACCTGAAAGATATGTAATGGAAAAATTCTAAAGAAAAGTTGTATCTAATAGTTAAAATAGCATCTTCCATTTTTTTTTAGCATATGCCAAGGCCAGGCATTATACCGGACATTTTTTAAATTTTATCTCAAATTCTTGCAATAAATCTACAATATAGATTTCAGTACTCTTATAGAGAAGAAAACAAACCTTCATGAGGTTATATACAACACTTAAGACTCTTCAGCTAGTACCTGGCAGAGCCAGGATTTGATACCAGAGCCATCCATCTCTAAAAACCAGGGCTGCCTGGCAGGGTTGCTCAGCCTCCATAATTATATACAATAGTCCTGCTAAAGCCCAGCTGTTTCCACACACACAAAAAAAACACATTTTCCAAAGTTCGATTAGGTTTTAAACAGAAGTTTAGAAGCCCTAAGTCCTAAGCTGAATTTGAGAAGCCCTAAGCATTTTGCTTGGAAGAAAGACCATTTTGACACATTTTCAGAAACATAGCAGAGTAGTCAAGTGCAAGGAAACTGACAAGAAGACCAAAGTGACAAGGGACAGCTAGATTCTGAGTTGCCTGTTTTGTCCAAAAGTACCAGTATGAGAGAAGAAATGTAGAACTACAAACAGTATCTTACTGTGAGAAGTGAGTGGCAGATACTGGTAATTGTCTTCTAATATATATTACCTGATTCTTTTGTTTAATAATAGAAGTCTTGAGTTTTAGCTGGATTTAGCTGTCCAGCTAGACAATGTTCTTCCCAGGCCCCTTTGTAGCCAGGTTCCAACCAATGGAACTTCTGATTTGTATCTGTCAAATTAAAAACTAATCTGAACTTTATTCAAAAGGACTTTGCAAAGAGTAAGAGAGGGACTATTGCAATAAGGAGAACATTTTGACTATAAGATCTGCAAGCTTTAGGCAAAAAAGGTCTTTCTTGTCTAAAGAGAAGTAAAAAAGACCAGAAAGCTGTAGATGTAGAGAAGTAGGATGAAAGTATGGAAGGATCAGATAGTACATCCAGGAATGTTTTACCCTGACTCCTATTTTTCTGGCAGAGATCCTTAAGGAAGGGTTATATGGCTGACTCAGGCTTAAAGCAGGCAAGAGTTCAGGGGACTAGAGGCAGGAGAAAATCTTAACAAAGGTTTGGTTAGTAAGTTTTTTGTTTCTGCTGATCTGTGGTGAGAAAACAGTTCAGCTGGTCATTTCAAAGGCAAAGAATAGGAATTTGGAAGGTCTGTGTCTGGCCTTGTCATAGGTAAACAAGAGGGACATTGTATTAGTCTGTTCTCATACTGCTATAAAGAAATAACCTAAAACTGAGTAATTTATAAAGAAAAGAGGCATAATTGGCTCACAGTTTTTGCAGGCTCTACAAGAAGCATGGCTGGGAGGCCTCAGGAAACTTACAATCATGGCAGAAGGCGAAGGGGAAGCAGGCACATCTTACATGGCTGAAGCAGGAGGTAGAGAGAGAAGTGGGAGGTGCTACACATTTTTAAACAACCAGATCTTGTGAGAATTCACCATCCCAGTAACAACAAGAGGGAAATCCACCCCCAGATCCAATCACCTCCCACCAAGCCCCTCCTTCAACAATGAGGATTACAATTCAACATGAGATTTGGGCAGGGACACAAATCCAAACCATATAGGGCAACCTTGATTCTTATCAAAGTCATAGGTAAGGAGATTCTTTGCAGTAAGCTGCTGTTTCCCAGAACACAATGGGTGGCAGGATTTCTTTAATCATAGCTGTTTTCCAAGATCACAGGGCTCAGGTAAAGTTCAACATTGTCATAACCTTAAAAGGAATCTGCTTGCCCTGTCCTTCTTTCCCCTTCTAGTGGTTGGAACTTAAACATGGTGGCCATGAGACATCCTAAAGGATGAAAGAACCTAAAGATGGGAGGAGCCTGGGTCCCTGGGTCCCTGGATGACAGGAGCTGTCTACTTGCCCTGGACAGCTCACCTACCTCTGGACTATCAAGTAAGAGAAAAATAAACTTTTTTCTAGTTTATACCACTTTATTTGAGGTCTTCAAGTTATAGCCACTTAGCTAGTACCCTAATGAACACAAATAGTCTCTACAAACAGGAAAGCTTCTTTTTTATTTGGCACCGTGGTCAAGCTGTCAAGCATCATCTTCAAATATGAGAGATAATATTAAATACAGAGCTCCTTCCTAGTGCCAAGAACTCACATTCTCATTAATCTATGATTGCCTGAAGCATCAAAAGCTCAATTTTGCTCTTATTTTTCTACATCACACAGGAAACAGAATTCTGTTTCGGCTCCTAAAATGCATTAAAAACTTTTTCATTTTAGGTAGCGCTGGAACTCAAAGTAAAGGAAAATAGTAGGATGGGATGTACGTATTATTGTTTAAGTAATATATGTTAATGTATGTATTTGCTTGTGATACTACTGGGGCTCTTAAAAAGTTACTAAATGGCAGAATGTCCTACAATTTGATTCAAATGGTCGTTAAATCAATAATAGCCTTCTTTATCAGTGACAGGGTTAGAGACATGCTACCCAAAAATGTGATACCTTGGCATTTGAAGACAAAGCAGAGGCAGGAAGATCATGCTCACCTTCCTCTTGCTCCTTCTTCACTGAGGCAGAAATTCTCTGGTCTTTCCCTAAAGTAGGTTACAAGACCTTCATTCTAGAGGGGTCCTCCCTATGCCGCAAAGAGAAAAACATCCTTGTCCTCAAAGGCACAGAAATATCAAGAAGAAACTGAAAAACAGGCCTTGCTTGTTCCTGCAGTTTATTACCATTAGATCATATCCTTTTATCTTCCAATCACACTTCTGCATGACTGTTCATACAAATACACAGTTTTTTCTGTTTCTTCGAGTTATCGTTCATTTCTGAAAATGCCCGTATTATATAAATCTTATATTTGCATGCTTTCCACTTGTTAGTCTGTCTTTTGTTACAGGGGTCTCAGCAATGAACCTAGCAATGGGTGAGAAAAATAATCTTTTCTCCTCTGCATTGGACATGTGGATGTAGGAAGATATGGATGACCAATCAGGAATGATTAAAAGAACTAACATCACCACAAACATGTATGGCTTTTAGTCAGACATTGTAATGCACCCATCAAAATTTCTCCCAAATGTAGCATCCATGTGGTATACTTTTCTAAATGAACAACTATATGTATGTCTATTGTTAGTGGCATAGCTCTTCAAATTCCAAAGGTCTTTCCTTTAATATTCAATTTTCTCAAGCAGTTCTTATAAATTAAATAGTAGATATTGATTATTCTGCATTCCTACACTGAAAAAAAAAAATAGTCCACTATCAAACTGCATAGGAAGGCTGCTTGTTCAATTTGATCTAAACAAAAAATTAGTTAAAGCTAATCACTGTGGCCTCTTTGATTCACTGAATAATTGAATTCACTGTCTCAGTTGAGTTCTTAATGATTTTCAAATACATTTTGGAGAAGTCCCCTAGTCTAGCAAAAAAAACAAAAACAAAATGAGCCTTTATGATAAGTTTTAATTCCCTGTATCTTGTCTGTTTCTTATCTGACTTCAATAAGTTGTAAAATTATTCCAAATTTATATCGTACATTGTCTCATTTTAAAAACAGATCCAAGAAGACATATGAGACACACTGGAACCGTAATAGGTCCATTGTCCAATATGCATGGCAAGTCAATGCACTGAGGCACTGGGTTACAGCAGATCATAGAGCTGCAGATCGAGCAGATGGGAGGAAACCCGTATTCCATCTCCCCTAGGAGTCTGGGGCTAAGGTTGTTAAGGATTTTGGAGTGGGCTGAAGAGCAGAGATTCTTGATTGGTCAAATATCGCAGATGGAAATCCTAGACAGGGAGATGAACAAACTGTATTCTCATTCCATTTCCCTTCCTCTGTGGAGGTCTTCAAATTGGTTGGTGTCAGCTTTTTCCTTGGAATTCGGGATCTAAAAAACCTTTTATGCAATTCTTAAACAAAGCCCTTATGATTCTAACATCAGAAATTCTATCTATGTTAAGTAAAAGCCTCTGATTCTAATGTCAGAAATTCTGTCTATAGGAACCATGGGAATGCAAACGGTCAGTGTCTAGTGCAACATGACTTTTGGTTACAAGGAAGTGGGTCAAGTGCAACCTGGTTAATGTTTAATATAACTATATTTCTGTTCAAAATTCTTCTTAACCATGTGAGAACGGCTTCAATACAACCAAATATATGACATCATTTTTCAACTAAGTACTCAAAAATTTAAAAGCATTCTTTCCTCTCCCAAACTCCCCTCCCTGCCCCCTGCCAATAGCTTCCGAAGTGTTATACTTAAAAGGATAGGCTCCCCACTGGGTATATTATCAATTAAGAACTTCTCTCTGCTTCAGTTCTTGCATTCTCTGCAATAATTCAAAATCTTTTACATGTTAAAAACAATCTCACTTCCAAAAGATTTGGTGGTGTTTGCTGATGCAAAACATCACTAGAAAAGGTCATCTTTTTTGTACTGTGGTACCAACAAAGGAAAAGGGCACTAGCGAAGCTGTAGCAAATTCATTAAAAAGTTTTATTTTCCATGCAGACTTAAAATCTGACCTATCATTACAAAACAAACAAAAATTTATTTATCATTAGACTGAATTCGCTAATAAATAAGTACTTAGACTCTTTTGCAAATCCTTTACTAAGAGCAGTGTTTAAGGTGACTAATATATACACTGAAGGGGTCCAGAATATACCACAGTGACATAAGGATCATTTTAAGCTAAAGACATTCAAGAATCAACAGCTGCGGGAAGAGGCTTTTTCTGAACTCCCCTTAACTTGCTAAAAGCAAAGCCTCCCCAACTGTCATAAATGCTCACCACCCCCCGCCCACTAGGAGTTTCACAGCCACAGAAGACTCTTATCATCAAAGGCTACACGAAGATGAGAAGACAGCACCTGAGTATGAAATCACCCAAACAGACATTGGCATAAAACTACCGTATCTCCAATCTAGTCTCCTAAGGACCCATTTATATCATTTATATATCCTAAAAGTCATTTGTTCTTCCAGAAGTGCCCCTCTTCCCCTCCTCGTTTCTTGTTAAGATGGAATATAAGTCCCAAATTGTAAACAGCTCACAGTTATACTTCTCTCTTTTTTTTTTTAAACGGAGTCTCTCTGCTGCCCAAGCTGGAGTACAGTGGCACAATCTTGGCTCACTGCAACCTCCGCCTCCCAGGTTCAAGCAATTCTCCTGCCTCGGCCTCCCAAGTAGCTGGGACTACAGGTGTGCACCACCACACCTGGCTAATTTTTTTAGTTTTTAGTAGAGAGGCGGTTTCGCTATGTTGGCCAGGCTGGTATCAAACTCATGACCTCAGGTGATCCACCCACCTCAGCCTCCCAAAGTGCTGGGATTACAGGGGTGAACCACCACCCCTGGCCACAGAGTCACATTTCTTTGTGAACTATCTTACAGAATTAAGTATTTTTTCTCTTGTTAATCTGGCTTTTTGACAGTGTAATTTGCAGGCCCCCAAGAACCAAATGTAAAAGGCGAAAGGAAAATGTTTTCTCCTTAATAATGCTTTTTATTTTTTTTACATCAACTTTCTATATTTTTACTTTGGTGGTCTACTACTAAATGCCAAAAGAAGAAATCTTGTGAAAATGTACACATAATCTGAGATAAGTATATATCAAGGTCATTCTTAGATGGTATCATTCTTATACATTCTGGATTTGAAATGTAATGTGAAATGCAACTGAGTAGATAACAATTTGAAGACCCTTTGTTTATTCTGTTCAGAAAGTAAGTTTATAAAGTCAAATGTCATTGCATTGTGCGTAATGCAATAATTTTTCAGGACTATTTGACAAAACTGTGCAGTTTATTAGTTATTATTAACTGCTATATCCTTAGCACCTGTTTTTACAGAGCAGAACATAGTAGACACTCGATAAATAATGATTAAGTTGAAAGAATGTTGGGCCTGAGTAGTATAATATAACAGGTGTTTTGGTCTTTGTCCCTTGTTCCTGTCACAGAGCACTTAAAACCTGGGGAATTTCCTAAGTGATAGGAGATTTGTTACAATAATGAGCCCTTTTTGATCAGACCTGAGTTTATGCTAATGAAATCACTTCAGGTGCTTCCCCTAAATAGCCTCAGGAAGGGGCTGGTCACCAGAAAGACCAAGTGATTAGAGGACTAGAACTTCCAGCTCCATCTCCCAACCTCTGCGAAATGGAGGTGGAAGCTGGGGAGCTCAAGTTCTATAAAGACTCTTGAACAAGATTTGATGAGCTGCCAAGTTGCCGAACATGTGGAGGTGCCGGGACATGTGATCTTGTGAGCTTATGCGCTTATTCTACGGGATCAGATGCTATGTCCAGGTAGATAGTGTCAGAATTGAACCGGATGATAGGACATTCAACTGGTTTCCTCGGAAGAATTGCTTGGTGGGCAGTGAGGGGAACTGCAACACATTTCACAGAAGGATTCTGTATGTTGAGTGTAAAAGAAGAGAGAAAAAACAATTTGTTTTTTCCTTTGGAGTCTACAAGGATTACATGTATCCCTTAGTTTAAAATGCCTATTCTCTCCAACAACTGGTTCTCAAGTGGAGGAAATACAAGATTTATTGCTACATTCAGGTCATATAAAAGAGCATTTCAATCTACAGTGTATGTTGAGGGGATGTGAACACTTTTAATTAGCTGCACCACATTAGGCAAGTTTTATAATTTCACTGAGATCATTTTCTCTTTTATAAAATGAAATTAATATAAATTATGAAGTTTAAATCAGGTAATATATATATGGTACCTATCCATGTACCAAGCACATGGTAGATACCCATTAGATGGTAATAATTATTTCATTTCTCATGAGTAAAAGGGAAAGTTTATTCTATCTGATGACACTGGTCTGATTCTAAGGAAAATAGCAAATATTTTATAATGTGCATGAAATTTTCATTGTATATATAAATAAACTTTCCTTCTCTCTCCTTTTTTAGAAGACTAGAATAGAAAAGAGCCTAATACCTGGCCAGAAACAGCTGAACCCTTACCTTGACCTTACAGATGTTAAAGTACATTAAAAGGGACAGACTGAAAAAAATCCCTGAGCAGATAAAGCCAGATAGGCCTCATAAGTGAGGTAAGCCTTGCTTGATTTGCAAACATAAGCAAAACTTAACTTGAGCTATTTCTTTTAAATGCCTATACTAAAGAAAAAGAGAATGTAAGCTCAACCAATCAGAAACAGCCAACAAACTTAAAATTATGTAACTAGAAATTTCCCAAAAGGATAAATAAAATATAGTATTCCCCTTTATCGTCAGCTTTGCATTCAACAATTTCAGTTTCATAGTCCAAAAATAAATGAGTAGAGCACAATAAGATATTTCGAGAGACAAACCACACTCACATAATTTTTATTACAGTATATTGTTATAATTGTTGTGTCTTATTGTTGTTGCTAATCTCTTATTGTGCGTAATTTATAAATTGAACTTTATTGTAGGTATGTATATGTAGGAAAAAACAGAGTATATATTGGTTTTAGTACATCCATGGTTTCAGACATCTCCTGGGGGTCTTGGAATGTATCCTCCAAAGATAAGGGGGATTACTGTAAGGCAACTGGATGATTGTAACCAATCAAATGTTTTATTTGCTTTACTTTGCTGTCTCAGACAAAAGCCTCTCCTTTGCATTCCCTCAGTGGAGTTTCTGAACCACTTCTGGTTTGGGGCTGCCCAATTCATGAATCACTGCTTGTTCAAATAAATTCTATGAAACGTTATTGTTTCCCAGTTTACTTTTTTTTTTTTTTTTTGAGACGGAGTCTCGCTCTGTCGCCCAGGCTGGAGTGCAGTGGCTGGATCTCAGCTCACTGCAAGCTCCGCCTCACAGGTTTACGCCATTCTCCTGCCTCAGCCTCCCGAGTAGCTGGGACTACAGGCACCCACCACCTCGCCCAGCTAGTTTTTTGTATTTTTTAGTAGAGACGGTGTTTCACCATGTTAGCCAGGATGGTCTCCATCTCCTGACCTCGTGATCCACCCGTCTCGGCCTCCCAGAGTGCTGGGATTACAGGTTTGAGCCACCGCGCCTGGCCTCAGTTTACTTTTTAACATAGACAATCCCGTCCCTCATTACTGCCACCTTCATTATTGCATTGTGTTATTTCTGCAAACGTGATCTTGATTCTGCTTGGCCTTTGCATGAGGCCATCTGTGTGGCTTTTGTTACCCCACCTATTGAATCTCCCTTTGAGCAGGAGAAAGAAAAGATTTACAGAGTTCTGCCCAAAGCAATTTTTTTTCTCTCAGCACTAAATTACGTAACAATACAAGGAACACGAAACTATTTACCAACTTTACTTATATCCAATAAAAGTACCATTTACAGGGTGTTGCATTAAGTTAATTGCTTTTCTTTCTCTCTATAAGGACTTAAATTTCAGTTCACAGGAAAAACTAATACCAAAAGAAGCAGTTTGTGAAATACCAGCAGAGCCTGACTGAAAATGGTTTTTTTAGAAACCAAATCTCACTCTTCCTGCAGACTGGAGTTCAGTAGTGTGATCACAGCTCATGTTAACCCCAGACTCCTGGGCTCAAGAGATCCTCTGACCTCAGCCTCTCAAGTAGCCGAGACTACAGGTGTGCACCACTACACCTGGCTAATTTTTTTAAAATTATTTTTTGTAGAAATAGGGTATCACTACTGTTACCCAGGCTGAAGAAATAAATTTGAACGAAAACTTTAACTTCATGTTTCATCTTAGAGTAATAATTAACCAAAAGCATACTAAATGTCAAGTTCCCTTTGATTATTATTCACCCAGCCATGAGACTGCTTTTTATTGTTTCTCAGGATGATCCTGAATAGAGAGATTGTACAACTTGAATTAGGGAGAAACTGGTTACTATCAACTTTGACCACAACAGATGAAAAATAATAGACTCCAATATTCTCTCAGAAGCTTTGGCATTTTTTTTTCTGGAAACTATAAAAAGAAGTCTTTTTTGTTGCTGCTATTTTGCTTTGTTAGGTAGTTTGTATTGCTTCCATTCAGTCTTGTTTTAAGAGAAAAGCTTTATCCAGCATACCTACCAGCAAAGGAAAAGAAGGTCTTAGGATCGCTACATAAAAGAATTCTATGGCAGTGCCCTGCCATAGTTTGCATTTGTTCCTGGTTTCTCAGGTGACCTATCCTCATAACAAACCTTTTGAAAAGATTAGGAGGTAGATGTTGGGATTAACAAAGATTTTGAAAGCTCACTGAATCCAATAACCTGAGAACTTTAAAAGAAAAAAAAAAATCATACAAAGAGATTGAATGGCTCCCTAAAATAAACAGACTACTTTATTAAGAATCTGCCTTAATAAAGTAGTTGACAGCTTCTCCCTCTCCGTTGCAAATGCTGTCCCTAACAAAGAAAAGGCTCAGTTTGCACAGCTGTTGCCTTAAGAACCGACTAACAAAGGACTGAAACTTTAACTTGAATTTGAAGAAAAGACAACTGACACCAAAAATCACTAATATCTGGGAAGTAAAAGAAGCAGCAAGAGACTTTCTGAAGTGTAAACTTCTCATGAAATTGAAGAAAACTCAGCCTGACTGTTGGAAATCAGAGTCTGAGAAAAAACATGAAGCAGAGCTCCGGAAGTCGCTATCCCACACAGCTGCTGCAGTGATGATCTGGACAGCAGGGAGAAATCCACTGCCCAGGGCTGTGGGGTGGAAAGGCATCAATTTCTTCAGAGCTCAGAAGCTGGAGATCAATTTGGTTCTCACTATGGAAGCCTGGTGTCGAGTGAGGAATAATTTCAAGAAAGAGCCTACCTGATACTACTTCATCTAACTTCTAGAGTCCACCCTACAATGAATCTCCATCATGGGAAAAAGGTGGGATCTGGGAAAGTCAGAAGAAGGTGGTAGTTTGTATTCATTCTCCCTTTAAGTATATTTTTCTGACATTTTATTTTACTTTATTTTATTTTATTTTTTTGAGATGGAGTCTCGCTGTGTCACCCAGGCTGGAGTGCAGTGGCATGATCTCAACTCACTGTAACCTCCGCCTCCCGGGTTCAAGCGATTCTCCCGCCAAAGCCTCCTGAGTAGCTGGGATTACAGGCGCCCGCCACCATGCCTGGCTAATTTTTGTATTTTTAGTAGAGACGGCTTTTCACCATGTTAGCCAGGCTGGTCTTGAACTCCTGACCTCAGGTGATCCGCCACCTCGGCCTCCCAAAGTGCTGGGATTACAGGCATGAGCCATAGCACCTGGCCTGGCCTTTTATTTTTTAAACAATATTTAAAGTCTCAAAGAAGAGAAGGTAACTAGTGTTTTACAAGTAAAGCCTCTTGGGAAAAGAAGCAATAAGCTGGTTTAGGCTATTTATTATTTATAAAGTATCAATTTCCAAAAGAGATTGAGGCATCCATACAATAGAAACTCTTAAAACACTAAAACAGTTAGATCATTAAATCAGGAGCAGGAGAACAAGATGGCAGGACCTAATGGGGGCACTCCTCCCCTGGGGGTGGCAAAGGGGAATAATTGTACTAGAAAATGTAAAAGCAGTCTTCCTTTTTTGCTCTGACAACTGTGATGTGCAGAACTAAAATTTAAATTCAACTGCAATGAATTCAGTTCATATTTTGTCATTCATCTTCCAAGTACAATAAAAAAGTGCTAAAGAAATTGCAGCTACAGCTCTCGTAGTATGTTTCATAAATGTTTGTGAAATACCTCCTATGTGCTAGACTCCCTTGAAGGATCTCAGAATTTAATGAGAAAGAGAGACATTAAATTTGGAGACTCACAATCATAGGGGAAGGCAAAGGGGAAGCAAGCACATCTCACATGGCTGCAGGAGGCGGTGTGAGGAACTGCCAAACACAAATGAATTTTTCTTTTCTATCATATGATCAGGTTGCAAATTTTCCAAACTTTTATGCTCTGCTTCCCTTTTATACATAAGTTCTAATTCCAGAACATCTCCTTGTGAACACATATGATTTAATGCTTTTAGGAACAGCCAGGTCACATCTTGAATCTCTACTGTTTAGAAATTTATTCTACCAGATACCCTAAATCATCTCTCTCAAGTTCAAAGTTCCACAGATCTCTAAGGCAAAATGTCATCAGTCTCTTTGCTAAAGCATAGCAAAAGTAACCTTTGCTCCAGTTCCAATAAATTCCTCATCTCCCTCTGATATGGTTTGGCTCTGTGTCCTCACACAAATCTCATCTGGAATTATAATCCCCATGTGTCAAGGGAGAAACCTGATGGAAGGTTTTTGGATTGTGGGGGTAGTTTCCCTCATGCTGTTCTTGTGATAGTGAGTGAGTCTCACAAGATCTGATGGTTTTAAAAGTGGCAGCTTTTCTTGTGCTTACATTTCACTTCTCTCACCTGCCACCATGTGAGACATGTCTGCTTTTGCTTCTCCCATGATTGTAAGTCTCCTGAGGCCTCCCCAGCCGTGTGGAACTGTGAGTCAATTAAACTTCTTTTCTTTATAAATCACCCAGTCTTGGGTATTTCTTTATAGCAGTGCAAAAAAAAGGACGAATATGCCATCTGAGACCACCTCAGCCTGGACTTCATTGTCCATATCACTATCAGAATTTTGGTCAAAACCATTCAACAAGTTTCTAGGAAGTTCCAAACTATCCTACATCTTCCTGTCATCTTCTGAGCCCTCCAAACTGTTCCAACCTCTGCCCATTACCCAGTTCCAAAGTCACTTCCACATTTTCAGATATCTTTATAGCAGTGCCCCACTTCTCTCAGTACCAATTTTCTGTACGAGTCCATTTTTACACTGCTGTAAAGACCTACTTGAGACTGGGTAAACTATAAAGAAAAGAGGTTAATTGACTCACACTTCCACATGGCTGAGGAGGCCTCAAGAAACTTACAATCATGGTGGAAGGCAAGGGGGAAGCAAGCACGTCTTACATGGCAGCAGGGGGAAGGGGAAGCTGCCAAACACTTTAAACCATCAGATCTCATGAGAACTCACTTGCTATCATGAGAACAGCACAAGGAAAACCACTCCATTATTCAGTCACCTCCCACCAGATTCCTCCCTCAACATGTGGGGATTACAATTCGAGATGAGATTTGGGTGGGGACACAAAGCCAAACCACATCATCTTCTAAAACATCTATGTCTTTTCAGAAAGTGTGTCTTTTTAAAATTGATACCTAATAATCATATTCAAATGTCTGTTTTATAGAAAAAACTCTCTTCACTTCTGACAACAGATGAGTGGGGTTTTCCAAGCAATACTCCAACTCTCTGCAGACCCAACTGGTGTCCTACAGTTTAACTTCTGTTACAATCTACCACAATACTCCCACAAGACTGCCCCTCACCACCATTTGATACTCCAAGTTATCACCTGTAATTTGACCAACTGGCTGTAAATCAGAGGTTCCCACGACCCCTTCCTCAGATTTGATTATTTGCTATAGTGGCTCACAGAACTCAGGAAAGCACTTTACTTACTGTTACCCATTTATTATAAAAGGATCCAACTCAGGAAGCCAAATAGAAGAGATGCATAGGCTCAGGTATGTGGGAAGGGATGTGGAACTTCCATGCCCCCTCTGGATGTGCCACCCTTTCAGCCCTTTTATGTGTTTACCTACCTGGAAGCTCACCAAATCTTCTCCTTTTGAGGTTTTGGGGAGGATTCATTGGGCATCATTAATTAAATCATTGGCCATTGACTATTAAATCAACTTCCAGTTCTGCTCACCTCCCTTAGGTTAGGAGGTGGAGCTTAGAGTTTCAACCCTGTAATCACGTGGTTGGTTCACCCTGGCAACCAGCCCCCGCTGGACACTTTCCAGGAGCCCCAGCCACCAGCCATCTCATTAGCACACAAAAAGACACCAAACACTTCACAAATTCCAAGACTCATAGGAGCTGTGTGCCAGGAAGCTACAAAGACCAAGTATATACTTCTTATTATAAACCACAATATCACACTTAAAATCAGGGAGAAAAGAAAAACAGTATCTTAAGTGTGTAGGTATGTTTTGTGATAGGGAAGGACATGGTGATGAGGAAAAAGTTATGTTGAATCCACCCCCAGGAATTTTATTTCCTAAGAAAGGCTGATAAAATCAACTTGCATTCAGCAAATGTGTAACTGTAAGCCAGGCATTGTGTTAGGAAGACACTAGTTTTATCAAGATGAATCAAAATATTTTCTGACATCAAGTAGGAAGACAGATAATACAATGTGCTAAGTGCTGTGATGGGGTTAAGTACAGAGCCAATGTTAAGTGGTGGAGAGAGCCCAGTTCTGATTGGGGAAGTCTGAAAAGACTTCCAGAAGGGATTTCATTCAAACTAAGTCTGAAATTGTCCAACAGAGTATAACCTTTCCAAGCAGCACTAACAGAATATGCCAAGTAGAAATGAATGCAAACACATGGAGTATTAGAGTATTGGAGAATTATGAGTGGGTGGATTATGTAACCCCTAGTGAGAGGTTATGCTGGAAGAATAAAGTGTGGTCAGATAGTGAAGACTCATGGAGGCTTGTCCAAAGAGACTGGCTTTTATGAGGCCAGTTATTTTTCATTCAATAGGCCTTTAGGTTCCCAAAAGTGTCCTAATGGAAGCACAGGGTAAGTCAATAGGTCAAGTCTCTGGCCCCCTCTATTCCACCTCCCTGCACTTCATCTCTCTTATGTATCTCTTTTAGATTTTTAACTTGGAAGCAGAGCTTAGTTGTTATTTTTTAGTTTTAAAATCACTCATGTAAACAAGAGTCCTAAACGTTTTTTTAAGAAAGTTAAATGACTGTACTTATATTTTAGAAAGCTAATTCTGGCTGCAAGGTAGGGAAAAGATTAGAGAACGAAAACACAAAAGGTAGAAAAAACATACGACTGTTAAAAATAGCCCAGACAGGCCGGGCACAGTGGCTCATGCCTGTAATCCCAGCACTTTGGGAGGCAGAGGAGGGTGGATCACAAGGTCAGGAGTTCTAGAGAAGCCTGGCCAATATGGTGAAACCCCATCTCTACTAAAAATATAAAAATTAGCTGGGTGTGGTGGCATGCGCCTGTAATCCTAGCTGCTTGGGAGGCTGAGGCAGGAGGATCGCTTGAACCTGGGAGGTGGAGGTTGCAGTGAGCCAAGATTGTGCCCCTGCACTCCAGCCTGGGCAACGAAGCGAAACTCCATCTAAATTTAAAAAAAAAAAAAAAAAAAGCCCAGACAAGGAATGACAAAGGGTCCAAATCAAGGTAGTGAAAGTAGGGATATGAACAGAAGTAGGAAGAGAGAACAGATTTAGGAGATATTTTAGAGTTTGAATTGATAGCTATTTACAATTCCTACAATACATGCAGTAGTTTTTGACAGTGTTTGAGCGGAGTTGTCAGGAAACCCTGCACACAGTTTCGTTTTCCATTTGTGGACTGGTGTAATGTCAGCAGTTGCATGTCAACTCCAATATTACCACAGGGAGGTGAGATAAGGGCCTCTTGTAACATTCCAAAGCTTCTAGGATGATGACAGGAACAGTTTGTTGACTGATGTGATTTTGTGGAAAGCTGCTTTAAATTTAGCAGCTCATGATTGAACACGGAAAAAGTCACCAACACAGAGTGTACCAGGGGTTAGGTCGTTGCTTGCCACACAGAAAGCCAATCACTGAGACGAGGATTGCCAGGGAAGAAGGCTTTTTATTCACGTGATGTCAGCCAAGGAAAATGGGAGATCAGTCTCAAATCTGTCTCTCCTACCAACTGAAATTGAGGGCTTTATGTATTAGGGGGAGGAATGTAAGTATGTGCTGGAAAACAGGAATTAGGAAGGGGAAAGGAGGCAATCCTGACTAATGGGGGGTCATGCATCTCATTGTCTGGATGCAGCGTTCTGGTGGGTTTCAGTCCCTTGCCTGAGGGTTGGTTTCCTGAGGATGGAACTCAGATAAGACAAATATAAGTGTCATGTTTTAAGACCTGGAGGACCAATTTCTACGTTGATTCAAAAAAATCCAGAAATATCAACTCTATGGGAAACTGGGCTGGTTTCAATTTGATTTATCCATTCCTGAAGACTGATGTGGTATTTTGTTGCCTCTTTTGTTTTCTCTCCTTCATTCTCTAAAAATAATATTTTAGTCCAACTCTAAGAAAAGAATTTGGGAAAAATAAATTTAGTAAATGAAGCAAGCCATCGATATGGTTTATTTTGTTGTTATGCTATACTCTTTGTTGTAATGTCATGTGATAGAATGCTTGGCCAAGACTGATCCTTACAGTGGGCCGGCCTTGTAAATGTGCAGAGAGGATCCCATTGTGATTTAAGATGTGATGGTGAGATGCTCATCCCTTACTTCATGCACTCAATTTTTCAGTAACTATTTTCTAAGCACCTATTTTGCAAAAGGTCTTTAATCGGTAGGCACTGAGTATACAGTGGAATGCAACATCAAAGTGGTCTTAGTCTAGTAGAGCTATCTATCAGTCTTAGCAGGGGAGACAAACATTAAGCAACTAATTATACACTTAATTATTTGATCACTGTTGTGATAACTGCTTTGAAAATAAAGAAATGTTTCTTCACCCAGTCTCCACTTCCATAAGCAAGTGACTTTTGGCTTGCGAGCTGCAGGACAAGTTTCTTCTTCTGCAAATGAATGGGGAAAAGAAATTCAGGCAGAGTAGACACTGTACAGATGCAGCATGGGCACTAAACAGCTAGGAAAAGGCCACTATGGCTGAAGGGCAGAAATTAACAGGGAGAGTGGCCACATGGATTAAGAAAGCTCAATCATATAGAGATTGGTAGGCCACGTTAAGGTTTGGTGTTAGCCTAAAGTCCTAAGGAATACATTGACAGAATTTGAAGAGGTTCGGGGTCAAATGACGAGGCATATTTTGAAGGACCTCTCTGACTTCTTGGTGAAAAATAGATCAGACTAATACAGAAGTGGATAGAGAGAGAAGAAACAAGTGGATTTATCAGCAACTTCCTCCAGTTTCTCAGTTGCAGGCCCTGACACCAACAACGAAAGTTCCAGAGATAAATCTAGCCTGAGCAGGTTCTATATAGAACTAGGCTTGGCTCAGATGCACCAGGCAGCAGAGTGTGAAATGAATCTTCCTGCTCTAAGTTTGATGTCCTCTGCCTGGCACGTCCCAGGCCGCTAGACCACAGACTTGCCCACTACAGCACTGTTGTCCAGGGCCAAGTTCTGCCTACAGTTTCAGGGTTCCCTTTTCCCTCCATTTATGACACAGGACTGGAGCCTTTTTCTAAAACCTGCCTCGATGCCCGCCCACATTCACAAGCCTCTAAATTCCACAGTCATTCACTACAAGGCAGATTGTCCTCCCAGGAGAGCAGTGCCCTCCCAAATAGGGCTCCTTTCCACCAGCGGCTGCACCTTCAGCTGCTGATTCCCTCACTAGTCTCCCCTCTGCCTCAGGTCGGAGTCCTTAACTGGGCCCTCTTCTAGTCTCTCCAAAAATGCCTCTGAGCTGAGGCTGCTGGATTCATAAAAACAAACTCCAATGAATACCTTACCATGGTAAAGTAACTGTCTGGAAGACCTTCCCTTTAGCAAAAGAGGGCTTTCTTACTCTTTTGAGATCACAATGTAGAATTTCTTTTTTTAAATTCCACTGAAAGTACCGTTCCAGTGCTCTTTAAGCACAGATGCACGCAGTTATCAAAAGAATCAGGGTTGTGTTTTATGACAAGTGTCGTAAGCTTTGCAAGCTCAAAGTGTCTTCTCAATATTTAATTGTTTAGGTTTGTTTGCTTTTAACCAACCTGTGTGTCTAACTCCCATGTTTGTCTGATTTCCTGCAATAAAAGTGATACACTTCGGTGCAGAGAGATATTGGGATGTCAAAAGTGTTATGAGTCAAGGAGCTACTGGCATTTAATCTGTAGCAGGTGTGCTGTAAGATTTAATAAGCATCTCTGGGTTGTCAGGGCCTTTCTTATTCTTTCTCTATAAACAGGCCTCTAAGTACATGTGTAAAATTTAAATCAAAATATGAAATATAATCCTACAAATAATTCTCCACCCTTACTTTTTCTCTACTCCTGAAAGAAAAGAGTTAGAGGAGAAAAGATTTCCCTGAGTTTACTGGTCTATACTGCTTTTTCTTTTGTTTCCCTTTTTGCTTTTCCAGTTCAGGCAAGACAGGACCCTCCGTAAAAATTAACTAGCATCTCATAGGACAGAAATCTGAAAAACATTAATAGGTTTCAAGATAATATCTTTTAAAACTCTGTGTGTATGCTTCCTTTCTAAAGACCTTTTTCTAAAAATAGAATTCTCAGGGTGACCAGAACAAATGCAGATTGGATAAAAAATGTTTCTGCCAAATTGTGAGACTGATGTGACTTGAAGTAGCTGAAATGTAACTCCATGTTATTATAATCTGAAGTGTTAAAGCGTGCCCTTCATCTAAGAAGTTCAAAATGTTTTCAAAACAAGCATCACGTGACACTCAACAAAACAGGTCATGTTATCACAGCTCTCCAGAGGAGGTAACTTGTAGAGCAGAGACTTTGGGATGTTTTGCTAAAATACTTTCTTTCTCAATGCAGCTCAGAATTATCAATTTTTTGAAATGCTAGTTTTAGATTGTATTCTGTTCACTTAGTGGCTGTCAAAAATGCTAAACAATTGTATTATTTTTTAAGTTCCGAAGGATGGTAAAAAGATGTAGAAGAGTGAATGATGAAGTTTCAGGAGTTTTTATTTGGTAGACTTTTATGCTGTTTTGAAGTTCTCAACAACACTTGACTACTTTAGCACTTTGTACTCTGTTCTCAATTTGGGGATTTTTCTTTATCTTTTCTCCCAAGTGCTCTTCTAGAATGCATTTCATAATCTGTAGATTCGTTTAATTTTTCTGCAATGGTGAAAACATCAAAGAGTTTTAGACACTTGAGCTGCCAGTTGGAAATTGCAACTCCCAGCTCTACCTAAGCAGAAATAAATAAGCCTCAAAAGGAGAGGTGGCTGGTAGCCTCAAAGAGATCCAGTGGCAAAGCCTCTGGGGGAATTATGGAAGAACAATGTTTCTTCTCACTAGATGCACGAGCATCGTGGCAGGGAGACCAAAATCTCAGGCTAGAGAAAAGCAGGAGCAGTACCAGAGGCCTTGGCTTCCCATGGCACGTTTGTCAGGAGAGAATCAATTGTTCTTTTCAAATAATTTCAAAAGAGCTTCCCACCTAATAATATGCCCTCCATTCAGTTCATCTTTTGTCTTCTATTCTTTTTATTTTTTTGTTTATTTATTTATTTATTTATTTATTTTGAGACAGAGTCTCCCTCTGTCGCCCAGGCTGGAGTGCAGTGGTGCGATCTCGGCTCACTGCAAGCTCCGCCTCCCGGGTTTAGGCCATTCTCCTGCCTCAGCCTCCCGAGTAGCTGGGACTACAGGCGCCCGCCACCTCGCCCGGCTAGTTTTTTGTATTTTTTACTAGAGACAGGGTTTCACCGTGATAGCCAGGATGGTCTTGATCTCCTGACCTCGTGATCCGCCCGTCTCGGCCTCCCAAAGTGCTGGGATTACAGGCTTGAGCCACCAAGCCCGGCCTCTTTTGTTTATTTTACATAGATGCTTAAGCCTCTGGCTCTCATAATTTCTCAAACTAAAGTCAGTTAATTTTTTTTTTTTTTTTTTGCTTTTTTGTATTAAATGGATTATTTCCAGGCATCTGATAAGCTCTAGCTATGTATTTGCCTTTGATATCCTACAGGCACGGTGTTATCTAGCTATATTTTTAAAACCAATACTGAGAGTTATCTATTTCTATAATGTAGGATTCTCCCAATGTTCACTTATTCTGTTTGAGTCCTCGATCCTGCTCCATCTCCCTGTTTTTCTGAGCTGGCTTAAGGCTCTGACTTCTCTTCTAGAGGATGCTGCCTACCTTTGGCAATGGAAATTTCGGAAGACCCATCATGGAAGGATGGGGTGGTTAAAAGTTCTTCCTTTTTGTTATAGTTCAATTTCTGTTCATTTATAATTCAAACATATACAACATAAATGGAAGCTGAATTCACACACAAAATGGATAGAATTATCTGGTAAATATTGGAGAACAAAGTTGAGGAAGGGCAGTGTGTGTGTGTGTGTGTGTGTGTGTTTGTGTGTGTGTTTAATTATCTTGATAATTAACAGAAAAACCATTTCTTTGTTTGAGTACTTTGAAAAAGGTGGCTCACTATGCCCAGCTTCCACAGGACAGAAAATGTTTAATTTAACCACAGGGAGTCAAGTTTTATGGGGCCTGAAATGGGCCAATTTAAAGAGGCACCCTTTAAGAAAAACAACAAAAAGTTACATATCAAAAATTAGGAACAAAAATGAATATATGTTTGGAAAGAGAAAATAAGTTGCAACAAAATACAATTTAAAAAACCAATACATACATTAAGCATCACTTAAGACAGAAAAATAGCATAATATTTTATTCATTGTCCAATAAACCTCTCTAATAGATGCGTTTTTCCCATTTTTTGGCTTCATACACTGGAAAAACATCCACAATTAAGTGTAACACAAGAGGAATTCAAATACAGTTTTAAATTATTGCCATATTATATCGAGCTACATCAATGTATAATCAAACTACTCCTATACTACACATATTGACTGAGTTGATGGGTATATGTAAGACTTATGTCAGTTAAGCACTTATTTTCAGTGTATTGCTGCATTGTTAGCAGTTTTGTGTGCTGTTTCATCTAGAGCCACTCATCTTTATTTTATATTATTTTTGATTTTATTATCGAGATAGGGTCTCTCTATGTTGCCCAGGCTAGCAACTGCTGGGCTACAGTCCTCCAGCCTCAGCCTCCTGAGTAACTGGAATTAGAGGCTTAAGTCACTGTACCTGGCTAATAACCACTCAGCTTTATAAGGACACAATATGTCAGACACTTACAGTGATCTGACATCCTGGGATGCACTCTGCAGTATGCCAAGAGACATGATCACTATTCGTAATACTCCTAAGGTTTGTAATATATAAACACAGGAATTAGGTAAATTTTATCTTGCATGATTCTTATTCACCAAAGTAAAAAATATGGTGTATTTACCTCTGTACAATCTGCATTATTAAGTATATTCCTGATAGGAGAGAATAGCCATTTTGATTAGGTCATGATAAGGGAATTCTCTGCTTCTAATTCCACAATTCTGAAGATTAGAAGAATTTTCCACAGACTGCTTTCTGGCTTCATACTTTTAAAACCATTTTTTCTTTTCTACTGCGCACATACTTCAGTGCTGGGTGCTTTGGAACACACTCATATCACAACATGATTTTTGGTCTTGCCCCTGTGTGTCACAATGCCAAGTGAAGAGCAGAAGTTTTCTAGAAGCGATTCTTTCAAAGAAATGCCTCATTACACACAGAAGTGACTGCCAACTGCATCCCCCAAATGCCAGACACAAGGATAAGCGTGAGGAGGGAAAGTCTGAGCGAGGCAGCAATCTTAACCAATTGCAGCTAAAGTTTGCAAGTTTTACAAAATTAGATGGTTGTGTGAACATCTTGCTAGGGCCCTTCCCGGGACTTTCGAATGAGCCGTGGAAAGAAGGGCCATGAATCTGTAAGCTCCTGCAGCTTCTCAGTAAGTTCTTCTGCACTTAACCTAACTTGATCTTTTAAAATGGAACGATTGCTTTGATTTTTCATGGATTAAATCATACATGTTAATCATATAAATTAAAGGCATTTATTCTGTCTTAACATCTATTAGGGCCGGGCACGGTGGCCCGTAATCACGCCTGTAATCGCAGCACTTTAGGCAGCCAAGGCGGGCAGATCCCCTGAGGTCAGGAGTTCAAGAACAGCCTGGCCAACAGGGTGACACCCCATCTCTACTAAAAATACAAAAAATTAGCCTGGAGTGGTGGTGGACGCCTGTAATCCCATCTACTCAGGAGGCTGAGGCAGGAGAATAGCTTGGACCCAGGAGGCGGAGGTTGCAGTGAGCCAAGATTGCACCATTGCCCTCTAGTCTGGGTAACAAGAGCAAGACTCCACCTCAAAAGAAAGCAAAAACAAAAACTAAATTTATGAGCATATTTGCAAACATATTGGAAAACATGGAAAAAAAAATGAAAAGGAATTTCAGTCATATAGCAAACTAGCTGATTTGTGTTATGTCAATGGCTTTCTTCTCACTTTGTTCTGTCTGCTCCCTATACTTAGCAATAAGAAAATACTGTAATTATTTCACTTATCTACCCCTCTGTTCTTAAGTATCTCTTTTTCCTATAATTTTTTATGTAAAAGGTATGGTTTAGAATGTGCCCATCAGACCTCAACTTTCCACTGTGGATTATGCAAGGCCACAAAAATGTTGTACAACCATGATGGGAAAAATAAATACAAATTTGTGAACAAAACTAAAATATCTGTGAATCAGTTCAAATATCTATAGATAAGAAGTCGTCTATTTTCTGAAACTACATACTAACTTAAACTTCACAGGTTTTTCTACTCCTCATTTATTAATTCAATAAATATTTGCTGTACATGGATCCTACAGCATGGTGGACCAGATAGCCATGATTCAAGTACTCAAATAGTCCAGGCACAGTGACTCATGCCTGTAATCCCAGCACTTTGGGAGCCTGAGGCAGGAGGATCACTGGAGGTCAGGAGTTCGAGACCAGCCATGGCCCACATGATGAAACCCTATCTCCATGAAAAATACAAAAATTAGCCTGTAATGTGTCTGTAATCCCAGCTACTCAGAAGGCTGAGGCAGGAGAATTGCTTGAACCCAGGAGGCAGAGGTTACAGTGAGCCGAGATCTCACCTCTGCACTCCAGCCTGGGTAACAGAGCAAGACTCTGTCTCAAAAAAAATAAAAAGTAATCAAACAAATAAACATTATAATGGCAAACTGTGATCTGTGTTTTGCAGGAAACATTGTGAGGATAAAATAACAGGGAGATCTAATCTACTTTATTTTTCACTGGGGCAAGAAGAGACAAGGACAGAGAAGGTTTCCTTGGGAAAATGGCATTTAATTTGGGCCTAAAGTATGACTTGCTATTAACACAGTTAATAAGAGGAAGAAACAGGTATTACAGGTAGAGAGTATAGTATGTGAGAAGGTCATAAGAAAGCAAAGAGTAGAATCATTCAAAGAACTAAAAGAAAGTTTGTGTACGCAATGGGCACAGGACAAGGCTAGAAGTCAGGCAGGTCACATCATGCAGACACTTCCAGGATTTCAGATAAGTGATAACAGCTTTTTAAACAAAGGGGAGCACAGTCAGATTTAAACCTTAAAAAAAAAATACTCCTGAGATAGAAAGAAGATGGAAAATTTGGGAGAAGTGATACTTCCCTATCATTTTTATCACTTGGACAATTATACCATGTTCATGTTTTAATATTTATAAAATAACAATGAATACATTTTATTCCTAAGGGGGAATGCGAACTAAAACAAATGAACCTTATTATATTTCAAAAGAATAACACAAACACACAGGAGGGCGTAGGGGCAGGAAAGGGCAATTCAAGTACAGGCATACTTCATTCTATTGTGCTTCCCTTTATTGCACTTGCAGATACTGTGTTCTTTACAAATAGAAGGTTTGTGGCAACCCTGCGTCAAGCAAGTCTATCCAGCACCGTTTTTCCAACACCATGTACTCACCTTATGTTCCTGTAGCCCATTTCAGAAACTCTTGCAATATTTCAAAATTCTTCAGTATTACTGTATCTGTGGTGAGCTGTGATCAGTAACCTTTGATGTAACTACTGTAGTGGTTTGGGGGCACCATGAGCTGTGCCCATATAATACAGTGAACTTAATCAATAAATGTCATATGTGTTTTCACTGCTCCACTGATCAGCTGTTCCCTGTCTTTCCCCATCCCCTCAGGCCTCCCTACTCCCTGAGACAGGACAATATTGAAACTAGGCCAAGTAATAACCCTACTACGGCCTCCAAGTGCTCAAATGAAAGGAAGAGTCCCATGTCTCTTTCTTTAAATCAAAAGCTAGAAATGGTTAAGCTTAGTGAGGAAGGCCTGTCAAAAGTCGAGACAGGCCAAATGCTCGGCCTCTTGTGCAAACAGCTAGCCAAGCTGGGAATGCAAAGGAAAAATTCTTGAAGAAAATTAAAAGTACTACTCCAGTGAACACATGAATGATAAGAAAACGAAGCAACCTTACTGAAATGGAGAAAGTTTTAGTGGTCTGGAGAGAAGATCAAATCAGTCAAAACATTCCCTTAAACCAAAGCCTAATCCAGGGCCAGGCCCCAACTCTCTTTAATTCCATGAAGGCTGAGAGAAGTGAGGAAGCTCCGGAAGGAAAGTTTGAAGCTAGCAGATGTTGGTTTATGAGTTTTTTAAAAAAGAAGCCATCTTCATAACATAATAGTACAATGTAAAGCAGAAAGTGCTGAGGGAGAAGCTACAGCAAGTTATCCAGAAGATCTAGCTGAGATCATTGATGAAGGAGGCTACACTCAACAACAGCTTTTTTTCTTTTTTTTTTTTTCTCTTTTTTTTTTTTTGAGACGGAGTCTCGCTCTGTCGCCCAGGCTGGAGTGCAGTGGCCAGATCTCAGCTCACTGCAAGCTCCACCTCCCAGGTTTACGCCATTCTCCTGCCTCAGCCTCCCAAGTAGCTGGGACTACAGGCACCCGCCACCTCGCCCAGCTAGTTTTTTGTATTTTTTAATAGAGACGGTGTTTCACCATGTTAGCCAGGATGGTCTCGATCTCCTGACCTCGTGATCTGCCCGTCTCGGCCTCCCAAAGTGCTGGGACTACAGGCTTGAGCCACCATGCCCGGCCAACAACAGCTTTTTCAATGTAGATGAAACAGCCTTCTGTTGGAAGAAGATGCCATCTAGGACTTTCATAGACAGAGGGATATCAATGCCTGGCTTCAAAGCTTCAAAAGACAGGCTGACTCTTGTTAGGAGATAAAGCAGCTGATGACTTTAAGTTGCAGCCAATGTTCGTTTATCATTCTGGAAATCCTTAAGAATTACTCTTGTAAATGGAACAACAAAGTCTGGATGACAGCACATCTGTCTACAGCATGGTTTACTGAATATTTAAGTCCATTGTTGAGACCTGCTGCTCAGAAAGAGTCTTCTTTCAAAATATTACTGTTCGTTGACAATACACCTGGTTACCCAAGAGCTCTCATGGAGACATACACGGAGATTAATGTTTCCATGCTGGCTAACCCAACATCCATTCTGCAGTCCATGGATCAAGAAGTCATTGCGACTTTCGAGTTTTGATATTCAAGAAATATATGTCATGAGAAAAAGCTCAACATCACTGATCATTAGAGGAATGCAAATCAAAACCACAATGAGATACCATCTCACACCAGTCAGAATGGCTATTATTAAAAAGTCAAAAAAAAAAAAAAAAGATGCTGGTGAGGTTGTGGAGAAATAGGAATGCATTTATACTGTTGGTGGGAGTGTAAATTAGCTCAACCATTCTGGAAGACAGTATGGCAAGTTCTCAAAAACCTGGAGGCAGAAATACCATTTGACCCAGCAATCCTGTTACTGAATACATACCCAAAGGAATATAAATTATTCTATTATAAAGGTACATGCATGTCTTTGTTCATTGCAGCACTATTCACAATAGCAAAGACATGAATCAACCTAAACACTCATGAATGACAGACTGGATAAAGAAAATGTGGTACGATAAACCACGGAATCCTATGCAGCCATACAAAGGAAGAAGATCGTGTCCTTTGAAGAAACATGGATGGAGTCGAAAGCCATTATCCTTAACAAACTAACGCAGGAATAGAAAATCTCAGGTTCTCACTTGTAAGTAGGAGCTGAATGATGAGAACACATGGACACATGGGGGAAACAACACACACTGGGGCCTGTCTGAGGGTGGCAGGAGAAGGGAGAGCATCAGGAAGAATAGCTACTGGATGCTGAGCTTAATACCTAGGTGATGGGATAATTTGTGCAGCAAACAGCCACAGCACAGGTTTACCTATGTAACAAACCTGCACGTCCTGCTCATGTACCCCTGAACTTAAAATAAAAGTTGGAAATTTTTTTAAAAAAGAAGGACATACATTTCATAAGCCCATAGCTGCCATAGATTAGTGATTCCTCTAATGGATCTGGACAAAGTAAATTGAAAGCATTTTGGAAAGGATTCATCATTCTAGGATGCCATTAACAACATTCGTGATGCAAGGAAGAAAGTCAAAAAAATCAACATTAAAAGGAGTTTAGAAGAAGTTTATTCCAATCCTCATAGATGAGTTTGAGGTATTCAAGACAAGCGGAGGAAGTAACTACAGATGTGGTGGAAATAGCAGGATAACTAGAATTAGAAGTGGAGTCAGAGATGTAACTGAATTATTACAATTTCATGATAAAACTTGAATGGATGAGGAGTTGATTCTTATGAATGAGCAAAGAAAATGATTTCTTGAGATGGATCTACTCCTGGTGAAGATGTGTGAACATTATTGAAATGACAATAAAAGGTTTAGAAGATTACATGAACTTAGCTGATAAAACAGCAGCAAGGTGTTTTCCTTTCATGAAAAAAACAGTCAATCAATGTGGCAAACTTCATTGTTGTCCTGTTTTAAGATATTGCCAAAGCCACCCCAATCTTCAGCAACCACCACCCTGATCAGTTAGCAGCCATCAACATTGAGGCAAGACCCTCATCCAACAAAAGACTATGACTTGCTGAAGGTTCAGATGATTACCAGCATTTTTTAGCAATAAAAAGTTTTTGTTTGTTTGTTTGTTTGTTTCTTGTTTTCTGAGACAGAATCTTGCTGTGTCACCAAGGCTGGAGTGCAGTAGCACAATCTCGGCTCACTGCAACCTCCACCTCCTGGGTTCCAGTGATTCTCCTGCCTCGGCCTCCCGAGTAGCTGGGATTACAACTGCATGCCACCACAGCTAGTTAATTTTTGTATTTTTAGTAGAAATGGGGTTTCACCACATTGGCCAGGCTGGCTTAAACTCCTGACCTCAAGTGATCCGCCTACCTCGGCCTCCCAAAGTACTGGGATTACAGGCATAAGCCACCATGCTCGACCAATAAAGTGTTTTTTAATGAAAATATTTACATTAGGTTTTTTTGGACACGATGTTATTACACACTTAATAGACTACAGTATAGTGTAAACATAACTTTTACATGCACTGGGAAAACAAAAACTTTATAAGACTCACTGTATTGTGATATTCATTTTATTGTGGTGGTTCTGAAACCAAACCTGCAATATCTCCAAGATATACTTACAACTTTTTAACATGGCATTTTGACACTATACTTTCATTCTAAAGAAAATGAGCATAATTAACGTATGATATTTAATGTATATATTTTAAAAGAGGGAGAGAGGTAAAGAAATAGATTAAGGGTATGGGTGTGCATATGTGTGCATACATACATATTTCTCAGCACTGTATTCTGAGAAATCCTAGAAGTAATCACTTCCCAAAAGCAATGAAAATGTGCCCAGATTTTAACTTCTAACTACAATTTTCACTGAAAAGAACACGGGTTCTTTGGAGGAATGACTAATGCCAGCCTGGGACTCAGAAAGTATAAAATGAACCATATCTTATTATGGCAGAAAGTAAGCAATTGGTTCAAAAATGATGAGAATGTGAAAAAAAAAAAAAAAACCCACAGGAGCCAATTTGAAAATGTCTTATGTGTCCAAATCTGGAAAAATTTCAGCAGGAAAATAATTATATTAAATGAAAGCCCATTAAAGGAAATACAAATGCATGAATTCATACTAATACAGAAAATACAGGAAGAGCCTGGGCAACACAGTGAGACTCTGTCTCTACAAAAAAAAAAAAAAAATTAAATTACTAGGGTGTAGTAGTGCATGCCTGTGGTCCCAGCTACTTGAGAGGCTGAGGTGAGAGTGTTGCTTGAACCCAGGAGGTCAAGACTTCAGTGAGTCATGTTTGTGCCACTGCACTCCATGACTCTGTAAGTCATGGAGTAAGACTTTGTCTCAAAAAAAAGAAAAAGAAAAAAAAAGCTTTTATATGACAAATCTGATCGATGACTTAGGCAAAAGTCATCAATGATACTTAAACTAGTGGGTGAATCAGAGATCTACACAGTCCTACAGTATACTATCTCCCCAGAAAATACTTGCTAATTAAAAGGAGAAAAATGGAAACTTTGCAATGGAGAACGCTTTCACTGACTAATCAAAGTTAACATCACCAGTATTAAGATGAATCAGATTCATGTGTCTCATGATACAATGCACTGAGAAGTAAACACTATCACTTTTGTATTATAGTATTCCAGCCAAAAATGCATAACCCAAATCTAATCGTAAGGAAACATCATTAAACCCAAACTGAGAAACATTCTACAAAATAACTGGCCTGTATTCTTTTAAAATGTCAAGGACATGAGTGACTACTGCAGATTGAAGAATTATTCCAGATAAAATGGGACTGAAGAAATGTGACAACTAAGTACAGCATATGATCCTAGACTGGGTACTGGACCCAGATATTTTCTTCTTTTTTTTTTTAAGTTTTTTCTTTTTTTAAATTTCTATTTTAGGTTTGAGGGTACATGTGAAGGTTTGTTACATAAATAAGCATGTGTCATGGGGGTTTGCTGTACATATGACTACATCACTCAGGTATTAAGCTCAGTACCCAATTTTTTCTTTTTAAATTTTTATTTCAAAATTTAAAACTACGGCTCCTCAAAAGTCACTGTTTAAATATTTTTTTAGGCCGGGCTTGGTGGCTCACGCCTGTAATCCCAGCACTTTGGGAGGCTGAAGTGGGCAGATAGCCTGAGGTCAGGAGTTCGTGACCAGCCTGGCCAACATGGTGAAACCCCGTTTCTACTAAAAATACAAAAATTAGCCAGGCATGGTGGTGGGCACCTGTAATCCCAGCTACTCAGGAGGCTGAGGCAGGAGAATCGCTTGAACCGAGGAGGTGGAGGTTGCAGTGAGCCGAGTTTGTGCCATTGCACTGCAGCCTGGGCGACAAGAGTGAGACTTTGTCTCAAATAATAATAATAATAATAGTAATAATAAATAAAATAAAAATAAATAAATAAATTTTAAAAAAGCAAAAGACTGAGAGAAAGAAAATGTTTGTAAATTGCACATCTAATAAGGATGTGTATCCAGATTATACAAAGAACTCTCACAAAGTAACAATAAGAAAACAAACAACCCAATTTTTCTTAATGGGCAAAAGATTTGAACAGCATTTCACCAAAGAAGATGTATGATGACAAAAAAGCACATGGAATAACACTCCGCATCATTAGTCACTAGAGAAATGAAAATTAAAGCCACAATGAGATACCACTACATACCTATTAGAACTGCCAAAATAAAAAAGACTGTAAGAAGTGAAAGTAAGGATGCGACGCTACTAGAACTCTCACACACTAGTAGTGAGAATGTAACCTGGATCAATCACTTTGGAAACCATTTGGCAATTTCTTAAAATCTTGAATATACACTTACCATGTGATCCAGCCATTCTACTCCAGAGTGTTTACCCAAGAGAAACATAAGCCTATGTTCTTACAAAGACTTGTTCACAGTAATTTCATTTATTACAGCCAACCACTTTCCACTACCTTGGCTGATGTGACATCTAGTTCAAATTACATCATCTCTAGCTTTAATTATTATACTATCTTCCTACTTCTGTCCTGTCCCCAGCCCCAACAGTGTAATCTCAAAATAGCAGCCAAGACTTTTTTTTTCTTTTTTTTTCTTTTTTTTCTTGTTATACTTTAAGTTCTGAGGTACATGTGCAGAACGTGCAGGTTTGTTACATAGGCATACACGTGCCATGGTGGTTTGCTGCACCCATCAACCTGTCATCTACATTAGATATTTCTCCTAATGCGATCCCTCCCCTAGCCCCCCACCCACCAACAGGCCCCGGCGTGTGACGTTCCCCTCCCTGTGTCCATGTGTTCTCATTGTTCAACTCCCACTTATGAGTGAGAACATGCGGTGTTTGGTTTTCTGTTCTTGTGTTAGTTTGCTGAGAATGATGGTTTCCAGCTTCATCCATGGCCCTGGAAAGGACATGAACTCATCCTTTTTATAGCTGCATAGAATTCCATGGTGTATATGTGCCAGAAGATTTTCTAAAGCATCAAGTTCTACATGAATACTTACATGATCTGACCTGCCCTGCTTCACCCACCCACCTATCTATCGACATCATCCCCTATCACTCTCCTTTACATTCCTCAGGCTCAGCCACAGCATCTCTTTGCTTTTCCTCAAATACACCAAGCATGATCTTTCCCTGGGGATTTTGCACTTGCTGGTTCCTCTGCCTGCACACTCTTTGCCCACATATCTATATAGACAGCTCCGTCACTTCCTTCAGATCTCTGCTCAAACGCCATCTTCTCATTAGGGGTTCATTTGAAGAATTCTATGTAAAATAGCTAGCTTTTCACCACTATAATTGCTCCTTTTGTCCCTCCTTGATTTATTTCTCTGTAGTATTCCTCACCAACTAACACGCTATCTATTTACTTGTTTCTTTTCTTTTTTTTTTTTTTTGAGACAGAGTTTCACTCTTGTTGCCCAGGCTGGAGTGCAATGGCACAATCTCAGCTCACTGCAACCTCCACTTCCCGCCTCCGAGGTTCAAGCAGTTCTCCTGCCTCAGCCTCCCGAGTAGCTGGGATTACAGGCATGCAGCACCATACCCAGCTAATTTTGTATTTTTAGTAGAGACAGGGTTTCTCCATGTTGGTCAGGCTGGTCTCAAACTCCCAACTTCAGGCGATCCGCCGACCTTGGTCTCCCAAAGGGTTGGGATTACAGGCGTGAGCCACTGCATCCGGCCCTTACTTATTTCTTTATGTTTTTTTCTTACTATCACTGCAATATAGGCACCATAAGAGTAAAAACTTTGCTTTGTCCACTGCTGTATCTCCCAGCAACTAAAGCAGTACCTGGCATATGAACGTTCGATAAATTCTTTTTGATTAAATGCATTAATAAGTGCATTACCTTTAATCTTTTGTTTGACAAACTGATAAATGTTTTCTGACATATTACAAGTAATTTTAAGTGAAAACCCTTTACATTTATTTTGTCCCATATTTGTATGTGCTGTATTTTAACATGAGTGGTCATTGTCCATTACGTCCTTCCCTCCCTCATACCCCCTCCTATCAGTCCATTCATTTTTAAATGTGACAATGCTCCCTGATCCATATCTTTGTGCTGTTCCAAAGTGTTATGCCGTTTTCTCTACTTCATTTCTCAAGATTCATGCGATCTGGGGAGGGGAAGAAGGGTCAGATGCACAGTGCTCAGAATGTACAGTAGGCATTTTTCTAATAGTTTGGGAAGGAACTAACAGTTAAAACATAGAAGAAAGGAGGAAAGAAAAGAACACTAGCTCTTCCTGGCAGCACTATTTTCTTCACCCTGATTCTCTTGTTACTCAGGTAGCACATGGCATTTTATAGCTGCTGCTTTTATAATGTCTTAGATTATCATGATGATTGAGAGGCATAATTTGATCACCTGCTGTCAATGGTCAAGGATGCATATTAGATATCACAATGTGTAACTGAATTAATAGAGCAGAAATTTGTCCAAAGTAGCTGCACTGTGGTTTCATCTCCAGTCTCTGATTGCATGCTACTGGTCATTGCTAGTACTTAACTAGCACAATATAAGCTTCTTACTGTGATGCCATTTTCTCACCCAGTCTGGCTGAGGTAACCTACTTGCTTACAGCAAGAAAACTGACTCAGGAGTTGCTAAGATGCTTTGCTGCTTAAAGAATCGTTATAATATGATCTATGTGAGGGATGTGAGATAAGTTGAAAAAAACCAAAGAATCAAAAATAAGAATAAATCCTGACAAGGGGGATTTGAAAGCTTTTAGGAACATGAAAGAAGCAAATGTAAGAAATTACAGAGGAGGCCGGGCGTGGTGGCTTACGCCTGTAATCCCAGCACTTTGGGAGACCGAGGCAGGTGGATCACAAGGTCAGGAGATTGAGACCATCCAGGCTAACATGGTGAAACCCCGTCTCTACTAAAAATACAAAAAAAAAAAAAAAAAAAAAAGGAAAAAAAAATTAGCCAGGCATGGTGTCAGGCGCCTGTAGTCCCAGCTACTAGGGAGGCTGAGGCAGGAGAATGATGTGAACCCGGGAGGTGGAGCTTGCAGTGAGCTGAGATTGCGCCACTGCACTCCAGCCTGAGCGACAGAGTGAGACTTGGTCTCGAAAATAAAAATAAATAAAAAATAATGAAATTACAGAGGGAAGATTTTGCTGTGCTTCCAACTGAGAGTAGAAATAGAAGAAAGGAAAAGAGGAATACTAAATGGCAAAAGAGTTCACCATCAGATAGTTATCTCCTCTGCATGGAATGAACGAGGTTGAAATTAAACAGATATTATTTACAGAAATGACTTAACTGGTAGACACTTTTTAGATCAAACCTCACTACAGGTGACGATCTTACACCAGCTCATTTTCAGCCTCCCCCAACCCTGAGTAACCTCACCATATACCCCTCTGCTATGCTTCATGACCTGAATACTGCAATTGTTACTGATTCCTGAAGTGGATCATAACACTACATATTCCAAGACTACAAAATGAGGTGTTAGGACCCAAAAGATGATTGCCACGGGTGTTCTTAATCCTAAAAAAAATATTTTACACGAAACACTATACACTACCCTTGTACTCACTGATCACCCTGCAAGATACCAGACCCCTATCCGGAGTACCAGAAGGGAAGCTCACTACTTCTTCCTTTTGATTCTCTTCCCTCTTCCTACACAGACTTAATGAAGACATCTGCCTGACAATATTCAGCTTGTCAAATTAGACAAGAAACAGCCAAATCTGCCTTGTCATCTGTGTCCAAAAAAAAAGAATCTAAAGAAAAGATGTCAGAAATACATATGCTTTATCTTGCCCTCAGCCCATTCTTGCTAATTATAAAAAAGAATGATGGATGCTGAATGGTTTTACAATTCTCTTAATTTTGATGTTCCCTTATGAAAAATGAATCTTTATTACCATTGGAGCCCATGAGCAGCATGCACTAACTGGCTCTGACGGGGAGAAAAATTGCTTAAGAGAAGAGTGGAGAGTAAAAATATGTGGCTTTTTCACCAGTTTGAATGCTTGAACCAATATGCAGAATACCCTAGCTGCTAGAGAGAAAGATGGAAGTTGGACAGAGGAAAGGTAAAGCTGATGCTCTGAAAGGTTTGAAAAGCAATTCTAGAGGCCAGGGGTGGTGGCTCATGCCTGTAATCCCAGCACTTTGAGAGGCCAAGGCAGGCAGATCACAAGGTCAAGAGATCGAGACCATCCTGGCTAACACGGTGAAACCCCGTCTCTACTAAAAATACAAAAATTATCCGGGTGCGGTGGCGGGTGCCTGTAGTCCCAGCTAGCAGGAGGCTGAGGCAGGAGAACAGCGTGAACCTGGGAGGTGGAGTTTGCGGTGAGCCGAGATCATGCCACTGCACTCCAGCCTGGGTGACAGAGCGAGACTCCATTTCAAAAAAAAAGAAAAGAGAAGCAATTCTAACTTCCCACAAAACTAGAATTAGACCATTCAAATTTATTCCCTCTCCTCTCTCCTCCTTTTCTACATCTCAGCAGCACCCTATATGTAATGTAAAAGACAATGAAAAAACAAAGAGACTATCTCTCATGGTCACTTGGGAATTAGTTGTTTGTGTATACTATTGTAAAGTATTGTTGGGCAGACATACTGTGATTTAAAATCATTTCTTTGATTATTTCCTCAAAGCCAGAGGCAGTGGCTGACACCTGGAATCCCAGGATTTGGGGAATTGCTTGAGGCCAGGAGTTTAAACCCAACCTGGGCAACATAGCAAAACCATCTGTACAAAAATCTTAAAGAAAAGGAAAACTAGCTGGGCTTGATTGGTAGGCTGAGTGGGGAGGATGGTTTGAGCCCAGGAGTTTGAGGCCACAGCAAGACATGGAGGCACCGCTGAACTCCAGCCTAAATGACAGAGCAAGACATTGTCTCAAAAAAAAAAAAACAAAAAAACAAAAAAAAACAAAGTATTCTTTCCTGTGATTTGTAAAGTTTTCTTTAGACTCTCCTTCCCTACAATATCTCAACTGGTGAAAAACTCAACCAAAAAATATTAGTTCCTTCCTGGACATTGGTCTTCACTGGTTGCCCAATCCATTCACCTTCCCCGGATTTCCTTCTGGGAAAATGTCCCTTCCTCATTGTGTGTGGTCATGGCGGTGAAGGCAATTGCCCGTCTTGGGAAACCAAGTGTTCCAGATCCTTTTTCTGGTAGTCCCAAGGGTCAATTGTGTGACTTAACTCCAGCCAATCAGTTATCTTTCTTCTGGGACTATGAATATTGAGCAAATAACACAAGAATGAAGAAAATATTGTAGAGGTGATTTCAGTTCAGTGGCAATAAAAGGGAAGAGGTATGCTAACCAGACAAGTTTTGCCATGAGATGGTTTTGTTCTTCCCGCTTCCTGGTTTTCTAAATCTCCTTTTGCTCCTCTCTGTTCCCAAGCCTTGCCTTGTAGCCTGTTAGCCTGTTATCCTCACGTACGCAAGCACCACATCCATCCCTTCCCCTGCCACCAATGTCCTAAATAAATATACTTTGGTTTAAGCTAACAGTAGTCAGTTTCTGTTGATCACAATTAGGGTAACTGATAGAATACTCTAGAGATGAAAGTGAGACTACAAAAGATCATTTGCAAACTATTTTTTATTGCCACAAAACTACTTGTGAAGGGAAAATTTGATAAGGTTTTTGCTATGTGGAAAAATAGACCACACAACTTGTAATGAAACATATTTTAAACTATTTTCTCTTTTAAATAATTTCAGTATGTCCTGGGAAAATGGAAGCCATCAAATTTTAAAAGAAAAATAGGCAGTTAATGATGTGAGGACTGTCCCTCCACTTTAGGACAGAGTTAGGGGAAAGGATATTAATAGATAATACCAGAGATTTTAAACTTGACAGCGTAAAGCCTGAAAAATTATAAAATTTATCTAGATTAGGGAGAATGCTGGATCAAAGATTGAATGACTAGAGTAATGGCAGTGGAGTGAGCAGATATGACAAGAGGACATGTCATCAATGGCCCCAATTAATACTCTTGTTGACAGGCAGCTGAGTCATTAAATGACAGTGAACGAAAAACTGTAAATGAGTAGAGAGAACCCATGGGTAGGAGAAAACAGCTTAAAAAAACTGAATGATACTCTCATAGCTTGATAATGGCTCCACTTAGTTAATGCTAGTTATTAATTTTTACTGATAAACTTTAGTATGTATGTATCACTAACTTTATCAGGAGATTACTTTTCATGTATATCTCTGCCATTTTAATTTTTTGATATGATAGGGAAAAAATGCAAAGATGAAGAATTCTGTGTCATAGTAATGTCCCATATCATGAGCAACACAGAGCTTGGACTGAATGGGTGAGTGTGTGTGTGTGTGCGTGCACGCACACGTGCATGTGTGTTGAGCATAAGTATACAGAAAAGCAAGACGAATGAATGGAAATCTATGCTTGAATTGCCTGAATCAAGATTCATGCTGGAGAGAAATGAAAACCAACATAAAGACTGTAGTTGAGACTATAAGAAATGATGCATGCTTAAGGAGTACTGAGAATAGAAAAAAAATAGCAGAATTCTGATACAAGAGTTCTGAGAGACACACACGCTAAAGAGAAAGAAGAAGCAGCAAAAAAAATATCAGGGAAACTGGCTAAAGAAGTATCAAGGGAACTAAGAAAATGCACTATTCAAGAGAGAGAGAGATTCAAGAGAAATGCTGCACACATCAAACTGATAAAGAAAGGGCCTCCAGATTGGGTTCTGCGTAAATGCATTATTGCAGCATTAGCAACGTTTTTCTGATTTTTAATTAAAACACATGTATTACTAAACTTGGTAATATATTGAAAAGCATTTGGAATATACCAAAGATCTATTTTGACATTTTACTGCAATATAATTATTTCCAGAGAACAGGGATGTCTATTTTAGTGGCAAAAATTACAGTCAAGGACCAGACGCGGTGGCTCATTTCTATATAATCCCAGCACTTTGGAAGGTCGAGGCGGGTGGATCACTTGAGGTCACGAGTTCAAGACCAGCCTGACCAACATGATGAACCCCGTCTCTACTAAAAATACAAAATTAGCTGAGCGTGGTGGTGCACGCCTGTAATCCCAGCTACTTGGGAGACTGAGGCAGGAGAATTGCTTGAATCCAGAAGACGGAGGTTGCAGTGAGCCAAGATCACGCCATTGCACTCCAGCCTAGCCAACAAGAGTGAAACTCCATCCAAAATAATAATAATAATAATAATAATAATAATAATAATTACATTCAGAGACATGGAGCCTGCTAGCACCAAAAAAAAAGTGTGCTTGACTAGCATCAAAGGAACGAAAGAAGTTGAGTCCAGAGTTAATCCCCATCATAGTTCTACATATTTATGATTTGTTTTGTTATTCTACATGGCGAGAAAACTACTTTGGAATCAAGCAAACTTGTTTGTGCTCAGATCAGCTGCTTTCTAGGTGTGTGATCTCACAGTTATTTAATTTCTTCAAGCCTCAGTATCCTCATCTATAAAATGGAGCAAATAATATCTACTTCAGTGAGGGATGCCTTCCTTAGTGTTCTTAATTATGGCCGATTCTATATAAAGTGTTTGATATTGGAGTTGTTTTTTAATGCCTGTACCTATCTGGTAAGATTTCAGAAGCTCCAAATTATGGTTGGGCACAGTGGCTCATGCCTGTAATCCCAGCACTTTGGGAGACCGAGGTGGGCAGATCATCTGAGGTCAGGAGTTTGAGACCAGCCTGGCCAACATGGTGAAACCCTGTCTCTACTAAAAATACAAAAAGTGGCTGGGCATGGTGGCACATGCCTGTAATCCCAGCTATCCGGGAGGCTGAGGCAGGAGAATCACTGGAACCCGGGAGGCAGAGGCTGCAGTGAGCTGAAATGTCACCACTGCACTCCAGCCTGGGCAATAGAGCGAGACTCCATCTCAAAAAAAAAAAAAAAAAAAAAAAAGGAAAGAAAAAAGAAAAAAAGAAGCTCCAACTTACTTGCCTTCTTTCCTTGTCACCATCAACATCATCAACGCCTCCGCTCCATACTTAGATTGAAACCCAAACTTCCCACTCCAGATTAAATCCTTTGGCTAAAGAATGTCCTGGTTTAAAAGATTAAAAATACTGAAATATAACACATTAGGCTTGTCAGTCAGTTATGCCTCGATGGATAAGTTTATTAAATTTTTGACTAAGAGTGTATTTTAATGGGGGTAAAAAAGTCATTGAAAGTCCTGAACCCATTTGGAATAGTAGTATAAGTGTATCATCCTGAGAAGGAAAACAGGGCAAAATGGGGAACCAGGAAGCACAGAAACAAACTTTATCTCCTTTATGGATATCTCTCAGGATCTAACTTAGTTTAGAAAGTGTTATTTCAGGCAGGGTGGAGAGAGGAAAAAAAAGATCTGTTCAATATTCAACAGTTATGACTTTCTAAAGTGCCATGAGGGTAAAATATAAAAGCTTTTATTAAAATTCAAGCATTCATAATACATTTTTATTTATAGATAGCCTTTATTCCCAAAGCTCTTGGGACTTTGCAGACACATTACAATTCAACCTCAATTTATCTTCACAAGTGTGTCACTAAAGTGTGTAAGGAGTAGCTATAACTCTATTATCTTCAGATTACAGATATAGAAACGAAAGCAGAGACAGATAAAGTAATTTATCTATGGCCTCACTACACGTAAGTGGTTAGGCAGGGAACAGAGCCAGTCATGTAATAGATACCTCTCCTGTCAGATAAGGACATCAGCATCCCATCCCAGCTAGGACCTGCCTTTTGCTGAATCCTTAGTACCAACTAATAGAAGGTTGGGAAGATGGAAGGTCCTATTCAGAGAAATAAAAATTAACAGTTCAGTCTCTGACAAATCATTGCTGACATGGTGGTTGTGGATTTGATGGCTGTGAGGTGAGACAGAAGTTGAGGCTAGTCTAAAGCGCAGAGCAGTTTCTGGCCATTAGATGAACAGCCATGTGCTCTAAAGCCTGCTCTGCTGCACCTCCCACCATTCCTGCCTTCAGCCAGCTTCAAGCCCAGCGTGGCTTGCAACTTCGGCTCAGCTGAATGGGTAATGAACCCTAACCTAGCCCACCCACCCACCAAATCGGCCTCTGCCACTCTCTGTCTCTAAGGTAAAACTGGAGCATACATCACTCTGACACTGAGCCAAATTCTGAGGCAAGGTTTTCACTTTGTTTTTCCACCAGTTATTTTCTTTCAAAGGTCATTGTTCAGAAGAAAACAAAGGAAAGCTAGCATGAATATTTTCGGGAAAGGATAATAAACAAGCACTCATTCATTATTTTTGTTTATAAAAATCTACTTTCCTTTCTTGAGAAAAATGAAATAAGATGGTAGAATAATTACTAAAATTGGATGTTTGACAATAAATGGTTAAGATTACTTATTTCAGGTAAAGATATATAAAGATGTATAAAGCCTTAAGCCAAAGTCTTATTGTTTACGATTGTGACAAACTTGAATTTAGGTGAAAAAAACTGGATTCGAAAATGCATGGTTGGCTTAAATACAAACTTCTCACTCTGATGCTTGAAGCAAACCAAAATAAAGCCCCCCCCCCCACCATTTTTATAGTCTCCTTTTTTCTATTCCCCTAAGTAGACCTCTCAATATAATTAAATCATATTATTTCCTCTTCCAAAATACATTTTACATTTTCTTTTATCTTTGTTAGAATGTTGCCACTGCTTAAAATGTACTTCCCTTCCATCCCAATTAATAATGATAAAAGATTTTATTCACCAGGGAGTTACAACAACTCTAAATTTATTTGTGTCTAATGCGATGACCTCAAAAAGAGTAATTCATTTCAGAACTACAAAAAGAAATTTGTGAATCCACAATAAAAGAGGCAGATTTTAACACAACTCTTACTAACCAATAGAATAAAAAGACAAAAAATCAGTAAGGATATAGAAGATTTGAATAACAGCATAGCAAACTTGTCCTTTTCTACTACATACAGAATATAGTATTTATTAAAATTGGGTTCTCAAGAAGCTAAAAAAAGAATAGGAAATTAAATCACAAATTTAAACTTACGAAAGAGCAGAAATTGGGGTCTGTTACATATTCTTGTGTTTTGGTTGTTGTTCTGTTTTTAATAACTCTTTCAAAATATAAAAACCATTCTTAGCTCACTGGCCCAAACAAAAACAGGCCATGAGCCAGGTTGGCCTGAGAAGTATAGTTTGCCAACTCCTGCTTTAGATCATATGGATATTAAAATGATCATAACAAGGTATTATAGGCCGGCCACACTGGCTCATGCCTGTAATCCCAGCACTTTGGGAGGCCAAGGCAGGAGGATTACTTGAACACAAGAGTTCAAGACCAGTCTGGGCAGCATGGTGAGACTCATCTCTACAAAAGAAAAAAGAATGTATTATTTTTTAAGTTTCATGTCAATAAATTTTAAAATTTAGATGACATGGCTGGGCATGGTGGCTAACGCCAGAAATCCAGCACTTTGGGAGGCTGAAGCAGGCAGATCACTTAAGTCCAGGAGTTTGAAACCAGCCTGGGCAACCTGGAAAAACCCCGTCTCTACTAAAAACACAAAAATTAGCTGGGCGTGGTGGTACACACCTGTAATCCCAGCTAGTTGGGAAGCTGAGGCACAAGAATCTCTTGAACCCGGGAGGCTGAGGTTTCCATGAGCTGAGATCATGTCACTGCACTCCAGCCGGGGCAACAGAGTGAGACTCCATCTCAAAAATAAATAAATAAAATAAAATTTAGATGACATGGACAAAGCACAAGCTACCAAAACTAAGACAAGAATAAAAAGTCTAAATGGCCTGTTGAAGATACTGGATTCTCAATTTAATTCCTTCCCACAGAGAAAATGACAGGCCCAGATGGTTTGCTGGTAAATTCTACCAAACGTTTAAACAGACTTTTCTAGAGAACAGCAAATGAGGCACTATTTCTCTTTATTTTTGAAGTTATTATGTTAATGTTGATATCAAACCATGACAAAAATGCTTTAAGAAAGAAAAAGTCTAAGTCAATATCACTCAGAGCACAAACTGAAAAAATCCTAAACAAAATTCTAACAAATCAAATTTAGCAAAATATAAAAATCTGAGTTCATTCCAAGAGTGTAAGATTGGTCAAAGATTTAAAAATCAGTCAGTGCAATTTATCACATTAGTGGAAAAGAGAAAATTCATATGATCATTTAAATAAATAAATACTGTGATAAAATTCAAAACATATTCATTATAAAAATTCTCATCATACTAGGAATAGAAGGTAATTTTCTTATTTTTTAAAGAGTATGAAAAGGAAAGATACAGCAAGCTTTATGCTTAGTGGTGAAATGGTGAAAGCTTTCTACTGAGATCTGGAAAAAGATGGGTATGTCTGTCGTCACCACTTCCTTTCAATATTGGAAGAAGGTAGTCACCAGTGCAGAAAGGGAGCCCAGCTAATACAGAAAAACAAAAGGGAAAGAAAATGGAGAATGGGGGGAAAGACTAGAAAGAAAGAAATAAGAAATAAAACCCAGATGATATGTGCATGTGTTCACAGAAGTGCCAAAAGAATGACAGAAAATTAGCATTAACAAGACAGTTCATCAAAGTTGCTACATAATGAATAAAGCATTCCTTTTCCTACTTCAAGTCAGGAAGAATATTCTCCTGTTATCTTCTAGAAGCTCCAGAAGCTCCTAAATGTATTACTTTATGCCAGCAATAAACAGAAAATAAAATTTTTAAATGATACTCTTTATTATAAACCAAAATGCTCAATTATTAAATATTAAATCTAACAAAAGACATGTAAGACCTCTATACAGAAAGCTATGAAACACTGAGAGACATTAAAGAAGACTAAAACAAAACGAGAGACATACCATGTTCATGAGTTTGAAGACTCAATAATGTAACGTCAATTTTTTTCAAACTGCTGTATAGAGTCAGTACAATCCCAGCTAAAATCTTAACCCATTTTTAAATTTGTTTTATAAATGTGTGTTTATATATGTTATGTGTGTGTTTATATTTATGTGTATGTATATTTGTCTTGTTGTGTTTTCATGGAACTGGAAAAGCTGGTCCTAAAATGAAAATGCATCAAAATGCAATTGTGCCAGTCTGGTTCCAAAATGAAAATATATAGAAATGCAATAGACTCAGAATAGTGAGGATATTCTTGAAGAAGTACATGATGTGAGGACTTACTCTACAGGACATTGATACACCCTAAATATAAAAATAATTAAGACAATATGGTGTTGATTAAAGGACAGACAATAAAACAATGAAATGAAAACAAAATTCCAGAAATAGACCTGTTCGTATCTAGATCCTGAATTACAATTAGTATGGCACTTCAGAATAGTAGGGAAAGCATAACTTTACAATAAATGTTGCTGACAACATTGGATATCCCCATAGGTGAAAAAAAATGGACTTTAAACTCAATCACACGCCATTCAGAGAAAACAATGCCAGAGAGATTGCAAATTTAAGTATGAAAAAACAAAATTCTGAAGCTTCTAGAAGATATTAGTAGTATTTCTTCATGACCTAGATAGAATTGGAAAAGACTTCATAAACAGGGCATCAAAACCAAGATCACAAAAAGATTAATTAATGCTTCTATATCAAGTTTATTGAGACACCAATAAGACAGTAAAAAGTAAGCCATGAGTAGGAGACAATATTTTTAGTATATATGAACAATTCTACAAACCAATAATAATAATAAAGGTGAACAACCAAATAGAAAAATGTGCAAGAGATTTGAACAGCCAACTCACAAAAGATGATATTCAAATAGTCAATGAAAGTATGAACATGTGAAAGGTACTGAACTCATTGGTTAATGTAAACTCAGGGAAAATGTAAACTAAAAGTAGATAAAGTACCACTACAAACCCATCAATGTGGCCAAAACTTAAGACTGAAAATACCAATCATTGAGGCATTCAGTATTGTTTAGCATATACAATTAGTGCAATCTGCTTAGCAGAGAGTTGGGTAGTATCTAAGGATTGAATACAAGCACGCTGAAGGATCCAGCACTTCCATTCCTAGGACAGATATAACAGAAATGTGTACATACGTGCACCAAGCGCCATGTAGAAGCATGTTCTTAGCAGTATTATTTGTTCTTGCCTCAAACTAAAAATACCCAAATGCCCATTAACAGTAAAACTGATAAATCAATTGTAGGTGTAATTCTATAATGGAAGATTTAAAGATACTGAAAAATAAAAATTACAGTTAAAATAAAATCCTGGGTAAATTTCACAAATACATTGAGCAAAAGAAGCCAGCCATGAAAGCATTTATAATGTGTAGTTTCTTACTATAAAATTCAAAACAGACAAAACTAAACCATAGAGTTTAGCAACACATGCCTAGAGATAAATCTATAAAGCAAGCCAGGAGGTGATTACAATAATAGCCAAGGGAAGATGAAGGGAAGGTAAGTTGGACTTCCGGGTGCTGGCAGGATTCTTTTTTTTTTTAACTTCTATTTTAGATTTGGGGGTACATGTGAAGGTTTATTACACAGGTAAACAAGTGTTGTGAGAGTTTGTTGTACATATTATTTCATCACCCAGGTATTAAGCTCAGTACCCAACAGTGATCTTTTCTGCTCCTCTCCTTCCTCTCACCTCCTCCCTCAAGTAGACCCCAGTGTCTATTGTTTTCTTCTTTGTGTTCATGAGTTCTTATCATTTAGCTCCCACTTATAAATGAGAACATGTGGTATTTGGTTTTCTGTTCCTGTGTTAGTTTGCTAAGGATAATAGCCTCCAGCTCCACACCCATGTTCCTACAAAAGACATGATCTTGTTCTCTCTTTCTTTCTTTCTTTCTTTCTTTCTTTCTTTCTTTCTTTCTTTCTTTCTTTTTATACGGAGTCTCCCTCTGTCATCCAGGCTATAGTACAGTGGCGTGATCTTGGCCCACTGCAACCTCTGCTTCCAGGGTCAAGTGATTCTCCTGCTTCAGCCTCCCAAGTAGCTGGGACTACAGGCGCCTGCCACCATGCCCAGCTACTTTTTGTATTTTTAGGAAAGATGGGGTTTCACCATGTTGGCCAGGATGGTCTTGATCTCTTGACCTTGTGATCTGCCTACCTCAGCCTTTCAAAGTGGATCTTGTTCTTTTTTATGGCTGCATAGTATTCCATGGTGTATATGTACCACATTTTTCTTTATCCAGTCTGTCATTGATGGGCATTTAGATTGAGTCCATGTCCTTCCTATTGTGAATAGTGCTGCAATGAAGATTTTATTTCTTGATCTGGGTGGTGGTTACACGCCTTATGATAAATTATTAGGCCACACATTTTTCGTTTTTTGGGGTATTTGTTTGTTTGTTTTGAGATGGAGTCCCACTCTGTCACCCATGCTGGAGTGCAGTGGCATGATCTCAGCTCACTGCAACCTCCACCTCCTTTGTTCAAGTGATCCTCCTGCCTCAGCCTTCCAAGTAGCTAGGACTACAGGCACCTGCCACCACGCCCGGCTAATTTTTGTATTTTTAGTAGAGGTGGGGTTTCACCATGTTGGCCAGGCTGGTCTCAAACTCCTGAACTGAAATGATCCACCCACCTTGGCCTCCAAAAAGTGCTGGGATTACAGGCATGAGCCACTGTGCCCAGCCTGTATATGTTTTAATTGCAAAATTTAAAAGCTTTTTTTAAAAAAAAAAACCTTCAACATGAACTTATTGGTGGTATCCAGTGACACTGCTACTTGCAGAAAATGGCCTGTTAAATTCAGCCCTGGCCTTTGCATTGTGCCTTCAATAATCATATATGAAAGCCCAACACCGCAATTCTTTTTTTTTTTTTTTTTTTTTTTTTTTTTTGAGACAGAGTCTTGCTCTGTCGCCCAGGCTGGAGTGCAGTGACCGGATCTCAGCTCACTGCAAGCTCCGCCTCCCGGGTTCACGCCATTCTCCTGCCTCAGCCTCCCGAGTAGCTGGGACTACAGGCGCCCACCACCTCGCCCGGCTAGTTTTTTTGTATTTTTTTAGTAGAGACGGGGTTTCACCGTGGGATGGTCTCGATCTCCTGACCTCGTGATCTGCCCGTCTCGGCCTCCCAAAGTGCTGGGATTACAGGTTTGAGCCACCGCTCTCGGCCTGCAATTCTTACTGAAGCTATCATCTTACTATTTAAATGAAAGACTTTAGAATGTTTTATTTTTATGCAAAATGAATTGTAAGGATTTTCAAAAGAGAAAGAACAGCAAACATTTCAAACCACATGTAGTTTTAATTAAAACTCTCCTAGCAGAAAAAACAAAAAAAACCTTTATCATCAGCTGCTGTACGTACCCTCTAGGACCTCTGTAGGAGTGCTCTGCTTTCCTTAGGAGAACTGTCAGTGTGTACACACTTGAAACAGATGAGAGATTTAGCAGCAAAGATCCTCACCCTGTGTAGCAGCCCATCACAGGAAGGAGCCCTGGAGCCCAGTGAGTTCTCTCTTCACCATGGAGCTGCCTGCCACCCAAGACAGGCATTTAACATGTTGGCTCCAGCAACCCTCACCTCCTTTGTCATGCCAATTAAGCTATTAAAATTAATGCAGAAGTCCTAGCTACTCGGGAGGCTGAGGAGGAAGAAGCATTTAGCCCAGGAGTTCAAGACCATCCTGGGTAACTCCGAGAGGCCGTGTCTCAAAAAAATAAAAATAAATTTAAAAAAAAAATTTTTTTTTAATTAGCCAGGAGTGATGACATATGCCTGTAGTCTGAGCTACCAGAGAGGCTGAGGCAGGAGGATCACTTGAGCCTAGGAGTTTGCTGCAGTAAGCCATGATAGAGCCACCACACTCCAGTCTGGGTGACAGGGTAAGACCCTGTCTCTAAATAAATAAATAAGTAGAAGTACTTAAAGCTAAAGTGTTATGGGAGATGTTCTTAAAGCGGTCAGAAATTTGTACCCTGACTTCTTAGCAAAATGCTTTTCCACTTTGTTAACCTCAAAAAGAAAAAAATCTAAAGGTCACACCTATATTCTGCAGCTTCATTGATTTCCTCACTTTCTATTCCACCAGATGAATGTTTACCCTCTCAGTATTTTTTTAAAATTTCTATTTGATATGACAGAGTAAAAGTTTACACTTTAAAATCCTCTCCACTCACCTTCACCCTCCCCCAACCAAACCTCGTCTTTTCCTGGACCAAAATCTCAACTAGTGTCCGTAGACATGGATACATACCTAGAGCAAAATAAATCAGATGGGAATTTTAATACACTCAATACAGTTGAGCTAAAAGTCACTTATTTTATCAAGAAAAGATAACAACCTTTCTCGTGCTAGAGCACACTCGCTTCTTGAACAAAGTTCAGTGGTTGAAGCTGGTGGGGAAAGGACCTGTTTCTGATGACAGATAAAGCAGAGTTTTTACATTCCAGGTTAAATACTAGAGAAATATCTTAATGAAGATATTTTTCAGACTAGAGTAACCTCCTGAGGGAAACAGTTTGAAGTGACATCATTTGAGACATTTAAATTATAGTGGATAAAATACTCAAACCCACCACGAAGAAACACTCTTTGTAGAACTCATGGGAAAATTACTGGGATTTATAATAGTCCTTTTCTACGAGGAGGTAAGCCTACGAGGCAGCCCTGCTATTGAATAAATGTTATTTTAAATGGAGTGTGGCTGTATTGTAACTCAGTTCCTCCTTCTATGGAGAAGAGCATGAATGGGTAGGTTAGCCAAAAAATTAATAGGTTTTTTCTTTTTAAAGCAGTAGATTTCTTCACAAAGCCTACCTAATTATGTGAGTTTCTCCTCAAGAACGACATGCTTCAGTGCTCATTTTCTTTCAACTATTTTTTTAAATAATACCTCAGGACTTCCAACCCCCTTTCTCTAACAAATCAGCATGTAACAGAGAAGTTCTGAACTAACACAGTTTTGAATCTCAAATGTTTAAATTTGAACGTTCTGCCTTTTCGATAAAATGAATTTAACAGTGACCCTCCAAAGATTTTCCACTTCCAGTCTGACCCAGCACACCCCTCATTAAGCATGTAGTACTCTACAAAGACTAAATCATTTATTTGGAATCAGCCCTTACGAGCTAGAAAAATTACCTTTCAGAGAGCCTTCATTTCAAAGGACAATTGCCATCTTCTGTAAGCCTATTGATTTTTCTTCATTGTGGGGATGAAGAATGTAAACAGAATTGCATATTTACTCATTGCCTGTTCTGATAGCTTTGCTCTGAGAGCTCAACACTTCTGTCCCAGGTGTATGAAAGGCTGTTATTTCCAGAGCTGCTCCGTGTGAGATGATGAATGAATGGCCAGACAAAATTCTGATTAACGCTCCACAATTAAGATTTGCCTTTACTTCAAAAGCTTTTTATAAGTTCATAGTTTTGACCCCACAAACTTTCATCCCCCCCACCCCCCGCTTGGTAATTGCTAAAGTTTGACAGCCACTGTGTTTGCTGCCTGTAACATATGGCTAATTGAATGAGAGTTGGGGAAAGAACCAGTAGATTCCTAATTATGAGCCACTCCACAGATCTGAAGCCTGAATAAGTAGGAAACAAGGAAAAGGCTGCAGAGCCTAGAAAACAAATTATAGCAGTGATTGTAGCAGGAGGCAAACATTTCTAAAAATGCCTGACTATCATTTATTTATAGTTTGCTTTCTGTCTTTTAATCACACAAAGCAAAGAAAGATTAGATAGAGATTTGCTTTTATCTCTGTGATTTTTGCATGTCTGGATACCGGACACTTCATATTCTCATAACCATATATTAGTACACATTTGCATTTCTAATAAGGCAAACATGCTGGATTTTCATCTTATAGGTTCTTCTCCATCCTCAACACTCCAGTTATGAAGATACATGTATATATTTTTAAATGCGTGTTTCAATTTCAAATGAATTTTTCTACAGCAGTTAATGGTAACATACGTCCTCTGAATTGCTTCTCCCGGGGTGAAGAGTAAGGCAAAAAATGAAGTATTTATCGACTATTGCTGCTGAACATTTAACTAACAGTGCAAGGCATATTACTAGGTATCAGAAGGGTACTCACATCATAAGACACAGCTTTTCCATTTGTTTTCAGTGCTTGGGGAAATAAGCAAGATGAACAATGGCAATATACTGTGAGATAGGTCATAGTCTATACATAAGGAATATATTATTAGATTAATGCCTTCTACTAGACTATAAATGCTATAAATGAAACCTAGCACGGTGACACATAATAGGCTTCAATAAATATTAATTATGAATGAATAAAGGAAGGAGGGAATATAATATACAGTTGTATTGGACTTTCAAGAGAAATCACTTCTGATTGTGGGATTCTAGAGAGACTTTCTGAAGAAAGATTTTGGTTTAAGTCTTAAACTAATGGATAAGCTTATAGTGGGTATGACGAGGGTCACTCTACTGAGATGACTCAATCATAGGCAAAAAAGTAAGATACAGGATATATTTGGGTGGCACAATAAATCTAGTTTGTTTGAGAAAGTCATCTATAATACTTGACCTTTCTTCAGCATGTTATAAATTTTATAAAGATACATGAAAAAGAGTAGTGGGAGATAGACCTAGAAAGGTATATTGGGAACAGATCTTGGATAACCTTGATTACAGGTTAATGATCATGACAAAAAGCAGTGATCCATCAATGTCTGTGGGTTAATTCAAATTGGAACCATTTATTCATAACAGGAAATGTTCTATTCTCTGAAGTCTTTCAAGAGCTCATGTACTGAAATTAACATATCACAGTAGTAAAAATAAAGTGATGGCTGTCCCTGGAATCCATTCTCACGATCAACTTGGAAGGTAGTGGAGCTGGATAATTCCACTGAGAACTGACATCCGTATTAGAAACTTCATTCCCTCTCCCTTTTTTCCTTTTGGCAGCTTGCCAGCTGTAAATAAAAATAACTCAGAACTTTAATTTAAGGGATGATATCTATGGTGTCTTTATTAACAATCATATTTTTAAAGTAAGAACTTAGAAGAAGGAATAAAATATCTCATTGAAAGGCTAGGTAGTGCTAAGAATGTGGTTTCTTCGGAATTTGTGGCAAAGACTATCAATTGTTTATACCAACAGCTGTTCTTCTCTAACAGTATATTAACATTATAAAATCCATTATTTTTGACAGCAAATATAGATACCTGGAGACTTCAAGAATACAGTCGAAGTTTCTAACTTCCTTTGCTAGTGTAATTATGTGAATAATTTCTGGCCAATAAGACATAAGCAAAAGAATTGTGTGCAACTTCTGGGAAGAGAAGAGATGCGACTTCCTTCATCTTATTCTTCACCTTGCTGTCTGGAATGTGAACTTGATGGCTGGAACTTGATCAGCCTTCTTGGATCAGGAGGCGGCCTGGGAATAGGAATAAAGCTGAAGAGAAGCCGCTGTATTCTTGAAAATTATAAAGATGCCATGCCATTTTAGATTGCTTTCCTGTGGACTTCACTTATAAGTATGAAATAAAAGTTTATATTGTTTAAGCTCCTGTTATTGTGGGTTTTCTGTCACTTGCAACTAAATACAAACTTATATAATTTGAAATGTTAAGAAATTAAAGAATTTTTAGGAATAATAGCAATATATGAAGCATCTTACAGTAAATTAGGTTGTTGCTAAGGAAATGTTCATTCTTCCCCTTTCCATAGAAAGAACACATTTCCCTACTGATGGATTTAGTCATGTGACTTCCTTTAACCAATGAGATGTTAGCATACGTGATATGAGCCAAGGCTAGAATGTGTCTGTGTGATTGAGTTTGCCTCCTGTACTCCTTCCTTTGGCATGAAAAGAGCTTCTGCAGGACAGCTATTACTTTGCAGACCAAGTCCCAAAAGAAGCATGCATGAAGGAGACTCAAGCTCAACCCTCAGCCAGAGCTTGAAGAAGCTGAACTGGAACTGACACACAGATGAATGAACAAGGAATAAATACTTATGGTTTTATGCCACTAGATTTTGTGATTGTTTGTCATCCAGCATTAGCTGACTAATGTACATCCTCTACAGACTCTCTTTAAATTTCTCAGGATGTTAGGCATTGAGAACTACAAGCTATGGTTTTCAACCCAAAAATTATCACTATAATTCACTGTAGCATTAAACCAGCAGATTACCAACATTTCAGTACCACTAAAGTGACTTAAAGATACGAATGCTTGGCTGGGCGCAGTGGCTCATGCCCATAACCCTAGCACTTTGTGAGGCCGAGGCAGGTGGAACACCTGATGTCAGGAGTTCAAGACCAGCCTAGCCAAATTGGTGAAATCCTGTCTCTACTAAAAATATAAAAATTAGCCAGACATGGTGGCAGGTGCCTGCAGTCCCAGGTACTCAGGAGGCTGAGGCAGGAGAATGACTTGAATCCGGGAGGCGGAGGTTGTAGGGAGCTGAGATCACGCCACTGTACTCCAGCCTGGGCAACAGAGTGAGACTCTGTCTTTAAAAAAAAAAAAAAAAAAAAAGGCCTGGCACCATGGCTCACACCTGTAATCCCAGCACTCTGGGAGGCCGAGGCGGGCAGATCACGAGGTCAGGAGATCAAGACCATCCTGGCTAACACGGTGAAACTCTGTCTCTACTAAAAATACAAAAAATTAGCCAGGCATGGTGGCAGGCGCCTGTAGTCCCAGCTACTCGGGAGGCTGAGGCAGGAGAATGGCGTGAACCCAGGAGGTGGAGCTTGCAGTGAGCCGAGATCGCGCCACAGCACTCCAGCCTGGGCGATAGAGCGAGACTCTGTCTCAAAAAAAAAAAAAAAAAAAAAAAATTACAAATGCTTAACTCATATTTATACTACAATATGACTCTATGTACTTAAGATCAGAAGCCAAGTTATTTCTATGGCCAGTGGCTTTTACAGTTTTAAATAGAACTCATAGACTCAATTTGTCTGGAAATATGACAGTATCACAACGAACTGCCTTTGCCATGAGTACCAGAGCATTTGAAGTTTTCCTTTTATCTTTATAAACTGAAAGAAAGTGATTCCTTACACCATTTATTCTTGATCTCTCTCATTCATTGCAACTGTTGACTGATTCACAAGATAAATAGTTGGAAGTGGTAATAATTTTCTAACAGCTTACCTTGTAATCTCAGATTATTCTTCAGTGTTCTAATTATCTATTACAATGTAACAAACCACCTTAAAACTTAGTGGCTTAAAATGATAATTTCTGAAATTCAGGAATTGAGGCAAAAACTGGCTGGTTGATCCTTTTGGTCAATGTGGCTGTAACTGGCGTCACTCTTCAATGGTACTCAACTGACAGATGACCTGGTCAGGGGTGGTCAACATGACCATACTCACATGCCTGATGCTTTGGTGGGCACAGGGAGTAGGTAGGCTCAGCTAGGCCTGTCTCCCTCTTCATACAGACTCAGAGCCTCTCCATGATGTCACTCCAGCAGGGTCTAAACTTTCTTGCATGGTGGCTCAGGGGTCCAAGAGTGAGTGTTTCAGGAGGCCTACGCAGAAGCTACAAGTCTTCTTATAACCTAGCTTCAGAAGCTCTGAAGATGCTTTTCAACATTTTCTATTAATTAAACAAGTCACGAATGCCTGCCTAGGTTCAAGTATCCCTGGAGTTGAACAAATTGATGGTGGCCCACTTAAAGATAAGTTACCACATTGGAAGAAAGCAAAAAAGGCATTTGAAAGAAAAATGGCATTTTGATATTTAATAAGTAATAATATCCACAAACATTAATTTATGTGTTCAGTGTGGAGATAATCAGTAAACAGATTCTTCAGGTTGCCCTTGTTTGGTGGGAAAAATAATTTTCAAACATATATTATTAAATTATGGCATGTTAAGTGGTTTCTTTTTTAAAATCCCACATGCCTGAGGAATCATTTTGTCAGATATTTTTCTGAAATTTTCAAAAAAAATGAGATTTATGTTATTTTGTATATTGAGTCTAAACTTTGTTTTCATTTCCTTATTGGCACTTTAATTTATAGCTGTAACTCATTTGTACCTTGAATTCCAAACAAACATAAGCTTGTTTAGGTTCTAAAATTTGGTGCCTATATCACTACAAATTATCCAGAAAAGCCTGTGATTGAAAGTTTAACCTTTAATAAAATTGAAATTTGTATAGCATTATCTAATACTGTGTGCAAAGATGTTAGAATCTTCATAATCGCTAGAGCTTGTCTTATACTTCACATGATGACTAATTAAATACATTTTGGCAACAACTTTTCCATAAGCCACCAATCCTTTGGTGCTTTTCCCCTCTACCTTACACAATCATTGAAGACATTCCTACATTAGTAGTATTTGCAAACTGATTTTAACTGTTATCATTGCTTTCTGGTTACTATGAGTCATCTGTTTAACAGAACTTCTTCATATCTGCATAACGGAATATACCATAAACTAAACAAAAATAAAAAGCATTTGCAGTATCATCAGTTGCAGTATCATCAGTTGTGCATAAGAAGGCATATAACATGCTAGGTTCAGTGGCTCATGTCTGATGTAAAGATTTCAGGCATGAAATCTTTGTAAAGATTTCATATCATCTCAGATTTCTAACCAGGACATCAAGTTCTTTAGATGCATTCTTAAATCCTCTTCAGAATATGTTATTAGACAATGTTACTGACCTTCACCCGTATTTATTACTATGTCGTATCAGTTATCTATTGCTGTATAACAATCCACCCCCAAAGATCAGTGACTTAAGACGGCAACTTATTATTTTTAATAATTTTGTAGGTTAGCTGAGCTGTTCTTCTGCTAGTTTTGCCCGAGATTACTCCTGTGTTTGCATTGATCAGGTGGCTTGCCTGGGGCCATAGGATCTAAAATGGATTCACACATATGTCTTGGGCCTTGGTGCTGGCTGTTAGCTAAGCCATTCTTTTTGTGTGGTTTCTCATCATTCAGTAGTTAGGTGGCTTTACATAGTGATCAAAGCATTACAAGAAGGAAAGGTAGACACTCCACTGAAGGTCTAGTATTTACACAATATAACTTCAGCAACATATTATTAGTCACAGCAAATTACAAGGCAAGACCAGATTCAAGGAGTGGGAAAATAGACTCCACCTCTTGAAGGGAGGAGCTGCAAGATATTGATGAAAGAATCTGGAATCCTTATTTTTAGATTCACAAAATTTTATTTCAAAATGGTGTTATACCAGCTAGAATGGCGATCATTAAAAAGTCAGGAAACAACAGATACTGGAGAGGATGTGGAGAAATGGGAACACTTTTACATTGTTGGTGGGAATGTAAACTAGTTCAACCATTGTGGAAGACAGTGTGGCAATCCCTCAAGGATCTAGAACTAGAAATATCATTTGACCCAGCCATCCCATTACTGGGTGTGTACCCAAAGGATTATAAATCATGCTGCTATAAAGACACATGCACATGTGTGTTTATTGCGGCACTATTCACAATAGCAAAGACTTGGAACCAACCCAGATGTCCATCAATGATAGACTGGATTAAGAAAATGTGGCATATATACACCATGGAATACCATGCAGCCATAAAAAAGGATGAGTTCATATCCTCTGTAGGGACATGGATGAAGCTGGAAACCATCATTCTCAGAAAACTATCACAAGGACAAAAACCAAACATTGCATGTTCTCACTCATAGGTGGGAATTGAACAATGAGAACACTTGGACACAGGAAGGGGAACATCACACACCAGGGCCTGTCGTGGGGTGGAGGGAGGGAGAAGGGATAGCATTAAGAGATATACCTAATGTAAATGACAAGTTAATGGCTGCAGCACACCAACGTGGCACATGTATACATATGTAACAAACCTGTATGTTGTGCACATGTACCCTAGAACTTAAAGTATAATAATAAAAAAGCTAGATTAAAAACATTAAAATATTATAAATGCCTTACCTTCTAAATGCAATAAATTGTGATATTTTTGCAAAAAAAAAAAAAAAAAAAAAAAAGGTGTTATAACTCACCATAGAACATAAGTATCCTGCAAAGCAATCACATTGGAGATTTGGTCATTCTTACTACCACAAAAGCAAATCCCAAAAGTAAATCATGCTTTCTTAAAAATTACTATGCTTTTACATTTTCATTTTTTTCCTGATACTTTAATCTGTAGCTGTAATCCACTGGGCCCCTGAATTGCCAAACAAAAGTGAACTTGCCTCACAGTGACTTTGAAGAGAATTTTCTGCATATGGCTTTCATTTTGCATACCCCTGTCAGTTTGGTCGATAAAATTTAAAGACACATTTAGTACTTTATAGTACGACTTGTTTTATCCTGGGCTTGATCAATACAGCATGTCTCTCTTAAAATGTAAGCCTGATCGATATTACAATTTCCATCTTCACATTTGCTTTTTAAATGTCCTGCTTTTAACCAGCAATCCATTTGTAATTGCAGAGATAATTGTTCTACCTCATCTAATATATATATACACACATAAAAGTTAAACACAAAGCATCAAAACATGTTAACAACTTTATTACAAAGATAAGGTAACAATCATACAAAACAAAAAATAACTATTTAAATACACTGCCATATGCAGTCTTTTTTTTTTTTTTTTTTTTTTTTTTTTTTTTTGAGACGGAGTCTTGCTCTGTCGCCCAAGCTGGAGTGCAGTGGCGCAATCTCGGCTCACTGCAAGCTCCGCCTCCCAGGTTCACGCCATTCTCCTGCCTCAGCCTCCCGAGTAGCTGGGACTACAGGCGCCCGCCACTGCGCCCGGCTAATTTTTTCTATTTTTAGTAGAGACGGGGTTTCACCATGGTCTCGATCTCCTGACCTTGTGATCCGCCCGCCTCGGCCTTCCAAAGTGCTGGGATTACAGGCGTGAGCCACCGCGCCCGGCCCATATGCAGTCTTAAGAGGAGATACAGAAATTGGTCACTTAGGGCAGTATCATTGATGATTACGTAGTGAACAAAAGCAGGCCAGTTAGATGTGGTTTGTCTTGCTTGTCATTTCTTTAGTGACAGACTGTGCATTCATTTGCATAGTTTCCTGTGAATGGGCAGAAGTAGGAAGATCACTTGAACCTGGGAGGCGGAGGTTGCAGTGAGCTGAGATCGCACAACTGCACTCCAGCCTGGGTGACAGAGTGAGACCCTGTCTCAAAAAAAAAAAAAAAAAAAAAACAGTGATTCTTGTTCTTATAATATACACCTCCTAGAACTAAAAATAACTGAATTTTCCTAACAAGTTTGTGCACGCATACACGCACACATATAATCTCACAGAATAACATGAAATACTACAAAGAGAATGCATTGCCATTAACATTCCCTTCAGCCAACATGGAGCCAATCCTCCTCTTGGTGTCTTTAGCAGCTTTAAGTTCTTACTTAAGTTAAATAAATCACAGTAAAGAACTCTTGCTGACATAAATTTTCAAAGTCTATTTTGATTTTATGGCTCTGACTCTCACGAAACTACTTACTGATTTAATTTCTCAGATACAATATCACGTAGATATAATCAAGATCTAGTCTTCCCAATTTTCAAAAAGGACAATCTTCTTCTACTCCTTTAAAACTATAGAATTATTACTTCCCTGGGCACGCTTTGAAAACTTTATGCCAAAGACTGAAGAAGAGACAATATCTAGTGTTGAGGAGGTTTCAGGAAACTAGGTATTGTAAGTTGTTACAACAGTTCTGGGGGGCAACTTGGCAATAAGTATAAAATAGGTTTTTCAAATCGTCCAGTTCTTTTTTTTTTTTCCGCCTCCCGGGTTTCCGCCATTCTCCTGCCTCAGCCTCCCGAGTAGCTGGGACTACAAGCGCGTGCCGCCACACCCAGCTAATGTTTTGTATTTTTAGTAGAGACGGGGTTTCACCATGTTAGACAGGATGGTCTCGAACTCCTGACCTCGTGATCTGCCTGCTTCGGCCTGCCAAAGTGCTGGGATTACAGACCTGAGTCACTGGCCTGGCCTCGTCCACTTCTTTCGATGGAACAATTTTACTTCTAGCAATTTAGCTTAAAGAAACAATCTTCTTGTGTATATAAATTTTACTAGAAATCACAGTATTTTTTAATATCACCAAATTCGCAACCATCTAAACGCCCGAGTGTACAACTAGTTAAATAAACTGTATTATGCCCATACACGAACAAGTAGAACATAGTGACTAAAATCTCAGTATTCGTAGTGACCTAAATTTGGGTTCAAGCCACATATTACCTATATGACAGTGAGAAAGTTATTTAAATTTTCTAAGTCTCAGCTTCCTCATGTTAAAATAACCTTGCAGAGTTATTGTGAAGATTAAACAAGTATTTTAAGTATTTATAGCTCTACTACACAGCAAGGGCTCAGTAGATCTTAGCAACTAATATTCTTGTTGATTTAATTGAGTTGTTTGGGAGCCATTAAAAATCATTTTATTAAAAAATCCTTAATCATATGGAGACTAAGGTTACAAAATAGCGTATTCATGATGATGCCAGATTTGTGCATGCATTTATTCTTACAAAAAAAATACCACGGGAAGATAATCATCAAAATGTTTAAAATGACAACCTCTAAATGTTCAAGTTCTGGATGATTTTAATTTTTAAAATTTTCTTCTTTTTTATATAGTCCAAATTTTCCAGAATAACTAGTTTTTGTTTTATATGCAGAAAAGAAGACACGATTTTTTAAACTACCTTTACACTAGTTTGCTACTTAAACTGCACACTGGGTTTTCTCAGTTGAGTTTTTCCATGAAGAAAAGGCCGACTTCAGGCTAAACCAGTGTCTTTTTTTTATTTTTTATTTTTTTGAGACGGAGTCTCGCTCTGTTGCCCAGGCTGGAGTGCTGTGGCGCCATCTTGGCTCACTGCAAGCTCCACCTCCCGGGTTCACTCCATTCTCCTGCCTCAGCCTCCCCAGTAGCTGGGACTACAGGTGCCCGCCACCACTACGCCCGGCTAATTTTTTGTATTTTTAGTAGAGATGGGGTTTCACCGTGTTACCCAGGATGGTCTCGATCTCCTGACCTCGTGATCCACCCGTCTTGGCCTCCCAAAGTTCTGGGGTTACAGGCGTGAACCACCGCACCCTTCAGGCTAAGCCGGTGTCTTATTGAATGGAACTATTCACCACCCAGGAGAGATCTTCCAGCCTCCACGTAAAACAAGTTGCAGCACCTTTACGCTTTTCATTACCTTTTGGCTCTTTAGACAGATCTAGCTTTGATACTCAGGAAACTAAATGTTTAATAATTTAGTAAAATTTAAGTAGTCAAATAATCTCCAGGGGCATAAGATGAGGATCTGTTCTGCCTTTATAATTTTTCCTGCTTTCTTAATAAGCACATGTTGCTTGCCTACTCCTGTGGTGAGGAGATGGGATATTGGAGTTTAGAGATAAATAAGATGTAGTTCTTATCATCAAATGGTTCATCATTTTAAATAGTATTTGTATAGCAACTTAGAAGGCACTTTCTGTTTACTTCTTTTTTTTTTTTTTTTTTTTTTTTTTTTTTTTTTTTTTTGAGACGGAGTCTCGCTCTGCCGCCCAGGCTGGAGTGCAGTGGCCGGATCTCAGCTCACTGCAAGCTCCGCCTCCCGGGTTCACACCATTCTCCTGCCTCAGCCTCCTGAGTAGTTGGGACTACAGGCGCCCGCCACCGCGCCCGGCTAGTTTTTTGTATTTTTTAGTAGAGACGGGGTTTCACCGTGTTAGCCAGGATGGTCTCGATCTCCTGACCTCGTGATCCACCCGTCTCGGCCTCCCAAAGTGCTGGGATTACAGGCTTGAGCCACCGCGCCCGGCCTTCTGTTTACTTCTTATAGCAACTCTGCAAATGGTGGAATAGTATGAGTATAGTGATGATCAATTTATAATTAAGACACAAGAGATATAAGTAATTTATTCCATTATTGGTAAGCCTGGAACAGTGCTATTCTTTGCACTAAACTACCACTAAATGTATTCATTAGGTATATATAACTGTCATACAACTATCAGTCTCTGGTCTGTTAGAACCAGCCCAAAGAGCCACCTTTACCGAGTACATGTGTTATAACTAATCTACACTTACTACTATTAGTCTGTTGAGGGCATTGCCTTCTGACTCATTATCAATGACACCAAATGCCATGTATTTTTTTTTTCAAAATTTAGTAATAAAGTTTTATTTTCTTCAAGGAAATTATGTTTCCTCCTGTCTAATAATAAAAATTATGCAATTGATCATATTTCCCTTGTTAACTTGGCTTCCCAAAAAGCTCAAAGCCAATAGAACCCATTGAATGGCTAGTAATAGATACACACTATTTGGTAGATGAGTGAAAGAATGAAAGATTGAATGAATCAGTAAAGCAACTTGGTTGGCCTTTATTATTTTCATGGATGTATTCTTTTCTTTAATCCTTCCATTTCTGTTTATATTTTATTATTATTTTATGTATTCTTATTGTAATCAGCCTCAAATCTTCTGCAGAATAAGCCAGGAAATAAATAAATAAATAAACAAATATCTCGGTGGGAGGAGGGTGAGGGATAAAAGACTACACATTGGGTACAGTGTATACTACTTGGGTGATGGGTGCACCAAAATCTCAGAAATCACCACTAAAGAACTTATTCATATAACTAAACAACAGCTATTCCCCAAAAACCTATTAAAATAAAAAATAAATTTTAAAAATAAAAAATTTTAATTTTAATTTTAAAAAGAAATCTAATGCATATCTTGAATATTAAGAGCTTTATCCAAGAATTCCAACACAAGATCCAACACTTCTTAGAGGCAGGGCAATCTCTGAGGGAATCATTCACTCGTACATACATTCATACAATCCGGGACATTCATACATACCGCTCCCATGAGGTAGTAAATCATCTATATTATTTAGGGGGATATAATTTAATGGGAAGAAAGAGGTGATCTTGTAGAAGCTTCTACATATTTCAAAGGCCCATTTAGGCCGGGCATGGTGGCCCACAGCTGTAATCCCAGCACTTTGGGAGGTCAAGGCGGGCAGACCAGTTGGGGTCAGGAGTTCAACACCATCCTGACCAACATGGTGAAACCCCATCTCTACTAAAAATACAAACATTAGCCAGTCAGGTGTGGTGGAGCACACTCCTAATCCTAGTTACTTGGGAGGCTGAGGCAGGAGAATTGCTTGAACCCAGGAGGCGGAGATTGCAGTGAGCCAAGATCATGCCACTGCACTCCAGCCTGAGCGACAGAGTGAGACCTTGTCTCCAAAAAAAAAAAAAAAAAAAAGAGATGTACACATGATCGCAAGATAGGCAATCCTCAAGAGGATTTTTCTTTCCTTCTTTCTTCTGTGTGTGTGTGTGTGTGTGTGTGTGTGCGCGCGTGTGTGTGTGTGTGGTTTAATTATTTTGCCAAAAATACTCTCTAGCCCTTAAAATCTAATGTTTTATATTCTCTTTTGGGGCTATTTGCTTAGATACCTAAGAAGGCTGTCATCTCTTGATCTTCCTAAATGAAACTCTTACTTGTTCATTTCTCCTCCTCCTTCTCCCTCAGCACCATCGCTGCTGCCCATAGACATACTTCTCCTCTAGTTCGGTCTTGCTTGCTAACAGTGGCCCCAGACACTTGGCTGTGGACCCACAGGACCAACAACTGTCCATAGGCCTCTCCACGAGCTCACCTTTGTTAGCGGCATGTTTGGCTTCTAAAGGCTCATTTACTTTAGCTTGAGAGGTCTCCCAAAGCAAAAGAATGGATTTTCCTTTTAACTCTTCCTAATCGTGTGCCTCAGGCAGCCCTTTGTGACTTTCTTCCTTTCTTTTGCTTTCATATATATATGAAAAAATTGCAATGGAACATGAGGTCGTGAAAATAAAGAATTACTTATCTAGGTTCCAGATACTTCCAAGCACTCAACCAATGACCCCCTTCACAATAACCTTCAGCATGCATGTGTCAAGGTTTTACTACATCAGAGCCTTGATTCTGTACAGCTTGGCTTTGTGCCATAGTCCCTGTCCACAAGCAGTGGAACTAATGTGGCAAATGCAAAGACAGATAGATACTTTCATTCAGTATTTAGAAGATATAGAGACAAGGTATTTGGGGGAAGTGACAGGAGGATTTCCCGGAGGAAGAGACCCCTGAGTTTATTTTAAAGGATGCCTAGAAGTTAGTCAGGCTGCAGTTGGAGCAGAGCATAAGTAAAAGTGCAGGTGAGAAACATTATACTCTGCATAGCAGGTATCTACCAGTACAACTGCACAGGTTACTAGAATAGTGAAATAGCTAGTAGTCATTTACTGAGCCCTTGAGTCTTCCTTGGATGCTCTGGCTGCTCAACCCTCAAGGATTCCCAAGTAGGAATTTAAGCCCCCAGTGGGGAGCAAGCAGGACACAACATGTTTGGACTTGTGTTTTAGTTAGATAACTGGCCTCTCTGTGAAGGATCAATTTAAAAAGATAAAACTGGAAACAAGAGGAAGGATTGAAAAGTTTTTCAGAATTTTTTTTTTTTTTTTTTTTTTTTTTGAGACGGAGTCTGGCTCTGTCGCCCAGGCAGGAGTGCAGTGGCGCGATCTCAGCTCACTGCAAGCTCCGCCTCCCGGGTTCCCGCCATTCTCCTGCCTCAGCCTCCCGAGTAGCTGGGACTACAGGCGCCCGCCACCTCGCCCGGCTAGTTTTTTGTATTTTTAGTAGAGACGGGGTTTCACTGTGTTAGCCAGGATGGTCTCGATCTCCTGACCTCGTGATCCGCCCGTCTCGGCCTCCCAAAGTGCTGGGATTACAGGCGTGAGCCACCGCGCCCGGCCTAAGCTTTTCAGAATTTAAGATCACAGAGGATGAAGGCCTGAATTAAGTCAGTGATGCTAGACAAGAGGTGGGACAAATTCAAGAAAAGTTTAGAAATTACAATCAGTAGCACTGGTGAGTGATGAGATTGAGAGACTGAGAAAGAGGTAGTCCAAGGTGATTCCCAAGCCCTTGGTATGGATGACTGGAAGACTGTTAATGTCACCAACCAATTAAATCATAGATGAGAGTATGGAGTTTATTTTAGACAAGTTGAGTTTCAGGTGCCTATCAAACTTTCAGGTAAAGACTATCAATAGGATATAAACTCTGAAATTTGGAGAAGTCATGAGCAGGTATAATAGCAGAAATTGGTGCTGATATAACTACCCAGGAAGGGGTGGGATAACGAGAGTGAGAAGACCAGTAGATTTGGTGGGGCCACCAACATTTATAGCATCAGCAGAAAGACAGAAACCCTTGATGGAAATGGAGAATGGTAAAGGACTATGAGACACTGAGAAAGAAAGAGTTTCTTTTTTTTTTTTTTTTTTTTTGAGACAGAGTCTCACTCTGTCGCCCAGGCTGGAGTGCAGTGGCACAATCTCGGCTCACTGCAACCTGTGCCTCCTGAGTTCAAGCGATTCTCCTGCCTCAGCCTCCTGAGTACCTGAGATTACAGGCACCTGCCCGGCCAATTTTTATATTTTTAGTAGAGACAGGGTTTCACCATTTGGCCAGGGTGGTCTTGAACTCCTGATCTTATGTGATCCGCCCACCTCAGCCTCCCAAATTGCTGGGATCACAGGCGTGAGCCACCAGAACTGGTAGAGAAAGAGTTTCTAGCTTCATCATCAATATGGACCACAACAGAAGAGTGAGTTAAAGACAGAAAAGCATTGTGAGTTCTGGCAGGTAAGAGGCCAGCAGTAGCCTAGAAAAACACTTTCAGTTTCATTGTTGTGATGGAAAGCAGACTGAAGTGGAATGAAAGAAAGTAAAAGGGAATCGAAAATGTGAACTGCACATGGAGATGATGTGTTGGAGAAGCGTGTATGAAAAGCAATGGCATAAGACTGGGTGACAGCTAGAGGGTGGAAGACTTGGCTGCCCCTGGACGTTGCGTCAGTATTTCTCATAGGTGAGATAATCCACTTTTTCACCGTCTAAACCTCAAGATCTGCAATTTGACTCTGCTGGCAACAATAGTTTCCTCCTTGTCCCTAATGACTCTGCTATAGAGAGTTTTTCAAATTGCTTTCAGCACGTCCTTGAATTGCTCCACTCACTGTCCTAGTCCACTCTGTCAATTTGATTGTCATCCACCTCCTTTCATGTGCCTAACCCAAAGAGCTGACGCCTGATCGTCATGGCCTAGATTGTTAAGGAGTGGTTACATTCCAGGGCCTTTCTTTGGAGATGAAGTTTTCTGATTTGTCAAGTGATGCTGATAGCATTTCTGGGTAGATAAATTGATAACGGTAGTGGAAGACCCATCATTATTTTAAAGAAGATTCGAGGACCCTATAGTTTTTTTTTCTTAGCCTGATAAAAAGTTGTACATTTTATATTGCTGCAGTGTTGTTTATGAATTACATTTTTTAAAATGTATGGGTACTTCTTCAGAGTTACAAGTGATACAAACATGAGAAGATTATTCTAAAGCATGACCCGTTTAATTTAGCAGTATAAACAGAAAGAGGAAAATATTCCCTAAAATTACTTTACAGGATTTGCCTTATAAATTATTCCTTTCATTAATTCAGATACTCATTCCGACATTTATTGAGTGCCTACCGGTTGCCACAGGGCATGCACAGTATTACATGGGAGCAAAGAGGAATCAGTTACATGATTTTGCCTGGGAATGTCATCGAAAGCATTGGAGATAGTAGTGCTTGATCTGAGAGTAGAAGGGTGAATGTGAGCTTTCCAGGTGGACAACTTGGTGAAGGGCATTTTTTAAAGAGGGAAAACTTTTGTTCAGGATGAATCACAATGGGTAAATCAAAAATGGAGGAAGCAGAGAGAGAAGTCAGAAAGCTATTGCAGTCACCAGTTCAGGTGAGATATGATGACCTTACTTTGTAACAGTTCCTCCTATCAGGAGCTGGACAGATTTTTCTTTCTTTTTTTTTTTTTTTTTTTTTTTTTTTTTGAGACAGAGTTTTGCTCTTGTTGCCCAGGCTGGAGTACAATGGCGCAATTTTGGTTCACTGCAACCTCCGCCTCCCAGGTTCAAGCGATTCTCCTGCCTCAGCCTCCTCAGTAGCTGGGAAGCTGGGATTACAGGAGTGCACCACCATGCCCGGCTAATTTTGTATTTTTAGTAGAGACGGGGTTTCTCCATGTTAGTCAGGCTGGTCTCGAACTCCCAACCTCAGGTGATCCACCTGCTTTGGCCTCCCAAAGTGCTGGGATTACAGGCATGAGCCACTGCACCCGGCTAAGAGCTGGACAGATTTTAAAAGTGTAGTATTTGACCTCAAAAAAGCTTACAGCCCAGGAAAGTCTGTAAATACTTCTGTAAGAGGCCAGGTAAAAGAAAAAAAATGGGAACAGATAGGTATGGTGAGAGAAACGACTTCTCCTTTAATGCATGATGGTATTGGTTAAATTGTGTTCCCCTAAAATTCATGCATTGAAATCCTAACTCTCAGTACTCTAGCATGTGACCTTATTTAGTAATAGGATAACTGAACATGTAATTCATTAATATGAGATCATACTGGAATAGAATGTAGCCCTAATCCAATGTGATGGGTGTTCTTCTAAAAAGGGGAAACTTGGGGACACATAAACACAGTGAGAAAGCCACGTGAAGAAAAAGGCAGAGATCAGCGTGATGCTTCTACAAGATAAAGAACACTAACAATTACCAGAAGAAAAACAGAAGCTAGAGGAAAGGCATGAAACAGATTCTTTCTCACAATCCTCAGATAGTCCTCAACACCCTATTGACAACTTGATCTTGGGCTGCTAGCCTCCAGAACTGGGAGACAATAAAATTCTTTTGTCTAAGCCAATTCATTTGTAGTACTCCGTTAAGGCAGCCCTAGAAAACGAATACATATGCCTTCACAACCGCTCCATAAATAGCCTTGTTTTGTCAAGTCAGCCCAATTCCATCAAGTGCGTAGGAGTGCAACTAGAGCTCATGAAGAGACCTCTAGCCAGAACATATGACCAAGTACCCTACAGGTTAAGAAAGAAGCACAACCATGTCAAAGCCAAATCATTTCTGTCTTAGAGTTAGCAGGTGTAAAACCAATAGAAACTCAGTGTTCTAACGTTTATTTCAAAATCTATTCTTCTATTCCCTAGAGCCATTCACAAAATCTTACATTTGTAATGACTCACTTGGCTCCCTTCCACTATTCTTATTTTGAGCCATTTATTTTTCATCTGTAGATTCAGCCCCACCCCAAATCCAAAATTAAAGATATCCCTAGTCAGAGATTATTTAATAAGCTCTGTGCCAGTGAGTTTATCATCTAATCTGCTTGGACAATGAGCAAGCATTGTTCTAGAAAATAAGCATGGTTCTTTATGACCACATACCCAGGTTTAGGGCCTGTCTTCAAAGACTAGGTCACATCAGGCCTCCTTACCATTAAGTCTCAATTACGGAGGCTGTTTCATGACTTTTCTGGTGACTCATTCTGTAGCTCACACCTCCCTGACCATCTGTGCCAACTTGGTGTATCTGCCCAGCCTCTGGATCCTTGCCTTCTCTGCTCTGACATGTCTAACCACTAACTAGGCTCTGGTGCTGACCTAGTTCTCTTTCTACTAAGCAGTGAAAACTTTATTTTCCAGTTTTAAAAATACATTTGGCATAGCTGTCAGTATAAGTTGGGTTATGCTATGATAACAAAGAGCCCCAAAACTCAGCACTTAAAACAATCAAGATTTCTCTTTTGTTTCTACTGTATGCCAGTTAAGAGTCAGCTGTGGTGATCTGCTCTCCTCACTCTGGGACCCAGGTTGAAAAGTAGCCACCACCTGGAGTATCACCACCAAAAGTGGTGGTCAAGGGAAAAAGAGCTCTAAGGAGTTTGCCTTGGCATGTAAATGCTACAGTCTAGAAGTGACTCACATGACTTCCACTCAAAACTCATCAGCTAGGAAATTCAGTATTTGATATCTCAGGAGAGAGAAGAGAACTGGATATTTATAAGTGGCACTAAGGACTACCACCGCTTGACAATCATTATGTATTTAACAGTTTGTATGTCACCTACGTCCCTTTTTTCTTGTTCACAGATTTCTAAATTAAAAAAAAAAAAAAAAGCTATATAATATGCATATGGTGCTAGACCTGATAGATACTCTGAGAATAAATATTCTATAATCAAATAACACCCATTGGGAAATATGTTTTGTTTATCTCTTAGATATTCATTTACTGTCTATTAGCATTTTAAAACCTCTGCAATATTTTAAAAAGAAAAGCCTGTTTAATTTTACTCAATCCAAAATTTCCCTAATTTATTTAACCACAACTTTTCTTGTTCAGTACAATTTATTATCAACCTGAGTAAAACACTTGGGTTGATAATGCATTATCTCTTTTAATTTTATGACAACGCTACAGGGTTAGATAAGAAAGTAAGTTTTAAATTAAATGTTTTCAATTTATTTTTCTAAAGATTTCATATGAAAGAAAATTAAAATTACTGGTTTTGATAATCTATGAATTTCAAATACATATGATTTATTTCCCACAGAGAATGCAAACTTTGTAGTGAAAAACATTTTTTGAAAAGTCAAAAATATTTAATTGCATAATGAATGGATTTCCACAAATTCAAACATTAAATTGCCAATATTTTTCTAAAAGTGGTTCTTGCAAAGTGTTATCAATGAAGACAAAAGGTTTCATTGAGTTTCTTTTTTTTATATTTTATTTTATTTTATTTTTTGAGACAGGGTCTTGCTCCGTCACCCAGGCTGGAGTGCAGTGATACAATCATGGCTTACTGCAGCCTTGACCTCCCAGGTTCAAGCAAACCTCCCACCTCAGAGTCTCCCGAGTAGTTGGGACCATAGGCATGCACTCCAATGCCTAGCTACTTTTTTTTAATTCTTTGTAGCAACAGGGTCTCACTATGTTGTTGCCTGGGCTTGTCTCAGGCTCCTGGGCTCAAACCATCCTCCCACCTTGGCCTCCCAAAGTGCTGGGATTATAGGCATGAGCCACAGTGCCAGGCCTGAGTTTCAACTTTGAATATTTCTTTTTGGCCTTTCCTTTGCAATCCTATTTTAATTCTAAAACAAACTTGAGAGGATGACCTTTTAAAGGAACATGTTATAAATTAACGGCATTTGGTTTTACCATATGTTTTTCTATTATTAGGTATAATTATTGATTGTGAATTAATGTGACTTCACTTAAAATAAAGACTTACATCTGGATAGAAAAGTATTTACTGAAAATAAAAATAATAATAAACTTTACAATCTCTATCATAATGTGTTTTTGCAAGTTAAAAAAAAAAAAGCTGTCTTTTTAAATTACATAGTTGCACAAAATTCCTTAGGTCATTCACGGTGAAACAAAAAAATTCTAATTCAGCCTTTATGTAAGTTGAATATGGATTTTATTGCTCAATTATTTGCAGGTTTCTTTCCTTATGACCATAAGATATGATACCATATTTCTAAACCATATTTCTAAATCTTTACTCTTTCTTAGTTTCTTTTCTCTATGTTTAAAAAAGGTTGGGTCACATTTTCTTAGCAAATGACAAATTTTCAGTGTTAGACATTTGTTTTTCCATATGCATTCTTCTATTTCAGAGTATTCTTTTTCTCCAATATTCTTATACTTCTCCTAGTTTCCCTAGTGAACTTCAGCCCATGCCTTTAATTATCTCACATTTGCTAGCCAAAGGCACATTTCCATGACCAAAGATATGCTCTCACTACTTAAAAAAAGGTATTTCTGGCTGGGCGCAGTGGCTCACCCCTGTAATCCCAGTACTTTGGGAGGCTGAGGTGAGCAGCCTCATGACCTCCCTGAAGTCATGAGTTCAAGACCAGCCTGGTCAACGTGGTGAAACCCCATCTCTACTACAAATACAAAAATTAGCTAGGCATGGTGGTGGGCACCTGTAATCCCAGCTACTCGGGAGGTTGAGGCAGGAGAATTGCTTGAACCCAGAAAGCAGAGGTTGCAATGATCTGAGATAATGCCATTGCACTCCAGCCTGGGTGACAGAGGGAAACTCTGTCTCAAAAAAGAAAAAACGGTATTTCTTATAAAATTCTTCAGTCCTCACTGCCATACCTACACATACAAAAACACACACCATGAACACCAATAACAATTACAATGACAAAACAACAATAAAAACCAGTTCTTCCAAGCTGAGATGCCACTCATCTTCCTCTAGAAGTCTAACCAGACCTCAGCAGAACAATATTGTTGTTTACCAGTTGTAGCTAAGCTGATTGGCGGCTGATTTAAAACAGATCTAACCAGTGTTTCTGGAAAAATGAAACAAAGCTGTAATGAACAGAAAGCAGTTGTTACACGCTAAACTTCATAAGAGAGGGTAAAGGAGAGATTCCTTTGATTTATATTATTATTCTAGACAACGGGTACTGTTGAATTCCTGCTGAATCCCAAATTACTCAACACAATGAGATTTCTTTGAATTACAAAACAGTACAACATGATAAGGCTAATCTGAACTGGTACTGCTGCCTTCTTCACCTCCAACAAATGTGGCCAAGTAAAATACTCCATGTGGTCTCCAAGTCCAGCATGGTTATGACTTTCATTGTGGAATTGGGTTAAGTATGAAGAAGTCCATTTTGTTCTTATATTAAGGCTTTATGGGTAATGGCAAAGTTTGGACATTTTTATCTTATTCTTGTACCTTATTTCTCAATTGGTTCAGAAGCCAGAAGGAAAAGAAGGACACTGTTGGGTGGACCTCTACAGAGACCCCAAAGTTTGATGAACTGGCTATTAACATTGATAAATCAAAGAGAATATGTGGTGGAATTAGGAGAAGGAAAAAAGCATGCAGGAGTGGCTTTTGGCAGGGTAAGAACAGGTGGTCGAGGGACTTAGACTTCAGCTTATGGCAAGGCATTTTCACCTCAGTGGTTTGTAGAGGCTTATATTAGCCACGCAGATTTAACAGGTGGGCAGATGGCTTTTGCCTGCTATAGCATGGGAGTGAAGCCTTGAGTTTTCAGTCATGTAGAAGGGTGACTATAATTTCTAGCAGCTTTGTCCTGAGATAAGCACATGTTTCTATAGAAGCAAGGACTCTACTTGTATGTACTTGTATGTGGCTTCCAGGAGGCATCTCTTGACCACTTGGACCACTCAGCTAAAGTTCAGGGACCAACTGAGCCTTGCATAACCGTGCAAGACTCACCAATGTCAATCCGTAATCAAATGTGCTGGCCAGGTGGATCTCTGCAAGAGTAAAAGCAGCCACAAGATGCAGACTGCTAGGATTTACTACTTAGTTACAGTTTTCCTTGTTCAGGCCAAGGAAACATTCAACTGAGGAGAAAGAACCTTAGGGTACAGACCTTTGAGTTTTGTTTTTTGGTTTTTTTTTTTTTTAGATGGAGTCTTTCTCTGTTGCCCAGGCTGGAGGGCAGTGGCACGATCTTGGCTCATTGCAACCTCTGCCTCCCAGGTTCAAGCGATTCCCATGCCTCAGCCTCCCACGTAACTGGGATTACAGGCATGCAACATCATGCCCAGCTAATTTTTGTATTTTTAGTAGACAGGGTTTTGCCATGTTGGTCAAGCTGGTCTTGAACCCCTGGTCTCAAGTGATCTACCTCCCTCGGTCTCCCAAAGTGCTGGGATTACAGGCATGAGCCACTGTTTCCAGCCAGACCTTTCAGATACTAAGGGATAAAACAAATTTGCTGTTTTTACTTCTTATCTCAGCCAGGCCTAAGACTTTAAATTAGCCAAAGGAGTACCTTGTGTCCACTGAGCACTAAAGTGACTCTAACTTCAAATAATCTGCTGCTAATTTAAGAAATCTGCTGCTCCATACTCCATTCAGTATTTGGGCTGAGAAGGAAGGGAACTCTGGAGGACCTAATCTTGACATCATGTGGTTTGTCCATGGGCTCAGGTCATCCCCAACCACTTGACCTCAAGTTTGCTCAGGATGTGGTAATTACATATGAGGGAGAAACTTCCTAGCAAACTAGTTTCTTGGCTCTAAGGGGCTCAAAGAAATGAGAAATTAAGAAGTTTTGAGTACAGTACAGACTCTGTATATGGGAAAGAAAGACACTTCAAACGAAACCAGGTAACTGAACCGCCACTATCGGCAAATTTCAGAATTTTGCAATATCTCACATGCCCATCTCAAATAAAAGTGACAGAATGCAAAAGCAGATTTTTATCCTAGCCATGATAAATGCACAATACTAAGGATAACTTCTTTCTGGAAACGTCTAGAGCGAAGATTCTAGATCAAAGTTTCCGGACAATTGGAACTTTTTCAGAGGAGTGAGTGGCTGAAGCAGGAACCAAGAGTTAGGAGCCCTGACTTTGTTACCTGCAATTATTTTCTTTTGTAATGTGTAGTTTAGATTGTCCATCTATAAAACTAAGGATAGTGCTATCTTCAAGAAAAGTTGAACAATGACTCATTGAATCTTTGTGTAGTTTCTGGAACTCTAACCTGAAATATTGCAAGTATAAAAACTATACTTTGGCCAGTGCGGTAACTCACACCTGTAATCCTAGCATTTTGGGAGACTGAAGTGGGTGGATCACTTCAGGTCACGAGTTTGAGACCAGCCTGGCCAACATGGTAAAACCCTGTCTCTACTAAAAGAAATACAAAAGTAGCTGGGCGTGGTGGTGGGCACCTGTAATCTCAATTACTTGGGAGGCTGAGGCAGGAGAATCACTTGAACCCAGGAGGCAGAGGTTACAGTAAGCCAAGATCATACCACCGCACTCTAACCTGAGTGACAGAGTGAGACCCTGTCTCAAAAAAACAAAACAAAACAACAACAACAACTACACTTTGTTAAAAGTATTTGGAGCATATTTTTATATCCATCCCTTTCCTGTGCAGTATTGTTTGTTTTTTATTATCCACCTTTCTCCTACCTTTCTTTTCCTAGTCTTTAGTTCACGCTTTAACATCAGCTCAGAAAAGTGCTATATTACAGAAAAAACTGACTATTGTTAAACAAAGTTTATGTAGTACAGAACAATGTCACTGCCATTCTTTTTCTTTTTAAAGGGCAGAAATTAAGCCAGGTGTGGGGGCTTGCACCTATAATCCCAGCTACTCAGGAGGCTAAAACAGGAGAATTGAGTTTGAGGCTTCAGTAAGCTATGATTACACCACTGCACTCCAGCCTGGATAACAGATCAAGACCCTGTCTTTTAATTTTTTTTTTAAAAAAAAGAAGGAAATTAAGTGTAATGTATTTGCTACAATTTTTAATAGCACATCACTTTTTTTTTAAGGCTGTTTAGGATCTCAAGAGAATGCCTTTAGTGTTGCAGAATTTTGCTGTTAGTATTTTCAAACCAACATGGCCCTATAAAGCTGCTCAATAACCAGACAACACAGTTTCTGTCTCATACCAGTTATACCATGTTGGCTCTTCTTCTGCCATTGCTCCCTTCACTCTATGAGACTGCCATGCTACTGGATGGTAGGCTACAGCAGAAACACCAAAGAGGCAAAAGAAATCATTCTAATGGCACTACAAGTCTATAGCCAACATATTTGCTCCTAATCAACCTGGAAATGGCCCCTGAGTCCATCTGTATCCTAGATCTAGAAAGACACAGGCCTAAACTCAATTATAGGAAAAGAAGCTACCTTACTATAATTCCATTGCTCCCAACCAAGATTAATTTTAATTTCAAAATGAATCCAGAGTAGGTAGAAACCAATTGCATCCAGAATCATCACATAAGACCTCATCTACACCTGGGTGGAAATATTTAAAGCAAGTCATAAAACATCACCACTTTAGTGATTCATCTAGATTGATTCTTGTCCTTGAAAATAAGGGGATCTCTTGAGAAAAATAGGTGGATTAATGAAGTCACTTACCTAAGTTGGAAATCAGGTAGTATGGCTTTAGAGTTTCTGCTCTGGACTTCTGTACTAAACAGTCCCTCCCTTAGTGGACTGCTCCATTCTCCTCCCTGCTTAGGAGAAACAAATACATCTGACAAAGTAGAGGGCCCACTGATAATCTCAACTGTTCTTCTGAAGAACTGCCACCGCCAGCTCCTCTTACTTGTCCCAAATCTGGTTTCAGAGTAGTCACCTCATTCTATGCCTTCTTCGTCATTGCAGTCAAGAGTGGTATGTCCTGTCTGGAAAACAGATACAGATTTCTGCATATGCTTTCTTTGGTCTGTTATTTGTGTCTCTCAATTTGTAATGCAAATTGGATTTTATAATGGTAAACTTCTCAAGGGCAGGAATGTGTTTCCTAGCTTTGCGTGTGTGCATTTCCGACCATAATGAGCAAACTGTAGTCCTTTTATGATGTTTTATTAATATGCACTTAAAATTATTCTTTTGGTGTGCCTGTGTATTTTTTGCATATGTTCTTACACAATAGTAAAGTATCGCATTTAGCAGAGAGATAATAGACTTTTATATTTAAAGCTTCCTTTTTGCATCCTCCAAGTTGTTCTGGAATTGTCTACATGATCCTCTTACTTTACTGCCCAGATACTGGTCCATCAGAGTGACATAGGATTTTATTTCTTACATCCTTTTTTGTTGTTGTTTTTAAGGATGGGGACTTCCTCTGTCACCCAGGCTGGAGCACAGTGGCACAATCATAGCTCACTGTAACCTTGAGCTCCTGGGCTCAGGTGATCCTCCCACCACAGCCTCCTGAGTAGCTGTGACTACAGGTGTGCACCACCACGCCTGACTAAATTTCATACATTTTTACAAAATGAATTACATAACACAACTTCACTAGCCTATGTGGGTCACTTTTCTCTATAATTGCTAAATAAAAAGGATAAAAGCCTTCATCCAAGGGAATGCAGGGAGTCTAGTCCCTCCCCTAGATTTTATGAAGATAGTAAATTCTCATATTTCACAAATCCATCATGGGTGTCTTGGGTCAACTCCCTCTGGGCTGCTACATCAGATTTCTCCACTGATTATGCTGGCTGGAGGCTATTTAGTCTCCCCAGAATATAGACACAGATTCCCCCCCGAAACATAGAAATGGATCCCCCCAGACCAGCCTGGTCAATATGGCAAAACCCCATCTCTACTGAAAATACAAAACTTAGCCGGGCGTGGTGGTGTGCCCCTGTAGTCCCAGCTGCTCAGGAGGCTGAGGCAGGAGAATCGTTTGAACCTAGGAGATGGAGGTTGCAGTGAGCTGAGATCGCGCCACTGCACTCCAGCCTGAGCAACAGAGTGAGGCTCCTTTTCAAAAAAAAAAAAAGAAAGAAATGGATCCCCCCACACCTTGAATTCAGAAAATACTGCTAACCAACATTTTAGCATATTTTACTAAGGCTTGAAGAAACTGCAAGGGATTATAATAAAGAAAAGGAAAATATGAATGTGGAGATGAGATGTTCATCCTAGAACCTAGAGACTATTGGCATGCCATTTCGGAAGGACTCTTCAGGCAGACTCTTTCTTTGGGCTCCAGGATTCTGGCACCTTCACAGAAACCATTTAACATTCTCAAGATAAAAGGTCTTCTTTTCTCTCTCTCCTCTCCCAAATAACATATCCCCAAGCCCCGTCTCTGGCTCAGCTAGAAGAGGCAGAGCCAGGTCATGTAACCAAAGTCTCTTCCAAGAGACAGTTACCCCCAAAAGAATTCGGCAGACTTGGCATATATTGGGGGATGACTTTATCAATGGGCTTCCGCAAAGGTAATTGTGGGCACTTCAATTACAAATACCCACCTTTAAAAATTGCTGTTTACTTAATTAATTTATAAATACTTCGCTCATGAAATGTGAGTCCTCTCTAAACAAAGGAAGGTGGTAAACTCCAAGACAAATACACCTTCCCACCATTTGTGAAGGAGTTGCAGGGAGGAATGCTTGGTGGTTTAGAATATTTCATCTCCTTTTCCAACCATCAAGAATTTCTATCAGGACCCATAGTCCTAGATTACCACCACAATGGCATCATTAACATTTTTAAAGCATAACTATTTCTACATGAGTTTTCCCTTCTGCAGACAGAAAGGCATTAAAGGCTTGTATTTCCCTATTTTCTTGAATTCAAGCACTATGCTAGCACAATTAAATTTATTGGCTTATTCCTGAGAGCCTTCATGTTTGTATTCTTGGAGCATTAAACTGCTGTTAAATTCGGGAGGTATTAAGCTAGTAAGGGATTGGCTTATGAACCACTTCAGAAGTAGCCTTCAGAACAGTGCTTATTGCCAGGCATGGTGGCTCAGGCCTGTAATTCCAACACTTTGGGAGGCCAGAGGAACAGTTGAGCCCAGGGTTTGTTTGTTTGTTTGTTTGTTTGTTTGTTTCTTTCTTTCTTTCTTTCTTTCTTTCTTTCCTTCCTTCTTTCTTTCTTTCTTTCTTTCTCTCTCTCTCTCTCTCTCTCTTTCTTTCTTTCTTTCTTTCTTTCTTTCTTTCTTTCACTTTGGGAGGCCAGAGGAACAGTTGAGCCCAGGGTTTCTTTCTTTCTTTCTTTCTTTCCTTCCTTCTTTCCTTCCTTCCTTCCTTCCTTCCTTCCTTCCTTCCTTCCTTCCTTCCTTCCTTCCTTCTTTCTTTCCTTTTCTTTTCTTTTCTTTTCTTTTCTTTTCTTTTCTTTTCTTTTCTTTCTTTTTTGAGAGGGAGTCTCGCTCTCTCTCCCAGGCTGGAGTGCAGTGGCGCGATCTCGGTTTACTGCAAGCTCCGCCTCCCGGGTTCACGCCATTCTCCAACCTCAGCCTCCCAAGTAGCTGGGACTACAGGCGCCCGCCACCATGCCCGGCTAATTTTTTGTATTGTTGGTAGAGATGGGGTTTCACCGTGGTCTTGATCTCCTGACCTCCTGATCAGCCCACCTCGGCGTCCCAAAGTGCTGGGATTACAAGTGTGAGCCACTGCTCCCGGCCAAGTCCAGGGTTTCAAGATCAGCCTGTGCAATATAGCAAGACCTCGTCTCTACTAAAAATAAAAATTAAAAAATTACCTGGACGTGATGTCATGCACCTGCAGTCTCAGCTATTCAGGAGAGTGAGGTGGGAGGATCATGTGAGCCTGGGAGTTTGAGGTTGCAGTGAGCCGTAATGGCACCACTGCACTCCAACCTGGTTGACAGAGTGAGATCCTGTCTCAAAAAAAAGAAAAGAAAAGCACTGATTACCAGGAAAAAGAGTAGAGGATATGTGGCATTTTGCTGGTCAAAGAGTCACTGAAAAAAAATCTGCGAACCATTGTTTCAAGGGAAGCTTGTACTTATTCACCCGTTGAACTTTGTCATCTTCTTATGGGTGTGGTAGACTTACTCATAAAGAAAAAAAAAGACTCCTAAAAGTTTCTCTATTCTTATCTTGAATTCTGGTTGTTCCTGCAATACAGAGCTAGTATTTAATTGTTTGGTCTACTTTCTTTGTATACTACAAATTCTGTAATATTGGGAACCTTAACCAATTCAGTAAGAGTTGAAGGAAGAGAGGGGACTTTATATATATATGTGTGTGTGTGTATATATGTAATTATATACATATATATAGCCTTTGAAAGATTGCCAAAGGAGGGCAAACAGTTTGGATACTGTCTCAATACACTTATCATATTTTAAATCTGCCTAAGAGTTTATGTGTGTTCCCCAAGTTAAACAACAGTTGACATGCATGCATTCTGATAAAATTCCATTACCTAATACACTAAATTTCAGCACTGGTGGGAAAGAATAGATTTTTACTGGGAAAGTTATGCCTTTTTTTCCGCTGAAAATTAACACGTGGAACCATAATCTTAGGAAATGTCATTTGTTTTATATGCACGTATCTAACTCTAAAACAAACTTTGCTGTTGCATGTAATTATACAAATGCTGTATATGTATGTTGCTAAGTACTTAAAATCTTCATTGTAATTCTATTTGAACTTCTAATGAATACCTAGGGACAGCAAAGACATGTCTGAACAGGTAAATCAGTGCATAATTAAATGACATGCATGTCCCGTGTATTGCAATCTTTTAAAGTTCTAACTATGAGTACTTTCTATTATGCAATTTTTTAGAGCAGCTTTTTTCTTTTTACGCAAACATGATAAGGACACAAAAGACTTATTTTGTTTTCCTCTGGCCACTGTACTTTCATGAGAATGTTATGAGAACCTCATGTCCTACAATACCAACCCCCACCCTTGACTGGATTGCCCAATAAAGATCAGATTTTCCCAAATATTATGTTCTAGCTGGATTTGCAACAATCATAAGTCAATCATTAGGAATCCTGTGCATATGGCAAAGTTTTTTGTTTTTTGTTTTTGTTTTTGTTTTTTGTTTTGAGATGGGGTCTTGCTCTGTCGCCCAGGCTGGAGTGCAGTGGCACGATCTCAGCTCACTGCAACCTCCACCTCCCGGGTTCAAGCAATTCTCCTGCCTCACCCTCCCATGTAGCTGGGACTGTAGGTGCGTGCCATCACATCTGTTTAATTTTTTTGTATTTTAGTAGAGACAGGGTTTCACCATGTTGCCAGGATGGTCTCGATCTCCTGACCCCGTGATCCGCCCACCTCAGCCTCCCAAAGTGCTGGAATTACAGGCGTGAGCCACCTCACCTGGCCACAAAGTTTATTTTAATAGTATTTTGAACTGAAAATAAGCAGCTTTTTTGTTTGTTTGTTTGTTTTCCAGACAAGGTCTTGCTCTGTCACCCAGGCTGGAGTACAATGGCACAATCATAGCTCACTGTAACCTTGGACTCCTGGGCTCAAGGATCCTCTTATCTCAGCCTCCCAAGAGCTGGGACTACAGGTGAGTGCCACCACACCTGGCTAATTTTTTTTCTTTTTTTTCTTTTGAGACAGAGTCTTGCTCTGTCATCAAGCTGGAGTGCAGTGGTATGACCTGGGCTCACTGCAACCTCCACCTCCCAGGTTCAAGCGATTCTCTTGCCTCAACCTCCCGAGTAGCTGGGACTAGAGGTGTGCACCACCACGCCCAGCTAATTTTTGTATTTTTAGTAGAGACGGGGTTTCACCATATTCACCAGTATAGTCTCGATCTCTTGACCTCGTGATCCGCCGGCCTCGGCCTCCCAGAGTGCTGAGATTACAGGCGTGAGCCACCGTACCCAGCCTATCTGGTTAATTAAAAAAAATTTTTTTTTGTAGAGATGGAGGGCTCACTATGTTGCCCAGGCTGCTTGCCAGCTCCTGGACTCAAACCATCTTCTCCCTTCATCCTCCTAAAATGCTGGGATTACAGATGTGAACCACTGTGCCCAACAGAAGCATATTTAAAATTGTAATATCCAAAGCATATTACCATAGCCCAACAGTTTGTTTTTATTCACATGTTCCACAGCATTCACTTTAAGTAAATATCCATTATTGTTTCCCAAATCCTTTTGGGGTCAGCAAATAATACTTTCAGAAAAAGTTTGTGGGGGAAAAAAGGAAACTTTAATTACTTTCCATGGGAAAGTTCCAAATGGAACAAAAGTGCTTCTCAGATATAATTTTACAAAACCCTTGTAGCACGTTGAGGCTAAAGACATTTATGCAATTACTAAGTCTACTGTATATGTGAGCAAACACGGGGGTAGAATGAGAATAGAGCTATTATGTTACTGTACCATTATTCTAGTGGTCTGCCTTTACTACCCCGGGACATCTTTAGAGAATGTCAAAATGTTCCACTTATTATAACATTTTTTTCTTTCTTTTTCTTCTGATTAATAAGGCGGGTTGATAAGACAACATTTTTAAATTTTTATTTTATTTTTTTGGAGACAGGGTCTCACTTTGTCACCCTGGCTGAAGTGCAGTGGCACAATCGCAGCTCACTGCAGCCTTGACCTCCCGGGCTTAAGCCATCCTCCTGCCTTAGCCCCACAAGTAGCTGGGACTACAGGCATGTGCCACCATGCCTAGGTAATTTTTGTAGTTTTTGTGGAGACCAGTTTTTGCCATGTTGCCCAGGCTGGTCTCGAACCCCTGAGCTCAAGTAATTCGCCCACCTCGGCATCCCAGAGGGCCGGGATTACAGGCATGGGCCACCATGTCTGGCCTATAATATAACTTTTTGTAATTGTTATATCTAGTTCTCTACTAGAGAAATTGTATTTTGATAAATGAATTAATAATTATAATTTAATTATAATACAGGAAAAGTTTCAGTGGTATCCAAAAGGGAAGATTTGACTGATGTATGAATGTGCTTGCTTATGAAATAGAAGCAACAAAAAAAATAATCATTTTAACTAAGGCCAGACAATTGAGGCAAAGTATATGACCAATGGTAATTGCCATTCAGGCATAGCAGGTATTCTGTTCCAGCATCCCCCATTTTCAGGTTAATTTTCAAATTATTTTCCCCAAATGATTTCTCAGGGCTACGTGTCCCCTGCTTTGAAACAGGATGCTGTTGTTCCCATAACGTGAAGTCTGTTCTCTAGGGTGGCCAGACCTCAGCTGAGGGCAAATCATTCTCAGAATCATTGCTCTGTTCCCATGACCTGGACCTGATTAAACAAATTACAGTGGCAAGCCCAGAAGTATTCCCCCAACCAGTTAGGCAGAAACTTGGGACGTAAGCAAGAGAAGAGGCACAGAGGACAGCAACAAGGTGCAGCTAATTGTTTTTCTGGCAAGAATAAGGAAAGAAAATGGACACTATAAACAAGGGCAGAATTCTATAAACCTTGATAGCGATGGTAAACAATAGCGTGAAACAAATAAAGCACTATAAAATGACAAGCAATTACAGCTTCTGCAGTAAGTAGATGAACAAACCTGATATATTAACTCGTTCAAATGCTCCAAGTACAAAATTCATGCATGAATCTAACAAAATTAATAGAAAAATATTAGTGCTTAAATTTTTTATTAAAAGCCGCCCATCAATGCAACTCTATCTTTCCTATATTTTGTTTTTATAATTCATTTTCTGTGTCTCTGGGTCTAACTGGCCATAGTCCATCTTGTTTTAAAAGTTCATCACACCAAGATCAATTCCACTGGTTAAAATAGGCAATCTTTCCACAACTTGTAAACATAAAACTTGCCTGGAAAGAGCCTGCTTTCTTTTCCTTTGTAAATATTAATCATACTTAACAGCATAGACTTGAAATTCAGTTCAGTTTGGTTAGACATGAATTCAACTGACTTTAACGTTTTAAATGATAAAAAATAATAAAACCTGTAATACAAAAGACATTGCCTTATCAATATTCAAAATGGATATTTACAAGTGTTTCCCAAGTAAGGCAAGTCATAAGTATTTGATTTAATAATAGTATTCTGTTCCACAACTAGTGTATATTGAGGAATTGCATCCATAGGCAACTCCAAGGTCAAAGTCCTGGTAATATCCTCTTTATATAGTTAAATGGATTAATTAGCAAAAAGATATTGATATCCCATCTTGAGAATATAATAATTCAGGCAAGTGATGGTCAATCAATTTGTTTATTCAATAATTGTTTATTGGGCACCAATGTGTACCAGGCCAAGTTAGGGTCTGAAAATCACCACAGACAAAACCAATATGTTCCACACTCATTATAAGAAGAAAGGAGCTTTCAGCAGTAGAGAAACCTTTGCTTTTCCACCGGTCTCCCATCGTTTGTGAGGAAGAGCTAGTTCTCATTTTCTCTAAGTAGGGAGGCTTAAGATCACGGAGAAAAATGAAATAAGAAGAAAGTAGATACTGATATTTCTATGTAGGGCAGAGGATGTACAAACACCTATGCCCTGCCTTCTGTCTGGAGATTCCAACAAAAATGAGGATATGGGATGAGACAGTGGCACAGGCATATAAATTAAACAGGGGAGGTTTCGAAGACTCCTACCCTTATCAATGCAGACCGTTGTTAAAGCCCAAAATCATTTAGGCTTTGTTACCCACATTTTTTGTTGTTTTAGGGGCTCATGTTTCTCTCAAGCCTAGTGTGCTCTCTGTTCATTTTATACATTAAAAAATAATAAGCAGTAGGAAAATTTTGTCCTTAAAGATAGTACAGGCTGGGTGCAGTGGCTCACACCTGTAATCCCAACACTTTGGGAGGCCAAGGTGGGCAGATCAACTGAGGTCAGGAGTTCAAGACTAACCTGGCCAACATGGTGAAACCCCATCTCTACAAAAAATACAAAAATTAGCTGGGCATGGTGGCAGGCACCTGTAATCCCAGCTACTCGGGAGGCTGAGGCAGGAGAATCACTTGAACCTGGGAGAAGAAGCTGCAGTGAGCCAAGATCACTCCACTGCACTCCAGCCTGGGCGATAGAGCGAGACTCTGTCTCAAAAAAAAAAAAAAGATAGTACATATTTATTTTTCTTTGAATAATTCTATCTTTATAGCTTGTACCTCTAGCTCATAGTAGCCATCAATGTAGTAATGCTATTTTTTCTTAGAACTTAATATGACTTATAAGCATCTTTTATTGGACAATAACAATAAGGAAAACCTTGTCTGTGAAGTGTTTTATAGTTTACAAAACACTTTCACCTACATTATCTCATTTGATTAATGACCCTGGCAGGTGGCCTGTGCAGCCATACTTATCTTTGCTTTGTAGAAACCAAGACTCAGAGAGGTTGTGAAATACCTAAGACATCACAGTGAGTTACAAGTAGAGCTGAGATTTAAACCTAAATCATGTGTCTTCAAGCCCAGATCATGTGACCCTACTTTAACTTCTTCTTTCCATGTTCTGTCTCCCATAACAAGTAAATTATGGTGCCATGACTTTTAGCCATCACTGCTGTAGATGTTGCTAAGACAAACGGTTTTTTTGTTTTTTGTTTTTTGTTTTTTTTGAGAGAGAGTCTTGCTCTGTCGCCCAGGCTGGAGTGCAGTGGCGCAATCTCGGCTCACTGCAAGCTCTGGTTCCTGGGTTCACACCATTCTCCTGCCTCAGCCTCCCAAGAAGCTGGGACTATAGGCGCCTGCCACCACGCCCGGCTAATTTTTTGTATTTTTTAGTAGAGACAGGGTTTCATCATGTTAGCCAGGATGGTCTCGGTCTCCTGACCTCGTGATCCACCCGCCTCGGCCTCCCAAAGTGCTGGGATTACAGGCGTGAGCCACCGTGCCCAGCCTGACAAACTGCTTTATCTCATCTTTACTTAGCATCATACAAGTAATAGGTAATAAGTAAAAAGTCACTAGCTACTACTATGCATTAAGGAACCTGAAAGAAAGCATTAATCATTATGTAAAGAATGTTATGAACAGCCTAAAAAGAAGAAAGAAAATAAAAGAGCAATGGCCCATTATAAAAGGTTTTTTTTTTTAAATGTTTATTAAGAGAGGAGCATTTAATCTGAAATTTTAATAAAATAATTATCCTCTTAGTGATTGGCTAATACATTAATCTTGCTGGAGTAATGTTTTTATCTTCTAAAAGATATCTGTTTGGTAAAATGGGCTGAGGATAAAATATTTAAGCTATTTTTAAGTCACTGAGCTTTTCAGTGACTCTTGATGGCAGGTCCCCATTTGATTCCTTATTGTACTATTCACTAAAAGCAACATGGTCAGCCACTTAGAACACCACTTCTGGTAAGTTGCCTTGGTTTCCCTCCCCATTTTCAGATATTCAGATTAATAGAATAATTTTTGAAATTTGTCCTGTTTAATGCATTTCACCAATAGGTATAGAGCACCAGATGCCAGGCACCAGGACATACAAAGACCAATAGTCTGTGACTTCAAGAAGCTTGCAAAAGCAACTTCTGTATGTATAGCAATGTTTATTTAGGGCCTACATTTATATGTAGTCAGCAACATTTTGAGCTGAATTATCAGCACTTTTCCCTTTTCTAAGAATGCTTCCCACCTAAGAGATGGGCCCTGTAACTCTCATTGTCACTAATTCCAGCAACATAATTTGTGATCAGGGCTGGACAGTGGCCCAAGCTGGAGTAATTAGATTAATCCTCCTGCCTTTTGAATAAGGAAACAGAGAGTCTTGTAAATGAGCTCTGGGTTATGGGTCAGCAAGACTCAGGAAATGAGGGCTCTGGATTGGCATGATTTTAGAGTTGCCAAATAAAATACAGGCCTGCTGTATTTTTGCTTGCTAAATCTGGCAACCATACATGATGCGCCATATAAAAGTGGAGTTAAGAAAGCTATTCTGCAAAAAGGAGTAGAAACATAGAGATAACAAAAATTAACAACTATGGTGAAAGTGTAGTGGGGAAGTGGGGAAGTTTCAGGAAAAGGAAAAATATCCCAAGTGTTGCCTCAGTCACTGACAACTTTTCAGTCCTTAGTTCCAGTCCCTTGAGGAATGTGGCTGCATTTCTTGCCCTTGAGTTCTGTGAGATACCTTGCCTGTTTTTATAAGATATTTTTTTTTCTTTAGATAGCTCAGCGGAAATACATTTCTCATATCAAGCATGTCCAAAGGCATATATAATGTTGTCACGCTTCGAGAAAAAGTTTTTATTTTTTTGTAAATTTTAAAGAATTCACAGGGTCCGTGAAATAGATGAATAGGAAACTTGTTTCTTATTTACCAAGTAGGAAAGTTTGCCTCAAATACAATGAGATGTCTGGATCAGTACTTCTGACATTGTATATTTGGAAACCTGCATAGGTCTCCTTGGTTTCCTTAGAAGTATAGTTAACGAGTAATGTACATTCCCTAGGTGTTATTCTAAAATGTTGTCCCCAAAGTAAAAAGTATCCACAGGATAAAGTTAGACATTAGGCATAATTCAATTTCAATAATGTTTATTCCTCTTCTTCCTTTTCCTTGTCTCTTTCTTTCTCCTTTTCTTTTATCTCCCTTGTCCCATTCTCTAATCTCCCTGGCTAAATTCCTCCAGAGGAAAAAAAAGGCCATCAAAAAAGTCACTAACACCTCACTGTAAACTACTTGAAAGTGCTATTCACACTTGTAGTATTTGCATTTTAAAAGAAGACCTTTAAGAGAGAGGAAGCCAACAGAATATTTCTGGGCTTCCCAGAACAACCACCTTACTATATTGCTATGGACAGCAACCTACACACAACCCTATTTAATGTGGTGTTTACATTAAATTAATATTAGCTCATTGGGTGAGACAGGTCATCATGGTGAGTATTCAAGAAATCATTGTGGTCTGGGTCCATCTACCCAAACTGGGACATGGCTAGGCCTGGAGATGACTTTAACTGGTGTGGATCTAGGGAAAGGATCCATGGATATGTAAGCTAGGGACAGTTGTCATTGTCAACGGAGCAATGGCCCAACCCCCAGAACAACAAAGAAACAGAACTGACAGGGGACCTGAAGGAGGGGCAAGAGAGACGATCTAAAACATACACTTGGTAGTGTATTTCCAAGGTTAGTTGTAAGGAGAGGCCAAGTAAGAGAACTACATTGCAAGGTTCTCGAACCTAAACAGAACACAGGTAGCTGGGCATTTGAATTTTACCCACAAGCTAATTGTTCCTTCTCTCCAAAAACATCTTCCCCTGCCTAAAACTTTACTACCTGGATGTTCTTTTTATTCATTAAACCATCTCTTTTTGGCATTTTAAGGAAAATTATGTCATTCATACCTTAACATAAACTATGAAGAAACCAGTCAGTTCCAAGCTATATTTTAAAACGTGGGACTGTTGTGTAGTAGCATAGCTATTTGGGAGGCTGAGGCAGAAGTTGTCCAGGAGTTCAAGGCTATAGTGAGCTATGATTGCACCACTGCATTCAAGCCTGAGTCACAGAGACTCTGGTCTCTCAAAGATAAATAAATAGGCTGGAAGCAGTGGCTCAGGCCTGTAATCCCAGCACTTTAGGAGGTAGAAGTGGGAGAATGGCTTGAATACAAGAGTTCAAGACCAGCCTGGGCAACGTAACGAAAGGAACCCTGTATCTACGGAAAAAAAAAAAAAGTTAGCCAGGGGTGTGTGCCTATAGTCCCAGCTACTCAGGAAGCTGAGGTGGGAGGATCGCTTGAGCCCAGGACTTTGAGACTACAGTGAGCTATGATTGTGCCGCGGTACTCCAGCCTGAGCCACAAATGAGATCCTGTCTCTGAGGAAAAAAAAAAAAAAAATTAATAAAAATAAATAAATAAAATGTGTAAATGTTCTCATGGTTAGGGAGAAGGAAGAATTAATTTTGAAACGGGGGGTATTTTAAAGGGCAGGCAGGCCCAGTTATGACAGGAAGGCAGCGTTGATGACACTTGGTACTGAAGTGCTAGAATTATGAGACAAGAATTGGAAGACAAACACAAAAAAGCCTTTAAATTCAATTTTTCTAGTTTACATTTTCTACAGTTTATCCATCCCACAAGATGACTCCAGAACCCAGATGGAAAGAGCAATATATAGTACCTTTATGCAAATTGCATCCTTTCCCCCAGGTGGTGAAGTGCCATCCCAGGATCCACAGCCCAGTGAGCAGAGGGGCTATAGATTCCGGCCCCCTGTCTGCATTTTCTTAGCTGGGCATCATTGTGCACAACTTATACAACCATATGTGCAGCAATCCCTCCCTCCATTCCTCCTCCACCCTCCTCATACATACGTCTACCTGCTACTTAATGAAATATGACTCAACCATCAAGACCCAGCTCAAGTAGCACTTATGTTGTGATTTTCAAAGGAGAGGCCTCTCCTCTACTGCCTTATGCTAACACTAGAGACGCATCATAGAATAGTGACTAACAGTGCCAACTCTGGAGCCAAACTGCTTGGGTGCAAATCCCAGCTATGCCATTTCTTAGTGGTGTAACTGTGGACCTGCGCCCTGTTCCTTTATCTATAAAATGGAAGAATGTAAGTAACAATCTCATAAGTGTGTTATGGATATATAACAAGATAACACGTGTAATGTACTTAGAACAATTTTTGGCAAATAATGAGCATTCAGTAGGTATTTGGAATTGCTGTAACTCAGCTGTTGCTAATAGCATATTATTATCACAGTGAATTTTTGTTAGGCTGATATGTGCCTAGTTTTTCTAGTCAAGGAAAAAAATGTATTCATTTTTATATTTCTAGGACCTGGTTAAAAAAAAAAAAAATTACAAGTTCTAGGCTGAGCAAGGTGGCTCACGCCTGTAATCCCAGCACTTTGGGAGACTGTGGGGGGGGTGGATCACGAGGTCAGGAGTTCAAGACCAGCCTGGCCAAGATGGCGAAACCTCGTCTCTACTAAAAATACAAAAATTAGCTGGGTGTGGTGGCCTGCACCTGTTATCTCAGCAACTGGGATAGCTGAGGCAGGAGAATCGCTTGAACCCAGGAGGTGGAGGTTGCTGTGAGCTGAGATTATGCCCCCGCACTCAAGCCTGGGTGACAGACCAAGACTCATCTAAAAAGAAAGAGAAAGAAAGAAAGAAAGAAAGAGAGAGAGAGAGAGAAAGAAAGAGAGAAAGAGAGAAAGAAAGAGAGAAAGAGAGAAAGAAAGAGAAAGAAAGAAAGAAAAGAAAAAGTACAGGTTCTAGAAGATACTCTGTATACTTCTGTGAATAAATGAGTAAGCCTCTGGGTCACAATAGCCAAGGAGATTCCTCTCTTGGGAAAACAGGATTCCAGAGAGAGAGAAGTCCCAAAGAACAGTATATCCCACGTTTCCGGCCCAGATGCCCCAGATCCACTTAAATGGAAAGTAGAGAGAGTTTTGTGGTATGAACCTGTGGCGCTGCTTGAAAAAGCGAACGCCCCATTGCTTGAGGGCCCAGGAGAAAAGGTTTGCGAACAGTGGGTGAAGAGAGGATATTCCTTCCAAAGCTAGACCCTGCCAATCCCAACTAAGAAGCCCCTCCTCCCACGTGTTTTATACAAAAGGTGAGATGGATCCATGTGAAATGGGGCCTTTGATTGGACAAGCTCAGGGATAATAGTAAACAGAAAGTACTTTAGATTACACATGTCTAGGCATAGGAAGCTTACCAAGACATTGAATGGCGCTTAGAATAGAATAGTGATTAGCACAATGTTGGTACTCAATAAATAAATGTTAGATTGATCCATAAATTATAGAAAGAATAAAATGATGAACAAACAACAAGGAATAAGATTATCAATCAATCAGTCGTGGTGGCGAATCCTCAAATTATATTGTGAAGGTGACTGGTTAACAATAGTCTACAGTGTCCGGAGGAACACTGGACCAAGGAATTACTAAGAGGTCTGGAGTCATTTGCATTTGAAAAAGGCTGTATGCTATACAGTGGAGAGTTTTTAAAAATTAGCTTAATAAGAACTCTGCTTAGCTTTATTTGGTTAACAGCATGAAACATTTGTCCCTTGCAGAGTGTTCAACAGTCTATCTCAAAGTTTAAAAAACACATAAAACTAAAATTAAATTTATGCTTAGAAATATAAACTATAATGCACGTTTGAAAACAAGGGCAATTTCTGGTATGAAGCTATGGCATTTTAAAAAATTTCTGTGGTGGTTAAATACTGTTAGTGTTTTTATTTATTTATTTTTTGAGATGGAGTCTTGCTCTGCTGCCCAGGCTGGAGTGTAGCCGCATGATTCTGGCTCACTGCAACCTCTGCCTCCCAGGTTCAAGCGATTCTCCTGCCTCAAACTCACGAGTAACTAGGATTACAGGCACCTGCCACCAAGCCCAGCTAATTTTTGTATTTTAGTAGAGACAGGATTTCACCATGTTGGCCAGGCTGGTCTCGAACTCCTGACTTCAAGCGATCCACCTGCCTCGGCCTCCCAAAGTGCTGGGATTACAGAAATGAGCCACCGTGCCCGGCGTATCTTTATTATTTTTTAAAATTAATTTTTTTGACAAGAGGAAAGAGTTTTCGAATAAGCGAGAAGCAGCGGTTCCCAGCGCAGCTGAGAGACAGTCCCTGCGGCTGAGAGTGGCAGCGGGGGCGGGCGGTCCCAGCGGCTACCGGTGGCCCTGGGCACTGGCATTCATATGGTCTCGAATGCTGATGGCCTGTTTGAGCAGAGTTCCACGCTGCGGAAGTAGACGCTGCTGTCCACCAGCTTCTTCACGGCGCTGCGGTCGTACTCCGCGGTGTAGATGGCTCCCTGGCTCTGCACCTCCCAACGCTGCATGGCTGCCTTGTGCCGAGCCAGCTCCGGAAGGGAGCGGCGCACGTGCTCCTGCAGCCGGTACAGGGCCACCGACGGCTCATTCGCCAGGACGCAGATGCTCTCAGTGAATGTGTCCGTGACTTTCTTCCCCTTGAGCTGCATCTCCGGTTCCTCCATAGCGACCGCGGCCTCTTTATTTTTTAATATATGTTTTAAACATGGTAAAATAAACAGCACAAAATTTCTGTTTCAGCCGTTTTTAAGTGTTCAATTCAACGGCATTAAGTACATTCGCCATGTTGTGCAACCATCACCACCAACCGTTTCCAGAAGTATTTTTATCATCCCAAACAGAAACTTTACCCATCAAACAGTAACTCCACATTCCACTCTTCTCCAGCCCCAGCTAACCTCTATTATATTTTCTGTCTCTATGAATTTGACTATTCCATTTACCTCTTATAAGTGGAATCGTACAATCTTGCATATTTCACTTAGCATCATGGTTGTGTGTGTGTATTTTGTTTTTTGGTTTTGTTTGTTTTTGTTTGTTTGTTTTGAGACGGAGTCTCGCTCTGTCGCCCAGGCTGGAGTGCCGTGGCGCGATCTCAGCTCACTGCAAGCTCCGCCTCCCAGGTTCACGCCATTCTCCTACCTCAGCCTTCCGAGTAGCTGGGACTACAGGCGCCCGCCACCACACCCGGCTAATTATTTTGTGTTTTTAGTAGAGACGAGGTTTCACGGTGTTAGCCAGGATGATCTTGATCTCCTGACCTCGTGATCCGCCCACCTCGGCCTCCCAAAGTGCTGGGGTGACAAGCGTGAGCCACTGCGCCCGGCCAGCATCATGTTTTTAAGGTTCATCCATGTGGTAGCAAGTATCACAATTTCACTCCTTTTTAAGGCTGAATTCTATTCCATTCTATGGAATATCATTTTATTCTATGTATAGATCACATTTTGTCTATCCACTCGTCTATCAGTGGACATTTGGGTTGTTTTCCTTTTGCCTGCTGTGAATAATGCTGCTCTGAACATTGATGTACAGGTATGTTTGAGTCCCTGTTTTCAGTCCTTCTGGGTATACACCTAGAAGTAAAGCAAAATTGCTGGATCATGTGGTAATTCTATATTTAACTTTTTGAAGAACCAGTGTTTTTATTATGTATTTTATTTTTAGAGACAGAGTCACTCTGTCGCCTAGGCTGAAGTGTAGTAGCACCATGATAGCTCACTACAGCCTCAAATTCCTGGGCTCAAGTGATCCTCCCGCCTCAACTTCCTAAAAAACTGGGACTACACGCTTGTGCCGTCATGCCTGGCATGTGTTCCTATTTTTTATGTGACAGAATCTTTTTCTTGATTGCTAAGTTAAGAAAGTCTGAATTCTGCTATGCTATGCTATGCTATGCTATGCAGGAATGTATACTATCAATATGTAAAATGTAGCACAAGTTTTAGTTAATCATAATCATTTTACAGGAAAAAGCAGGTTCTTCATAATATTTCGGGCTAAAGATTGGGATGTGGTAAGAGGAGATTGCTATAATCAAATAACATTCCATCCAGGAGATAACAAAGATAGTAAGAATATATCTGTTCCTCATGCTCTCCTTCCTCCCAACTTCAAACATGCATCAATGTAAAATCTTTCCCTGACGTCACTTTCTGAAGTTGGTATGCTGGCATAGAATCCACGGTCCTGATGTGTCTTCCATTTTCTCTTTTGATGACTATTCCTTTGTTCTTACCTATCAAAGAATAAGGCTAAATAAATTATTTCTTTGAGTGTTTATATCTTCAGTGTTTCATTTTCTCACACTTTTATTATAGTCTTTATTTATATAATTAGCTACCATTGCTGCATAGGCCTATTTGTTAAAAATCTTACCAATACCTCTCAATTTTTTCAATCTGTTCTCTTAATAATGAGATCCGGGCCAGGTACGGTGGCTCATGCCTGTAATCCTAGCTCTTTGGGAGGCCAAGGTGGGTGGATGGTTTGAGCTCAGGGGTTGGAGACCAGCCTGGGCAACATGATGAAACCCTGTCTCTGCAAAAAATACAAAATTAGCAAGGCATGGTGGTGCATGCCTGTAGTTGCAGCTACTTGAGGGACTGAGGCAGAAGGATTGCTTGAGCCGGAGAGGTTGAGGCTGCAGTAAGCTGAGATCGTACCACTGCACTCCAGTCTGGGTGACAAAGTGAGACCCTGTCTCCAAATAAAAAAAAAGAAAAAAAAAAAAAAAAAGGAAAAAAAAGAGAGAGATTTGAAATAAACATAAGGTTCTGAAGTTTTTGTATGATTGGATAGATCATTGTTCTATAGGCCCCTTTTCTGTTTATCATCTTCTACTTAGTGAGCATCACTTATCCCTGAAAAAGTTCTCCTTGAGTTAATTTTAAGTAGAAAAATAACATTAATTTATTGAGTCTACTTTGAGCTGCCACTTCCAAAACAAAACAGCAACAAGTTTTAAAGCAAATTTCTTTTCTTCTATATTCTCTAGATGTGTGGTTTAAAACGGGGATTTGGCAAAGTTCACCAGCAGTCCTTAGGATTACATTGGTACTGAAGTAAAGCGAGGGAAAAAAAAGTAAAATTGGAGATGAGATAAAACTATACTCAGTCCAAAAGGATCATGAGCTCTGATGGCTAGGGAGAGAGGAGAAGAAAGATACACTGATGCTAAAAAGGGACTTTTTGTTGTTTGTTTTGTTTTTGCTTTTTGACAGACAGGCAGGGAAAACAGGGAGAGTAATCTAACACAGATACAATTCCTAAGGCATAAGCTCATGCTAACTGTATTGTAACAAAGTTAGTCAAGTAGCTTGTTAAAACAAATACTATAGGAATTGTGTGGGTTTCAAAGAATTCCCAGGAGACCAGTAGTGAATAAAAATTTTCAGAATATTTTCTAGAATTAGACAGTATGGGACCAGGCATGGTGGCTCACTCCTGTGACCTCAGCACTTTGGGAGGCTGAGGTGAGTTTGAGACCAGCCTGGGTAACAGGCGAGTTGAGCCCAGGAGTTCAAGATCAGTCTGGGTAACATGGTGAAACCCTGTCTCTACAAAAAGTACAAAAATAAGCCAGGCAGCCCCGCGAGGTGGCTCACGCCTGTAATCCCAGCACTTTGGGAGGCCGAGGCGGGCTGATCACAAGGTCAGGAGATTGAGACCATACTGACTAACACGGTGAAACCCCGTCTCTACTAAAAATACAAAAAAATTAGCAGGGCATGAGGATGGGCGCCTGTAGTCCCAGCCACTCAGGAGGCTGAGGCAGGAAAATAGAGTGAACCAGGGAGGCGTAGTTTGCAGTGAGCCAAGATCTTGCTACTATACTCCAGCCTGGGCAACAGAGTGAGACTCTGTCTCAAAAAAAAAAAAAAAAAAAAAAAAAAAGAAAGAAAGAAAGAAAGAAAAGAATATGGGATTTTTAGAATAAAGGAATGACCATGTTTAATGAAAAAAGTCCTCTTTTAGGCAGCACACTCCTGTGGTTTGTCCAATTTCTTTTTTTTTTTTTTTTTTTTTGAGACGGAGTCTTGCTCTGTAGCCCGGGCTGGAGTGCAGTGGCCGGATCTCAGCTCACTGCAAGCTCCGCCTCCCGGGTTTGCGCCATTCTCCTGCCTCAGCCTCCTGAGTAGCTGGGACTACAGGCGCCCGCCACCTCGCCCGGCTAGTTTTTTTTTTGTATTTTTAGTAGAGACGGGGTTTCACCGTGTTAGCCAGGATGGTCTCGATCTCCTGACCTCGTGATCCGCCCGTCTCGGCCTCCCAAAGTGCTGGGATTACAGGCTTGAGCCACCGCGCCCGGCCGGTTTGTCCAATTTCTTTCTGGTAGTGTGTTGTATTCAATATTGCTCAAAAGGAATTGTCATCTGTAGATCTCAGAAATCTTTTATTATTATTCTGAAATTTCATTATGTTTCCCCCTAAAGATAATTAATATTAACATTTTCTTATAATCCTTCTAGAAATTTTTCTCTGCATATTATTTTGCTAATAAAATTGAGATTAAAATAGCACCAGACTACCCATGTATGTGTATATGTGTGTGTGTGTGTGTGTGTGTGTGTGTATCTGGCTTCTTTAACTTCATATTAAAATGAAAGTTTCCTTTTTACTTCACAAAGGGTAATGATTATAAAAATAATTTTTATCTATACAATTACAAATGTAAAGATAAGTTACTGAGTGAGGTTCTGAATGGACCTATTGTCCTAGGTATTTTTATGGATAGGATTTGTTAGATAAGAACCTACAAAAAGTGCTCTGCAAGAAGTCTTACTAATTTTCCTGTCCATGTTAGTTAGTTGGTTTTCTGTTGTTGTAAAGGAACACCTGAGACTGGGTAATAAAGAAGAGAGGTTTATTTGGCTTACAGTTCTTCAGGCTGCACAAAAATGGCATGAGCATCCACTTGGCTTCTGGTGAGGCCTCAGGAAGCTTTGACTTATAGTGGAAAGTGGGGGAGAAGCAGGTGTGTCACATGGCAAGAAAGAGAGCAGCAAGGGAGATGCCAGGCTCTTTAAAACAACCACGTCTCACATAAACAAATAGAGTGAGAATTCACTCATTACGAAGGGGACAACACCAAATCATTCATGAGGAATCAGCCCCCATGACCCAAGCATCTGTCACTAGGGGATCACATTTCAACATGAGATATGGAGGGGACACACATCCAAACTATGTCACCATGCATTTCAAAATAGATTCTTGTCTAGGCATGGTGGCTCACGCCTGTAATCCCAACACTTTGGGAGGTTGAGGAGAGGGGGATCACTTGAGCCCAGGAGTTTGAGAACAGCCTGGGCAACAAAATAAGACCTCATCTTTACAAATAAAATTAACCAGATGTGGAGGGATGCACCAATAGTCCCTGCTACTCAGGAGGCTAAGGCAGGAGGATCACCTGAGCCCAGGAGGTCTGAGGCCATAGTGAGCTGTGATTGCATCGCCATAATCCAGCCTGGGTGACAGAGGGAGATGCTGTCTGAAATAAAATAAATTCATTAACTTAATTAAATAATAAAAAAATAAAAATAGAGCCTCTGGTGAATGATGACGCTGGACATAGTAAAGAGCAAATACAGTGGCCAAAAGGCAATTGTTCAATTTAAGAATGATTTTTCAAAGAGCATCTATTCACTAAAACCCACTCTTGCCTTTACCATGCACCATTACACCTAAATGACCAGTGTAGTTACCGAATATTGATGCTCTGATTCCAAATTGGCTTCTATTGGTTATAATTTAGCTAAGATCCAGTTTTTCATGAATAAAAAGAATCTATCTCTAAATCTAGTAAGCTTAGATCGCTTATCAAGTATATTATAGAACCAAATTATACTTTAGTTGGAAGATTAGATTATATAACTGATAAGGATTCTTTCCACCATATGGGGAATATTTTAATTCATTCGTTCATGATAGATATTTAGTTAAGTCTACCATGAGCTTTTACATGTGAAACTTAAGCACTAATTTTTTCCAATGGTGAAATGTAGAATTGCTGGCCTTCCTCTCTAGACATTTGAGACAACACAGATTTTCATAGTTTGATACAGATAGAACTTAAAATTTTTTGTTATAAAAAGAAAATATGCTCAATAAGGAAATATTGAAAAATACAAGTAAGTACAAAGAGAAAGACTATTACAAGAAGCTAATCACTGGTCAGATGTGGTGGCTCACGCCTGTAATCCCAGCACTTTAGGAGACCAAGGCAGCCGGATCACTTGAGGACAGGAGTTTGAGACCAGCCTGGCCAACATGGCAAAACCTCGTCTCTACTAAAAATACAAAAATTAGCTGGGTGGGGTGACATGTACCTGTAGTCCCAGCTACTCGGGAGGCTGAGACAGAGGAATCCTTGAACCTGGGAGGCGGAGGTTGCAGTGAGCTGAGATCGCACCACTGCACTCCAGCCTGGGTGACAAAGTGAGACCCTGTCTCCAAATAAAAAAAAAGAAAAAAAAAAAAAAAAAAGGAAAAAAAAGAGAGAGATTTGAAATAAACATAAGGTTCTGAAGTTTTTGTATGATTGGATAGATCATTGTTCTATAGGCCCCTTTTCTGTTTATCATCTTCTACTTAGTGAGCATCACTTATCCCTGAAAAAGTTCTCCTTGAGTTAATTTTAAGTAGAAAAATAACATTAATTTATTGAGTCTACTTTGAGCTGCCACTTCCAAAACAAAACAGCAACAAGTTTTAAAGCAAATTTCTTTTCTTCTATATTCTCTAGATGTGTGGTTTAAAACGGGGATTTGGCAAAGTTCACCAGCAGTCCTTAGGATTACATTGGTACTGAAGTAAAGCGAGGGAAAAAAAAGTAAAATTGGAGATGAGATAAAACTATACTCAGTCCAAAAGGATCATGAGCTCTGATGGCTAGGGAGAGAGGAGAAGAAAGATACACTGATGCTAAAAAGGGACTTTTTGTTGTTTGTTTTGTTTTTGCTTTTTGACAGACAGGCAGGGAAAACAGGGAGAGTAATCTAACACAGATACAATTCCTAAGGCATAAGCTCATGCTAACTGTATTGTAACAAAGTTAGTCAAGTAGCTTGTTAAAACAAATACTATAGGAATTGTGTGGGTTTCAAAGAATTCCCAGGAGACCAGTAGTGAATAAAAATTTTCAGAATATTTTCTAGAATTAGACAGTATGGGACCAGGCATGGTGGCTCACTCCTGTGACCTCAGCACTTTGGGAGGCTGAGGTGAGTTTGAGACCAGCCTGGGTAACAGGCGAGTTGAGCCCAGGAGTTCAAGATCAGTCTGGGTAACATGGTGAAACCCTGTCTCTACAAAAAGTACAAAAATAAGCCAGGCAGCCCCGCGAGGTGGCTCACGCCTGTAATCCCAGCACTTTGGGAGGCCGAGGCGGGCTGATCACAAGGTCAGGAGATTGAGACCATACTGACTAACACGGTGAAACCCCGTCTCTACTAAAAATACAAAAAAATTAGCAGGGCATGAGGATGGGCGCCTGTAGTCCCAGCCACTCAGGAGGCTGAGGCAGGAAAATAGAGTGAACCAGGGAGGCGTAGTTTGCAGTGAGCCAAGATCTTGCTACTATACTCCAGCCTGGGCAACAGAGTGAGACTCTGTCTCAAAAAAAAAAAAAAAAAAAAAAAAAGAAAGAAAGAAAGAAAAGAATATGGGATTTTTAGAATAAAGGAATGACCATGTTTAATGAAAAAAGTCCTCTTTTAGGCAGCACACTCCTGTGGTTTGTCCAATTTCTTTTTTTTTTTTTTTTTTTTTTGAGACGGAGTCTTGCTCTGTAGCCCGGGCTGGAGTGCAGTGGCCGGATCTCAGCTCACTGCAAGCTCCGCCTCCCGGGTTTGCGCCATTCTCCTGCCTCAGCCTCCTGAGTAGCTGGGACTACAGGCGCCCGCCACCTCGCCCGGCTAGTTTTTTTTTTGTATTTTTAGTAGAGACGGGGTTTCACCGTGTTAGCCAGGATGGTCTCGATCTCCTGACCTCGTGATCCGCCCGTCTCGGCCTCCCAAAGTGCTGGGATTACAGGCTTGAGCCACCGCGCCCGGCCGGTTTGTCCAATTTCTTTCTGGTAGTGTGTTGTATTCAATATTGCTCAAAAGGAATTGTCATCTGTAGATCTCAGAAATCTTTTATTATTATTCTGAAATTTCATTATGTTTCCCCCTAAAGATAATTAATATTAACATTTTCTTATAATCCTTCTAGAAATTTTTCTCTGCATATTATTTTGCTAATAAAATTGAGATTAAAATAGCACCAGACTACCCATGTATGTGTATATGTGTGTGTGTGTGTGTGTGTGTGTGTGTATCTGGCTTCTTTAACTTCATATTAAAATGAAAGTTTCCTTTTTACTTCACAAAGGGTAATGATTATAAAAATAATTTTTATCTATACAATTACAAATGTAAAGATAAGTTACTGAGTGAGGTTCTGAATGGACCTATTGTCCTAGGTATTTTTATGGATAGGATTTGTTAGATAAGAACCTACAAAAAGTGCTCTGCAAGAAGTCTTACTAATTTTCCTGTCCATGTTAGTTAGTTGGTTTTCTGTTGTTGTAAAGGAACACCTGAGACTGGGTAATAAAGAAGAGAGGTTTATTTGGCTTACAGTTCTTCAGGCTGCACAAAAATGGCATGAGCATCCACTTGGCTTCTGGTGAGGCCTCAGGAAGCTTTGACTTATAGTGGAAAGTGGGGGAGAAGCAGGTGTGTCACATGGCAAGAAAGAGAGCAGCAAGGGAGATGCCAGGCTCTTTAAAACAACCACGTCTCACATAAACAAATAGAGTGAGAATTCACTCATTACGAAGGGGACAACACCAAATCATTCATGAGGAATCAGCCCCCATGACCCAAGCATCTGTCACTAGGGGATCACATTTCAACATGAGATATGGAGGGGACACACATCCAAACTATGTCACCATGCATTTCAAAATAGATTCTTGTCTAGGCATGGTGGCTCACGCCTGTAATCCCAACACTTTGGGAGGTTGAGGAGAGGGGGATCACTTGAGCCCAGGAGTTTGAGAACAGCCTGGGCAACAAAATAAGACCTCATCTTTACAAATAAAATTAACCAGATGTGGAGGGATGCACCAATAGTCCCTGCTACTCAGGAGGCTAAGGCAGGAGGATCACCTGAGCCCAGGAGGTCTGAGGCCATAGTGAGCTGTGATTGCATCGCCATAATCCAACCTGGGTGACAGAGGGAGATGCTGTCTGAAATAAAATAAATTCATTAACTTAATTAAATAATAAAAAAATAAAAATAGAGCCTCTGGTGAATGATGACGCTGGACATAGTAAAGAGCAAATACAGTGGCCAAAAGGCAATTGTTCAATTTAAGAATGATTTTTCAAAGAGCATCTATTCACTAAAACCCACTCTTGCCTTTACCATGCACCATTACACCTAAATGACCAGTGTAGTTACCGAATATTGATGCTCTGATTCCAAATTGGCTTCTATTGGTTATAATTTAGCTAAGATCCAGTTTTTCATGAATAAAAAGAATCTATCTCTAAATCTAGTAAGCTTAGATCGCTTATCAAGTATATTATAGAACCAAATTATACTTTAGTTGGAAGATTAGATTATATAACTGATAAGGATTCTTTCCACCATATGGGGAATATTTTAATTCATTCGTTCATGATAGATATTTAGTTAAGTCTACCATGAGCTTTTACATGTGAAACTTAAGCACTAATTTTTTCCAATGGTGAAATGTAGAATTGCTGGCCTTCCTCTCTAGACATTTGAGACAACACAGATTTTCATAGTTTGATACAGATAGAACTTAAAATTTTTTGTTATAAAAAGAAAATATGCTCAATAAGGAAATATTGAAAAATACAAGTAAGTACAAAGAGAAAGACTATTACAAGAAGCTAATCACTGGTCAGATGTGGTGGCTCACGCCTGTAATCCCAGCACTTTAGGAGACCAAGGCAGCCGGATCACTTGAGGACAGGAGTTTGAGACCAGCCTGGCCAACATGGCAAAACCTCGTCTCTACTAAAAATACAAAAATTAGCTGGGTGGGGTGACATGTACCTGTAGTCCCAGCTACTCGGGAGGCTGAGACAGAGGAATCCTTGAACCTGGGAGGCGGAGGTTGCAGTGAGCTGAGATCGCACCACTGCACTCCAGCCTGGGCGACAGAGCAAGACTCCATCTCAGAAATAATAATAATAATAATCACTGCTTACAGTTGGATATATGTCCTCCTCTGCTTTCCTCATTACAAACGTATTTTCTAACTTGTCCCCCAAAATAGGTATCATGTTATCCATATTATTTGAAGTATTTCTTTTTCACTAATTATACATTATGAACCTTTTCCCAGGTTTGCGGTCTTCTAAAACCACACTTTTAATGCCATGCAGTTTAATAGCCTAGTTATACCAAAATGTGCCTAACAAAACTCAAATTCCTGGGCATTTATAAGGGAAAGAAAAGTACTATGATGAACAACTCTTCACATATCACTTTGCCCACACCTCTTATGATATCCTTAGGATAAATTCCAGGAAGCATTATTTCTGGGCCAATGGGTATACACATTTTTAGACATTTGTCTCATATGGTCAAGTTGCCTTCCAGAAAATTAATATGGTTTTTTTTTGTTTTGTTTTTTGTTTTGAGACGGAGTCTCGCTCTGTCGCCCAGGCTGGAGTGCAGTGGCCAGATCTCAGCTCACTGCAAGCTCCGCCTCCCGGGTTTATGCCATTCTCCTGCCTCAGCCTCTCGAGTAGCTGGGACTACAGGTGCTCGCCACCTTGCCTGGCTAGTTTTTTGTATTTTTTAGTAGAGACAGGATTTCACCGGGTTAGCCAGGATGGTCTTGATCTCCTGACCTCGTGATCCACCCGTCTCAGCCTCCCAAAGTGCTGGGATTACAGGCTTGAGCCACCGCACCCGGCCAAAAATTAATATCTATTTTAACTCCCATTAGTAGTATATGAGAGTTCCACCTTCCCCACAACCTCTATAAAAATGGATACATTTCCCCCTCAAGTTCTTTTTCTACACCCAGTACTTAAGGAATTGTATCTCATGACTGTTTCCCTAATTCCTAATAGTGTCTGCCACATAGTCCATGTTCAAGAAATATTTATTCAAGAGAATGAATGAATAATAAACATTCTTTAAGCTAAACATGAAGTGGATATGGGGAAATAATAGAATGCAGAGGAAAAAAAAGAAAAACTAAACAAAGAATCAGGAGGCTAGCTCTGCTGCTAAGCCATTGTATCACTAAGGGCAAATAATTTAACCTGTCTGACCTCTTGTCAGAACTGGTTTCATGGGCATTCAACCTGAACAGTCACAGAGGGCCCTGTACTCAGAGGGACCTGTGATTGATTTACTTCTCTGCTGTTGCCTTCTTGAAATGCTGAATAATTTTTGAGCAGGAAGCCCAGCGTTTTCATATTGCAGTGTGCACTGCAAATTATGTAACTGACGCTGCCTCTACTTCCTCAACCGTAAAGCATGACAGTACAGAAAATGAGGCCAATTCACACCACAGCAATTTGATTCTATGAGTTTCTCCTGAATTCAACCCAAGAGGCTACAATTTAGGTACATAAACATCTTGGAACAAGTTTGAGAGCCATTCTAATTGCTTGATGAAGATTCTTCATTCTGTGAAATACTCAGCCCTTTTCTTTAACCCATCTCTATCAAGTGGTCTCCTTCAGCCGTTCCTTCTAATTCTGCTTCATAATTGCATTGGATTATACTTACTCCTGCAGCACTGCAACCATTAACCTTTAAGTATGAAGGGACTGGAAAAGAGAAAGTTCCTTTTGATGACAAATTCTTCTGGTGTGAAAAGAAAGATTTATCCAATGCAGTTTCCTATAATGAAGGTATTGAGCAGAAAAAGAGAAAGACTTTGAAAGATCATTTTGAGCTTCTAAGCAAGTCATAGATAATTAGAATGTTAGTACAATGTGGTTCCTTTCTATTTTGTTTAACTGCTTGTAAAAGCAACTCATTTCCATCCCCAAATTAAGTATAATTTCATCGGGGACAGTTCTCATATACAACATTTAAGAAGGAAATAAATGCTGCTCCAAGTTTATTCTTGAGTAATCATTTTGAAAATAAGTAATGAACTATAGAGGAAAAAAACACAGCAAGCTGCCCAGAGATGGGAACTGCATGTAAATTACTACTAATCTCAATTATCTATTCTTCTCTACCTAGAAAAATGCTATCTTTATTTTAAAACTCCCTCCTTCCTTCCCCCTTCCCTTCCCTTCCCTTCCCTTCCCTTCCCTTCCCTCCCCTCCCCTCCCCTCCCCTCCCCTCCCCTCCCCTCCCCTCCCCTCCCCTCCCCTCTCCTCCCCTCCCCTCCCCTTCCCTTCCTCTTTCTTGTTGGATTCTTGCTCTTGCTGCCCAGGCTGGAGTGCAATGGCTCACTGTAACCTCCGCCTCCCGGGTTCAGCTATTCTCCCTGCCTCAGCGTCCCAAGTAGCTGGGGATTACAGGCGCCCTCCATCACACCCAGCTAATTTTTGTATTTTTAGTAGAGACAGGTTTTACCATGTTGGTCAAGCTAGTCTTGAACTCCTGACCTCAGGTGATCCGCCTGCCTCAGCCTCCCAAAGTGCTAGGATTACAGGTGTGAACCACCACACCTGGCCTATTTTAAAACGTTTCTATCTGAGCAGGTCAAGCTATTTTAAGATGTTATCTGTTTCAACACACAAAATGAAACCTGGAGGGCAAACATGCTGCCATTTTACAGAGATACAAAGTGAAAATATTCTGCACCAAAGTTGCATGAAGCTTAGATCTTTCTGTCTAATGATCTTGGCTGCATCTTGAAATGTTTAATAAAAACTCATGGCCAACTAATGGATTGAAACAATTTGGGAGGCTTTTAATTTTTTTTGTTGTTGTTGTTGTTGTTTACTCTTTAGACTTAATTATATATAGAAAAAACCATATGATTTAAATCTTCTTGACAATTTTGTCTTATTCCTAATCATCATCATCATTATTATTATTATTTGAGACAGAGTCTCACTTGATCACCCAGGCTGGAGTGCAGTGGTGTGATCTTGGCTCACTGCAACCTCTGCCGCCCAGGTTCAAGCAATTCTCCTGCCTCAGCCTCCTGAATAGCTGGGATTACAGGCGCCTGCCACTGCGCCCGGCTAATTTTTGTATTTTTAGTAGAGATGGGGTTTCACCATCTTGGCCAGGCTGGTCTTGAACTCCTGACCTTGTGATCCACCTGCTTCGGCTTCCCAAAGTGCTGGGATTACAGGCGTGAGCCACCACACCTGGCCAATCATTATTATTATTAATAGTACTTTTCTACAGAGTATGTGTTTGGGAGAATTTTGTTAATATTGGCATTGTTGATATTCTGAGACTTTCACTGAAAGCTGAGTAGACAGAATTTAATCACAACATATGTCTGTCAGTGCATAGTTGGCAAAGGTACCTATTTTGGTTCAAGTTTTCTGTCAAGTCTGCTTTCTGATTGCAATAATATATTTGTAATGGGTAGTCTATAAAGAGAGTAAAGTAGTAGGAACATTTGGAAGGTCAACTAACTTTTGACTGTTATAGTTCAAATTCAGATATCAAAGAAGTTGAGAGTCTACCAGAATGAGTTAAAGCAGCTTCTGTGTTTGCCTCTCTTTCAGGAAACAAGGTAAGCAATGAGAAAATCTGGTTTATCTAAGACTTACTGAAATGTGCCCACTTTTATGTATGTGATTTTGAATGCGTGTGTGGGGATTCATTCATTCATTCATTCATTCATTCAAAAAAGATTATTGAATACCTGACATGTACCAGCAATTGTGCTAAGTCCTGGTGAACAAGATAGATATATCAGATAAGATTAAGTTTCACTGAGAGTGGTGACTGCCCCCCAAATAGCATTAGCTTAATCAAGATAGAATTTGATTTGTCTTTAATTTGTAAGTCTGAAGGAAGCAGTCCAGAGCAGTTATGTTGGCTCTGCTGCCTGAAGTCCTTAGGGACCCAGGCTGTATCCAGGTGCCTGCTCTGCCATTCCTAGGGTGTGGCCCTTGTCTTCATCATCCAAGACAGAGCTATACACTTCCTATACACATTCCAAGCAGCAGTTAAGGAAGAAGGAAGGAAGCAGGACCAAGTTATTTGCCAACAATTTAAGGAAATTTTCCATAACCTGCCATACATTTATCTGTTCTCATTTAGCAGAACCCAATCCTAGGGCTCACATCTAGGTACTGGGAGCCTAGTAAAGAAATATGTATTTTGTTCAGGCATCAATGGATCCATTTAAAAATGAGTGGAGGTCTAATAAGGAAGAATTGATGTTAGCAATTTTTGCCATTTATTGCCCCAGACCTCTAGTATCTCATATCCTAACAGAACTGGAGGAGGAAGGAAGGAGGGCAGAGTTAACTTAAAATGTAATTTATGAATTTCAAGAAATACCTATAAAGGCGATGATAGTTAACAACACAACTCAGGTACCACTTTTTCTAGGAAGATTTCCCTAACTACCTCTCCTCACAGTCAAGGATGGATGCCCTTTTTACAAGCTTTTATCTTCCATCTCCCATCTCGTGCAGTATTTATCATGCCATTTATGGATGATACAATAGTTGTCTATTTTTCTTTTCCTAACTGTTTCTTACCTCAACTTGACTATAATGCCTTCAGTTAAAGCCTGAATTTATATTTTTTTGTATCTCCAGTATCTCTAGCCTAAGGTATAACATACATTAGATTCACAAAAAGTGTTTATTACTTAAATTGGTTGAATAAATTGCAAACAAAAAATCTCTACTCAAATGTCATAAAGGTTTTGTACAGTAATAGTATAGAGAGAACTCCTCCAGCTATCAAAATATTTAGCACCAAATTTTTTTGCTTATGAACATAAGAGAATATTTTAATTCCATCAAAATCAAGACTATCATCTGATCTTCTGAACATATTAAATATTACTGGCAAACAGGGTTACCTGCATTTTGTCAATGACGAATGTTAAGACAATTATAAATATTTTAAAATCTTTTTTTTATCAAGGTTGTGAAAAAAACTCTCTTAAAATACTCTGTAAAAACACAAATAGCGAATCCTATCCACTTTATGTAAATGGTAAAGTTGGGCTCAGGGTGACATAATTTGAAATAGAATAACACGTTGACTCTCCAACCAGTGTTGTCTCCTAGGTCTACACTCTCACATCATCCTAGTAGGGCAGGTCTGCAGTGGACAGCAAGGCTTTCACCAAAACAGTTTCCACACAGCTCAGTCTCTCCTCTTCCCTCTGTTACCCCACATGGCATTGTAAAGAAAAAGAGAAATTTAAGCTGATATGATTCATTTTCTCAGCCCTTTTCAGTTTAAATCTGTTCACATTTCTTATTGTAGTTATTCATAACTTTTTCTTGATTTTCTTAGGTCGGATACATATGTTCTTCAGATCAGAAATTCAACTGATAAAGATACTTCTGAATTTACAACTGCTTGGTTTTAAGGAAAAATGTATCCAAGACAGAGGAGTTTGTTCAAAAATCTCCATTTTTTTCCCCTAGCACTGTACACTGTTATTTTATGATTCAGTCAGTTATTAAACATTTGTTGAGCACAAACTATGCACAAGGCAAAGCCTATGATAATGCACAAATTTGCATTAAATTTTCCTTAATTTGGGCTATAAAATACATTACAATTAACTAAAGATATTGCATTTTATTTATATAATCCCACATGTAACTGGATCAAACATTGAATTGGAAATTCAGGGAAATTGGTTAAAATCAAGTAAGTATGTGTGTGTGTGTGTGTGTGTATAATTTTCTATTAAAAGATATGAATTGCCAGATGGGAAAAATTTTCTTGTTTTAAGCAAGTACTGACCCAAAATATTAAATAAAAATAGTCCATTTAGAGTCTACTTAAAGAGTACTCACACACTGTGTAAAATGTTAATGATGAGGGAGAAAATTCGTCTCCTTCATTCTTTCACTTATCCCTTGGGCTCAGGGCATGAGATCTGATAGCCATTGTCACTTACAGCTACACACATCTTCAGCAATTATAAATGTACACATTTTCCCCTCCAGTTAATGTAGCTAAATTTTATTTTATCTTCTAAGTACTACACATTACTTTTATCAATACTACTTTCTCTAGGAAGAATTTGTACATAAAGGAAGGACCATAGGTCCCTTTAACAAACTAAAGATAATGCTGAATTCCTTCTGTCCTTCCGTGTCTTACTCAAAATATCTATAAATCCTTAGTAATTTTTAAGCCAGGTAGACAGCTCTCTGGAAAGCAGCTATTTTCATACACTGCTATGCTGCTCTTGGGCCCATGCCACTTTTTCTCTTCTATATGGGACAGTCTATAAAAAGCTAAATGGAGTGTTAAATCTAAGAAAGGGTAGAACCATAACTCACTGGCAGGTCACAGTAATACAAGCAGAAATAAGTATCAAATATGGAGTGCTTTATAAAATATACAGCATTATGTAAATGTTAAATATTAATTCTTCATTCACTTAAATAATGTTTATTGAATGCTAGATGATGAAGATAAATAAAATGTTTCATTTAGGAAGTTTAAGGAGGAGAAAAAGATATAAGCTATAATATTTCAGTAGTGAAGATATGTGAGTATGGTAGAAGGTGTTATGACATTGGTCCAAAGGAATCAGGGATGGTTTCATACCAGAAGTAGCTTTGGGCTAAGAATTTAAACATTGGTAGGAGTTTGTTACATAAACAGGAAAGAGGGCATTTTAGAGAGAGAGAGGGTAGCATGTGCAAAGGCTTGAAAGAACCTGGCTGGTTCAGAGATCAGTGGGCCATTCCATATGGCTAACATGTAGGCTGGCAAGGCTTAGATCAGGAAGGGCCTCAAATGACAAACAACAGGCTTGGGATTTTATCCTGTGTTTTGAGCCATGAGAAGATTTTAAGCAAGAAAGAAACATAATTAGATTTGTATTTTTGAAAAGATCACTTGGGTGGCAGTGATGAGTGCTCATATTAGGATGTGGAAATAAGGAAGAGATAATCATGTGATGATATATTTAATGGACAGATAATACAATTTATTAACTGACTAGTTGTGGGGAAATGATTTTGAAGTTTCTGATGTGGGTATTTGGTTGGATGCTGGTACCATTCACTAAGAGGGTAAATGGAGTGTTACAAGTATTTGAAGGAAAAGTCATTTGTTTTGGCATGTTGAGTTTGAAGTACTTAAGGAACATCCAGAAGGAATGTTCCAGAAGAAACATGTCTAGAAGAAAATTTGATATATAGTCTAGAACTTAGGAGACAGGTCTAGGGTGGAAATATAGATTTAGGAATTACAATCCTATTGGGCAGTAGTTCTCATACATTAGTATATATAAGAATCACCAAAGTGTTTGCTAAATGCCAATTTCTTTGGCTAACCCTCAGAAGGTCTGGTTGAATGGGTCTGGGGAAGGGCTCAGGAATGAATTTTAAAAAGCATCTCCAGTGACTCAGCTGCAGATGATCTATAGAACACACTTTGATAAATATTGCCACAAGAGCAAGAGAGCTACAGGAAGTGGTGTCATAAAACCAAAAAGTGGAGAGTTTCAAGGAGTAGGAGTGGCGACTACGTCAATACAGTATGAAGGTTGGAAAAGCTCAGAACTGCAATATCCCCTCAACTTGGTAACTTACAGCAGGGCAACTGGTGACCCGGAAGAGCAGGCACAGTGAAGTGGTGAGAGCAGATAACAACTGCAGTGGGTGGAAGAGTGACTGGGGCTGGGGAAATAGACACAATGAATGAAGCTTCGTTCGGAAGGGAATGTCTTGTGGATGAAATTTAAAACCTAATGTCAGAAGAAGGTGGTTCAAGCCCTAAGTCTGCCACTTAATGGCTACGGGATATGATATCTATGAGGAGCCCGTTTTCTTGCTTACAACGTGCTATAATGTCTATGTTATAGAGCCCTTTGTAGAAGCGAAATACAAGTGTGTGTGGGGAAAAAAAAATGTGTAAATTGCTCTTCCAAACTTTTTTATTAACAAGCCATCTAAGTGGCAGAAAATCCTAAACAATTGTACAGATCAGGCATCTTACTCGTGTCTGTTCACTGTGACAAAACATCCCCAACTTCAGTCATTGGAGTGCACAGGACTTTAGAGGGAAAAAGTGTCGTATTTAATGTCCTAAATAGACCTATGGTCTCACTTTCCACATGAGGATCCAGAGGTCTGAGTGGGAAGTGGAGGTTAAAAGAGTTGTCTAAAGTCACACAACTAATTAATGGCAAGGCCAAGTATAAAATTCAGCCAGACTCCTGACTCAGTGTCCCCCTTCCCTACCCTGCCCCCTGCTCCTGCATTATAACATACTTCTTTTCTTAATTCTCTGCTGTTGGAATTTTGCTTTTTCTTTTATAGCAAAGAGAGGAGTAGATAATTACAGTTTCCCTGACTGAGGTAAAGAAGAGGTGTTTAATTTGAAAAGGTTCAGGGGTTCAGATGCAAGCTTTTAAACCATCTCCTTCCCTTTTATTCTCCATGCCTCCAAACAGATGCCCTAAACTTTGTCTAGAATCCCTGCTGTAGTCAAGAGATCAGCCAGCAGCAAAATAACTAGTGCTATTACATATTTCTTTCCATTCTCCCTTTTCATAACCGAAGAGCACTCCAAAACATCAACATTAAAAGACCATAGTTCACGATAGACCTTGAATGGTTCATGGGACACTCTTGAAAAATAACCGTTACAGAAGATTTATAGTACATGACAGGGATGGGAATGCTACTTCCCACACTATACTTACATATCCATCTCCCTTTCTAAGCTGCCCAAAGTTAGCCGAGTCTTTTAGTTGCTATCACCCAGCAGAACGGTAGGGACCTCATACAGCCTATGGTTGTTGAAAGAATGAGTGAAAGAAATAATTGTATTTGTATCTCTCTGTATCCAGTTCTTAACAGAAAAAAAAGCTTTAATAAATTGATTTCCAGATTTTTATTTTTCTTTTCTTTTTTTTTTTTTTTTTTGAGACGGAGTCTCACTCTGTCGCCCGGGCTGCAGTACAGTGGCCGGATCTCAGCTCACTGCAAGCTCCGCCTCCCGGGTTTACGTCATTCTCCTGCCTCAGCCTCCCGAATAGCTGGACTATAGGCGCCCGCCACCTCGCCCGGCTAGTTTTTTGTATTTTTTTAGTAGAGACGGGGTTTCACTGTGTTAGCCAGGATGGTCTCGATCTCCTGGCCTCGTGATCCGCCCGTCTCGGCCTCCCAAAGTGCTGGGATTACAGGCTTGAGCCACCGCGCCCGGCCAGATTTTTATTTTTCTTCTCTGCCTTAGACCCTCAGTCTCCAGTCTTTCTGCCTAGATTTCCACTAAGCTAATTGGATCACATAGTTTGCCCTTCACTGTAGACTTTTGATGGTATGTAACACCTTACTGCTGACTAGTTAAAAGTTACAGAAACTGTTTACAATATTCTTTATTGTCAGCTGGGTGTGGTGACTCATCATACCTGTAATCCCAGAACTTTGGGAGGCCGAGGTGGGTGGGTGCATTGCCTGAGCTCAGGAGTTCAAGACCAGTCTGGGCAACGTGGTGAAACCCCGTCTCTAACCAGAAATACAAAAAGTTAGCCAGGCCTGGTGGTTTGCACCTGTGGTCCCAGCTACTCTGGAAGCTTAGGTGGAAGGATCACTTGAGCCTGGGACGTGGAGGTTGCAATGAGCAGAGATAATGCCAATGTACTCCAGCCTGGGCAACAGAGTGAGACCTCATCTCAAAAAAAAGAAAAAAAAATTCTTATTTTGTGAATTAATAATGCAACATGTGATGTATGAGGTATTTTATGCAATAATGTGATACATGAGGTATCACAAATATATTTGGAAAGACAACCACATAAAAGTCACAAAAGTTTGTTTGTATATTTTAATAAACATTAATATATATATGAACGATAGATGCTTCTTAATACTAGAAGGAATTATCTTCTCTCTCATGAGCCTCTTTCTCCATTTTCTAGAACTCAGAAATTTTTCCCATTCCCTTTAAAAAAGGAAACAAATTGATTAGCTGCTTTCTCAGATGTCACCTTGTTCTTTTTCCTTTCACATATTTTAGGAAACTTAACTTTGTGTTTTTCTTGTTATTATATGTGTTTTTCTGCTTTGTTTGAACTATAAGCTCTTTAGAACAAGGATTTTCCTTCATATATGAAGCGAGGGACATTTATTTTTAGTGCTCAGTACTTGTTAAACCTCTTCTTTTTCTGGCTGTGCTGTGATAGTCATCGGATAATGCTGCTCCAAAAGGCAGATCATGATATAAGAAATTGAATAGTCTCATAGGATGGAAATATGAAAAAAAAAAAAAAAAGACAATAAAAAGCAGAGGTTAGATATTAGTTTGTATCTGAATCAGTTATTGAAGAGGTATGGGGTGATAAAAAAAAAAGGGGATATGTTGTTGGGAAATAACTCTGTTGGTAGGTAGAAGCATTGGGAAGAAAATTAAATTCAGTAGCCATTCTAGTGCTGACTCAAGGTTGCGGAGATTCTGTGATGGGAAGGGCATGATTCTTACCTCACTACAGTGAAGGAGACTCACGTATACACACAACTACAAGATAAAGCAGAACTAGATAAAGACATAGTGACAGAGAGAGGGCATTCTAGAATTATTTTAACAAAAATACAATTTTATTCATTAAGGATGGAAATTATTCACAGCGCCCATCTTTCTAATATTGAGGCTGCTTTTACTGGCTCTTGGAAGTCCTAAGGGCAATTATTTCCCCAAATCAGAAGCATGCCTCTTTTTGTATATGTGTCACTAAGTTTTTTATTTACTGCTTTTCCTAAATTTGGGGGGACATTATAGAATTTTACGTAAGATTCTAGACTGTCATTTAAGCACTGTGAATGTGATTTCTTAAGATACACGTTTTTATGAAGTGAATTTCTATTGCTTTTTGAAATGTGCCTTGCACTAATGAATCTTGTAATATCAAAAGATTTAGGGCTAAAAGGAATACCAGTGCTGCATATGGTTAACTTACAGGCTTCCCAGTAGTACACAGTCAAAAAGTCAAACGCTATAGCTGGACTAACTGGTACTAGAATTGCAAAGTTATAATCATATTAAAAGATTGACTTTAGATTTTTTATTTGCAATGACAGCATAATACAAAGTCAGTAACTCCTGATTTTCTTGCTATATTATATTCAGTGACCACTGACGCTAATGTGGAACATTTCCTGCTAGTTATTCATTGATTAAAAAAAAAAAAAAAAAGAGTCATTTTTTTTTTTCCAGAGACTGGGCAGGAGATAAGATGTCAAGAAGTAATAAGTAGTGAAATGAAAGAGGAGAATGCAAAGGAACCAAAAGAGAAAACATTAAAATGATGTTATTTTTTCCCCCTTATGTATGCAGATGGACAGGAAAATTATAGCAGTAATTGCAGACTCTTTTTCACTGAAGACAGAATGGCCTTGGGGAATCAGAGCATGGGAGAAAAAGTTCAGTGAAACTGCATTCTCATCCAGGCCCCAACTGACTTGCTGGATATGGCTTTGTCCGAGGTCATTTACCCTTTCTGTGCCTTAGTTTCCTTAACTGTTGAAAAAAGTTATTTACCATTTTAAGTTACTGAGAAGATGAATGAGATCATGCTTCAGAAACACCCAAAACTGGTCACAAAATTAGGTGCTATAAGAATACTAAGTAGTACTATTATTACTGAACTGTGCATCCTGTTGGAATGAGTCATCTTGCTGCAAAGATGCATAAGCGATTCCGAGTGTGGTAAAAGACCAGAGACAATGAGAAGAGGCAGTTACTCTTAGATGGCGTTAAGGGAGAAGATCCCAGTCGCAGCGAAATCTGCCCTTGTTAAACGAACAAAAGAGGAAGAAGGGAGACAAGACTTATTTCTTATTTTTTATTTTTTATTTTTTTAAGACAGAGTCTCGCTCTGTCTGCCAGGCTGGAGTGCAGTGGCAGGATCTTGGCTCACTGCAAGCTCCGCCTCCCGGGCTCACGCCATTCTTCTGCCTCAGCCTCCGGAGTAGCTGGGACTATAGGGCGCCCGCCACCACGCCCTAAAAATTTTTTGTATTTTTAGTGGAGACGGGGTTTCACCATGTTAGCCAGCATGGTCTCCATCTCCTGACCTCGTGATCCACCCGCCTCGGCCTTCCAAAGTGCTAGGATTACAAGTGTGAGCCTCCGCGCCCGGCCAACAAGACTTATTTTGTAACTACAGGCATACCTAGGAGATACTGCTGGTTCATTTCTAGACCACCACAATAAAGTGAACATAGCAATAAAGTGAGTCACACAATTTTCTTGGTTTCCTAGTGCATGTATTAGTTATATTTACACTATACTGTAATCCATTAAGTGTGCATTATGGCTAAAAAATGTACATGCCTTCATTTTAAAAATACTTTAGCCAGGCGTGGTGGCTCACACCTGTAATCCTAGCACTTTGAGAGGCCAATGTGGGTGGATCACCTGAGGTCAGGAGTTCGAGATCAATCTGGCCAACATGGTGAAACAAAAATTAGCTGGGCATAGTGATGCGCACCTGTAATCCCAGCTACTAGGGAGGCTGAGACAGGAGAATTGCTTGAGCCCGGGAAACCGAGGTTGCAGTAAGCTGAAATCACTGCACTCCAGCCTGGGCAAGTGCAGGAGTGAGACTCCATTTAAAAAAAAAAAAAAAAAATCTAATGGTTAAAAAATGCTAATGGATCATCCGAGTCTCCAGCAAGTCTTAGTCTTTTCGCTGGTGGATCTTGCCTCAATGCTGTTGATGGCTGCTGACCAGTCAGGCTAGTGTCGATGCAGGTAAGAGCGGTTGTTGCAGTTTCTTAAAGACAATAATGAAGTTTGCTGCATTGATTGACCCTTCCTTCCATGAAGGATTTCTCTGTAGCATGTGACACTGTTTGACAGGATTTTACACACAGTATAATTTTCTTTCAAAATTGGAATCAATCCTTTCAAACCCTGCCAGTATTCTATTGACTAAGTTTATATAATACTCTAAACCATTTGTTGTCATTTCAACAATGTTTACAGTATCTTCACCAGGAATAGATTCCATCTCAAGAAATCACTCCTCATCCCTTCAAATTTTACAATGAGATTGTGGCAATACAGCCCCATCTTCAGGCTCTACTTCTAATTCTAGTTCTCTTGCTATTTCCACATTTCTAGTTACTGCCTCCACTGAAGTCTTGAACCCCTCAAATTCATCCATGAGGGTTAGAATCAACTTCTTCCAAACTCCTGATAATGTTGATCTTTTGACTTCCTCCCTTAAGTCACAAATGTCCTTGATGGCATCCAGAATGATGAATTTTTTCAATTTACTTTTTCCACATCCATCCAAGGACCTAGCATCTATGGCAGCTATAGCCTTATGAAATGTACTTTCTACATAATAAGACTTGAAAGTCACAATGACTCCTTGATCCATGAACTGCAGAATGCATGTTGACTTAGCTAGCATGAAAAAAACATTAATCTCCTTTTATGTCTCCAGGAGAACTCTTGGGTAAGCAAGTACACTGTCAATGAACAGAAATATTTTGAAAGGAATCACTTTTTCTTTTCTTTTCGTTTCTTTTTTTTTTTTTTTTTTGAGCAGTAGGTCTCAACAGCAGGCTTAAAATGTTCGGTAAGTCATGACAGATGTGCTGTCATCTAGGCTTTGTTGTTCCATTTATAGAGCACAGGAAGAGTATATTTAGCATAATTTTTAAGGGCCTTAGAATTTTTGGAATGGTCAGTGAGAACTGGCTTCAACCTAAAGTCACCAGCTGCATTATCTCCTAACAAAAGAGTCAGCCTGCCCTTTGAAGCCAGGCATTGACTTTTCCTCTCTAGCAATGAAAGTCCTAGATGGCATCTTCTTCCAATAGTAGGCTGTTTTGTCTACATTGAAAATATGTTTAGTGTGGGCACCTTCAATGATCTTAACTAGATTTTCTGGATAACTTGCTGCAGCTTCTACATCATCATCTGCTGCTTCATCTTGTACTATTGCGTTATGGAGATGGTGTCTTTCCTTAAATCCCTGCTAGCTTCAACCTTTTCTTCGGCAGCTTCCTCAGCTCTCTCAACTTTCATAAGATTGAAGAGAGTTAGAGCCTTGCTCTGGATTAGGCTTTGGCTAAAGGGAATGTTGTAGCTGGGTTGATCTTCTCCCCAGACCACTAAAATTTTCTCCCTATCTGCAATGAGGCTGTTTTGTTTTCTTATAATTCGTGTGTTCACTAGAGTAGCATTTTCAATTTCCTTCAAGAACTTTTCCTTTGCATTCCCAACTTGTCTAATTATTTGACACAAGGCTGAGCTTTTGGCCTCTCTTGGCTGTTGATACATCTAAGCTTAATCATTTCTAGCTTCTGATTTAAAGTAAGGGATATGCAACTCTTCCTCTCACTTGGTCACTTAGAGGGCATTGTAGGGTTACTGGTTGGCCTAATTTCAATATTAGGCCATTATTATTAGTGTTTCATCTCAGGGAATACGGAGGCCCAAGATGAAGCAGAGAGGCAGAGGAACAGTGGTCGGTGGAGCAGTCAGAACACACACATTTATTAAGATCCCTGTCTTACATGGGCTCAGTTCATGGTGCCCTCAAAACAATTCCAACAGTAACATCAAAGATCACTGATTACAGATCACTGTAACAGGTACAATAATGAAAAAGTTTGGAAGATTGCGAGAATTACCAAAATGTGCCACAAAGACATGCAGTGAGCAAACGCTGTTGAAAAACGGTGCTAGGACTTGCTTAATGCAGAGTTGCCACAAACCTTCGATGTGTAAGACATGAAATATCTGCAAACAGCAATAAAGTGAATCACAATAAAACAAAGTAGGCTTGTACAGCAAGGAGGTTATACAAATATACTTTTGAAATCCTACAGCCAGTTTGAATCCAGGCTTTGGCAGTTATTAGTATGACTGGGCAAACTACTGTGTTTTTAAACTTCATTTTTCCTATCTGTAAAATGGGGATTTTTATAGATTGTTTATATATATATATATATATACACACACACACACACACAGTTGTTGTGAAGATTTAAAAATGTACACCGTCACAAGGACTCCGTAAAATAAGCTATTATTGTAATCTATTGGAGACAGGGGGACGTAAAAATCCACACTGATAATAAGTGAATCTTTAAAAAGAAGTAGCAGAAAAAGCAGATTTTTTATTTTATAAGATATGACTTAAGGGGCCTAGGAAGAGAAAAAACTTGTTTTGTCAGGTCTAAATCCAGTTATATTTCATGGGGCCACGTATCACGTCCAACCTTTGATATCTGGCACACAACAAACAAACAGGAAAAGCCTTTCGTGTGCTTTAATAAAAACAGCTTTCCATTTTAAAACGATAAATATATTGGAAAAATCTGTTGGCTCTCCAACAGCTCTTATAAAACAAAGCTCGGACGCTGTGTTTTTGTTGTTTGAAAGACAGAGAAATCAGGGGCGCGGACATTATTAGGCTCCCTTTGATCGCGCCCTGGGATGGGAAGCCTTCGGGCAAAGCCCTGGGGGCAGGACGCGTTTTTTTTTTTTTTAATCGATCCCGGAACCTTCGCGCGGCGGAGGGGGCGGGCACGCGGGAGGGGCCCGAGGGAGGGGTCTGGGGCGCGGCGCCGCTTGCCCATCCCCCGAGCGCGCGGCGGGGCAGCCGGCCGGCGGCCGCGGGGATGGAGGGGCGGTGACGGGGGCCGGACCCTGCCGGGGCGGCGGGGCGGGCACCGCCCGAGGGGGTAGGGCGCGCGCGGGGGCGCGCCGGGCCGGGGAGGCGCGCTCCGGCCGCGCTCGCTCCGCGCTCCCTTCGCTCGCTCGTTCCCTCCTCCCTCGGCAGCCGCGGCGGCAGCAGGAGAAGGCGGCGGCGGCGGCTGGGGATCAGACATGGCGGCGGATCTGAACCTGGAGTGGATCTCCCTGCCCCGGTCCTGGACTTACGGGATCACCAGGGGCGGCCGAGTCTTCTTCATCAAGTAAAGAGCCGGGGACGACACGGGGGCCCCGCGGGGGCGGGAGGGCAGGAGGCGGGCGGCTGGCGAGATGGGGGAGAGCCCGGGTCTGTGCCCCTGCAGCCCCTCGGCTCGCCGCCGCGTCCACTCTCACGCTCCGTGTCTGCCCCTTCTCTCACCCCTGCAGCGAGGAGGCCAAGAGCACCACCTGGCTGCACCCCGTCACCGGCGAGGCCGTGGTCACCGGACACCGGCGGCAGAGCACAGGTAACACCGGGCCCGAACGGAGTTGGGCTCCGCCTGGAGGAGGCGGCAGAGCCGGGGCCGCCCGGCTCCCAGCAACCTGCCCGGTGCCGCGGGCCGCGGGAGGCGGCGAGGCGGGGCGGAGGCCGGGAGGGGGCGGCCGCAGGTAGAAGGGCCACGGGGGCTCCGCCGCCGGGAGTTCTCTCCAGTCTCGGGGCGCCTCTTTCTCCTCAGCCTTTCATCATAACTTGGAGACGGCGCCCTCTTCCTGCGCCCTCTCCCCCATCCCAGCCTAGACGACCCTCGCGCCCCTGGAGTGGCGACGCTCCCATCCCTGAAACCTGGAGTCCTGAGTTTTTCCTCCGCGGCCGCTACTCACTCCCCTGCCACCCCCAGCTGCCGTCTTGCCCCTCAGCAACCTTTAGGCAGTCCTTGCCCACTCCCCTCCCTGCAGCCCCAGACCCTGCTCGCCCGCCGGGATAACGTAACCACATCCTCCCCCTCCTCCCGGGAGCGCTGCCTCCTGCAGTGCAGCTTCCTCCTCCTCTTAGGTGGGACTTGTGGGTAGGTGGCTGATGGAGGAGGAGGAGAGGAGTTCGGGGGTGCTGCGATCCGCTCTGTGACAGGGAGCGGCTCGGGAAACGCTTGGCGCGTTCCCTCCTGCCACAGGAGAAGCAGCCGGAGCCGGAGGAGGCGTTCGCAGCCTCAGTTGTTGGCGATCCGGATCTAAAGTCCCCGCCAGCCGCACGGAGGTTGCACAGACTGCCAGGAGGCGGTGGGCCTGCGAGGGGGTGTCCCGTGTGTGGGCACCGGGCCCTGTTTGGAGGGGGTCCGTGGGGAAGCGGCTCTCTCGGATGGCTTTGGGAGCTTGTTTGAATGCTCAGTGTGAGTGGAGCTGGAAAAGGCTCCTCGTAGTTTCAGTGCTGGTCTGGGTTTCTTTTATCATTCTTTGTTTACATTTGTGAAACTTGTTTGTCTTTGAAATGTAACATGTGTTCTCTTACTGGCCTGCCTCCAGTGCTGGTCATTGGAAAGGTTTGAGAGCAGTTTGGGTCGAAGGCAAGGCCAGTTTCAGCAGTCCTCAGAGCTGGCCTCTGGGATACACTCTGACATTCCGCGAATCTGTTAAAGTTGCCAGGATATTGAACAAACCTGCTTCTCTGTGAAATGCTGGAGTTCACTGAAGTGACTAATGTCTCCAGATTTGCAAAAAGGTGGAGGAAGAAAGGAAAGGCTGGTGTAGCAAGCATGATGAGGTTACATTTTTAAGGCATTTCTGACTAATACACCGTCATGTTTCTCAATTCCCCGGTGCAGGCTTTTGCTTCAATATACCTTTCTGGTGTTTTACACGCATATTACAACTTTGATGGCCTCTTTGCTTTTATGGATAATAACAGATTTATTTCATTAAAGACGATATTTCATTAAAGACGAGATTAAATAATTACCCTATGGAAATATGTGTGATATAAATATATGTCCTAGTTACCCTCACAGATTTGATAACATTCACGCCACAGAAAAATTTTATTCTCTTATGTGATTTCACTTATTTTTTTTTTCTGGTTTGGTTTATTTTGCTTGGACTCTGTGGTTTTGTACACACATCAGTTGTTTTTACTTCCAAGAGGTATTTTGATGAAATCCAAACAACTTGTCATTAATAAGTAATATGTAGCACATAATGATACTATTGTTCACCTGAATTATTCCCAACTTTACTACTTGAAACTTCACGTCTCTTAGTCAAATTTTTGGAAACAAACACGGAAGTATTCGGTGCCATTTCTTTTCCACTAATTAAGTACTTAGGAAGTTCTGCATTCTCTTCGGTGACACTTCCTAGATGGATTCATTTGTGTAACTGAAAAAAATGGTCTTAAGTAGACACAGTATACCCAAGAAGAGGCAGGCGTTGCCTGTTACGCACAGTTTTGGTTTTTTGTTAGTCATTCATGAGTGTTTCACCTGGGATTAGAAGGCCTCCCTTTGCTTTCTTGGGATGCCAGAACATAGTTCCTCTCCACCCTAATATATTACAATGTGTACTCAGGTCAGATAATCTCTAATATTGTGGACATTTTTCTGATGGCTTTAAATTTGAATTACTATTTTTCAAAAAATGATATCTACTATTGTATTGGCAGCTCAACACTTTTTTTTTGTTAGTAATCTACTTAAAACAGCTAATAAATGAAAATGAATAAAATTGATTGAGACTTATTTTGCTATCATTGAAGTAATACTAATTGTAATATATGTATTGTTTTAGATTTGCCTACTGGCTGGGAAGAAGCATATACTTTTGAAGGTGCAAGATACTATATAAAGTGAGTTTTTTGACTTTCATTTTTTCTTTCGTAAGTAGAATGCTGTGATTACTCCTCAGCTGAATAGTTGTATGCTCAGTCTTGATCATGATTTTCTAAGGTTTATCATATAATGGTGACTGTATTCTTTATTTTGTATAGTATTGGAATTTTGAGAGAAAAAATGGCACTGTTAGTTTTCTAATGTTATTTGCCTGGAATATTCATCGATTCATTGATTTGGAAATTAGATCATTTATGGCCACTTTTAAAAATCATTTTGTATCTTTTTCAGTTTTTTCTTTTGGAATAGTCCAGCTTCATCAGAATATGACTACAATTACCTTTTTTTTTTTTGGTGCTTCTGTGTATATTCCTGGGTAATAGAGGATTATACTCTTTGGTCATTAGCTATGTGGTACTTAAAGTTTTGATCTTTGATTATCTGTGCTAAAAGATAACAAACAAAAAAAAATCTTTGAGTTACGTGAACATCTTTTTTTTTTTAAGTGAACCTTGTTCATATTGTTAATATATATTTTAACCAGGGCTGTTTACAGGCAGCAAAAGTGATGTAAACCTAGGCACAATTTGGTAAACAATGGTGGTCAGGGAGTAAAAATAGAAATAATTACTGAATATTTCATGAGCATATATTGGAGCATTGTTTGTATTTTTGCGTCAGTTTATTTAAATATGTCTAAAGTCAAGATGTTTTATGGATATGTTTGTTTAAAAAAGGCTTTTAATAGAGCTTGAGAGAAAAAATGACCAGTCAGTCCCAACCTTAAAACCAATTCTTTAGAATATTAAACTAATCTCTGTTCAAACTTAATAACTTAGTACTACTTGGAGACAAATACAAAGCTGGAGGTCAACATCATGTAGGAAAAATTTTAATCCCCCAAGGAAAAATGTAGATGGTTTTTGTCTTTTTGTTTTTATATTAGAAACTGTTTACCTAAGAGCTTGTTTTTTTTGTTTAACCTTATTTGTTGTTTAATTTTAATAAACTGAGACGTGAAAGAGAATACTGAAATACCAAACTTGGTTAAGATTTCGGTTGTTTATTAACAATAACAGATACCTAGCTAAAGTTGCTTTTATTTCATTGAGCCTAGAAAGTTATTTTTACTATGACATTTTTAAGATCATGTTATATACTTCCAGTAAATTATAATTACCTGTATGGTTCTTTAATCTTTTAGAAAGATACTTATATAAAACATCAAGGGCTTTTTGTAAGTATTAGGAATGCTTGCTTTTGGATGTAGAAATAGAGAAAGCAGAAGATACAGGAATGGAATAGTTTCATGGTATAGTCCTTCTGTGAATATTTTTGGGTGAAATCTTTTATTTGGAGATTATACTATACATTATTAGAAAGCCTAAAAAAATACTTGAGTGAAATGCAGTCATCACATATTTTTCTATTGGTTATTTCCGTCCTAAATTAAAGTGAGTTGGTATTGCCACGGAAAGGGATGCTGCTTTTTTTTGTCAAGCTAGTAGTATGATATTTGTGAAGAAAAACAGTTTTTTCATTTCAGGTCATTTATGCAATGTAATTTTGACTACTGTACATTAAGCCTAGCTCATCTTATAAAAACAGAGGTAACATTTGAATTTTCAATAAAATTTTAATTTCTTTGCATGCATTCTTGGATGAATGTTTATTTGACAGTACAAAATCTTACTCTGTGTGGGCTGAGTATGTATGTTTTAATTTAGAACTAAGCTGTTAGGAAGACATTGAGTGAGTTTCTTTTGTTTTACGAGCCGTTTTGATTAGGTTTTCTTTTATGTTTACTTAAACAAATTAGAAATTTATTTGAGTGCCATGTCTAATGCCTAAGTAGGTTTATCTGGAAAATTAAGACAGTATTAAGAAAGCTGTAATAATTTTACTTTAAAGACATTTTTAAACTTGTAGGTTTTAATCATTTTGGTATTCATAGGCAATAATTGTGTCCAAAAGTAGCAATAAATAATTTATAATATTATGAAAGTAATTTCTCCTAAAATTGAGCATAGTGTAGCATATCACTCATTAAACTTTAAAAAAAAATAACCATTGACAAATGTATGATGTACTGAATGTTAGGTGCTACTGCTTTATTTTTCTGGGTTATGTCAGAAGATTAATTTCTGTTAAGATTAGTTAAATCCCTAATGTACGCTGTAATTTCCTAGAAACTTTTTACTTGTTTGTATTGTTACTTATCATTCTAATAGGATAGAGGTACTACTTTTATCTTAAACTTTACAATTTAGAGTACCTTCTCATACATTATTCATTCATGAAGTAGTCAGAATTACTACTTCCATTGTCACACACATAATAAAACAGCAGAAACATGCTTTTGGAACTTACAGTTTGCAAAGACAGCAGGATGAGAAACCCCAGGAACATAAACTATATTTAGAATATTCAGAGTGGAGGGAAAGATAGGAGTCTAAGGTAGCAAAGTGCTTAGTGTTGGTGGCTATAGTTTTTCATTGTCGTTTCTTTCTCAGATGAAGAAAGGTGGTTACTGATCATATTGTATGTAAAGGAGGTTACAGGGTTATTGGGGTGGATTTTGTTCACATGGGAAGTGGAAAGACAGGAACGCCAATGAAAGACATGTCAGCCCTTTGATTATTCCTGATCCTGTGTTCTGGAAAGTTCTTACAGCAAGAAGGGAGACCTAAATAATTTGAGTTGTTTCTACTTCCGTTCTGAAGTGAAATACGTGTAACTCTTAAATTATTCCTCTCCTGAACAAATGTTGGTCGGTGTTAAAAATGGCAGGTTACCAGAAAGAATTTATCTCTGGATTATATTTTGCTATTGACAATTGCATCTCTGTAGGTGGTAAGAGAAGGAGAAGATTGTAGTGGGGAAGTCATAGGAACTGAACTGTGGTCTTACCTTCTTATCGACTTTGTAGCTCAGTCTTCACATCTTTAAATTAGGCTACCTGGAAAAGACAACCTCTAAACTCCATTTCTAAATTTCTTTGAATTTTATCCTGTTCTGGGATTTATAATATTCTGGAAAACAGGGAACTCACAGTGCCAAGAAGAAATGATGCTGGAAGTATGGAAAGCTAGGTTTTCTATCCTTCTTAACTATTTTATCCTCTCTCTTTAAGCTTTGAGTACACAACTACAGATAAGTATGAAGTATGTAGTGCCAGAGTTGTGTGTACTTTCTTCTGCTGCTTTTTGTGCTTAAACGTTTCCTTGTAAAATGTTTGTATACATATCTTCATGTAAACAGATAGTATTGCTATTGTCAGCAAGGGACCTGATCCGAGTAAGAGTTGTATAGGTTTGAGTTAGATAATCAGTTTATTTTATACACTTTGAAATTCATTCTTTAATTCAAGTTTGCAGCTAGATAAAAAAATACGTAATATAGAGAATATATTTTCCTTTACATCCATTTGGCCAAAAAACAGTAAAATATGAAAAATCTTACTTGTTTATTTTTTTTTTTTTTTTTGAGAGGGGTTTCACTCTGTCGTCCAGGCTGGAGTGCGGGGGCTCCATCACAACACACTACAGCCTCGACCTCCTGGGCTCAAGTGATCCTCCCACCTCAGCCTCCCGAGTAACTGGGACCACAAGTGTTTACCACCATGCCTGGCTAATTTTACTGACTGACTGATTGATTGATTGAGACAGGGTCTTCCTATGTTGCCCAGCATGATCTTGAACTCCTAGGCTCACGCAATCCTCCTGCCTTGGTCCCCCAAAATGTTGGAATTACAGGCATGAGCCATGGTACCTGGCCAGAAATCTTTATCTTTAAAGATATTTAATTCTTTTTTTCTGAGTAAAGTAATTTTTCTGTGTACCTTAAGCTAGCCAGCCTCTTAATTATGTTACTGTGTGTTTGTGTGTGTAAATACAGACAGTTTGAGTTTGATTATTGAATTTCCGTATTGTTTTTATAAGTTAATTTATGGTGTTATCTTTATGAAGAATGCTGAAAATTAACATGAAGTGAATTTTATAATTTATGAGGTGTGGCTTTAAATATTCCGTATTCTTAACTAGAAAGCAGATAACTTAGCCCATAAAGCACAGAAGAAAATCTTACACATTTGAGTTATAAAGCTTTCTGCTTACTCCTTGAAAATATTGCTTAATGATTCTGTAATGACAGGCCATGGTAACTTAAAATGGTTGTGTTATTTACTATTCCTTTGTGCTTCAAAGTTTTCATATGGTTAACTTAGAGTGCCAAGTAAATCTTAAGGCTCTCTGAATAGTGAGAAACTTTATTCTGATTATTTAAAGGTCATTGTAGGATTGGGGATCAAAACAATATTTGCAGGGTATAAAACTATGCAAATTTTGTAAGGTTATGTTTTCATACTGCTTTTTTTAACTTAAAATTCTAAGTTCTGGAAATTGAACTTAGATATGCAAACAGAGCATGAGGTTTTGTTTCAATATCTGCAATAGCTGAATCTAATGTATGCTAATTCCAAACTTACCAAAACTAGGGTTGCAAGTGAGGAGAAAAATCTGTTTCTTCAGATTTTCACAATTCAGAATATGAATGAAGATGGGGAATCTAGCATAACTACCATAAAAAACATTAGAATATATTAACTATATATTTGATACTTAAAGTTGTTTTATACTTTACTTTTTTTTTTTTTTTTGGAGACGGAGTTTCACTCTTGTTGCCCAGGCTGGCATGATCTCAGCTCACTACAACCTCCACCTCCCAGGTTCAAGCAATTCTCCTGCCTCAGCCTCCCAAGTAGCTGGTATTACAGGTGCCCGCCACCACGCCCAGCTAATTTTTTGTATTTTTAGTGGAGACAGGGTTTCGCCATGTTGGCCAGGCTGATCTCGAACTCCTAACGTCAAGTGATCCACCCACCTCGGCCTCCCAAAGTGCTGGGATTACCACTAACGCCTGGCCAAAAACTGTTTTGTACTTTCTGTAATAATATAACCAAATTTTGATTACTAGAGCTACATAAGGCTTTAGAACACTTTGTGGGCATTATATTTCTTTTCCATATTTATAACAAAAGAGGTTTGGGCTGTTAATATGTGATTCCTTACATGTATGAAGCACTTTATGCTGATTCATTAGGTATAAAACAACTATGAACTATGATCTCAGCTTTCAAGGAGTTTGTAGTGTAGAGAGAAAGATGCAGTATATTAAAACAGGGAGGTGGTGTGGGGAACATAGACTTATTTAGTGCTAGGCACTTCAGCATAGCGTTAAACTCCTATAATCCTCACAGTAGCTTTTTTGTTGTTGTTGTTGTCTCTTTCCTTTTCAAGTTGGGGTGTCAGGACTTCCAGCCTCAGTAAACTTTGTTGTGGAATTCTTTTTTATTTTAGCCCCAGGACCACTGCTCAGGGCCAGGTTTGCTCAATTTCCTCCTTGTATTTCCTGTGATATAGTATAATGCCCAGCATCTAGTCAGCCTCTAAAGAAGTGGTATCTGGGATGATAATGATGCTGGCTCCTGGTTATTTAAGGAGTTAATCAAGATGGAGAAAGAAGAATCCCCACAACTCAAGTGGTTGCATTTTAAGAACACTTTCTAGATTTGTCAAGGGATTTTTTTCTTCCCTAATCTGTATAGACCCCTTCGCTGCTTCTTATTCTCAAAGCTGGCCTATATTTAGGAAGCAGGAGGATGTGATCAATACAAAAAGACAGAAAGTATTGAAGAGTTGAATAGTTGATGGCCTGGAGACAGGGCTTTACGTAGGACCTGTCTGTCCTATACAAGATGGAATTTCTTTGTATTTGTTAGCAGATGCTGTTTTGTTGTGACCATTTCATTTTTTTAAATAACAGATAAATATAAGATGAAGTTAAGGGTGAAAAGTTATGTGTATATGCAAGTTAAAGTTAAAGGTGTAAAAAAATGATACTAGGCCGGGCGCAGTGGCTCATGCCTGTAATCCCAGCACCTTGGGAGGCCAAGGCGGGCAGATCACTTGAAGTCAGGAGTTTGAGACCAACCTGGCCAATGTGGTGAAACCCCATCTCTACTAAAAATACAAAAATCAGGCAGGCGTGGTGGCGGGTGCCTGTAGTCCCAGCTACTTGGGAGACTGAGGCAGGAGAATCGCTTGAACCCAGGAGGCAGAGGTTGCAGTGAGCCGAGATCACACCACTGCATTCCAGCCTCGGTGACAGAGTAAGACTCTGTCAAACAAACAAACCAAAAAAAAAACAAAAAAATAATAATGATGCTAGTTTGAGTTGTGAGAATTCAGAGGAGGAAGAGGCAGCCTCGGCTGGGCTGTCCTGGAAAGACTTGAAGAGGTGGGAGTTGAGCTAGGCCTGAGGGTATGGATGGGATTCACTTTCAGATGGGTTGATAAGACTGGCAGGATACATTCATGGGGATGGGCACATGTATAATATGTGAATATGTGTAATGAGCAATGCTAACTATGCTTGTTAGTGATGGTTCTGTAGAAAATGCTAGGATGATGGGAGGTGAGTCTAGGAATGCTATTTGGAACCATACTGTGTCTGGGCTTTGAATGTCAGGCTGAGGTTTTTATTTTCTGGGCAAGCCTTTGCAGATGTATTTTAGTATAGGGTTAATTATACAACATGAAGGTTTTTAGGGAGATTTTAATATAGGCAGCATGGATTGGACAGGAGCAAACCTGGGAATCAAGGGGAGCATTTCTGAGTCTGTTGCCATAATTGGGTAGTTACTTGAACCAAGTTTGTGGCAGCAGGAATGGAAAGAGGCCATTGATCAAAGATGTTAAAGAGGAGTTGACAGGCCTTAGGAGTCTTGCTGGGCAAGGAGGTTAACAGAAAAAAAGAGGTCAAAAGCTACTCAAAGCCTTTGTGTCTGAATGGCTACAAGAATGATGATGAGACCCTTGACCGGAATAAAGGAGTAGGTGTGGGAGGGGGAGCCCCAGGTGGACATGTTAATGATGGTTTGGTTTTTGAGCTGTTTGAGAGGACATAGTATTTTAGGTGGCTAAAATCCGACTTTCACAAAGGACTCCTGACATTATCTTCTTACTCCCCTCATAAAAAGCAAACACAACCCACTCCCTTATCCTATCTCAGCTACCTAAATGACTATCTACCTATTTATAGATTCAGGCTGGGAATTTCATATTCATCCATCTAATTATTCATTCAACAAATGCTTATTGAATATTTTCTGTGTGCCAAGTGCTTTAAGCTTTATGAATGAAACAGACATGGACACTACTCTTAAGAACTTTATCGTTGAATGTTTTGACTACATATATTGAAAGGCCTTAGCCCATTGTGGGGGTTACTGGGAGAGGCCTTTCTCACAGTTAAGCTCTGAACCCCTGCAGAGTGGATCAGAATAGAGCAGTGTAAAGTCACTGGAAAGATGAAGAATAAATAGCCTCCTGGTCTTGAGATTGGACCACAACCTAAGTGAAAGCATTGCCATATCTAGAGAGAGACTTGGGGGAGGGGTTGGTATGGTATGGCAATTTATACAAAGGAGAAAGCTGCTGCAGAAGCTGCTCTTCATCATCCACTAGATAACAATGTTTAGCCAACTGATTTTAATGATTTTCTGAGTCCCAGTGGCAAGGTCTTCCAGTTAGTCACTCACTCATGTATTCTTTCAATTCTCTTGAATGTATTTTGAACTCATAGTTGTGTGCCTTAGTGATTAGTATATATCAGTAAATGAAATAAACCAAAAAATTCTGCACGTCTGGGGAGTGGAATGATGGGGGAGAGAATGTCAGATAAAGTAAACAATAAATAAGTACATTTTATAGTATGTTAGACTACACATAAATCCTCTAAGGAAAAAGTCTACTTTGTTTTCAGGAAAACAAGGAAATACTATATTACTGAAGTCTGTACTATCGTGATTAGTGTGCAAGAAGTGAATATAGACTAAATGTTAAAATACTGAAATCAGTGGGTCCAGTAGAAACCCAAAAGAAATAAAGTGGTCCTCATGAGGTACAGATGATAGACATTTCAGAGCCACTGTGGGAACATCTTGGCCACTAAGGAATGTCCTCTGAACTACTTAGGAATTCTCCAAAGTGGCCAGGAAGCCACCCACACCCAAGAGAATCTTTCGGACTGTTAGTTCTCTGAAGGCAGAGATAGTCTTATACTGTAGCCATCTTTATGCTTCCAGTGCCTGGAACGTAATAGACAAGTGTTTGAAATGAAGCTCTAAAACAAATCGTAAGAAAAGCAAGCCTCTTTACCTAAATCTGAACATCCCAGGGCATTTTTTTCTTCTCATTTGTCATCTAGTCACAACTCTTTTTTTTCTTTTTTGAAGACAGTCTCTGTTGCCCAGGCTGGAGTGCAATGACTCAATCTCGGTTCACTGCAACCTCTGCCTCCTGGGTTCAAGTGATTCTCCTGCTTCAGCCTCCCAAGTAGCTGGGATTACAGGTGCCTGCCTCTACGCCCGGCTAATTTTTTTGTATTTTTAGTAGAGATGGGAGTTTCACCGTGTTTGGCCAGGCTGGTCTCCAACTCCTGACCTCAGGTGATCCACCTGCCTTGGCCTTCTAAAGTGCTGGGATTATATTATAGGCATAAGCCACCGTGCCCAGCCAGGAAACTGTTTTCACACTAATTTCAAGAGTGATGCAAGAAAATTCTTCAAGGCTCTTCCTCACCTGCTTTTTTTTTTTTCCCCCACAGAAAGCTTCTCTTTAACCAGAAAAATGGTTACATGCTGCCCCAAATTATACCCGTTTAGCTTTTTAACCTAAAATGTAAGTTTTTTTTCTCTAGTTGCAAATAAAAAAATCTTGGACAAGGACTTTTGACTACCTTGGATCACATGCCTGTTCCTAGAATAGATACTGGCCTGCTGGTCTTCAGTCCTTGTCTGTCCTTAGCTAGAGCCAAGGCCCTAATATTGGCAAGCCATCCAGAAACATCTAGTTAGAGAGGAAGGCCCAGTTCATCACTGGAAGTCAAGATATGAAAGACTGAAGATCAGAGGTCTTCTTATAATACAGTGTAAAATGCCTAAAGGCCAGGGAGACAATGAATCTGAGCATCAGTAAACTTCTGAGAAAAGAAGTAATGGTACCAGTGATATTCAAGGAAGCCTTTTGCCTTGCGTTGCAGAAGGAATAGTTGAAGTTGTTCAGGATGGTTCAGGCCAGGACCAGGGAGGATTAAGAGAAAGTGCTGAATTTTGAGGAAGAATGAGTAGAAGCCAGTCTTAGATTGGCTGTCCTGAGCAAGTGAGTTTGAAGAAACCAATATAGCACAAGTGGCAGTAGAACTTCACTATGGTGGAAACCTCACCCTGCTAGGTGAGGCCAGGGATTCTCGTTGGTGCTTCTGAAATTACTGGCCACTTGAAGAGTAATTCCTAGACAGTGTCACTGCTTGAGTAATGTTGCCAATGCTTGCTTGCTATGATGCTGTCTACCTGGGGAGTGGTTTTTGTTCCCTATCCCTTCCAAGTAACTTGGATTCTTTACATATATTGTTTCTTTGAATAGATATGCTCTAAAAAAGTTTGCCTCTGAGGTGAAAATTCCAAATTTTGCTAAAGTGGTTGAAGTTGCATATTGTTCAATGTTAAGGCCAGGTGCAGTGGCTCACACCTGTAATCCCAACACTTTGGGAGGCCGAGGCAGGAGGATTCTTTGAAGCCAGGAGTTCAAGACCAGCCTGCGCAACATAGTGTGACCCCTGATCTCTACCAAAAAACAATGTTTTTTTAAATTAGCTGGTCATGGTGGTGTACCCCTGTAGTCCTGGTTACCCAGGAGGGTGAGGCAGAAGGATTGCTTGAGCCCAGGAACTCAAAGCTGAGGTGAGCTATGATCATGCCACTGCACTTCAGCCTGGGCAACTGAGTGAGACACCATCTCTAAAACAATTTTTTTCAAAGTTATTCAACATAAAATATAAAACTCAGTAAAATAGGGCAGTATGACAAAATTTTGAAAAGAAATAAAGAAGTCCTTGCCCAATTTTCACAGTATAAAGAAATTATATAACATGTTAAAATTAATGTAAATTTTTTCTCTGTGGAAAATTCCTCCATATTTATTTTGAAAAAGCTATTCTGTTCTATCACAATATAGATATAGTCTGATAGCAATAGCTTTTTAGTGTATATATGTAAGGTATACATGTTTTGATGTACGTAATGAAATGGTTACAGTAGTCAAGCACATTAACATATCCACCTATAATCTACTCGATCAGCAAATTTCCAGTATCCAATACATTATCTCAGTCTCTACTGTAGTCTCTAAATTTATTCGTCCTCTATAACTGCAACTCTACTCATTTTGATCTCCATATTCCCATCCCCCCTCATTTCTACTCTTGTTTTTATGTGTTTTACTTTAAAATTTTTTTTAGTTTCTACATGTAAGATCATGCAGTATTTTTCTTTCTGTCTGGTTTATTTCACTTAACGTAATGTCGTCCAGTTCTATCTATGTTGTCACAAAAGGCAAGGTCTTATTTTTTACAAGAATATGATGAATAATATTCCATCATATTTTCTTTATCCATTCATCTCTTGATGGACATGTAGGTTATTACCTTCTTTTGGCTATTGCCAGTAATGCTGCAGTGAACATGGGAGCGCAGATGTTCCTATGAGGTGGCAATTTCATTTCTTTTGGGTATACACCCAGAAGTGGGATTGTAGATCATATATGGTAGTTCTCTTTTTAATTTCTTGAGGAACCTCCATACTGTTTGCCATAATGGCTGCACTGTTTTTTGTTCCTACCAACAATGTACGAGGATTTCCTTTTTTCTGCACCTTGCAGGCACTTGCTTGATGGCATTTTTTTTAAAGTTAGTGAAGAAATACCACAGAATGATTCCAAATCAAATAATAAAAGTGTACATTTAGTGTATATGCTTCTTTTTAACCTGTTTTATAATGTTAAGTTTTTTTTCTTATAGAAGCAATTCATTTTTATTATAGAACATTTGGAAAATACTAAGGAGTATAAAGATGGAGTAAATAAAAATCATTCACAGTCCTGTTATGCAGAGAGAATTTCTACTAATATTTTGGCAGGTTTGCATAATTACATATGCAAACCTTATTGTGTACAATTATATGCATACATGCTGCATATATAATTATGTATTGTATATGCATAATATATGCATGTATTATATACAATTATACATACAATTATGCACAATTATGTATGCGGCACATATGCGCATATTATGCATATATAATGTTTCACATTGACAGTTATAAGTATATATATTTTTAAAGATTTGAGTCTTACTGCTATTAATAATACTGTGTCAAATCCTATTTTCATTAGCTGTATTAGTATCCTTATTATATATTTATTCGGTAGAAGATTTTTAATAACTATGATGTTCTGTTTTAGGAATACATGGTATTTAGTCCTCCACTTCCAGGTGGCTTTGTTGTTTATGAGTTTTTGCTGTGAGAAAAATTTTTATATGAATACTCTTGAATGCATGTCTATTTTATAGAATTGGAATTGAGAAAATACATGAGCTTTTTAGATGGTTCATTACTTAACATTTGCCAAATTGCCCTTTAGAAAATTTGTGCAGATTTGTTCTCACTTGAGAACATATGAGAATGTATGAAAGTGCCTTCATTTCTCCATAACTGCAATAAGTGCTTCTGATTGAATAGATGAAATTTAAAAGGTAACTGATAGAGAGTCTGTGTGGATTATTACTAGAGATTCAGATGGTTTGAAACACAGATTAGTCCTTCAGTTATGCATGTCTACATAAAGAACTACCCCAGAACTCAGTGGCTTAAAGCAATGATGATTTCCAATTTCTCACTTTTCTTTGAGTTGACTAGGCTCAGCTGTACTGGTCTTCAGTTCCATGCAGTATATATAACTGAGGTCATGGGTCTGGAACAAACACCAGCGTCTCTCCTCATGGCCTCTCATCAGTTAGTCTGTCTCAAGTTTTCTTTATGGCGTGGCAGTTGGCTTCTAAGAGGAATTATCCTAGGAGAACAGACCACAGTTTTCAGGCACTTATAAAACTTCTGCTTGTATCATGCTTGCCCATGTGGTCCTGGTTGATGTAAGTCAAAGTCAGAAGTGGGAGGAGAGCTGCACAGGGGTGCAAATACACGGAGTGTGGGACATAATGTAATGGACAACCAGAATGATAAATTAAGTTTCAGCCAGCATTGCAACTCTGTTTAGTGATAGCTGTTTGAAGTACTGTATTCAGAAGAATTTGGAGACCAACTTCTGGATCAGTGGGAAAGCATATTGTGATAAGCTAGTGACATATGCAGGGATTTAGGTGAGGAAGTGGATATACTGGTGTATTTACCATTACTAATTTAATATCTGTTAATTTTATCATAAAGTCACAAACTTAGAAAATCAAAGGAAGTCATGAACTTGAATGCTAGCCCAAATACTTTAAAACCATTTGAATACCTGAGTAAACTGACTCTTAAACTTCAGTTTATCCCAGTTTCACATTGACAGTTAATATAGTTGGTAGTAAAAGATATAAATAATTGGTATCTTAAGACTAGATTACTTTGCGCAATACCCATGTTTTACACCAGGACTGCTGTTTCCCACTGATGAATGACACAACTGTAGCAGAGTTCAAACATGAGGATCAAAGTACCTATGCTAGTGATCAAGATAGTAGTGCCTTGGGTTATATGAGTGTGTAGACAGATATCTCACATACGTATGTATTTGTGTGAAGGGTGTGTCTGAGAGAGAGAGAGGAGGGAGAGAGACAGAGATTTTATGTGCTTGACTGAACTGTCAATTTGACTTTTGGATTAACTCTATGATTATTAGGAGTTATTATCAGTGGCAGTATTTGGATAAGAGTAGCACTATAGCCCTCTGCCTTCCAAGAGGACTTATAGGAAGATATTCCTACTCCTTGATGCAGTAGCGTAAAGTCCTCTTTTATGATTTTTCCCTTCTACCCCATACTCTGCTCCCCACGAGGTTATAATAAGTATCAGTAGTTTAGGGTCCATTCTTCTACTCTTCTTTCTTTGCATGTACATACTTATATATACGTAAATTTTTTAACAAGAATGGAATTGTCCTATATGTACTCTTCTTTAACTTTTTATATAATAAATATCTTAGGTATTTTCATAGTACTGGTTGAAGGTCAGTACCATTCTTTCAATAACTGTAAAAGTGCCTTAATGGTTTTGTTATACTCCTGTTGTTGGACATTGAGGTTTTTTCCTATTTCCGCCCCCCACCCCCACCCAATTCCTAGAAGTGTGATAGTGAACAAATTTAAACATTATCTTTGTGGTCACATGCAAATGTTTTTATAAAATAGCTGTTAGATGTAGAATTGTTGAAATAGGCTGTATTTATAGTTTAGCTTTGGTAAGTTGTAGTAAGATCCTGCTAAACCCCGTAAGTGGAGTTCAAAACATTGGAAATGCTTAAATACATAATTGTCAGATTGAAAAATAATATTTTTTAATAAGTCTGTAGAGCTGCAAAAAACCTACAGAAGTAATAATATGACACATTGTGCAAAACTGCATAATGATTCAAAAAGCCCCAAATGACAATACATTCACTTCTTAAACTCCTTTGAGAATTAGGGTTGGCCAAATCGTGGGAGACATTTGCCAATCACATTCAGATTAATTTCTGGTTTTCCTATTTGGTTTACTGTTAGGCAACTTTCTTCCAAAAAGTCTTACTTATTTATCCTTACTTGTCTCCTTGCCAGCACTTGGTATTACTGTAGTTAAGTTTTGGCTAGTACAATGGGCAAAAATGGTATCTTCTTGTTTGAATTTACATGCTCCTGATTTCAGCCATGCGTGATATCCTTTTCAATATTTATTGCCCATTTGAATCTCTTCTGTAAATTTCCTGTTTCATATATTTTCTGTGTTCTTCTATTGAGTTATTTTTCTTAGTGATTTATGTTAGGTATTTATTTGTATTTTTGATGTCTAAGGCCAGTTAGCTTAGTAGACATCTCGAAAATATTTTGGTTGTGCACTCCTACAAATAAAAAGTTTTTGAGTATACACCCTCAAGTATGAATATTATACATGTATTTGTTTAGAAATTATATACATGTATTACTGTCAGTCTGTGTCTTACATATTAGTAAAGCTGTATTTTCTTATTTTTATTTAAAACTAAGTGTAAACAGAGGTACTAAATATTTTCTCCTGCAACCCAGTGGAAAGCCCAGTGTGCACCCACTTAGGCAGTTAGGAGTTAGTGTGCACCCACTTAGGCAGTTAGAACATAATATGCCTTCGACCAGTTAGAGTTGCCAATAGGAATATGCTCTCTGTTTTGTGACCACAAAGTACATCTTCACAAGCCTGTGGGCACTAAGAATTGTGAAGTGGAAAGTAGCAATGGGTTAGACTTTGACTCTCTTACCTTAGTTAGCTGTATTACTTTGATAAAATTGATACTGTTATATACCAGTTTTCTCTCACATAAAATGGAGGGGATAATTCTTGTCTTGACCATTTTATAGACTTATGATGCTGTGAGTTAATTTATATGAACAAACTTTGAAAAGCTGTGAAACATTAAGTAAAGAAGTAAAATACGTAGGTATATGTTTTCCAAGTTTATGCCATTGGGATTCAAAGAGAATATGCCTCAATGTCATTTATGCTGAAAAACAACTTAAAATGCATGGCCTGCTCATAGTGGTTTAGAAATGTGATCATTTAATCTTCCTCTCAAATAGATTTTACACCTCTTGAAAGTAGGAACTGTTACACATAAGTCAATAAGTATTTGTTGACAGTATAGCATTCACTTAATAATATATGTATTTCTTTTTTCTATTTAAGAAAGCCTTGTGACTTAGGAATTAGAAATCAGTTTCTTCGTGAAATGCCTAGACCATGGTACTAAGGAGAGGTTTCCTTAAAGAGAAAGTTTAGGGCTGCAGATAAAAGGCAGGACTTAGCTTCAATATGTTCTACAGGAATGAAGAATTCAGGGTGTTGGTAACGTTAGGGACACTTACATAGCTGAGTGGAAATGAAGTATGAGGAGGCAATACTAAAGGCAGTATGTGATATAGTATACCCAGGAGTGACTATGAAAGCACAACTTTGAATGAAGTTGAAGTTGTTGCTGCTGTTTGAAAAACATATTTTGTAGTTTCTTTTTTTTTTTTGGAAATGAATGAATTTAACTGCAGAATGACTTATTATCAGTAAAGGGGAATAGTGGAGAGAGAAGTAAAAGAAATGAATGCCTCATCATTAATAAGAAGGAATAAGAAAATTGGGATTGCACCCGGCGCGGTGGCTCAGGCCTGTAATCCCAGCACTTTGGGAGGCCAAGGCGGGCGGATCACGAGGTCAGGAGATCGAGACCATCCTGGCTAACATGGTGAAACCCCGTCTCTACTAAAAATACAAAAAAATTAGCCGGGTGTGGTGGCTGGTGCCTGTTGTCCCAGCTACTCGGGAGGCTGAGGCAGGAGAATGGCGTGAACCCAGGAGGCGGAGCTTGCAGTGAGCCGAGATTGTGCCACTGCACTCCAGCCTGGGGGACAGAGCAAGACTCTGTCTCAAAAAGAAAAAAAAGAAAGAAAGAAAAGAAAATTGGGATTGCAACTGTATAATTAAACAGGTTTGAAATGTTTCATTTTATTTTTAGAGACAGGGTCTCACTCTGTTGCCCAGGCTGGAGTGCAGTGGCGAGATCAGAGCTCACCTTAGCTTTGAATTCCTGGCTTCAGGTGATTCTTCTGCCTCAGCCTCCTGAGTAGCTGGGACCAAGGCATGTGCCCCCACGCCTAGCTAATTTTTTTTTTTTTAGAGATGGGGTCTCACTGTGTTGCCCAGGTTGATCTTGAACTCCTGGGCCCAAGCCATTTTCTTGCATTGGCCTCCCAAAGTGTTGGGATTATAGGCATGAGCAGCTGCACCCAGCTTTTGAAGTATTTTATTTTATTTTATTTATTTATTTATTTTGAGACGGAGTCTCATTCTGTTGCCCAGGCTGGAGTGCAGTGGCACAATCTTGGCTCACTGCAACATCTGCCTCCCAGGTTCAAGCAATTCTCCTGCCTCAGCCTCCTGAGTAGCTGGGATTACATGCATCCACCACCACGCCTGACTAATTTTTGTATCTTTAGTAGAGACAGGGTTTCACTATATTGGCCAGGCTGGTCTCGAACTCCTGACCTCAAGTGATCTGCCTGCCTCGGCCTCCCAAAGTGCTGGGATTATAGGTGTGAGCCACCATGTCCGTGAAGTTATTTTAAATGTATTAATATTCAGGCTCTGCAAAGGTGCTGGAGATTAGGCATGCTTAGGCACACACTGCTGGCTGACACAGGCAGAGCCCATGACCAATATAGTAGCTTCAGTAGGCTGGGATTACGTGTGGGTGATGGGCCTAGCAGGTCACGTTCCTTCTGAAGCCTCTCTTCTCATTTGTATCTTTAGTAGAGACAGGGTTTACAACCCCACAGAGTAGCAAACAGGACAGGCCTGGTTCGGTTCAAGTCAGTAAACTTTTTGTGCTTACCCAGGTGAATGAGAAGAGGAGGTAACATGTATGATACCTACTTTCAAAAACGTAATTACTTAAACTCTTGAAGAAGGTGGAAGACTGCAAAAAAAGAAATGAAATTCTTTTGAGAATTTGGAAAAGTAGATGCATTTCTCAGAAATAGTTCACTGAAAAAATTGTGTATCAGAAAAGAAGGATGAAAATAAAAGGAAATCAACTATTTTGTTGTTGTTAACAGAAGAATCTCAGGTTCTTTCACACCTAGTCATCTGGATTTTTTCAATATCCTCCCCTCCGTTGTTCTTATGAAAGTCTGACTGCTATTCCTTTCTCAGCAGGTTCTCTAAAAGAAGCTCTAGAAAGGAAACAAACATTATTATTGGTAGGAGAAGTAAAGTCCTTTGATGGAGTTGTGAGTCTTTACTGTATATAACAGTTCCTTTCTGACCCACTATTTAAGCCTCATTGTAGAAGATGACCCTGAAGTTGAAATATTTCGCAATTATTGGTTTCAGTTCCTCAAAAACATTAATGGAGACAATTGATAGATTATCAGAGTTGAACAGAGGTAAATCATTATAATCTTGCAGTATCAGTTATTGCTCTATAACAAACCATTCAAAAACTCAGTGGCTTAAAACAGTAACTATATATTATTGTGCATACTTTTCCTGGGTTGGCTGGGCAGTTTCTCTAGTTTGTTTTTTTCTCTAGTTTCTGTGGGGCCTGCTCTTATCTGAGATCAGCTAGTCAGGTAAGAGGCTTTGCTGATCTTGGCTGGTCTAGGATGGCCTCATCTAGGATGATGGGAATGACTCTTCCTCTAATAGGCTCCGGCTTCCTCTGCTAGGCCCAGCTTGCTGTGTGATGAAGACAGGCATCCACCCAAGTGAGCAGAAGCACCTAAGGGTCTCTTGAGGCCTAGGTTCAGAACTGGGACAGTGTCACTTTTACTGCTTTCTCTTGGCCAGAGACAGTCACAAGATCAGTTCAGATTCAAAAAGTGGAGAAATGGACTCCATCCTTGAACGGGAGGAGTTGCAGACTAACATTGTACAAGGTTGTAGATACAAGGAGAGGTGGAAGATGGAGGCATTTTTGTAATCCATGTAAAGTACATGCTGAAAAAAATTACTGAACCTAGCTGAAGTTTAAGTTCTTCAGTCTCTAATATGGGATTACACTTGATCCTGGACACACTGCTGATCACACATGTACTCCTTAGATTATATAGAAATCTATGCGGACATGTGTGCAATGACCCTCTTTATTAAAACTGTTAATTCCTAACTCCTGTAGAATAGGGTTATTATGTTTTTTTCTTTTGATGCCCTGTTTAGTTGGTTTGATACTTTCACTGGGGCTGTGTCAGTTTAAGGTCCAAAATAGACCTGACTGCTTTTGTTTTGGGGGATGGAGGAAGGTATCTTAGGTCTCAGTGTACTTCTGAGAAGTCTTTCAAGTAGATGACCTCCCCTGTTCTGCCCACACCCAACACCCACTGACCAAGCACTTGCTGTCATGTTACCCTGTTTTGTTTTCCCTGTAGCACTTATCACTGATTCAAATTCTTGTTCACTTACGTGTTTTTTTTTTTTTTTTTTTCTGCCTTGTGATATGAGCCTCACAAGAGTGGGGACCTCCTCAGACCCTCTTTACTGCTAAATTCTCGCAGTTAAGAATAGTGCCTTTCTGTTCTTAGGAAATGCTCAGTAAATATCTGTCGAACATTTGTAATAAATATTTTGTAATAAACAAGTCAGCAGTTTGTTAAAATACAGTGTGTTTAAATCCTGTGTCACTGGTGCATTGCAGACACTTGTTGGGTATTTATGGAATCTTGAGGGAGGCCCATGGTCAGTAGGAGCTCGGGGAAAATGAAAACTTGAAGCCGCAAAGGGTTTTTCTAGATTAATCCGGTGAAAGGCAGATGAGCAGGAGAGTTTAGGGTATGATAGATTTGTTGAAATGTTGAACTGTTAGACTTCAGGCTGGGAAGGAGGGAAGTAGAGCAAAAAGTGATCTGATAAATTGGGATAGAGATTCTTCCAAGACCAGAGAACTCCCACAGGGAAGTAGTTAAACATGTATACTGCAAGGTTGGAAGTTTGGTGTTGCAGTGTGATCATTGAAGTCGTGATTTTAGACGTGCCAGGTTATGGGTATGACAAGGTTCTGGGATTAAGAGAATGGATGACTCAGGTAGTTGAAGGACCTTGGGGGCATAGGGAGTAAATATCTGTTCCTTGAGAGAATGCAGTTGGACAACTGATGGGGGAAAGTCCTTAGCAGCCAAGGTACTGAGGTAATGCTTTGAAAAGAGGTAGAGGTTATAGAGGAGTTTGCTAATTATGGAGCACCATTTCCATAGGTAATTAAGTTTGTAAGATAGAGGTGGACTGTAGACAGTAGGTCAGGGATGGAGAAAACAAAGACTTACTGTCGGGTTAATGCCAGGTCAGTAGATGGGTTGAGAGAAGAATTGGAGATCAAGTTAACTTGGGCATTGAGAGGCTTGCTGAATTTAGTTTCAGTAGACTCCGAAAGAAAGGTGACCCTGGGACTTAACAGACAGAGGCCATGACTCATTTGGCCAAGAGTGGGGGATAGCCCAGGAATTTCTGGGTTCTGTCTGTGCTCCTTAAAGGGTATTGGGTAGGCAGATTGTGAACTCTTAGTAGCTTACATACTAAGCAGATACATACTCATTTAGCAGCTTCCATGTTTTCATTATGGTTTTTCAGAATATTTTAACTATTTTTTAAATTAGAAATGACATTTTCCAAATGTAAACTCTTTAAAGATGTAAAACATGAATGATATATGCAAATACTAAAGGACAGTGATTTAATTAATTTAAGTAATACTATTGTCAAGTCTAAAATTCAAAGATCTAAGCCTGGAACCTGGACTTAAAAAAAAAAATTAAGGATCAAGATTTTCAGATTAGCATTTTCTGTTTTTTAGTCATACAGTTTTTTTTTTTTTTACATTGGTATTAACAGTAGATATTTTAATGTAAATATTTAATCTTTTTTGCTGTTAGTCATTTGGAAGTTCAAACTGTGTGATGAACCAGACCAAAATTTCATAATCTTTAAACCACAAAGTTGCCTAATAGGCAACAAAGCAAGCAGAACAGCAGTGGAAGATTTTACAAATTCCCAGAACCACCTGGAAATAATTTAGGAAAGGCTTTTGACTTTAGGCTCATAGATAAGAATAATTAATAGCAATTACTTTCTTGTCTTTAGTCCTTTGGTCAGATTTGTTTCTTTGGAAAGAGCGAGGCAGGTTAAAATAATCTATATAATATAAATTGCCCGTGCAATGCAAGTCAGTTTGTTTTATGCAGGTAGCAGTAGTATGAACTTGGGGTCAAATGATATTTCTTATATGCTACTTATATGTGATGGTAAGAACCAAAAGAAAATCTTTGAGTGTGTGTTTTATTTCTTTCATTATGACAATTTAATTAAATGCCAAATGAGTATAACATTTGTCAGACATGAGGGAAAATAAGATGAATAAGCACTGCAAGTGATACTCAGCTTAAAATATAGAATTTTTTTTTATGTCGAAGAGCTTCTCTAGGATCTGTAAATAGGAGTGTAATTGAAGTTGTAAAGTATGTGCATTTGATTTTGGGAATTTCTTTGTTTATTATAATCTTTTGCCCATAATATGTGTGGCAAGTTTACTGTCCTACATTGTAGCTTACCTTCACATTCCAAGAGATCTTTTGACGAACAGAGGAACAGAGTTCTTAATTTTGATGTAATTATTTGTCAGTCTTCTGTTAATTATCACAGGTTGTTTTTTGTTTGTTTGTTTGTTTTAATTCCTTTCCAGTCCTTTAATCTTTTTCCATTCCAATCCTTACATGTCTTCATGTTGCTGGCTAGTATTGCCAGTACAGTGATAGGAGCAACTACAGCTCTGACATAAAAATGAAGGCTTCTAATTTTCAACACTAAGAATGATATCTGATGAAGATTTTTGGAAGGTATCATTTCCAGGTGAAGAAAATTCTCTATTTCTAGTTTGGTAAGAACTTTTATTATGAGTTTAAGTATTGAATTTTATCAACTGTTTGTTCTGCATTCACTGAGATGATTTTTTTCTTTTAGTTTTCTTATTCAGTGAATTACCTGAATTGCATTAATACTCTTGTTAATGCAAAACCATTAATGGTAAACCTTACATTGTTGGGATAAACCCGACTTGGTCATGAAGTACTCTTTTTTCCAAGTTAATAAAGTTTGTATTTTTTAGAGCATTTTTAGGTTCATGGCAAAATTTAGTAGAAAATGCATAAAGTTCTCTGTTAGGCGCACGCACACACACACCCTTCCCCCTTCCCCCACCGTGGACATCTTGCCCCGCAGTGATACATTTGTTACAATTGTACCTACATGGTCACATTATTATCACCCAAAGTTCATAGTGTATGTTAGGATTCACTCTTGGTGTTGTGTGTTCATTGGGTTTTGACAAGTGTAAATGGCATGTATCCATCATCATAGTATCATACAGAATAGTTTCACCCCCCTAAAATCATCTGTACATCGTTCTATTGGGTTTGCTGATACTTCGTTTAAGACTTTGATATTTATGATAATAAAGTGAAATTGCCCTGTAATTTTCTTCTCTTGGACTGTCATTGTCTGGCTTCGATAGCAAGGTTGGTCCAGCCTCAGAAAATGAGTTGGAAGGTGTTCTACTTTTTTGTCTCTGAAAGAGTTTGTGTGAGTTTAGAATCAATCACTGAGAAAGGGATAGTATAGTTTTCAAATGTTGCAGTGACTTCTTGCTTTCTCTGTGTAGCTCTGTCCTTTTATTCTGAATTTATACTATCAGATGCATTTAAGTATAGAATTGTTATATTCTGTTAAGTGTAGAATGTGCCATCAGAATGAAGCCAACATTTTTATCGTGAGGGGACCTCTACCTCCAGTAATACTTGGGACCTTATCTGTTTTGTCTGATTTTGATATATAAATTTTCTTTTATTTAACATTACCTGCTCTATTTTTTTTAATCTTTTAAAAAATCTGTTTTTCCATATATTTGGATGTGTCTTTTTAAAATGGCATATAATGAATCTTTTTCAGTTTTATAAACTTTTTTTTTAACTTACAGTCAACTTATGATTATTGGTATATTTAAGTTTATTTATGCCTTATTTTGTTCTTCCTTCTCTTCCTTGTTTTCTTGTTGATTATTTAAAAGATAACTTATATAGTTTTAAAATTGTATACAACCAAAATACTTAGCAATGGATAATCAGTTTTCCCCTCAATCTTTGACTTACAAGAAACTGGAATAGATTTCAGTATGTACCACAAATTGAGTGAGAACTTATTCGGGAAAATGCCCAATAAAAGGCCTTCATAATTTTGGAAGAAGTAATTGGAATAAAGGTGACTTATCTCTTATTAGTGAGAATGGTTAAATATGCTAATAATGCCTTTCACTTTTTCTGTTTACTTGTTTGTATTCATTGATGGAAGCAGAATGTTTGGTGTGTCTTTTAGATTTAAAAACTGGAATCTAGAGGTAACTGATATTTATATTGGCCTTTTTGTGAATTAAAATAAAATGTTATCTTTTATGAAGGCATCAGACAATACCGAGTGCCTTCTGAATTACAGTCTGTGAGTCTTGTGAGTACAGAGAAATGACAGGCCTTGCCCTGAAGGATTTCTTATGCCCCAGCAATGTCTATTGATGTTAAGTTAAAGCGAGATAAGATTGAGAAACCTTTCTGTATGTGTCAGTATTAGGTCAAACCTCTGGGTTTACACTGGTGGGGCTCAGGCATCAGAAAGAAAATGAAGAAAGGGTGAGAAGCTATAAGGGAGTCAGAAATGTAGGAAGGAATACCATAGGAGTTGTGCGTGTGGAGAAGAGCGCCACTCACAATTTCCTTCACTTGCCTGTTTTGAAGCAGATTATTCAAAAGATGTACATAGGAATTCTTAGTCTTCATCAGGAAGCTCACTATCACTGGGAAGACCTCACAAGCTCTATGTAAAATACATATGTTTTTATAATGTCAACTGCTTTACCTGGCAAGAAGTAAATTCAGACAATCCTAAACCTGTTTTGACCATGAGGTTATATAAAAGCACTTCTATTATATGCTTCCGAATCATGAACTCAAGTCCATTTATTTAGTAAGAAGGAGCCTGCTGGGAATGGAAGAAAGCTAGATTTTTCTATTAAGTCCCCAAACCTTGGTTTTTTCTTCACATTCCTTTTTTATATGTGTGCATTTTGCTTAGTCTTTACTCAGCCATTTCTAGTGCAGTTTGAGGAACTGTGAATTTTTATACAAGCCTAGGAATCATCAGTATTAGGGCCTTAAATGTGAGCTGTTTTGAATCAAATGGAATCTGTTTTCCTCTGCAATTGAAGATAACAGTTTTAAAGGTGTGAACCATAGTCTTGGACATAAAATATTATTAGTCTTTATCTTGAATTTGTTAACTACTTTGCACTAAGATTACAAGGGCCTTCATTTAGGTGACAAGGTTCTTATTATAGATATATTTTTTTTCTCATAATCCTCATAATAAATCAAACACATGGGGAAGAAGAGTGACCATTTCAGGATTCTGTGGAACTTGAATATGATAAAACCTTACTGTCCTGTATATACACATACCCCTAGAAATAACTCATATCACTGACTCTGAAAATGACTCATCTGTGGTTGAAGATCTTTTTCCTCAGGGACATTCCTGAAAAGTATACATTGAGTAGCCCCTTTTTCTGTAATAGATTAAACAGGTAAACCCAGCAGTTCAGAGAAGGTAATTTTTATAATTGCTAGATGTTAGTTTTGTTTGCTTTTTGAGAGAATTATTTGTGTTAAAAAGTAGTTTCCATTTTATGATCTTGCTTTTTGAGCTTTCCTGTATCAGTTATCGCGCCAAGTTCTTATTGTAGGGGCGCCCTGGAGTATGTTCTTGAATTGTTGGGGGTGGTCAAAAGGTTAGGAGCACTTCCTTGATTTGTTGGTTTTTTTTTTTCTCCTTAGGGAATGACCAAGCCAGTCATTTCTTCTTCTGTGAGACACAGGAAGAAATAATTAAAGAGGTTTTTATAGAGCAATGTGAAAAGTTGGCTTTTTACTTTAGAAAACTGATTTTATGGAGTATTTCTCAGGTGAAACCCATGTATTATTGGTGAAATTATATACATATGAGGCACTGATTTTTTTTCATGTTTTATTTTTAGTACAAAAGCAGGCACAAGTTCAGTATGCCACTTAGCGTAAATGTTTCTAGGATCCAAAATGACATTGATGTTAGTCCCTTTACTGTGATCACCTTACTCTGCTGCTGCTTCTACTTGTCACATCTAAGACTGTTTCTTAAAATAGAGCTCCCCAGCAGTAATTTTTCATTGTATGGCGTCATCGTGCACGTATTTCATATGAACTCTGATAAGAGATTATGATGTTGACATCGTAAGAATTTCCCCCTTTTACAGAACGTGAAAAAATGCATACATTTAGGTTAGGCATTGACTATATATTGGGAATGTAGTTTTAAAAACTGTACAGGTCTGGCACGGTGACTCATGCCTGTAATCCCAGCACTTTGGGAGGCCAGGGCCGGTGGATCACTTGAGATCAGGAGTTAGAGACCAACCTGCCCAACATGGTGAAAACTCTCTACTAACAAAAGATCCAAAAAAAAAAAAAAAAGATAGCTGGGTGTGATGGCACTCCTGTAATCCCAGCTACCTGGGAGGCCAGGGCAGGAGAATCACTTGAACCCGGGAGCTAGAGGTTGCAGTGACCTGAGATTGAGCTGCTGCACTTAGCCTGGGTGACAGAGTGAGAATCTGTCTCTGTGTATATATATATTTGTATATACACACACACACACACAGACACACGCACGCACGCACACACGCACACACACGCACACACACGCGCGCACACACACACACACACACACACAGAGCTGGCCCTTACCCTTGTGTATATTACAGCGTAAATACAAAACCCTCATGCTGAGTTTAAAATTACAAAGAAAAAGTTAAAAATTCAAATAAATTTGCTTTTTGGTTGAGTGGGAAAAGATGAAATTAAATGAATACTCTATGTCAGATAATCTGCCAGGCACTGGGGATACGAAGAGGAAATAAGCAGTCTACAAATTCTTAGAACTTCATGGTTGATTTTGTTGATAGTTATTATTTAGTAATGCAGCAAAATTTAATATCTAGTATTTTCTAGGTATGGTGGTAGATGGTAGAGATACCGCATGCTAATAAATGTTTTGTTTTTTTTTTTTTAGATTTTGAGAAAAGTTATTTAAATTAGAAACTATTTTTACTGATTTTAAATTATTGTCCACTTGTTTTGTGTATTATCTTCCATTTATGGAACACTTAACTGTGTTGCAGGCACTCTGCTGGGTCTTTTATATGCATATGTCATTTATTGCATACACCATACCAACCTACCCGTCAGTTATTGAGCATTTATGTACCTGTCACTGTGCAACCATTTAATCTTACAAATGAGGACCCTAAACCTTACAGGGCTGGCAGAGCTTGGATTCAAGCTTGAATCAGGTGGGCTGGCATCCTACCCAAAAAGATTTTTTAGCAATTGTGCTTTATGTATAACATAAACAATAGGTCATCAGATTATTAAAAATTCACCGGATAGTAAAAGAGGCCATGGAAGATTTAAGTGATGCCTAACTCTGAAATAATTAGTCATCATTTTATGTAACATATATGGTATCTGTTATGGCAGCTTTTTTAAAAACCTCTACTCATGTCAACGAATACGGCTATCACCATAAACTTAGCTCAAGTTTATAATCAAGTTTTTAAAATTTGTTTATAAACTTAGATTTAAACTTAGTGTATGTCCTACAATCAAGCGTCCTGTGTAAAGGTGGCTGTATTATGCTGGTAGCATTGAAAATTGGTAGCTTGAAGAACGTCTGCTTTCAGTACACTTCGTGGATGTCCTCTTCTTGATTTTTTTTTTTTCTTCAGGTTCCATAGTCAGACTTCCACTGACTATGGTTTTCCATTTAAAAGAACAAAAAAGAACTAGTAGCTAAAATTTGCTATAAAAGACATTTCACCTGCTTTAGTATTGGCTTACCACCATCTGACTGTATCCCTGCCTACCTGACTTCTGTGGCTGTAGTAGAAATCTTGTGTAGTTTTTGAAGGGTAGAGAACAGATCTGTTTGTAGTTACAGTTCAGTGGCATAAGCTGACCTCAGGATATACCAGCTTGCTTTATTAGTGACTTAATTTTCTTACTGTAGTAAATTGGGTGTGATTTTAACTTGCTCATTCTTTGTATATGTATACATATTTTGTATATATATATTTTAACTTGTAAGTGATCAGACATCTCTATCATCATCTGTGAATTAAAATTAAAATTGTTTAACTCCTGAATAATTCAACTAATGTTATGCAACTTGGAACATAAGACCAGACACATTACTGAATCTAACATTTCAAATATTTTCTAATGTGCTTTTAACTTTTGCTGGGCACAAATGGAAATTCTCTGCCTCTGTCATAAAAAAAGAGTTTGTTATTGTTTGGTAAGACAGATTAAAACACAGCTGGGAATGAAGTAGTTAGCCCAGTCTCAAAGACATTAGCCTCCCTCTGTTTATTTCCTCCCGTTTGTATTCCTAGAAGCAAACAGCTGTGCATTCCATTTTATTCTTTATTCCTTTACTTAAAATCTGGATCCCAAAAGAAGTAAATTGGGCATTTAGGCTTAGAAAAGTTGCCTTATCTTTAATTTTTATTGCCCTTTTCAGTTGAAACAATGATGTATTCATAATCTTAAATATTTTTAAAAATAGTTACCCACAATCTCACCATCAAACATTTTCATATAGTTTACCCATAATATAGATACCACTCAGTAGTCTGCTTTTCTCAGTAGATGATTGCTGTAACATTTTCTTACACATCTATAGACTCATAATATTAACCTCTGCTATTCTGTTTTTCTGTTTATTCTGTTATTAAACGTTTCATTTAAAATTGTGTACAGTTCACTTAGTTCCAAAATAATATTACTTTCAGTGATGAACAACATACATTTTAAACTTTAAAATGTCTTTTCTAGACTGATTAAATGTTTAAATTCTCTTAAAGCCATTTATGCTAGACAAATTAGCATAGGTCTGCAGGTTTCAGTTCAAAGAATGTCAGGTATAGGTAAGTAAAAACTTTAATTTGAACAATTGAAATAAATACTTAAAGTATTTGAAGCCCTTCTTAAAGATAGGCAAGGCCTTTAGGAATGCATGAGTGAATTCTTTTTTTATGTATATACAGGAATGCATGGTCATACATAATTATGTATAATTGGCAACAGTAAGCTGTTGATTATAGTAAGCTGGTGTGGGTCCTTCATGTGTCAATTTGTGGATGGTGGAATTAAGACGAACTTGTGGTAGAGCATAGTTGGCTTCTGTGATTTATTTGTTGATTGGACCCCCATATAGCTCTCATTTTAGTTAACATCTTGTTATTTATCTGTCATCCGTGGACTGACTTTTACACTGTTAAATCTATTTTTTAGTTTGTATTAAGTAAATAACTTTGTGTTTTAGTTTTTTCTTTTATTTCTCTTAAAATTATTTATTGTGACATGTATTCATAGAATTCTAGTGTTCTTATTTTTAAGATAAAGTTCATGTTACTGAACACTGACAGTCATCTCATCCCATTCCTGTCATTTTCTTCATCATCATCATCTGTCTTACAGTATGAAATTATACTTTGGGTCATAAATTACTCCTTTCATTCTTTTTAAACCAAAAACTTTTTAATCTTAAGTTGTTATATTGTAACCAAATGGGACATAATAATATACTCCGTGAAAAAAAATATGTTTTTTCTGAATATAAAGAAATGTATGCTTCTATTGGGAAGTATAGAATATCACACCAAAAAATATTAATACCTGTACTCTGCCACTGTATATGTAACTACCGACACGTATTCTTTCAGTTTCCTTCCTATACATTTATATAATAAGAGAATTGGGATTATAGTACACTCATTCATAATTTGATTCACTTAATGTATCTTGAGTATTTCCTATTAAATATTGATGTGCATCTTTTTAGTAATTATTAGAAAAACTATACATATCGATGGTAATTCCCCTGCCTTTTCAGCCTTCTTTTGTCAACTACTGATGAAACTTTTTTTATGTAATAATAAACAGTGTTGTGTCAATGTGTGAGTTTTAGATTTTTGACATTTTAATATAAATTTTAATTTGTAGGGGTGTAGAGGCTTACAATCTCAATATTGTCCTAAGAATATTTGTTACTCAAGGATTTTATGGATAAATATGGAAATAGAATCAGTAATAACAGTATTAGTAATAGGAAAAGCAGGCCGGGCGCGGTGGCTCAAGCCTGTAATCCCAGCACTTTGGGAGGCCGAGACGGGCGGATCACGAGGTCAGGAGTTCGAGACCATCCTGGCTAACACGGTGAAACCCCGTCTCTACTAAAAAATACAAAAAACTAGCCGGGCGAGGTGGTGGGCGCCTGTAGTCCCGGCTACTCGGGAGGCTGAGGCAGGAGAATGGCGTAAAAACCCGGGAGGCGGAGCTTGCAGTGAGCTGAGATCCGGCCACTGCACTCCACCCTGGGGGACATAGCGAGACTCTGTCTCAAAAAAAAAAAAAAAAAAAAGTAATAGGAAAAGCTTAAATTTATAAAACAAAAGAGTAAGGGTTTGTTTTCATTTAAATCAAAAGATTTATTATAGAAACACTAGTCTTTTAGTCTTTTGTTGAAACATCCAACACTGTTTTGTTTTGTAAATCCGTTTGAGTTTTTAGAAGTTCATGTCCCTTTTTAGTAGAGCTATATTAATATTTTAAGTTAGAAATATTCAGATCATTCTCTGAATAAAGGGATTAGGACAATTCTCTGAAGAAAGGGAGTAGGAAAACTATGTATTTTTGTTTTTTTCCCACTCTTTACTTCCATTATTTTAAAGGAAGAGAAAATGAAATGTGCCAATTGCCCTCACTTGTGCTCCCAAGTGCTTGTTCTCCCTCCCCGCCCCCCGCCCCACCAGCTTATTTGAGTTAATCATTGGTTCTTCGCTGGAAAAACACTTTAGTGAATGTCATAAAACTTACATCTGAATTGAACAAAATACATTCTCTAAAAATATTAATACCTAATTTGTAAGAAAACCCTTTGTGTATTAAGAACTAACAGATTTACCAGTTAGCTGCTTATTAAACCTCACAATCAACACCCCTCTCCCACTCCAATTCCGTGTCTCCACTACACTCATTTTTGTGGGCATCCCCACAGAATTCCATCATAATTTACAGCTTCTCAGGTGATCCCAGTGTGCAGCCAACCAAGGGTGCGAACCACCATTTTAAACTGATTTAATGATAAAATTTTGCTCAAAGTAAAAACCAAATGTCTATAGATTAAAAATAGGACTTTCACTTTCTAAATGTGTGTTGGCCGTTCGTGCTCTCTAGGATTAGCAGAGATTGAGATACTGATAGATTGAGAAGATAACCAGAAAAACCATTTCTAGGAGCAAAAACTTTGTGGTGTTGAAAGAAGATTTGCTGTAACATACGTGTTCTGGGAAATAACCAAGATTGAGCATATGAATGCCAACTTCAAAACAGAACTGAGAATGTTCTTTCCTTCAGGGGAAAGAAGTATAATCTTGATTATATTCAAATTAGATATTTCTTTTTAAAGCGGGTATCTGCAGTAACTGTAATTTGATATGAAATATCTAAATTCTATTGGTAATGAATCAGAGATCACTAATACAAGTGTGGCTTGTTGCATGCATCCATAATGGAAGGAAATGCTAAATTTTAGTTAGAGAATAGTCAAGATAAAGGAAAATTTATTTTCTACTCAACTTAGTGTGTTTTCTGAATTCATCTCTAGACCCCTTTGATTCCTCTGGATTCCATGGAATACTAGGTTTATATATGTTATGGTCTGTCTTCATCTAAAAATTATTTATTTCAGTGGATAGTAGAGATAACACTGAAATAATGTGCCTTCCCCCAATGAAATATACATGTAAACATAGGAGGCAGGCAGAGATTATAATATGTATTAAATTATTAAGAATTTTTAGGGTTCAATCAAGCTGTTTTGCACATCGACAAATATTTATTGGGCGTTTTTTATGCTAGGTACTGATCTGGCTAATTTTACATACATTATCTATTTTTAGATATTCTCTATTTTATGGGTAGCATTTACTTTATACCCTTTAAAAAAGACATGTGAAATGGTTGACAAATTAAAGCACAATGAAAATAAGATATAAATGAAATTGGAAGTAAGTTAGCTTTAAAAAAAAAAAAAAAGGCAGAGAGCCTGCTACCGGGTAGCAGAGTCTGCTACCGGGACAGGCCATCTTTCTTTTTAATGAACTTCAGCAACTTTACTGAACAAAGATAACCTAATGAACATTAAATTGATATCGAACAAGTCATTCAATCTCCCTGCCTCTCAGTTTCCTCATAGACTGTGACAGCTAAGTGCCCTGCCTACCTAAGAGCGTTGTTGTCAGGACTAATGAGACCATGAAAGTAAAGTGGTATCATGAGCGGTGATGGTGGTGGTAGAAAGTAACTCACAATATTTAAAGTGTGTGAGGTGTGGCTAACACAACTAAATCTAAGACAGAATTTTACAGTAGGCTAGGACTCTAGACTCATCTAGTATCTTCATTTTATGCAGAGAAAAAAAACCTAATTTTTTTTAGTGCCTTTTAAGTGTCAAGAAACATTGCTGGCTCTTTTTATATATTGTCTCCTTTAATACTTAAAATAATTTGACAAAGGTAGGTATCGTAAATTCTCCCTTCCCCCTTTTAAGCAGATGAGAAACTTAAGACACAAAAAAGTAGCCAGTTCAACATCATGGCTGGTTAACCAGGATCCAGAATTGGAATTCACTTTCATTTGATATTTTCTGCCACACTGTGGAGGCCTTGAGAGTCTGTTTTGTCTGAGATGAAGGTTATGTACCTTCAAATGTTATCCCTGCTGTCCATCACTGATAAGTTTCGGTGTCCTGGAAAACTATGTTTAACTTCTTGTTTGTGATTTTATTACTAATGTTTCAGTGTGGGCTTCCTATCTGTCTCCTCTTTTCCTGTTCTCTTGGGAAAAATAAAATAACTCATTTGGGGCCATTACAAGTTTCTAATTTCCACATTTCACCTGAGGACTCAGTAAACACTCAATGGCTCTTTGAATGGCCCCTAACCCCCTAACCACCTCTGTAGAAGTTATGCAACCACATCCTTCTCTCTCAATAGAGAAAAGCTGGCTGATAAGAATGTTCTTTCTCCAAATTTTTCCTTCTACCAAGCAAACTCAGAATTTTCTTCCATTTTTACTTCCATTCTTTCTGTTTGAAGGGGTAACCATTATTCTTCTCTCTCGAGAAATTCTTCTTCCCCTTTTGCTATTGATTTCCACCCCCTGACCAAGGCTCTTTAGGATGTTACTTGGGTAACACTCTTTTCACTTTATTTCTTCAAATCAGAAAACTTGCTTAAGCCACCCCCTTTCTGAAAAGGCTTCTTTTAACTTGCCCTCGTTCTTGATATTTTCCCCACTTGTTGCTCTCCATATTTTAATTAATTTATTTATTTTGAGATGGAGTCTGTCTCTGTTGCCCAGAGTGGAATGCAGTGGTGCGAACTCTGCTCACTGCACCCTCCGCCTCCAGGGTTCAAGTGATTCTCCTGCCTCAGCCTCCCGAGTAGCTGGGATTATAGGCATGTGTCACCGCGCCTGGCTAATTTTTGTATTTTTTGTAGAGACGGAGTTTCACCACATTGGCCAAACTGGTCTCAAACTCCTGACCTCAAGTGATCCACTCGCCTCAGCTTCCCAAAGTGCCGGGATTACAGGCATGAGCCACTGCTCCTGGCCTTTCCAGATTATTTTTTTTAATAGCCAGATTCATTGACACCTTTTGAATGTGGCTATTATGTTAATCTTTCTTTCTTGGCACCATTGCCCACCCTTTAAAATCCCCTTCTTTACCTGACTCAGCACTGCTCTCAGTGGAATCTCTCTATGCTTCTCTGAGGACAACTCAGTCTTGTCCCTTGGCTCATCTTCTACGTTAAATGCTGGTGGCCGTGCTTGCTTATATCCTTGAGGTGTGCTTATTCTTGATATCTGTTCTCCCTGAGTGGCCTTGTTCTCTCAATATATATCATCCACAGCCACAGTTGATACCTCCTAAAGTTTTATCTCTGGCTGTCTTCTTTCCCCAGCTTCAAACCCTTTTTTCCATTTCGTTTTTTTGAGATGGAGTATCGCTCTATTGGCAGGCTGGAGTGCAGTTGTGCAATCTCGGCTCACTGCAACCTCCGCCTCCCAAATTCAAGCAATTCTTCTGCCTCAGCCTCCCTAGTAGCTGGGACTACAGGTGCACGCCACCACGCCCAGCTAATTTTTGTATTTTTTTTTAGTATAGACAGGGTTTCACCATGTTGGCCAGGATGGTCTCAATCTCTTGACCTTGTGATCCGCCTGTCTCAGCCTCCCAAAGTGCTGGGATTACAGGGTGAGCCACGCGCCCGCCCCCTTTTTTCCATTTCTACCTGCGGATGTCACAGACTTATCAGTTGAAGATATTCCAAAGTAAACAGTCTTTCTCCCTGCCCTTTTGCCCTGCCTCAACTCCTCCATTTCCCCTCTGTTTTTTTCTCCTCAAAAGCAACCAACCAACTAACCTCAACAAAGCTCACCAAACCAACTAACCTCCCCAAAATAAAGCAGCGATAGCAAAAATACCCTGCTCTGTCCTTCATGAAGACCACAGTCTTTGGGATACTCACCCACTCAAATTATGTAGAAGACCTTAAGAGTTAGAGTTTTGGAGCTGCGGAAAATTTCTTTTCTTGATGGGGTGGAGATGGTGATCCCACCAGTGGATATATTGCAGGTCTTCAAAGAAGCACATGATGTTTGGTTTTCCAGTTTAGTAGTCTATGTAAGAAACACACACTGTCTATCTCATGATCACAGCACTATTTATGTCAAGCTTACACACATGCATCATTGCACCTGATACATGCCTGATGCTCAGTAAACATTTGTTGTTTTATTTAGAAACCAAGGATATGAGTACCTCACCTCTTTTCTGTGTGCTCTAGTTTTGTTCTGTTTTGTTTAATTTATGAATTATATTTTGGATCAAAAGAATCTTATTTCTGGATAGGAACTTTTTTTTTTTTTTTTTTTTTTTTTTGAGACGGAGTCTTGCTCTGTCGCCCAGGCTGGGGTGCAGTGGCCGGATCTCAGCTCACTGCAAGCTCCACCTCCCGGGTTTACGCCATTCTCCTGCCTCAGCCTCCTGAGTAGCTGGGACTACAGGCGCCCGCCACCTCGCCCGGCTAGTTTTTTGTATTTTTTAGTAGAGATGGGGTTTCACCGTGTTAGCCAGGATGGTCTCGATCTCCTGACCTCGTGATCCACCCGTCTCGGCCTCCCAAAGTGCTGGGATTACAGGCTTGAGCCACCGCGCCCGGCCGGAACTTTTTATGTTATAGCATCCTAGACATCATTTTACAGGTTTTTAGAGAGTGTTTATTTAATCGGTTTTAAATTGGCAGTGATAGGCTCTTGGACATTCAGAGGTGAGGTCTGAAGTACAGAAAAGAGTTAAACTAGAAACCTATAATACCTGTTTTACCTGTGCTTTAACCAAGACTGGGAAGTTTCTCTGTAGGATTCACTTGGGGGAACTTCCTACACTTAGTAGTTTGTACTGTCATTTATGCTCTAAAACCTCTATATTTTGGTCATACTATTCAAATGGCCAGACCCTTTTTGGGGTACAGTTTCATCATAGTTATACAGTGAGCAGGTTTGAAGAAGGTTCGCAAAAGGGAAAGTATAGTACATCTTCACTTAATGTTGTCAGTAAGTTCTTAGAAACTTAAAGCAAAAGGACATTCAGCAAGTCCTTGAACCTTGTTTTCCTCCTTGTCATTTTGTGACAAGGTAGATAAAAAAAAGTGATTTTATTGTACTTCATTTCATTTTATAGATGGCAACTGAGGCAAAAAGAAGGCAGTAACTGTCCAAGGTCAGACCGGCAGTAAGTGGGAGAGTTGGGATCTGGCTCTCAATCCCTGTTCTTCAGCTACATTATGCTGCCTCTCATAATGTTCTTTTTTTCAATAAACTGTGTGTGGGCTTCTAAAATAGTAACAGTTCTTTATATAAAAGGGGAAAAAAAAGTCTTAAATTAGAGCAGGGTTGAAGAAAGTTCAACTTAAACTTAACACTTGACTGAATTTTATCTGACTTATTCCATGTAATATTGACCTCATCGAAACATATTGTAGTTATTTAAGCGTGTCATGGTTCTAAATATCTGGCATCTAATGTTACCTAATGAAATAGCAGAAGGTAACAGTGTTACCTTATTATCTCTGCTTTTGCCTCTTTTTATTTGAGTGTCTGTGGCTGTCTTTTCCCATAGGTTCTGTGTGCCCGTACTGATCTTTCACACGTTATGATTATCACGCCTAAGTGATCTGCCACATCCCAAATTTGTCCTTTCATACCTTACCTGACTAGTGGCTGTGATCCAGGAACTTTTCTCCCTGGCACCTATGCAAAGATCAGTGGCTGCCAGCTCTGAGTTCCAGATCATGATTTCTCTACTCTCTGCAATTTACTAGTTAAGCATCAACTTTCCATGTTTGTAACTATAATAACGTAGATAATGATAAACTGAACTTTAAAGACCTTATGTATTTCTCTTTTCCCCCCTTCTCTTTGAAAGTAGTAATGACCATGGCAGCATGAATTTATTTTTTCCTATGTGAATCATCTGACCTTTGATTTGTCAATCTTTGTGACTCCTATTAATGTATAGTCCACTTTATATTTGTTTAAATTAAGTTATCAAATTTTCCAAATTAGCCATTGGTTTTAAAGCTACTAAGTATTATCTTTCTGCTACCAAAAACATAAAAAATTAAAGAAGTCACTAAGCGTATATTCATCGAGACAGATGATAACTACTCCCTGTAGACTTAACACTTCATTAGCAAACTATTACTCTTTACACACCCATGCCCCACCTTTCCCACCTCGTTATTTACCTGTTGTATCTGTTAAGATTGTTTGCCTTTTTGCAATCCATACTTTGTATAGATAAGTGATGAAAGCAATCTCCAAAGTAACCTTGGAGCAGTAATCTGATCTCAGATTTTTCTGGGAGCTAAGAAGAATAGAGCCAGAGAGCTAAAAAGAATGTCAGTTTCAAAAGGGATACTGAACATAGCCTACTTATATGATATATAAAAGTGACATCAGATGCAATTGCTTATTTGGTTTAGGAACCTATGCAGAAAGAAGCCTTGATTGTAATGTTGGCATCATACTTGCTAACAGCACTCTGCAAGTCTTCTGAGGCTTAATTTTTTTTTTTTTTTTTTTTTTTTTTTTTTGCTTCGGAAGCATGATTATAGGTAGAGCTGGGATAATTTTGTGTGTGCATGATTCTTAGGCTGACAGCTTTCACGTTTTGAAATCCTATCTCTTCCCTATTGGTTTGACCTGTGTTACCCGCATTTTTTTCATCTCATTTATTTCATTAATTTCCTTCACTCTACCCAAAGATGATTATTTGGCCTCTACTTTGCACAGGTGGTGTGTTCTTTCCTGGGCTTTCTTGTTGTGAGTGAACATAGACATGGTCGTTGTACTTATGGAGTCTTCATTTTAGTGGGACAGGTAGTCATTAAACAGCTGTCATATAAATAAACATAAAATTACAACTATGATAAGCTTGGTGAAGGAGAAGAATGCAGTGTCATAAGATGTCTGCAGGAAGTTGACTACATTGAGATCCAGAGGATAAACAGGAATTATGTAGGCAAAAAAGGAAAGATAGGTCATTCCAAGCATACAATAGTTTGCCAAAAATCCTCTGGAGGGAGGAAGCATGGTGGGCTTGAGGAACTCAAATGTGTGTCTGCAGTGCATAGGACTGAGAAGTCTGGGCAGGTTGAGGCAAGTGGTACGGGGTCATACCAAGCAGGACCATGAAGACGACCATGTTAAAGATTTTCTTTCATGTTTATCATAAGAGCAGAAGGTTGCCCAGGATCATACTTCTGTTCTGGAAAGCTCACCCTGTGAGAAGAGATTAGAAGCCTGAATGGATATAGGAAAGTCAGTTAGGACGTTCTTACAAATATCATTTAAATCAATTTTCAGTTAGAAATTGGTGCTCAGATTTCACCATCTTTGTGCTTTGTATTTGGGTTTTGCATGGTGGAGGCTCATCTTTCCATTTGCCTTGCAAAGAACCATGAAATCTACTTGGAAGTAAGTGAAGGTAAAAGTTACCTGAGACCCCTAGCTGTCTTGCCCCCGGTCTCAGATGATCGACTGTCATTCTTCAAGAATAAGCTTAGGGGAATTGAGGTTACATGTGCCATCTTGATTTCTGATTATTTTGGGGCTTTCTCTTCTGTTAGATATGGTGGTAGTGGTGGTAGCAGCAGCAACAGCAGAAGTGGCCATTGTAGTCATAGTAGCAGATGCACACTTATGTCAGACACCATCCTGGGTACTCTCCATATATACATTCATTGATTTCTCATACAGTCTTATGATCTGTTGGAACTTATATTTCCTCTACTTAAGATGAGGATGAAACTTTATGAAATTGCAGAGTGGCCAGGCATGGTGGCTCATGCCTGTACTCCCAGCACTTTGGGAGGCTAAGGTGGGTGGATCACTTGAGGCAAGGAGTTGGAGACCAGCCTGGCTAACATGACGAAACTCCATCTTTACTAAAAATACAAAAAAGTTAGCCAGGCATGGTGGCATACACGTGTAATCCCAGCTACTCGGGAGCGTGAGGCATGAGAATCGTTTGAACCCAGGAGGTGGAAGTTGCAGTGATCAGATATCGTACCACTGTACTACAGCCTGGGTGACAGAGCGAGATCCTATCTCCAAAAAAGAAAGAAAGAAAGAAAGAAATTGCAAAGCACAGGTTGAACTCAGACAGTTTACTTCTACTATAAAAGCCTGTAACCATTCCTATAAGTGGTGAAAGGTCGAAAATGGTTAGAGAGTTTAGATAGAACCCAAGGTCAACACTGCACAATAAGTCACAGAGGCAGGATTCTAGCCCAAGACTCCTGAGCCCAGGCTGTATTTCCAGGTGAATTACAGATATCAAGAGAATAATTTACTTTAGTTAAAGAAGGTCGAGTTGCAAATGTCTACAACTGACTTACTTTACACAGTGTTAACCTATTTTCTAGATATTACTTTGCATAACCAAGATCACATTTTATATGTAACCTTGAAATCATAATATTCCATTTTATAGTTACACTGTAATTGACTAAACTTCCTTTAATTTTACGTAAGAAAATATTGTATGTTATGAGAGTAATGAAGAGTGTGTGGTGCTTACCCACCAGAATGGCTACAATAAAGAAGACAGAAAATTCGAACTGTTAACAAAGATGTGGAGCAGAGCAGCTAGAATTCTCATACACTGCTAGTAGAAGTGGAAATTGGTACTAGCACTTTGAGATACTGTTTGGTCCTAAAACTGAACATATGTATATATATATCCTATGACTCAGTAATTCCTCTCTCAGTAAGTACCTAACAGAAATACATATTTTTATTTACTAAAAGACATGTACAAGACTGTTCATGGTAGTTATATTAATAATAGGAAAACAATTGGAAACTACCCAAATTCCTGTAAGTAGCAGATAAATTGTAGTATATTCACACAATGAAATACTTTTTAACAGTGAGAAATAAACAATCTACAACTGCATTTAACAGTGTGGTTAAGTATCATAAACAGGTTTTGATGCATATATCTTCACATCTTTTAAGATATTTTTATACACTTATAGATTTCTTTAAAAAGTAAAACTGCTTCCTGGCGTGTGCCTGTAGTCCCAGCTACTTGGGAGGCTGAGGCAGGAGAATTTATTAAACCCAGGAGGCGGAGGTTGCAGTGAGCCGAGATCGCGCCTCTGCACTCTAGCCTGGCGACAGAGCGAGACTCCATCTCAAGAAAACAAAAAAAGTAAAACTGCTGGTATCCTACTATATTATATTAGTTAGGGTAGGCCAAGTTACTGAATATAAGCCCAATATGTAATGGCAGAAACACAACAGAAGTTTATTTTTCACTCATGTAACAGTCCAGGATAGATATTCCAGGCTGGGCCTAGATTGGAGAGCTGTTTCTATTCCATGCAGTCTTTCAGGAACTTGGGACATTATCTCCATTAGAAATCTTCAAAATGTAACTCTAAGGCCACACTTTCTGCCCATATTGTATTGCAAAGAACATAATCACATGACCACATCATACTGTGTGACTATGTGAGGGGAGGGGTTGGGGTTGGAAATACAGTCTACCTGTGCTCAGGAAGAACATACTTTGTTAGGCAGTAGTCTTTGGCATACACATTATTTTTGCTATTTTGTTATCTGTTTCTTTCTCACACATGTTAATGCATTGTGACTGTCTTTTCACATCAGTGAATATAAATCTCATTACTGTTTTTAGTGGCAGTAGATTATTTCATCGAACAGATGAGATGGAATATAATTGAATGCGCTCGTGCTGGTGGCTTGTTTGTTTGGATTTTTGTTACTAACAGTGCTGCAGTGAACATCCTTGATAAGAAAACTGCTTTTTTTAGGGGAAATTATTAGAAGTACAATTGATGAGTCAAAAGGTTTGCCCATTTTTAAGATTTTGATATATTTTCCAAATTAGTCTCCAGATAAATCTTCAGTATTCATTTTTGTTTGGCATGTTAGTCATTTTAAAAATTGATTTTAAGTAAGGCATTTCATTTGTATTTTGGTTGTCATTTCTTTATTGCCATAAAAGTTTTTGTTTTGACGTAGTCACATCTTTTAACTCTTCGTTTTTTGGTTTCTGCCTTCAGTGTCATATTTGGATCTACCCTTAGATTATAAAATAGCTGTTTTCCTTCTCTATGTTTGTTTTTATTTTTTATATTTAGATTTCTAGTCCCTCTGGAAATAATTTTGCATATAGAATCTAACTTTATTTTTTGCTAAATGGTTGGTTAGTTGTCCCGGTAGCATTAGTTTTTAAAATACATATATACACCCACCCAACACACACATATACACACACGCACATATACATACACACAGAGAGAATTGTATGAACATATGTAAAATGATTCAGAACTGTTTTTATCCTTATAATTAGTGATTAGAGTACAATAAGGTAGAAAGTAACAGTTACTGGGTCATTTGAAGCAGAGAATCTAATTTGCATGAGGCTCTGTTTGGCTGCTATTTCATGTACTCTTTGTACAGTCTCACACTGAGAAGAGTATACCTGCCAGTGTGAGTGAGTGCTGGCTAAAGCTAAAACAGATTCTTTTAATGGAAACTGAGATCATGACAACTTCAAGGATTGTGTTTTTCTGATGTGTTGTGTATCATTTTAATTTATTTAACATGTGTGACTTTTAAACTATTGAAAATAACCAAAGTCCTTAATCCTGGCTAGACATTTTATTAACAGAAATCTCTCCTTCAGTTTCTGTAACATGCATTGAGCAAGTCTGTGTATGTGTAGCAATTGTAAGGACTGTGAAAGAAAAAGAAGCAAACTTCTTTTGCTTGCTTGCTATGCTTTGCTTGATCAGCAGCCATGCTCAGGTTTGGTGAACAACAGAAAGAAAAACAAAACTTGGGTGCTGGACTGGTACCCAAGGATCCCATGGAACCCCCTTCTGTCCTCCCAGGTTTACAGTGTGTATTTGTTAAAGTTCCTTTGGTCACAAAGAAACTAAGCCCTAACTTCATCAAAGTAAGCCATTTATTAAATCAGTTATTGGAAGGATTCTTGGAGAGTTTGCAGTCTTTAAGGAATTGCTGCTCAGCTAAATTTTGGGGTAGGGCAGAGATCTGGGGCCTTGAGCAGTGAGAGCTTCTGTACTCTCTAGAGTGCTGCTGTTAAAAGACAGCTCTGACCATTTCTTCAGTCACATTCCAATTCCCAAGAGAGATCATCTGATTTGCTTCATGTATAGGAGGATAGCGCCATATTTAGTAAATTGAATCATATTAATTTGCTAGTTTTGGACTGTTTTTGACCCCACAAAAACATCAGTTTCTCATGCTTCAACCTAATAGCGTAGGCATAGTTTGTTGGGACTCTGATATGAGTCATGCAATGAGTTAAGAGAATTGCGAGGTGGTAAACCTCCCCAGTTCATGTCTAGTACATGTTTCTTTGATCTTCTCGACTCTACAGATCTCAGTTTTCTCATATGCCTTTACATTTTGCTACACACCCCCCAGAAACCCCCAACCCTAGATCAGACTCCCTATCCAGGGAAGCTAAATGCTGCTGGGGAAAGTGACACACCACTTGATATTTCCCTCTTCTGCTTGTCATTGGATGGCTGGAGGTTTTCGTAATTCCCTCAGCCTTCCATAAGGCACCCCTGGTAGTATGTGAATCAGTCTAGTTTCTGTCGGTTGATAATTCCATATTTAATCACTGGCTGCGTTACTGTTCTAGTCTGAAAGTATGATATATATATATTGGTTAGTGGAGAGACTAAAACTACTTCATACTGGTTGAGAGCTTCTGTTCGTTCCTATCCCCATCCTGTCCCCAGAAGGAGTTCTTGATTACTTTCAAAACATAGATTTCAAGTCATAAAGCCGTGGGTTTTAAATAGAGATAAACTTCAGCTTGGCTTTAAGATCTAAGCTATTCTTAGATAATCAGAAGGAACCACCTTCTGGCTGCCATTTTGCTGTATTTCTTTTGAGGTATTCTCTTTGGTGGACTTTACAGTTTTTGAGATTCTATTGAAATTCTGTATTTGGATTCAGCTGGTGGAATAAATATAATAGACTATAAATATGCTATAAATAGGCTATTCTAATACAAAATAAAGCTTCAGAGTTTGTATAACCAAAGTGAATTATATCTTATTTATGCTACAGATGAAACAAATCATTCGTGGCCAATACATTTGTGGAAACCACAAGACCCCAAGTTGAAGGCAGTTTATTGCAGTGATTTTAAAAAAACAAACAAACAAACAAAAACCAACTCTAGCAGTTACTTGGGAGTAGGAGAAATAAATTTGATACGATTAACAGTATTTTTGCCTGTGTTTGAATATTAAATTCACTTAAAATTCTGCACCTTCCCATGCATTCCCCCCCCCATATATACACCCGCAACACATGTATACATTCTGATTTTCATAATACTTTACTACAAATAATAACAGTAATAAGAAAGGGCCCTTCAGGCCGGGCGTGGTGGCTCACGCCTGTAATCCCAGCACTTTGGGAGGCTGGGGCAGGCGGATCACCTGAGGTCGGGAGTTCAAGACCAGCCTGACCAACATGGAGAAACCCCGTCTCTACTGAAAATACAGAATTAGACAGGTGTGGTGGTGCAGGCCTGTAATCCCAGCTATTCAGGAGGCTGAAGCAAGAGAATTGCTTGAACCTGGGAGGCAGAGGTTGCGGTGAGCTGAGATCGTACCATTGCACTCCTGGGTGACAAGAGTGAAACTCTGTCTCAGAAAAAAGAAAAAGAAAGGGCTCTTCAAATGAGTATAGTAGTAATGGATAATACTGAGTTATAAGATTCCTTCTAAGAATGTGTTATAGTGGAAACACAGTAAAAGGTAAATGAATAATGGTGAAATAATGAGTCAATATGCTAGAGGTAACTGGGTAAAGTGAAAAGAACTGGGCATTGGAATCAGCCAGGCTTAGCTTTGAATTCCAGCCCTCTTGGAGTTTCTGTCTCTTTTTCTGTGAAGTGAGCTTAATCAGGCGCCATACAGAATTAGGGCGATACTCTTTAAGCTACTGGCACATGATGGATATTCAAATAATTTATCAAAGAAAACAAATTACTGATTTATTTTATTCTGTTTGTAGTCCTAGAAAACAAGTGGCATATTTTCCTTATTTTTACCCTTAAAGAAAAATGGAAAAATCAGCAGTTGGCTTAGCAGATTTACTAATATTATAGTTAGTGTAGACCCAGGTGGCTAACTTAAGGAACAATGTTGAATTTTAATCCTTGAATTTAAGTAAAGGTCTGTTAATTGCTATTTAAAGGTTATCAAGTTTAAAAAGAAAAAAAAAGTTGTAAACTAAAGCCAACACAGATAAATTAAGTTAGTGTTGCTTGCCTAGGTGGCTTCCGCTGACGGTGAAAGGCGTCTGAGCCCTTTCTCCCTGCCTAGTACTGGCAGAGCCTCCAGCATCTTCTGCTCTTCACTTCTAGGACAGTGCTAAGTTGGCTCTGCTCACCAGTGGTAGGCTTGTTTCTAACATTGCCTCCTAACACACTGATTGAAAGATCCACTAGTGATTTAATACCATCTTGTCTATGAGAACAAGCTGCCACATTAAATGCACACATTGAATCTAAAATGAGCCAAATTTCATACACATTTAAAATGTTAAACAAAATACATATATTCAGGAAATATGTGATTGGAAGAACTCATACAAGTCTTTTTAGACCTTGTGTGTGTTGATTCAATTAAGGTCTTCCTAAACCTTGTCTTCCTTCTTTATCCTGCAGACCATCAGTGGCTTCTGGGAAATGGCCTGGGGAGAAACCAGGTCAAAATTTAATTGGGCCACAGTCTCTTAGACTTGGATTGAGCATCTTTCTGGGCCGTTACCGATAACCTGCAGTTCTTTCTCATCTACTTTGTGTAACTTTTCTCCAATGTTTTTTTGTAAACTGTTTCTATCATTTTCTTCTCATTCCCAACTAAATGGTGTGCACTAAGAAATGAATGTTAATCACTATTTGTAGAGAAAAGGCAATATATAAGAGAAACAAATTTATGTTTAGTCAGTACTTAATATCTGTTGCTAATTATGTGTAGTCTAACTGTCCTAGAGCTGCCTGGTAACCTCTAGCCCTGAGTTAACCATTTTTAGGAATCAGCCTACATATAAACCAGGAAATAAGGTATTAAACCAGATCGGGTAGAAACCCCAATCCCAGTATCAGGAAATGCTTCTCTTACCTATTTTCATTCATTGATAAAAATCAAAATATCTGGCCTTTGCTGTATGACTAAAAATATGTGGATCACTTATATGGAATGTTTTTTTTTCTTTGAGTTAAAAAACCTTGTACAGTAACTATACTTGAGTATTGACATTTCTGCAGATATTTTGTGTATAAATAATAAGAATTGAAAGTGTAGGAATGGGTGAGGTGAAAAATTTTAATTGTATGAGGGAGACTTGTGAGTGTAATAATTCAGAAGACTTTTTTTTTTTTTTGAGACAGAGTCTCCCTCTGTTGCCCAGGCTGGAGTGCAGTGGTGCCATTTCTACTCCTGCAACCTCCGCCTCCCGGGTTTAAGCAATACTCCTGCATCTGGAGTAACTGGGATTACAGGTGCCCGCCAGCACACCCAACTAATTTTTGTATTTTTAGTAGAGATGAGGTTTCACCATGTTGACCAGGAGAGTCTTGATCTCTTGACCTCGTGATCCCCCCGCCTCGGCCTCCCAAAGTGCTGGGATTACAGGCATGAACCACCGCACCCAGCCCCTCTAATAATTTTATAATTAACTGACTTACCATTCTTCATTTCTGGAGATGACATACTTCTTTGAAACTTGCTGTCTTTTCTTACATACTTTGGTTCAAAGTAAGCATCCCACCTGGCTGAGAGGGCAGGGTAGTTGAATTACTTGAGAGGATGACTGTGCCACAGCCCTTACATTTATTAAACTACAGTTGTAACACTCCTGTTTATAGTTGTAGTCTGTTACCATTGTGTCTTTTGGTGTTTGACTAATAAGACAATTGCAAGAAGTTTACAAAATCTTTAATCAAGTGAAAACTTTTCTGCAGTTTTATATGTAAAATGACAATAGTAATTAATTGTGATAGAGATATTTCTCCTTGCTTTTTCCCGTCCGTTACTTCAGAGAAGAACCCCAGACACCTTGACTTGACTTACAGAGGGGCATCTAGAGAGAGACTACTTTATTAATAGCTTGAGGACTGTGATGTCCAGTTATTCCTGAAAAGACTGTGATTGTTAAGAAGAAATCAGTTGAGAGAGGGAGTGAGCATTTACATTCTGTGACAAGACTTTGATGAAAGGACTGAGGAAGATGAAGATAATTCGTTTCTTCATCTGCCTCTGGGAAGATTTTAATGTTTCTTTTAATATAAAAATGAAGAGACACTCATACCCTGTAAAAATAGCTACCTGTAAATATAGATTTACCAAGCTTAAGAAAGCTTGATTTAGCTATTCTAAGATTTATGTGAATTTATTTATATTGATATACAATTTTAATTTAAATTTTTTTTTTTTTTTGAGAGGGATTTTGCTTTGTTGCCCAGGCTGGGGTGCAGTGGCAGTACCTCGACAGAGACGGGGATTTTACCATATTAGCCAGGCTGGTCTTGAACTCCTGACCTCAAATAATCAGCCCACGTTAGCCTCACAGAATGCTGGAATTATAGGCATGAGCCACCATGCCTGGCCCTTTAAAATGTTTTAAAATTCTTACAATTTTTGAAAATTCTTGACTCTTGCAATAACAATTAGCTTAAAACACAAACACATTGCACAACTACACAAAAATTTTTTTTCTTTATATCCTTATTCTATATACTTTTTTATATTAAACTTTTTGGTTAAAAACTAAGGCACAAACACACACATTAGCCTAGACCTACACAGGGTCAGATCATCAGTATCACTGTATTCTACCACCACATCTTGTCCCACTGTAAGATCTTCAGGGGCAGTAACACTCATAGAGCTATCATCTCTTGTGATAACAATGCCTTGCTTCGGGAATACCTCTGTAAGAACCTGCCTGAGGCTGTTTACAGTTAACATTTTTTTATAAGTAGAAGGAGTACACTCTAAAATAACAATAAAAAGAAAAGTTTGGTAAATACATAAGCCATTAACAGTCATTTATCATTACCCAGTATTAGGTACTATACATAATTGTGTGTGTTATACTTTTATATGATTGGCAGCACAGGAGGTTTGTCTACATCAGCATCACTACAAACAGTTGAGTAATGCATTGTGGTATGATATTATGATGGCTACAACTTAATTAGGTGATAGGAATTTTCCCGCCCCATTATAATCTTAGGGGACTACTGTTAATCTATGCTGTCTGTTGTTGACCAGACTGTCATTATGTGGTTCATGACTATATTTGCAGATCATATATCTGGCAAAGAAATCATATCCAAATAACATAAAGAACTCTCAAAACTCACCAGTAAGAAAACAAACAACCCAGGGGGGTCCAAAGATTTGAGCAGTCTCTTCACCAAGAAGATATACAGGTTTCTAATACATACTTGAAAATCTGCTCAACATCAGTAGTCATTAGGGAAGTGCAAATTAAAATCACAGTTATGTACATTGCATACCTGTTAGAATGGTTCAAAACAAAACAATGGAGACAGCTGTTTGCTTGATTAAGTGCTTATCATTTACCAGGCACAGTTCTCTTATATATACTAACTCATTTGATCTTTGCAGTAACCCTTAAGATAGCACCATCATTATTCTTATTTTCAGATGATACACCTGAAGCACAGATAAATCAAATTGGCTACAGTCACATGGCTAGAAAATGGCAAAGCCAGGAAAATATCACAGAATTTCATGAACACTGTATTTATTACTCTGCCATATTCAGGGTGTCCTGTGCCTTTGAGGTGTTAAAGTAGTGGTGGTGATCATTCTCCTTGTGTCTCAGGTATGTTTTGCACCTGAGCAGTAGAATGGGAAAAAAGGTTTTTTTAAAGAAAATTGCTACTGATTTCCCTTTCTTGTATGCGTGTACCCATATACATAAAATTTTGCCATCTGTTTATGAAAAAGTATAGCTTTAATTTCTTTCTGTTGCCAGTTTTTCAATCTCTGCCCATCAGAATAGTAAAGAAAGGATTCTCCAAAAAAAACGTGCCCCATTCTTGGAGCCAGACACAGTTGAGGGTGGGGGTGAAACCAATGCTGGGAGCAGTGCTTCGCCCCCCCGCCTTATAGCAATGACATGGTGCTAATACTTCTTATTAGCAGTAAGACCTCAAAGATTCTCAAATCACTCACCATTTGAAGCTGTCATTATCCCACAAATCCCCTTTGGCTCCAGGGAACATGACTAAGAGAAGGAATACAGCCTAGGGGATAGCTTGAGGTATCATGTTTGATATCTTGTAATTAACCTTATCATTTAAAAAGGCATCATGTGTTTTTATACTTTAAGCATTTGAATTTGGCCAGGTCTCATGGGGATGATAGTGGTCTAGATATCTAGTTCATGATAGTAATGATAAAAAATTAGGAGCCACTATCAAAAATCAAACATTAGGCTTTAAGTATTGGAATTAGGAGGTTTTTACCTTTCAGGTCTCATAGACTGAAGCTACTGTTGCTATAGCAATGATTTTCCACCTACATATAATTTGTGTTTGAGACCATTTTTTCTTAAACACATTTTTAAAACTATAAAATGAATAAGCGTAGGCATCATAGCACAGAAATAATTCTTCAGATGGGAGAAGAGTGATTTGTTTTTAATAATATCATGAATAGAACTATGAAAACCCAACTACAAATCTAATTTTAAGATATATCTCATTTAATACAAGGATTGAAAAATTAAAACAATGTAAATGCATGTAAGGGGGCATGGTATTATTCTGGCAACAAGGAGCTTTTGTTAGCAGTGGGTACTTAAATAGGTTTCGGTTTTTGTTGTTGTTCCTGCTAAACTGCTCTTAAAATGATTGTCAGAAAATCACACTGGAGGTGGTAAGTTAATTCTTTGAATATATTCAGTATATGTGTATATTTCCCCAAGTTTTTAATATTCTGAGGACTTAAAAAAGCAAACATGGGTAGTATCATGTTGCTAATCTTGTTATGATTCGAGTTTTATTTTTAACATATATTTAAATGTTATATTATTATTTATTTTTTACTTCATAATAACCAATTATTTCATTTTGTCCTATAGGTGTTTCATGCTCTAAGAAAAGCATTGCGAGCTCTTAGAGTCGTGGGATTTACACTTGGAAGCAGGTTTAGGGACCTTTCTGCCCAACTTTTTCATTTTATTGACTGAGGAGCTGATACTTGGAGGGCTAAGGTGACACCTAGGTAATTCAGCTTATTGTAGCAGAGCTGAGACCAGAATTAGATTTACCCCAGGCCTTTTATTGTTTGCATGATGCGGTGTCTTTGTTAGCCTCTTCCATACTAGAGGGCCACTAGGTTATATTTTTATCTGTACAATAGATTATGTATGTAAACATAAATTTCCATGCAGTCATCTCTGTTGGATTTAGATGAATAAGTTCAAGAATCTAAACAGGCAATTCATACAACACAGGGAAACTATAGCCAGTCTTCAAAACTGTTTTGTAGTGAGAGAAATTTTATTTGCATATGTAGCATTTTAAAATAGTTGATTCCCATTAAGAAAATAATGAGCAAGCTAATATGAAATGTGAATAAAAGATGGGAACAGTGAAAGTCAGACAAAAAGAAACATAAATGGCCAGTTTTTTAGAAGCCAACTGGAATGAGGTATCTTATTCCTCTATCAAATTGGCAAAGATTTCAGTGTGGGAATATCCCTGTATTAGTGAAGGCAGAGGGAAATAGTTGACTCTCTTTTACTACTAGTAGGAGTATAAACTGTGAAAATAGTCAAATATAAAATGCTCATTCATCAGTTCTGTATCTGCAGATTTATCCTTCAAATTTAATAGTATAGTGTTGATATTAGGTTGAACTTTCATTTTGTTTATAAGGATGGCCATTGAAATGTTGTTTATACACACAATACATACAAAATAGCAAAAATAGAAATTAACCAGACTTTTTTCAGTAGTAAACTAGTTTTATAAATTATGGAACAGTAGAATATATGTAGCAATAGATTTGTATGTGTTAACATCTAATATTAAGATGAAAAAAGCAAGTTTTAAAGCACGTTATATACTAATAAAATTTTCATTTATTTATGCTTTTCTATTTAAAAATTCAGGTAGGACAGAAAAGAAAATGTTAGCAATAATTACTTCCATGTTTTATTGGGTTTTGATGTGGATGAAGCAGAAGAGATTTTCTTCTACATTTTAAATCCTTTGTAGTTTGTGGGAAAAAAATTATACATGTGCACTATACACATGTGTTAATTTTGTTAAGAAAATTTGAAACAGTAAAGTGTATATACATTGCTAAAACTCTTTTGCTTAGTAACTGTGACTGAGGAAATCTTTCCCATATTTTGAAATAATTTTGAAAGTTTGTTCTTGATTTCTTTATAATTTAATTTCTCTTAAAGAAAACAAACATATTTATTACCAAGAGATTCAATTAAAGTATAGTGGGAGTCAACCAACAAAGTTTCGCAATCAGTAGGATTCTGCTCCGGGTTGTACCCCATACCTCAGTATTCATTCAGAAAGATAGGTTTGCCCAAGAAATATGTATTAAAAGCCATAAGGTAATCCCTTTTGAATTTTGTAATTCTGTTTCTGGGTCTAGATGTTAAAAATATTAAATAAAAAATCTTCAAAATAGTGGGAAGTGAATTTAACACAAATGTCTAACAATTGACTTATTTTATTCAACCATGAGATGACAAGATAGAATGTTACATAGCTTTGGAGGGAGTTCTCCAGACTCTCTCTTCTTTCTCTATTATTTGAAATAAACAAGAAAGTAGATAAATAATTTTTCTTTTTTTTTTTTTAAAGATGGAGCCTCATTCTATGCCCAGGTTGGAGTGCAGTGCTGTTCACAGGCACAATCCCTCTACTGATCAGATCAGCACAGGAGTTTTGACCTGCTCTGTTTCCAGCCTGGGCCAGTTCACCACTCCTTAAGCAGTCTGGTGGTCTCCCGCTCCCAGGAGTTCAGCATGTTGATGCTAAACTTAGTACGAATACGCTATCAGCATAGCACACTGCAGCCCAGAATTTTTGAACTCAGGCAGTCCTCCAGCTTCAGCTTCCTAAGTAGCTGGGACTATAGGCGTGAGCCACCATGCCTGGTACCCTTTCTCTTCATTAATAAAGACTCGCAAGCGTTGTAAAGGTATTAAGTCTTGTACCAAACTGAAGTGTTCTCATTGATGCAAGCTTAGGTATAGGAAAGAAAACTGAAGAGGAAATCACCTTGTTATTTTGAGACATAGGGCATTTTTTAAATTATATATTTACTTAAATTGACAAATAATAATTGTATATATTTATTATATGCTATATGATGTTTTGAAATGTGTATACACTGTGGAATGGCCAGATCAAGCTAATTAGCATATGCATTACCTCACATATTTATCTTTTCTTTTTCTTTTTTTTTTTTTTGAGACGGAGCCTCTGTCACCAGGGTGGAGTGCAGTGGCACCATCTCAACTCACTGGAACCTCCAACTCCCTGGGTCAAGCGATTCTCCTGCCTCAGCCTCCCGAGCAGCTGGGATTACAGGCATGCACCACCACACCCAGCTAATTTTTGTATTTTTAGTGGAGACGAGGTTTCACCATGTTGGCCAGGATAGTCTCGATCTCCTGTCTTTGTGATCCCCCTGCCTCAGCCTCCCAAAATGCTGGGTGGGATTACAGGCACGAGCCACCATGCAGGGTACATATATTTATCTTTTGTTTTTGTGGTAAGAATACCTAAAATCCCTCTTACCAGTTTTCAAGAATAAAATACATTGTTATTTATGTAGCTTTTAAAAATATTGAACATAGAGATATGTTAATGATGTGTTAAACAAAAATACAATACAAAATATTACAGTGATTACACTCTTTTTGAGTGCATATGACTACCAGACACATGTGAGAAACCAGATTTCATGTATTATCTGTAATCCTCATAACAAAACCTATAAGGAAGATGATATTTCATTTGATAAGGAAACTAAGGGCGAGGGAGGCCAAGCAGTTGTTATGTAGACGAGCTTCATTTTGAAAGCGTCAAAGCCCTTGGATCAGTTCCCACTGCAACACATCTAATACACCCACAGTACCATATTGTCCCTCGGAAGGAAGTTTTGTGCTCTTCTTTTGGTAATATTGCTTAAATGATCGTAGTAATTTTAAAGCACACCAGGAGTGGACCTGGAGCCTGTTTGAACTACGGCATGCCCAAGTAGTGGTTTCCTTTACACCTCATTTCCAATTTATAGTTGAGGATAATCAGACCTGTGCTATATATATATTTACTTTGGTAAGTTATAATTTATAGGTGCATTTTTAATTCTAGGGATCAGTAAGAGGTGATTTCCCTACTCAAAAATACTTGATTTGGCTTTCTAGTGGTAGAAATATTTTCTCCCATTATTACCTTTCTGTGATGTAGCCAGTGCTGATGATCAGCTTCTGAGTGACTAATTGGATACCTGTGTGAGTTCACTGTGGAAATATAAGCTCTGGCTTTGAAAGTGAGCATACCGTTCCTTATAGCAGTTGAGGCTGTGATATTAGCATCATCATCATCATACTCCTGCACACAGCTTCCACGGCTCCTGGTGTGCCGTGATTAGGTTTCTGGAAGCATTGAGCACTCACCCCCACCCACCTTTCAGAAATCTCCTTGGTCTGTTATTCCAGTGTGCTGCCGAAGTATTGTCATTTCCTTTGTGTGCTGTCATGTGAAAAAAATTGAGGATGCATTCACTGGTACCAAGCCACATATTTATAAATCAGTATGACACAGAAATTGGTTTGATTTTTCTCTTGTACATTACATTTTGTTCAGAATTCATTATTCCCTAGGTAAATGCAGGAGAGAGAGCTGAAACATCAAACTGATCCCATCATTAAAGACTGTAGCATATTCTGGGATTATACCAGCATAATTTTGTAGAAAATAAAAGAAGTCACAAGTTAGAGAGACAGGTGCAGCATTGCAGCTACACAAAGTGGAGCGTGCAGTTTTCCAAGTAGATAATTTTATTCTTAGTTTTCATGATTGAAGTAACAACGTTGATAAAATGAAATAAATTAAAATATGATGGTGTTGGGAAAATATAGAATGAAAATAGTCTGTAGCTTTTGGGAACCTGCTTACCTCTTTTTAGTGAGAGATCCAGGATTTTTCTGGTTGATGTAGATCTGTCCTGGGCAGAAAATGGCAAAACTGAGATTCAGCTCATGACTTCATTGCTTTTATTGTGTCCTTAGTCTGCCTTACTGGGTGTCAGTTTCCTTGATCAATACAGAGGAGTTGTGGGCTAATATGCAGTGATGTTTGTGGATTGATTTATTTAAAACAACAAAAATAAAAACAAAAAACCCTCAAAACACAAAGTAGTAGAAGTAGAAATGTTTATAGTGGTTGGTGGAGCACTGTTAGATACGTTAGTCTAATTTGTTGAAACCTAGAAATCATGTATGTCCTAGTTGGTTTATTGTGCTTGGGATTAGAAACCAAATGCTTAGGGTAAAGGAGAGATTTTGCATTTGTTTTATTTTAATTGCAGATACACATTACGTCTTTTCAGAAATTCTTGAGTCATATTTGATTACATTACGTTTTTATGTGAGACATTTAATTCCTTTGCACTGGGAAATTAGTTTTTTAGTTGCAGTTTTTTAAAACGTGAAATTGACTTTTATATAACTATTGTTTAATACTCTTTATTATTCCATTTTTGATCGTATACATTATTGTTAGGGCCTCTGTTTAACAGTATGTAGTATTTATATTGAAACAGAATAAACAGTTGTGGCTCACTGCATAAGGCTAGAGACTGGAGGGGAACCTGAAAAAACAATTGAACAAAAGAATGAAGTGTTGGCTGGGTGCGGTGGCTCACTCCTATAATCCCAGCACTTTGGGAGGCCAAGGCAGGCAGATCACCTGAGGTCAGGAGTTTGAGACCAGCCTTACCAACATGGAGAAACCCCATCTTTACTAAAAAATAACAAAATTAGCCGGGCGTGGTGGCACATACTTGTAATCTCAGCTCCTCGGGAGGCTGAGGCAGGAGAATCGCTTAAACCCGGGAGGCAGAGAACCAAGATTGCACCATTGGACTCCAGCCTGGGCAACAAGAGAGAAACTCCGTCTCGGGAAAGAAAAAACTAAACAGTGAAGTGTTAGTTAAATATAAATGTTTAGAGCGTAAGTTTTTCCCTGGTATATGGGGGAGGGGTGGGTTTATTGCAGTAATTACAGGTGAGTTAATTAAGTAGCTGCAAGTTAGCCTCTCATTTGTGAGGACTCACAATAATAACCTTTTTTAGCTAAAAATTAGAGATACTGAAAAAAAAAATTAGAAAAATATTTTTTAAAGAGAGAGGGTCTCGCTATATTCCCCCAGCTGGACTTCAGCTCCTAGACTCAAGATCCTGTCTCAGCTTCCTGAGTAGCTAGGACTTCCTGAGTATCATGTGCCATGCACTACGACACCTGGCTAACAGGATAAATTTATATGAAAAGACTTCTAAACAAAAGTCTTTCAGGCTCCCCTCAAAACACACACATGATTAATGTTATACTTAGTTTTCATACCTTGTGTCAAGGTGCAGTATGCTTGTGATTATTTTTTAGAGCACGGAAATGCCAGAGGTAGTAAGCAAATCTCAAACTGTCAGCTTAGAGGTTTATTGTGTGTGTCTGCTCTTTAAGTCTAAAAGGGATTAACAGCTCAATATAGACTTTAAATCACCATTGGGATTTAAATTTTTACTCTGAAAGACTAGGTCATTTGACCAATAATCAAGGGTATTTTCATTCTCAAGACTGTTTTGCAGGCCCAGCAGAAAACCCCTCTATTAACCCATGAGGGGAGTCATCCTCAGGGCTGAGGCATATGAAATCTGGGCTACTTCACCCAGAAAAATAATAAAAATGTAGGGGGATTTGTTTTGTGTATGAATCCAGAAAGTTCTAAATTGGCAATAAGCAGATAGGGAACAATTTTGTCAGATACTGTGGATTAATGGTATTTAAAATGCACCTTGTTGTTATTTTTGATGCACAAATAATTTTACACCTGCAAGTATATTTTAGAAACTCACCAATATGATGACTGATTATTTGGCCAAAAAAAAAAATAGACGATTGTTGCCATTATATTTTTAAAGACCCATGTAATACAGTGGTGATTTAAAATATGTTGGTCATATGAGTTTTTAAAATTGAATGATTTGTTATAGAAGTAATATAAATATTTTAAAAATATGTATCTTTGAAATTTATAGTTTTTTTTTTTTTTAACTGTATTCCAAAGCTGATTCCTCAGACTGTGCTTTATATTCACCTATGGCTCCTAAGAAACATCAGCCACAGCTTCAGGCCTAAGCTCACCTGAGACCCACCAAGTCAGACGGCTCTGGTGTGGAGCCTGGGAATCTATTTTTAAAGAACTCCCCAGTGCACAGTCAGGGTTCAAAACCACCATTCTGAAGTTTTATATGTTGAAGTTATGGCAGATAGTTGAAAAAACACATATATAAATCTTCTAATTATCTTGTAGTAATTGTAAAAAAAAAAAAAATCAATTTTGATTCTCTAATATAATGGAAAATATCAGATTAAAAAGAACTCTATAGTAACATTTCACTATTTACTTGAGATGACCTGAACCTAGGTATAACGAAATGGAAGACTATAGCACATTGGATAGCCACAGACCAATACTGGTATGAATTAGAATTGAATTCTGCTTAGATTGTGAAGGAACTTAAATTTAGCGCTAAGATAAGATTATTAAAGGAAAAGAATGTGGTTAAATGAAGTAGAACAACAGTACCTAAAATGTGTTATCTTTTAAAGTTTTTGAAATCTCTTGTTGAATGAAGCACAATAATTGTATAACATTGAAATAAAGATTCTGAAGTCTTAATATACCACTAACTCACTATAATAAAAGATGATACTGAAAAGTATTAATGTGGCTGTATTGGTTGTTATTTTGGTATTTTAAAAAGCCCTTTAGGGCCAGGTGTGGTGGCTAACGCCTGTAATCTCAGCAATTTCGGAGGCCTAGGCAGGTGGATCACTTGAGGTCAGGAGTTTGAGACCAGTCTGGCCAACATGGTAAAACTCCGTCTCTACTAAAAATACAAAAAATTAGCCGGATGTGGTTGCAGGCATCTGTAATCCCAGCTGCTCAGGAGTCTGAGACTCGGGAATTGCTTGAACCCGGGAGGCAGGGGTTGCAGTGAGCCGAGATCACGCCACTGCACTCCAGCCTGGGCAACAAACAGAGTGAGACTCTGACTCAAAAAAAAAAAAAAAAAAAGCCCTTTAGAGAACAAATTATTTATCTAAGACAACTAAGGTAAGGTAATGGGTAATGTCAAGGATGTGTGCTGGTTGGGACAATTTGTATTCAACTATAGTTCGACTACATTCATTAGCTTCATCAGAAATAAAACTGAGGATTCTGTGTCTAGATCTGGGTGTGCCCAAAGATGATTACTGCTACATATTCCTTGCTCTCAAGATATTATATATTACGTAATTTGCTTTCTGTCTTATGGTTTAAGTAGTTATTTTTAGCAGCAAACAGTTTTTTAAGGCAGCAAAAATTTATTTTTACTTTTTTAAAGACCTATTTATATACCAGTTAAAGCCCAGAAAATTACTCTTGAGCAAGAGTTAACACATGCTCCTCAGATTTTAAGTTTTTTGTTTGGCCAGATGAGGGCACTTTTTCTTTACATTTCTAGAATTTGAGCTGTGAAGTAGTTTGTTTTTTCCCATCCAAGCTATTACTTTCTTTTATTACTGCCAGTGAGACAAATAGTTTTGGCATTTTTAATGTTTTGATTGTGCTGTATTCTCATAGATTAATCCTTTCCATCAATCCTTTCCTAAAGGAAGAGCTTCAGTTTCTTGCAAAGATGTTGTATATGGGAACTTTAAAATGAATGACAAAATTTAATGGAACCAAGGTGGTTTTAAGAAAATGTCCGTGTTATTTGTAATTTTGCTTATAGTTAAAAATGGAAGTTGAAATGTACTTTTAACTTAATTTGAGTACTCTGACAATAGCAAGAGGAAGTAGCATTGACTAGACCCTTCTCTTCCCCCTTTTCATATTTCTAGTACCTGCTTTACATTGAATTAATGTTGCCTTGCATTATTGCCATCAGAATTATACAGAAGTAATGGAGAAGAAATAAAATACCAGAAACATTTTGTCTGCTGCTTGGAAATAAACAAAGAAAAAATAAGTATAAGTACTGAACCCAACAAGTATAAGTAAAATATTAGAAATACAGCATATTTAACTTTCTTATTTGCTGTCAAATGCCAGACTGAATAGGATAAAGTTTCTAAGGTTATGTGTAATGTACTACAACAACACAGACTGCAACTGTTTGGTGTCAGTGTGAACAGTCTGAAGAAGAAAATCAAAGACAATAATGTTTATTTTCAAGGTCTCACAAAACAAAGCTGTTGTCATTTCATCACAGATGAACAAAACAAGTTTACGTTTTTTGAGAGTTGAATTTCTGAAGAGCAATGAAACAGAGCTGTTGCTAATTAAAGTTTAAAAACCACTAGTGAAAATAAACACCAAAACATGATTGACTTAAAGGAGATTAAAAGGAGAGTGGGGGAAACAGCAAGGATGAATTCAGTGTGCTAGTTTGTTTAAAATTATATACAACTTGAGTCATGAAAAGGAAATATTATTGTATTTTACATAGATAGATAGATAAGTATAAATAGTATCTCCCTTGTATAGATTAAAGAAAGTTGTTATCATTATCAGCTGACTCTGGAAAGAGGTGTCAGCTCAGTGAAGCCAGCAAACTTTAGTTTCCTCTATGAGTTCCAGAGAGCCACTGTTATCATATATTCTCTCTCATGAGCACCAGCTGTGCTTTAGGTCCTTTTCCTACATGTTCACTTATTATCAGCAACCCTGTGGGATAATTATTAGTATTAACATTTTACAAGTGAGAAAATTTAGAATATTAAGTAATATGTTGAGTGTCACAGAAACTGATACTAATGAATTTCTCAAACCAAAATTCAGATTGTAATGACACTTCAGTGTTAAGAGGCATGTCACGGAGAAGCAAGTGGTTTGGGTTTCAGTGACTGAGTTAGTTGTTCTCAGTCTGCTCTGCCCCAAAAGGCCATCTCTTGGTGTTTCAAGGGACAGCAGCTGGGATGATTGATACTTACAAGGAAACATTTTTTTCTTTTTCCTTCTTTTTTTATTTTTTATTTTTTGAGATGGAGTCTTGCCCAGGCTGGAGTGTAGTAGCACGATCTTGGCTCACCGCAACCTCTGCCTGCCAGGTTCAAACGGTTCTCCTGCCTCAGCCTCCCAAGTAGCTGGAAGTACAGGTGTGTCACCACCACGCCCAGCTAATTTTTATATTTTTTTATAGAGACAGGGTTTCACCATGTTGGCCAGGCTGGTCTTGGACTCCTGACCTCAGGTGATCCACCCACCTTGGCCTCCCAAAGTGCTGGGATTACAGGCATGAGCCTATAAAGGTCCCACAAAACAAAGCTGTTGTCATTTCATCACAGATGAACAAAACAAGTTTACAGTGCCTGGTCTTATAAGGAAAAATTTGTTAAGGCCTCTACAGAAACCACATCGGGTGCCTATGGATGGACTGTTGTTTTTAGTCCTTTGGAGGAACAGAGTTTCCTAGTGTTTAATATCTACCATTATTATTTAAAAAGTAATTTAAAAAACCCTCAGGGAATGGCTATGAAAAAGATAAGAAGAAAGTAGTGATTTTCAAATTTTCATTCTATTCCCTGACTTTTTGCTTTGTAAATTTTGGTTGCAGTCTTGTTGCTTAGACCTTATTTACCAAGTCACAGTCTATTTGAATAGTAAACCTCCAAAAATCTGGTTTTTTGGCTGACAGATCTTTCATAAAAATGAATCCCTCTTCCTCTTTCTCATTAAACATTTGCTGGGGACTTTTTATGTCCTGGCTGTTTGTACTTGGCATGTAGGGTGTACATGTGAGATACAGCTATGCCCTTGCTAGTGAGTTTATATTCTAGTGTAAGAGCTCAGTAAGTAAGCCAGTCATCACAATGAAATGGGATAAGTACTGTGCCAGTGATAGGGTGCTGTGAAAGCATACTCCCATCTTGTGAGGAGAGGGGAACGAAGTCTTCATGGAAGACAGAATGTCTGAATGATCAGATTATTTCACAGATAGACTGAGAGGTAGGAAAGGCTGATTTTGTTGAAAAGAATAAGTGATGTTTGTTTTGAATATTTTGAGTGTGGCTGTAGGTTTTGAGATCTACATTTGGTTTTTAAAAATGTGGGAATGGAATTTTTCAAAGAATTTTTAGCCTGGAAATGACTATTTGATAGTTATTTGAAGCAATATAGTGCAGTGTTAGACTTAAATCGACATTTTAGAAATGTTTTCTTCTTTATACTTTTTTTTTTTTTTTTTTAAACATTGGTTCTTCACTTTGGAGAGGAGATTCATGGACCTCTTTGAAACTGTGATACAGAGATGGCATACATTTCTTTTGTGCCCTGTCCATCTTCTGTTTCTTCTGAGAATCTAACTCACATTTACCTTGGAGAAAAACTCCTTATCCAGTACTTGTTATTATACTCAGGTCTGGTCAGTATTTGTTCCATGCCTCCTGATCCTAGTCATTGACCAGGGGTGTGCACATTATGTAAGCTGGACCAGTAAGACTAGATCCTGGGACTTTCCTTAAGCTTTGGAGATTGAGAATGTCTTATGCTGGATTTGAAGCTGTAAAGATGTCAGCCTAAAGCTGTCCTCATGGGGCAATAACAGAGAGAAAGACAGAGAGAGGTGGGGTAGGGATGGCCTGGGAGGAGGAGGGAGAAGGGTAGGAGGTAAAGAACAGAGACAGATAGATACACACTTGGTCGTATTAGTTGAGTCTCTGGGTCTAACTGTTTCTGAATCTACTCCTGAATTTTTAAATTAATTGAACCAATACATTCCCTCCTTTTGCTTAAGCTAATTTGTATTGGATTTTCTGATACAAATTGATTGAGGCTGGAAGAGTCCCATTTCCCTGAAGAATGCCTGTGTACTTAACATATCTTAAAGAATGCAAATGATTTGGGAGTCTCTATATCTGTAGGGGCCCAATGAACCAAAAAGTAATAAAGATCAAGTTGTTCCAAGGATAGCCATTAGTTAATACACACACATACATATAAAATCTTGTTATTGTAGTTGAGGGGATGGGATATTTTTATTAATGCCTTTTAGATTAATCAAGAATTAACACATTTATCTTCAGTGTCTTTCATAAGAATATCCTTTGTGAAATAATTGGATTGCATTTCATTTGTTATCTATCTCTCTAGGCTTATAAATATACTTGCCAACTGCATATGTATCTTAGGACTCAGACCATAAACCCATACATACAACATAATTTGCCAGCAGTCCCATAAAATACTAATATAAGGCTAGTTGTCCCTGGCTCTAGCTTAGTTAGGTAACTTGAAGGAAAAAGACAATGGCTGTGCTAATTTTGTTAGGAGTAAGCTTTCAATTCAGTAGAAAATGACGATATATAGAAATATAATTCAATAAACTTTGCTGGGCGGTACCATTAAAAATAACAGAGCAGTTGGGAAGTACTTGATATATAATATCAAAGGGCATTGTCACATCTGCAGTCAGATAATAGGTCTAAGTTAGGTTGGCCACAGTGAGGGTGATTATTTCTTTCTGGGCACTGCACTTAGCAGTAGATGGTAGCTCCTGGCAGGTTCACAGTGATGTTCGTTTTGATGAAATAGAAAAAGAAAGTTGGATTGTAATAACATGTGAATAGCTGAAAATGAGCTTGAATTTAGTATACCAAATTTACTTTTTTCTATAGAATAATACCAGCTGCTTTCTAATTAGTAGCTAGAAGAAATAGAGTAAGAGTAAAAAGTTTAGATTTAAATTGAGGTCAGTCTACATTCCCTCTAGTCATGTTTTTTTGAAACTGACCCAAAGCTCTCAGCCTCTTGTTTTTTGCTTTCTTCCTTTTTTAGAATACCATTTATGATTTGTGTCTATCCCTTGAAGTCCTATATTCTAACTGAGCTTTCATCTATAAGCTTTTTTTGGCATTGTATGCAGATTTTAATATGTTCCTATTTATTAAGAAGGATGCCTTTCTTTCTCTCTGTTTTTGTGCAGAATTTATATTTTATTCCTTCTAAATGCTTTGTTAAATCAGAAGGTCAAGGAATAACAATATGCTGTTTCTGCCCTCTGGTGGTTGAAAGAGATGTCGTAAATAAGTAATTACAAAGATGTGTGTACTCTGACTCTAACCACCCATGGCATTATAGTTTCTTTTATTCCAACTACATTTATTGGTTCACTGATTTATCAAGCATGTAATGAGCATCTTCTGTATGACTGTCTTTATCAGCACTCTAAAGTGCCTTGTCTAGTAGCATTCTGGCCATTAGAAGCAAGTTAACATATGCGAGGTCTTACAAATGGAGTTCCAAAAGCCCACTTTTGCTATGTCTAGATCTGACTTTTTGCACTCCAGGTTTGGATTGCAAAGTGTTTTCCTATCTAAATCTAAAATTTCTAGATACACTGAACTTCAAATTGGTGATACACATGATGAATGAAAACTGAGGAAATATTGTGTCTTAGTCAACAGTAAGTATTTAATATCTCAGTTTCTGTGAGTCCGGAATTATGGAAGTGACTTAGCTGGGTGGTTATGGCTCAGGTTCTCTTAGGAGATTATAGTTAAGATGTTGGTCTTAATTACAGTTGAGATGCAGGGTTGTCTGGGGCTAGAGGAACCGTTTCCAGGTTGATCCAGGTTATTGGCAGGTGGCTTCAGTTCTTCAGTCATGGTGCTTGGCTTTACCCCTAGTGAGTGACCCAAGAGAAAGCAAAGAGAAGCCAAAGGGCTTCAGTGACCTAGCTCAGAGGTCGTTTTGCCAGTTCTGCAATATCCTACTGGATATAAAAGTCAGATCTTTTTAGTGTAGAAGGGGACTAGAATATAGATAAGTCCTCAGTGTTCCTGTCTGATGCTTTTAAATGGAACACTTAGAGAAGTGGGAAAAGAATGGTAATGGAGATGAATGAGTGTTTCTACCTTACTGAGGTGTAGAACCCATAAAGGTAACATACAGGAACATATTTTTATGAAAATGAAACTAGACCATTTTAATTTTTTTTTTTTAATGTGATCTGTTTCAATTTAGGTTTCTTTCCCAGTTGGGTGAGAAACATTTCTTCAGATAAAGTGCTTGGTAAATGGTGGCTGACCAAGCTTCGCAGAAACAACTACTTGCTTGCTAAGATTCTTTAAGAAATTACTTATATTTGTGTTTTTTTCTTCAAGCAACGAAAACCATTTTTGGTCTGCCACCTGTTGGAACATTGCCATTCTCATCAAGGTCATTATGAAAAATAGAAAAAAATTGAAGTTGATTGGGTGGTAAGCAAAGTGTGGCCACTTCACACATATGCAGGTTTGAACATTACTAGGTTGTCAAGAGCAGGTACAAATAGAGTTGAGAGTAAAGAAGTGTCCAGACTAGAATTTTACTTTAATATTAAGGACATAAGGACTTTGAAGTAGAATTACAAAGGCAATTTAAAATTACCGATCCTCTCTGCTCTTATCTTCCCCCAAAATTGTTATTTCCCTGCTCTTTCTTTCATCCTATCTTAATACATTTTTTTCATAAATAAAATCTGAGGTCAGCATGTTATTTTTACTTTGAAAAGACAAAAATTATACTTCTAGTATAATGAATGTATGAGAAAGAAAAATACAGGAAGATAACAATTTAAAATATTAAAATTTCATTAATCTGTCTTTCATGTAAAGATTTCAGTCATATTAGATTAGAAATTATGTTCCCACTTCTGAAATTTTATTGATGCTTCTGGCAATGGCCAGCTTAGAGTAAATATTTCAATGGAATAACTGTATCAGACCATGATGCTTGTTTACCTTTAAGGTCTTATTTTGCAGATTCAACTTATGAAAGTACTGTATTAATAAACTTGTAATCCCAAAAGAACAGATTTATAATACATATTATGTTGATTTAGATTATATTCCTTTTTCAAATTAAATTCATTTTTTATTTTACCTTGTCATTGTCTGTTTGCATTTATAATTTATGTATAAAGGCATTATATATACTTAACGGTAAATGGGATTAAATGTAAAAGAAAGCCTTTCAATGACCAATGTTTATTGAGTTTTTATTATGCACCAAGACCTCTGGTAGCTTTTGGGGTCACAGTGATGAATAAAACAGGCACTGTCCCTGAATTGTTGCAGCTGATTTGATGCTTAGAAATAGGAAAAAATGTTCTTTTGGGGGAAAGGGCAGGGGGTCAGGGAGGAGTTGTGTATTGAAGGTTGGAGATCAACAAGAGATTCGGTTTTGGTAGGTTAAGTTTGAGATGGTTGTGGGAAAACCAGTGGAAATTTCAGGCAGGAAGTTTGGTATACCAGTCTGGAACTCAGGAATGGGTTAGGAAAATCAATTTGACACTTATCAACATATTCATGCTATTCAGACCATTAAACAGACTGCTCTTGAGTCTTGTGTAGACCAGTGATAGGACTAGGTGACATAACTGCTAAAATTTTATTGACATAAATAACTCCTTTCTGAAAAATTAATAAAAATGGGAATGTTGCTTAGGAAAAGGCTCTTTTGACAGCAGCCAGAATTTTCCTTACATTAGAGCTTTTGTGATTTAATGCCCCCCCTTTCTATTCTTGATCTCATTCTAGTGGAATTTGGTTACTTGCTTTTCTACGCTTTTCCAAAGACATTAATCTTTTTTTTTATTAATTGTTAAAATCTGCTTACAACATGTTGCATCTTCATTTCCTCCTTGTGTCGTATATTTTGAAAGTTATTATTCAGCTGAGTCTTACTCTTTGAAGTCTTACTTTTAGTATCAGCTTCACTTCACCTTTTGATAGAAAAAACCCAATCTTGAAATCCTCCTTCATCTTGTTAAAAAGTTTTAGGAAATATATTATTATATTTACTGGTAATTATATTTTCAGTGATAGAAATACTGGTTTAAAGCTAGGAAAACTTCCTTATGGATAATAATGCCTTTCTCTTGAAGCATTGCAAATAAGTAAATGAATTATCAGTTGGATAAATATTTCCTTTTTTGGTCTTTCAATTCCCCAAATAATTGTTTTAAAAGATACTCATTTATTCAGGTTAACGCAAAGCACTGTGCCACATGCTGCAGGAGACAAAGCTGGGAGATAATTTACTGCATTCAAGATGCGTACTACATCTGTGGCCCTCGTCACGAGATCAGAGAGCTTTACGTGCTGCACATGGGTGATAATAATCTAAAAGTCGTAGTAGGAAATACAATTATTGCTTGGACATTCTAGAGTTAAAAATTAACCTTGAAAGCCCAGCATATCTAATTATTTCTAGCATGTTGGAGAACTGAAGATGATTCATTTAGCCAGAAATTTCAGTTATCTCAGTGTTATTGCAAGTTCCCTATCTGATCTTCCTTTTATTACTTGCCTTACTCTTGTGAGACAACCATTAGGTGTGTTTTAAATGGAATGTCCCAAAGGAGAAGAGACTTTCCTATTCTCAACCCTCTCAAGATAAGCAGATCTGAGATTAGGAAAAAAGCAACTGAGCCAGAGCCAGTTTTCACAGGAATTTAAAAATATCAGTGTGAAAACAAAATGAGCAGTGAAGCCCAGCTATTTAAAGGGCAGGCAAAAGAGAAGTTGGAAAAGGAAAATGAGCTGGCGGCTAACTGGATGAGTGTGGTGACTAATTAGTTTCCTATGATACAAACATATTTGGTATTTTATGTCATTTATTTTAATTTTTTTTTGACCATTACCCACAATAAGAAATAAATATTATTGGATGATCCACTATCCACTTTATATAATACTAAAATGAAAATACTTTCTTCTCTTTGCCACCTATACCTTCTCTTCTGTTTTGTTATTTTAAAGTACTGGTAGCAAATATCATTATCCACTAATGGGTCAGACCAAGATTTAAAAACACAGTGCCCTGTGAAACAGTGAGATTTACATGGGCAAGAATGGGAGTGAAGTAGGGATTGTTTCTTGCATATAACTGTGGGTCATAGACCAGTATGTAGAAATCAAACTGTTAATACTTTAATAGCCTGGCACACAGCTTCCTGCACTGAATGCTTTGAGTTAATGTTGAGTATTGTTGAATGAACAGCCTAGCATCCATCACTACCATGCAGCCTAATTGGTGGTGGTTGTTGTCAGTCTTGTCCCCTAAACTCATCTTATTGCAATATAGATGATTGTTTTTCAACTGCTGCTGCCAAGAACCAAAATATTCAGTTATACAAAATAAGATACGTTGTAACCTAATTAGATACAGGAATATCAACTGTTTTCTCCGATTACCTCCAAACATAATGCTATAATCATTTATTAACATTCCCTGTTCCTGTGAGTCAGGAATTCTCAAGCTGCTTGGTTAGGTAGTTCTGGCTCACATTCTTTTATGAGATTGTATGAACCTTATGAGCCAAACGCTTTAGTCTCTGCAAGCTTGAAAACTCATGCTGGAGGATCTGGCTCAGGTTCTCTTACGAGGTTCTATGAGCCTATGAGCCTAAGACTTTAGTCTCTGGAAGCTTGAAAGCTCATGCTGGAGGATCACGTGTCTGGCAAGTTGAGGGTGGGTAGTTGGTTTTTCTGCACAAGGCTGCGTGACCCATGACATGGTGGTTGGCTTTGTCCATAGTGACCATGCCCAAGAGAGCAAGGCAGAAGCTGCACTGCCATTATGACTTAGCTTTGGGTGTCACTTTTGTCATATTTTATTGGTGAAAAAGGCCAGTCTTGATTCATTGCAGGAGGGGACTATACAAGGGTGTGCATACCCTTGTATCGTCCGTGTATAGGCTGGGGATCATTGAGGGTCATCTTAGAGGCTAGCTACCATACTTTAAAAGGATATCTTTATTAACAGTTGACTTGAATTAAAAAAAATTTTTTTAGTATTTTTATTTTTAATTTTAATGAAGGAAAAAGTAAACATGTAAATGCTTGCTTTACTTTTGAATTTTATAAAAGCAGATAATTACAGAGAAGTGCTGACATTTCTACTTTTCATAGGAAACTTGGAGAGAAGTCAAAGATGTAAAAAGGACAACTTTTAGAAAATGAGATTCATGAGGAAAGACTGATGAAGTTCACTTTAGTTAATGAAATGTGGAATTATGAAAAATTAAATATTAAGGAGAACCCTAATGAAATTATAAGAATAGAAAAAATAATTTACTCTTGGCCTGGCACAGTGGCTCACACCTGTAATCCCAGCACTTTGGGAGGCCGAGGCAGGCAGATGACTTGAGATCAGGAGTTCAAGACCAGTCTGGCCAACATAGTTGAAACCCTGTCTCTACTCAAAATACAAAAAAAATTTAGCCGGGTGTGGTGGCATGTGCCTGTAGTCCCAGCCACTCAGGAGGCCGAGGCAGGAGAATTGCTTAAACCTGGGAGGTGGAAGGGGTTGCATTGAGCTCAGATGGCACCTCTCTACTGCAGCATGGGCCACAGAGTCAGACCCTGTGTCTCAAAAAAAAAAAAGAAAGAAAGAAAAGAATTTATTCTTACAAAATTAGTAATACTAATCATTAATAAGTGAAATGATCTAGTAAATAATTGGTCAGAGTCTTGTACTAAACTTTTAAGGAGTGATAAGACTATCATAGACATTCTACTTAACTAATACTTTAGATTAGGGGTCAGTAACTGTGGCTTGTGGACCAAATCCAGCCTGCTGCCTGTTTTTGTAAATAAAGCTTTGTTGGAATGTAGCCATACTCGTTTGTTTATGTAATGTCTATGGCGACTTTCTCACTGTAGCAAAGTTGATAGTTTTGACAGACTGTTCAGTCCACAAGGCCTGAAATATTTACTACCTGGTCCTGTACAGAATAAATTTGTTGACCCCTGTTTCAGATATTAGACTTTTAAATTGTAGATTAGGTTTTGGAGTGTTTATGAGGTGCATAAATCCAAGGACAGTAGCGTGTAAGTCAACTTTAAACGTAAGAGGGTACAATATTAATGTGGTTTTGATTTTTAAAGAAGGAAAGTCTTAATACTTAGAAGAGGGGTATATTATAGTAAGATTCACAAGAATGATGCTTCATTAGGTAAGACTTTGTTTATTAAGATACTTTATGCTTATTAAGGTAATTCCCCATGTTGGGAACACATGAAGCCAAGATTTTAAAAGCAAACAATGTTGATTAAATTAGGTTGATGTGAGAAGGCAGTTTAACTTTTTAATCAATTTCTTACTTCAAATGGAAAGTTAGGTATGAATTTTATACTTGGACATTTATTCTGATTTAGAGTTTTGATTTTTTTAATTTGTATGTAATCATAGGGTACAAGTGCAGTTTTACTACATTGATATGTATTGCATTGTGGTAAAATCAGGGCCTTCAGCGTGCATCTATCACTGGAGCAACGCACATTGTACCCACCAGACAGCCTCCCAGCACATTGTACCTACCAAGCAACCTCCTGTTATCCACCCTCCTCCTACCCTCCCATCCATCTGAGGCCCTGTATTAGACCATTCTTGCATTGCTATAAAGAAATATCTGAGGCTGGATAATTCATAAAGAAAAGAAGTTTAATTGGCTCATGGTTCTGCAAGGCTGTCCAAGCATAGTGCTGGCATTTACTCTGCTTCTGGGTAGGCCTCACAGAGCTTTTACTCATGGCGGAAAGCAAAGCGGGAGCAGGCATGTCACAGAGCCAGAGCAGGAGCTTTGAAAGAATGGCAGGAAGAGAGGTGCCTCACACTTTTAACAACCAGATCTCATGAGAACTCACTGTTGCTACTACAGCACCAAGCCATGAGGGATCCACCGCCATGATCCAAACACCTCCCACCAGGCTTCACCTCCAACTTTGGGGATTACATTTCAGCATGAGACTGGGGTAGAACAAATATCCAAACCGTGTCAGTCGCCATTGTCCTTCATTCCATACTCTGCTTCCATGTGTACACATTAGTTAGCTCCCACTTGTAAGTGAGAACTGCAGTATTTGTCTTTTCTGTGTCTGAGTTGTTTCACTTAAGATAATGACCTCCAGTTCCATCCATGTTGCTGCAGAATACATGATTTTATTCTTTTTCATGACCGAATAGTATTCCATTGTGTATATGCACATTAACTATTCAGTCCTCCATTGATGGATAGTTAGATTGATTCCGTATCTTTGCTATTGTGAATGGTGCTACAATAAACATACAAATGCATGTATCTTTTTTATATAATGAATTCTTTTCCTTTGGATAGATACCCAGTAATGGGATTGCTAGATTGCCTGGTAGTTCTATTTCTGGTTCATTGAGAAATCTTCATACTGATTTCCATAGAGGTGGTACAAATTTACATCCCTACCAACTGATTTTTTTAAATATGTAAGAATGGTCTAGAGAATGTGCCCCTCCTTAATATCCCCCTTTTACCTATCTACTGCAGAGTGACTTCAGGAGGTACAGGTATTTACCAGTTTTATTATACAGACAAATTGAATATTGAAATCTCTGGATCAGAGGCACAGATTTTCAGATTCAGAGTTGTATGAACAAGGACAAGTGCTCTAGGGACTTGTAAAGCTGGAATTGGAAATCTCAGATGAAATACATTTCTAGTAGTACCACCAGCATATATTCTACTGAACTGGCTTTGTGATCATATTACTACCTACATTTTAAAACTGATGAAAAGGGTTTATATCAAATATACTTTAAGGTTATAGAAAGCAAATGATTTACAGGTAAAGCTGTTTTCTTTAGCATTTTAATTTCAAAACATAAAATAGCTACCATTTATTGGGTATTTATACTGTACCAGACACTGTATTTGTCACATTTCAAAAATTTTCTTGTGGTGATGTTCACAATAATTCTGTAGGGTGAGAAACAGTCCTACTGTAGTAAGACTATTAAATAAACGAAACCTCTGAACCTTGGAGTTTAACTTGCACAACGTTAGTAACAGGACTAGGACTTGAACCTGAATCATCACACTCCAGATCTCTCCATACCACACTGCTAGCATGTGTACCTGTCGTCTTATTCCTGGCTCCTGTTGTTTCCCTTTTTATTTCCTTTCCCTTCCTCCCACAACCTCTTTTTCCCCCATTTCTTTTCTTTCTTTTTAATTGTTAACTACATAACTAATACATGCTTATCAGAGCAATTCATATAGCACAAAAGGATATAAAGTAAGGAGACTGGGTGAGTGATAGCTCGTTCCTGTAATCCTAGCGCTTTGGAAGGCCAAGGCAGGCGGATCACTTGAGTCCAGAGTTCGAGACCAGCCTGGGCAACATGGCGAGACCCTGTCTCTACAAAAAAAATACAAAAATTTAGCCGGGCGTGGTGGCACACACCTGTAGTCTCAGCTACTCTGGGAGCTGAGGTGGGAAGATTGATTGAGCCCAGGAGGTGGAGGCTGCAGCAGTGTGCCAAGATTGCACCATTGCACTCCAGCCTGGGTGAGAGAGGGACCCTGTCTCCAAAAAAAAAAAAAAAAAAAGTAGCCTTTATCTAGGCTATTAACATATACTGTTGTGTTACCTGCCTTTTAGGTATATATCAATGTATATGTGTGCGTGTGTGTGTGTGTGTGTATATATGTATGTGTGTATGTGTATTTTTGACAGCTGCATGATGTGTTCCATACTACAGATGAACTTTAATTTGTGAAGCCATTCTCTATTGATTATTCTGTTTACTTTGGCATCTTTCTCTTTGTTGCTATTTATATAACTTTGCTTAATGAGCATCTGGTGTTTGCCTTACCTACACTAATTGAGATGATTGAAGTGTATCTATCTAGTTTCAGTTTTCAAAAAGCAATAGTTATGTTTTTTTCTGTGACATTGAACCGTATTTTATTGAGTGATTTCTTGAAGAGTATTTTGTTTCTACAACTTGAGATCTTGTGAGTCTTTTCTAGACTTTTTGAAAAATCTGTCATCTTCCTTTCTCAGTTGTCAACAGAGATTATATTTTATATGTCAGTACTGATTAAGGATTAACTATTTCAATCAAATGTTTTCAATTAACATGTAAAGACAATTTAATAGTAGATTTTTCATAGGTGTTTAGACTGTAAAATCTTGCATATGTTAAATGCATATAGTGAAAAAATTTGAACCACAAACTGTCAACAAGTAATTTGTAATTTTTCCGATAGAGCATTAAGGTAACTAACATAATTCCTGATGTCATAAAGAATAAAAAATACCATATCTAGCTAGCAAGAGTGTCTCTTACAAAGCAAGAAGAAAACCTACCCCTATGTGATCTCTTATTCTAAGCAGGTATGAATGAAAGAGGGATACTGTGGCAAAGTGGAAAAGCATAAGCTCCTTCTAATCCCTTCCTGCCATTTCCTAGCAGTGAAACCCTGTTTTACCTTTGCTCATACACAGTATGAATAGTAAAACCTCTGTGACAATATTCCTGTACAAACAAAAGATGATTAACGTATCCACAACACCCAGAGTGGGTCTCAACAAATGGTGGCTACTATCGTGTTGCTGCCAAAGCTGCTACTCTGGCTTATGAGTTTTTAACTTGTTTTCTCAGTTTCTTTTTAGAGAAATAGCTTAGAGAAGTGATTTTTTTTTTCATAGTTTGTAATTGAATGAGAAAATAAAATGAGTTTTTTTGGATTCCAGCACTGATTGACCATGTTGACATAATTAAAGCTTTCAAATCCTTGTTCACTGGCTGTGATAGAGTAATAATTTAGTTAAATCCCAAGAGCCAACCTGTCCTATTATGTTTAGAAGTGAATATACCTCCTGCCAGCTGTCCCTCCTTCTCTGCCGTTCTGTAGAGTTAGCTCTCTTCCCCACTGACTCCACACTGCACTTCCAACACTGGGGACCTCTCTGTTCAGATCTTACTTTACTTCTTGGCAGCATTCAGCATCGTTGGACCTTAACACCCTTTTCTCCTGACTTCTATGACATCATACCCTTCTGGGTTTCATGCTGCTTTCATGACCGTTCCTTTTCTGGCCCTTTTCTCACTGCTCTGATCCTACTGATCTCCCATCCAGACCAGTCTCCCATACTGTTCTGGCTATTTTTCAAATATGTCGGCAATACTTATTTTGGA